>NC_091282.1:915454211-916854211 GCF_032444005.1 Ranitomeya imitator | reverse complement strand
TTACATCCACGTTTTAATTTCAGGTGCAAACGTGAACCGCACAACGTTGAACAATGACCATACGGTCCTGTCTCTAGCGTGTGCCGGAGGTCATCTAGCTGTGGTTGAGTTGCTGTTAGCACATGGGGCTGATCCAACGCACAGGTTAAAGGTAAACGGTTTTTCACACTTTTTTTATTTTCTTTAAGCAAGCCAAAGCTTGTTTTACATGAACACAAGGCAAACTTTTACTGCAAGGATCTGTCGGCATTATAGAAACTCATTTTTTTTCTAACATCTTGCATTTTGCTTGTGGAGCAATAGAAACAGACCAGTTTAAGAGTCTGCGTATGTGAAATATTTATCATACCACTTACTGATTGTAATGTGAGTAATGAGGTTGTCTCAGCTGGGTACAAATTGAAGTAATGTTCCATTGTTTTGGATACATTCAAGGGTCCCATAACGCTGCAGTGTACTCTAATTGCAGTGCTAACTTGCATAAGAATATATACCCAACCCAATATAGTGTGGGGGGATGGCCGGCCCTAGTGTATTCAGCCTATGGTAATAAGCACTTTTATTTCAGTTTTTGTACTAAATTCTTAATGTTACATTTTTATATCTTTTAAGAATTATTCTACTAGTTTTTGACTTTTTATTTTTTTTTTAAATTTTTTTAAGGATGGTTCCACAATGCTAATTGAAGCCGCCAAAGGAGGTCACACCAGTGTGGTTTGCTACCTATTGGATTATCCGAATAACCTTCTCTCTGCTCCCCCGCCTGACGTTACACAGTTCACCCCTCCCTCCCATGACCTGAATCGGGTAACATACTTTTTTATGATGTGTGTAATTATGTGCATGTTGTGTTAGAAACTATTCCTTTTTTTTTTTTTTTTTTCTTGCCTTCATAAAAAAAAAACTTAACCCGTTTTAATGCCATGATTGCTAATCTTCTAGGCTCCCCGTGTTCCAATGCAGGCACTGCCAATGGTTGTACCACCCCAAGAGCCAGACAAACCCCCTGCAAATGTTGCTACAAACCTTGCCATCAGAAATAAAGGTCAGTTTCCTCATCCCCAGGCTGCTTCTACTGCGGAGCTATATTAGCCCGTGTATACGCTGAGGGTCAGAAGTCACAGTATGCTCCATTGCCTCTGTTTTATACATGTTAAGCAGACTTGAGAACTCAATGATGGTGATGGCTACATACTGCAAAAGAGCGAGGATGATCGGGTTAATTAACCTCTTCACGTCAATTCCCATTACAAATCCTGTTAGATGTTGCAGTACTCGTCTTGTTTCTGAGCTGCCGGTGGCCTTTGAGTCCCATTATCAGTCAAAATCTAAAAATTTTTTGGAAACCTTTCTATTGCTGCAGTCAAGTAAATTATTGCATCTCGTATTTAACATGTAGTCAGAAATACTAAATTTCCCATTTATTTTTTTCCCCCAAAGATTAAGTCTTGAGTGACACTGTAATAATAGGAGCAGTAATGGGCTCCTCCTGCTCATAGGCTGACAGCTCGCTTCTGTAGCGTGCATTTTCCATATTGGCTTTCTATATGGTACATGGTTAGATGAGTGGGGACCAAATAGTTGGTGAAAGCTGGGCCTCATGCATTTCCAGCGTTAGATTGCAGCCGCACCCAGAGCACTTAAACACTGAGTGTAAGGGTACCGTCACACAGTGGCATTTTGATCGCTACGACGGCACGATTCGTGACGTTCCAGCGATTATAGTTACGATCTCGCAGTGTCTGACACGCTCCGGCGATCAGGGACCCCGCTGAGAATCGTACGTTGTAGCAGATCGTTTGAAACTTTCTTTCGTCGTCTAGTGTCCCGCTGTGGCGGCATGATCGCATGGTGTAACAAAGGTGTGCACGATATTGTATACGATGTGCGCATAGTAACCAACGGCTTCTACATCGCACATACGTCATGAAATTATCGCTCCAGCGTCGTACATTGCAAAGTGTGACCGCAGTCTACGACGCTGGAGCGATATTGGAGCGATGCTGGAGCATCACGGATCGTGCCGTCGTAGCGATCAAAATGCCACTGTGTGACGGTACCCTAAGTCCTACTTTTATTTCGGTTATCTCCAAGATTTTGATTGGTCAGTTATTAGTTTCAGAAAATAGGATTAGATCCTGGTCCAGACGAGCGCACACGTCGTCTTAATTTCCTGAAGCTTAAAGAGAACCTGTCACCAAGGCCAGTGTTTGCCCTTATTTATTCCCTCTGCTCCCCTGAGCATGTTGGCTCTGGACCACCCATAGATTATAAACGTCTGGACATTTCCTCGTTTTTCGGATTTCGCAGTGATTTTCTACATCACTGCATTGTAGAGCAGCTTTATGTCCTTGGGATTCTCTGAGGGAGGCTGGTCTTCATAATTGCTCTTTATTTATAAAAAGAAATGGAGAAAGATAATATAATTAAACACTAAACAAAAACAAAAAAAACATTTTGATAAATATAAAAAAAGCAATACTCAAAGGAGCAGCAACAATAAAACAAGCTAAAAAAACTGGCCAGAACTTTGAAAAGCTTGGAATCCAGACAGCTTTCCAGCGGGAATTTCCCTAAGGCTATGTGCACACATTCAGGATTTCTTGCTGCAGAATTTCCTGAGCAAAACCGGACATTTTTTGCAAGAAATCCGCATGCATTTTTGACTTTTTTTTTTTTTTTTTTTTGTGCGTTTTTGATGCGTTTTTTTCCGGAGGTTCCCAATGCCTTAAATATTGGAAAAACACGTACAATCTACAAAATTAATGAACATGCTGTGTTTTTTACCGCGATGCGTTTTCGTGGAAAAAATCGCATCATGTGCACAAAAATTGCGGAATGCATTCTAAATGATGGGATGCATAATGTATGCGTTCTTATAGCGAAAAAACGGGAAAAATCCGCAACATGTGCACACAGCCTAAATCTGCAGCATTTTCGAATAAAGCATAAATCAGTAATGAGGGCGCCTGTGTAGATTTCATGCTTCCCGTGGGTCAGACAGCATGAAACTGCTGACAGGTTCCCTTCTGATCCAGTAAGGGTTCAAGCTGGTTTATGGTCATGTTAGGGAGTGTGGCTGCTCTTTGGCAGCTTAAAGACCCATTTTGTTCTCTCCCTTTTGCAATATGGGAATTGCTCCTCATTTATTTACCTTATAGCGTGGATTTTGGGTGCCTTTGCTTTTTGACACTCTAGCTTCTCTGAATAATGGTTATGTGCAGTATTTCCCTTTTAGATGTTTGTATTTCTCATTAGTATATTTTTTGTATTGTAATTCTGTGTTTCCATTGTCTTACCAAAGCCATGCTGAGTACCTGCATCTTATTTTTCCGTTTTTTCTACTTTTACTGTGAGAACGCTTGGCATTACTTGGGTGGAAAAGCAATCATGAATGTTTTTTCATGGTGTCCCTTTTATTAATTTGTAGGTTTGCAGCCTTTGTTCCATTTCTCTTCAACCAGCAATACCAGCTTCCTAAAGAGGGCCGGTCACCACTACTAAGATCTGTTTTAGTAAATACATGCGTTCCTTCATAAGAATCTCACATTAAAGGGAGGGAGTACTATTACGCCGATGTCGGAAAGGGGTTAATGTCTGCAAGGTGAAGTAAAGCTGTAGTTTGGGAACCTGAAAAAGGCAGAAAAACCTTTTTTGGTTGCTGCCTTTTTTTTTTTTCTGCCAAGAGATCTGTTTTTTTTGGCTGCAGAAAAAAACGGCAAAAAAGCAACGTGTGAACATCGCCTAATGCAGATTTTAATTGCAGTTTTCACCGTATTCAGTACTGGGTAAATGTAGTGGGGTGAAATGTGCAAATAACACATGTGGATTATGTCTGCTTATTTGGAAGCAAATCCACAGTGTAAATTGTCCACAATGTGTGAACATAGCCCTGGCAGCGCTCATTGGGCAGTATAAGGATGTGCACGGACTCAGCCCCAGCTGGTCACTCAACAGAGAATTATCAAAAAGCAGAGTTGTAACAAAAAGTGCTTACAATTATTTTTACAAATGTATATACTAAAACAGACATTTTTGAAAGTGACTGATCCTCCTTAAAGGGAACTTGTCAGCAGGATTGTTGCATAGTAACCTACAGACTGTCAGGTGGGTGCCGTTATTCTGAATATAATGATACCTTGGTTGATGAAATCCGTCTTGTGGTTGTTTTTAATCTTTATTTTCAGTTTGTAGTTAATGAGATTCTCGTGCCCTAAGATGGGGCTGGTGTATGTGGTGCTCTGATTAGCTATTCATAATGCAGACTGCTGGCAGGTCACTGATCCCTCACTTGACCTGCCCCATAGTTTACATAATAAATACCTGTACATACTGAAGAGACAAAAAACACTTCTGCAGGCAGGTGCCAGCCGTGTCACCAGCGCTGCAGCACATAATCACATGGTTAGTGTGGCAATAATACTTTTTCTTATTGTTATCCAGCTTGGAAAAAACAAACAAATTTAAAATGGCGCCGACGCGTCCGCGCAGTAGCTGCTATCGGTGTTGATAGCTATGATCTGATACCTACTACTGTTCATGCTCCAGCAGCGCCATCTTACTGGAGAAAAAAAATTACTCCTCCAAGATGGCACTGCCCCTACCTGCAGAGTTGCAGATATCAGTGCTTATAGCTGCTATTCTCAGTTACAGTCACCAGTCTGCATTGTGAATACTCAGAGCACCACGTACACCAACCCACCTTAGGGCGCGAGAATCTCATTAACTACAAACCTTAAATAAGGATTAAAGAACAACCACAAGATGGATTTCATCAACCAAGGTATCATTGTAATCAGTGTACCGGCGTCAACCTGACACTGTGTGTAGTTTACTGTGCACAATCCTGCTGACAGGTTCCCTTAAAGCGAACCTGTCAGCAGGATTGTGCTCAGGAAAACTACAGACAGTATCATGTTTCTGCTGTTATACTTATTAAAATGATGCCTTGGTTGATGAAATCTGTCTTGTGGTTGTTGTGTAATCAATGTTAGAAGTTTTCAGTTAATGAGATGCTCGTGCTCCGGGGCAGGACTGTAGGCAGAGTCTTATCTTCCTGCTCAAAGCATGAGAAACAAAGATGAGACCTGCCCACAGGCTGCCCTGAAGCACCAACATGTTCCTCATCATAGACGGTTTCTCTGGCTTAGAGCAGGAAGAAAAGACTCTGCATACAGTCCCACCCCGGAGCACGGGCATCTCATTAACTGAAACTTCTAACGCTGATTATACAAGAACCACAAGATGGATTTTTTCATATCCGGTATCATTTCAGTATAACAGTGTCAACCTTACAATGCCTGTAGTTTACTTAGCAAAATCCTGCTGACAGGTTCGCTTTAAGTATTCTCCGATGCCAGGTGCCTTGTAGAATGTGGTTTTTTTACCTGTAAATTGAAGAAATAAGGATTGCCTAAGAGAGAACCGCCAGAACTGCGATGTATAGGAAAAATAGTTTCTCATTGTACAACAACAATGTGAAGATGATCAATGCCTGAAATTAAGGCTGATTGCTGGCGTCCCCTCTTCTCTGTACTATCCACATTGTGTTCTGTAAAGCTGAAGGCACACAATGTCCTCGTCCCACCTGCCATGCATTAAGGATGACTTGGATCCATACGTTGGCCCTTTGAGGCTGAGTGTTGAGCTGATAGAAAGTTTTGATCCCGGAGCTGCATGAGGCCCATCACTGCAATTTACGTGTTCATTAAAAGGCATCTTAAAATGATTCACCTAGTATATAATCGGTGTTAAACAATTAGATGTTCTCGCCTCACATTTCAAAGCTATTAGATAATAATGCATTTATAAGTTGGGCATATCCACGAAACCTGCATTGCTTGTGGATAATTTGTGGAAAGTGCCTCTTGCTTTAATATTGGACAGGAAAATCAGTGGGGATTGTATATGAAATGCCCAGAGTGGATGTAGCCTTCCTAATAACACAACCTTTTTATAATTGACTTGTTTTATATATTTCAGTGCCCTTTTTAAATGCATGTCCTTGGTGAGTCCAGAGACTCTTTTCCCACTACCCCGAGAGTTGCATGGCTCTGTCGACAGGAGCACACAGTTACTGCCTAAGTGTGCGCACAGAGGTGATTTACGGCTTCAATAGAAAGCATAGGTTACTCAGCTGTGTGTGTGCACTCCTGACGCCTGACCTGAGAACCTTTGGGTAGAGAGTTGAGCGATTGGTGGGGGTTTCGGGATCTGGACCTAACTGACCTGCTTGCTATAAAAAGGGCACTCTGGTATATAGACATAAAATATATATAGTTATGAATGTTTAGTTACTCGTGGCATTATCCAATTCCCTGATTGAACTTGGCCGATATCTGGAGTGCTTTATCTAGATTATTATTTAACCCCTTTCTGCCAGCTGACGGAATAGTACGTGCAGATCCCCGCCGGAGCCCACCTCAAAGCCGCGACATGTCAGCTGTTTTGTACAGCTGACATGTGCGTGCAATGAGCGTGAGCGGAATCGCGATCCGCCTGCGGCCATTAACTAGTTAAATGCCGCTGTCAAGCGCTGACAGCGGCATTTAACTAGCGCTCCCGGCCGCGCGGCCGGAGCTACTCGCACTGCTGACCCCGTCACATGATCGGGGGTCAGCGGTGCATTGCCATAACAACCAGAGGTCTCCTTGAGACCTCTATGGTTGTTGATGGCCGATTGCTTTGATTGCCACCCTGTGGTCGGCGTTCAAAGTACACCTGCATTTCTGCTACATAGAGGTGATCTGTACTTCACCTCTATGTAGCAGAGGCGATCGTGTAGTGCATGCTTCTAGCCTCCTATGGAGGCATGCCAAAATTAAAAAAAAAAAAAAAAATTGATTAAAAATATAAAAAAAATATATAAAAGTTCAAATCGCCCCCCTTTCGCCCCAATCAAAATAAAACAATTAAAAAAAAAATCAAACATACACATATTTGGTATCACCGCGTTCAGAATCGCCCGATCTATCAATAAAAACAAAGGATTAACCTGACCGCTAAATGGCGTAGCGAGAAAAAAAAATCAAAACGCCAAAATTACGTTTTTTTTGGTCGCCGCGACATTGCTTTAAAATGCAATAAAGGGCGATCAAAAGAACATATCTACACCAAAATGGTATCATTAAAAATGCCAGCTCGGTACGCAAAAAATAAACCCTCACCTGACACAACAGATCACGAAAATTGGAGACGCTACGGGTATCGTAAAATCGCGCAATCTTTTTTTTTTTTTTTTTTTTTTTTTTTTTTTATTTAGCAAACTTTGGAATTTTTTTTCACCACTTAGATAAAAAATTACCTAGACATGTTTGGTGTTTATGAACTCGTAATAACCTGGAGAATCATAATGGCAGGTCAGTTTTAGCATTTGGTGAACCTAGCAAAAAAGCCAAACAAAAAACAAGTGGGAGATTGCGCTTTTTTTGCAATTTCATCACACTTGGAATTTTTTTCCCGTTTTCTGTTACCATTGGTTTTACCATGCCATGTATCGTTCCAAAGTACATCTCGTCCCGCAAAAAATAAGCCCTTAACATGGCCATATTGACTTAAAAGTAAAAAAGTTATGGCTCTGGGAAGGAGGAAAGCGAAAAACGAAAATAAAAAACCCGAAAAAGCTACAGGGGGTGAAGGGGTTAAAGGAAACCTGTCACCAGGTTTTTCCAATACAAACTAAGGCTACCACCTTTCCCGCCTCCTGTAGAGTAGTCTAGCAAGATATATACCAATCATCTCTGCATAGTCCCAGAATTACTCTTTATCATCCCCACACCCATATTGCGCGGTCCAATGGGCCTCATTGGTTTTGCTTCGGTGCCACCTCATTGCCAACCCGTACTCCTGCTTGCTTCAAGTGGATGACACATCCTACATCCTTCACACCGTGTCCCTGAATCACGCTCCGGTGCAGGTGTTCTTCACTTTGTCCTGCTGAGGTCAGAGTAAGCTACTGTAATGCAGATGCGCCGGCTTTAGTTCCTGGTCATCGGCGCCTTTTGGCCTCCCCAGGCGCATGCACATTACAGTACTTTGCTCTGCCCTCAGCTAAATACACTGTGCAGGAGCGCAATTGGGGACTCTGGATGACTTGGGTGCCAAAGCAGGACCAGTGACACCCATTGAACCGGATACAGGTTGCTATAACACTGTAGCAGAGTCCTTAAAGGGGTTGTTTGGTCAAAACCAATAAGGCTTATGAATCCCCCTGCGCATGCACAGTGCACTGCGGTTATTTGCCGATTTCAGATCCGGAATAGACGGTGTGAGTTACACATACCCCTGGCCAGTGGGCATAGCCTCGCTCCGTACACTTGTATTTAGCCGAGGTCGCGTCCCGACCAGTGATGTGGACGGCCAGTGGGCGTGTCAGACTAGAGGGCGTGGCCTTACTCCATACTAGTGTATGGAGCGTGAGGCTGCGCCCACTGGCAGGGGGTAGGTATAACTCGTACATACCCTCCCGGGTCTGAAATTGGAAAAGGAATCGGGGATTCGGAAGTCTGCAGTCACACAGTGACTGCAAACGTAACAGTTTTGTCTGGAGAACACCTTTTAAAGATGGTGCGGGTAGTTTGTTGGGGAAAATCTGGTTCCCTTTAAATACTGTGTCACACACTTGTCCTACATAAAGCTGGTATTGCTGACTAAAGTAGAAATTTGTATGTAATATAATCTGTCTCTCTCTGTAAGAATGATACCCATATTTTGTCACTGGTAACTAAAGGTCGGGAAAATGGACACGTTGGAGATTCCCGCTCTTCCCGTTACGCTACTAACATAGCTCTGCAGTCTCTAACGCTCAAACTGTGGAAGCAAAGTGGCGGTGACATTCCTTACTTGGCAGGAACCTATTTGTTCTCCCTTTGGGTGACGGCCTTTGATGTAGCAGTCTGATGGACGTGAACTGTAGGGTTCTAATCTAGAACTATAAAAGCATGGAGCATAAGACCCATTATCTGTGACTAAGTTTTGTAATACTATGGGAATGCATTGTACTGTAACCACTCTGGGTTTTCCATTTGTATGTGTGTCATAGTGTGGGTATAGTTCCTGTGCCTGCCCTATCCGCTCCCGCCATATCTGGCAGTGGCATTCATGCAGTTGCCATTCCTTTTGCGCTTCCATTTGGTTCTGAGGGGTTTCTTTTTCACACAGCTGCATCTAAGCAGAAGTCCAGTGGCCATGTGCCAGACAGCGGCCAAGATGCCCAGGGATACATCAGCAGTCAATCTCCAGAAAGCATTGTAGAAGAAGCTCAGGGGAAACTCACCGAGTTGGAGCAGAGGATCAAGGAAGCCATTGAAAAGAATGCACAGTTACAGTCCCTGGAGCTTGCCCATGCAGATCAGCTGACGAAGGAAAAGATTGAGGAGTTGAATAAAACCCGCGAGGAGCAGATCCAGAAGAAGCAAAAGATACTAGAGGAACTACAAAAAGTAGAAAGGGAGCTCCAGTTAAAAACACAACAGCAGCTTAAAAAGCAGTACCTAGAAGTAAAAGCCCAGAGAATTCAGCTCCAGCAGCAGCAACAGCAGCAGTCTTGCCAACATCTTGGCCTGCTAACTCCAGTGGGGGATGGGGAAGAGATCACAGAGGTAGACTATGCTCACTTACAGCAGGTTGACACCATCCTACTCAAACAGGACTCCCAGCAGACTGCAGCAGTACCTATGGGATTTACTCCCATGCAGCCGTTGGCATTGCCTCAAGTTTTGCCATTGGCAACAGGTTCATTATCCCCTGGGCCCATTGCAAATCTTTCGGACCTCCAAGGAGTTATAGTGGGACAGCAAGAATTGGCGCAAGCACAGCTAACGGGGCTGGGGCAAGGTGTTCTGGCAGAAACACAAGAAGGGTTAATGATAGCCAGTCCTGCTCAGACCCTCACTGACACGCTGGATGACATCATGGCAGGTGGGTATGATGGTTCACAATGGCTCTGTGCTTTTATTTCAATTTGCCAATGACTTCTGTGTACATTGTGACAAGTCTTGCATTAGTTTCTTTAGTTTCATGCTCTAGAAAAAATGTATTTGTTCCGAGCTCTCTCCAAAAATGTATTTGTGGTGCATGCTCATTAAATCATTGTGTTTGTACATGAAGAGGGCAGACTTGCCATATGGCCTCATTCTTATGGTGCAAAGTTAGACTAGGCACTCTTCCAATGTACCGGATTTGTCAGTGGTTCTTGCTGGATGATAATTTGGCGCATTTTTAGACTACCTCGTCTTAAAGACGTTGTCCAGATTTGAGAGCAAAGTCTTCTGATTCTTAATGGTCGCACACGACCACATGGTCACTTGCCGACATCTCTCAGTTCTCTTCTATTGAGTGAAACCAGATTAGACCAGTCGGCACGTGACCACATTTGTTGAAATCGTGCATCGTACGCTGTCAGACAGATGGTACTCTCAAACCTAGACAATCCCTATTAAGTTTTAACAATCTGCTAGTTGACTTTGTGCCAGAAACTTGCACCCAAATTGTGGCACATGGTAAGCCTCACCCCTTTCAGCAGAGCAGCACCCCGTTTCTGTGAAGCAACACCCTTCAGTCCCTCAGTTAAATTTGTAATAAACATGGGTACGTCTTGCACTGTTCAGCAGCGGCGGCGCCGTGTCTGCTGGCATTTTCTGCAGTGCACACGTGGCATACGTGTCCACTAATGGGCAGCAGTGATCACAAGTCCCCCTGTCGGGTGGAGGTGTGTGCGCTGGAGCCCATGAGCTGCCAGTGATTATGCCACATGAGCGCAGCAGCCGATTTCGATGTGTGAGGTAAGTAACTGAGAAATCCAGCATTTAATGAAGAACGGGTTGTCCATTGCTTTGCTTGTTTAGCATGCCAACTTTCTGAAACATGTCCTCTAGAGTCTGCAGTAGTTTTGCAGTGCATTCATGTTTTATGTTGACCGTTCCCATCCCACAGTCCAGTGAGTTTTGTCAGTGGGACAGATTAATGGTACTTTTAGTTTGCACAAGTGCTGACCATCTGAATGCTAGCAAGGTGCTTGTGGCTGCTGCTGTCAATGACACGAACTAGAGCAGTGTGTTTTAGGTTGTTTCTGGGGAGAAAATGCCGCCTCAGTGATGCAGTGCACAACTCCATGCTGGCCAGTGTTTCATTTTAAGGCAGTCCAGCCCACAAGCTATTAGTTTTATTTAGTGATGTAAAAATGTTTTTCCTATGAATCAATGATTGTCCCTCATCAGCACATCCGCTATTGTCTCAATTCCTCATATTGGTGAATATCATTTGGAGTACAACCAAAAACAAGAATGCCCATCTCCAGGCATCCCCACAGTTAACAGCAGACTGAAGGGGCCATAATGCTCAATAAAACTGTCCCTTTTAAAGGGAACGTGTCATCAGTTTTTCCAATGTAAGATGCAGCCATCACTTTTGACGGATGATATACAGCTTATTATAATGCTGTATATCTGCCCCCAACCTGACCTGGGGCAGGGCAATCCAGTCCAATAGGCGCCACTGGTCCTGGTCTGGCACCTCCCATCTTCTTATGATCGCCACCCTCCTCCTTGCTTCATGTGGATGGCGCATCCCTCCGTCATTGAGTCAATCTCTTCGGCATCAGACAGGAGCATTATAGAATGCTGTATATCAGCCCTGAAAGGTGATGGCCATCTATAATATAAGGTTGGGAGCCTTATAGACTGCGCAAGTGCCGGCGCAGTCTGGACCCCACAGAGTGATGCTCCCAGGAGATCGCGGTATGCGTAAGCACTGAACGCACACCGCGATCTCCATCGGAGAGACAGGGACGTGGCAGGAGGGTGAGTATAAGCTATATTCACCTGTCTGTCCCGTTCCAGCGCTGCGCGCCGCTCTATCTTCCGGGTCCAGTTCAGAGGTCGCGATGACGCGCTTAATGCGCGCCGCCCTCTCACTGAACAGTCATAGCCAGAGGACCCGGAAGAAGCGGCACGCAGCATTTGAACGGGACAGACAGGTGAATATAGCAAGTGTCGGCGGCCTAAGCTAGCGGCGATACCGGCACCTGACCCCCACAGTGCGCTGGTGTCCCCGCCTGCTCAGGCCCCCCAGCACTCGGCGCCCAGCGACGATAGGTGAGTATGTTATTTTTTTTTTATATATATATCGCAGCAGCATACGGGGCATATAATACAATGGAGCATCTTATGGGGGCCATCAACATTTATGGAGCAGCATACGGGGCATATAGTATGGAGCATCTTATGGGGGCCATAAACCTTTATGGAGCAGCATACGGGGCATATAGTATAGAGCATCTTATGGGGGCCATAAACCTTTATGGAGCAGCATACGGGGCATATAGTATGGAACATCTTATGGGGGCCATCAACCATAATGGAGCAGCATACGCGGCATATACTATGGAGCATCTTATGGGGGCCATCAATTATAATGGAGCAGCATACTGAGCATATACTATGGAGCATCTTATGGGGGCCATCAACCATAATTCAGCAGCATACGGGGCATATACTATGGAGCATCTTATGGGGGCCATAAACTTTTATGGAGCAGTGTACGGGGCATATACTATGGAGCATCTTATGGGGGCCATAAACCTTTATGGAGCAGTGTACGGGGCATATACTATGGAGCATCTTATGGGGGCCATAAACCTTTATGGAGCAGTGTACGGGGCATATACTATGGAGCATCTTATGGGGGCCATCAATCATAATGCAGCAGCATACGGGGCATATACTATGGAGCATCTTATGGGGGCCATCAACCATAATGGAGCAGCATATGAGGCATATACTATGGAGCATCTTATGGGGCCATCAACCTTTATGGAGCAGTGTATGGGGGCATATGGATGGGAGCAGCACATGACAGAACGGGGGTGCAGGATGGAAGCAGCACATGGCAGGATGGGAGCAGCAAATGACAGAATGGAGGCGCAGGATGGGTGCAGCATATGTCAGAATGGAGGCGCAGGATGGGTGCAGCACATGTCAGAATGGAGGCGCAGGATGGGTGCAGCACATGTCAGAATGGGGGCGCAGAATGGGAGCAGCACATGTCAGAATGGGGGCGCAGGATGGGTGCAGCACATGACAGGATGGGGGCGCAGGATGGAGCAGCACATGACGGGATGGGGACGCAGGATGGAGCAGCACATGTCAGAATGGGGGCACAGGATGGGGGCACAGGATGGGAGCAGCACATGACAGAATGGGAGCACAGGATGGGAGCAGCACATGTCAGGATGGGGGCACAGGATGGGAGCAGCACATGTCAGGATGGGGGCACAGGATGGGAGCAGCACATGTCAGAATGGGGGCGCAGGATGGGTGCAGCACATGACAGAATGGGGACGCAGGATGGAGCAGCACATACCAGGATGGAGACCATATACCAATATAAATGCTCGCCACCCGGGCGTAGAACGGGTTCAATAGCTAGTAACTTATATCGGCCAAACCTGATGACAGGTTCCCTTTAATTGTTTACCAGGCACAACGCCATCCATTTGGTATTGGTTTATGCCTTGTACTACAGCTCTGCTGCTGCAATACCATGCACATGCACTATGAAGTGAACAGCAGTAAATAAAAAAGCAGCTGGGCTCTTCTCTGAATCTGTAGTCTGCTGATGGGATATAGTAATCCCCCTCCTTCCCCACCAAACTTTATATTAATGGCCTTTTGTTATAAGTCCTTGAAAATCCACTTAACGTGCTAGTCTCTTTAAGAAGAATGATTAAATCTAGCTGGACAAATCCCACGAGTCAGGTAGTTAATGGCAACTAACTTTTCAGGTCTTTTTTTTTTTTTGTCTTCCATGCTATAATTTCCTGACCACAAGATTGCTATAACAGTCTCCAAATGTCTCCAGTAATGTGTCCATATCTTGCCTATAAATGTGAAGCAGTATGTTCACACTGCGTCTTTTTCCAGCTGTAAAAAAATGTTGGCGAGACAAAAAAGCGCTAAATAGGGTGTTACTCAGTAAGGCTACGTTCACATTAGCGTTTTGCGTGTTTGCGTCGGGCGACGCATGCGTCATGCGCCCCTATATTTAACATGGGGGACGCATGGACATGCGTTGTGCTGCGTTGTGCGACGCATGCGGTTTTTTTGCCGCAAGCGTCGGGCGCAGAAAACGCAACAAGTTGCATTTTTCTTGCGTCCAAATTTCGGCAAAAAAGGACGCATGCGTCGCAAAACGCAGCGTTTTTGCGCGCGTTTTGGTGCGTTTTTATTTGCGTTGTGCATTGCGTCGCCGACGCAGCGGCGCACAACGCAAATGTGAACGTAGCCTAACCGAGCAGTATAGAAAATGAAAGGTGCACTCACCTGATAGGGTTGTGACAGTCACAACTCCTATAGAAGCATGTAAAGGCTGCTGCGGGACCACTAATGAGGTACGGTGTAATAGATGAGGAATACGGTGGTTGAGAGACCACGCTGCCCAAGGTCCAAAGGTATGATCACACACTAAGATGAAACCTGAATGCGGTTTATTTCATCAATGCGTTTCAAGGTTTTCAAACCTCTTCATCAGGACAACACCATGTGGCTTGGTTTGGTGAAGAGGTTTGAAAACCTTACAATGCTTTCAGGAAATAAACCGCATTCATGCTCCAGCTTTGTAAGTGATACCAATTTTAGACATTTTCGCATTTCTGAACTACCTTTATTTCTCATCTATTTCAGTTTTTCAAACAGAAGAATTTTTCGGAATAGCCCCTATTCTCTGGAGTTTTCTGTGCTGTTGTGCATAAATGTGATTTTTCAGATTTTGTGTTATTCTATGCCTGATGAAGAGACCTGAATAGTCTTGAAAGCTTGCAATTTACCATCTTTTCAGTTGGCCATTAAAAGCTATCAACCACTGAGGACTCTAAATTCTAAATATTTTTCAGACTCCTGGGCACATTTCCAGCATCTTTTTAACCTTTTCATTGATTTCTATTGTAAAGTAATGATGGCCTTCCTAGCAGAACACGGCAGAAGCATGTTCATGGCACTTCTTTTAACTGCTTGGCGTATTTCAAAGCCTAAAAAGTATGAAAAAAAACTTCCAAAAGCCAGAATATATGAATAGCAAGTTGTTTTTACATGCTAATTAATAAAACCATTATACAGTTATATGAAAAAGTTTGGGCACCCCTATTAATCTTAAGCTTAATGTTTTATAAAAATTGTTTTTTTGACAACAGCTTTTTCAGTTTCATATATTTAATAACTGTTGGACACCGTAATGTTTCTGCCTTGAAATGAGGTTTATTGTACGAACAGAAAATGTGCAATCTGCATTCAAACAAAATTTGACAGGTGCATAAGTATGGGCACCCCACCAGAAAAGTGACATTAATATTTAGTAGATCCTCCTTTTGCAAAAATAACAGCCTCTAGTCGCTTCCTGTAGCTTTTAATGAGTTCCTGGATGAAGGTATTTTTGACCATTCCTCTTTATAAAACATTTCCAGTTCAGTTAAGTTTGATGGTCGCCGAGCATGGACAGCCCTCTTCAAATGATCCCACAGATGTTCAATGATATTCAGGTCTGGGGACTGGGATGGCCATTCCAGAACAGTGTAATTGATCCTCTGCATGAATGCCTGAGTAGATTTGGATCAGTGTCTTGCTGAAAGATCCATCCCCAGCGTAACTTCAACTTTGTCACTGATTACATAGTAACATAGTTAGTAAGGCCGAAAAAAGACATTTGTCCATCCAGTTCAGCCTATATTCCATCATAATAAATCCCCAGATCTACGTCCTTCTACAGAACCTAATTGTATGATACAATATTGTTCTGCTCCAGGAAGACATCCAGGCCTCTCTTGAACCCCTCGACTGAGTTTGCCATCACCACCTCCTCAGGCAAGCAATTCCAGATTCTCACAATTCCAGATTCTCCAGATTCATGAACATTGTCAAGAATCTGCTGATACTGAGAGGAATCCATGCGTCCCTCAACTTTCACAAGATTCCCGATGCCGGCATTAGCCACACAGTCCCAAAGCATGATGGAACCTCCACCAAATTTTACTGTGGGTAGCAAGTGTTTTTCTTGGAATGCTGTGTTCTTTGGCCGCCATGCATAACGCCTTTTTGTATGACCAAACAACTCAATCTTTGTTTTATCAGTCCACAGGACCTTCTTCCAAAAAGAGATTGGCTTCTCCAAATGTGCTTTTGCATATCTCAGCCGACTCGGTTTGTGGCGTGCTTGCAGAAACTGCTTCTTTCGCATCACTCTCCCATACAGCTTCTCCTTGTGCAAAGTGCGTTGTATAGTTGACCGATCCACAGTGATACCATCTGCAGCAAGTTGATGCTGCAGCTCTCTGGAGGTGGTCTGAGGATTGTCCTTGACTGATCTCACCATTCTTCTTCTCTGCCTTTCTGATGTTTTTCTTGGCCTGCCACTTCTGGCCTTAACAAGAACTGTACCTGTGTTCTTCCATTTCCTTACTATGTTCCTCACAGTGGAAATTGACAGGTTAAATCTCTGAGACAGCTTTTTGTATCCTTCCCCTGAACAACAATGTTGAATAATCTTTGTTTTCAGATCATTAGACAGTTGTTTTGAGGAGCCCATGATGCCACTCTTCAGAGGAGATTCAAACAGGAGAACAACTTACAAGTGGCCACTTTAAGTAGCTTTTCTCATGATTGCATTCACCTGGCTATGAAGTTCAAAGCTCAATGAGGTTAGAAAACCAAAAAAAGTGCTTTAGTAAATCAGTACAAAGTAGGTAGGAGTATTTAAAACAAGAAAATGATAAGGGTGCCCATACTTATGCACCTGCCAAATTTAGTTTGAATGCAGATTGCACATTTTCTGTTAGTACAATAAACCTCATTTCAATCATTTTCAGGCAGAAACATTACTGTGTCCAACAGTTTTAGATATATGAAACTCAAATAGCTGTTGCAAAAAAAAAACAATTTTTATAAAACATTAAGCTTAAGATTAATAGGGGTGCCCAAACTTTTTCATATAACTGTATTTCCTAACATTTTTTTTCAACAGACACAGTGTGAACATACTAACTGTAACATATGTGAAGATTTTTGGAGTTTGAACTTCTATGATTATCCTGTACACTGCAACTGAAGCACATTCATTGTGTAATAAGTTTCATATTTTCTGTATCAATTCCTCTTGGATTTTTACATCTCTGTTTGCAGTGAAGCAAAAGCAAATTTGTATTGTTTTACTCCCATGGAATAATTTGTCCTAGTGCACGGCTTCTGATAAAGAGATCTGAGACAGTTGCAGTTGACCATGTAGGGGAAACTTTTCTAAATAGTTGTACAGCCCTTGTCCGCCGCCAGGTGGGTGCAGTTTTGGCTTACCTCATCCCAACTGTCCAGTGGCTGTTATAAGTCCTGCGCATCTGTGATCATCACATTACTCGGACAGATTTTGTCACCATATAAATGACAGTTTCCATTCACTGACCCCATGCAGAGACATTCAAAACCATGAGAACTTGATTATATACAGTGGGGAATTTAAGTATTTGATACACTGCTTATTTTGCAAGTTTTCCCACTTACAGAGAATGGAGAGGTCTGTAATTTGTATTGTAGGTACACTTCACCTGTGAGAGACAGAATCTAAAAATACAAACCAGAAAATCCTATTGCATGACTTCTAAATAATTAACCAGAAAAATTCTGGCGCTCAAACCTGTCATTACCTGTATTAACTGCAACTGTTTGAGCTTGTTACCTGTATAAAAGACACCTGTCCACATACTCAATCACACTCCAACTTCTCCACTTTGGCCAAGACCACAGAGCTGTCTAAGGACACAAGGGAAAACATTGTAGACCTGCACAAGGCTGGGGTGGGCTACAACACAATAGTCAAGCATCTTGGTGAGAGGCAACAACTGTTGGCACAATTATTAGAAAATGGATGAAACCCAAGATGACTGTCAATCTCATTTGGTTTTGGGCTCCATGGAAGATCTTGCATTGTGGGGTAAGGATGATTCTGATAAAGGTCAGGAATTGGCCCAGCACTACACAGGAGGACCTGGCAATGACCTGTAGAGAGCTGGGACCATAGTCCCCAACATTACCGTTAGTAACGCGCTACGCCATCATGGACTAAAATCCTGCAGAGCTTGCAAGGTTCCCCTGCTCACGCCAGAACATGTCCTGGCCCGTTTGAAGTTTGCCAATGACATCTGAATTATCCAGAGGGTCATGGGAGAAGATTATATGGTCAGATGAGACCAAAATACAACTTTTTTGTTATCAACACCACTTGCTGTGTTTGGAGGAAGAAGGACTAGTACAACCGCCCAAGAACATCGTCCCAACCATGAAGCATGGTGAGGAAAACATCATACTTTGGGAGTGTTTTTCTGCAAAGGGGACAGGACGACTGCATTATATTGAATGGGGTTATGTATCGCAAGATTTTGCCCAACAACCTCCTTCCCTCAGTAAGAGAATTGAAGATGGGTTGTGGCTGGATCTTCCAGCATGACAGTGACCTGAAACACACAGAACTACTAAAGAAGTGGATCCGTAATTAGCATTTCAAGGTCCTGGAGTGGCCTAGAAATTCTTTGGAGGGAGCTGAAGCTCAATGTTGCCCACTGACAGCCAGGAATGGGCCAAAATCCCTGCTGCAGTGTGCAATTACAGAGATCAGACCCTGTAGTTTTTGACCAAGTTTGCACAAACACCGGTTTCTGTATCAAATATTAAGCTCTGTTTTTCTATTGTATCAAATTCTTATTTCATGCAATAACAATCAAATTAATTATGGAAAAATCAACCATATGATTTGCTAATTTTATTTTTAAGATTCTCAGTTGAAGTGTACCTACAATAAAGATTACAGACCTCTCCATTCTTTTTAGGTGTGAAAAGTAGCAACATTGGCAGTGTATCAAATACTACTTTTCCATACTGTAACTGGTTGTTTTATATAATGAAACGCTTGATTTGCTTCAGTTTTGCTAAAACTTAATGGATTTGCCAGCAGGAGAGGCTTCCTGTTTTTATCAAAAACCAGAATAAACTTTGTAGACCTCGCTAAAAAGAGAATAAAAGGTGTAATATGTCTCTCCAAGCCTCATTCCACACGTCCATAAGTGACTTGTGTATTCTGCAATATTTTTCACTGAATCTAAACTGCACGTGTTCCATGGAGCTGCAAAAAAATAAAAAAGAATCAATTACCCATACAAGTCTAGAGGTCTGTAAAGTAATGTCATGGATGGAAATTTTTGTAGGTTTTTTTATTTTTCTTTAACTGTAGTGAAAAACCATAAAACTCGAATTCAAAACACTGAGTAACTGTGTTTTTACATACAAGATAAGTCATGGACGTGTGAATGAGGCTTTGGAAGTGAGGAAATTAGAAAGTTGCTGACTCTTTCCTCTAGAATGGAGATGTGCAGAATTACACATTTTGTTTGGTGTAATTATGACTAAATAGGTGGCCTGTCCTGCTAATAGGGCCCTAGACCTTATTTAAGAGATTAAAAAAATTCCAAAGGTATGCACTGGGATATAAACTGGTGTGCACGCAGCATGTAAGCGCATGTTCACACTAGCTACTAAACAGAAAAAAAACCTAAAGACCTAAACCTAATGATTAAATACCCTGCAGCAAATAAATAGCATAGTGCATGAAAATAATATACGGAATTTAGTTACCGTAATATGGTTTTTGATTTAAAAAAAAAAAAAATGCGAACGCCATCCTGCCACTCCATGGTGACTGTAATTGGGACAGTCCTAACTCTAATATTAAAAACCTTAAGATTTGTCAAGTGACAGGCATGTAGATAAGGGCTGAGACGGACTCGCCTCAACCAGTGGACACACAGCTGAGGGAGACCACATCAATAATACCCAGCTCAAGGAAAGGCAGGCCACACCTTTATATGCACTGGGTGCATGTAGCACGTAAGCGCACGTTCACAGTAGCAGAAACAGAAAAAAATACAGAAACATTTAAGAGTAACTATTTATTTTTATCAATACTTTTCTCCAGCATGGATGGTTATGAAACTTTCCAAACCAGTTTATTAGGGAATTTCTCTGTTCCTGTAAGTAAATTGTACGCGAGTAGCTTCCAAACCGGTGTCTCATGAACTCTAGGGATAAGCAAAACACTCAGAAGAGGACATGGGTGCCGACCCTGTCACTGCCATCATCTGTACTCTGAATAAGTATCTTCTGAAATCCAGCTGGGGAAAAGCAGGTATGTTAAAGCCACTTACATGGAATTTATTCCTGGAAATGACAACAAATCTAATAAGGTGATCGGCAAAACTTCCTTACTTTCCATGCTGGACAAAATTGTTACCACAAAAGTGACCATTTGGTTGCTCTGTAATAAAGTGCGTAGAATCCTTGGGGTATGTTTCCACGGTCCAGATTGGCAGCGCTTTCGATGCAGCTCCATCCAAAGCGCTGCCGGCTTTTGTGCACGCGGTGATTCCGCACGTGTTCATAGAACCATGTGGAATCACCGCATCCTATACATGGGACAGTGATATTTATCTTGTGGAGACTGAGCGTCTCCGCAAGATAGACATGCTGCGGTCTAGAAAGACGAGCCGCATGTACGTAAACACAGAGAAGCTGGAGGCGTCTGTGCACGCATACTGGAGATGGGATTTCATAAAATCCCATCCACTATTCTGTAACATCTAGATGCTGCGGCTGTACGCAGTGTCCAATCCGCAGAGAATACTGACCGTGGAAACATACCCTTAGTTTCCTTTGCCCTCCCTGTAATGGCTCGTATAACACTGCAGACATTGCCACAGTTCCTGGTATTGTGGCTTCTGCTGTGATATGATATAAGGCAGGTTTTAGGTGTACTAAAGTGTACGCTGTGTGCAGAAATATCAGGCAAGTTGTATTTTAGAGGATTATTTTTTTATTATTGATCAACAACTATGTTCTCAATCAACCCAAAAGACTCATAAATATCAAAGCTTAATATTTTTGGAAGTTGTAGTGGGATTTTTTTTAGTTTTGACTATCGGAGGATTTCTGTTTGTGCAGGTAACTATTACTGTGCAGAATTATTAGGCAACTTAATAAAAACCAAATAGTTTCCCATCTCCCTTGTTTATTTTCACCAGGTAAACCAATATAACTTCACAAAATTTAGAAATAAACATTTCTGACATGCAAAAACAAAACCCAAAAAAATTAGTGGCCAGTATAGTCACCTTTCTTTATGATGACACTCACCAGCCTTCCATCCATAGGTTCTGTCAGTGGCTTGATCTGTTTACGATCAACATTGCGTGCAGCAGCCACCACAGCCTCCCAGACACTGTTCCGAGAGGTGGACTGTTTTCCCTCCCTGTAGATCTCACGTTTTATGAGGGACCACAGGTTCTCTATAGGGATCAGATCAGGTGAACAAGGGGGCCATGTCATTATTTTTTCTTCTTTGAGACCTTTACTGGCCAGCCACACTGTGGAGTAGTTGGAGGCATGTGATGGAGCATTGTCATGCATGAAAATCATGTTTTTCTTGAACGATACGGACTTCTTCCTGTACCACTGCTTGAAGTTGTCTTCCAGAATCTGGCAGTAGGTCTGGGAGTTGAGGTTCACTCCATCCTCAACCCGAAAAGGTCCCACAAGTTCATCTTTGATGATACCAGCCCATACCAGTACCCCACCTCCACCTTGCTGGCGTCTGAGTCAGAGTGGAGCTCTCTGCCCTTTACTGATCCAGCCTCTGGGCCATCCATCTGGCCCATCAAGAGTTACTCTCATTTCATCAGTCCATAAAACGTTTGAAAAGTCAGTCTTAAGATATTTCTTGGCCCAGTCTTGACATTTTATCTTATGATGTTCAAAAATGGTCGTTTTTCAGCCTTCCTTACCTTGGCCATGTCCCAGAGTATCGTACACCTTGTGCTTTTTGTTACTCCAGTAACGTTCAGCTCTGAAATATGGCAAAACTGGTGGCAAATGGCATCTTCACGCTTAATTTTCCTCAATTCATGGGCAGTTATTTTGCACGTTTTTTGCCCAACGCTTCTTGCAACCCTGTTGGCTATTTGCCATGAAACACTTGATTGTTCGGTGATCACGCTTCAAAAGTTTGGCCATTTCAAGACTGCTGCATCCCTCTGCAAGACATCTCACAATTTTTGGACTTTTCAGAGCCCGTCAAATCTCTCTTCTGACCCATTTTGCCAAAGGAAGGGAAGTTGCCTAATAATTAAGCACACCTTATATAGGGTTTTGATGTCCATAGACAACACCCTTCCTCATTAGAGATGCACATCACCTGATTTACTTAGTTGGTAGTTGCCTCTCAAGCCTGAACAGCTTGGAGTAGGACAACATATATAAAGTATCATGTGATCAAAATACAACTTGCCTAATAATTCTGCACACAGTGTAGTTTACACGCCAGGTAATGTACAGTGCTCGTTGGTTTAGAGCTCCACAAAGGGGAACTGTCACTTTAATTTTTATGTCCTAGTTCAATGAAAATGAGCATCTTTGTCATATATCAATTCAGAGGAATCTTACTTCTCTCTCCACCAGGACTAATCAGTCATTTTCCAAATCCTGAATTTCTGGGTAAAATCTGTATGCAGTGAAGACAGATTCTTACATTACTGAGATGAAGAACAATTGCTACGAAGATGTTTTGCCTCTAGCGCCTTCACTATAAATAGTATTGGAAAAGATGGCAGTTGCTACTGAGAAGATTCTATGTAGGTCAGTGTTCCCCAAGCTCCAGTCCCAATAGGTCATGTTTTCAGGATTTTCTTAGTATTGCACATGAGAGAACGTGGCATTTTCTCATGTCATGATTATTCCATCACCAGTACAATATTAAGGATACCAGGTAATATCTGTTGGGGGAACCGTGAGAACTAGAGCTTGGTAAGCATCGATATAAAGGGGAGAAGGAGGCCTTCTCTTCCCCTTCACATCTACATAGAATCCTATCAGTAGCAGCTCTCATCTCCTATCTCAGTCATGCAATCATCTGTCTTCACTGAATACAGATTTTACCAGTAAATTGAGCACTTGAAGAATGACTGATCAGTCCTGGTGGAGAAAGAAGCAGAGGTCGCTGAGACCTATTACAAAGATGCTTATTTTCATGTGTCCTATTAGTTTATAAAGTACAAATTGAAATGACTGCTGCTCTTTAAATATACAGGCCTAGAGGATAGTTGGGTAAGTATATGGAAAGAATTACATTCACTAACAAGGCACAGAAATTGAATGAATTAATTACCCTAAGCTTTCTGGTCTATATGGTTGTTACTAGCGATGAGTGAATGTGCTCTGATAACGTATTATCCGAACATGCTCAGGTGCTAACCTAGTGTCTTGTGTGCATGGATAGTACGTTCGAGTCTCTGCGGCTTATAAACAAACAGGCAATCCCTGCATGTGTTGAGGCTGTCGAACAGCCGGGAATCATGAAGCTCTAGGGACTCGATCATATTATTCGAGCACGCCTGAGATACCCGAATAACACCCTAGCAGGCTAAAATAGCACGTTATCCGAGCACGCTTGCTCATCAGTAGTTGCATGATGTATAAAGCAGACTTCCTGTCCATACGTAATGGTGTGGCCTGTGAGCATGGAGTGCTGTGTAATCTTATATGGACACTTGTTCCAGAGTCACCACTTTATATTCAGAACAATGGAAGAATTGAAGCATGGAAGAATTGAAGCATGGAAATGCTTCCAATAACCAGGTCCCATTGCTTTAGCGTTTTAATGCTTTTGCTATTGATTGGTAGGTTTAGGTTCTCTCCATGTCTTTGTTATTGAAAAGCTCCCCAGACCTGGACAACCCTTGGGGCCTCCAAGTGACAGATCCGGCAGAGCATTGTGGCTTCCATCATACAGGAGCCACAATTCCGAGGGTCACAGAGCCATTAATTCAGAGATGGTAAATGTTTAGTGATTTTGAGCACCTACTTATCAAAGTTTCACCTCCGACCTTGTATTAAACTTTTAATGCAACTGCGTACCTTATTCTTTTATAGCACTACTAAGTTGAGATATTTTATTCAACAGCAGTGAGTGGAAGAACGTCTGCAATCTCAAACACTCCTACCCACAGCATTGCAACTTCCATATCCCAACCTCAGACGCCAACTCCAAGTCCCATTATCTCTCCTTCAGCCATGTTACCAATCTACCCCTCCATAGATATTGATGCACAGGTAAGATATGTGATAAGCTGCTCCCATGGAAGTGGATGGAAAGTAACACACCCATATGTGGCCACACTTTTAATTTTTCGTTTGACTGAATATGAAAGCCACTTTTCAAGGATACTTTTTTCCACTAGCTGCAGTTCTTGGAAGTGGTGGGAACCCACATCTTTCAGACTTTTATGTTTGTTGTGGCGATTCCATTAATGTCCAGTTTAGAGTTACCCTTTAAGCTATACATTGTTTCCTGTTGGATTTTATGGTCAGAATCTAGGAATTATGCTTGTAAATACATCTTGAGCTACCACTGACATTGCTACAATATGGATTGGTATCGTTATACGGACATACAACGCTACGAATTTTCACAAAGATGTTGCGTTAAGCTAGCCCATTTTCCTTTTGGTTGCCCTGTTCACAATCTGTTTAGGATCTCTCTTATTAGGCTGAGTTGTAAGTCTATGTATTTTAATGAAGTAGTTCTCTTTTCTAATAGACTGAAAGTAACCACGATACCGCTTTAACCCTTGCTTGTGCTGGTGGCCATGAAGAGCTGGTGCAGACTCTTCTGGAAAGGGGAGCCAATATTGAACACAGAGATAAGAAAGGTAAAGGTATCCTTCCATTGAGAACAGGGCAGATAAAAAATCTGTAGCTTGGATGCCGTATTGATGGCCATTGCAATAACTACTTATCTATTGCTAAATATATGATTGGATCCTGCCCGAAGAAAAAAAGCTCTTCTGTTTTTCTACATATAAGCGGCTTGTAAGGGACTGGGAATGTCAACTAATGAATTCTGTATATTGTAATTTGCCCAATGTGTCGCACTTTAAATCTTTTTTTGTTTGTTTGGTTGTTTAAATTTATAGGTTTTACACCACTTATCTTGGCTGCAACTGCTGGTCATGTTGGCGTGGTCGAGATTTTGCTGGACAATGGTGCTGACATAGAAGCTCAGTCTGAAAGGACCAAAGACACACCATTATCATTGGCCTGCTCTGGTGGCAGACAAGAGGTATCAATCTTTTCTTATGTTTGGTAACAGACTTTGACATGTACGATAAACTAAAAACAGGGTTCTCGTGGGAGGCAAAACCCAAGGAGACAAAGTGCAATACAATTTCAAACTAAAATCACTAATTTATTAAGAATTTTAAAATGGCTTACAATAGTGAAACGCAGCAATTCCTCACCAATGTACGAGCTCAGTGTTGTCAAAAGCAACCAAAGTCCAATAGGGATCATCTAAGTATAAGCTAAGTATTCTAGGATAGATATGAGAATGTGAGAATGCAGTGGTAATATGGGGCACCCTGAAATGTAGACCATGCATCAGTGAATACATATTATATTATGTATTCACTGATCGTGGGGGTTTCTCTATATGGTGATCCATCTTTTATTATGATGAATTTCAGCATTTCCTATTACTGGGTGGTGGAAGTCAAGTTCATTTAATGTGTCAAATGGCCTCTTCATGGCGGTTTGGGAGTCAGGTGGAAGTTACGATGGACTAATCTGACCTAATAAAGGATTTAAAATCTCCTGGTGAACAGGGTCAGCTATGGAGGGCCAGCCTGAAGGATGTGATATGGTAGCACTTTCGGCTATCCGACCTGGTAAAGTAGGTCGGACAGCTGGGATATCACAGTATCTGGGAATCCCTGCAACCAAGTACCCCACCTTACTCCCAACGTTGGTTGAATAATCCTGAGATTTAAATAAAACACTGGCCATTTTGACATCCAAACCTTGTGTGTTTTGTACTTATTAGGGTTGAGGGTTGCCAGTTATGATATGATCTGTTGTATGGGGGAGTGAGGGTCCGTCCATTCCCATATGCATTAGTCAAGATTTCCCTGGAACCCCTTAGCACGGGGAGGGTCAGACCATAATGCATGGTTGAAGTTTTAAGTTTCATAGCTGTGTAGTTCTTTTAGTTAATGGGATCCTGCATTGTAGGGCTGAGCACAGGATGTATGCTTGTTGCATTTTTAGAAGAGGAGAGTTTATCGGGGGGTTGAATCCCTCTTCCTATCCCTTTTGTTTGTGTGTGTGTGTGTGTGTGTGTATATATATATATATATATATATATATATATATATATATATATATATATATATATATATATATATATATATATATATATATATATATATATACACATACATATATACACATACCTTCTCGCCCCCCAGTGAGGGGTGTTTTTTTTTTTTCTTCTTTTTTTGTCCTTTATCATTCACTAGTCCTCTATCTAAGGCGGTGTTCCCCAACTCGATCCTCAAGAGCCACCAACAGGTCATGTTTTCAGGATTTCCTTAGTATTGCACAGGTGATTGAATGCTTGCTTGTCCAGGTGATGCAAGTATCACCTGTGCAATACTAAGAAAATCCTGAAAACAGGACCTGTTGGTGGCTCTTGACGACCGGAGTTGGGGAACACTGATCTAAGGCCTGGGAGTTTAGGGGTTCTGCGCAGGATCTTTAGTTGTAACAAGCATAGCGCTTTTCTGAACATTGAGTTCAGATGTTGCTCCTGCGATCTGTTGTAGCCATTTCTCCCAACTTATGAGCACTTGGAACGGTGACCCCTATCACCACTGGAATCACTGTTGCCTTCACCTTCCACATCTTCTCCAGTTCTCCTTTGAGGCCCTGGTATTTATCTGGCTTCTCATATTCCTTCTTTCTGATGTAGCTGTCACTTGGCACTGCCACATTGATTATCACTGCTGTCTTCTGATCCTTGTCTACTATCACAATGTCTGGTTGGTAAGCAAACACCTGCTTATCCGTCTGAACCTTGAAGTCCCACAGGAATTTAGCCCTTTCATTCTCCACCACTTTTTCTGGGGTCTCCCACCTGGACTTCCAGGGGACTTCGCCTATATGCTGTGCAGATGTTCTGTATACAATTCCTGCTACTTGGTTGTGGCGTTCGGTATACACTGCTTGCATTCTGCATCCTGCCACTATGTGTTGGACAGTTTCTGAGGTTTCTTTGCATAGTCTGCCCCTTGGGTCTTGTCTTGTGTGGTAGATTCCTGCTTCTATGGAACTGGTACTTAGTGCTTGCTCTTGTGCCGCTATGATTAGGGCCTTTGTGCTGTCTCTGAGTCCAGCTTTCTCCAGCCATTGGTAGGATTTCTCCATGTCAGCCACCTCCATTATCTGTCTATAGAACATCCCATGTAGCGGTGGCTTGTCTTGGAATTGTGCTTCATGTTCCTGTTCTTCCTTCCAGATCTGTTGCTGCCTTAGGCTTATTCTCCGCATCGCATCTTTTAGTGCCATTTTTCTGATGTATTCCTGGATACCTCTGGTTTCATCTGTGATGGTTGCTTATCAAGCCTCGACCACCCTCATTTCTGTTGGTATACAATCTTTGAGTGTTGGACTTAGGGTGGAGACCTCCATGCATTGTGAGGAGCTTTTGTGTCTTCACAACTGCAGCTTCTATCTCTTCTTTGGGCCAGCACACTATGCCAGCAGGGTATCTGATAACTGGCAGGGCATGGCGTGGATTTTATTCTTCCCATTGAGCTGGCTCTTCAGGACCTGTCTTACTCTTTGATGGTATTTGGATGTTGCTGCTTTCCTTGCTTCCACATCAGGGTTACTATATCCCTGTGGGATGCCGATGTACTTGTAGCATGTCTGTACATCTGCTATGTGCCCTGCTGGTAATTCCACTCCATCAGTCTTGACTACCTTGCGTCTCTTTATTACCAACTGGCTGCACTTCTCCAGTCCGAAGGACATCCCGATGTCTTCGCTGTAGATCCTTGTCAGGTGGATCAATGAATTGATGTCTCGCTTTGTTTTTCGCATACAGCTTGATATCATCTACGTAGAGGAAGTGGCTGCTGGTGCTTCCACTCTTGAACTTGTATCCAAAGCCAGACTCTGTAATTATCTGACTGAGGGGGTTCAAACCTATGCAGAACTGCAATGGGGACAGTGCATCACCTTGGTATATGCTGCATTTGATGGTCGCTTGTGCTAGTTGTCTTGAGTTGATTTCTAATGTTGTTCTCCATAGCCCCATTGAGTTTGAGGAAGGTTCTTAATTTCCTGTTGAAATTGTAGAGAGCCAAGCAATCACAAATCAATGTGTGTGGCATTGAGTCATAGGCTTTGCTGTAATAAATCCAGGCTGTGCTGGGATTGGTCTGTCTGGACCTTGAGTCTTGAGCAACTGCTCTCTACTAGGAGCCTGTGCTTAGTCTCTGCTGTTGGTCCTAATGCCTTTCTGAGCTGGATTCATGTACTGTCTCATATGGTTCGGTAGCTTGGTGGCTATGATGCCTGACAGGAGTTTCCATGTTGTTGGGCGGTAGTTGGATGGAACTGTTCCTTTGTGAGGATCCTTCATGATCAGCACTGTTCTTTCTTGTGTTGGCCAAGCTGGGTGGTGGCCTACTTCTAGCAGTTGGTTCATCTGCTTAGCCATGCGTTCATGTACTGCTATTAATATCTTTAGCCATTAGGTGTGGATCATGTCTGGACAGCAGTTGCTGTCCAGCTATTCATGTTTTTGACCCGCTGTTGGATGTCTGCTTCTGTAATGGTGATTGGTTCTTGCTCTAGCTGAATGCAGTGTTTTATTCTCAGATCTTGCAGCCACATTGCACTGGTGTTGTGTGTTTTTTCTCCTCCCATATGTTGTTCAGTCTCTGCTATTGGTGGTGTTGCTGCCTTGGTGCTGTTACTCTGTAGTTGGGAATACACCTTGGATGGTTCTTTGGAGATCAGGGCATTTATCTTCTTGGCCTCAGCTTCTCTAGTGTATCTCCCAAGTCTTGCAGCGAGTTCCGTGAGCCTTTGTTTAGCAGTGTCTGTAGGGCTTCAGTTGGGGTCCAGCTTGGTCTTATTCTTGATCTTTACACCCTTCAGTATTTGTTAGTTGACTGACTTCCCTTTGTGTCGCCTTGATCTTTATCTCCAGTCTTCTTTTCCAAGGGGGGCACATACTTCTGTTGTTCTTGCTTGTTGTAAAGCCAAGCATTTCCATGGTGGTTGAGGCAGTAGCATAGATCATTTTATTAGTTTGAGTTATGGTGGTGGTAGGTATTGGCATCTTCTAGCATACGGTCTGGTCTTGTGGTGTTTCTTTGCTGAGCCTTGGCAGTTGATCTCTGGTATTGATGGTGTTTAGCTTATCTAAGATCTTCTGTTTCAGATGAGGGGGTGGATCTGCATTGAAGTTGATCCATCTCAAGTTGTGATAATAGCTTTCTCTTTGACATTGAAACTAGTTGTTTCTCAGTCAATGGACATGCAGGTCTTCTATCCATCCAGTGTTTATAGTAGCATTTCATCAGATCCCGGTTCTCTTGCCTTGTCCATGTATGGTTTTTTTTCCAGTAGCCCATTTTTCATATTGTCCTGGTATCTCGACATCTGACTCAGATCGTGTTAATCCTGGCAACCTCCAAGTTGGCATGACTCCTTTTTGTGACACTCTTATGTTTATTGAGGTAGGCACTATAGTGTTAGTAGTCTACTGTATTTCCAACAGGATTGGAACCTGGGAGTCTCCATGTTGGTGGTTGTGCACTTTAACCACCACCCTACAACTACCACCTAAGGTAGGTATAGTGTAGGAGCCTTGGTATATTTAATTTATTTTTCCACAGGGCAGAGCTGGGATTTGGACCCCAGTCTCCCGTGTCATAGAAAAAATAAATCAATGAATTGGGAAAAAGGGGAGAGAAGGACACATGTAGCAACCTTAGGGTACCGTCACACAGTGGCACTTTGATCGCTAGGACGGCACGATCCGTGACGTTCCAGCGATATCGTTACGATCTCGCTGTGTATAACACGCTACTGCAATCAGGGACCCCGCTGAGAATCGTACGTCGTAGCAGATCGTCTGAAACTTTATTTCGTCGCTCGATCTCCCGCTGATATCACTGAATCTGCGTGTGTAACGCCGATTCAGCGATGTCTTCACTGGTAACCAGGGTAAACATCGGGTTACTAAGCGCAGGGCCGCGCTTAGTAACCCGATGTTTACCCTGGTTACCAGCGTAAACGTAAAAAAAACAAACACTACATACTTACGTTCAGCTGTCTGTCCCCGGTGCTCTGCTTCTCTGCACTCCTCCTGCATCCTGTGTCAGGGCCAGCCAGCCAGAAAGCACAGCGGTGACGTCACCTCTCTGCTTTACGGCTGACAGTGCAGAGGAGAGCACAGCGCCGGAGGACAGACACGGAATGTTACCCGGGGACCTCGGGATCGTTGGTCGCTGGAGAGCTGTCTGTGTGACAGCTCTCCAGCGACCAAACAGCGACGCTGCAGCGATCGGCATCGTTGTCGTATCGCTGCAGCGTCGTTTCAGTGTGACGGTACCCTTACTTTGCAATGGTACAGACCCATGTGTACCGAGCCCCAACACACGTTTCACTCTGTTTGTTCTGGGGGTGTGTGTGACACACGTCCAGTCTTTTTTTTTATCGTTTTTCTCTAGCTTTTGATCTGTAATTTTCCTTTTTTTTTTGCCCACAAAGTATAAAATCCTTCCCACCCTTCCTGTCTACTACTACATCATGGTGGCTTTAAGTAAACCTTTGATCCCAATTTCAGGTAACAAAAAAAGCTTGGTGTATGCACATGTTAGGGTTTGGTTACTTGGCTACTAGTCTGGCAGTTTGTGTTTTCTTTGAAGATTTCAGCAAACTTACTGAATAACATTTGTGCAGTCTATGAATTTGTTCTGAGAAATAGTATTTCCTCCATCAGATCTTCCTTCATAGATGACCTCACATCTGACCTAATTATTTTAAGGTTAGAGAACAACCTATCTACAGTAAATTGGTGGCAAAGCAGTAACCACATGGACTACATCTCTAACAATTTCAGGGTATAAAGGAATTGCCTCGTGTACAGTCAGTTTTGATTAATAATTGAACTCTTCTACTTCTTTGAGAGGAAGTGAAAAATTTTGCTGAAATATGGTCAATATGTTTTCTATGGGAGTGGAATCTTTTTCTCTGCATCAATGCTTTGCCTGCTCCGTGTCGTTCAAATACTTGTCGAAATCAATCTTTTCATCTGTTGAGGTTGAAAGATCAACAGCAGCAGCACTGGCAGGACCCGAGTCCTCTTGCTCTTGGCCGTCCTGTAGCTCATCCTAACTGCTACCTCAATCTAAGCTGCTTTTCATTTAGTAAGCTGTTGATCATCTAGCAATATACAATGACTCGGGTCCACATAAACAGCTGCTAGAAGTGTTTTATTTTCTAATAGCAGTGTCTCTCTGTTTCATTGAAGCAGCAATGCCATCTGCGACTAAACCTCCTCTTTGGGACAGGCAAAACAACAAGTTCTTCCACTCCTTCATAAAAATGCCAGGAGTTAAATCCTCAGCTTGTAACTTTTTTTAGTCACTGTAAATGGGTGATGAAGCAATTCCTTCAATTTAGCCACCTGTGTCCATTGACCTTCAAGTAGTGTTACCTGAGGGTTGGACATATCTACAAGTAAGGGTTTTATCTCAAGCAATCACTCAATCATTAAATAGATGCTGCCCCACCGACTTGCTCAATCCACAATTGCCCCTTTTCCACCACGTCTCTTCAAGATGGAATCAATTTTATGGGTTCTGGCAGTAATAGCCAATTTCCTCACTTTGCTAATCAGTGTTCCAGCATGTCCCTCTTGCAGAGTATCTCTTATTGCCAGCTGCAGCGTGTGCACAATACAGCGCATGTGATGAATAGGAAAGAGGTGTGAAGCAGCTTCAATAAAATCATCCAATTGTAAAGAATCATTTTTCTGCACTTCTGTAGTAATATCTGTTTGTTTCTTCATTATGGGAACAGGACTGTAGCCTTCCATCTCCAACATACTGAATGTGAAATGTTCTTCTAGCTGCTGTTCACCTTCATTATTCTCATTCATCAGTTTAATTGTACTTATCATGTTTGCAGCATTATCAGTTACACTAGCAAGAACCTGTGGTTTTTTTTTTTTAGTTCATAATCTTGCAGAACTTTTTCCACTAAGGTGTGGAGGAACTGTGAAGAGCTTTAGTATCTTAGGCTACTTTCACACTTGCGTCGGCCCGACGTACCGACGCAAGTTGTGAAAGAAATGAACAACTGGGGCAGCGGATTCAATTTTTCAATGCATCCGCTGCCCCATTGTAATGCCTGGGGAGCAGGGGGCGGAGTTTCGGCCGCGCATGCGCGGTCGAAAATGGCGGAATCGGCGCACAAAAAAAGTTACATGTAACGGTTTTTTGTGCCGAGGGTCTGCCAAAACACGACGCATCCGTCGCACAACGGATGCAACGTGTGGCCATACGTTGCAATGTGTCGCTAATGAAAGTCTATGAAGAAAAAATGCATCCTGCGGGCACATTTGCAGGATGCATTTTTTCTCCAAAACGACGCATTGCGACGTATGTCACACACCGCAAGTGTGAAAGTAGACTTAGTGCCAGCTTCTTAGTAACAATTTTTTTGTTGTCACAAACCTATCAAACATTGATAGCAAAATAGTTCATTCTGTGACGTGTGCAGGCATCCATTTTAAGAAATACAAAACGTCTCTTGAGTCTTTATAAGATCTTCCTTTTGGTTAAGGGCTTCTTCAATCTCTAATTTTCTAATACTTTCTCTTTCAAGAGAAACACCAAGTTTGTGGGCCATTTCTCCATTTAAAGCTGTAAAAGCTGGTCATGCAAATAATGATAAAGGGTACACAACACCTTCACAATAAGCTCGATGAGCTGTCTTTCAAACACATCTTCTGTCATTGTTGCAGTAACTTTGTCACTTACAAAATATCTTGTAACTGATGTTTGAGATGCTCTTTCCTCCTCCTTTGCCTGGCGGGAAGTGCTGGTCTCTGGTTTTTTTGGTGTTGCTATGATCTTTTTCTATCACAGCTTTTTAAATTTATGGGTGGCAGCGTTGTAAATGTCTTTTATAGATTGGAAGCTCTTGAAGGAGCATTTTTCACTGCCTGAGTATGCAATGATTTTTGGCATCACAGCATTTGTTTTCATCTGGGTTACTTATACACTGACACACAATTTTTTTTTATCTTGAGTCACTGTAAAATGCTCATACAGCGGACTTCATAAGATCTTAGAGATTTTGTAATTATGTAAATTCGCTCTCAAAATATTTTTGTCCTGTAAAAAAAAAAAAGGTACATTGTAATTCTTGCAAGATTAGGGAATCATGCACTGTGTAATTTAGGATATAAATAAAACAATCTTTGCATAAATCAATAGGACAGATGTATAAAGTTTGTAAAATATGTTAGATAGCTTTATGCTGAACTTTCAATGTCAGGCTTGTCTCGGGGTACAGCTTACTAAATGCTTCACATCATATTTCTTCACTGTCTATAAAGAGGGAAGGATGGAGGGAGCATGTTTGTGCTGAATCAAATTCCAGAACACACAGACATTTATAGGACATTTCACAACTTTCCCAAATTCTTATGAAAAAAATATTCCCCAAAAACTGCATTGAACTACTGTACCCAATTAATTATATATTTTAGGAGTCTGTCCATTTTATACCTACTCCAACTCCACCAAAATGGAGTCAGACTCCGACTCCTCAGCTTTGCCCATAAATGTGCACCACAGAAGTGCCCACCACTTATATGCACCTGTGGATGGGCAACCATCTGCTGCCCTAAGAAGCTACCTAGTCCTGTGCCAATGTCTGCATACAGCCCACATGCCCAATTATTAACTTGGCTTAAATAGCCATTTACCGCACAGTTATTTTCCTTCTGAAAGACTTTAGGGTATGTGCACACGATGCAGATTTAGTGCAGAATTGGTGCAGAACTGCAGCAGATTTTTCTGCTGCAGAACTGCACTGTACTGTGATTTACAGTACAATGTAAATCAATGTGATTTTTCTGCACCATGTGCACAGCTTTTTTTTTCACATCGATTTACATTGTACTGCGCGGAAACTGCGCAGAAACTGCATCAAATCTGCAGATGCAGATTTAGTGCAGAAAATTCTGCACCACATTTCCTACGTGTGCACATAGCCTTATTGAGACTTGCTACAAGACGGAACAAAAAACTGGAAAATGATCATGTACTGGTTTAATGACAAAAGTAATATTTTCTGAACGTAGGAAGCCAGTATGGCTGGATTTCTAATCTGTGGAATAATTTTATTAATATTTAGGTGGTTGAGCTGCTGTTGGCTCGCGGAGCGAATAAAGAGCATAGAAACGTTTCCGATTATACCCCTCTAAGCTTGGCTGCTTCCGGTGGTTATGTCAACATCATCAAAATCTTGTTGAATGCCGGTGCAGAAATCAACTCAAGGTATGTTCATTTTCTTATCTAAATCTGGTGGTATGGTGAAATCTATCAGAGAATAATTACATTTTGTCGTGTTTTCATCAAAATCAGATAGACGTTCCCTTATATTATAAAGTTTATATCTAATATGATCAAAAGAAACCTGCCCACATATCTTCTTAAGTCAGCTAATGAATGCCTTTATTCTAACGCTTGTATGGGGAAATTACTTCATCTTCAGTTTTCTGCAGTGAGGGTCAAAAGATTCTCACACCATATCCCACAATTCAGCAGTGACTGCTATCTCTCCTGACTCCCCCATACACATGAAAGTTATAGACTCTGCACTCCAGGGGTTGATGTGAAAGATATGAATAAAGGTTTTTTTTTTTTTTTTTTTTTTTTTTTTTTACTCCCCACCGACCGTGGTTTGCACGCTGGTGATCAGACCAATTTTTACAGTTCTGACCACTGTTACTTTGTGTTTATAACTCTGGAATGCTTCAATGGATGTCACTGATTCTGAGATTGTTTTATCGTGACATATTGTACTTCATGATCGTGATAAAATTTCTTCAATATGACTTGCGCTTATTTTTGAAAATAAAAAAGCCCAAAACGGAAATTTAGCAAAAATTTTGAAAATTTTGAAATTTTCAAACTTTGTATTTACATGCCCTATATCACAGAGATATGTCACACAAAATCTTAATATATACTTGTAATGTCTTCACATCTGGTCCGTCCAGATGTGTCCAGATCCCAGAATTCCAAGCGGCGGAAGTCCACTGACTGCCATATTGGGACACCCAAGTGATGGGTGTCTCAATATGGAAACTGCTGGTGTTACCACCAGCGGAACACTGTCGCGAACAGTCCGCCGCCAGGATCAGCAGAATGATTCACTGACTGCCGCCATCTTTGTACAGGAGGATCGCATGCACAGTTTTAATGTGACCACCGCTATCTATCTGCACAAACATGGCGGTGGTCTGATTTTCTGCACCTGTGTGAATTCCGCGCAGTGAATCATTCGGCTGATCCCGGCGGCAAATACGCGACATGTCTACAAGCAGAGTAAGCCTGTCACATTAAAAAGGTTTTCCCACGAACGAAAGTTCAGAGAGGGCCTGCGTACTGCAGCACTTTGCTCTGCCCTCAACAGGGCAGGCAAAGTACGTCTTCGCCGGAGCCGCAGCGTGAAGACAAGAGGAGGATGTCATCGTAAGAAGATGGGAGGCCCCAGACCGGACCGCGACGCCCATCGGACCAGAACCGTAGCGGAACCGCCCCTGGGCGAGTATAATCTCACCTCTTTTTCTCATGTTTCAGGATGCATCGGGGGCTTATCTACAGCATTACAGAATGCTTTAGATAAGCCCCTGATGCCGGTGGGCTTAGCGCACCTTTGATTTTGAGGTTGACAGGTTCCCTTTAAAAATTGACTGTCTGACCGTGTACGGAGCATACCACATCTCCTGGGAAGGAGAGGAAGCAAAAGACCATACTGACATTACAGCAGGGGATCACAGAGGATTCATATTGTCAGGTAAAATATTTCACTGACTGTATCTTCTGCGATCTCCTGCTATAATGTCAGTATTGTCTTTTGCTTCCTCCCCTCCCCAGGAGCTGTGGTATGTTCTGTACATGGTCAGACAATTTTTAAAATCAACTTTCGTTCATGGGAAAACCCCTTTAAAAAGCAAATATCAACACCACCATGGCTCCTCATAAAAATTACGCCAATGGCAATGAAAGGAAAGCGGCAAAGGCACAACGTCGAAGACAACAAAGGGCAATTGAGAAAGCCTGTCCCCATCGTGGCATTACCGCCCCCATTGTGACATTACTGCCCCCCCTTCCCCAATGCGATGGCATCGGGCCTCCATCTAATATTTAATAATTGACATTTCCCACATGTCTGCTTTACATCAGCACAATTTTGGACCCAATTTTTTTTTTGTGTTAGGAAGTTTATTCATTTTTCAACAAAATTTACAAAACCATTTTTTTAGGGACCACATCACATTTGAAGTCACTTTGAGGGGTTAATGTGACAGAAAATACCCAAAAGTGACACCATTCTAAAAACTGCACCCCACAAGGTGCTCAAAACAACATTCAAGAAGTTTATTAACATTTCAGGTGCTTTCCAGGGATTTTTGGAATGTGATTTTTTTTTTTTTTTTTTTTTTTTTTACTGCAGATCCATTTTTTTTATCTTGACAAGGGTAACAGGAAAAAATGGGCTAAAAAATTTGTTGTGTAATTTCTCCTGAGTACGTCGATACCCCATATGATGGAGAAAACTACAGTTTGGGCACATGGCAGAGCTCAGAAGGGAAGGAACACCTTTTTGAATCCAAAATTTGCTGGAACAATTTGCGGATGCCATATCGCGTCTGGAGAGCCTCTTATCTGCCTAAACAGTGAAAACCACCACAAGTAAACCCATTTTGGAAAATGGACCCCTCAAGGAATGTATTTAGATGTGTGCTGAGCACCTTGAACCCTCAGGTGCTTCACAGAAGTTAACGTTAAACCATGAAAATAAAAAAAATATATATCATTTTCTCCACAGAAAATGTTATTTTGGCCCCAAATGTTGAAATTTCAGAAGAGTAACAGGAGAAATTGCACCACACAATTTGTTGTGCAATTTCTCCTGAGTACGCCAATACCTAATATGTGGGGGGAATACTACTTTTGAGGCACAGTGCAAAGCTCCTATTGGAGTTCAGATTTTGCTGCAATGGTTTGAGGGTGCCATGTCACATTGGCAGAGCCCCTGAGGTGTCAGAACAGAAACCCCCTATGCGTGAACTCCTTTTACAAACTACACTCCCGGATGAATTTATCTAGAGGTGCAGTGATCATATTGACACCACCTATGCCTCACAGAATTTTGTACCATTGAGCGATGAAGAAAGAATAAGTTACATTTTTACCACTAAAAAATTTTTTGCCCCAAGTTTTGAAATTTTCTAAGGGCTAATAGGAAAAAATGGTCGTCAGTTTGTTAGAAAAAAATTCCTGAGTGCGCCAATACCATACATGTAGTCGGGGAAATATTTTTCAGGCACAGTGCAAAGCTCAGAAGGCAAAGAGCGCCAGACTTTCCGGTTATGGTTTGCAAGTGCCATGACCCAATGGGCGAGCCTATGAGGTGCCAGAACAGCAAACTCCCCCATAAGTGACCCCGTTTTGCAAACTACAAACTACTCTCAATGAATTCATCTAGGTGTGCAGTGATCATGTTGACACTACGGGTGTGTCACAAAATGTTATGCCATTGGGCAGTGAAGGGCAGTGTCATTCCTCATGTGGTAAAATTGATAAGGTAGTTTTATTCTTCGGGTCAGTACGATTACAGTGATACCCAATTTATATAGTTTTTTTTATGGTTTGACGCGTTTACACAAACTATTTTATAGAAAAAAATTATTTTGCCTTGCTTTGTTCTGAGAGCTATAACCATTTTATCTTTTTATTTATTTTTTTGCTGATGGAGCTGTATGGTGGTTTGTTTTTTGCGGGACAAGATGACGTTTTCAGCGGTACCATGTTTATTTATATCCGTCTTTTTTATCGCATTTTATTCCACTTTGTATTCAGCAGTATGATAAACATTTTGGGTTTGTTTTTTTGCTTTTTTTTTTTTTAAAGTTTTTATGGTTTCACTAATGCTATGTGCACACGTTCCAGATTTCCTTCTTATCCTCAGCGTTTTTTTCCCGCGCAGAAACACTGCAGATCCGCAAGTAATTAACAGTACAATGTAAATCAATGGCAAAAAAAAAATACCGTGCTGGTGGTGCAGAAAATTCCACACGGAAAATGCAGCAGATTAAAAAAAAGGACCATGTAAATTCTGTGTGGATCTGCAGCATTTCTGCACCCATTCCATCATAGAAATCCGCAGGGGTAAAAACGCATGACATCCGCACAGAATCTGCAGTAAATCCGCAACAAAAAAGGCACAATCCGCAAAAAAAAGCGCAGATTTTGACCTACGTCTTCTGCCAAGAGATGCAAAATTTGCACAGAAAATTCCACAGCCAAATCCGCAACATGTGCACATAACCTAAAGGGTTTAACTAGTGGGATAGTTTTATTGGTCAGTTCGTTCAGGGTGCGGAGATACCAAATATTTGTACTTGTATTGTTTTTTGTTTTTTCCCTCCCCATACAAATATTTATGGGTACAATATCTAAAGATTTTTATTTTATTTTTTTGCACTTGATATGCTAATTATGTCAAATTGTATCACCTTTTTAAATGTGCACCCTCAACATTGCTTGGGAAATGCTCATTGTAACCATTATGTCAGCAGGGCCATTAAAGTCCCTTTGTTTTTGCCTCTTTTTCTGAAAAAAAAAAAAAAAAAATTGATATATATTTACAATTATTTAAAAAATTAATTTTAACTTTTTTTACTTGATCCCACTATGGGACTATATCATTTTTTTGCAGGTTGATCCTTGTATAGCATGGGGATGCAGCATCATCCCTATGCTATGCAAGCTGTTGGCTCTCCACTGACTGATAATGTTGCTGTGCATGCACTGTGCATGATCTTGCAACTTTACTAGCTCTGGTGACCTGGATGGCATTATGAGGACATCGGGTCACCATAGCAACGATCGGGACCCCGTGTTACTTCGTGGGGACTCTGATCCAAGAGTGGCTGTCATCCCTCTGCCTGCTTCCGTAATGCTGCGATCACATTCGACAATAGCATTTAGGGGTTAAAGTAGTAGTGCAGGACCACTCCTGGCACTTAGTGCTGGGTGTCAGCTGTGTGCGTGCACGATCGCTTGGCCCTAATAATCAATTCCGCAGAGTCGTATTGTTTCGGACCTCGTCGGATGGGGGTTAATTGCAGGTAATGCACTGCATATATAGTCATGTTTTAGGTGTAGGCACCTTGGTGCTATGGATGTAGCGCTCCCATAGATGGGAAGAAGCACCTCGGTGCTATGGACGTAGCACTCCCATAGATGGGGAGAAGCACCTCGGTGCTATGGACGTAGCGCTCCAATAGATGGGGAGAAGCACCTCCGGGCCCTGGACGCAGAGGTGTATCTAGGGTTTCTGGCACCCGGGGCAAGAATTCATTTTGCAGTCTCACCCCCCAAACAGGGACATATGCGACTTGTACACTTAGTACCCACAAGCCGCTCTCCCTAATGCTCTCAATGTTCAGTGAAAAAGTGAGAGAAGCAAGAAGAGAAGCTCGTTGTCACAGGACCATAAGTATGAAAATTGCATATGAGTGAGGTGTCCATGTGATGACGACTGGAACCTGCAGAGCTGAATCCTGACATCGCTGGCTTCTGAATTATCACAACGAATGCACTGTACACTTGTAGGATTCTCCCTTGCCAGTGGACAGTCATGTCAGCACAAGCATGCAATTTGTATACCTCTGACCACATTCAGGCTAGACGTCCCCTGCCTCGCTCAGTTCATTTTCATTGACTGAGGCAACACATGTCTAGTCAGCCCATGACCGCATGTATGTATATCGCCAGCACGAGAGAATCCTGACAGCGTGCAGTGCGCACTGTGAGAACTCAGAAGTCTGCAGTCACAAAGAATGACTGCAGACTCATCACAAACCTGGACATTCCCTTTAATGCTCTTAACAAAGAAAAAGATGAGAATTAGTTAGTATCACAAATAACACTTACATCCAGGTACCTTATAGATGACGTCGTCTCTGGAGTCGTTCTCCTTCTGTTCTTCATCTTGTCCAGACCCCATGGTGAGTTTTCTCATCCACAGCCGTCTCTGCAGACTTCCATCTTTGCTCTTTTGAACAAAATCTCCACATGATGCCCTTAAAGATATGTGTCATTATAATGCTCCTGAATAAAAAATTGTCCCTCACTATATTGTCCGCAGAAAATATGACTCCCACCTTTGCCCCTCTTATGTTACATGCTCTTCACACTGATCTCTCCTTTCCATACTGGCACTCTCTTCACACCTAGTATTTATACTGTACTCATCACTCCCCCTCCTTGGTATACTGTCCCCTCCTGGCTGTGCCCTTTACACTGTCCCTCCATGCTACGCTCCCACTACTCAGTTTCTGTTCTGTGCCCACTAGCTTTTCTCCTCCCATACTGTCTCGTCACACTATTCCCCTCCCTCCTCATTCTGTCTCCTCTCACATCCCCCCTGTTCACCATACTGTCTCCTCACTTTCTATACTGCCTGCTCACCTGGCTCCCCATACTGTCTGTACACATCCCATCACCCTCACTCCCCGTTCTGTCCACATACATTTTTCACATCGCTACTCATGCTGTGTCCGCACACATTCCCCCGATCGCTCCCCATACTGTCTGCATCCATCCCCCCATACTGTTACCTCAAATATGCCCCAATTCACCCATACCTCCATCATTGCCTTCACCACCATTATCATTGCTTTCTCCTCCACCCCATATCATTGCCCATTCCACCACCTCCACCATTTTCTCCCCCACCACCCCCATTATTGTCCTTTCCACCACCACCATCATTGTCCTTTCCACCACCACCATCATTGCATTCTCCCCCACCACCACCATCATTGCTTCCTCCCCCAACATCCCAATCATTTCCTCCCCCTCCACCCTCATTATTGCCCTTTCTCCCACCGCCATAATTTCTCCTTCCCCACCACCATCATTGCTCTCCCCCACCACCATCATTACCCATTCCACCACCTCCATCACTGCCTTTTCCCCACCATCCCCATCATTGCCCATTCCACCAGCTCCATCATTTCCTCCTCCCTCACTATCCCCATCATTGCCCCATCATTGCCCTCTCCCCATGAGCCCCATCATTGCCCTCTCCTCCCCTACACACCACACCATTTACCTCTCTGCACATTACCCCACACCACTACACACACACACCTGTCGGCACGCTCTCCCACACCTGAAGCATCACCGTTGGCAGCTTCCTCTCTGGCACAACCGGCCGCTGAATGATGTCATCCAGCGGCGCCGCTGTCTGTGTGATAGAAAGGAAGCGCGGGCAGGAAGCAGGACAGATCGCTGCACATGCGGTATGTCCACCCATGTCCCTGAGAGCCGTTGCGCTGCAGCTAACAGCCGACTCTCAGTCCGGGGGGCGTCAGAATGCAGCTGACGGGGGAGACACTGCGGACCGCCGCATTAGGTGGATCATCTGCGCCCCCATGCTGGCTGCGCCCAGGGCAAATGCCCTGTCTGCCCCCCCTAGATAAGCCTCTGCCTGGACATAACGCTCTCAAAGATAGGGAGAAGCACCTTGGGGCTATGGAGTAGCGCTCCCATAGCACTGAGCTGCTTATTCCTTTAGTGCTGCAAGCGTTTTAATCTCCTGTTTTCCCATGCGTCACACCATATATGCAGTGGACTCCCTATGTAGTTAAATAAAACTTTATTCATAGCTTTCACATCAGCCCCTGGAGGGCCAAGTCTACAACTTTCATTATATTTGGAGTGGAATCTGACTTGCGCACCCACCTCATAGGAGGGCTATGCAGCCTTTTATTCCCCCATACACATGAACGCTTAGACGTAACCTGTCACAATAATGGAGGACAGACTGTAAGTCTGGAATTGGGTTCATTCTTTGATTAATCTAGTGCTTTGAAATGAGTGCGAAGTCACATGTTCCCTCTCTTTCCCAGAACTGGTAGCAAGTTGGGAATATCTCCATTGATGCTGGCAGCCATGAATGGGCACACTGCTGCTGTTAAGTTGCTCTTAGATATGGGTTCAGACATCAACGCACAGATAGAAACCAATCGAAACACAGCACTTACTCTGGCCTGCTTCCAAGGAAGGACTGAAGTGGTTAGCCTGCTGCTCGACAGGAAGGCTAATGTGGAGCATCGAGCTAAGGTAAATGAAAGCGGAAATGTTTATCACTGTGGCGGGTTTTAGACCAATAAAAAGTAAGCATTTGTACAATACTGCTTTTAGTGCGGTGTTCAACAAATGCCTAATGATGCGTTACACATGTATGACATTGCTTCTGGAGATGGTTCTTGAGGGGGGTAGTGCTTGTGGACTGACATTCTTTTCTGTCGGATCTCTTCATAGTTCCCACACTGCAATGTGTCCTCCACGAATATTTTCTCAAATGTTGTACCACTGGCCCCCCATCAGTTTTGCAGTTACGGAGCTATGTTAATCTGAGGATTTTTATTTATTTTATTTTCTCCATCGTCTCATTGGGGGACACAGGACTGTGGGTGTATGCTACTGCCGCCAGGAGGCTGACACTAAGTAGGTATAAAAAAAAAAAAGTTAGCTCCTCCTCCATAGTATACACCTTGCCACTGGCCCTGACAGCTCCAGTTTATGCTTAGTGTCCGTAGGAGGCACATCTCTGGGTTTTCCCAGATGCTTTTTTCTCTGAAGATAAGACAGGGGCGACGGACCCTTTTGAAGGGGTCCGATCTCCCCAAACCAACAACGGGCGAGCACGTGGAGTGTCGCCTCCACGTATCCTCTCCCGCGACGTGGGATTTTTTTGCCGGACTAAGAACCTGACCACCCTGAGGTAACGGAACCCTAGGTTGTACAGGCATTCATTCCTTGTCCGTGCAGCCTCCACTTCATCACCAATGCACGACTACGGTGTTTAAAGGAGGCAGACGGTCCCTCTCCTCGCCTTCTGAAGGGTGTAAGGAGTTAGGGTGCCTGCACCGTCTTTTAATATTTATATATGTATATATATATTTATATGTGGATTTTTTATGTCTAACCTTATGCGCTGTCAGAGGGCTGCACAGGGGGGGGCTCCTGCTTCATCGCGCGTTCTGCTGGCGACTATATCCGGCGCTGTGCTGGTTTCCAGCATTTTTTCCCCACAAGCAAACTTCAGCAGAGGCATGGGCGGAAGTCCCGCCCCTTTTTTAGGAGTTTCCTGTTCGCTGAGGCATTATGGATCTTGTAGTCTGAGCATGGGCAGAAGTCCCGCCCCTTTTTCGGCGGCTTCCTGTTTTCTCTGTACAGCCTGTGGCATTATGGGTCTTGTAGTCTGGGGGAAGTCCCGCCTCCATGGCGACGGTTTACTTCCTGTTTCGAGCACCCAGCTTTCCCGGGAGAACAGGGGAAAGAGTAAAATCTAGATCCCTGCTTCGGCCTAAACCGGGTCCATGTGCGGTAACTCCTCCCACTTTTTCAGGCATCCGCCCTGTGAATTAGCTTTTTTGTGTGGTTTGCACAGGAGACATGGTTCAGTGTTTGAGAGCATACGGGGACACAGGACTGGGGTAAGTGCTACTTCCCTCAGCCTGACAGCAGTATTTGTTCTAGACCTAGTAGCTCATAAGGAGATGCGGAGCATAGCAGCAGCAGCAGCAATAGTCATGTCTAGAAAGACTAAGACTCACTCAGTTCTGTATACCTCATGCATTACCTGTCAGTCTACTTTTCCGCATGCGCAAAGTAACCATTTCTGTGAGGCTTGTGATTCCGAGCGCGTGCAGGAGCCCCCGTCTGCTACCCTGTCTGCTTCCCCACTGGCTATCCTGCCGGGTGTGCCTGTACCTGGGTCGGCAGTGTCTCCCCCTGAGTGGGTCATATCATTAACGCAGTCTATGGCATCTCTAACAAAGGCGGCTGAGTCCCTTCATTCATCCGCCTGTTTTGGAAAGATCCTCCGATTTTCAGGATCCTCCGGCCTGCAGGGGCCGTACTCCCTCTAGGCAGACACAGGGGAAACGATCCCACACAGCGTCTCCCGGTCCGTCAGGTGCATCAGCATCTTTGAATCCCGTCTCTCGATCTCCCTCTCCTGCGGAATTGAGTGAGCACGGTTCGGACTATGACTCAGAGGGGTCTTTTGATTTAGAAGCTCCTGGTTATCAGGAATCTGACAGTCTCATTGAGGCCGTTAACCAGACTTTGGGAGTAGAGGATCTGGCCACCTTACCTTCTGGTCATAAGGTGTCCTTTAAGAAATTCAAGCAACCTCATAAGGTGTTTTCTACTCATCCTGAGTTTGAGGATTTAGTCCAACGTCACATGGAGCGACCAGAAGGCCCTAGGTGCAAGGTATCCGTTCGCTCCAGAGCTTTGTAAAAAGTGGGCAGAATCCCCATCAGTGGATCCTCCCGTATCCCGTTTGGCCTCTAGTACGTTGCTGTCTCTTCCTAATGGGTCGTCTATTAAGGATCCGACTGATCGGCTCCTAGAGAGTCTAGCTCGGTCTCTGTTTGAGGCTTCAGGGTCAGCCCTCGCACCGTCTTTTGCGGCCACATGGGTTGCCAAAGCTATGATAGCTTGGTCAGAGTCTGTAACTAAGGCTCTTCAGGATAAGGGGTTTCCTGTAGAGGTGATAGAGATGTCAAATCAGATATCTTTAGCAGGAAATTATCTGATTAATGCATCCTTGGATGCGGCAAATTGTTCAGCGCAAATGCTATTGCTATCAGAAGGGCCCTATGGCTAAGAAATTGGCGGGCGGACTCTACTTCAAAGAAGTCCCTTACATCCCTTCCTTATCAAGGTGTCCGTCTTTTTGGCGAAAAATTGGATCAGCTTATATCTGATTCCGCGGGAGGTAAAAGTAATTTCCTTCCTCAACAAAAGGTTAAGCAACCTTTTCGTCGCCAATTTCAAGCAAGATTTAAATCCTTTCGTAACTCCCGGTGGTCTGCGGCACCAAGCGCATGTCCCCCAAGTCGGCCTGTCCAAGACCGGGAGCACCAGGTCTCCTATAGGGCCAATCCATTGGCAAGAATGCGGTATCAACCGTCAAGATCTAGGGGATCTAGATATCCTCGATCTTCGGCTAAATGACTGGAGGCAGCCTCTCGTCGCTTCCAACAGAGTAGGCGGTCGCCTACTACTGTTCCATCAGTCCTGGCTGTCAGTTGTTCACGACAGATGGGTAAGAGACCTGGTGGTTTCAGGGTACAAAATAGTTTTCCTGTCTCCCTCCAGGCCGTTTTTTTCCGTCCAGTCTTCCCAGTTCAAAAACCCGTCTAAGAGCTTTATTCAGAGCAGTCGAGTCTCTTCAGTCCAACGGGGTCATTGTCCCTGTTCCAAAGGAAGAAAGGTTCAAGGGGTTTTATTCAAATCTGTTTACGGTTCCCAAAAAGAATGGGACCGTGAGACCCATTCTGGACCTAAAATGTCTAAACAAATTCATCAGCACTCGTCGCTTCCGTATGGAATCTCTCCGCTCGGTCATTGCGGCTATGGAAAGGGGAGAATTCCTGGCTTCCATAGATATTCAAGACGCCTATCTGCACGTTCCTATATTTCCTCCTCATCAAAAATTTCTACGGTTTTCCATAGGCGAGCGACACTTCCAATTCACTGCATTACCTTTCGGGCTCGCCACTGCTCCCAGGGTGTTCACGAAGGTGATGGCAACAGTGGTGTCAATCCTGCACTCTCGAGGCACAGTCATTCTGCCTTACTTAGACGATCTCTTAGTCAAAGGACCAACTTTTCAGGCATGCAGGGACAACGTCAACATCTCTTTGGACACCCTAGCTCGTCTAGGGTGGCTGGTCAATTTAAAGAAGTCATCTCTAGTACCATCTCGGAAGATCTCTTTTTTTAGGGATGATCTTCGACACCTCTCGGGGGGCTAACTATTTTACCCCAGGACAAGGTGCTTTGTCTCCGGCAGGAGGTAAAAATTCTTCGGCAGCCAAGTTTCCATTCAATCCGGTTCTGCATGAAGGTCTTGGGCAGGATGGTAGCAGCTATAGAAGCGGTTCCATTCGCCCAATTCCATCTTCGTCCACTCCAACAGGCACTTCTGTCAGCCTGGGACAGGAGTCCTTTGTCTCTCAACCTCAGGTGTCGTCTGGCTCCTGGGGTCAGGCAATCCCTGATATGGTGGATGAGGAGTTCCTCCCTACTTCAGGGGAAAGCCTTTCCTCCAGTTCATTGGCTGGTAGTCACTACGGACGCCAGCCTTCTCGGTTGGGGAGCAGTGTTTCTCCAGCACACGGCTCAGGGTCGTTGGTCCCCAAGGGAATCAACCCTTCCAATCAATCTGTTGGAAATAAGGGCAATTTGGCTGGCTTTGCAGCACTTTCACCATCTTCTCTCGGGTCGCCCGGTGCGGATCCAATCGGACAATGCCACGGCCGTGGCCTACGTAAATCATCAGGGGGGCACTCGCAGCAGATCAGCCATGCGCGAGGTAGGACAAGTCCTCCGCTGGGCCGAGAACAATCACTCTGTGATCTCGGCAGTTTACATCCCGGGCAAGGAGAACTGGGCAGCAGACTTTCTGAGCCGACAGGGTCTTGCGCCCGGGGAATGGTCTCTTCACCCCGATGTTTTTCGGCAGATATGTCTACGCTGGGGAATCCCGGACGTGGATCTAATGGCCACCGGGTCGAATACCAAAGTACCCAGGTTCGTTGCACGGTTTCGAGATCCAGGAGCAATTGCCGTAGACGCACTAGTCCTATCTTGGAACCAATTTCGTCTTCCATATCTGTTTCCCCCTCTGGCGCTGCTTCCAAAGGTCGTCAGGAAGATCAAGTTAAGGAGTTCCGACAATTCTAGTCGCCCCAGATTGGCCTCGGAGGTCATGGTACGCAGACCTAGTTCAGCTGATCGTCGGGGTTCCTTGGCAGCTACCAATGCAGCCAGATCTTCTGTCGCAGGGGCCGATATTCCACCAGAACTTAGAGGCCCTGCGTTTGACGGCTTGGCCGTTGAATCTTAGATTCTGACCCAGGCCGGTTTTTCTCAGAAAGTAGCCTCAACTATGGTTAATGCTCGAAAGACAGCTTCAGCACGCATTTTCCACCACACCTGGAAAGTCTTTCTCTCATAGTGCAGGAAGAAGGGTCTTCCTCCTCTTCGGTTTTCCATTCCTAATGTCCTAGCTTTTCTCCAATCTGGTCTAGACTCAGGTCTCGCTCCAAGTACCCTTAGGAGGCAAATATCCGCCTTATCGGTTCTTTTCCAGCGCAGGATCGCTACCAATCTGCAAGTAAAAACTTTTTTGCAGGGAGTCTCTCATATAGTCCCTCCTTACAAAGCTCCGATAGAAGCTTGGGACCTTAATTTGGTCTTGAGTGTTCTTCAGGAACCTCCATTTGAGCCCCTCCAAGATATTCCTTTAAGGTACCTTTCTTGGAAGGTTTTGTTTCTGGTAGCTATAACATCCATTAGGCGGGTATCGGAATTAGCGGCCTTGTCCTGTCAGGCGCCGTTTCTACAATTTCATCAGGATAAGGTGGTGCTGAGACCAGCACCTTCCTTTTTGCCAAAAGTAGTCTCCTCATTTCACATTAATGAGGACATTGTCTTGCCTTCTTTTTGTCCTGCGCCTACACACCGGGTGGAAAAAGCTCTCCATACTCTAGATTTGGTGAGAGCTCTGAGAAGATACGTTTCTCGGACCGCTTCTTTTCGAAAGACAGATGTTCTGTTCGTTCTCCCTGCGGGTCATAAAAAGGGACTCGCAGCCTCTAGATCGACCTTAGCCAGATGGATAAGAACCACTATTCAGGAGGCCTACCGTATCAAGGGTGCAGCCATCCCGGCTGGGATCAGGGCATACTCTACTCGGGCGGTAGGGGCTTCCTGGGCGCTTCGGCACCAAGCTTCAGCAGAGCAGGTTTGCAAAGCGGCCACTTGGTCCAGCCTGCACACTTTCTCTAAACATTATAATATCCACACTCAGGCCTCTGCTGATGCAAGTTTGGGAAGGAAAATTCTTCAGGCTGCGGTATCACACCTATAGGCGGAAAGTGCTTAGGGGTTTTTTTCCAGTGAGTCTTCTTCCCACCCTGGGACTGCTTTGGGACATCCCACAGTCCTGTGTCCCCCAATGAGACGATGGAGAAACAGGGATTTTTGTGTTACTCACCGTAAAATCCTTTTCTCCGAGTCGTTCATTGGGGGACACAGCTCCCTCCCTATTCATTTTATTTGTCTATGGGGTTGTTCAGACTATAGTATTATTCTAGACATGTTGTCTTTGCTCTAATGCTGTTTTATTTTCTCTATCTCCTACTGCTTGTGCACCAAACTGGAGCTGTCAGGGCCAGTGGCAAGGTGTATACTATGGAGGAGGAGCTAACTTTTTTTTTTTTTATACCTACTTAGTGTCAGCCTCCTGGCGGCAGTAGCATACACCCACAGTCCTGTGTCCCCCAATGAACGACTCGGAGAAAAGGATTTTACGGTGAGTAACACAAAAATCCCTGTTTTTTTTATAAAGCGTATGTAACCTGGCAAGGCTTCCCCATTTTTACTACCAAAAACATGTTCATGTCATGCAATATCGAAGATTAAAGTGTATCTGACAGGTCCCCCATACCCTCCAACCCACCAGCATTTGTGTATTTGTTGTTAGATACCCTGCCTAAACAGCCCTTTATAGTGATTATCACATAAATACATGTTCAAAAAAAGTTTTTATTACGTTGACTCTCCCTATGCTCGTTTGGCCTTTGCCTAGTTGATGGGACGTTGTTTCCCCCAGAGTAGTCATCCCTCGCAGCATCTTATCCTGTCGGCATGATTTGCCATAGCGGCCTCATCGCCAGCTCTCTGCAAATCTCGTGTCTCATGCTACTTTCCTCCTCACATCTTTGCTCCTTTGAGGCCTGGTGTACACTTTCTGGCTTCAGAGGCGCGCTGCGCATGTCCAGAAGGCAGGAAGATGTCTTTCTCTCAGATTCCTTTTAAAGTCTGACTGTTTTTCAATTCGGAAACTTTTTTTTTTTTTTTTTACCTTTGTTAGATTTTATACCCATTAATCATGTAACTTTTATCCATAGTCTTCACAAATGTCTTAACTCGACATATAAAGAACTGCGCTGGGTGCGATATTAGATGGTGACTCTGTGGTGTGAAATTCACTGACTTGTCTCACTACCAATCTCTTACAGACCGGCCTAACACCATTGATGGAAGCTGCATCTGGTGGTTATGCAGAAGTAGGACGGGTTCTTCTTGACAAGGGTGCAGATGTTAATGCCCCCCCTGTGCCATCCTCCAGGGATACAGCTTTAACCATTGCTGCAGACAAGGGTCATTACAAGTTTTGTGAGCTACTTATTAGCAGGTATACACTGAATATCGCTGTAGAGCATTCTCAACAAAACAATTGTGTTAATTAGCCCAATACATCTATATTTTTAAATCTTTTGGAATACTTGATAACAGATTCACATGTTCATTGTGCATGTAAGCCTTAAAGCAAAACGAGTCGTCTGTTTGAGCAAAAAAGTAAGCCTCTGATAACAAAGTATCTGATGTGTAAGGCAGTGTTTGTTGAACAGGTTTCTTTTTCTAGGGGAGCTCACATTGATGTGCGGAACAAAAAGGGGAATACACCACTTTGGCTGGCAGCAAATGGAGGGCATTTGGATGTTGTACAGCTGCTTGTTCAAGCTGGAGCCGATGTTGACGCAGCAGATAACAGAAAAATAACCCCACTAATGGCAGCTTTTAGAAAGGTACTTTTTTTTTATTATTGCACAAGGGAATTACTTCAAAGGGTTGGAGTAATGTTAGGATATACTATAACTTTAAGATCAATTGTGATGTAACTTTTGAGACTCTTACCGATCCTTAAATTGAATGGATTCAGTGCTGGATGTCTTCCATGGGATATCCTGTACAATCTGGCCCTCGACTACAGATTCTGCATTGACCTACAGCTAGTGACCCTTTTAGGTTTCTAGTCAGGTAGCTGGGAATGTTGCTGTGCTGTGAACTGAATCAGGCGGTTAGGGTTTGCTGTGGTTACTCTGCACAGTTAGGTGGCTGGGGAGTATTGCTGTGCAGAGGGTTTGCTGTGGTTTCCCTGCATAGTCAGGTGGCTGAGTGCTGCTGAGCGGTGGGCTGGCTGCTGTTTCTTTGCACAGTCAGGTGGCTGGGGGTGTTGCTGTGAGGTTGGCTGGCTGCGGTTTCCCTGTATAGTAAGGTGGCTGGGAGTGTTGCTGTGGAGTTGGCTGTGGTATCTCTGCATAAGTAAGGTGGCTGGGAGTGTTGCTGTGCGGTTGGCTGTGGTATATCTGCATAGTAAGGTGGCTGGGAGTGTTGCTGTGCGGTTGGCTGGCTGCAGTTTCCCTGCAGTCAGGTGGCTGGGAGAGTTGCTGTGTGGTTGGCTGGCTGCAGTTTCCCTGCACAGTAAGGTGGCTGGGAGTGTTGCTGTGGAGTTGGCTGTGGTATCTCTGCACAGTGAGGTGGCTCGAAGTGTTGCTGTGCGGTTGGCTGTGGGATCTCTGCACAGTGAGGGGCTGGGAGTGTTGCTGTGCGGTTGGCTGTGGTGGTATCTCTGCACAGTCGGGTGGCTGGGAGTGTTGCTGTGGAGTTGGCTGTGGTATCTGCATAGTAAGGTGGCTGGGAGTGTTGCTGTGCGATTGGCTGTGGTATCTCTGCATAGTAAGGCGGCAGAGATACCACAGCCAACTCCACAGCAACACTCCCAGCCACCCGACTATGTATCTCTGCATAGTAAGGTGGCTGGGAGTGTTGCTATGCCTTTGGCTGTGGTATCTCTGCACAGTGAGGGGCTGCGAGTGTTGCTGTGGTATCTCTGCATAGTAAGGTGGCTGGGAGAGTTGCTGTGTGGTTGGCTGTGGTATTTCTGCATAGTAAGGTGGCTGGGAGTGTTGCTGTGTGGTTGGCTGTGATATCTCTGCACAGTCGGGTGGCTGGGAGTGTTGCTGTGCAGTTGGCTGTGGTATTTCTGCACAGTCGGGTGGCTGGGAGTGTTGCTGTGCGGTTGGCTGTGGTATCTGCACAGTCGGGTGGCTGTGAGTGTTGCTGTGTGGTTGGCTGTGGTATCTGCATAGTAAGGTGGCTGTGAGTGTTGCTGTGTGGTTGGCTGTGGTATCTCTGCAGTCGGGTGGCTGGGAGTGTTGCTATGCGGTTGGCTATGCTATCTGCATAGTAAGGTGGCTGGGAGTGTTGCTGTGTGGTTGGCTGTGGTATCTCTGCACAGTCGGGTGGCTGGGAGTGTTGCTATGCGGTTGGCTGTGGTATCTCTGCAGTCGGGTGGCTGGGAGTGTTGCTATGCGGTTGGCTATGGTATCTGCATAGTAAGGTGGCTGGGAGTGTTGCTGTGTGGTTGGCTGTGGTATCTCTGCACAGTCGGGTGGCTGGGCGTGTTGCTGTACGGTTGGCTGTGGTATCTCTGCACAGTCGGGTGGCTGGGAGTGTTGCTGTGTGGTTGGCTGTGGTATCTCTGCACAGTCGGGTGGCTGGGAGTGTTGCTGTACGGTTGGCTGTGGTATCTCTGCACAGTCGGGTGGCTGGGAGTGTTGCTGTACGGTTGGCTGTGGTACCTCTGCACAGTCGGGTGGCTGGGAGTGTTGCTGTGCGGTTGGCTGTGGTACCTCTGCACAGTCGGGTGGCTGGGCGTGTTACTCTGTAGGGATATAGCAGATTGTGACACGGCACTATCACTATACCATTGCTGCGTACTGAAACTGCCCAGTATTGGCATACCCTAGAAGTGTCATCACCAAGTACCGTAATATAGTTTGTATTATCCAGCATTTCTAGATTCTGTACATTTCTACATATGGTCTAGTAGTTTTGTTATGCAGTCAACTTTGCTTCTATTTTCCATTTTAGGGTCATGTTAAAGTTGTGCGTTACCTTGTGAAAGAGGTAAACCAGTTCCCATCAGATTCTGAGTGCATGAGATATATTGCAACCATTACAGATAAGGTAAGGTGATCTTAACAAGCATGCTGGCATGTGTGGTGCAAACGCGTAACAAGTGTATTTTTATGCTATAGCAATTGCTTTTTGACAGTGTAATGTGATAACCACCATTTTTACGCTTTCACATTTTTAAGGATTTTATCTTTATAACTGATGAAATTATTGCCTTGTGACGTGTGAGGGTAATTACAGTAATAGACTTCTGTTTCTATCAGTTGTACTTACGTTTCTGTTTTATAGGCATGTTTAGGAAAATCAAACTCCAATAACTGGTGTACATCTGCCTAGCTGGTAAGGTTGTAAGCACCCAGTGTGGATCAGTTGAATCTGGGATTAAATTATAGGTCTAAAAATGCCCTCCTGCCTCGGGCTTTTACTAGTGGCCATAGCTACCAGTCAGATTAGCCTCATTTTTCAGCCCTGGTTTTAAAAACAAAGTGTATCTGATTGCTTGGGACTGAGATTTCCTACAACAGGTTTAGTAGCTCCCCTCACCCTCAGGACCTCCAAACACAGAATAAAACAGCCCTGGCTCACATCGCAAACCCGATTTCTCCAGCGATCCTCTAGGTGTGCTGAACGCTTATGGAGGAAAACACGCACACCAGAAGACTTCATACACTTCAAATTTATGTTAAGAACCTATAACTTTGCCCTTCACTTCGCTAAACAGACCTACTTTACCACTCTGATCTCCTCACTATCCAACAACCCCAAGAAACTTTTTGACACCTTTCACTCCCTCCTCAGGCCAAAAGCACAAGCCCCTATCACAGATATTTGTGCTGGTGACCTGGCCTCCCACTTTATAATAATAATAATAATAATAATTTTTATTTATATAGCGCCAACATATTCCGCAGCGCTTTACAAATTATAGAGGGGACTTGTACATACAATAGACATTACAGCATAACAGAAATACAGTTCAAAACAGATACCAAGAGGAGTGAGGGCCCTGCTCGTAAGCTTACAAACTATGAGGAAAAGGGGAGACACGAGAGGTGGATGGTAACAATTGCTATAGTTATTCGGACCAGCCATAGTGTAAGGCTTGGGTGTTCATGTAAAGCTGCATGAACCAGTTAATTAATTTTTTTTTTTTTTTAATATAGGCCACACAGGGATCGTTCTTTATAGAGAAAATAGACAATATCCGTCAGGAAATCCGCTCCCAACAACTAAGTTCAGTGACTCCCATCCCTCCCCTCATTGCCCCTGGCTCACTCTCCACATTCGATCCCATCACAGAAGAAGAAGTCTCCAAGCTCCTCTCCTCTTCTCGTCCGACTACATGCACTACCGACCCCATTCCCTCACATCTCCTCCAGTCTCTCTCTCCAGTTGTCACAAGTCACCTAACTACAATCTTTAATCTCTCCCTCTCCTCTGGCATTTTCCCCTCCTCCTTCAAACACTCTATCATTACTCCATTACTAAAGAAACCCACCCTCGACCCATCCTGCACAAACAACTACAGACCGGTCTCCAATCTCCCCTTCATCTCTAAACTCTTGGAGCGCCTGATATACTCCCGCCTTACCCGTTACCTCTCCACTCACTCCCTCCTAGACCCTTCACAGTCCGGTTTCCGCCCCCTACATTCGACAGAAACTGCACTCATCAAAGTGACCAATGACCTTCTGACAGCAAAACGTAATGGTGACCACTCTCTGCTCATTCTTCTCGACCTTTCTGCAGCTTTTGACATTGTTGACCACCCTCTCCTGCTCTCTAGGCTCCAGTCACTAGGCATTAAGGACACTGCTCTCTCCTGGTTCTCCTCCTATCTTTCCGACCGCTCCTTCAGTGTTCTGTTCTCTGGCTCCACTTCATCTCCTCTTCATCTCACTGTTGGGGTACCTCAGGGCTCAGTCCTTGGCCCCCTTCTGTTCTCTCTCTACACGGCCCCAATTGGACAGACCATCAGCAGATTTGGCTTTCAGTACCATCTTTATGCCGACGACACACAACTATATACGTCATCCCCTGACCTTACCCCCGCTGTACTACGGAATGCCACTGACTGTCCGCAGTCTCCAACATCATGTCCGCTCTCTATCTGAAACTCAACCTCTCCAAAACTGAACTTCTTCTGCTCCCACCATCTACTAACCTCCCTAAATCTGACATTTCCCTCTCCGTGGGTGGCACCATAATAACACCCCGGCAGCAGGCGCGCTGTCTGGGTGTTATGTTTGACTCCGATCTCTCCTTCACCTCCCATATACAATCTCTTGCCCGCTCGTGCCGCTTACACCTAAAGAACATCTCTAGAATCCGCCCTTTTCTCACCATGGAGACAGCTAAAACCCTCACGGTCGCCCTGATCCACTCCCGCCTGGACTACTGTAACGCTCTATTAATTGGCCTCCCCCTCACTCGACTTTCCCCTCTCCAGTCCATCCTTAATGCAGCAGCCAGGGTCGTCCATCTGGCTAATCGTTACTCGGACGCGTCCGTTCTTCGCCAGTCGTTACACTGGCTGCCCATTCGTTACAGGATACAATTCAAAGTACTTGTTCTCACCCACAAAGCTCTCCACAGTGCGGCACCCCCATACATCTCCTCCCTCATTTCTGTCTATCAGCCTAACAGACCACTGCGCTCTGCAAATGACTTTCGGCTAACCTCTGCACTAATCCGTACCTCCCACTCCCGACTCCAAGACTTCTCCCGTGCTGCGCCAATCCTCTGGAATGCTCTACCCCAAGATATTAGGACCATCCATAATTTGCATAGTTTTAGGCGCTCGCTCAAAACACATTTGTTCAGAGCGGCCTATCACGTTCACTAATCAAAGTTATGTTATGTTTGTGTGTAGCCCATTCACTATCCCCATCTATTCCCAAACCCCTGAAGATGGCTGGACCATGATTGTAAATACATCATTGTAAATACACACCTGTACTTTGTATCTCCCCCACCTCATTGTAGATTGTAAGCTCTCACGAGCAGGGTCGTCTTATTTTGCTTTAATTATTGTATTGTTAACGTTGTTACTTATGACTTTTGTGTTTGAAACTGTTAAACTGTAAAGCGCTGCGGAATATGTTGGCGCTATATAAATAAAGATTATTATTATTATTAATTCTTGGATCCTATTGTGTCCCCTCGTGGGCAATCAATTTATGTATCGTGTGTTTTCAGGAGATGTTGAAGAAGTGCCATCTTTGTATGGAGTCCATTGTACAAGCCAAAGACAGGCAAGCTGCTGAAGCTAACAAGAATGCAAGTATCCTCTTGGAGGAGCTGGATTTAGAGAAGGTACATGTTTGGATTTGGGGTTTGAAATCTGGGAAACCAAAAACATGCAATACATAAAGGCAAACTGCTAAACATTGTGGCTTGGGAAAGTAATGTTCACGATGACATGTGCCATAGACCTTTTTAATTAGTGACTATGGACATGGTATTGATGCTTTTTCAATTATAATTTTAGCTAAGAGAGGAAAGCAGAAGATTAGCTTTGGCAGCAAAGCGTGAAAAGCGCAAGGAGAAGAGGAGGAAGAAGAAAGAGGAGCAAAGAAGGAAACTTGAAGAAATTGAGGCTAAAAATAAAGAGAACTTTGAGATCCAAGCTGCTCTTGAGAAAGAAAAGCAAAAGGTTGAAGGTAACTACAGTCATTTTGGCCAGTAGTTCTGAAGTGATCATGCGTGCAATTGTATTTATTTCCTATAACTTTCGGACATATTCTGTCTAACCAGTCTCAGCACAGCGGTCTTAGATGGTTAACACTGCGCTGTACAACACCATTACTGCTTACATCACAGAAGGCAAGACTATCCCACTGGGTTTTCTGGTCATACGCAAAAACATAGTCCTGTAACTGAAAAATGACAGTTGGTAAAACATTTTGCTATACCTTGTATGGAATGTTTTCATTTTTTTGCATAATTAACTTGATTATTTGTCCAATAGATGAGCCACAAGTGTTAATGGAACCACCTAGCGCCACCACCACCACCACTATTGGGATATCTGCTACATGGACCACGCTGGCCAGCTCTCATGGAAAAAGGAATAACACTATAACCACAAACAGCATGAAAAGGAAAAGCAGAAAGAATAAAATAGCTGAAAATGTGCAGATAATCTTTGAGGACCAGCTCCCCATATCATATGGGCAACAAGAAAAGTTAAATGGAGAGTCCAAAAGTAGCAGCACCTCCGAAAGTGGAGACAGTGACAACATGAGAATCTCGAGCTGCAGTGATGAAAGCAGCAACAGCAGCAATAAGAGTGACAATCATTCTTCTGCACATGATGGGAGTCTGCTGAGCAAGAAGAAGCCGTCTGTTCTGGTGTCCTCCCCAAAGGAAGAGAGAAAAGTCCCATCTAAAACCTCCGTCAAGTGAGTTTCAGAGCTGTGAAAGGCTTGTGTAGTTGCTTAAGACGTGGTCCAGTGATATAATCTAACAGTGGAGCAAGTGACGTCTCATGGCAAGAATGTTTCTAGAAAAGTCCTTCTTAAAGGGGTATTCAATTAGATTTTTTTTTTACCTGAAAATGTGAGTGTATATATGGGATTAAGGACAGAGCTATGACAAAGTGTAAACCTCCTGACTTGCAGATGCTGGTAGCTATCTCTCCATGAATTGTCACGTAACCAATGCATACCCTTAAAAAGCAGGATGTTAAATGTCTCCTGAAGACAGCATTAAAGAATGGAGATATATGTAAAATGAAATGTAACATTCTTCAGTACTATATCCCTCCTTTGTCAAAATGAGACACTACAAGACCATCTCTGATTTCCTGCTAATGAGGCGTTGCTGGGTGCGTTAGTGAATGGGAATGTTGGCTCATTGGATCTGGGGTTATTCGGAGGGATCGTCATATGTCAGGACAAGCAGTTAGCGATTATTTACTGATAAAACATTAGACCCATAGAAAAAGACCGTTTTACCCATTTTGATATCCAGGGCTAAAACTTATGTTTATAGAATGAAAATAAATTAATTATACTATTATAACAATACATTTTTTTTTGTAAGGAGACCTACCACATAGTGAAAATGCGAACCAATATTTTACTTTCATGGGCACCTTTGCACAAATTTACATCAAAGTGGAACCTAACGGTCTGTAGAGCAGATACCATATTTTTCAGACTTTAACGTCTTTCTGACCTCAGACAAGATAGTACGTCCGAGGTCAGAACCCCTGCTTTCATGCGGGCTCCAGCGGTGAGCCCGCATCAAAGCCGGGACATGTCAGCTGTTTTGAACAGCTGACATGTGCCCACAATAGCGGCGGGTGAAATCGTGATTCACCAGCCACTGTTAACTAGATAAATGCCTCTGTCAAACGCTGACAGCGGCATTTAACCGGCGCTTCCGGCCGGAAATGAGCGCATCGCCGACCCCATCACATGATCGGGGGTCAGCGATGCATCAGAATGGTAACCATAGAGGTCCTTAAGACCTCTATGGTTACTGATGCCGGCCTGCTGTGAGCGCCCCCCTGTGGTCGGCACTCATAGCACACCTGCATTTCTGCTGCATAGCAGCGATCTAATGATCGCTGCTATGAAGCAGAGCCGATCGAGTGGTGCCAGCTCCTAGCCTCCCATGGAGGCTATTGAAGCATGGCAAAGGTAAAAAAAAAAGAAAAAAAAAATGTGAAAAAAAAAATATAAAAGTTTCTGTTATGCTGTGATGTCTATTGTCTGTACAAGTCCCCTCTATAATTTGTAAAGCGCTGCGGAATATGTTGGCGCTATATAAATAAAATTATTATTATTATTAAATCACCCCCCTTTCGCCCCATTCAAAATAAATCAATAAAATAAAAATCAAACATACACATATTTGGTATCGCCGCGTTCAGAATAGCCCGATCAATAAAAAAAAGGATTAACCTGATCGCTTAACGGCGTAGCAAGAAAAATTCGAAACGCCAGAATTACGTTTTTGGTCGCCACGACATTGCATTAAAATGCAATAACGGGCGATCAAAAGAACGTATCTGCACCAAAATGCTATCATTAAAAACGCCAGCTCAGCACACAAAAAATAAGCTCTTACCCGACTCCAGATCATGAAAAATGGAGACGCTACGGGTATCGGAAAATGGCGCATTTTTTATTTATTTTTTTTTTAAATCAAAGTTTGGAATTCTTTTTCACCACTTAGATAAAAGAGAACCTAGACATGTTTGGTGTCTATGAACTCGTAATGACCTGGAGAATAATAATGTCAGGTCAGTTTTAGCATTTAGTGAACCTAGCAAAAAAAGCCAAACAAAAACAAGTGTGGGATTGCACTTTTTTTTGCAATTTCACCGCACTTGGATTTTTTTCCCCGTTTTCTAGTACACGACATGCTAAAACCAATGATGTCGTTCAAAAGTACAACTTGTTTAGCAAAAAATAAGCCCTCATATGGCGATATTGACGGAAAAATAAAAGTTATGGCTCTGGGAAGAAGGGGAGCAAAAAACAAACACTGAAAAACGGAAAATCCCAAGGTCATGAAGGGGTTAAGTCCCACTGGACCTAGGTTTTATAGTAAGAAAAAAATATTGAATTACATGGCCCCCTCATCTCCATCCTGTTATACATGGCTCCCATCCTCATCCCCATTCTGGTATACATGGCCCCCATCCTCCTCCCCATCCTGGTGTACATGGCCCCCATCCTCCTCCTGGTATACATGGTTCCCTAATCTCCATCTTTGTATACATGTCCTCCATCATGGTGCACACAAAGAAAATAAACGTTTCTACTTGCCTTCCTTCATCTCCCTCTCGGCAGCTGAATTCAGCGTGTAAGCAGTGCATGAGGTCACTGCCATGCAATCCCACACGACAAGGTCAGCTGCCGGAATATGCTGCTTATGCCTGCTATTAAAGAAGATTAATATTCACTGCTCCCCACTCCCATAGTCCCGCCTCTTGGTGCCAGCTTCAGTGCATGGACGTGGGAGCGACTATGGGCGTGGGGAGCAGTGAATATTAATTTTCTTTAACAGTGATCACAGTGTTAGCTGCAGCAGAAGCTCCTGCCTCCTGTGACCCACTGCTGTCGCTACCCCATCCACAGCCATACTATATTTTGGAGGGAAAAAGTGTGTCTTGTAGTCCAAAAAATACGGTAATTCTTAAGCATAAGGATGCTTGTTCTCATTCTCAAGGAAATATTCTGGCGATCATCCAGTGAATGAGCCAAACATAAAAATTGGCAAGTGCTACACAGCTACTTGTCATGAAATTGAAATCAGTGACATCTCGGCCAAAGATTTCCTATGGTGCTGAGTCGGTTGCAAATGTTATCAAATGTGTTGGATTTTCTGTTGCTTGTTGCATGTGACTTACTTGCCATAGACAGCAGTGCAAATCATATATGGCTGCAACTTGCCCGTGATTTGGCTTTTTTTTTTTTTTTAATATTCTTTTAGAGCTGTAATTTTATGACGGCAAGTCAGACAAGTAGCACAGATTTATTTGGTCACGCATGTAGTCTGAGAATTGCTGCCAATCAGATGTTTTCAGCCGTGGCTGTAAGTTATCAGTTATGGAGCGTAACTGTACAACTCGGTCAACTATAGTAGCCGGGTTCTGTACATCTGCTATTCGAATGTACTGACTATTTCTGGAGAGCACCAAGAACAACTCATCAGCAGGGGTACCAGATGTCGCACCCTCGCCGATCTGATATTGATGACCTTAAGTCCTGGACGACCCCATTTAGACTCGAAACTCTTCCTTTAAATAGGTTTTGGAGAATTCATCCATGCCACTGATGTCTGTATCTACCTGCAAGTATCTTGCCCCAGAACGGACGTGTCCTGGTTCTGGGCAAGTGCTTATCTGTTATTTAGGTCGGCCAGTACAGGCTGTCAACTAGAGTTCAAAAAGGAACATCACCCTTTTAGAAGAACCCCTCTCCACCCAAATGTAACCGGGAGCACTTAGTCTTTTTAGTTTAAGGGAAATAGTAAGTGTCTGTGGCTGATCTTTTGTCCCTTTAGCTTTTCTCCTTCATTACACAGAGAGCTAGAAAGTAAAACCTTTCATCCTTTGGCTGCCTTTAGAAGTCATAAAGTATTGCATGTGTCTGTGGCAGTAAAAGGGTTGCCACATAATGGCTGGCTGTTATCATTCTGTTAATATAGGATTACTTCTTGGTAATTAAATATTGTTTTTATTATTATTTTGAAGGTTATCAGAATCCATAATGGAAACAAACAATTCATTGTCCACAAATGTCAAGACGGCCCCTTCTCCACTCTCATCTCCTAATGGGAAGTTGACCATTGCCAGTCCTAAAAGAGGACCGAAGAGGGAAGAAGGTTGGAAAGAAGTGGTCAGAAGGTATTTGAAGCCATTCTCCCAGTGCATAATCCTGATATTTAGTCACCAGCAGAAACTTTAAGTATAAAGTCCATTTCCATTAGGCTTGGTTCACATTGCGTTCATTGACTACGTTAAACAGACTACGTTACACCGCGGCATAACGCGGTGTAATGTAGTCCGTTAACGCCGCCATTGAATGCAATGGCGAACGCATCGCTAGCGCATGCCCACAATGGGCGTGCGCTAGCGATGTGCCGTCATTTGAGTGACAGACTCGAGACGCTGGCTGCAGCCTTTCCGGGTCCGTCACTGCTAGGGCAGATGGAGCTAGCAGATGCACCATCTGCGCTAGCGTGATGTAGCGCAGGCACTTGCGCTAGCAGCAGCCCGTTGGCGTATGTGCTGAACGGGCTGCTGCTAACGCAATGTGAACCTAGCCTTAGACTAATAAGCTCTGAAGTGTAGGGGCAGATACAGATCTCCTGAATCCAGCAGTGTCACTCACTGGCTGCTTGGTGCAGTTTTGATAGAACCTATTTTCTCTGCTGGACAATGGTCGCTTCCTGTGTACACTGTACAATCATTTGCAGGGAACTGGATTACATAAAATTAGCTGTAGTGGCTTGCAATCGACACCTAGTCCAGAAGTCTTAATCCCCTGCTGATAAAACACTGATTGTGCTGAAACTACAGGAAGCTAATGAGCAAGTAACACATTTCTGGAATCGTGCTGTTTTCCTCTACATTATGCTGCTGCTCCTGTGTGCAGCTGCTCACTTCGATTAATTGGGTCGGTTCAGGTAGCTGTTCAGTCACCGCTCACTACAGAATGCGGATGCAATCACTTCTTGACACTTTTAACAGCATGCTCTGTAGCAGAAGTATGCAGAGCAGACTCACTGTGCCTGGGAGTGATGTATAGGCGCACTCACAAGATAGTGACAGTGACTGCTTCTGGCACCGACCCGATAACTGTATGCAAGCGGCTGCAGGGAAAATGTAACTTAATTTTCTCTCTGTAGCTGCTTCTCAAGTAAGACAGCCTGATATGATTTAAGTGCCATATACCTGCAGATTACCACCACTTCTGTAGATGAGTAGCAGTTCTTGAAGTGACTGATTGCTTTTTTAAAAGGTGTCTTTTTTTTTTTTTTTTTTTTTTTTTTTTTTTGCTTGCTTGTTTTTTTTAGGTCTCCAAGCCTTTGGAAAGGCTTTAACTATTACTGAGCTAATAAATCTTTAATAGTAGATGGTTAATTGTGTTGTTTCCTACATGTATTTTGCATTTATTACTGGCAAAGAATATAGCTAGTATAAATCTTGGCATAGTTAATGAACATTCTTTTAATGTCAGCGTCACTGGTTTCTTGTTTCTTCCAGATCAAAGAAAGTGTCTGTGCCATCAACAGTCATTTCACGAGTAATAGGTAGGGGTGGCTGCAACATCAATGCTATCAGAGAGTTCACCGGAGCCCACATTGATATAGACAAGCAGAAGGATAAAACTGGTGATCGAATCATAACTATCAGGTAAGGCCTGTTTCACACATCAGTTTTTAGCAGTCACAAGCCGGCTAAGGGTAAGTTCACACAAGGCGTTTTTGCTGCTTTTTTTTTTATGCAGCAAAACCTGATCATCTTGGCAGGAAAGAAGCTTCGTCAAAAACACAGCTTTAGGTGCGTTTTTGGTGCGTTTTTTTTTTTTTTTTGTCCAGGCTAATGTCCTTGGATTTTCAGCAGCAAAAACGCTGCAAATAATAATACCTGCGTTTTTGCTGCGTTTTTTTCAACCCCCACTTAAGTGACATGCTCTGTGTAAAAAAAAAAAAAAAAAAAAAAAAAACGCAGTAAAGCACAAAATACTGATCAAACAAAAAACCAATGTGTGCATGAGATTTCTAAAATCTCATAGGCTTTGCTGGTATTGTAAAAAGCAGCTGAAAATTAGCATAAAAGAGCAGCAAAAATATGCAGCAAAAACGTCCTGTGTGAACTTACCCTAATTGTGAAAAAAAATACGGATCTGTTGCAAATTGTGAAAAACTGATGCGACTGATCCGTTTTTCTGCTGGATCCAACTTTTTTTTTTTTAACCTGGGGATAGAGTTTGGGAGTTTGTGCTAGATCTATCTTTTTGTACCTCATTTAAGTGTTACTCCTATTTGGTGACTGAGAAGTGTCTGTGCTGTCACGCACAACTCTACAGTCTTCTAATAGACCTAAAAAATGAATAACGTCCCAGTTATAAATTTTCCCATGCAGCTATTAACCCCTTCATGAACTTTGACGTACATTGATTTACATCAAAGGTAGTGTCCCTGCCTTTGATGCAACTAATAAAATCGCACTCTGTAGCGCCACAGCATGAAAAAAGGAAGTCCAAGCTGCATTACTGCTCTAGAAAATAGGAAAAATTGAGAACAGTTAGCGCATATATTGACAAATTCTTGTATGCCTAGCAGCCGTGATATGGCGATTTCTCTTTGCTGGGAAGCTATCCTAATATGAATCCTCCCCTAGGCTGGAGCCTTTATTTATATGGGTAGATGGGATCATGCTGTGATTAAAACTGGCCAGAGGCTGATGGGGTACTCGGTCAGAAAGCTTATGTATACAAATATCAAAAGACTGAACAGAAAACTGGTGTGTACAGGTGCATACTAAGGCTGTGTGCACATGGTGTTTTTTTTTTTTCCCATGCAGAATTGGCAGTGCGCATGCCCAGGAATTCCAGCCCCGCAGTGTGTATAATGCATATAGTGCTGTGCACATGATCAGTAATTTTCCTTTGAGTATTTGCAGTGCATTTTTTCTCCAGCATGTCAATTTTGTGTTAATTTTTACTGTTTTTCACACATTTACTTCAATTGAGTCAGTCAAATCTGCAGTAAAAACGCAGGTATAAAAATGTTTGCAGGTTTGCTTGCATTTTTACGGACTACCTATGGTGTTTCCCATGCTGTCATGTGTGACAGCGTGAAAAACACCGGTGTATGGCTACGTTCAGATTAGCGTTTCCCGATGCTGCGTCGGGAAACGTAGCGGCGACGCACGCGTCATGCGCCCCTATGTTTTACATGGGGGACGCATACGTTTTTCTTGTTGCGTTTTCCGACACGTGCGTCGGACGCAAGAAAACGCAACAAGTTGCATTTTTCTTGCGTCCGATTTCGTCAAAAAAACGACGCACGCGTCGTAAAACGCAGCGTTTTTCGTGCATCGTGCGTTGCGTCGCCGACGCAGCGGCGCGCAACGCTAATCTGAACGTAGCCTATCTGATTGGTGGTAACGTTACCACCAGTAAGTTCTCATGCAGTAGTGGTGCCATAATTGAGATCACCTGAGCTCATCAGCTGATGAATTAATGTGACCCTTCTCACAGCAGTGCTGCACTGCACGCTGCGAGAGCGATGATTCTCCTGTCAGTGAATAGCCGGGGGCCGGTTAGAGCAGTCACTTCTAAAACCCCTGGCAAAAATTATGGAATCACCGTCCTTGGAGGATGTTCATTCAGTTGTTTAATTTTCTAGAAAAAACATGGCACAAAACTAAAGTAATTTCAAATGGCAACTTTCTGGCTTTAAGAAACACTAAAAGAAATCAAGAACAAAAACTGTGGGAGTCAGTAATGGTTACTTTTTTTAACCAAGCATAGGGGGAAAATTATGGAATCACCCTGTAAATTTTCATACCCAAAAATAACACCTGCATCAAATTAGATCTGCTCGTTAATCTGCATCTAAAAAGGAGTGATCACATCTTGGAGAGTTGTTGCACCAAATGGACTGACATGAATCATGGCTCCAACACGAGAGATGTCAATTAAAACAAAGGAGAGGATTATCAAACTCTTAAGAGGGTAAATCATCAGGCAATGTTGCAAAAGATTAGAACATATCAGGAACACAGATAATTAAACTGTGGTCCAAGAAGTGCCACTAAGATATATTTAAAACAAACTGCTTTTATTTACAAATCACTTAAAATACAAACTTACATATATAAACACGGAGGTGCCTCTTGAACAACCAAAATTGCGGTCAGCATGAGCAGGACACTATTTTAATGGAGCAAAAAAGCTGGGAGTGTGGCAGATTCCACATATATCAAGTCATGCATACAATCTACTAAATGCAGCCACTGCATAGTATTGCATAAATTCCAAATTGAATTACACCAGTGTGGGGCGTTCAGACTTGTCAGCTGTTGTGACACACTGCTCCAGGTGCTTCAAAGGGTTTGGCTACAACCACCGCCACATAACATGCAATTTTAATCTACACAACATTGATTTACTATGGCATTACAAGCGGTGTGCCCCGTCCCCCGCACATATTACCTGCTTCGTGCCTTCTCCTAACGTGCTCAGCCTGGTGGCGTGCTGTGTCCGCAAACCCCGACGCGCGTTTCGCGTGATGCTTCTTCCTGGAATTGCTCAGAATTGAGTGATTCCATAATTTTTTCCCTATTCTTGGTTAAAAAAAATAACCATTACTGACTACCACATTGTGTTCTTGATTTTTTTTTTTTTTTTTTTTTTTTTTTTTTTTAGTGTTTCTTAAAGCCAGAAAGTTGCCATTTGAAATGACTTTAGTTTTGTGCCATGTCTGTGATCTGCTTCTTTTCTACAAAATTAAATAACTGAATGAACATCCTCCAAGATTGGTGATTCCATAATTTTTTGCCAGGGGTTGTACAAGTGAGATCGCTGTGGGACACTCTAGATTACATGGACTACAGCAGACAGGAGAGTATATGGTTATTATTTTTGATTTGTTTACAGAGGACATGGGTATAGGGGATTAGGCTTTTGGGAGGTATGGTAAATTTAGATTTAATAAAGGAGTGTTTTTTTTTTTTTTTTTTTTTTGCAAATAAAGGTCTTTAGTCTGGGTGTATTTTATTTACCAACATTTACTGTATGGTTAGTAATGGGGGCGTCTTACAGACGCCTCGCCATTACTAACCTGGGCTTCATATCAGCGCCCATATACAAGGCTGACATGAACCCCAATAGTGTATCACCCCACTTGACATCATACCTGGGCAAGTGGGAAGAGCGAGGCCAAGCTCCAGATTTGGCACCATTTCTGGGGTGGCTGAGAGCTGATGTTTTTAGTCTGGGAGGGTGCCAATATCCATGGCCCTTTCCTAGGCTATTAATATCAGCCCGTAACAGTCTGCCTAGCCTTTGCTGGTTAGATTTTATAGGGGGGGACCCTACATCAATTTTTTTTTATTACCCCTGTTAACTAACCTGTAAAGGCTAAGCAAATAGCTATAAGCTGATATTAATAGCCTGGGAACCTTTTTATGGCTATTGGATCCTTCCCACAATTAGAGTTGAGTGAGAATGTTCGGAATCGGTCGCCGAATCTGAATTTGCCATATTCGTGCAATATTGGTACCCTATTTGTGCCAAATTTCTGATTGGTTCCGAACATATTCGGTAATTTCTACTCCCATTGACTCCAATGACGTTTGGCTGTGTGCGGCGAATATTGCAAAAACAATGTTTACTGCCAATCGAAAAATGGAACCGAATTTTGAAATATTTGCTCCACTCTACCCATAATATCATCAGCTTTTAGCTGTCAGCTTACCCTCTGCTGGTTATAAAAATTACGTGGGGGCCCATGCAATTTTTTTTTCATAATTTTTTGTAAAACGGGTATTGAGGTGCCTGGTGATTTCTGCCAGTTGCTGTTTGGTTACAGCCTATGTGGGTTAATTCTGTTAACCCTGATTCTGTGTCTGGTGACAGTGTGTTTATTTAACCCTTTACTTACTGGCTTAGTAATGTGGGTGTCTGGCTGACACCTCTTCATTACTAAAGGTACCTTCACTTCAGTTTGCATCTCGGCTTTGGGAAAATGGCCGCCGCGATCTCTTGTGCGCACGCGCGGCATCCCGCGGCCATTTTCCTGAAGCCCCGTGCAGCAGAGCACTCCATCTGCGCACGCGCGGCCCCAGGAAGATGGCCGCCCCCACCGATGAAAGGGATGACAGCGCAGATCGCGCGCTGTGTCTTCACGTGGGCGCAGGGAATTCGGACCTTGGACATGCGCACACCACTACGCCACCAACGGAAAGCTGGGGAAGAAAAGAGCGCTGTGAACACGCCCACCTGACCAGACCAGCCTGATTGACAGGCGAAAACGGCGACTTTGGTAATGTATTTCTCAGCATACATGGGGAATCAGGGTACACTACATACACTATAGTAACACACAGCGCAGGCCCTATTTAACAGTATGTATAGCTCAATCTGAAAAAACGGGGTGACAGGTTCCCTTTAATGATCTCGTTGCAACGTCACGCTTTTTGTGATGTAGCAACGATCACGCTAACGATCTCGTTATGTGTGACAGCGACCAACGATCAGGCCCCTGCTGGGAGATCGTTGGTCGCTGGGGAATGATCAGGACCTTTTTTTGGTCGCTGATCACCCGCTGTCATCGCTGGATCGGCGTGTGTGACGCCGATCCAGCGATGTGTTCACTTGTAACCAGGGTAAATATCGGGTTACTAAGCGCAGGGCCACGCTTAGTAACCAGATATTTACCCTGGTTACCATTTTAAAAGTAAAAAAAAAACTACATACTCACACTCACCGCTGTGCTCTGCTTTACGGCCGGCGCTGACAGTCAGTGCAGGGAAGCTGACGGCGGGGGACGTGACAGACATCGGAATGTGAGTATGTATTTTTTTTTTTTTTTTTTGACTTTTACAATGGTATCCAGGATAAATATCGGGTTACTAAGCGCGGCCCTGCACTTAGTAACCCGATGTTTACCCTGGTTACCCGGGGACTTTGGCATCGTTGAAGACAGTTTCAACGATGCCGAAGTTGTTCCCCGGATCGTTGGTCGCTGGAGAGAGCTGTCTGTGTGACAGCTCCCCAGCGACCACACAACGACTTGCCAACAATCACGGCCAGGTCGTATTGCTGGTCGTGATCGTTGGTAAGTCGTTTAGTGTAACGGTACCTTAAATCTAGGGCTTGGTGTCAGTGACAGCTGCTGACACCAAGCCCTGATGCAACTGCTTCAGAATGAAAAAGAAGGGGTTAAACCAGGAAATTAAATCTCTAAAGCATTTTTTTTTTTAAATATTTTAATGTAGCTCATGCTAAATTTATGCAAGGTTTCTGCATCTCTTGGCAAAAAAAAAACATGTATCTAAATTTCTGCAAGCAAATACTCCTTCTGGTGCGCACATACCCTAAGAGTAGCCTTCTCCATATATGCCTAACAAAGCACTCAACCCATCAGCCCCTAGAGGTTTTAATCGCTGCAGGATCCCATCTTCCCATATACCGTATTTCCCGGCGTATAAGACGACTTTTTGACCCCTAAAAATTGTCCCAAAAGTCGGGGGTCGTCTTATACGCTGGGTACGGCGTGTGCAGGGAGCGATCCTGCATTTTGGCGTGTGGTTCCCAGGGTCTGGAGGAGAGGAAACTCTCCTTCAGGCCCTGGGATCCATAGTCATGTAAAAAATAAAGAATAAAAATAAAAAACATGGATATACTCACCCTCGGACGGGCCCTGGATCACAGCGCTGCTAGCGTCTCCCTCTGTTCCTTAGAATGCGGTGAGTGAAGGACCTTCAGTGACGTCGCGGTCACGTGAGCGGTCCACTCATGTGACCGCGACGTCACCGAAGGTCCTTCACTCACCGCATTCTAAGGAACGGAGAGAGACGCTAGCAGCGCTGTGATCCAGGGCCCGTCCGAGGGTGAGTATATCCATGTTTTTTATTTTTATTCTTTATTTTTTACATGAATATGGATCCCAGGGCCTGACTGAGAGTCTCCTCTCCTCCAGACCCTGGGAACCACACGCCGTATAAGATGACTGGGCATATAAGATGACTCCCTTCTTATACGGCAGGTATATCCCAAATTTTATATTTTTTTTATGGAAAAGTTGGGGGTCGTCTTATACGCCAGAAAATACGGTAAATGCCCTAAGTATTCTCAATCTTTCCTAATTTGTAGAGCAGTAATTCAAATCGCTGTAATTCATGCTGTGGCGCTACAGAGTGCGACTTTTAGTTTTATATATGGATATGGCCAGTCTTAGTGTTCACTTGTACGCACCTGTTTTCTGTTTGGAAGTGACGGTCAGTCTTTTGTTGGCTGTCTTTGATGCAGACTCGCACACCGACCCCACATCTTTCTCAGCACTTGATGGCTGATTTAATCAGACATGTGCCATTGGCTGTTAACCTGTTAAATTCCACAGTTAAATACTGCTGTCCATTACTAACACATTCTTGCTGGAAGCGCATGCTTCATCTCGTCCATCGTCACACCTGTCATGTGATAGAGGGGCGCTGATGGCTTGTCATGACAGCTGGGGGTCTCCTGATGACACCTGTGCCTGCCATGACAATCCTGCTGTGACCACTGGCCCATGGCTGGCCTTTCATGGGAGATTTCCGCTACACATGGCAGCGCTCTTGCCACTGCTCAAGTGATCAGACAATCTCAGCCTCAAGTACCCTAAGGGGACTATTTAAATGCAGTAAAAAGAGTAAAAAGGTTAAAAAAAAAAATAAGTTCCAATTATCCCCCCTCCATGCCCCATTAAAAATAAAACCATTAAAAAAGCCCAAACACATTTGATATTGCTGCATTCGTAAAAGTCTTATCTAGCAAACTATTACATAATCCCAAAGGGGTCAATCAGTTAGATGGGTGTAAAATACATATAAAGCCTATAAAAGTACTCCCATTGACAACCGGTGTTTTTGCTTCCAAATTTCTGGATTTTTTTTTTTTACCACAAGTTTGATATTTACAAAATCGTGCTGACATGGAAATTCAGATTACCGGGTCAGTTTAGCATATAGTGAACATTGCAAAAATAAGTGCAATTCCACAATTGTTGTGTTTTTTTTTTTTTGTTTTTTTTTACCATTTCAACACAACTTGGATTTTTTTCCCACATTACAGTTCATCACATAATAAAATAAATGATACTCAAAAGTACAACTTGTCATTCAAAAACAAACCCTCATACTGCTATGTGGATGGAAAAATAAAATGTTACAGCTCTTGGAATAAAGAGAGACAAAAAACTAAAGTACAAAATTCCCCCCCCCAGCCCCTGGAAAGGTCATGAAAGGGTTAAGCAGTAATTGGCACCTCTCACTTCTGTGTTGGGAGGGAAGTGGGGCCAAGGAGATTACAACTACAGATACCTGCCATCTCATTAAGGCTACGTTCACATTAGCGTTGCATCGGGCGCAGCCGCGGCGACGCATGCGTCATGCGCCCCTATATTTAACATGGGGGCGCATGGACATGCGTTGTCTTGTGTTTTGTGACGCATGCGTCATTTTTGGCGCAAGCGTCAGGGCGCAGAGGACGCAGCAAGTTGCATTTTTTTTTTTTTGCGTCCAAAAGCGAGCCAAAAATGGACGCATGCGTCACAAAACCATGTGTTTTTGCATGCGTTTTGCATACATTGTGCGCTGCGTCGCCGACGCAACACAAAACGCAAATGTGAACTTAGCCTAATACCACACCTCTGTTTTGTGTGTTGGAATAGGACAGACCTATATAGACATCTCCTCCTGGGAAACATGCCTTGTCCTACTCATGGTAATAAAGATCTTCATCTTTATTCCAGCTTCTGTGGACAACAGATACTCCTTGTTTGTACTTGGGCACACTTAAAGTGAATGCTCACAGCAAAATATCACCTTTTGCAATCACAAATCTCTAAAAACCCTTGGTCCTGAAATGGGTAACCGTTGTCTTTGTACATTTTCTGGTTGTATACATTAAGGTCTCTGGCTACCAACCTGTTACTTATCTGTTTACCTAGGGGAGGAACGGAGTCTACCAGACAAGCCACACATCTGATTAATGCACTTATTAAGGATCCAGATAAAGAAATAGATGAACTGATCCCAAAGAATCGCTTAAAAAGCTCTGCAATCTCAAAAGCAGTATCTTCAGCCTCCTTCACTGTATCCTCTGCTAACAGCTCAGTTATGGGAATCAAAGTTACAGCGGTCACAGTCTCTTCATCATCACAAGCTGCCTCCACCCTCACTGTGCCGGCTATTACTTCAGCATCTGCTCACAAGCCCCTGAAAAATCCAGTGAATAATGTGCGACCAGGATTTCCAGTATCTTTACCCTTGGCTTACCCTCCTCCACAGTTTGCCCATGCTTTACTGGCTGCTCAGACTTTCCAGCAGATCCGTCCTCCACGGTTACCGATGACTCACTTTGGAGGACCATTTCCCCCAGCCCAATCCACATGGGGCCCCTTTCCTGTCAGGCCTCTAAGTCCTGCACGAGCTACCAACTCTCCTAAATCTCACATGATGCCTCGCCATACTAACCAGAATATCAGTAGCCCTCAGGTGATTCCAGGAGTCCCTTCGTCTACTAGCCTGACAGCTACCACAAACTCTGCGGCCTCAGTGCCTGTCTCATCTACAAATGGAAGTCTCAACTCACCTTCAGTCAGGAGACAACTATTTGTCACAGTGGTCAAAACCTCTAATGCTACTACAACCACAGTCACCACAACTGCAAACAATCACATCACCACACCAACAGCCTCAACCTGCCCTGTACCCACTGCCAAAGAACATCATCCCATGTCATCACCCTCATCACCCTCCCCACCATCCTTGCCTGGAGGAGGATCTAGAAGCAGCCCCTCTGATTGCCTGACATGTTCTCCAAACAAAGGGACCTCACTTTCTACTGAACAGGATTTGGTTATTCAACCTGTCATGGAGATCACCAGCTCAGGCAACAGTAAGCAAGCGAGCGCTACCTCTGGGAGTACCACAATGCACTCAGCTCACCAACACCCCCCAGTGTCAGTTTCACAGGATTCCCGGCCTTTGCTGATCCATACACAAATCCCTCCTGCACCAGACCCAAGAATGGCACCATCTCTTAACTTGGCAGTCAGTGGTCCCAATCACCAGTCTGTTCCCATTCCTTCTAATATCCCAGCATCCTACTCCCTGACCCAGTCCTCTATAGTGTCTACATCTTCTGCTGCTAAAATTGAATCCCCTGCGGTTAGATCTCACCTACATGGAACAAACCCTACACATAAGAACCAAGTCACAGTTCAGAATTCCCCAGTGTCCGGTATTGTTTCTCATCCAAATATTAAGCGACCCCAAAGTGTACCTTCAGGTCCACATCCTTCCAATCTAAGTACACAAAGTGCTGCTCAAAGTTCCAGTCATCCGTCAGCTAAGCCCATGGCCCCAAATTTCAATTCTCCTCTCCCCTTTAGTCCTTTTAGCACACTCTTTGAAAACAATCCAAATCCTACTCATCCTTTCTGGGGTGGGTCTATGGTCTCCTCTCAGTCTACGTCAGAGTCCATGCTGTCCACTCAGTCTTCATATTTGCCAAATCCAGAGTCTATGCTTCCATCTGATACTTCCAAAGCACCGGGTTTCAGGCCACCGATGCAAAGGCCAGCTCCAAGTCCGTCAGGTGAGAGATCTATTTAGTGTAAAAACCATGAAAACTAATATACGTTGTTTGGCTCAATCCAGTAATGTGCTGTATGTTTGTTTTTCAAGATTTTATACAGCAATGTAAGGCTCTGGTTTTGGCTATATATTAAAGGTGTTCTTTCTCCCCTCATAAGGTATTGTGAACATGGATTCCTCTTACACGTCTGTGGCATCATCCACTACGCATTTGGGTACCTTTGCCTCGAACCTCTCTGGAGGTCAGATGTATACCCCCGGAGGAGCGCCTGCCGCTGCTAATTTTAACAGACAACATTTTTCTCCTCTTAGTTTACTCACCCCATGTTCATCAGCATCTAGTGGTAAGCAAGGGATGCAGATGCACACAGTGCAACTTGGGTCTTTCTTGAAACTTGTTTCATGTTTTTTTGTGATTGAGACATCTGTAGATTACTGTATATATTTCTTTAACTAGATTCTTCAGCCCAGGCTGTGTCTACTGGTGTTCGAGCACAGTCTCCTTCACCTTCAGGAGTTCCTATGGTGTCGGAGAAACCCAATTCTGTGCCTCATGATAGGAAAGTCCCTGTGCCAATTGGAACTGAGCGATCTGCACGTATACGGCAGACGGGGACTTCTACACCATCTGTAATTGGGAGTAACCTGGCAACATCTGTTGGACACAGTGGAATATGGTCTTTTGAAGGAATGGGTGGCAGTCAAGGTAAATCGGATGCATGTGTTTAACCTCCATATTTCTTCATCTTGATTGCTTAATGCACCTTAGGAACAGTAATCAAATTGTGTACAAAAATATATATGTAAAAAAAAAACACCTTAATAAAGTCACAAAAATCCTCCGATGGCGCATATTGATTTGTATTGATGTCTTGAAGTGACCCTCCATCTTTGAATCTAAATGTGACTATACATTTCCGGTACATTCATAGTATCTGGTGTCTTCGGTTTGGAAGTTGCTGCCTCCCTGTCGGTTTGGCAGCCTGGTTTCTTTTTTTTCTTTCTTTTACAAAATGCTCACTAGAGAAGCCTAGTGAGCACTGTTGTAGGTCTGAATTGTGCCTCCCTTGTGTGTGCAGAGTTGGCTGTCAGTCAGTGTGCCAGGGAGTGATTATAGCCACCACCACTCACTTCAACTCCTTGTGCCGCCCAGATAACTGCAAGTTACTGGCTGCAGGGAGGATATACCGGATTTGTTTGACTATTAAACACCCCAGATTCAGAAAGCTGAAAATAAAAAAACATTTTTACAATTAATTAATACTTCCCTTGTGGTTTGAAGTGGAAGGGTCATTATCCTTAATTTTGATGCACTGGGGTAGAGTAGAGGGGTAATAAATCTATTGTTAGCGCCTCTCTGTATTGTGTATTATACACACTACTACATATGCACATATACATACACAGCTCTGCTACATGCGCACTACATACACATATAGACAACACAGAATACAATGTTGACAGGCACCAATCAAAACTGCAAATCTGTGCCAGAAACCCACAGTTCCGTCTAAGATTTCTACTAGAGATTCCACGGAAAATATAGCTCGAATTTTTTCAATATGTACTTACTGTGTGAGCGGGACTCTTAGAGCCAAATACATCAGCATAGAAGTGTAAAGAAACCTACAATCTTCTGGATCTGCTCTGTGACCAAATTGGTATGTGTTACGAAGTACCAGAAGGTAAATGTCTCCTTAAAGGGAACCTGTCACCTGAATTTGGCGGGACTGGTTTTGGGTCATATGGGCGGAATTTTCGGGTGTTTGATTCACCCTTTCCTTACCTGCTGGCTGCATGCTGGCTGCAATATTGGATTGAAGTTCATTCTCTGTCCTCCGTAGTACACACCTGCGCAAAGTAATCTTACCTTGCACAGGCATGTACTATGGAGGACAGAGAATGAACTTCTATCCAATATTGCAGCCAGCATGCAGCCAGCAGGTAAGGAAAGGGTGAATCAAACACCCGAAAACTCCGCCCATATGACCCAAAACTGGTCCCGCCAAATTCAGGTGACAGGTTCCCTTTAAGGGCTCAATCGGGTGAGCATATTATACTATACGGACGAGTTCTGCACATTTAGAAACTCACTCATAAGCATAGGTAAAATGTGTTACACTGATTCTGTACCCGGTGAAAACCCAAAAATATTGCAGGATGCACGGACATAAGGACTGTGCTGCTTGCAATATTCATATGGGTTCACGTATCAATAATTAATATAGCTAATAAGGCCTTCTGTATAGGCTCAATATACGTTATCATGTTTCAATGAAGAGCAGTGTATCAATGCCAACCAAGAGAAGACCATTTACAACCATTTTATAGCTATTTCAGAATAGATATTTAACATAAAAGCCTGCATAATGACCTGAATAGAAGAACTACACCATAGTAAGGATGAACCTCACTGCATAGCTGGAACAATGGCAGGAGGTTTGCTCATTACTAAATTTGGGTGAGCAGTGAACTTACACACAGACACCTTGCCCTTCCTGATCTGGACCTCAAAGATGGCTGCATGAGCAAGGACCTTTACACAATTAACTCGGTCACATAAACAGAAAGGTCTTTGACATAACTTTTGTTTGTGGGGGAAAACTCTTTAATTTTATTCAATAGATCTTGGAATAATAATTTCCACAACAGGAAGGAAGTGATTTAATAAAATGTTCCTGTGCCGAGATAATCTTATAAATGTGCCTCTGCTGTGTACTGTGTAATGGCTGTGTGTGACCGTGCAGGGACATGGGCTGATCATACCACAGCTCCTGGGCAGGGGAGGAAGCAAAAGAAGAGTATACAGACAGGACAGGAGGGGGATCACAAATTCTGTGAGACAAAACATTTCCCTGCCTGATTTTAAGCAATGTTTTACCTAAAAGAAACAATCGGCTGTGTTCCCCTACTGTAATGTCTGTATCTTCTGTTTTGCTTCCTCCCCTACCCAGGAGCTGTGGTATGATCAGACCATGTTCCTCCACGGTCAGACACAGCTATTACACAATACACAGCAGGGGCACATTTATAAGATTATCTCAGCACAGGAACATTTGTTTTAATCACATCCAATTGTGAAACTTACCGTATTTTTATTCCATAGTCTGGTGAATAAAATATTTTTTTCACCCGAACAAAAGTTCATTTGTGTAGAAAGTCCTTCAGCTGCTCGGCTCCCACTGCCTCTGTCCATGTCCTGGTGGCTTCTGTATAGATCAGTGCAGAGCAGGAGGAGACACGGGAGCTCTCTAATTGGGAAGTTGGCTGTAAGACGTGCACACTTTTTAGCAAGAGGTTTTTCTTATAGCCAGAAAAATACGGTAACTTCAATTTCTCCCTGTAGCTGCTACACCAGTAAGTCTGCCAGACATGACTTAACCCCTTTCAGCCAGCTGATGGAATTGTACGTCAGCTTGCAGTACCCCCCAAGACTCCCAACCCCCCCCCCCCCCCGCTTTGAGGTGGGCCCCAGCGGTGAGCCCACCTCAAAGCCGCGACATGTCAGCTGTTTTCAACAGCAGACATGGGCGCGAGCAAAATCTCGATCTGCCGGCGCCCATTAACTACTTAAATGCCGCTGTCAAACTCTGAGACCTCTATGATTGTTGGTGGCAGATTGCTATGAGCACCACCCTGTGGTCGGCACTCATAGCAAGCCTGTAATTCTGCTGCATAGAGGTGTCTGTATGCAGCGGAGGTGATTTAGTGCATACTTCTAGCCTCCCATGGCTATTGAAGAATGCCAAAATTTAAAAAAAAAGTTTAAAAATGTAAAAAAAAAATATAAAAGTTCAAATCGCCCCCCTTTCTCCCCAATCAAAATAAAACAATAAAAAAATAAAACCTACACATATTTTGGTATCACTTGCTAAACAGCTTAGTGAGAAAAAAAAAAATCAAAACTCCAAAATTACGTTTTTTGGTCGCCGCGATATTGCATTAAAATGAAATAACAGGCGATCAAAAGAACACATCTGCACCAAAATGGTTTCATTGAAAAGTAAGGTCAGCACGCAAAAAATAAGCCCTCACCCAATACCAGGTCACGAAAAATGGAGACGCTACAGTTATCAGAAAATTGCGTGTTTTTTTTTTTTTTGTTTTGTTTTTTTTTCACCACTTAGATAAGAGATCCTAGACATGTTTGGGGTCTATGAACTCGTAATGACCTGGAGAATCACAATGGCAGGTCAGTTTTAGTATTTGGTGAACCTAGCAAAAAAGCCAAATAAAAAAACAAGTGTGGGATTGCACCTTTTTTGCTTGGAATTTCTTTCCCAGTTTCTGTTACACGACATGGTAAAACCATTGGTATAGTTCAAAAGTACAACTCGTCCCTCAAAAAATAAGCCCTCACATGGCCATATTGATGGAAAATTAAAAAGTTATGGCTCTGGGAAGAAAAGGAGCGAAAAATGAAAAAAGCTCCAGGGGGTGAAGGGGTTAAGGAAGTCAAACCAAGTACATTTGATACTCCCTTGGCATGGCCAAACATTTAAGTGCATCTTCCCATGGTCCCACCTACCTTTTCAATCTGTCTTCACCTTCCCCGTCCACCACCCAGTCTTTGACTCACAGCTCTGGCTTTATGGAGTCATAGAATGGAAGGAATAGATGGGACAGTGCGCTGAAATGTTCGGTCACACTGAGTCCACCGAGCACCAGTACTTGGTTTGAACAGTCATTCTGTTGCCCATAGACTCCATTCACATGTTATTTGCAAATTACTACTATAACTGCAGGTAACTAATATTTATAGAGGTGACCGGTTCCCTTTAATAAAAAAATTGCAGTGATATGTGATATATATATATATATATATATATATATATATATATATATATATATATATATATATATATATATATATATATATAAAACTCAGTAATAATTTTTTCTGTTTTGTTCTAATTTGACTGACATTAATTTATTTGGAGGTACATCTTAGACAAAGCTCAAACCATGCGTATAGGGGTTTCCAGATTGTCCCACAATGGCAGAATTTGGGAGCCAAAAGATCAGGCATTTTGCATTACAACATTCCCTATTCTTTCTTCTCTTGTGGGAAGCAGTTGCCAGGTACATCTGGATGTAGCTTATCCATCTCCCCCCCATAAAGAATCAAGCCAAGCATAAGGGAGGGATGGTAGATGGGAGGGAGGTGATGGATGTCCACTGAAATCTCTGAAATGACAGCCATGATGTAAGGTGATTGGCCACGGCTCTGCATTCACTTCTAAAGATGTACTTGCGGATTTAACCTTCTGCATATATTGATACAAATTTCACTTTGCTTTAGATAAAGTATCAGACTGGTGCCACACGGGCATGGGAAATCACATGATGCACAGGCCCATGTCCGATCCTGGAGTGTTTTCACAACATCAAGGAATAGAGCGAGATACATCTGGCATTGTAACGGCTTCAGGAGCATTCCATCAACATGTGCCTGCTGGCTACATGGACTTTCCAAAAGTTGGGGTAATAGTCCTAATCATAGCATATCATTGTTAATGTAGATTTCTATTTCCTCCCATATGAAATTGTATTGTTTCCTTGCAGGGCATGCCATTCTCCATGTATGGAAATGCTATGATTCCGTCTGTAACTCCAATGCCAGACGGCACCGGGGGACCGATTTTCAATGGACCTCATGCTGCTGATCCTTCTTGGAATTCACTCATAAAGATGGTTTCAAACTCCACAGAGAATGGGCCTCAAACTGTAAGTTATCGAGCAAAAAGAAAAGCCCGATGTTGGATCGCAGTGCTAAGGAAGTTGGTTTTCTGAAGTGCTGTCTTTGTTCCACAGGTATGGACTGGAACCTGGAATCCCCACATGAACAGTGTACACATGAACCAGATGGGTTGATCGGAATTACCTCGCTAGCATGGGAAATCCTTCAGCGAGTAGGGAAATTAAAACACAGATACCTTCATACCACAGAGGCAAAAAGATGACATGCTCCCAGATCACTCTACTGAAGTGCTTGACTGAAGTGTGCAGGCTTTTTGCTGATGAAATTACTAACTGACCTTTTTCTGTGACCGTTGTGACCGCCCAGTTCTCATTACCACAAATTTCAATATAGTTAGCCCTCTCCCACCTTTTATTTTATTTCCCTTTTTCTTTTACTTTTTCCCCCCCTCCTTGTTTTGTTTATGAACATAACTTTATTTTCCTTGAAGCTGTTTGGCTGGTTGGTTTTAGTACTGTAAACTGCTTTTGAGCAAACACAGAAAAATTAGCAAAATTATGTAACTGATTCTGAAGTTTTAGAATGGCAAATGTACAATTGTTTACATAACAGAAATGGCTAAGCAGAGAATTCAGTATGTCAGTATAGAGACTCTACATGACGTAGACTTAAATTAATGTGAGATGTACCTTCATATTCAGAAATCTGGATGTTTCCTTCATACATTAAACTATTAATAAGCATATGTTTTCTGCTTGATTCATTTTCAACTGTACTAAACAGGCTTGTTATGTGTTCCACACCCTATCTGGTACTTTCAGCTTAAAAAGGAAATGCTATCCAAAAGTAAACCTTGCCATGTTTTGTTTTAGAGCAAACCTGTCATCTGGTTTGGCCGATACGAGGTATGGCCAGCACCTTTTAGGGCTGATATACAGCTGTATATACAGTGGGGCAAAAAAGTATTTAGTCAGTCAGCAATAGTGCAAGTTCCACCACTTAAAAATATGAGGCGTCTGTAATTTACATCATAGGTAGACCTCAACTATGGGAGACAAACTGAGGGAAAAAAATCCAGAAAATCACATTGTCTGTTTTTTTATCATTTTTTTTGCATATTATGGTGGAAAATAAGTATTTGGTCAGAAACAAACAATCAAGATTTCTGGCTCTCACAGACCTGTAACTTCTTCTTTAAGAGTCTCCTCTTTCCTCCACTCATTACCTGTAGTAATGGCACCTGTTTAAGCTTGTTATCAGTATAAAAAGACACCTGTGCACACCCTCAAACAGTCTGACTCCAAACTCCACTATGGTGAAGACCAAAGAGCTGTCAAAGGACACCAGAAACAAAATTGTAGCCCTGCACCAGGCTGGGAAGACTGAATCTGCAATAGCCAACCAGCTTGGAGTGAAGAAATCAACAGTGGGAGCAATAATTAGAAAATGGAAGACATACAAGACCACTGATAATCTCCCTCGATTTGGGGCTCCACGCAAAATCCCACCCCGTGGGGTCAGAATGATCACAAGAACGGTGAGCAAAAATCCCAGAACCACGTGGGGGGACCTAGTGAATGAACTGCAGAGAGCTGGGACCAATGTAACAAGGCCTACCATAAGTAACACACTACGCCACCATGGACTCAGATCCTGCAGTACCAGACGTGTTCCACTGCTTAAGCCAGTACATGTCCGGGACCGTCTGAAGTTTGCTAGAGAGCATTTGGATGATCCAGAGGAGTTTTGGGAGAATGTCCTATGGTCTGATGAAACCAAACTGGAACTGTTTGGTAGAAACACAACTTGTCTTGTTTGGAGGAAAAAAAATACTGAGTTGCATCCATCAAACACCATACCTACTGTAAAGCATGGTGGTGGAAACATCATGCTTTGGGGCTGTTTCTCTGCAAAGGGGCCAGGAAGACTGATCCGGGTACATGAAAGAATGAATGGGGCCATGTATCGTGAGATTTTGAGTGCAAACCTCCTTCCATCAGCAAGGGCATTGAAGATGAAACGTGGATGGGTCTTTCAACATGACAATGATCCAAAGCACACCGCCAGGGCAACGAAGGAGTGGCTTCGTAAGAAGCATTTCAAGGTCCTGGAGTGGCCTAGCCAGTCTCCAGATCTCAACCCTATAGAAAACCTTTGGAGGCAGTTGAAAGTCCGTGTTGCCAAGCGAAAAGCCAAAAACATCACTGCTCTAGAGGAGATCTGCATGGAGGAATGGGCCAACATACCAACAACAGTGTGTGGCAACCTTGTGAAGACTTACAGAAAACGTTTGACCTCTGTCATTGCCAACAAAGGATATATTACAAAGTATTGAGATGAAATTTTGTTTCTGACCAAATACTTATTTTCCACCATAATATGCAAATAAAATGTTAAAAAAACAGACAATGTGATTTTCTGGATTTTTTTTCTCTCAGTTTGTCTCCCATAGTTGAGGTCTACCTATGATGTAAATTACAGACGCCTCTCATCTTTTTAAGTGGTGGAACTTGCACTATTGCTGACTGACTAAATACTTTTTTGCCCCACTGTATCTACCCCCAATCCGAACTGAAAGGGAAGAAAACAAGCTTTTATTAAACTCCCCTGTATGGCGATCTGGTCCAAGGGGTACTTATGTCGGTGCCTCCCATTTTCTGACTATCGCCGCCCTCCTTGCTTCATGTCAATGACTCGTCCCAATGTCGTCTACAGTCTCCCTGGCATTGCGCTCCTGCACATTTCTCTGCCCTGACTAGGGGCTCTGTAACCTTTCCCAACATCTGCGAACTGCAGTACTTTACCCTGCCCTCAACAGGGCAGAGAAGTATGCCTGCGCAGTAGCGCGATCCCGGGGAGACAGTGGCTGACGTAGGGAAACGTCATCCACACGAACCAAGAAGGACTGCATCCCAAGAAGATGGGAGGTGCTGGACTAAGACGCCCCTTTGGACCGGACCGCCCCGCAGATGAGCATAATAAAAGCGCTTATTTTTTTTTCTTTCAGGTTGGTTTGGGGGCAAATATACAGCATTAGAGAGTGCTGTGTGTGTCAGGTCAGAAAGGTGGTGGCTGTACCTCATATCGGCCAAACCCGCTTTAAGGAATTTCATGTGTCTCCTACTTGTTTTTATGTCCACCACCAAATGTCCGATCCCTCACACTGGGTAAGTTGCAGTCTGATCTGGCTTCTGTGACATTTCTGGTCAGTCGTCCTGTGTTATGTAATAATGGACTTCTCCAGACAGGCGGTAAATGAGATTGGTTACAGCTGGTAGAAATATCATAGAGATGGTCTATATTTATATCTGGATCTGTACATGTAATCTCTTTGGGTGTATTCACACCGGCCGGATCACATCTGATAAACTTGCATGTAGCTGATCTGCGGTTATTTGATAGCCTGGTCAGACACTTTTGTTTACACAGATCAGCCGTAAATAAGATTATTCTGTGCTCATAGAACATCATGTTCTCAGCAGCACATCTTGTTTACATATGATCATGTGCTGCCCAGAGCAATAATTTGTATAAGCAAACCTAATTATTTCACCAGACGAACAAGCATTTTACTCATTTGTCAGGTTATTGGCAAACTGCTTAGATGGGCCAATAATTGGGAATTGAGCATTCCCAGGAATACTCATTTCTTATCGGCCAGTGTAAATACACCCTTATTGTATTCATATCTGTAGAAGCCTAATGACAGCAGGCAGAGTACTGGAGGAGCAGGGCTGTGAAGTCGGTAAGCCAAACCGCTGACTCCAACACCGACTCCTCAATTCCCATGACACTGACTCCACGACTCCCTCATACATGGCTCATGTTTAAGCAATAAATTTACTGTAGTAAAATGGTAACATCAGGGTTTTAATCTTTATGATACAATAATCAAGCCATTTAGATAGAACTTAAAATATATTTATTGCAATACAACTTTAGAACAAAAAACTTTGCATATTTACAATTATACACTCTGCAGTAAGTGGAAAAAAGTTTTCAACAAAAACATACTGAATAACATTTGTGCAGGCAAGAAATGGTATCGCCTCCATCAGATCTTCCTTTATAGATGACCTCAAATCTGACCTAATTATTTTAAGGCTAGAGAACAACCTCTCTACACTAACTTGGGTTGGTGGCAAAGCAGTAACCACACGGGCATCATCTCTAACAATATCATCAGGGTATAAAGGAATTGCCTTGTGTACAGTCAGTTTCGATGAATAATTGAACTCTTCTACTTCTTTGAGAGCAAGTGAAAAATTTTGCTGAAATACGGTCAATCTGTTTTCTATAGGAGTGGAATCTTTATCCTGCAGCAACGCTGTGCCTGCTCCATGTCATCCAAATACTTGTTGAAATCAATAATCTCATCTGATGAGGATGATGGAACGGCAGCAGCAGCACTGGAAGGGCCAGAGTCCTCTTGCTCTTGCCAACTGTGATTAAACCTCCTCTTTGGGACAGGCAAAACAACAAGTTCTTCCACTTCTTTAAAAAAAATGGCAGGAGTTAAATCCTCTACTTGTAATTTTTAGTCACTGTAAATGGGTGATGAAGGAATTCCTTCAATTAAGCCACATGTGTCCATTGACCTTTATGTAGTGTTACCGGAGGGTTGGCCACATCTACAAGAAAGGATTTCAGCTCAAGCAATCGCTCAATCATTAAATAGGTGCTGCCCCACCGACTGGCTTGATCCACAATTGCCCCTTTTCCTGCTTGTCTCTTCAAGATTAAATCAATTGGGGGTTCTGGCAGCAATAGCCAATTTTCTCACTTTGCTAATCAGAGTTCCAGTGTGCCCTCTTGCAGACTATCACTTATTGCCAGCTGCAGCATGTGCACAACACAGCACATGTGATGAATCAGAAAGAGGTGTGAAGCAGCTTCAACAAGATCATCTACAGTGCCTACAAGTAGTATTCAACCCCCTGCAGATTTAGCAGGTTTACACATTTGGAATTAGCTTGGCATTGTGACATTTGGACTGTAGATCAGCCTGGAAGTGTGAAATGCACTGCAGCAAAAAAAAATGTTATTTCTTTGTTTATTTGTTTTTTTAAATTGTGAAAAGTCTTTTCAGAGGGTCATTTATTATTCAACCCCTCAACCCACCAGAATTCTGTTTGGTTCCCCTAAAGTATTAAGAAGTAGTTCAGGCACAAAGAACAATGAGCTTCACATGTTTGGATTAATTATCTCTTTTTCCAGCCTTTTCTGACTATTTAAGGCCCTCCCCAAACATGTGAACAGCACTCATATATGGTCAACATGGGAAAGACAAAGGAGCATTCCAAGGCCATCAGAGACAAGATCGTGGAGGGTCACAAGGCTGGCAAGGGGTACAAAACCCTTTCCAAGGAGTTGGGCCTACCTGTTTCCACTGTTGGGAGCATCATCCGGAAGTGGAAGGCTTATGGAACTACTGTTAGCCTTCCACGGCCTGGACAGCCTTTGAAAGTTTCCTCCCGTGCCGAGGCCAGGCTTGTCCGAAGACTCAAGGCTAACCCAAGGACAACAAGGAAGGAGCTCCGGGAAGATCTCATGGCAGTGGGGACATTGGTTTCAGTAAATACCATAAGTAACGTACTCCACCGCAATGGTCTCCGTTCCAGACGAGCCCGTAAGGTACCTTTACTTTCAAAGTGTCATGTCAAGGCTCGTCTACAGTTTGCTCATGATCACTTGGAGGACTCTGAGACTGACTGGTTCAAGGTTCTCTGGTCTGATGAGATCGAGATCTTTGGTGCCAACCACACACGTGACGTTTGGAGACTGGATGGCACTGCATACGACCCCAAGAATATCATCCCTACAGTCAAGCATGGTGGTGGCAGCATCATGCTGTGGGGCTGTTTCTCAGCCAAGGGGCCTGGCCATCTGGTCCGCATCCATGTAGATGGATAGCACGGCCTACCTGGAGATTTTGGCCAAGAACCTCCGCTCCTCCATCAAGGATCTTAAGATGGGTCGTCATTTCATCTTCCAACAAGACAACGACCCAAAGCACACAGCCAAGAAAACCAAGGCCTGGTTCGAGGCAAAAAATCAAGGTGTTGCAGTGGCCTAGTCAGTCTCCTGACCTTAACCCAATTGAAAACTTGTGGAAGGAGCTCAAGATTAAAGTCCACATGAGACACCCAAAGAACCTAGATAACTTGGAGAAGATCTGCATGGAGGAGTGGGCCAAGATAACTCCAGAGACCTGTGCCGGCCTGATCAGGTCTTATAAAAGACGATTATTAGCTGTAATTGCAAACAAAGGTTATTCCACAAAATATTAAACCTAGGGGTTGAATAATAATTGACCCACACTTTTATGTTTAAAATTTATAAAAATTTAACTGAGCAACAAAACTTTTTGGTTTGTAAGATTTATGCATCTGTTAATAAATCCTGCTCTTGTTTGAAGGCTCTAACTTATTTGCATCTTATTAAACCTGCTAAATCTGCAGGGGGTTGAATACTACTTGTAGGTACTGTAAAAAGAATCATTTTGCTGTTCTTCTGAAGTAATATCTGTGCTGAATCAAATTCCAGAACACACACATATATATGTCCTCATCGATCCTGTTACTGTATTTCTGAATTTGAGATGTTAAAAAGGTTTTTCACCTTATATTCTATGTATAGTGTATATAAGTCATCAGAGCAGCTAATTTCTCCAAACATGAGCTAAGAGGAAAAACAAACTAAAACATCAAGCATACAGAGACAAAATATTACTGGACTATTGATTTCTGCACAGTTTATTGAAAGTTTAGATATGCTTTAGGAAGTGCTTACCTTATTTAATCCCGATTTCCTGTTCACTCCAGAAATTCTGAGATGAATGTAGGCTTTCCTTCCCTGTTTATTTTTCTCCTTATCTGTAGAGGAGGAGCTTCACTACTTATCATGAACATAAACTCCAGCAGATTCATCTCCGCTAAAAGTCTAGATCTTAGATCAGGATTAGGACAGACATTTATAGGACATTTCATAACTTTCCCAAATTCTTATGAAAAATATTGCCCACAAACTGCATTGAACTGCTGTACCCAAGTTATTATATATTTTAGGAGTCTGAGTCTGTCCATTTTATACCAACTCCGACACCACCAAAATGGACTTGGACTCCAACTCCACAGCCCTGTGGAGGAGTGGTATAAAAAGAAACTGTTAAGTTCCCAGGGGTCACCATGACTTTTACTTCTCTCTATAATTCACTTTAACTCCTAAAATTAAAATGGTGCCCATATGGATGTATCCATCACCCCTCTTTATGGCTATTAGGTGAGAGACTACACTGTGGTGTTAATCTGCATGCTGCAGTCTGACTTGGTAAAACAGTTGATCACTTACAATCATACGGAGTGCTGAAATAATGAAACACAAATATTTCAGTAGAGAAATATTGATGCCTCACTGCGCTGTATTTAGTTCACATATAGATTTCTGTTCAAATAGGCTGTGTGAAAATACAGAATTACCAGTACTCTGCTGCTATTCAGAAATGGGCCTGATGGCCTTACTTCAAGACTTTAGAATTGACAGTTCTGTGCTGTGTTGTGTATAAATACATGACTCTTCAGATGTTGTATTACTCAATGCCTGATGAGACCTGCGTAGTCTCGAAACCTTGCAATTTGTTACCATCTTTTCAGTTAGCCATTAAAGGTATCAACCACTGAGGACTCTCAATTCCAAATATTATTATTAAATTGCCATACCTAATTTTTATTACAATATACCGTACTGGCATTGTTACACAAGATTAGAGTTCTAAAAATATAGTAAAACAAAATGATTGCATTAATAAAAAAAAAAAACTTTTATAAAACTGGAAATGCAAATGTACAATTACAAGGGGTTAAAGTTTCTGTAGGACCCTCGAGAGTAGTAGTTTTCTATTTTGATGGCTACACAGGGCCCATGGAGTGCTATTAAGTCTGTGCTGAGTTTTTGACACTTCATATTTTCGCTGCGTCAACAATGCAGCATATTATGGTTCCAGCAAAGTGGATGGGATTCATAGAAATCTTATTCCCACTGTGCTTTTTTTCACGTAGTCTAAACTAACCTGCGGTGCGTGTTTCAAATCTCCAACAAGTGAATTTCTCTTGCGAGCACTCATTTGTTTTATGTGCAGATCTTTCCCATAGACTTGCATGAGATGTGTAAAATTCATAGGAAAAAAATGTACATGTGCATTTATGCCTGCGGAATTGCCTCAAAAACTAATGTAATCTGCAAATATCAATAAAGATTTGTCAGCCAAATACCAGTAGGTATCAAAAAACAAAGCAAACATGCAGTGTCAAAAACACAATGAAAACCTGTCAGAAGATTACGGCTGCTCGTGGTTTGACTGCATTATTGCAATCAGATCTGTTCTACACTGAAACACTATGGCGTTTCAGAATAAACATACCTTGCCATGCTAGCCAGGGACTATGGACTCAATTTATTATTCCATGTCCACCTTTTTTTTTTTTTTTTGTTTAGTTTTTGGTGGTTTCAACTGTTTCTCATTTCCACTATTCTTTTAAGTTGCATCTTTTTTAAAGTTTGCTTTTACAAGTTCCCCTAATTTTCTTGTTCGTCTTAATAGCCTGGGTTTTGGCTGATTTAAAAAAAAAAAAAGCTAAATTTCTGCCCAAACGTACTCTAGTCTTCCCTTAAGGTACCGTCACACTAAACGATATCGCTAGCGATCCGTGACGTTGCAGCGTCCTGGCTAGCGATATCGTTCAGTTTGACACGCAGCAGCGATCAGAATCCTGCTGTGATGTCGTTGGTCGCTGCAGAAAGTCCAGCACTTTATTTCGTCGCTGGACTTCCTGCTAACATCTCTGAATCGGCGTGTGTGACGCCGATTCAGCGATGTCTTCGCTGGTAACCAGGGTAAACATCGGGTTACTAAGCGCAGGGCCGCTGGTTACCAGCGTAAAAGTAAAAAAAAAACACACTACATACTTACGTGACGTCACCGCTGTGCTTTCCGGCCGCTGTGCTTACACAGGGCAGAGCGCCGAGGGACAGACAGCGGAAGGTAAGTATGTAGTGTTTTTTTTTTTACTTTTACGCTGGTAACCAGGGTAAACATCTGGTTACTAAGCGCGGCCCTGCGCTTAGTAACCCGATGTTTACCCTGGTTACCGGCATAGTTGGTCGCTGGAGAGCTGTCTGTGTGACAGCTCTCCAGCGACGCTGCAGCGATCCGGATCGTTGTCGGTATCGCTGCAGCGTCGCTTAGTGTGACGGTACCTTTAATGTATTCTAGTCTTCCCTTGAAGTAATTTTATGTACAGCACTGTGCAACACTTAGGCAAGTGTGGCAAGAATACGTCAAAGAATGAATGCTTTAAAACATGGAATTGCTTAGTTTGTTTTTGCAGCTAAAATGCAAAGTGAAGGAACAAAAGAAGTTTAATTTCATCAAAATCACCGCTCTTTGCCTTCAAAGCCCGCACAAAAACATCATTTCTTCTAGGTACACTTGTAGACAAGTTATTGATGGAACTCAGCTTGTGCAAATCCTTTTCACCCTTCATGTAACCCAAGACATATTCTATCACTTCCAGGACTCCTTGCTCTTAGTTACACTGAAGATAGTAGTTTATGACATTGTCTCACCATTTATTCTGCAATAGAACAAAGACCCCAAACATACAGCCAATCAGATGCCTCCCTGATGGTATTGCATGATGGGTAAGTACCAGTATTTCTCTGCTTTGCGGATGCCAAGAAATGGGCGACACTGAGAACCATAGATGTAGCAGTTGGCCAAGGAAACTTCATACAGTGGATGAAAGACACATCACTCTTCCCTTTGAAATTGGAAGGTGTCTAGCAGTGCGATTAGCTCAGAACTGGCAGCAACTAGTGGTACCCAGCTACACTCATCTACTGTTTGGATAAGACTGGCCAAAGTGGTCTGTATGGAAGAATTGATGCCAAAAAACTTCCATATGGAGACGAGGCCATGTGATTCAACTGTGCTTAAAAAAAAAAAAAACTGCTGAAAAATCGCACCAGTTGCTCGACTGATGAATCAAAAATCGAAATATTTGGCTGTAACAAGAGGCACTTTGTTCATCGGCTGAAAAGCAGTCAAATAAGGAGTGCAGGTAAAAATGAGGCATGGTGCAGATTAAATGCAAGTTTTACGGCAAATGGAATAGGAGATTTCATCAAGACCAGAAAGATTGCCCCTGTTCCCATTTTAGTTGTCAGGCTGTCCCGTGCGGTAAGCCAATGCCTTAATTTCTTGCAGCATCCAGTGTCCGTAATCCATGCAGCACTTTTTTTTCCTGACTTCTTGTTTACTTGGTATTGCAACCTTGGCAAGGAGTGTATGTAGATTCAGCTTCATGTAAAAAACTACACTTCCCAATGCTCCATTGCCCCTTATTCGGGTCCTACTGCTTACTGTTGTTCTGGGACTTCCTGCACTCCAGCTATGGTAAAATAAAAATAGAATTATTCTTACCGTTAATTCGGTTTCTAGGAACCTTCCACGACGGCATACGGAGGTTGCCTCTTTGCCCTAATGGGGAACAGGAAATGGAGAGGTTAAAAGGCCCTCCCACCTCCCTCTCACCAGTGACTTATAACTGAAAACCATAGCACCGGTTTACCTTAAATCCCAGATTTTAATCCAGGAGTATATAGGGAGGGAACTAGCGCCGTCGTGGAAGGTTCCTAGAAACCGAATTAACGGTAAGAATAATTCTATTTTCTCTAGTAACCTTCCACGACGGCATACGGAGGAATACCAACTAATATTGGCGCTAGGGAGGGACAACAGCCTGGAGAACTTTCCGGCCGAAGACTAAATCCTTGTTGGACATTACGTCTAGTCTGTAATGTCTGGTGAAAGTATGCAACGAAGACCACGTGGCTGCCCTGCAGATTTGCTCTGTTGATGCACCTGCTCTTTCTGCCCAAGAGACTGAGGTTGATCTAGTCGAATGAGCCTTGATTCCTACTGGAGGAGTTTTATCTTGAGCGAGATATGCTTCTGCTATTGCTTTCTTTATCCAGTTGGCAATAGTGCTTTTTGCTACTTTCTTTCCTTTATTTTGTCCTGATGGATGGACAAACAGATTCTGATCAATTCTGTACGAGCTGGTCTGCTCTAGGTAAAATAATACAATGCGTCTGACATCCAGAGTATGAAATTTCTCTTCTTTTGGATTTGTTGGATTCTGGCAAAAAGAAGGTAAAATGATTTCCTGAGAGCGGTGGAAATCTGATACGACCTTTGGAAGAAAAGAGGGGTCAAGGCGCAGTATTATAGAGTCATCACGGATAGACAAATATGGTTCTCTCATTGAGAGAGCCTGTAATTCTCCTACCCTCCTTGCTGAGGTAATGGCCACTAGAAAAATTGTTTTATAAATCAGATTTTTCTGCGAGCAGGAGGATAATGGTTCAAAGGGTGCACCTGTAAGTCCTTGTAATACCAGGTTCAGGTCCCATAAAGGTACTGTTATTTGTTTTTTAGGATTCATCCTAGAGGCTGATGTCATGAACCTCTTAATCCAGCGATGATTTGCCAGATCCTGGTCAAATATTGAACTGAGTGCGGAAACTTGTACTTTTAAGGTACTCGGCCTGAGGCCTATTTCTAGGCCTTTTTGTAAAAAATCTAGAATTTGCGACAGATTTGGATTAAGAGGATCTGGTACTTCGGGAAGACAAAAGGATGAAAATTTCTTCCAGATTTTATTATATATAGCAATGGTCACCGGTTTCCTTGATTTTTGAAGTGTGGAAACCACTGCTTCTGATAGTCCTTTGGCTCTCAACACCTGGGCTTCAGTAGCCATGCCGCCAGATTCCATTTGTGGACGTCTAGGAGATGTATTGGTCCTTGAGAGAGAAGATTTTCTTCCATCGGAAACTGGAATGGCCCATCCACTTGTAATTCCACAATCAGGTTGTACCAACTCCTCTTTGGCCACAAAGGAGCTACCAATATAGTTGGTGTACGTTCTTCCCGAATCTTCTGCAAGACCTTTGCCAATAACGGAATTGGTGGAAACGCATATGCCAGTCGAAAATTCCATTCCTGGGCCAATGCATCCACTCCTCTGGAGCCGTCTCTGGGGTTTAGGGAGAAGAATGCTTCGACTTTCGCATTTTTCCGAGATGCAAAAAGGTCGATTTCTGGAAGACCCCATTTGTCCACCAGCATTTCGAAACTTTGGTTGCTCAAACCCCATTCCCCAGGGTGAATGTCCTGACGGCTTAGATAATCCGCCTGAGTGTTGGATGAGCCTTTCAGGTGAACTGCTGTCAGGGATAACAGATGTCTTTCTGCCCAGGAACATATTCTGGCAGATAGTTTCTTCAGGTTGTTGTTTTTTGAACTGCCCTGATGTCTGATGTGAGCCACCGTGGTCACATTGTCTGAATATATTCGGACATGATGTCCCTTGATAAGATGACCCCCCATCAGGAGGGCTTCCTCTACAGCTTTTAGCTCTCTGTAGTTGATTTTCTGCTCGTCGATTGATCCCAGAGCCCTTGGAGAGGTGTGTGATTTATCATGGCCCCCCAGCCTCTTTTGCTGGCATCTGTTGTGACCGTAGTCAGAGGAATCTGAGACCAACTGACTCCTTTTTGTAAATTTTTCGGAGTCATCCACCATGCCAGAGAGGCCTTGACACAGCCCGGTGTGTATAGTCTCCTGTTCAAAGAACTGGGCTGACCATTCCAATTCTGTAGGATATGTGCCTGAAGAATCCTGGAATGGGCTTGGGCCCAGGGTACCGATTGGATGCAAGCTGTCATCGATCCTAGTAGAGACATGCCTTCTCTGATTGTAGGAGATCTGGTGTCTCTGAACATCTTGACTTTTGATAGTAGAGTTAGACGATGTTCCAAAGGGAGGAAGGACATTTGTCTTGCAGAGTCCAGAAGAACTCCCAGGAATTTTCTGCATTTGGAGGGTCGTAGGTGAGATTTCTCTACATTGGGCACCCATCCCAGAGATGTCAGAATATCGAGGGTCTTTGATACATGAGACTCCAGAGATTGTTTGGTGGGAGCCACTAATAAAAGGTCGTCTAGGTATGGCACTATACAGACGCCTTGCCTCCGGATGAAGGAGACTACTTCCCCCATTACTTTGGAAAAAACTCTTGGAGCAGAGGAGATCCCAAATGGAAGGACGTTGAACTGATAGTGTTCTATCATATGTCCCTTCTGCACTGCAAACTTGAGATATTGGCGATGCCTCTGATGAATGGGGATGTGAAAGTAAGCATCTTTCAAATCGATAGTGGCCATGTAGGAGTGCGGGCTTATCAAGGGAATCGCATTTTTCACTGATTCCATCTTGAATTTCCGGTATTTGACATGCCGGTTGAGGCCCTTCAGATTTATAATAATACGGGACTCGCCCGATGGTTTGGGAACCAGAAATAGACGAGAGTAGTGTCCCCGATCCTTCTCTGATTCCGGAACCTGTGATATCACATTTGACATCTTCAGGGTCCTGAGACCCGACTCTAGAGTGGACTGGTCTTTCATGGAGGGAAGGGAGGTGATCTTTAGACCCCGTGGGGGAGAGGAGATGAGTTCTATTAGAAGACCCTCTTCGATGACCTTGAGGACCCAGGAGCAATTGGTAATTTTTTGCCACTGGGGAATAAAATCTGAGAGTCTCCCCCCCACCGGGTCGAAGTCACCGCTTCTCTTGTTGAGACTGCTGCTGCTGTTGCTGAGGGATAAGGATGTTTCTCCCGCCTCCCTTCGGGTAACTCCATCTCCCAGACTTGCCTTTCCCTCTCTGAGAGGTTTGGCCCTGAAAGGGACGAAAAAACTTCTTTTTGGGAGTTTTTTGCTCTGGGAGGGCTTTCTTTTTATCGGTTGCCTTCTCCAAGATGTCATCCAGGGAAGGTCCGAAGACATAATTACCTTTAAATGGTATGGCGCATAATTTAGCCTTGGAGGTGATGTCACCAGACCACATTTTTAACCAAAGCGCCCTTCTAGCCGAATTGGTCTGTACTAATGACCTGGCAGCAACTCTGATGGTTTCCATAGAAGAGTCTGCTAGGAAACCCGTGGCTCTAAGGAGACTGGGTAGTGATTCCAATAATTCAGCCCTAGATGTACCTTGGGATATATGAGATTCTAGTTCACCTAACCAACGAAAAAGTGCTCTAGCCACGCAGGTTGAAGCAATGTTGGCTTTGAGGGCTACCGAGGAGGTTTCCCACGATTTTTTTAACAGACTTTCAATTTTTCTGTCCATCGGGTCTTTCAATTGAGACGAGTCTTCGAATGGAAGAGCCGTTCTTTTAGCCACTCTTGCCACCTGTGAATCAACTTTCGGAACATCCCATTTAGTCAGATCTCCTTCTAAGGGGAATCTATGCTTCATCTCAGATGGAGTACTGAGACGTTTTTCAGGAAGTTCCCACTCCTGATCGATCATATCAGATATATTTGAGTGGATCGGGAACCCCACCCGTTTACCCTTGGATATACCGCCAAACATCTGGTCCTGTATGGACTGTGGTTCTGGCTCTTCCTCCAGCCCCATAGTACTGCGTACAGCAGCTACTAAATCCTCAACCCATTCTGAAGAGAAAAGGTATTTCCGAACTTCAGAGGTTATAGGGGACGTAGGTTCCTCCCGTCTACCCGAGGATGAGGCATAGGAGAGGTCTGATTCGGATTCAGAATCCTCCTCCTGGATTTTTCTTTTTTTAGCTGGGGAGGGTGGCTGTGGGGGTGGGGGGGTAAAGGCCGCTAGGGAGGATTGCACCTCTTGTTTGACCAAGGAGCGTATTTCTTCTAATAAAGAAGGTTGCTCTGCCCTGACAATCTTGTCAGTACAGGTCTTGCAGAGTTTTTTCTCCCAAGTTGGTGGCAGCTTAACGTTACAGATGGCACACTTCTTTTTTGTAGTAGTTTTGGGGGTAGACTTTTCTCCCTGCAATGAGAGGGGAGAGGGAGTCATGCTAATATTAATATCCCAAAAATACCATCTAAGGACCCCTTGTCCCTGCAACACTTACTGTGGCAGGGGCAGCGCTGGGCTCTGCAAGTGCAGGGCAGGTACTGCTCTCCATGATAGGATAGTCTTACCTGCGACGTCTTCTGGCAGGTTTTATGCTCTAAGGCATGTCCCAGCCCCCAGCGATTGGAATTCCTCCTCCCCTCCATGGCCCAGGGTGGAGGACGCCGTCCTGCACGAGATGCCGCCGGCGGAAGTGTCTCTAGGCGCCCAGAGAAGACCGGAAGTGACGCGCGCGCTCACTTCCGGGTTGCCAGCGGCATGTGGAGGAGAGGACACCGGAGAGCTCCAGGAGGACTCCGGATAGGAACACTAGCCTGCTTTGCCCTCACGGGGGCGCGGGAAGGCTAGGACCAGGTCCCGAGGACACCGCAGCGCGGCGCGACGGGAGCAGCATAAGCGGGAAGGGGAGGTAAGAAACGACCCCATGCTGCCCGGTATAATTTTTAGGCAGAGCCTGCATAGCAGTAGTTACCGGCCACCACTGCATACGAAGTAAACCTCTCCTGTCCCATGGGGAACAGGAAAGACACTGGTGAGAGGGAGGTGGGAGGGCCTTTTAACCTCTCCATTTCCTGTTCCCCATTAGGGCAAAGAGGCAACCTCCGTATGCCGTCGTGGAAGGTTACTAGAGAAAATGTGAATACCCATCTTTAGGTATAATGCATACAAGAATAGCTGGTGCATGGACATGCATGTGATATAAAAACACAGAGCCATTAATCTTATGAAAAAGTGGGCACGGCGAACGTAACATCATTTGCACATAAAACAAGCCAAACATACAGCATACTGGTAAACATTCTGAGGGTATGTGCACACGTCAGGATTTTTTCCTGACAAAATCCTGAGATTTCTGCCAGAAATCCACGTGTTTTTTTTTGCGCAGATTTCTCGCGGAAATTGCGCGTTTTTTGCGCAGATTTTTTGCGGATTTTTAATTTTTTTTTCCCGGAATGTCATTTTGGCTTAGAAATCCACAAAAATTCCGGAAAAAGATAGAGCATGTCCGGATTTTTAGCGGTAAGCGTTTTTTGTTTTTCGGAAAAAAACGCTTACATCTGCACAAAAAATCCGGAATACATTCTAAATGATAGGATGCATAATTTTAGCGTTTTTAATGCGGAATTATAGCGTTTTTATAGCGAAATTCCGCAAAAAAAAAAAACGCTAAAAATCCTGACGTGTGCACATACCCTAAGGCCACCTATAGCAAATTCTGCAATGTGCCCACTTCATGAAGATCCAGGGGGTGTTGCCGCCTTCTCTGACTTTATGAAATTTGTCCTAATCCAGGGGAATGTGTTATCCTGGGCTGCTTTCCCAATCATGTTCCAGAGGAATAGCATCAGTCCGTGGACAGGTCAGTGCTTTAGAAGCATTGTACCACCTGACCAGTTGACGTGATGCCAGCAGAGGATTATGGATGGCGCTAAAGGAGTCGGGTGACCAGAACTGAAATAGATGTTAATTGAAAAATTGCCTACCCTGATGATTTGAGCACAGTGTGGGGTAAGTAGATGAAAGGGAACAACCCCTTAATCCCATATGACGTATTATCCCGTCGAGATGACCTGGGACTTAATTACCAGTGACGGGATAGTACGTCATATGCAATCGGCCTTTCTCACGGGGGGAGCGCGGCCGGGTGTCAGCTATCGCAGCTGACATCTGGAACTATGTGCCAGGAGCTGTCACGGACCGCCCCTGGCACATTAACCCCCGGCACACTGCGATCAAACATGATCGCAGCGTTCCGGGGGCATAGGGAAACATCGCGCTGGGAGGGGGCTCCTTGCGGGCTTCCCTGAGACCCTCGGTACAAGGCGATGTGCTCACCTTGTACCGAGTGTCTCCTTGTACCGAGTGTCTCCTACCTGCAGGCCCTGGATCCAAAATGGCTGCGGGGCTACATCCGGGTCCTGCAGGGGGGTGGCTTACCAGCGCCTGCTCAGAGCAGGCGCTGGAAAGCCTGCAGCCCCGCATGTCAGATCGCTGATCTGACACAGTGCTCTGCAAAGTGTTAGATCAGCGATCTGACCCTGTAAACTGATGCCCCCCCCCGCCCCCGGGCAATGTTATAAGGTAAATAAAAAAATATTCACATCAAGTGTAAAAAAAAAAAAGAAAATTCCTATATAAAGAAATTATATATATATTATATATATATTGTTCCCATAAATACATTTCTTTAAATAATAAAAAAACAATAAAAGTACACATTTATTATCGCCGCGTCCGTAACGACCCCACCTATAAAACTGTCCCGCTAGTTAACTTAGAAGGAATATAAACCAGCTCACCCGTGATGCATAAACCAAACCTCGGGAGCACGGACCCGCTGTGTCCAGGCGTATAAAGTCCAAAAAAGAAAAGAATGTCCAGCTTCACCGAGTCCGTAAAAAAGAGTTTTCTTTATTCACAAACTTTAAACATAGAGGATACAGACTTCAGCATGAACCATATGGGTAAGAATCTCAACGTTTTTCTGGAGACTAAGCTCCCTTAATCATGACTTGTCAAGAAACGCGTTGAGATTGTTACGGACTCGGTGAACCCGCTATTTAACCCTTTCAGTGAAGGCGGTAAAAAAAAAACCCCACTTTATTATCATACCGCCGAACAAAAAGTGGAATAACACGCGATCAAAAAGACGGATATAAATAACCATGGAAAAAGTCATCTTGTCCCACAAAAAACGAGCCGCCATACAGCATCATCAGCGAAAAAGTAAAGTTCTAGTCCTCAGAATAAAGTGATGCAAAAATAATTTTTTCTATAAAATAGTTTTTATCGTATAGAAGCACCAAAAACATTAAAAAAATGATATAAATGAGGTATCGCTGTAATCGTACTGACCCGAAGAATAAAACTGCTTTATCAATTTTACCAAACGCGGAACGGTATAAACGCCTCCCCCAAAAGAAATTCATGAATAGCTGGTTTTTGGTCATTCTGCCTCACAAAAATCGTAATAAAAAGTGATCAAAAAATGTCACGTGCCCGAAAATGTTACCAATAAAAACGTCAACTCGTCCCGCAAAAAACAAGACCTCACATGACTCTGTGGACCAAAATATGGAAAAATTATAGCTCTCAAAATGTGGTAACACAAAAACTATTTTTTGCAATAAAAAGAGTCTTTCAGTGTGTGACGGCTGCCAATCATAAAAATCCGCTAAAAAAAAACACTATAAATAGTAAATGAAACCCCGTCATCACCCCCTTAGTTAGGCAAAAATAATAACATTAAAAAAATGTATTTGCATTTTCCCATTAGGGCTGGGGTTAGGGTTGGGGCTAGGGTTTGTTGGAATTGGGGGTTTCCACTGTTTAGACACATCAGGGGCTCTCCAAACGCGACATGGCGTCCGATCTCAATTCCAGCCAATTCTGCGTTGAAAAAGTAAAACAGTGCTCCTTCCCTTCCCAGCTCTCCCGTGTGCCCAAACAGGGGTCTACCCCAACATATGGGGTATCAGCGTACTCGGGACAAATTGGACAACATCTTTTGGGGTCCAATTTCTCTTGTTACCATTGGGAAAATAAAAATGTGGGGGGCTAAAAAAAAACATTTTTTGTGGGAAAAAAAATTATTTTTTATTTTCACAGCTCTGCGTTATAAACTAGTAAAACACTTGGGGGTTCAAAGTTCTCATAACACATCTAGATAAGTTCCTTGGGGGGTCTAGTTTCTAATATAGGGTCACTTGTGGGGGGGGGGGTTTACTGTTTAGGTACATTAGGTGTCTGGTGTCCACATGCGGTCTCGTCCTCCTTACTGGCTAACTCGGCGGTATCCGGCTCTTGCGCCGCACGGACACCGAGGGACGCCTGTCACCGGCAGGGACAGCTCCTCCGAAAATACAACTATTTTACAGCAAATGCCTCCATGCAGCGGGAGGACGACACCTGAAGTGGACACCAGACACCCTAGCAGCTTTGAAGAACTCGCAGCGCATAAGGTAAATTTATACAACACGTACTTGTTTCTACTCATTCAGGTTAAACAAGCAGATTACACAGTGCCATCTGATTTGTGACAAGAGCAAAACAGATATATGCACTCTCATGACCACATTCTCCTACCTTGGCTTTCCTCTTAGTTTAGGATTCATAGCGCAAATATTCTAAATTTGCATTAATCATTTAGGGACAAAAAGTGTGGGATTGTCCCATTATTTGCAGCGGGTGTCCTATCAAAGCTAGCGCCCCTGCTTTGCCTGTAATTTTATTAATTGGATGCTATCCCTGGTGGCTTCTACCTACCACATCTCTCCATAAGTTTACACACAGAGAAACCTGTTGATCAAAGATATCGGGGTGGGGAGAAGTTATCTGGAACCTCATCGGACTACTCAGCTCAGACGATGCAAAGTATGTTTATTCTGAAGAACTGCAGCATTTCAGAATAAAACATACTTGACTGTAGTTGCGCAGCCAGGATCTGATTCATCCCTGCCCGTGGTTTGGGCAGCATGAAACTAATGACAGGCGTTTGTAACTAAAAGAGCCACCTTGTGCCGCACTGATGCTGCATTCTGACAAGGTGGCTCTTTTAGTTCGGGTCCCTGGCACTGCTGCAATATTCGCTTGTGAAATTTGTTCCTCATACCGTGAAATCGTCCCGGGGCAGATCTTTCCCCCCGAATCCAGATACCTCGCAGCCGTCAATCATGGCCTCTGCGCGCCGCCTCCTCTTCCTTCAGTAGCGTCCCCGGAGGGGATTATTTTTATACAGAGGATCACTATATGTTCCATGGTTTATCACCAAGTTTACCTTCTCATCACAGTGCTGAGCCAGGGCTTGTGTTTCCTGACTACAGAGTGTAGGGATGGAACAGAAGCTTCTAGATACTAGGAGACCCAGTCAGCTCTGCTGTGCAGGCAGAAAGATGAAATTCATAATAAAAAGATGATGTACAATAACAAATTGTATTGTGGTACCATGTTAGCCAGAAAAATCGATGTGAATACTTTTCTGCCCAATGATGACGGAAGCACACTCCCAGAATACTTGTCATCAGTGGGCAGAAAAGTATTCACATCGATAATAAAATGATCAGATCTTATGGGGGGGGGGGTCACAGTGTGCAAACTTTGTGATGAAAAATAGCAAAGATAAAATAGAAAAAAAGCATGCAGGAGTCTGAATTGCCGTTTCTAGCCTCGGTCATCAAAAAAACATACATTATATACAAAGAATTTAATATGATTTTAGCGGCGGCAAGAGAAAAATATATGAAAAGAAAGTAATGTAATAGACAGATATTTCCAATTTTTCTTTACATTCCCCTATCTGCAATAAATATAAAAATTGAGACCCCTGTGTCTTGGTTACCGCACCAATGCCCTGTGCGCTGCCTGGTGGAGACAGCACCCTCACAGGGTGTTTATAGGCACACGCCACCCCGGCTCCTGCTGGATAAGGCCGTAGTAACAGCAGCACTAAAGTGGCGAGAGAGCGGGCAGCCATTAGCCAGCCGCCGTATACAAACACAAAACCACTGTTCACACAGCGAGAACGTGAGCGCCGCCATCACAGGAAGCTCTTTGGTGACGTCACTGACTCGCGCAGGAAGTCGCACAATGATGACTGCGAGGATTGAGAACCTCCCGTGATCATAGAGTGAGCAGAGCGCACATGACTGATGCAAGCGAGGTCAGCCCGGTAACTCTGTTAGACGGCGCCTTCTGGCGGCTGCATTGTGGTACTGCAGACGTGGGGGACTGATTGAATGGACGTATTTCTAGTAAGTGACGGGCGTGTCATACTCTGCGGCGGGTCAGGGCTCCGCTCAGTCCTAGAGCTCAGGGTCAGATTGCTGCAGAGACACACCAGGGGTAGTAGTGATTGCCCAGCATGCCAGCTCCTCATCTCTGTGCCATGCACTGGGTAGAACACATGTGCACACGATTATGTCATTTTATTTTTGCAGTGGAGATTTTCTACTTTCAATTATATTATTTTGTGCATGTTTTATATGGATACGAGTCATTTCTCCACAATTTGTACCCTGATAACTAATCCCATAGTTCTGGGGAACATTTTATTCCCAGGGTAACTGCGGCATCCATGGGGGCACTGCCCTCTGCAGCAACACCCCGAAAGGATCCATGCACTATAATGAGGCCACAGAGCTAACGCTGTTCAGCGGTTTCCTTCTTTTCAGAAGTGCACAAAACTATGGTGGAGCACGTTCTATGCCCGCCTAAAAAGGCGACCCCGCTGGATCATGGGGCAGACGGCGTCCTCAGTGCCTCCATCTGCCTCATCATAGGGAATCTTCCTGAATCACGTATTTCAGAGATTTCCACGGAAGCCCCGGTTGTAGCTTTCAGAGCAGAGCGCAGGATAAATGTGTGCCGAGCCCTACTGCGATCTTTGGGAGCCAGAAGGAAAAAATCAACTTCAGCTGAAGAGTTAATTTTATTTTTTACTCTGTTCCTCGTGCGGTATAAGTGATTAGGCGACTTTATTCTTCACGTCGGTGCGATTTACAGCGATACCATATTTATATTGGGTTTTTATGTTTGACATTTGTCAGACTATAAAAGACTTTTTGTTTTTTGCATCTCCACATTTAATCTTTCCATATTTTGACCAGCACAGTCATGTGAGGGCTTTTTTTGCGGGACGAGCTGACGTTTTTATTGGTACCATTTTTGGACACATGACATTATTCGGTTTCTGTTCTGATTTTTGCACTTCCTGCAGTCTTTTCTCTTGTAAAGCAGGAGTTTTGCTTTGCCTTATAAACGGTCAGCGCTGCACTGACACACAATCATGCTACATCGTGCTCTTTTTTAATGAATGATTCCTGTCTGCATGTGAGTGAGCTGGCAAAACAGCTTTCTTTCTCTTCTGTGTGCTCTGAGCATGGTGTAAGCAAGTTTGCAGCTATGGTGACCCGGATGTTGTCATGATGACATCAGGTCACCATGGCAACGATCTGCCCCTCACGATGATGATCGGAGTGCTAAGGGGGGTTCCCTTTCTCTGCTTGCCTGCTAAACATTGCTGTCAATATCGATTGCAGTAGAGGTTAAATTGCCTAGAGCAGCGCAGGCCCCACTCCTGCACTGAGTGCCGGGTGTCAGCTGTCAAAATCAGCTGACACCCGGCGCTGAACGTGCACGCACAGCCTTTGTGCGTGCAAAATCAGCATGACATTTCAATACTTCTAAGGTCAGTAATTACCAGGTGACTTGGACATATGGATACATCAAAGGTCATAAAGGGGTTAAAACACCACTCCAGCGTTTTGTGTTTTTTTTCAGCACTGGAGAAGCGCTTTAAATGTAAGTCCCCTGCCCCTTGTAATATACTCACCCCCCAGCATCTTCATCATTTTTCGGCGTCTCTCCAGTCCTGCCGCACCATATTGTGACAGTAGCTCCTGACTGGCCAGAAGTCAGAAGCTATGTCTCTAGCTCTCAATGCAAGTCTATGAGAGCCAGAACAAGGCTCTCATAGACTTGTATTGAAGAGCGACCTTTGGCGCCTCCATGAAGCACTAGTCGCTTTTCGCTGGAGACCATCAAGAGCGGTGGCGAAAACAGATGAAAACGCCTGAGACAGGGGGCAGGTCAACTACATTTAAATCACCACTGCAGCAGTGCAATATAAAAAAATATTGGAGTGGTGCTTTAAATGCTACCTCAGCACTGCTCTATTTACATTTTATAAGAGTGATGGACTGTCCTGCAGATGCCTGACATATGTACGCTGATGGGCAAAAGGGTAGCAATGATTTGAACTTTTGACTTTGAGACTCTATATCTCACCTTACACTACTGCTTTGAATGTGAGACTACCATCATTTATAGACAATCCTCTTGGCTATCTCTTACGTACATTTGACATACAACTATTTTGCATATGATTAGTTATGCAGACACTTGTCACTGCATTGATACTGTTTTGCTCCAGGTGGTGGAAAATGTTTCTTTTCCTGTATACCACAAATGACAAACTTTTCTCAGTTCCCTAATAAATCAGTGTGTTATTAGGTTGATTCCCAAGCAAAAGGTCACTGGTTCAAATCGAGGCACAGCCATGAAGGAGATTTCCCAAGAAAGAGAAACCGCATCATCCAGCTCATTGATAGCGGTCTCTCGGCCAAGAAAATTGCCAAACTACATCATGTGAGTGTCATGACAGTTGGTAGAATACAAAATGAAGTCCATCCTTCCATTCAAAAGCCAAGAGAAGGACGTCCAGGCAAAATATCAGAGTCAACAAGTCGACTTATCAGAAGGTGTAATGTGCTGCTGCAGTGCAGTTTAGAGCAACCTCCACCAGGGGGTGCTGGTTAAGGAAAGGAGGTTGCACACACAGCGCAGCAACACTGAACAACAACACAGGTGTCACAGGTAATGAAAGGGACATGAAACAAGCCAAGGTCATACACGGAGATAGCAACGCGGTACAGAAGGGGCAAGCAGAGAATAGTCGGGAACAAGCAAGACGTCAGAACCTACCGGAAACGTGGTAACCAAAACGTGAGCCGTAAGACGGAGTCGGGGTACAGGCCAAAGGTCAGAACAAGTCATAAACGGGTGCAGTCAGTCAGAGGCAAAGAGGAACACTAGTATAGGGATCCAGGTCAGGAGCTCAAACAGTGCAGGATGAACTATAGCTGACACTGGCCCACAGGCTGCAGAGGACTTAAATAGCTCAGCCAGCTTCAGAGTGAGGCAGAGAGGATTAACTCCCACATGACCAGTCCAGAGACAAGAGAGCTGAACATAATCTCAGAACTGGATCATGACAGAAGGTCTATCAGTTCTGACGCAACAAACACGGCAGTGGAGGTGGCTCGTCTGCTTCGTAAAAGTGAGATCGATTAAGAAGAGTGGGCTTGAGTTTGAAAAAAAAAAGTACGAAAAGTGGACAGTAGAAGATTGGAAACGGTGATTTGGAGCAATGAGACGAAATTCTAGGCTCTGATGGGTGCCAATAGGTATGGAAGAAACAAGGGGAAAAGGGGCTAATGGAAAGAAAAATTGAAGAAACTGTCAAGTTCTTTTGAGAAAACCTGATGATATGGGGTTGTTTCATAGCAAAATTGTTGGATACTTGACTGGGATCCATGGTGGTCTCAATGCTGAGCTTTATGTGAGTATCCTGCAAGATAAGTTACTTCATACACTCGAGTACTATTGGTATAATAGCAGGACAACGGCCTAAAGCATACTTCAAGATTAGCGAAAGATTGGTTCAGTGACAATGAAGTAGAGTTGCTGGATTATCCCCCACAGTCCCCAGATCTCAACCCAATTGAACACTTGTTTGTAGAATTGAAGAATAAACTGCATACGTACCCAAGTGAGTCGACCAGTATGCACCAACTTTGGGAATGTGTAGAAGAGACCTGGGATCAGATTTTGGTCGAGACATGTTTGAATCTGAGCGAGAGCATGCCCAGAAGTATTCAGCCAGCGTTGATAACTACAGGTGGATTTACAAAATACGGACTAACTAATAAACATTAAAATTTAGATTTTTAGGAACAAAACAGTAACAATGCAGTGACATGACTAAAATTTGAACAACTAATAGTGTGCGAAATAGTTGCAAGTCAAATTTATGTATGAGATAGCCAAGATGATTGTCCATAAAATGATAGTAGTCTCACGTTCAAAGCAGTAATGGATGGTGAGTTATTGAGTCAGAAAGTGAAAAGCTCAAAACATTGCTACCCTTTTGCTCTTCAGTGTATGACATCAGCACTGCTTCACTCTACTATAGGACTGATGGACAAATCCAAGTACAGTGTTCAACTATCTCCGTCAGTTTCATGTGCATGTGTGACTCCCTCCCCCCCCCTCGCTCCATTGAAACATCTCTGAAATGGGGACTCACAACCCCTGTTCTAATAATCAGCTTAAACCCCAGCAATCATTATCCTGTAGTTTGTTCTGTGTTGTATTATTTTTTTTCTGGGTTTATCGTTTTATCGTGCAGATCTGGTCAACAGTGGGCATTTCTGAGAATCCAAGGAAGGGTGCACGAAATTTGTGCTGGGTCAGGCTGTTTCTCCTGGATCTACTGCTGCCAATATGCATTTAGCCAGATACGCAACCCATGCCTACTGTAAACTCACTTCCTTGGAAAAAAAATGATTGTCCTCCGCTAGTGAGTCTCCAGCATTGTGGACCTCATGCCCATCAGAATAACCTTTCTCAGCCTTCTTGGAGTATAATTCAGCTTTAGAGCTTGGGGTATTTTAAACTGGAGCTACATGACCACATTTAGTTGTAGCCCAGGATTACTGACCAGTGATCACAAAGTTTCAATGTTCCGACTTTCTAAAAAAGCCTAATATTGTTTGTGATTATCACAAAGAAGCTTGCGATATTGTTCTTCTTTAAGGAACCTCAAATTTCCCATTACTCACAAGAAAGTAAATGTCTCCTTTTAGTTTAGTTTTATGTTTTAAAGGAGTTGTCTGATACTAAAAATGTTATCCTTAACATGCCATTGTGACTAGATCAGTATTTCCTAATTTATATTTATTCAAACTAAATGTACCCTTCTGCCTATATTGATCTTGGTCAAGTCATGCTCTGCTCTCAGATGCCCTCCACTGCTGATGGCGTTCCATTCGAATGTCACATCATGCCAAGCACAATTTTGAGAGCAGGGCCTCCTGACCATGATGGATATCGACAAAAGGCTTTGTTTTTGTTTTTTAAATTAATGCAAATTCGAAAAAGGCTTGGATGGGATATTAGGGCTAAGGTGTAACTAAACTTGATTGTATTAGTTTGTATTGTGTAAGCTCTTAAATTCCCTGCAGCTTGATGGAGGTACATGCTGGAGACCCCTTCTGATTGTTTAGAAGTGCTGAGCCTGGGAGGCAGAAGTTCTCACCTTCTGCCTGAGTTCATAGAGCGGAGTACAGACCAATAGACTGTCTATTGACCAGGGCTGTGGAGTCGGAGTTGCGGAGTCGGAGTTAGTTTTGGTTGGAGTCGGAGTCGGTAGAAATGTTCCGACTTCATTTAAAAAAATGTATTAATATTTCATAATTGAACTTTCATATGAATTTTATAAATGTTACTCAAATATATATGTTCTATCAAACGATGAACAACAGTGATAAGCAGTTCTGCTGGAGATAGAGACATTTCCTAAGGTACCTTCACACATAACGATATTGTTAACGATATCGTTGCTATTTGTAACGTAGCAACGATATCGTTAATGAAATCGTTATGTGTGACAGCGACCAACGATCAGGCCCCTGCTGGGAGATCGTTGGTCGCTGAACAAAGTCCAGAACTTTATTTCGTCGCTGGATCTCCCGTGGACATCGCTGGATCGGCGTGTGTGACACCGATCTAGCGATGTCTTCACTGGTAACCAGGGTAAACATCGGGTAACTAAGCGCAGGGCCGCGCTTAGTAACCCGATGTTTACCCTGGTTACCATGCTAAAAGTAAAAAAAAACAAACACTAGATACTTACCTACCGCTGTCTGTCCTCCAGCGCTGTGCTCTGCACTCCTGTACTGGCTGTGAGCGTCGGTCAGCCGGAAAGCAGAGCGGTGACGTCACCGCTCTGCTTTCCGGCTCACAGACAGTACAGGAGGAGTGCAGAGAAGCAGAGCGCAGCGCTGGAGGACAGACGGCTGTAGGTAAGTATCTAGTGTTTGTTTTTTTTTTACTTTTAGCATGGTAACCAGGGTAAACATCGGGTTACTAAGCGCGGCCCTGCGCTTAGTTACCCGATGTTTACCCTGGTTACCGGCATCGTTGGTCGCTGGAGAGCGGTCTGTGTGACAGCTCTCCAGCGACCAAACAGCGACGCTGCAGCGATCCGGATCGTTGTCGGTATCGCTGCAGCGTCGCTTAATGTGAAGGGGCCTTTACTTCTTGTGTGTCGCTGTTCTCCACTGCCCTTATCTAATCTTATACTTGGTTAACCTCATGCTGCCCCAACCCCCCTACTTACAATGTATGAAACTGAAAGTGAAAATGTGTTGCAAATTGTTAGTAGTAAAGCTCCTCCTCTAGACTAGATGTTTGGTGTGCGTCTTCCAAGCATCTCACAGCTGCTAATCAGAATAGGAAGACTGTAAGAAGTATTATCCTTTCAACAAACTTTGCATCAGTTAACTGTGAGTACATGAGGAATAACAGTATTACTGACCACTATATCAGTTGTACGACCTGGCAATAATTTTGTACAATTGTTTTTAGGAAAAACATTTGTCATTTGGATTGTAAATGCAGAATTAAAAACCTGAGAATGTCAAAGAAACGTCACATTAAATCAGCTGTATTTGAACATTTCACCATCACTCAAGATAGAAAACATTATGTCTGTCAGTGTATGACAAATGATCCAGACGAAAACAAATGCTGTGAAGCTAAGATCAGTGCATATTCAGGCAAAGATAAAAATGCTCCTACCAGAGCTTCTAATCTAAAGAGACATTTACAGCGCTTTCGTCCAGAAGTACTGAAAGCAGTGGATGAGAAAGACTGCATCCAAACCAATGAACCAGTGCCCAGCTCTTCCAGCCAAACAAAGGAGCAGAGAACTTTGTAGCCATCATTTGCAAGATATTTTGTCAGTGACAAAGTTACTGTGACAATGACAGTAGATACATTTAAAAAACAGATCATGTATTCTAATAAATATAGTTTTTGCTCTAAGTGGTCTGATTACTTATATGATGGTGAGAAACTGAATAAGCACGTTGTTAATATTTGACAACAGTAAATTTATTGTTACGAATTGGCCATTTATGAAGGAGTCGGAGCCGGAGTCGGAACCTGATAAAATCCAGGAGTCGGAGTCGCAACTGTGGCTTTCTGACTTCACAGCCCTGCTATTGACACCATATGCCACTCTGTAGACGCTCAGGCAGGACGTGAGCACTCCTGCCTTCTGAACTGTGCACTTTGTCTTTTGAGCAATCAGTGGGTGTGTCAGGACTCTATCCTTCACTGACCTACAGAAATTTAAGGGCCTACACAATATAAAATAATGCACTAAAGTTTTGCTACACTTTGTCATTTTAGTATCAGACAACCCCTTTCACGTAGAGTTCCCTTTTAAGAGGAATTGTCTTGCCTTATAAACATTTAATTTGGATAATCGTGTGAATGAAATATCTTATATACTGTGTATTTTTGCCTTTAGTCTTAGAGCAATGTTTTTTAAATGCTTGAAGACCCTGACAACTTGGACCAGAACCACTGAACTTCATTCTTTGAATGCATTGTTACCCAAAAGATGTCACCAGGCACGATCCTTTGGAATCACCACTATCCAAAAACATCAGCAAGGACTGAAAAATCCAGTGCAGACCTTACCACACAGCCACAGATGTGTTTCTGTTAATGGCAAAAGTCTTTTGTGTGCCGCATATGTGGCTACTGCACCCCATCACAGGACTATTACCACTACAGGTGTTATTGCCGCTGCTTCGACAGGGCAAGTGAACAGTGATTCTGGAGTATTTGCAAAAATGGCCGACTCTGCTCCTGTTCATTTGGCTGAGAACATATTAATGTCTGTTCAGGAAGTCACGGGGCTACCATGGTGGGTGACTATAATGTGCACAACAATAGTTCTGAGGACGGCTGTCACCCTCCCTCTGTCAGTATACCAGATGCACATCCTAGGCAAGGTGCGTATTTTACTGCATCATACTTTCTGCAATCTAGTGAATGAGAGTGTCCCATCATTAAAGGCTCTATATACATTCACTTTACAGAATGAATTATGTATCTGTCAGATGGGGTCTGACTGCTGGAACCCCCCAATCCTGAGAACCAGGGCTCTATGTTCCTTTGTAAATGGAGCCGTTGTAGATTATGCCGCACTTCCGCTCCAATCGCTCTCATTTGGACCGCCGGAGATAGCTGACCTTCGGCACTCCCATGAAAGTGAATGGAGCAAAGGTACGCATGATCAACCACTGCTCTTCTGAGCCCTGGTTCTTGGAATCAGTAGGGGTCCCAGCGTCCGATCCCCCTATTGATCTGGAAGTAGAATTTAGAATATCCCTTAAAAGATTTGGTCTGTCTTATGTATAAGAGTTAAAATCTGGTCTAAAAATGCATAGTCCGTATATGCTGTGTAGGATATCTATATCTAGAAGTTTCAACAGTTTCTTCCTATGTTTCTTTGTGTGAGGACTGGGGTCACTGTCAGGGGATGTCTATAGAGATGGGATGGTGAGTGCAATATTTAGTTACAAGTCCTAATAACACTGACCTCTGCGTTATCTTCAGCTAGGTGGAAAAATTACAACCAGAAATAAAAGATTTAGCAAAGGAGCTACAGTATGAGGTGGCGGTGTATGGGAAGCAGCAGGGCTGGAGTGACAAAGTTGCAAAGTAAGTTTTTTTTAATATTTCTTATGTGTTGTGTATATGTAACTGCAGTTACCTATATTTGTCCAGCACACTTTTCTGCATATTTGTATTAGAAAACAAGCTTAGGTTTTTTAGGCCCCTAAATGGTAACCCTGACTATAATTATGGTGGCGGACACTAATTGGGGGTATAGAGGAAGCTCAGCAGATGACCACGTAATAACAGCGGCCCTCCTAGTGCCCCACATAATAATGCTCATCACTGTGTCCCTACTTAATAATACCTCCTTTGTGTCCTTTAGAAGGTAAAATTGCCCCCTAGGAAATGTTAATGCCCTGTGCAAGTGCCATAGAAAACAGTGTCCAGCTTTTGCCCCTAGAAAGTAATAATGCCCCATATGCACCTTTGACAGTCACTTTACTCTGAGTGGCCCTATAACAATAATGCTTCTTTAGTGCTCACATAGCATGTAATATTGTCCCCTGAGTCTGCCAATGCACAGCTCCCCTATGCACAGTATGATGGGCCAACAGCTCCCCTATACACAGTATAATGGGCCAATAGCTCCCCTATGCATAGTAAAATGCCACCCCAGCTCCCCTTTACTCAGTATGATGGGCCCATATTTCCCCTATACACAGTATGATGGGACCACAGCTCGAAAAGTTTGCATCCCTTAACCCTTTACTGACATTGGACGTATTAGTACGCCAATGCCAGTATCCTCCTCTTTGATGTGAGCTCCGGCGGTGAGCCCACATCTTGCCGGAGACATGTCAGCTGTTTTGAACATCTGACATGTGCCCACAATAGCCGCGGGTGGAATCGTGATCCACCCGCGGCTATTAATTAGTTAAATGCAGCTGTCAAACTCTGATATCGGCATTTAAATTGCGCTTCCGGCCATCGGGCCGGAAATACACACACCGGTAACCTTTGCTTTTCATTAAATCGATACTCCAGTCTGTGTGTGCGCTCAGGAAGGATTTACAATAAGGTTCCTGAAATATGGTTCTTTTTATTTAATGCTAATCGTGTAAAAATGCAGAGCAGCCTAAAGGCACTCCCCCAAGAATTCTGCGAGCCACACCCCATTGGAAAAAAAACATAAAAAGTAGCACTACATCAAAAGGCCAATATTTCTGGAACCGTATGGTGGATTTAAAAATAAAAGGGCGTATTTATGGGAGTAGCAGAATAAAATAAGAACAAGAACTGTCAAATTTTTTCGTAGTTGCACATTCTCTTAAAAGTTAGCTTGATCTGCTTGTGTGTATCTTATCCTCTGACACAGACCACATTATGGATAATTTTATGTAAAACAGGACAGGGTGACTCACAGGGATACTTTGAACTCGATATTAATGTTTCCTATCTGAAATTATGTAGATTATTAGACTTTTTTTTTCAATACATTAGAGCCCTTTCACCCAAAACCTGTAGAAACACTTGGTCTTGCTGTCATCGTCCACCAAAAGTTAGAATAGGATTACAACAGTACTATAGTTGGGTGGACATTTTCCTTTGTTTACCAGCTTGCATTGCTTCTGCCTTTTTTGAAGTTTGACTGGAGAATGTCTTCCACCACTTCCTGTAAACTGTCTCTGTGCCTCTGCTGCTAGAGACGGATTATACTCGGCAACAGGCAGTAGACAGCAAGTCAGACCGAGAGGAGACATCTAGTGGTCGGCAAGGGGGGGATTTTGAGGTTCAACTTCCTAAGTTGAAAATAAAAGGATTTGTGGATTGTCTATCATACTTTCAACATGATCTAAAAGTACAGGGACCATTTATCAGCCGCTTCTCCTGACCTCACAGTGAACCTACTAGCTCTCTAGTCACATGTCATCAGTCAAGGAATGTAAAGTGTTTTTGTAGTTTATGGGGTCCTTAGCCTACACTAGTGACAGATTTTGATGACAAATTTTCATGTTCGAATTTCTAACAACGATTTTCCCATTAACATAGACATGTGTGGACTTGTTTTTGTGGGACAAGTTATAGCTTTAAATGACACTTTTTTACCATGTGATATACTTATTAATGAGAAAACAAAATGCAAGAGGGGTGAAATGGTAAGTTAAAAAGAAGTAGTTCCACTGTTTTTTTGTGTTTCATTTTTACTGCATTCATTATGTGGTCAAATTTAGCTGGCAGCATGATCCTTGAGGTCAGTTCTATTACAGCAATACCAAACTTGTATAATTTAGTGTATTAATTTTTTTCATATACATTTTAGTAATTCTTTCATATCACAAAGTAAAAATAAAAAATCTTTCAATTCTCTCTCTGCCACTGGGGCTATGCTAGACCTTTTTTTTGTTTCAGGAAACTACACATGTACATAGTCACAATGGTCGGAATCTGAACCTATCTTTTATATTGACATATTTAAAGAGCATGTGCAAAAGTCATTGTGAAAGGAGGGGGAGCAGAGCCAGCTGCGACATCACCTATTATGATTAGTGGATTGTCTTCCTGCCTTTGGTGATAAGGAGCCTGCTGAATACTCTTGCTGAAAGCACAGGAAGTATGTGTTAAATAGCCCTAGAGGCCACCAGTAACACAAAAACCTGATTTACACAATAGGTCATTTTTTACAACATGTTCCTTGAAATAAAGTCTTAAACGTAATGTTAATTTGTATGTTGGGTTCTTTTTTTCCATGCAGGTTTCATTTCCGTAAAAACATGAAAAGGTTAATAAAAGATCTCTATGTACGAGATAATTGTCATCCGTTTAAGGCCAGCCTGATCATGTGGATCCAAATACCCATGTGGATCTGTGTTTCTTTGGCTCTGAGGAATTTCAGCTTTAATTCAAGTGGCTCAAATACAGGTACATTCTGTCTCGCCTTTTTATGTGTATACTAGATGGAGGTCCGATGCTATCGCATCGGGAGAGTGGTAATGTCACGATGGGGGCAGGCTTTGCAGTGTTGAGAATCTCTCCCCCATGTGCTCACCCACCTATCCACTCTCTTTTCCCCATGTGCTGACTTCTCCCATCTGTGCTCCCCTCTTTGACCTGTCTACCCCATGAGCTATCCCCCTTGTATGCTGTCTCTCCCCTTCCTGTGCTGTGTTCTCCCCTCATGTACTGTCCCGTTGGAGCTTTCTCCCCCTTGTGTTCTGTCTCTCTCACCCCCCCTCTGCACTTTCTCTCTCCCCATCTGCTGTCTTCTCCTCTCATGTCATCTCTTCTTTGACCTGTGTACCCCATGTGCTCTCCCCCTTGTATGCTCTCTCTCTCTCCACCACTGTGCTGTCTTCTTCCCTCATGTTACGTCGCGCATCTGCCGCCTGGATCAGCCGAATGACTCACTGCGCCTGCGTGGAATTGGCGCAGTGAATCAGACCGCCGCCATCTTTGTGCAGACAGATTGCGGTGGTCACATTAAAACTGTGCATGCGCTCCTCCTGTACAATGATGGTGGCGGTCAGTGAATCATTCAGCTGATCCCGGCAGCGGCGTGTTCGCGACAGTGTTCCGCTGTGTTCCTCTGGTGGTACCGCGCAAGAGACTGTGTACAGCGTATACAGTGTGTGTGTGGTGGGTACGGCGTATACTCTGTGTGTGGTGTGTGCGGCGTATACTGTGTGTGTGTGGTGCGTACGGCGTTTACTGTGTGTGTGTGGTGCATACAGCTTATACAGTGTGTGTTTGTGTGTGTGGTGCGACGGTGTGCCAATGGTGGTACCGCACAAGAGGCTGGTACCACCAGCAGTTTCCATATTGAGACACCCATTACTTGGGTGTCCCAATATGGAGGTCTGTGAACTTCCGCCACTTGGAATTCTGGGATCCGGACACATCTGGACGGAACAGGATGTGAAGACATTACAAGGTAAGAATATATTAAGATAGCCTGATATCTTTCACGAGTGCCATTCATATTTGATAGTTCAGGTAAAAAATAGGACTATTAGTGCCAATTAATAAAGTATTGTAACAATGTATATTGCTATGTAGTACAGCATGTTTGCTATATACACAGATTTGTGTGGGAAAAAAATGCAAAACCGCTTCATAACATGGTACGTACCCAGCCTTAGTGTATGTTCACACTTCTGTTCTTTCAGCGGTGTGCTTAAAAAATGTCAGGAAAAGCACTGACAAAGCAGTAAAAGAAACAGTCCTAATAACTTGTATGGGAAAACATCTTTCTTTTCATATGTTTTTTAACCGTTTTAGGCTTTCAAGGGCGCCAAATGTGTAAAAGAAGCAACATGTACAATATTCTGCCGTTTTCTGCTAGGATAACGCTCAATGCATTTTAACATAAGCTAATGTAAAGGCTAAAAGATGCCACGGCACCTTTTTAGTGTTTTGTCAGTGTTCTTGCTTCAAGAAATATTAGCATTTTGTTTAATAGTTTAAAAAAAAAAATTCTCTAACACTAATTAAAAAAAAAAAAACTCCAGCAGAAAGAAACAAAAGCTCAGGAAATGACAAAAAAAAAAGACGCTTCAGGTTTACAAAACTCCAGAGAAAAGGAACAATTCCTGGCGCATCGGGAAACGGATGTTTCATCTCTGACAGATGGTCATGAGCCATGTTAAAATGCTTGCAACAAAAAAAAAGAAATGTGGCCTTAAGCCCCTGCTTGCGACTACAATAAAGACAGAGATTAGGTGGTGGTTGGGTACGGTCTCATTCGCTAAATTCTCATTTTTTCCAATATACTTTTATTATTTTAATAATTTTTTTAATTATTGAATTCAACCCTGCAAAAATATTAAACTCTTTTGATGTTTTTACTCCTTTGTATACCTTTTGAATGTAGACAATTCTCCATGTCAAACGTCAAGATGATTCAGTGCATCGTCCTTGGTTTATTGCATTGTAGTTGGCATTGCAACCATTAGGTGGCATTTTACTTTCTCCCATGCTTTCCGTGCATTTCTACAAGATTACTTTCCCTTCCTACGTTAATGTAGGTGTAGGCACGTTCTCCCTCTTGTGGCGGTGACTCCATATGAACAGATGTGCCTTAAGTATCTGACGCAAGTTCTTCTTTTGGGATTCGCTCCTGTGTTAGGATTTAAGGTTCTCCAGTCACTGTTCCTAATGAGGTTCTGTCTCTTTCCATACAGAGAATTAGTTTTTTTTTTTCATCAATATGGATATTTATAGTCACACGTAACTTAATTTTAGTAAAACTCTTTGTTATTGTCCATGTTCATTTTTCCCATTAGAAAAAAAGACCTTATACTATTATCATGGCTAATTTCAATGAAATCTCCCTTGTTTTTTCCAGATGAGTTGGTTCACACGCAGCTACAGAATGGGGGAACACTGTGGTTCCCGGACCTCACAATGCATGATTCTACTTGGATCCTTCCAGTTCTTCTGGGATCTATCAACTTGCTACTAGTAGAGGTATACATGCCAAAACAGTGCACACTCCTTTTTTCTCTATTTTCTTCTCTGTTACTTTTTCTACACTATTCTACTTTTTATAGAAGACTTTGTAACCAAGGTGTGAAACGTGAAGGGTCCTCACCACGCCACCCCACCTGACGTCAATATTACGTCAACGGGATCACGTGGTAAGACATCCGCACTTATACCAATGTGGCGTTCTGTACCCCCTGGGGACACGTAAGGTCAGCTTGGCACAGTTTTACACAGACACTCCCCTGTCCACACAGGCCCAGGGAGGCACAGGGTGTAAAGGTACCGTCACACTTTAGCGACGCTGCAGCGATACCGACAACGATCCGGATCGCTGCAGCGTCGCTGTTTGGTCGCTGGAGAGCTGTCACACAGACAGCTCTCCAGCGACCAACGATCAGGGGAAAGACTTCGGCATCGTTGAAACTGTCTTCAACGATGCCGAAGTCCCCGGGTAACCAGGGTAAACATCGGGTTACTAAGCGCAGGGCCGCGCTTAGTAACCCGATGTTTACCCTGGTTACCATCGTTAAATTAAAAAAAACAAACGCTACATACTTACCTACCGCTGTCTGTCCCCGGCGCTGTGCTTCTCTGCTCTGGCTGTAAGCACAGCGGCCGGAAAGCATAGCGGTGACGTCACCGCTCTGCTTTCCGGCTGCCCGCCGCTCACAGCCAGAGCAGAGAAGCACAGCGCCGGGGACAGACAGCGGTAGGTAAGTATGTAGCGTTTGTTTTTTTTAATTTAACGATGGTAACCAGGGTAAACATCGGGTTACTAAGCGCGGCCCTGCGCTTAGTAACCCGATGTTTACCCTGGTTACCAGCGAAGACATCGCTGAATCGGCGTCACACACGCCGATTCAGCGATGTCAGCGGGACCTCAACGATCAAAAAATGGCCCAGGCCATTCCGACACGACCAGCGATCTCACAGCAGGGGCCTGATCGCTGCTACGTGTCACACATAGCGAGATCGCTACTGAGATCGCTGTTGCGTCACAAAACTTGTGACTCAGCAGCGATCTCGCTAGCGATCTCGCTATGTGTGACGGGGCCTTAAGAGAAGGTGGCCCACGCAGTCACTGATGTGGTACCACACTCATCTACAATCCTGACAGGCTTGAGAGGCCCCTTTCACTAGCACAGTGAAACAGAACCTTATCAGCCTGGTAGGACTGTCATCAGTTCCTCGCTCAATATACGTCTGGTCCGTTAACAAGGTTTTATCAGGCCAGAATCCTGCCTCCAGTAGCATGTGAAATTAGACAGAGAAACGGACGTATGGATTCGTGGATCGAGATAAAAGAGCAACCTAAGCTTAAATTACATATTTAATCGCCTTAAGGGCATTCTAGGCAATACACTATATACACACAATGGTTATACATATATACTGGTCATATATGCAAATACAGTAGTCGTAGGACAAAAGGTATAAGCAGAACATATGGTCAGTTACCTGTTAAATGAAAGGCCTGGCTTTTGGGGGGAGAGCAGTCACATGAGAGGCTTGTGGTCCCCTTTGTGTGTGACTTCTCCTCACACGATGTGTTCTTGTGAACTCCCAAAACATAGGATATACTTAACACAAGCATTTAACCTTCTGTGTCACTCCTCTCCTGCCCTCTGGGCTGAACCTAAATCTCCTTCCCTGTAGGTTTGGAGATAAATCTCCCAAAATCTATGAAAGATCATAAGTCTTTTCTGGTCGGTTCTAGGGCAGAGGTTCTTGCGCCATCGATTCTGACCAGGCCACTGCTACTCATTGAGGCTATACACAATTTCACTACCTATCTGGTAGTGGCTATTCTTTATATCTCTCTTCCCGTGTGGGTTACGGTACGTTCACATTTGCGTTGTTGGGCGCAGCGTCGTCGACGCAGCCCACAGCGCATATACACAACGCAGCGTTTTCATAAAATATAAAAGTTCAGGAATTTGGGCACAGAGAAAACGCTACAAATAGCGTTGTCTGCGCCCTGTCTGGTGCGTCAAAATGACACATGCGTCGTAAAACGCATAACAACGCATACCGGCGCATGTCCATGCGCCCCCCCCATGTTAAAGATAGGGGCGCATGACGCATGCGTCGGTATCCGTCGATGCCGCTGCGCCCAACAAGGCAAATGTGAACATGGCATTATAATGACTCAAGACCCAGGCAGGCGCTTGCCCTGTTCTGAGGATCTCAGAAATAGAGGCGATGTACAGCTAAGACGTATAGTATTTCCATAAATCAAGCCACATGTCTTGGATTCACAGGGGGTCTTTCCTGTGGAAGTTTGCATGCCAGCTGGCGCTGTGGTGTGAATCTTTTGTTTGAAACTGATCAGGTGTCATGTTAACACTGCATGTGCTGAAGGATTTTTTTTATAATTCTATGCCCAATAGTGTACAGATGATTGACATGTAATTATGTCTCCAATATTCTTCACACAAGGAAATACAGTATATTAGCAATAAACAGTACTAAAAGTTTTAGGCAGGTGTAGAAAAAATTATTTGAAAAATAGAAATGTTAATATATTATTTATATCAATTAACAAAATGCAAAGTGAATGAACAAAAGAGACTTTGTCTTCAAAACAGCATCAATTCTTCTAGGTGCACATGTACAAAGTTTTAGAAAGAACTCTGCAAGGAGGTTGTTCCAAATATTTTGGAGGACTAACCACAGATGTACAGGGGCAGGCTGGGTGTGGGGGTCAGAAAAGAAAAGGCCCCCAAGCAAATACTCAACAGCTGATTAGATTAGATCCGCTGGCAGCCGGCATTGCGCCTTAAAATGAATATTATGTGTTAGATAGGGGTGACCTGGCCTGTGTGAGAGCAGGGCCCTCCAACGCCAGCGACTATTGTCAGCTAGATGTGCATCCAAAGACACACATTCATCTACTTTGTATTGCGGTGCAGACACCCTTCGGCTCCCTGCACAGCAATACATGCCGCTGGCCAATCCGAGGACAGCACCTGGCGCCTGTGTAACTGTCACGGGGAACACACGGCAGTGATGTCATGCGCCACTAGTGGTGAGCATGCTGATGTCAGTTGCTGGACTCTACATCAGCTGTGGAAGAGGATGCCGCATGTCATGGGAGTGGGAGAGGGTAAGAAGAATCATATATATATATATATATACAGTGGGGCAAAAAAGTATTTAGTCAGTCAGCAATAGTGCAAGTTCCACCACTTAAAAAGATGAGAGGCGTCTGTAATTTACATCATAGGTAGACCTCAACTATGGGAGACAAACTGAGAAAAAAAATCCAGAAAATCACAGTCTGTTTTTTTAACATTTTATTTGCATATTATGGTGGAAAATAAGTATTTGGTCAGAAACAAAATTTCATCTCAATACTTTGTAATATATCCTTTGTTGGCAATGACAGAGGTCAAACGTTTTCTGTAAGTCTTCACAAGGTTGCCACACACTGTTGTTGGTATGTTGGCCCATTCCTCCATGCAGATCTCCTCTAGAGCAGTGATGTTTTTGGCTTTTCGCTTGGCAACACGGACTTTCAACTCCCTCCAAAGGTTTTCTATAGGGTTGAGATCTGGAGACTGGCTAGGCCACTCCAGGACCTTGAAATGCTTCTTACGAAGCCACTCCTTCGTTGCCCTGGCGGTGTGCTTTGGATCATTGTCATGTTGAAAGACCCAGCCACGTTTCATCTTCAATGCCCTTGCTGATGGAAGGAGGTTTGCACTCAAAATCTCATGATACATGGCCCCATTCATTCTTTCATGTACCCGGATCAGTCGTCCTGGCCCCTCTGCAGAGAAACAGCCCCAAAGCATGATGTTTCCACCACCATGCTTTACAGTAGGCATGGTGTTTGATGGATGCAACTCAGTATTCTTTTTCCTCCAAACACGACAAGTTGTGTTTCTACCAAACAGTTCCAGTTTGGTTTCATCAGACCATAGGACATTCTCCCAAAACTCCTCTGGATCATCCAAATGCTCTCTAGCAAACTTCAGACGGGCCCGGACATGTACTGGCTTAAGCAGTGGGACACGTCTGGCACTGCAGGATCTGAGTCCATGGTGGCGTAGTGTGTTACTTATGGTAGGCCTTGTTACATTGGTCCCAGCTCTCTGCAGTTCATTCACTAGGTCTCCCCGCGTGGTTCTGGGATTTTTGCTCACCGTTCTTGTGATCATTCTGACCCCACGGGGTGGGATTTTGCGTGGAGCCCCAGATCGAGGGAGATTATCAGTGGTCTTGTATGTCTTCCATTTTCTAATTATTGCTCCCACTGTTGATTTCTTCACTCCAAGCTGGTTGGCTATTGCAGATTCAGTCTTCCCAGCCTGGTGCAGGGCTACAATTTTGTTTCTGGTGTCCTTTGACAGCTCTTTGGTCTTCACCATAGTGGAGTTTGGAGTCAGACTGTTTGAGGGTGTGCACAGGTGTCTTTTTATACTGATAACAAGTTTAAACAGGTGCCATTACTACAGGTAATGAGTGGAGGAAAGAGGAGACTCTTAAAGAAGAAGTTACAGGTCTGTGAGAGCCAGAAATCTTGATTGTTTGTTTCTGACCAAATACTTATTTTCCACCATAATATGCAAATAAAATGATAAAAAAACAGACAATGTGATTTTCTGGATTTTTTTTTCTCAGTTTGTCTCCCATAGTTGAGGTCTACCTATGATGTAAATTACAGACGCCTCTCATCTTTTTAAGTGGTGGAACTTGCACTATTGCTGACTGACTAAATACTTTTTTGCCCCACTGTATATATATATATATATATATATACATATATACATATATACATATATATATATATATATATATTTTTTTTTTTTTATTTTTTTTAAGTGTTTTCGAGAGGAACTGCAGAACAAGGGACATTATAACAGGAAAGGGCTTGCGATGGAGAAAATTATTACTGGAAGGGGCCAAGAATTATGGACGTTACACCAAGAATGGGCCAAGGATTTGGAGGCATTGTTACTGGAAGGAGCCCAGACTGGGGAACATTATTACAGGAAGTGGACCAGGATGGTGGACATTATTAAAGCGAACATGTCACCCCATTTTTTCAGTAGGAGATAAAAATACCGTTAAATAGGGCCTGAGCTGTGCTTTACAATAGGGTATTTTTTGTCCCCTGATTCCCTACCTATGCTGCCGAAATACCTTACAAAAGTGGCCTTTTTCGCCTGTCAATCAGGCTGGTCAGGTCAGATGGGCGTGGTCACAGCGCTGTTTCTCCCCCACATCTTGCTTATGTTCCCGTTGGTGGCGTAGTGCTTCTCGCATGCGCAAGTGCCGAATGCACTGCGCAGCTGTAGAAAAAGAGCGCGCTCGCCGCTATTCAGCGGTTTCTCGGTGGGCGCGGCCATCTTCCTGAGGCCGCGCGTGCGCAGATGGAGTCTCCTGCTTCCCGGGGCTTCAGGAAAATGGCCGCGGGATGCCGCGCGTGCGCAGATGGACATCGCGGCGGCCATTTTCCTGAAGCCGAGATTCGAACGAGGGCAACACATACAGCTCTGACAAAAATTAAGAGACCACTGCAAAATGTTCAGTTTGTCTGATTTTTCTCTTTATAGGTATATTTTTCAGTAAAATGTAAATTGTACTTTTATTTTATAAACTTCTGACATGTCTTCGAATTTCCAATTAATAAATTTTGTATTTTTTTCTGAAAAGGAGAAATGGTCAAAATTAAAAAAGAAACTGTGCTTTCAAACCTCAAATAATGCAAATAAAACAAGTTCATAATCATTTAGAATCAACAATACTAATGTTTTAACTCAGGGAGAGTTCAGAAATCAATATTTTGTGGAATAACCATGATTTTTAATCACCGCTTTCATGCGTCGTGACATGCTTTCCACCAGTCTTTCACACTGCTTCTGGCGCAAAAATGTAAGCAGTTCTTCTTTGTTTGATGGCTTGTGACTATCCATCATCCTCTAGTCTTGATTACATTCCAGAGGTTTTCAGTGGGGTTCAGGTCTGGAGATTGGACTGCCCATGACAGGGTTTTGATGTGGTGGTCTCTTAATTTTTGCCAGAGCTGTATGTATGGGAACTAGAACTCTACAAGGACCCATAGATATGATTAACATTTAGGTGGGGACACAGGTCCAAATTTTTCATCAAAGTCCATTGGTCTGTAGCTACGCCACTGGTGCCGGCTCAGCCACATTACAACTAATGCAGACATGCTCACACTGCACCCTGTGTGCGACCCCTGGCTGCTTACTCCTGATGAAGATGAGAAATCGGTAAGTATGAGCTCTCTGTACAGTGAAGGGGCGGCAAGAGGCTGCTAACCTCCTGATAAGTCCAGGGCTGGATAACGTATTGCCTGCAGTCACTCTGCCTGCAGGAGGTTCAATAACATTTATTGCAGCAGCTTAAACTTTCATCTTGATAAGGTCAGGCTGTTGGGATTCTCCAGCTTCGGGAGCGGCCAGTCACATTTCCTCAAGTGTAGTTTTAATTTCCCAGTACAAACAAAAGGCACCACCTTTAACAGGCATATGATCACACTCCATCATCCTGTATATAAGCCCTCATCTCCCTCTGTATATCCCCAAAAATACCTTTTATAAGTCACAGGTGCCTTATATTAAACAGCACAATCTGGTGTGATGGGCATTGGTGGTCTGGGGTCTGCGCCTCCTCTGTTGAATGAATCACCATCCTTTTGACCTGGTTGATTGTGGATGACTTGTCCTATGTCATCCACAGATCATTGCAAATCCTGCGGAGGCACACTTTACTCTGCCTAATAAGGTTGGTGCATGTGCATTATAAAACTTTGCTCTGCCCCTGGTATTTTACGGGATACGTATGGGAAGTTGTGGGTTTATTTACAGGTTGATGAACTGTGGTAATAGAGCAGTTAAAGGTGGTGGCTTTAGTTTGTATTGGCAGAACCTGGTGACAGGTTGCCTTTAAAGCCTTGTTACCTTTACTCTCTTTATGAAGCAGCCAGAAATAAATACAGGCTCAGTTTTCTGTTGTGAAATACATTGAAATTTCCCCAAATTTTTGTGCAGATTGGAAGCTGAGCAGAAAGTTTGGGACTTTTGGTGTTTTCATGCGAGTCCTACAGAGCTTCGCAGAAATGAGCAGATCATGGGCGGGAAAAGGCTGAGCGCTCTAGTCTGATTCATGAAAATGTATGCCAAAGTGGTGTAAATTTCATAAGAAATGTACTCCACTTACGAATGACGATCAATTCATTAAGTGGCATGCACCTCTTAATCTGAATCATACATGCCAGTTTTAATAAATTTGGTCCAATAATTATAGGCCGCTAATCAAGGGCCATTGTTTTGGGCTTGCCACCCAGGCCAAAATTTGCTAGCCAGCCCCTGGATCTGTGAATGTAGGCTAAGAAATACAGGCAAATACTTTATCGATACCATCAGAGAGGCTTCTGATTTGCTCCAAATTTATTCTGCAGGACAATAACACCAAACACACAGCCATTGTATTTAGGAACTATCTTCCTTGTAAAGAAGAACAAGGAGTCCTGGAAGTGTTGATAGAGCCCTGATCTCAACATTATCAAGTATGCGTGGGATTATATTAGGCGACCAAAGGATTGGCCCAAGCCTCCCTACACAGAAGATCTGTGGTTAGTTCGCCAAGATATTTGGGACAACCTTCCTGCAAGTTCCTTCAAAAACTGTGTATTAGTGTATCTCGAAGAATTGATGCTTGCATGTTGTTTTGAAGACATAGTGCCAGTGCCATAGTGCCATATTCCTGCCAGTTTAGCTGAGCTGCAATTACAGAAACAACCCAATGACACCGTGACAATAGCTCTATTTTGGGGGAAAAAAAAACAACCATCTTTTTAGCACAAGTTTTTTTTTTCATTCTTGCTACTTGCAAGTTGCTGCTGTTTGAGGACTTTGTATAGTTCCCTATATGCACATATGCACATGTACATACATAGGTGGGACTTCTCATTCCCTATACATCAGCTTTCTATCATCGAAAAGTCAAAAAGTTTGTGTGAACTCAACCTAACTCTTCCTAAGCAGACGACAATGGGGCTCATGAGTTGGACATTTTCTATTTCATCTACATCTCTTTGCATTACTTTTCTGTGGTACTTGGCCATCTTTCTAGCTTCGGGCTCATAACCATTGAAAGCTTTACAGATGATGCCAATTTATAATGCATGATAATAGTTTCCAAGTGAATCCCTGTGCCATATCTAAGTGCTCCATTTTCTCACTTGTAAACAGATGTTTTCCTTGCGGACAGTGGAGATGTCTAGATTTCAGAAATACTTAACCAACATTGTTCGAGGAATTTCTATTCTAATGATTCCTATTGCAGCCAGTGTTCCCTCAGTAAGTAACGCACTTTTTTACCCATGTGTGTATCTTCATTAACATCTTAATGGAAGACTTCATTTGTGAAGTAGTGTCACATCATCTCAAAAAAATGTAAATGTTTTTTTCTATTTGAAATTTTACACCCTTGTAATGTGAATAGATATACAGTCGAAACCAGAAGTTTCCATACACTATATAAAGAAACACAAATGCATGTTTTTCTCAATATCTGATATGAAATCAGAATAAACGTCTCCCGCTTTAGGTCCATTAGGATTACCATAATTATTAATGTTTGCCAAATGCCAGAACAATGAGAGGATATGTTTTCAGGCATTCGTATTGCTTACTGCAAAGTCAAAAGTTTACATACACTAAGATTACCATGCCTTTAAACAATTCTGGACGCCCATATGATGATGTCATGTGTTGGGAAGCTTCTGATAGGATTTTTGGCAACATCTGAGTTAATTAGAGACATACCTGTGCTGTATTTTGGTGCAACATGTGCATATCAACCCAAGGACAAAAGCAAAAGACCTTGTGAAGATGATGATGGAAGCTGGTAAGATTGTGTCAATATCTACAGTGAAATGAGTACTGTATCAACATGGGCTGAAAGACCACTCTGCCAGGAAGAAGCCATTACTCCAAAAGAAACATAAAAAAGCCAGATTAATGCTTGCACATGCACACAGGAACAAAGATCTTAATTTTTGGAGACATGCCCTGTGGTCTGATGAAGCTAAAACTGAAGATATTGGGCATAATGACTATTATAACGTTTGGAGGAAAAAAGGGAGAAGCTTGGATCCTATGAACACCATCCCAACTGTGAAACATGGGGGTGGTAGCATCATGTTGTTGGGTTGTTTTCCTGCGAAAGGGACTGGTGCACTTCACAAAATACCGTATATACTCGAGTATAAGCCGAGATTTTCAGACCAAATTTTTGGGCTGAAAGTGCCCCTCTCGGCTTATGCTCGAATCACGGTCGGCGGTGGGGTCGGCGGGTGAGGAGGAGAGAGGTCTGAGGCATACTTAACTGCTTCCGGGGCTCCTGGCGCTCCCCCTGCCTGTCCCACGGTCTTAGGGAGCTGCAGCTCTTCCCCTGTTCAGTGGTCACGTGGGACCGCTCATTAAAGTTATGAATATGGACTCCACTCCCATAGGGGTGGAGCCGCATATTCATTTCTCTAATGAGCAGTGCCAGTGACCGCTGACAGAGGAAGAGGCTGCGGCACCCGGAGATCAGCTGTCCGGGAGAAGGAGCCAGGGATGCCAGGATCAGGTAAGTATTTCATATTTACCTGTCTACGTTCCACACGCCGGACGCCGCTCTGTCTTCCCATCCTCTTGCAGTGACTGTGCAGGTCAGAGGGCGCGATGACGTACTAGTGTGCCTGAACAGTCAGTGCGGAGAGACGGCGACGCCAAGACGGGACGCTGAGGAGCTGCAAGCAAGAGAGGTGAGTATGTTGTTTTGTTTTTTTTATTGCAGCAGCAGCATTATATATGGGACAGTTTTACTGTATATGGCACATCTATGGGGCAATAATCAACGGTGCAGAGCAGAGCACTATATGGCACAGCTTTCTATGGCACATCTATGGGGCAATAATGATTGGTGCAGAGCACAATATGGCTCAGCTTTATATGGAGCATCTATGGGGCAATAATGAACGGTGCAGAGCACTATATGGCACAGCTTTATATGGCACATCTATGGGGCAATAATGAACGGTGCAGAGCACTATATGTGGCACAGCTTTATATGGAGCATATATGGGGCAAAAATGAATGGTATAGAGTATTTTTATTTTTGAAATTCACCGGTAGCTGCTGCATTTCCTACCCTAGGCTTATACTCGAGTCAATAAGTTTTCCCAGTTTTTTTGTGGCAAAATTAGGGGGGTCGGTTTATACTCGGGTCGACTTATACTCGAGTATATACGGTAAATGGCATCATTAGAAAAGAAGTTTATGTGGCAATACCGAAGCGACATCTGAAGACATCAGCCTGGAAGTTAAAGCTTGGGTGGAAATGGGTCTTCCAAATGGATAATGACCTGAAGAATACTGCCAAAATGGTAACAAAGTGGCTTAAGGATAATAAAGTGTTTTGGAGTGGCCATCACAAAGCCTTGATCTCAATCCTATTGAATATTTATGGGCAAAGCTGAGAAGGCAGGTGCGAGCAAGGCTACCTACAAACCTGCACCAGTTTTGTCAGGAGGAATGGGCCCAAATTCCAACTAACTATTGTGAGAAGCTTGTGGAAGGATATCCCAAACCTTTGACCCAAGTCATTCAGTTTAAGGGCAATGGTACCAAATACTAATGAAATGTAATTAATTAAAATGCCTTAAAACATTCTCTCTCTCTCATTATTCTGACATTTGGCAAACATTAATAATTATGGTAATCCTAACTGACCTAAACTGGAAAGGTTTATTCTGATTTCATGTCAGATATTGAGAAAAACATGCTCGTGTCTTTTTTCATATAGTGTATGTAAACTTATGGTTTCAACTGTAGTGTGCGCGGTTTATGATAAGTTGTGTGTTTTTATCTTATTTTGTCTCTTAAAGAAAATGCATCCCAGAAAATCGCCTATTGTTTAAGTTGTGATATGACTTTACGACCATATGGCGTAAATATGATTTATTTTGCCTCTGGGGGTATAAGAAGCAGACTGAGTCCGAACCATACCTGACTGTGTCTTTACAGCCAGCATCAGCTTGTAACAGCAAAACAGCAACAACCAGAGCCAACTCTGATTACTGCTGTTTAATCATTTAGATGGCACTATTAATGATTAACATCACTGGATCGCCGATCACTAGTGATGAGCGAGTATACTCGTTACTCAAGATTTCTGAGCATGCTCGGGTGATCTCCAAGTATTTTGGGCGTACTCGGAGATTTAGTTTCTGTCCGCCGCAGCTGCATGATTTGCGACTGCTAGACAGGCTGAATACATGTGGGGGTTGCCTGTTTGTTAGGGAATTCCCACATGTGTTCAGGCTGATGAGCAGTTACAAATCATGGAGCTGAGGCGACGAAAATGAAATCTCCGAGTTCGCCCAAAATACTCGGAGATCACCCGAGCATGCTCAGAAATCTCGAGTAACGAGCACACTTGCTCATTACTACCGATCACCACATCTGTAGCTCCTTTCACTTTATCTCCCATGATGCACCAGCCGGGTGCCCGTGGTTTGCTATCACCCGCCATTTTGGTCTTCCAATTAAGCCCAGCCTGTGGAAAGCATGATTTTTACTATTGACCTCAATGCAATGCAAGGGACAGAAAAAAAAATGTTTTTTTATTTTTAATTTATTTTAAGTTATAAAAAAATCTAAACTTAAATTAATTCCCCCCCTACTCCATTTCACAAAAATACAATAAAATATAAATAAAATAAACGTATTTGGTATGTATTATATACGTAAACGCTGGTCTACTAAATATACAGTCATTTAAACTGTAGGTTTAAATACAGTCAAGGATGTGGGAGACATTTTGGAAATGGAAAAAAAATCGAAATACGTGAATTGCTGTTTTTATTCTCCGCACCTTGACTAAAACATTGTATGTATTCCAAAATGGTGTCTATGGATACGTCAGCTGGCCAAGCAAAAAAAAAAAAACAAGCTCTTATACAACTCCCCTTACAGAAAGATAAACAAGTTATAAGTCCCAAAAAATGGTGACACAAACCAATTCTTTTTTTTTTTTTTACAATGTTGTCAATTACTTTACATTAACCTCTTAGTGACCGAGCCAATTTTGACCTTATTGACCAAGCCAAATTTTATAATTCTAATCAGTAAGGGCATGTGTCCACGGGCCGTATTACATCTGGAATAGCTGCGGATTGAACGCTGCGTAGAGCCGCAGAGTTCAACCCGGAATGTCCAGATGTTACAGCATATTGGAGGGGATTTTATGAAATCCCGTCTCCACTATGCGTGCGAACACGCACCCGGCGGCCCTGTGTTTACGGACATGCGGTGCGTCTTTTTAGATCACAGCATGTCCGTTTACCTTGCGGCGACGCTGTGCCGCCGCAAGGTATAACACATGGCCCTATGTGTGGGGTGCGATGATTTTGGATGTGTGCAATGAACACATCTGGAATCATCGCGTCTACAGAAGGGGGCGGCACTTTGGGAGAGTTTTCCACTCCGTCCAAAGCGCCGGCCATCCTGAACGTGGACACATACCCTAAGGGTCTATCACAGTGATCAAAAGGAACCAATAGGAAAAATGTCCTATTGTTGCCGGGTACCGGCTGGCAGATCTCGGCTTCCACCATTTTTTTTTTTCAGGAAGATGACGGAGGACTGATCAGGAGGGATGGCAAAGGTGCCAAGGTGTCTTGAGGAGGCAACATTCCTCTCTCCTCTGACATGTATATCATGTCAGATGAGAGAAAAATCATTGATGCATCTGGCATATTTTTTTTGTGATCGCCGTTATTCACTTGTTAATGGCGATCATGTGATCGGACACCGGAAAATCTGGCCCTGATCATGTTCTCTGGGGTCTCTGGGGGGTGCTGCAGCCTTATTCCTGATCGCCATTTTAAAACGCTGATGAGGGAATAAGTACACTTAGCAGCCGCCGTTTTAATGTGTATCGGCAGTCGCTAAGGGGTTACACAAAAGATTAATGATCTTATCCTAAAGTTCTTTCGAAGAAATATTCGTGGATGAAAGATCCTCTTCTAAGAAGAATAGATCGTTTGATCAACTACAAGATGAAAATGTCAAACATGGAAGACTTCTAGGTGTCTAACGTATATGGGGCCTTAGAACATTGCTAGGCTTTTATTGTATTTTTTTCTTTTTGCAGAGTATGGCACTCTATTGGGTTTCATCCAGTCTTGTGGGTCTGGTCCACAATCTACTCCTACGTTCTCCGGCTGTTCGCCGTCTCCTCCGGATTCCATCAACAAAGTCAGATTCTGACACTCCGTATAAAGACCTTCTGGCGGCATTTGTAGCAAAATACATCCAAAGGAAATAGCTTTTTACTTATGTTATGTCATCTACATGAGTTCATTTAAAATATTCCTTTTAAAAATGTGTAAGCCTCATCTTTTACTCTACTGCTGGGTTATATTATTGACTGATGTGCTTAGTACCAGAATCTACATCCGGTCTGTACCTGTGGCATTTTATTTAACCCCTTAGTGACGGGGCCAAATTTTTAAAATCTGACCAGTGTCACTTTGTATGGTAATAACTATGGAACACTTCAACAAATCACAGTGATTTTGAGATTGATTTTTTTTGTGGCACATTATACTTTATGATAATGGTAAATTTAGGTTGGTATGTTTTGTCTTTATTTATAAAAAAAATATCAGAAATTTGACAAATTTAAACAAATTAGCAATTTTCAAACTTTGAATGATTCTCCCTTTAATCCAGATAGTGATACCACATAAACGCTCTTAAATAGCATTTCCCTCATGTCGGCTTTACATCGGTACCATTTGTATAATGTTATTTTATATTGTTAGCATTTTAGGAGGTTTAAAAATGTAGCAGTAACTTTTCATTTTTTCATGGAAATTTTACATTTATTTTTTTAGGGACCTATCCAGGTTTGAAGAGACTTTAGGGTCCCATATATTGGAATACCCCCAAAAGTGATACCATTTTAAAAACAGCACCCCCTCACACACTGAAACCGCTTTCAGGTAGTTTATTAACCCTTCAGGTGCTTTTCAGGAATTAATACTATGTCACATAACAGGAATGAAAAAGTGTATTTTTACCACCTAAAGGTCGGTAACTTCTGAACAGGCCCCAGTAGCCTTCAGACTCTAAGGCCGCTATTTAATAATAATAATAATAATAATTTTATTTGTATAATGCCAACATATTCCGCAGCGCTTTGCAATTATAGAGGCGCTTTTGGCTGCGAACTGGCATGGCAAACATCAGGACCACACAATCATGATTTCAGGGTGCCAATGGGGATAAAGAAGGAGCCCCCACACTCTGTTAACCATTTATATGATATAGTCATTATTAACAGCAGCATCTAAGGCTAGGTTCACACTGCGGTACACCAGCAGCCCGTTCAACACATACGTTAAACGGGCTGCTGTAACGCAAGTGCCGACTTTGGCACATCTGCTAGCTCCATCTGCGCCAGCAGTGACGGATCCGGAAACGCTGCAGCCCGCGTCTCAGGGTCCGTCACTCAGTGACGGCACATGGCTAGTGCACGCCCATTGTGGGCGTGCACTAGCGATGCGTCCGACATTGGAGTCAATAGCGGCGCTAGCGGACTACGTTACACCGCGTTATGCCGTTGTGTAATGTAGATGCATGTAAAGAAGCTGCGGAGACACCATCACGTGTTTCTCGACGCAAGCAGTGAATAGCCAGGCCTTTCCCCGGGAAGGAACAACCACGGGAAGGGCAGCATCCTATGAAGGAAAGCCACCTATGCCAAGCATGGTATCCATCCACAGACAGCTGTTTCAGGGTTTTTGCCCCTCATCAGTGTGGAGTAGGAATCTGGCTATTAGGAGCAGTGCCTAGTAAAAAGGCTATAAAGTCCGTGTCTCGCATGTGAAATCCAAGCTCTGGCGCCGACACTCCAGAGCGGAGCGTGTGGCTCCATGTGTTCCTATGCGGCCGCACGCTCCGCTCCCAAGTGCCGGCGCCAGAGCTTGGATTTCACATGCGAGACACGGACGTGTTTCTCATATGTGTGATCCCGGCCGTAAGGGGAGGCTTTTCTCTTATATCTCAGGTCAGTAAAAAGACGAATTGGCGGTCATTAAGGGATTAATAATTTTACAGAGCGTCTTATAATGATCAACAACGAACTGATAACACCCTCCACATCTCTCAATCCCACTTTAAGGGGTTGTCTGAGATATTGATAACCTGAACTTGGAATAGGTCATTACTATCAGATCAGTGGAAATCTGAAACCCAGCATCAATCAACTGTCTTCAAGTTCCACTGCTGCAGGATCTGCACAGCTTCCTAGGCTGTATAGTGGCTGTTCTCGAGTACTGCTGCTCAGTTTCTTCTCACTTCAGTGTGAATGGTCACTACACACTGTTTGGATCTCCAGTGTTACTGCTCCTTCACTTCAGTGCTTCCTGCGGCCGTGGGACCTGCCAACTGATGCTGTTCGTGCAGTGTCAGACTCCCACTAGCCTTACAATATTGATAACCTATCCTTTGGATAGGTCATTATTATGTTTCTGGACAACCCTTTAATGGCCTCATAAAATGTTGCTATTGCTTTAAACTATTATTAGGCTATGTGCACACGTTCAGGATTTTTTGCATTTTTTTCGCGATAAAAACGCATAAAGGCATACATATGCATCCTATCATTTAGAATGCATTCTGCAATTTTTGTGCACATGATGCGTTTTTTTCCGTGAAAAAAAACGCATTGTGGCAAAAAAAACAGCATGTTCATTAATTTTTCGGATTTTTAGCGTTTTTCCCGCTATTTGATTCATTGGGGAAAAACGCGCAAAAAACGCATGCGGATTTCTGCCAGAAATGTCTGGTTTTTGTCAGGTAATTTCTGCAAGAAATCCTGACCGTTTGCACATACCCTTACAGCAAATATTGCAAGCAGTGGTTTGCATGCAATATTCTTAGGATATGGAATAATATTTTCAGCAGTAATATCATACTGTCAGACAACATAACTACTTTTAATAATCAGGACTGGACTATGCAAACAGAGGACCTTGCCGCTGTACGGAGCATCCCAGGGATATGCTCCATCCATCATGTCCATCTGGAGCAATCCTACTAACCAGTGCACATACTCCATCATCTGAGGCAAGAGTCATAGCCAGCGGACCCAGAAGAACATTTTTAGTTAATATTGGGCATTTGGTTAACTTTTAATTTACCTGCCAAGCCTCTAGAAGCAATGGTTTAAAGCAGCGTCCTGTATCTGGTTATCAGTGCAACCCTGGCACAGTACAGCCCAAACTGCTCTATTCCCTACAGGCAGGTTGATCAGCACCACAGGACACTTTAACAAACCTCCATCACCATCATTCCTGGATATATTTATTTTACTCACTTTTATAGCGCCATTAATTCCCCAGTGCTTTACAGATATTATTGGAACTCTTCCGATTGGGGATCACAATCTAGATTCCCTATCAGTAGGTCTTTGGAGTGTTGGAGTACCCGGAGGAAACCCATGCAAACACAGGCAGAACATACAAATTCCTTGCAGATGTTGTCCTTCCTGATGTTTGAACCCAGGATCCCGCAGAGCTGCAATGCTAACCACTGAGCCACCGTGCTGCCCATGGAGCCCTCCATCTCTCCTAAGGCACCACAGACAGAGTTTAGCAGCTGTGCCATAGCTATCACTGTAATCTGCACTGCTAGAATGTGTGTTACAGGTGAGATGACGCTGTACCATTCACACCTCTTGATAAAAGATGCCTTCCTGCTGTGACTTCTAGAGGAATCCCAGACAGGTGACTTACCGTATATCTTATACTTTGCCCAACTCTGGTCTACAGCCTCCTACACGTATGATCATGGCAAGCCGAGGTTGCATATTTCCTGAGCATCGGGATAGTAACTTCATTGACAGAACCTTCATTTCATACCTCAGCCCGCAAATTATGCAAAAGCCAGGAAAATTACACCATTGATACCCCAATGTCTGCTTTATCCTGTTACATCACCAACTTATGCCTTAAATTCCTGGTGTCCACAGACCCATCATGGCATTATTATTACTGGGTCTATGTTGGAGGTGATTTAATATCCCTCTCTCATATCCCCACCTAAAGTGGTGTTGCTGCCATCAGTGGCCGAGTTAATATTAACCAAACATGCTTCTCCCATCTTTTTCTAGCACCTTCTTGATTAACCTCTTATTCCCCTCATTCTTTTCAAGAATTATGTTGCTAAATAAGTTATGTTTTAATAAAGTTTCTTGTCCAGGACAAGGGTATTCTTTGTGCTTCCCATATATGCTTCAATGTGTTTCTTTAAAAACCACCATCATTTTCAGTTTCCATTTGGGAGTCTCTACCATGGTAATACCACGCCTTTGTCTACCCTCCCTAGTGGCACCATTATGACTGTTTCCCCCAATGTTTCCCCTTTTTGTTCCTGTGGAAATTCTAGAACATTCCAAATTCTGTAGGGATCAAATTCCTAGATTAATGCATAGAGTGTTCCAAAATGATTACCATAAATCATGGGTTGGAAGACCAAAGGGATTTAAATCCTCGTAGCGCCAATCCCTGGGAATTCCTAGATTATTATAGTGACAAGATTGGGAAGTTTCTGTTTGTGAAGAACAGGATAGTGTGTTCAGTGTGCACTTTCAGCATGTGGTCGATAGGCCTTTTTGGGCAGCATGTTTAGGGAAGCTGAGGAGGTTGTTTTGGGGAAACCTTCAAAATGGCATCTTGCTAAATGTGTCATCTAGCACCTCATGTTTTTTTTATTTTATGTAAAGCTAAACATACCCATTATGAACTACAGTTTATGGACACATGGCATCTTCACAAGCCTTTTAGACCACACATATTCATAGACTGATCACCGACTCATGTCCTATTATCATCTCCTGTTGACATGTTTACAAAATTTTATTCCTGGTTCCTTTGGTAAAAGATGAAGTTGATAATGAACGTTCCATTTCCTTCCATACCAACTCAACGCCCTACATGCATCCAGCATTAATCTGTGAAACTTTTTTTTTTTAGGGTTTTCCAGACTTCAGCTGTGTGACTGCAGTTTGGCAAATCCATAAAGTATGCATTCTGCACTCTGTCAGTATTCCCTTAAATTGCATGATCTATTGGGTGGTCATGTGACCACTAGTATGCGATGTGCATACTGACATTCACATGGCAACTAGATGATCTCATAATAGAACTGTGAAAAAAATTGCTGAGAATCTAGTAGTATGTGATTTTCATTCTGGCAGTTATGTGGTGACTGAAGTCTCATCCGCTAACCTCAGTGTTCTATTGAGAGAAGCAAATGAAAATCTAGTTGGCCCGTGACCGTCAGTATGAACCCGCATACTGTTGATCCTGAGACCACCAGCTCTATCTTGACCTTAAAGATTTAAAGATCTCACCGACTGGCAAGGCTTACCTTAACTCCTTGCAGCTACTCTCAACAGTCTCATTAATATCTATCTTCACTTGTCAGTGTACTTTTATATATTGCATGTCCCTCAAGGTCCTGCCTATTGATGGAGGTTCGAATCCTGAGACCACTGGTGGCTCAAAAACACTGTTCCAAGCGTTAATTTCAGAAGGCAAGTGTCATTCTCCAGGATGACCTCAGAAGTCCAGCCCCGTCAACTGAAAAAGAAGCCTCCGCTCTGTAGACGTGACGTCAGCAGAGGCTTCTGAATCCCTCGGCGGGAGCGGTCTCTGACCACTCAGTGCTGGAGAAGAAAGTCGCCGTGCACAACAGGCAGGTAAGTTGGAATTACCTGCCTGTTAGTGCTTAGATGCATTTATTGTTTTTGGAAAGTCCCGGTATCCCCTTTAACGTGACAGCTTCCTCTCATACTAATTCGCAATGACAAACAACTCGAAGAGGATGCCTACCCTCCCCTGAAAATTACTCTCACCCTGGAACCTTTTCTCCATTTCATCAGACTAATTCCTGACATAGCTGATCTCTCCCTGAAAGATTCAATTTACAAAGTAGCTGGTAAGATCAATGATTTACTTTTTTCTCTTGTCCCATCATTTTAATGCCCAGCCTTCCTCAAGATTTGGCTTTGCGAGACAGTGTAACTGTAAAATAAGCTTTCAAAAGTGTGAGGCACTCACTGTCTCCCTCTGGACCTCTAGCATCATGTCAATCTCATCCTCTTTCACTTTCCATTGTGGCAAATCATCATTACAATAACTTGGGAATCAGCTTCCCTCAGACACCTCCAGACTCCTTGCCCACTTCGCCATAAGCCTTCATCCTCTCAAAGCAGATTTAGACCAATGGTCTACAAGATCCTTATCATGGTGTGGCTTGTGTCCTATGATCAAGATTACTGTCCTTCCTGGGATTTAATTTTGTAAATCCATGCTGATCCAAATCCCTAGACATTTTTTCGGCAAGCCATTTTCAGTGGCCACCAAATTCATATGGAATAACAGCTCACCTAAAGTTGGTCAGGTCTAGAGGAGTCCGATTACTTAACATCTACTCTCTCTCTTATTTGGCTAGGATTGTAAATTGGCGCCATCATGGTGAAATTAAGCTCTGGGTGTCCTGTTTTCTGTGTTGTCTCCTTGTCAGTTATTCTTTGGAGAACGTTTAACTGCTCTTGCAGAATATTTAGTCACTAGATGGTAGCCCGATTCTAATGCATCGGGTATTCTAGAATATATATGTAGTTTATTTATGAAGATTTTAGAATAATACATTGAATACACAGTATTTGGCCAGCCGCAACCAATTAGCGTCTGTCGCTGATTGTTCGTGGCCGGCTACGTAGTATATAGCACAGCCACGTAGTATATAACAGCCCACGTAGTAAATAGCACAGCCACGTAGTATATAGCACAGCCCACGGAGTATATAGCACAGCCCACGGAGTGTATAACAGCCCACATAGCATATAACACAGCTCACATAGTATATAACAGGCCACATAGTGTATAGCAGGCCACGTAGTGTATAACACAGGCCACGTAGTATATAGCACAGCCACGTAGTATATTGCACAGCCCACGCAGTATATTGCACAGCCCACGCAGTATATTGCACAGCCCACGTAGTATATTGCACAGCCCACGTAGTTAGGGTTGAGCGAAACGGATCGGTCATTTTCATAAATCGGCGACTTTTAAGCAAAGTTGGGTTTCATGAAACCCGAACCGATCCTACAGTGGGATCAGACATGCGGTACACGATCAGAGCGCCAAAGTCGCGTTTCATATGACGCTGTCACCGCCGTTTTTCATCCAATGAAGGAGGACGCAGAGTGTGGGCAGCGTGATGACATAGGTCTCGGTCCCCACCATCTTTGAGAAGGGCATGGCAGTGATTGGCTTGCTGTCTGTGGCGTCACAGGGGATATAAAGGGGCGTGCACGCCGACCGCCATCTTCTGCCGATCTGAGCATAGGGATAGGTGTTGCTGCAGTTAGTCAGAAGCAGGGACAGAGTTAGGGAGGAAATATAAACCCCCAAACCGCTTGTGCTGGAGCGATTTTCACTGTCCCACACCATCTTTTTGTGAAGGGACAGTGGAGGTCGTATTTTAGTGCAGCAGCTGCATAGCTGTGTGCACGGTGCTGTGCAAACCAACTGCTTATTTAAAAGCAAAATTCCTGTTGCTCCTTTCTGCACAGTTACCTATCTTGTTTATTTGTCCACATTTTTGTGTTAAGCAGTCCTTTTTATTGCTGCCATACTTGTCCTGAGCTCATTGTAGGGAGCTTGTTATTTTTTTTATTTTATTTTATTTTTTTTAAATAATAATTCCAGCCACTTTCTGGCACGTTCATAGTGTTGTGTTATACCACTGGGCCAGAGTTGTGGTTCTGTGTCTCCCCCCTTCCCCCCCCCAAAAAAAAGGGAGATTAAAATTCGCACACAGTGTATATTCTGCTGTACTGCTAGTGTGTCGTATATATCAGGCAGCCACTTTCTGCAACGTTCATAGTTTACTGTTATACCACTGGGCCAGAGTTGTGGTTCTGTGTCTCCCCCCCAAAAAAGGGAGATTAAAATTCGCACACAGTGTATATTCTGCTGTACTGCTAGTGTGTCGTATATATCAGGCAGCCACTTTCTGGCATGTTCATAGTTTACTGTTATACCACTGGGCCAGAGTTGTGCTTCTGTGTCTCCCCCCCCAAAAAAGGGAGATTAAAATTCGCACACAGTGTATATTCTGCTGTACTGCTAGTGTGTCATATATATCAGGCAGCCACTTTCTGCCACGTTCATAGTTTACTGTTATACCACTGGGCCAGAGTTGTGCTTCTGTGTCTCCCCCCCAAAAAAAGGGAGATTAAAATTCGCACACAGTGTATATTCTGCTGTACTGCTAGTGTGTCATATATATCAGGCAGCCACTTTCTGCCACGTTCATAGTTTACTGTTATACCACTGGGCCAGAGTTGTGCTTCTGTGTCTCCCCCCCAAAAAAAGGGAGATTAAAATTCGCACACAGTGTATATTCTGCTGTACTACTAGTGTGTCATATATATCAGGCAGCCACTTTCTGCCACGTTCATAGTTTACTGTTATACCACTGGGCCAGAGTTGTGGTTCTGTGTCTCCCCCCCAAAAATGAGGAAGTCTGGTGGAAGAGGCCGTGGGCGGGGGTTGTCAGCTGGTACTGATGGTGGTGCTGCATCTGGTGGTAGTGGCAAAAGCACAGTAGCACCTAAGGCTGGAGGTGTTGAGCCTGCGTCATCGTCTGGCTACACAAGGCCTCGAAGGCTCCCTTACCTGGGAGTAGGAAAACAGCTTTTAAAGCCGGAGCAGCAGGAAAAAGTTTTGGCTTTCCTTGCTGACTCAGCCTCTAGCTCTTTGGCCTCCTCTTCCCAAAGTTCAAAATGTCACGGCAGCCAGTCGTCAGTGGATGCTCCCGGTCAGGAACAGGACGTTTCCTTGTGTCCTTCTCCCAAACCAAAAGTGAAGGATGCGTCAGGCGACACAACAGGTTACTCCATGGAGCTCTTTACACATACCGTGCCTGGGTTAGAAAGGGAAATTGTACCCTGCCCATTACAAGAAGAATCGGACATGGAGTGCACTGATGCACAGCCACAGCTAGATTATGATGCTGTTCCATCGAGTCAGATCACTACATTGCCCTCGCAGTTTGCTGAGCCAGAATCTGACCCTGATGAGACTATGGTGCCCTGTCCCGAACGCTATAGCACCTTACACGGTGACACTGAGGAAGGTGCATATGACATTGAGGAGGAGGAGGTGATAGATGACCCAGTTGTTGACCCAGATTGGCAGCCATTGGGGGAAGAGGGTGGCGCTGCCACTAGCTCAGAAGCGGAGGAGGGTTATCCACAGCAGCACTAATCTACATCGCAACAGCTGTCATCTGGCAGGCGCGTATCAGGCAAAAAACGTTTGACAAAACCAGTTTTAGGACAGCGTGGCCATCCTGTGAAAGTTACACAGCGTGCAATGCCTGAAAAGGAATTCCATAGTAGGAAGAGTGCAGTGTGGCATTTTTTTGACCAAGATCCCAATGATCAGTCAAAAGTGATCTGTAAAAAATGCTCAAAGACCTTTAGCAGAGGGAAGATTCTTAACAATTTAAATACAACGTGCATGCGTAGACATTTAAACAGCATGCACTTGCAAGCCTGGACTAACTACCTAACGTCCCGTACCGTTGGTGCACCAGGTCTGAATGAAGGTAGTCAGCACTGCAACATTGCTTCCCTCACTGTAAGCCCACCGGTTAGGACACCAGCAGCAAATGTGGAGGGATCGTCACTAGGCCAAAGCAGTCAGGGAGTCAGAAGGTTATTGGTAGGAAGCACTGTATGTAGGCCAACATCACCAACTCACTCTCAATCTGCCATGTCCACAACCACCACCACCGCTAGTTACACCATAGGCAGCTCTCCAGTCCAGCTCACCCTAGAAGAGACTCTTGTTAGGAAACAAAAGTACTCACCCTGTCATCCGCGTACAAAGGGTTTGAACGCCCACATTGCCAGACTTATCTCGTTAGAGATGATGCCCTACCGGTTGGTTGAAAGCAAAGCTTTCAAAGCCCTGATGGCCTACGCAGTACCACGCTATGACCTACCCAGTCACCACTTCTTTGCGAGAAAAGCCATCCCAGCCCTCCACCAGCATGTCAAAGACCGCATTGTCCATGCACTGAGGCAGTCTGTCAATGGGAAGGTGCACCTCACAACAGATGCATGGACCAGTAGGTATGGCCAGGGACGTTACGTGTCCATCACGGCGCACTGGGTTAATGTCGTGGATGCAGGGTCCACAGAGGACAGCAATAGTGGGACAGTTCTGCCTAGCCCACGATCTAGGAAACAGTTGGCTGTAGACGTTCGCCACCCCACCTCCTCCAGAAGCGAAAGCTCATCCACAGAGCACTGTCGCACGACCACTCCATCCGTAGCTGCCAGTGTTGCACACGAGGTGTCCCATTACGGAACAGCTAGTGGGAAGCGTCAGCAGGCCGTGTTTGAAATGAAGTGTTTGGGCGACAACAGACACACCGCGGAAGTTCTGGCCGAGTTCTTGCAGCAAGAAACTCAGTCATGGGTGGGCAGTGTACATCTTGAGGCAGGCAAGGTAGTCAGTGATAATGGAAGGAATTTTATGGCTGCCATAGCCCTTTCACAACTCAAACACATACCTTGCCTGGCTCACACTTTGAACCTGGTGGTGCAGTGCTTTCTTAAAAATTATCCAGAGTTACCAGCCCTGCTCCTGAAGGTGCGAAGACTTTGCTCGCACATCCGCCGGTCGCCCGTACACTCCAGCCGTATGCTGAACCATCAGCGATCGCTCAATCTTCCACAGCACCGCCTAATTATCGACATTGCAACAAGGTGGAACTCCACATTGCACATGGTTCAGAGGCTGTGTGAACAGAGGCGTGCTGTCATGAATTTGTTGGAGGATACGCATACACGGGCAGGCAGTTGGATGGCAGACATGGAGTTGTCTGGTGTGCAGTGGTCCAAGCTACAAGACCTCTGTCAAGTCCTTCAGTGTTTCGAGGAATGCACACAGCTGGCAAGTGCAGACGACGCCATCATAAGCATGAGCATCCCACTTATGCGTCTGCTGATGCAAATTTTGACGCACATCAAGGAGCTGGCGTCTGCAGCCGAGGAGGAGGGAATCCTTGATGACAGTCAGCCATTGTCTGGTCAGGGAACTGTCCAGGATGAGGTGGCGGTCGAAGAGGATGAGGAGGAGGATGATGGGGATGACTGTTATGACCTGGTGGTTAAGAGGCCACACTGAAATGACCTGGTGGCTAAACCGCAACATGGAACGAGCTCTGAGAAGGTGGTATTTCTACTGACCGCAGTCCCTTATCCTAACAACACAACTAGAAATAGCCGTGGGATGTTCCTGACACTCCCTAGACACCTCGTCACAGCCTAAGATATAACTACCCCTAAAGAAGGAAATAGAAAGCTATCTTGCCTCAGAGAAACCCCCAAAAGGAAACATAGCCCCCCACAAATATTGACTGTGAAAGGAGAGGGAAATGACGAACACAGAAATGAAATTAGAATTCAGCAAAGGGGAGGCCAATACTAAACTAGATAGACAGAGAGCAAAGGATACTGTGCAGTCAGTATTAAAAACTACAAAATCCACGCAGAGTTTACAAAAATGAACTCCACACCGACTCACGGTGTGGAGGGGCAAATCTGCTTTCCCAGAGCTTCCAGCTAGCCTAAATAAGACATAGTGACAAGCTGGACAAAAGAGACAAAATGCAAAGCAATAGAGTCCAAACAAATGGACAAACAAACTAGCAAAACTTATCTTTTGCAGACAAGGACTGGCCATATGAGAAATCCAAGGGAAGAATCAAATCCAACCAAGAACATTGACAGCAGGCATGGACTAAAGCCCAGAGCAGGTTTAAATAACAAACCCAGGTGCTACAGCTACCTAACGGAGCAGCAGTTCCACTCAAAACCACCAGAGGGAGCCCAAGGGCAGAACTCGCAAACACACCATTAGCAACCACAGGAGGGAGCTCCAGAACGGAACTCACAACAGTACCCCCCCTTGAGGAGGGGTCACCGAACCCTCACCAGAGCTCCCAGGCCGATCAGGACGAGCCAAATGGAAAGCATGAACCAAATCGGGAGCATGAACATCGGAGGCAACAACCCAAGAATAATCCTCCTGGCCATAACCCTTCCACTTGACCAGATACTGAAGCTTCCGCCTCGAAAAACGAGAATCCCAAATCTTCTCTACCACATATTCCAATTCCCCCTCAACCAACACCGGAGCAGGAGGATCAACGGAGGGAACCATAGGTACCACATATCTCCGCAACAAGGATCTATGGAACACATTATGAATGGAAAAGGAAGCTGGAAGGGCCAAACGAAAAGACACTGGATTGATAATTTCAGAAATCTTATAAGGCCCAATAAAGCGAGGCTTGAACTTAGGGGAAGAAACCTTCATAGGAACATGACGAGAAGACAACCAGACCAAATCCCCAACACACCGACGACGGTTAGCAAAATGCTGAGCCTTCTCCTGAGACAACGTCAAATTGTCCACCACATGAGTCCAAATTTGCTGCAACCTGTCCACCATGGAATCCACACCAGGACAGTCAGAAGGCTCAAGCTGCCCTGAAGAAAAACGAGGATGAAAACCAAAGTTACAAAAAAAAGGCGAAACCAAGGTAGCAGAACTAGCCCGATTATTAAGGGCAAACTCGGCCAACGGCAAAAAGGTCACCCAATCATCCTGATCAGCAGACACGATGTTAGGGCTAGCGGAACGCACCAAATGATAAGACAGATAGAGTATGGTGCGTTCGCAGCCCGGGGTCCACCGTGCAGAGATGGAACCTGCTGCCAAGTAATGACGGACTATATGGCGGTACTCATAAGTATACACACGTGGGTTAAACTTCACCCAGCGTGAAGGAAGCGATCCTGTTGTGTCACAGGACCGCGGTACCGCACATAGAGCGCGAGCAAGTAGTCAGCGAACTCAACCCCAACTAGGATTGAAGTCCGATTAGACCCTTGCTGGTGTGTAAGGAAACTCAAAAACAATATTAAGGCACAAGAGTGCATGCGGTGCCGCACTGACGAACGCCACTAACCACCCAGGCTTGGGTAAGGAAAGCACAGAGGAAGTGCACGGCGCCGTACTGGCGGTCACAGCAACTGGACGCTGTAATGTGTGATTCGTGCTGTAGGATAAGTCGGGCGCTAGATAGCAACCATACACCTTCCGCGAACAGACATTCAATAGGGTAGGGGTATCCAAGGACGACTTGCACTCACAACATACACACATTAACAATTGTACACTAGCGCATGGCCGTGCGGTCATGCGCAGTTTATATAGTTGCAGCACAGGAAGTGGCCACAGAAACTTTGCCCTTCCAAGACCTGCCAAGAGGACCAATGGAATGTGCTGCAGAGCCTGAGCACATGACCCTCGATCTCCAACGGGAGATCTTGCCCTGGGCATGCTCAGTGTGTGCAGACAAGGACTTAGTCCCAGAGAAGTCCGCTCGCTGCTGACCAACACTGGCTTTAATGGCAGAAGCTGAAGAAGCAGCAGTAACTCTCTGTACAGAGTGAGACTGAGCAAGACGCTGGGACCGACGTCCTTGCTGAGCAGACTCCACTGCGGCTGGATAAGAATGGGAGACCGCAGCGGAGATGGCTCGAGATTCCCCCTGTGCAGAAGTGGGAACTCGAGACCTAACACACGAAGCATCTCAAATAGGTTTCCAAGGTCTGATTGGTTTGCTCCGTTTGGCCATTTGTCTGAGGATGGAATGCAAAAGAAAAAGACAAATCAATGCCCATTCTAGCACAAAAGGACCGCCAAAACCTAGAAACGAACTGGGAACCTCTGTCAGACACAATATTCTCCGGAATACCATGCAAACGAACCACATGCTGAAAAAATAATGGAACCAAATCAGAAGAGGAAGGCAACTTAGGCAACTGCACCAAATGGACCATCTTAGAAAACCGGTCACAAACCACCCAGATAACAGACGTCTTCTGAGAAACAGGAAGATCAGAAATAAAATCCATGGAAATATGCATCCAGGGCCTCTCAGGAATAGGCAAAAGCAACCCGCTGGCACGGGAACAGCAAGGCTTAGCCCGAGCACAGGTCCTACAGGACTGCACAAACGAACGCACATCCCGCGACAAGAAAGGCCACCAAAAGGACCTAGCCACCAAATCTCTGGTACCGAAAATCCCAGGGTGACCAGCCAACACCAAACAATGAACCTCAGAAATTACCCTACTAGTCCATCTATCAGGAACAAACAATTTCCCCACAGGACAGCGGTCAGGTTTATCAGCCTGAAACTCCTGAAGTACCCACCGTAAATCAGGGGAGATGGCAGAAAGAATCACCCCCTCCTTGAGGATCCCAGCCGGCTCAAGAACTCCCGGAGAATCAGGCAAAAAACTTCTAGAAAGGGCATCAGCCTTCACATTCTTAGATCCAGGAATATACGAGACCACAAAATCAAAACGTGAGAAAAACAAAGACCACCGACCCTGTCTAGGATTCAACCGCTTAGCAGACTCGGGGTAAATCAGATTCTTGTGATCAGTCAAGACCACCACGCGATGCTTGGCTCCCTCAAGCCAATGTCGCCACTCCTCAAATGCCCACTTCATAGCCAACAACTCCCGATTGCCGACATCATAATTACGCTCAGAAGACGAAAATTTTCTGGAGAAGAAGGCACATGGTTTCATCAAAGAGCCATCAGAATTTCTCTGAGACAAAACGGCCCCTGCCCCAATCTCAGAAGCATCAACCTCAACCTGAAAAGGGAGAGAAACATCTGGCTGACGCAACACAGGGGCAGAAGTAAAACGACGTTTAAGCTCCTGAAAGGCCTCAACAGCCGCAGAGGACCAATTCACCACATCAGCGCCCTTCCTCGTCAAATCGGTCAGAGGCTTCACCACACTAGAAAAATTAGCAATAAAGCGACGATAAAAATTGGCAAAGCCCAAAAATTTCTGAAGGCTTTTTACAGATGTAGGTTGAGTCCAATCATGAATGGCCTGGACTTTAACAGGGTCCATTTCAATAGCCGAGGGAGAAAAAATGAAACCCAAAAAAGAAACCCTCTGAACTCCAAAGAGGCACTTAGACCCCTTCACAAACAACGCATTAGTACGAAGGACCTGAAACACCATCCTAACCTGCTTCACATGAGACTCCCAATCATCGGAGAAAACCAAAATATCATCCAAATACACAATCATAAATTTATCCAGATAATTCAGGAAGATATCATGCATAAAGGACTGAAATACCGATGGAGCATTAGAGAGCCCGAATGGCATCACAAGATATTCAAAATGGCCTTCAGGCGTATTAAATGCTGTTTTCCATTCATCACCTTGTTTAATACGCACAAGATTATACGCCCCTCGGAGGTCGATTTTAGGTAACCAACTAGCACCTTTAATCCGAGCAAACAAATCAGAAAGCAACTGTAACGGATACTGGAATTTGACAGTGATCTTATTGAGAAGGCGATAATCTATACAGGGTCTCAAGGAGCCATCCTTCTTGGCAACAAAAAAAAATAAAAAAGAGGGAAGAAGCCAGCACTGCTTATGGTCAGAACGCAATAACTGAAGTGCAATTGCACATAAATTCTAACTGTATTTCAAATATGAGACATTTAGCAAACAATTGATCAATTCTTTGAGCTACCCCGCCACTTCACGGCAATCTCATAATGGGGCAGTCCTAATCTTCGTATTTTATTTACGTTGTGCCATTATGGCCTCCTGAATGTATAAAGAGTATAAAAAAAAAGAAAAAAAGGACCACATTAAATGCTAACTGTACCTGGAGCATTTTCAGAATCACTCCCTTGGTGCCAGGAAAGGCAAGCGCAGGTAAAGGCCGATCAGGTCCAGTGCGGACATTTCAGATCTGGCTTCCACACTGCCAAACCCGCACCAAAGATGAAGGGTGAGACAGGCTGAGACACAGGTGCACAATTAACTTGAGCCTGAGGCGGGGCAGGGCTGCTGTGTGTGTGCACAGCAGCCTATCAATCACAGTGAACACAGAAAGAATAGCGCACATAACCCAGCGTGCGCGGCAACAGTGGTGGTCAGCCACATACCAATGCAAAGCAAAAAAGAGGGAAGAAGCCAGCACTGCTTATGGTCAGAACGCAATAACTGAAGTGCAATTGCACATAAATTCTAACTGTATTTCAAATATGAGACATTTAGCAAACAATTGATCAATTCTTTGAGCTACCCCGCCACTTCACGGCAATCTCATAATGGGGCAGTCCTAATCTTCGTATTTTATTTACGTTGTGCCATTATGGCCTCCTGAATGTATAAAGAGTATAAAAAAAAAAAAAGGACCACATTAAATGCTAACTGTACCTGGAGCATTTTCAGAATCACTCCCTTGGTGCCAGGAAAGGCAAGCGCAGGTAAAGGCCGATCAGGTCCAGTGCGGACATTTCAGATCTGGCTTCCACACTGCCAAACCCGCACCAAAGATGAAGGGTGAGACAGGCTGAGACACAGGTGCACAATTAACTTGAGCCTGAGGCGGGGCAGGGCTGCTGTGTGTGTGCACAGCAGCCTATCAATCACAGTGAACACAGAAAGAATGGCGCACATAACCCAGCGTGCGCGGCAACAGTGGTGGTCAGCCACATACCAATGCAAAGCAAAAAAGAGGGAAGAAGCCAGCACTGCTTATGGTCAGAACGCAATAACTGAAGTGCAATTGCACATAAATTCTAACTGTATTTCAAATATGAGACATTTAGCAAACAATTGATCAATTCTTTGAGCTACCCCGCCACTTCACGGCAATCTCATAATGGGGCAGTCCTAATCTTCGTATTTTATTTACGTTGTGCCATTATGGCCTCCTGAATGTATAAAGAGTATAAAAAAAAAAAAAAGGACCACATTAAATGCTAACTGTACCTGGAGCATTTTCAGAATCACTCCCTTGGTGCCAGGAAAGGCAAGCGCAGGTAAAGGCCGATCAGGTCCAGTGCGGACATTTCAGATCTGGCTTCCACACTGCCAAACCCGCACCAAAGATGAAGGGTGAGACAGGCTGAGACACAGGTGCACAATTAACTTGAGCCTGAGGCGGGGCAGGGCTGGGCTGCTGTGTGTGTGCACAGCAGCCTATCAATCACAGTGAACACAGAAAGAATAGCGCACATAACCCAGCGTGCGCGGCAACAGTGGTGGTCAGCCACATACCAATGCAAAGCAAAAAAGAGGGAAGAAGCCAGCACTGCTTATGGTCAGAACGCAATAACTGAAGTACAGTTAGAATTTATGTGCAATTGCACTTCAGTTATTGCGTTCTGACCATAAGCAGTGCTGGCTTCTTCCCTTTTTTTAACAAAAAAAAATCCCGCTCCCAACGGTGACGAAGACGGGCGAATATGCCCTTTCTCCAAGGACTCCTTTACATAACTCCGCATAGCGGCATGCTCTGGCACAGACAGATTGAAAAGTTGGCCCTTAGGTAACTTACAGCTAGGAATCAAATTAATGGCGCAATCGCAGTCCCTATGAGGAGGCAGGGAACTGGACTTGGGCTCATCAAATACATCCTGGAAATCCGACAGAAACTCAGGAACTTCAGAAGAAGGGGACGAGGAAATGGACATCAAAGGAATATCACTATGTATCCCCTGACAACCCCAACCAGTCACAGACATAGATCTCCAATCCAGCACTAGATTATGTTCCTGTAACCATGGAAAACCCAGCACAACAACATCATGCAAATTATGCAACACCAAAAAACGAATATTTTCCTGATGTGCTGGAGCCATGCACATGGTTAACTGTTTCCAGTACTGAGGTTTATTCTTGGCCAATGGCGTAGCATCAATCCCCCTTAAGGGAATAGGACTCTGCAAAGGTTCCAAGGAAAAACCACAGCGCCTGGCAAACTCTAAGTCCATTAAGTTCAGGGCAGCGGCAGAATCCACAAATGCCATAACAGAAAAGGACGACAATGAGCAAATCAGGGTAACAGACAAGAGAAATTTAGGCTGCACAGTACTAATGGTAACAGACCTAGGGACCCTCCTAATATGCTTAGGGCAATCAGAAATAGCATGAGCTGAATCACCACAGTAAAAACACAGGCCATTCTGACGTCTGAATTTCTGCCTTTCTGCTCTAGTCAAAATCCTATCACATTGCATAGGCTCAGGACTTCGCTCAGAGGACCCTGCCATATGGTGCACCGCCTTGCGCTCACGCAAGCGCCGATCAATCTGAATGGCTAGAGACATAGACTCGCTCAAACCGGCAGGCGCAGGAAAGCCCACCATAACATCTTTAATGGTTTCAGAAAGACCTTTTCTGAAAATAGCAGCCAGCTCCTCTTCATTCCATTTAGTGAGCACAGACCATTTTCTAAATTTCTGGCAATATAACTCTGCCGCTTCCTGACCCTGACACAGGGCCAACAGTGTTTTCTCAGCATGCTCTACAGAGTTAGGTTCGTCATACAACAATCCGAGCGCCTGAAAAAATGCATCTACATTCAATAATGCCGGATTCCCTGTTTCAAGAGCAAATGCCCAGTCTTGAGGATCACCACGCAGTAAGGATATGATGATTTTCACTTGCTGAATGGGATCACCAGAAGAACGGGGTTTCAAAGCAAAAAACAATTTGCAGCTATTTTTAAAGTTCAAAAACTTGGATCTGTCCCCAAAAAACAAATCAGGAGTAGGAATTCTTGGCTCTAGAGCCGGAGTCTGAACAATATAATCTTGGATACTCTGGACTCTTGCAGCAAGTTGATCCACACGAGAAAACAAACTCTGAACCTCCATACCAGAGCATATATCCAGCACCACCCAGATATCAAGAGGAAAAAAAAGACAGATCAGAGCACAGAAAAAAAATGGTTCAGAACTTTTTTTTTTCCTTCTTTTGAGATGCATTCAGTTCATTCTTGGCCTGCTGTACTGTTATGACCTGGTGGTTAAAAGGCCACACTGAAATGACCTGGTGGCTAAAACGCAACATGGAACGAGCTCTAAGAAGGTGGTATCTCTACTGACCGCAGTCCCTAATCCTAACAACACAACTAGAAATAGCCATGGGATGTTCCTGACACTCCCTAGACACCTCGTCACAGCCTAAGATATAACTACCCCTAAAGAAGGAAATAGAAAGCTATCTTGCCTCAGAGAAACCCCCAAAAGGAAACATAGCCCCCACAAATATTGACTGTGAAAGGAGAGGGAAATGACGAACACAGAAATGAAATTAGAATTCAGCAAAGGGGAGGCCAATACTAAACTAGATAGACAGAGAGCAAAGGATACTGTGCAGTCAGTATTAAAAACTACAAAATCCACGCAGAGTTTACAAAAATGAACTCCACACCGACTCACGGTGTGGAGGGGCAAATCTGCTTTCCCAGAGCTTCCAGCTAGCCTAAATAAGACATAGTGACAAGCTGGACAAAAGAGACAAAATGCAAAGCAATAGAGTCCAAACAAATGGACAAACAAACTAGCAAAACTTATCTTTTGCAGACAAGGACTGGCCATATGAGAAATCCAAGGGAAGAATCAAATCCAACCAAGAACATTGACAGCAGGCATGGACTAAAGCCCAGAGCAGGTTTAAATAACAAACCCAGGCAAGGCGATTAGTGAAGGCAGCTGCTACAGCTACCTAACGGAGCAGCAGTTCCACTCGAAACCACCAGAGGGAGCCCAAGGGCAGAACTCGCAAACACACCATTAGCAACCACAGGAGGGAGCTCCAGAACGGAACTCACAATACATGACTATGTATGGGAGGAGGATGCTTCTCAGGGGCCACTTGAAACTGGTGGCGTTGCAAGGTCAGCTACAGGTTTCTTGCGAGACACTTGTGATGTGGATTTCCAAGAAAGTGCTCCTCAACCCAGCAGGACCAGTGAATTGACACCAGGAACATTGGCCCACATGGCTGAGTATGCCTTGCGTATTCTAAAAAGGGACCCCCGCATTGTCAAAATGATGACCGATGACGATTACTGGTTGGCCTGCCTCCTGGATCCACGCTATAAAGGGAAAATGCAAAACATCATGCCACATGAGAACCTTGAGCAAATATTGGCTACCAAACAAGCAACTCTTGTAGACCGTTTGGTTCAGGCATTCCCAGCACACAGAGGTTGTGATGGTCCTCACACTTGCCGTAGGGGGCAACATGGCAGAGGTGCTAGAGGTGCAGATATCCGAAGTGGCGTTGGACAGAGGGGTTTTCTGACAAGGTTGTGGAGTGATTTTTCAATGACCGCTGACACAACATGGACTTCTGCATCTATTCAAAGTGACAGGAGACAGCATTTGTCCAGTATGGTTACAAACTATTTTTCATCCCTTATCGATGTTCTCCCTCACAGGTCATTCCCCTTTGATTACTGGGCAGCTAAACTAGACACCTGGCCCGAATTGGCAGAATATGCATTACAGGAGCTCGCTTGCCCTGCTGCCAGTGTGCTTTCAGAAAGAGTCTTCAGTGCTGATGGTTCAATACTGACCGAAAAAAGGACACGTCTGGCTACCCAAAATGTAGATGATCTAACCTTCATTAAAATGAACCAATCATGGATTGCCAATTCTTTTGCCCCACCTTCCCCTGCTGACACATAGCTTGGGTGATAAATGACTCGCTTTTGCCCTCCTCTTACTGACTTTGCCAATTCCTCCATTTGCAGCTGCTGAATGTCCACCATAGGCCATTTTTATACCTCCCTAAATGGGCTGACTCCCCCCACAGGACCGTGGTCACCACTTGGCGCAAGCACCCGTGCAAGTGCCGTTTGCCTGGACAGGTGGGTGCGCCCACTCTACCTCTACTAAACAAAGCTGAGTTTGAATCTACAGGCTTTCGGCCTCTATCAACAATATGAAACTGCATTTGGCCTGGTTCTTGGTTTGGGCCTAGTGACGTCTGCTGCTGCCTCTTGGTTTCCTCAAAGAAACAAAGCTGAGTTTCAATCTAAAGGCTTTCGGCCTCTATCAACAATATGAAACTGCATTTGGCCTGGTTCTTGGTTTGGGCCTAGTGACGTCTGCTGCTGCCTCTTGGTTTCCTCAAAGAAACAAAGCTGAGTTTCAATCTACAGGCTTTCGGCCTGTATTTAGAATTTGAAACTGTAATTGCCCTACTAGTTTGGTTGGGCCCTACTAACAGTGTCTGCTGCTGCTTGTTGTTGTCCTCCACTGAACAAAGCAATGCTACCTGTTTACTCCTGTTACCAATTTTTTTCTGCTTTTAGCCTCCTTTTTTATTTTGGGCCTATATCTGTGTTTCCTCCTCATCCTGCCTATTACCCAGCCACTGCTAGATGAGTCTGCTGGTACATTGACCCAGACCACTACATTCCCCTGGCACTCTACACAGCCAGAATCTGACCCTGCTGAAAGTCAGGTCCCCCTTCCCGCATACTATACCACCTTACACGGGGACAAAGAGGAAGGTGCATATGAAAGTGCAGGTTCCTTCATCAGGTGGGGTGGGCATACTTGTTGGCGACGTCACTGTCACAGGGCCCGTCATAGTACGCAAAAGTGTCACTGCCGGTGGGAGGCGCCCCCGCCGTCAAACACACCGCCGTACTTTGAGGAGCCCTGTGTCAGTGCCAATGCGAACGAGTGGGTCCCCCTGCTTGCTCTGGATCACAGCACTTGCAAAGTTGAAATACTTACCTCTCCCTGCTCCACCGTCGTGACGTACTCCACATTTCCTGGGCCCAAGAAAAAATTGAGCCAGTACCCCACAACTTTAACCAAATGACCCCCAATTTTCAATACCTAACTATTATTATAAGGTTAATTAAGATTGACAAGCTTAAGTAACAAGAATTGATGTTTTTGACATTAAAATGGGCTCTGTAGGTGTTTTTCTGTCCTCCACTCACTGCCGACTTTTATTCCCCATTGACTTGCATTGGGTTTCGTGTTTAAGTCGGCCCCCCGACTTTTCGCAATGATCGGCCGATTTCACCCGACCCGACTTTTGACAAAGTCGGGTTTCGCGAAACCCGACTCGATCCTGAAAAAGTAAAAGTCGCTCAACCCTACACGTAGTATATTGCCCAGCCCACGTAGTACATTGCACAGCCCACGCAGTATTTAGCACAGCCCACACAGTACATTGCACAGCCCACGTAGTACATTGCACAGCCCACGTAGTACATTGCACAGCCCACGTAGTACATTGCACAGCCCACGCAGTACATTGCACAGCCACGTAGTACATTGCACAGCCCACACAGTATGTAGCACAGCCCACGCAGTATATCACACAGTATATTGCACAGCCCATGCAGTATATTGCACAGCCCACGTAGTATATTGCACAGCCCACGCAGTATATTGCACAGCCCACGTAGTATATTGCACAACCCACGCAGTATATTGCACAGCCCACGTAGTATATTGCACAGCCCACGTAGTATATTGCACAGCCCACGTAGTATATTGCACAGCCCACGTAGTACATCGCACAGCCCACGCAGTATATAGCACAGCCCACGTATTACATTGCACAGCCCACGTGGTACATTGCACAGCCCACACGGTACATTGCACAGCCCACGCAGTACATTGCACAGCCCACGTAGTACATTGCACAGGCCACGCAGTATATAGCACAGCCCACACAGTATATTGCACAGTATATTGCACAGCCCATGCAGCATATTGCACAGCCCACGTAGTATATAGCAATGTGGACATCATATCCCTGTTAAAAAAAAAAAGAATTAAAATAAAAAAGTTATATGCTCGCCTTCCGTTGACCCCTGCTTTGCACCGATGCTCCTCGTGTGCTCCAGTCTCAAGAGTGCATCGCAATGCAAGGAGCGGTTACCGTCCCAGGGTTGGTATGAGCGCAGGACCTGTGATGACGTCGCGGTCACATGACCGTGACGTCATGACAGGTCCTTCTCGCATAGCATCCTTGGCACCGGAACCTGCCGCTTGTACTGCCGAGGACAGCAGGCCAAGTCGGAGGGTGAGAATAACCTTTTTTTTATTATTATTATTATTTGTACCATTAGATCGTTTTACTATTGATACTGCATACGCAGCATCAATAGTAAAAAGTTGGTCACACAGGGTTAATAGCTGCGTTACCGGAGTGCGTTACACCGCGCTCCGATAACGCTGGCATTAACCCTGTGAGGGCTGACTGGAAAGGAGTATGGAGCTGGCACTGACTGCGGGGAGGAAAGAGTGGCCATTTTTTTTCTGTGTTGTCCCCTTGTCAGTTATTCTGTGGAGAACGTTTAACTACTCTGGCAGAATATTTAGTCACTAGATGGTAGCCGGATTCTAACGCATTGGGTATTCTAAAATATGTATGTAGTTTATGAAGATTTTAGAATAATACATTGAATACACAGGACTCGGCCGGCCGCGACCAATTAGCGCCTGTCGCTGATTGTTAGCGGTCGGCCACGTAGTATATAGCACAACTACGTGGTATATAACATCCCACGTAGTAAATAGCACAGCCACGTAGTATATTGCACAGCCACGTAGTATATAGCACAGCAACGTAGTATATAGCACAGCCCACAGAGTATATAGCACAGCCCATGGAGTGTATAACAGCCCACGTAGCATATAACACAGCTCACATAGTATATAACAGCCAACACATGCAGTATATAACACAGGCTGCGTAGTGTATAACACAGGCCACGTAGTGTATAACACAGGCCACATAGTGTATAACACAGCCCACGTAGTATATTGCACAGCCCACGCAGTATATAATACAGCCCACGTAGTACATTGCACAGCCCACGCAGTACATTACACAGCCCACGCAGTACATTGCACAGCCCACGCAGTACATTGCACAGCCGACACAGTATATAGCACAGCCCACGCAGTATATTACACAGTATATTGCACAGCCCACGCAGTATATTGCACAGCCCACGTAGTATATAGCAATGTGGGCATCATATCCCTGTAAAAAAAAAAAAGGAATTAAAAAAAAAAAGTTATATACTCACCTTCCATTGGCCCCTGCTTAGCACTGATGCTCCTCGCGCGCTCCGGTCTCAAGAGTGCATCGCAATGCATGGAGCGGTTACCGTCCCAGGGTTGGTATGAGCGCAGGACCTGTGATGACATCGTGGTCACATGACCGTGACGTCATGACAGGTCCTTCTCGCATAGCATCCTTGGTACCGGAACCTGCCGCTTGCACTGCCGAGGACAGCAGGCCACGTGGGAGGGTGAGAATAACATTTTTTTATTATTATTATTATTTGTAACATTAGATCTTTCTACTATTGATGCTGCATATGCAGCATCAATAGTAAAAAGTTGGTCACACAGAGTTAATAGCTGCGTTACCGGAGTGCGTTACACCGCGCTCCGGTAAAGCTGCCATTAACCCTGTGTGAGGGCTGACTGGAGGGGAGTATGGAGCAGGCACTGACTGCGGGGAGGAAAGAGTGGCCATTTTGCCGCCGGACTGTGCCCGTCGCTGATTGGATTTCCATGACAGACAGAGGCCGCGACCATGAATATCCGTGACAGACAGACAGACGGAAGTGACCCTTAGACAATTATATAGTAGATTCCCTTCTCCATTATTCTCGAAGCTAACGTTATACACATAAAAAACATCTATACTTAAGCTACGTATATGCTGACTAAAGGTTAATAAAATCAAACCTGCACAGCTCTAAATTAACAGCTCCAACATAATTCCAGATTTCTACACTGTGGATAAAGTTCTATCGTTTTCATAATTACTTCCTTGTAGAATACTTAGAAAAGGTCTAAGAAAAATGTAATACCTTCCGCTAAGTCTCCATAACTTGCAACGCAGCTAATTAAGAGCATCAGACCTTGCAGTGTGTTACAGAAAGTGAGTCTCTTTCAGCTAAATATCAGAGATACAGTTTATTCTCTTTGTTGTCACTGCCAGCAATGGGGTCAAGTTTCAGTAAAATGAAAATCCCTATTTTCTAACCCCAGACTTTCATCTACCTTAAACCCTAATCACTGCTTCTTTGTAATGCGTGCTACATTTCCACATTGTTGTTTGACGTCTTTGATGTGAATATGAGTATTCAAATTGCTGATCTTTAAAAGATTAGAATTTCTGTTGATTTTGCCTTTCAAAGACAGGACATCATATGAAACTTTGACATGTGTTAAAAGGTAATCCAGTACTGGTATCAGATCCAATGCATTTTCAGTCATTAACTTCCATTACTACTAATGCAAAGAGCAAGAATCAAAAACAATGTTCTCTAGTTGGGCTGGAATTAGTTGCTTAAAGGTATATGATGGTTCCATATTGCATGTCTTGTGACTACATGCTAATAGGACAGTTAAGAGATCATGGCATTTAATTCTCCAAGTATTTTAGTGTTGTGAATCCGGAATTTGAGAACTGTAAACTACCTTCCATCAAAAGTCTCAGCAGCATAGTGTAAATAGCAACTTTGTGTTTGTTCTTAAAAATCTGCAGATAAGGTGGCCTACCGGCCTATGGAGATGGCTGCTTGATCCAGGAGCTCCACAGCACAGGACCATAAACCGGCTCTTCACGCTTCATATCGACTTGTTTACCCACCCAGACCTGTGTGCCTGTCATGCCCACGGGAAACCCACCCCTGCAAACCGGCTATGCTAGCTAAACTTACTGACTTTTATCCAAGGGACAAACCAGCTTGTCCCTCCAGTAAAATGGCCCTGCCGTCCTCAGCATCTGCCTCCTACACATTTCACTCCTCGGGCTGTGAATCTGCACAGAAGGGAAACCCCTCTGATATACCCCTCACAGAACAAACAATGCAGAGATTGCTATCTTCACTAAGAGCATCCTTACAAGAAGACTTGTGGGACATGGTAAAACACATTAAGGATATGTGTACACGTTCCGGTTTTTTCGCGATAAAAACGCTATAAAAACTCATTAAAAACGCATACATTATGCATCCTATCATTTAGAATGCATTCTGCATGTTTTGTGCACATGATGCGTTTTTTTACGCGAAACAAACGCATCATGGTAAAAAAGCAGCATGTTCATTAATTTTGCGGATTTTCTGCATTTTTCCTGCTATTCTATGCATTTGGAAAAAACGCACAAAAAATGTGTCAAAAACGCGGAAAAAAACGCATGCGGATTTCTGGCAGAAATGTCCGTTTTTTGTCAGGAAAATTTCTGCAAGAAATCCTGACGTGTGCACATACTCTAAAGGTACCGTCACACTAAGCGATGCTGCAGCGATACCGACAACGATGTCGATCGCTGCAGCGTCGCTGTTTGGTCGCTGGAGAGCTGTCACACCGACAGCTCTCCAGCGACCAACGATCCTGAAGTCCCCGGGTAACCAGGGTAAACATCGGGTTACTAAGCGCAGGGCCACGCTTAGTAACCCGATGTTTACCCTGGTTACCGTTGTAAATGTAAAAAAGCAAACACTACATACTTACATTCCCGGTGTCTGGTCAGGTCCCTCGCCTTCAGCTTCCAGCACTAACTGAGCGCCGGCCGTAAAGTACAGCCGTGACGTCACCGCTGTGCTCTGCTTTACGGCTGGCCGGCCGGTGCTCACCAGTCAGTGCGGGAAGCTGACGGCGGGGGACATGACCAGACATCGGGAATGTAAGTATGTAGTGTTTGTTTTTTTACATTTACAATGGTAACCAGGGTAAACATCGGGTTACTAAGCGCGGCCCTGCGCTTAGTAACCCGATGTTTACCCTGGTTACCAGTGACGACATCGCTGAATCGGCATCACACACGCCGATTCAGCGATGTCAGCGGGAGATCCAGCGACAAAATAAAGTTCTGATCTTTCCCCAGCAACCAACGATCTCCCAGCAGGGGCCTGATCGTTGGTCACTGTCACACATAACGATTTCGTTAACGATATCATTGCTACGTCACAAAAAGCAACGATATCGTTAACTGTATCGTTATGTGTGACGGTACCCTTAGGCAGGTGTCCCCAACCTGTAGCTCGGGAGCCACATGTGGCTCGCGGTCCCATGAATTGTGGCTCGCGGCTGTCTGTCAGCTAGGTGAATTAGCTCCAGTTCTAGCAAACAGGTATGAAGAGCAAATCTGAAAATGGTGAATTTTGTGAGCAGCCCTGCACAGAAGAGCAGATCTGGATGCACATATACTGGTCCTAAGGGTTTTGAGATGATTTAATTATGGTACGCTGAAGAAATGATGATACCACCTGTCAGAGGAGGTGTTTGAAGCTGGATGTGACAGTGTCTTGGGAGTGCTTTATAGGAGAATACTGAATGGGGATATTGTGGGAAACCCTAGATCTTAGTATACTGCTTTAGCGTGACTTTTATGGAAAAACTTTGGCTACCATTATGCCTGTAATGTGGGCTTTGGTTGCCACTATTGTGAGGGGGGCAGGAGCTGAATGTGGCTCCCGACCCTCTCTCAGCGCTGAATGTGACTCTCAAGGTCAGAAATGTTGGGGACCCCTGCCCTAAGGTATGGGACTATGGGAGGTCTAGTTTCCAAAATGGGGTCACATGTGGGGGAGCTCCAATGTTTAGGCACACAGGGGCTCTCCAAACGCGACATGGTGTCCGCTAACGATTGGAGCTAATTTTTCATTCAAAAGTCAAATGGCGCTCCTTCCCTTCCGAGCCCTGCCGTGTGCCCAAACAATGGTTTACCCCCACATGTGAGGTATCAGTGTACTCAGGTCAAATTGTACAATAACTTTTGGTGTCCAGTTTCTCTTTTTATGCTTGGGAAAAATAAAAAAAATTGTTTATAAAACATCATTTTTGTGACTAAAAAGTTAAATGTTCATTTTTTCCTTCCATGTTGCTTCTGCTGCTGTGAAGCACCTGAAGGGTTAATAAACTTCTTGAATGTGGTTTTGAGTACCTTGAGGGGTGCAGTTTTTAGAATGGTGTCACTTTTGGGTATTTTCAGCCATATAGACCCCTCAAACTGACTTCAAATGTGAGGTGGTCCCTAAAAAAATGGTTTTATAAATTTTGTTGTAAAAATGAGAAATCGCTGGTCAAATTTTAACCCTTATAACATCCTAGCAAAAAAAAATGTTGTTTCCAAAATTTTGCTGATGTAAAGTAGACATGTGGGTAATGTTATTTATTAACTATTTTGTATCACATAACTCTCTTGTTTAACAGAATAAAAATTCAAAATTTGAAAATTGCGAAATTTTCAAAATTTTAGCCAAATTTTCATTTTTTTCACAAATAAACACAAAAATTATCGACCTAAATTTACCACTAACATGAAGCCCAATATGTCACGAAAAAAACATTCTCAGAACCGCTAGGATCCGTTGAAGCGTTCCTGAGTTATTACCTCATAAAGGGACACTGGTCAGAATTGCAAAAAACGGCCAGGTCATTAAGATCAAAATAGGCGGGGTCATGAAGGGGTTAAGCAAGTATTGGTTCATCTTACAGGCTGACCCAATTCTTTCAAACCATTTGCCCAACAGGCCGAATATAGTCTGTAGAAGAAACCGCAATTTGCGGAGTATGGTGTCACCTAGCAATATTTTTTTTTAATCAAAAAAATACAAAGGAGAAACCCATGAATTCTTATTCGGGCTGTTACACTTGCAACACCCTAAAATGTCTGTGCTGTAGAACAATTTTTGGTGGAGCCACCTCTTTCATATCTTAAATCACTGGTGAGAGCTTCACCATTAATTGTAGAGTGGACTGTCAGTCCACTTATGTTGTTGCAATGCAATGCAACAACTCCTGCAATGCACGTGCGGCCTACAATATGTGGGCCGCACTATTCAGATGATGCATACTATATTAAACAAGCATCGTCGCAATATACGCAACGCAATATACGGGTTTCAGCAACATAGTGTGTCCAAACATTTTTGCACTTTCCATCAAAAAGATCCAAAATTCTTAAAACTTATAATTATAGAACAAGCAGCTGTTACTGCTCTGAATCGTTATAGCAATTTGATAAAGAAAGAAAGTTTTTGGATCTTTAAATTGGGTACTCTGAGTCCTGAGGGTCTGAATTTAACCATTGAGAATGTGGCTAAAGGTACCGTCACACATAACGATATCGTTAACGATATCGTTGCTTTTTGTGACGTAGCAACGATATCGTTAAGGAAATCGTTAGGTGTGACAGCGACCAACGATCAGGCCCCTGCTGGGAGATCGTTGGTCGCTGAGGAAAGTCCAGAACTTTATTTCGTCACTGGATCTCCCGCTGACATCGCTGGATCGGCGTGTGTGACGCCGATCCAGCGATGTCTTCACTGGTAACCAGGGTAAACATCGGGTTACTAAACGCAGGGCCGCGCTTAGTAACCCGATGTTTACCCTGGTTACCAGCGTAAACGTTAAAAAAACAAACACTACATACTTACCTTCAGCTGTCTGTCCCCAGCGCTGTGCTTCTCTGCACTCCTCCTGCATCCTGTGTCAGCGCCGCACAGCCGGAAAGCACAGCGGTGACGTCACCGCTCTGCTTTCCGGCTGACCGGCGCTGACAGTGCAGAGGAAAGCAGAGCGCCGGAGGACAGACAGCTGAAGGTAAGTATGTAGTGTTTGTTTTTTTAACGTTTACGCTGGTAACCATGGTAAACATCGGGTTACTAAGCGCGGCCCTGCGCTTAGTAACCCGATGTTTACCCTGGTTACCGGGGACCTCGGGATCGTTGGTTGCTGGAGAGCTGTCTGTGTGACAGCTCTCCAGCGACCAAACAGCGACGCTGCAGCGATCAACATCGTTGTTGGTATCGCTGCAGCGTCGCTTAGTGTGACGGTACCCTAATAACAGTAGTAAGGATTAAAGAAATGCACTGTATGGGAGTAATTAGATAAGGATAGGAGGAAAGGACTGAATGTGCATTTCCTTTTCAGATTGCAGATGCTAAGCAGGTTGAGCCTGGGTCAGCACTAGCATGGGAGACTGGCTGGGAATCCCTGGTTATAACATTAACAAAGAAAGAAAAGATAAAAGGGATCAATTCATATTTTCTTTGTGTTCTTATAGTTTTTAAATAAGAATTTTATATGCTACAGTACAATCTGTTATTAGTATTTTTAGATTGTCACATTTTATATTTTATTTTAGCATGATATTGCTATATTTTACATATTTTTACATCTATATATTGTACATTTTATATTTTATATCACTTTATTTTTTGATAATTTTTTGACTATTGATTTTTTTTCCTGGTTTTATTGCTGCATTTCTGACAGCTGACCGCTTGTACACAGAGGGTTAATCAACATAATTGAATGCGTCCATCCCATTGGTCACTACCCCTATTAATGTGTCACTTCCTGCACTGTCTGTAAATTCACCTGAGGAAGGTAGCAGTCTGCTGCCGAAACGCATAGTGGTTCAATAAAAGGTTTGTTTACCACCAATCTATTGCAGTGTGTTCTATAGCCATAGCGCTCATTAAGGCCCCTTCACATTAAGCGACGCTGCAGCGATACCGACAACGATCCGGATCGCTGCAGCGTCGCTGTTTGGTCGCTGGAGAGCTGTCACACAGACCGCTCTCCAGCGACCAACGATGCCGGTAACCAGGGTAAACATCGGGTAACTAAGCGCAGGGCCGCGCTTAGTAACCCGATGTTTACCCTGGTTACCATCCTAAAAGTAAAAAAAAAAAAAACACTACATACTTACCTACCGCTGTCTGTCCTCCAGCGCTGTGCTCTGCTTCTCTGCTCTCCTCCTGTACTGGCTGGGAGCCGGAAAGCAGAGCGGTGACGTCACAGCCAGTACAGGAGGAGTGCAGAGCGCAGCGCTGGAGGACAGACAGCGGTAGGTAAGTATCTAGTGTTTGTTTTTTTTTACTTTTAGCATGGTAACCAGGGTAAACATCGGGTTACTAAGCGCGGCCCTGCGCTTAGTTACCCGATGTTTACCCTGGTTACCAGTGAAGACATCGCTGGATCGGTGTCACACACGCCGATCCAGCGATGTCAGCAGGAGTCCAGCGACGAAATAAAGTTCTGGACTTTATTCAGCGACCAACGATCTCCCAGCAGGGGCCTGATCGTTGGTCGCTGTCACACATAACGATTTCATTAACGATATCGTTGCTACGTCACAAATAGCAACGATATCGTTAACAATATCGTTATGTGTGAAGGTACCTTTAAACTGACCAAAAAAAAAATCAGTAACTATGATACTGTGAGTCACTTGTGTAGTGTTCTCACTGTTCTGGCTCCCCAGGGGCTCTGATAGTGGTGGTCAGGGACAATTCTGGCTTTTTTGCTGCTCAAGGTAAAAATGTAAATGGCGGCCCCAACAGCTCTCTCCTGGTCTAAATAAAAAGATCATTTCAGACAAGTGGCATGTTTACAACACTGATCCAATCTGTATGCTCCCATATGGTATGTGCACACAGCATATGTATTAGGCAGATTCCGCCTGGAACCCGCCTGAAAAAACACAAAAAAGAATAAACATAGGGACTGGAATGTCAAAATTACCACCTAATACTGGTGAAAGGTCCTTTTCAATAAGTTTTAACCCATTAACACACATATACTTCACATTGAAGTTGTACTCTTTAGATGCCGTGGTCAATAGTGCCATAGCCTTATAAACAACACATAGGGGGAGGCCCTTAGTCACTTGATAAGCAATTGTAAAGTGTATATGGGTTTAATGAGGGAATATACTGCTAAATCAAGTTTGCAGGTCCAAAATAACTTAAGCTGTTGAAAAACAAAAGAATTAAAAGCTATCAAAAACCAGTACCGCAAAATGTTACAATAAAAACTATACCTCACCCGCAGGAAGCAGGTTCTAATACAGCTTAAATGATATAAACTGTGACTTAAGGCCTGGCTGTTACGAGGTTAATATTTGCAATGTGCTCTTCTGCTGGAAAAAAGTTATAGGGTATATTTGCCAGACCACAAATGTCCTTTACTACAAATCCCTGTACAATTACTTGTGATATATGAGATACATGATAGAAGAACTGATCATCAAAGAGGCTTTTACTGGTAAATACATTGTAAATACCACTCTTTAATTTCCTAGACTAACTGGCAAATAATATAATTCACTGTCACATTTTCTACTACAGAATGAAATTAACAGGCCAATACATTAATGTCTTTATGCAGAAGACTGGTATAAAACACTTTGAATACTTCTAAAATATTTGGCAATGAAAAGTTGAACAAAAGTATTGCGACTTTTATCATTATTACACCAGTCCTGGCTAGCTATACCAAAATCGGCAGAGCCATGGAAGGACGGGAGCATTGCAAAACCTACCAATTTAATCCATTACTAGACATGGCGTTCCTTTCGCCAGGATCTTTCTCCAGCTTGGAGTGTCTATTGTGCCACTTGTAAGATGCATCTGATTGATAAAGCGGTGTGTGCCTCTTAATGAATAAGACTCCTTTTAGTCTGCTGACTCCTACAAAAAGATTCACAAATAGAATGTGTTCACTGTAATTTAAATTATATACTGTATACCTCTGGAAGGAGTAGCAATATAACATAGTAACATAGTAAGGCCGAAAAAAGACATTTGTCCATCCAGTTCAGCCTATATTCCATATTCCATATAGCCTATATTCCTATATTCACGACAGTGAATTTTTGACCACCATTTGCTAAAAAGGCAATACAACCCTATTGTCATGCCGTAAACGGCGATAAGGGGCAGGACGGCGTACTAGAACCCGCACCTGTCCCTGACACTATAAAAGGGACCCTGACTTGCTCTTATCTCAGGGGTACCTATAATGGTTAGGAGGCCTGAGCCGCCAGCGTATCCCTGTCTCCTGAGTAGACCCTATCAGTGGCCCCCTCTCCCCCAGAAAGGAGAACTGTACCCAAACTAGAAAATATGACAACTTGACAGGGAATATATAACACCAAAGAAGCACTAGGCGACACTAATAAAAAAAGTATAAATTTTATTCATAAGCAAATGTAAAAATATATAAAGATCAAATATAAAATCGGGGAAAACCAAACAAAATGCAGGAGCAACCAATAGGTATGGCTGGAAATAAGTGGTAATAGTCCATGTAGCGTTACCTTCACCGTAACAATATTATTATCAATAAATTTAACCATACATTCAAGAAAAACCATAAGAAAGCAGTTACCACACCACCCGACGCTGCAGCTGTCAGTGAAAAATGCACCCAAAAATAGTGCATATGTATCATAAAGGTAAGTCAGTAATTTACCATAGGTGTGCAAATCACAGCATAAAATCGTATATCTAGGTTTTTAGGAGTGCAAAATCACTGTGAGCGGCAGCATCAGGGAGTGTACAACAGTACAATCAAGACATACCAGATGGAAGGAACATATTTACCTAATGTAGACCACCAGCCAGGGACCCACGACACCCAAACTTGACAGGGAATACAGACAAGGTAACTTAATAGCAGAAACCCCAAAAACTCACACAACCACAGAGGAAACACTGAGTAGGAAAAGGGAGAGCGACTACTAAGGAGAGAAAACTGGTTTAACATGCAACCAGAAAAGCAGACAACAATCTCAGTTGATAAACCTCCAAACTCCTAACACCACGCTCCTTCACACTCCAAGTCAGGCAGCTGAACTGATCACTGACAACAGTTGTAGTCAAGGCTGGGTCTATATAGAGGATGAGATTACAAAAAACATTTCAGCTGAGAGATCAAGCTCTTGGCAACTTCAACAACAAGGTTAACGCCTGCACTGCTGGCACAAGGCAGCCAGGTCAGATTTCAGGAGAAGAGCTTCTGTTCGCTGTGTGTGAACGAGGTCCAGAGCGCTGCGGTTCTCTGAAACCTCTCAGTCGCAGAAGCCCCGTGACGGTATCCCCCCTTCTACGAGGGACCTCCGGAACCTCAGGACCAGGTTTCTTAGGATGGGCTGCATGAAACGCCCAAACCAACCTAACCGCATGGACATCGGCAGCAGGTACCCACGTCCTCTCCTCAGGACCGTACCCTCTCTAGTGTACCAGGTACTGTAGGGACTGACTAACTAAATGAGAATCCATGACCCTGGCTATCTGGAACTCGAGATTTCCATCAACAAGGACTGGAGAGGGAGGTGAAGGTGACGGATTGGATGATGCCACAAACTTCTTGAGTAACGAGCGATGAAAAACATTATGGATCTTAAATGACTGAGGCAAAGCCAGCTGAAAAGCAACAGAATTCACGACAGTCACAATCCTATAAGGGCCAATAAACCTAGGGCCCAATTTCCACGAAGGAACTCTCAGCTTAATATTTTTCGAGGACAACCTAACCCAATCACCCACACACAGATTCTAACCTTCCACACGTCTCCGATCAGCCGCATTCTTATATCTGGAACCCATCCTCTTTATCAAGAACCCCTTGCCATACGGTCGTGATGGATGAAGAAAACCTCTCCTCTTCAGGAACACCCGAGGAATCCTTCCTACTAAATTGAGCATGAAAACCATATGCCCCGAAAAACGGGGACTTACCAGTAGACTCATGAGTACGGTTGTTTACTGCAAATTCTGCAAACGGTAAGTACTTAACCCAGTCCTCCTGATTCTCTGAAATGAAACTCCTGAGATAAGTTTCAAGATTTTGATTTACGCGTTCTGTCTGACCATTGGATTGAGGATGAAAAGCTGAAGAAAATGAAAAATGAGTCCCCAACCGGCTGCAGAAAGCCTTCCAAAACTTGGAAATAAACTGCACCCCCCGGTCTGAGACAATATCTGAAGGAATACCATGCAGTCTCACAACCTCCTTGATAAAGACCTGTGCCAAAGTCTTAGCATTAGGTAATGCGGGAAGCGCAATGAAATGAGACATCTTGCTAAATCTGTCAACTACGACTAAAATAACTGTATTACCCTCCGAAACCGGTAAGTCAGTGATGAAATCAATTGACAAATGAGTCCAAGGTCTATTGGGAATCTCCAAAGGTTGGAGAGAACCAGACGGGCGAGAACGAGAGGTCTTGGAACGCGCACACACACTGCAGGCAGCAATATATTCCTGTACATCATGTTTTACCCCAGACCACCAAAAACGCCGAGAGAGAAGGTCCGTGGTAAGTAACCTTACTTCCAGGGTGTCCGGCCAAAACCGAGTCATGATGTTCATTTATGACCCTGAGACGGAGATTAGCAGGAACAAAAAGTTTACCTAAAAGGACAGGCTGCTGGGGCTTCCCCCTGTGCCTCAATCACCTCTCTCTTAAGAGTAGAATTAATTACGGCGACTACTACACCCTTCTGCAGTATAGGAGCTGGCTCAGAATTATCCCCACCCCTCGGGAAACGGGATAATGCGTCGGCCTTGACATTCTTGCTTCCTGGCCTATACGTAATGTAGAAATTGAACCTGGCGAAGAACAGAGACCACCTTGCTTGCCTAGGTGTAAGACGCTTTGCAGATTCTAAATACAGCAGATTTTTGTGATCTGTGATCACCATGACAGGGTGAAGTGCTCCCTCCAAAAAATGACGCCATTCTTCAAATGCCCATTTAATTGCTAACAACTCTCTGTTACCAATATCATAATTCTTCTCCGTAGGAGATCATTTTTTCGAGGAAAATGCACACGGACGCCACTTACTCGGAGAAATCCCCTGTGACAATACAGCTCCCACCCCTACCTCAGAGGCATCCACCTCTACCATAAATGGCTGAGTGATGTCAGGCTGTATTAATATGGGTGCAGTGGAAAAACACTTTTTCAAAGTTTCAAAAGCTTTGCAGGCCGCACTGGACCATACAGAGAAGTCCGTGCCTCTCTTGGTCATGTCTGTTAATGGTTTGGCTACCACTGAAAAGTCTTTAATAAATTTGCGATAAAAGTTTGTAAAACCTAAAAACCTCTGTAAGGCCTTAAGGTCCTCAGGACGATCCCACTCCAAGACCGCCTTGACCTTAGCCGGATCCATACGAAATCCTGTGGAGGACAAAATATTACCCAAGAATGGAATCTCTTTGACTGCGAACATGCATTTCTCAAGTTTGGCAAATAACTTATTGTCCCTGAGCACCTGAAGGACCTGCCTAACATGAGCCTGATGAGACTCGAGGTCTGGAGAATAAATTAAGATATCATCGAGCTATACCACCACAAACCTACCAATCAGGTGACAAAGTATATCGTTGACAAAGTGTTGAAACACGGCCGGAGCATTACATAACCCAAAAGGCATAACCAAGTTTTCGTAGGGTCCCTCTGGAGTATTAAATGCCATCTTCCATTCATCCCCCTCCCTCATACGAATGAGATTATATGACCCCCTGAGATCCAATTTGGAGAACCACTTAGCCCCCACAATTTGATTAAAGAGATCCGGAACAAGAGGGAGCGGAAAAGAATCCCGGACCGTAATTTGATTTAATTCACAGAAGTCTAGGCATGGGCGTAAACCCCTGTCTTTCTTCTTAACAAAGAAGAACCCAGCTGCAATGGGAGAAGACGAGGGTCTGATATGACCCTTGGTCAGACTCTCCGTGATATAATCCTTCATGGCTTGTCTCTCAGAAGCAGAGATGTTGTAAAGTCTACTCTTAGGTAGCTTAGCTCCAGGAACGAGACTTATGGCACAATCATAAGGGCGGTGTGGAGGTAGCTCCTGACTTCCCTCCTCAGAGAATACATCCTCAAAATCAGAGATGAACTCTGGCAGAACCTGAGAAGCCACCCCGGCCAGCCGGGTGCCCAAGCAATGTTCCTGGCAAAACTCACTCCATCTAGTTACCTCTCGAGCCTGCCAGTCTAGCACCGGATTGTGTAGTGTGAGCCAGGGTAAACCGAGAACTATAGGCAATGGTAATCCCCCCAACACATAACAATCTATTGACTCGGAGTGTAAGGCCCCTATTTGCAGGCTCACCCCTCGGACAATCTGGGTGAAAGTCCCTGGCTCAAAGGTGCAGAGTCAATCGCAATTATGGGTATGGATCTGGGCAACTCCTGAGTTTTAAGCCACTGGGCCTGAACGAACCCAGCATCGATTAAATTAAACCCTGCCCCAGAGTCTAAGAAGGCAAAAACTATGAGCTTACTCTCACCAAGACGGATCTCGGCTGGTAAGAAAAATTGTGGCTTACCTATGGAGGAAACAAGTACACCCGAGTTGCCAACCTCCCCACAACCCGGGCTCACTAGTTTTCCGGTGGTTGTCTTCTAGAAGGACACACATATGCATAATGACCCTTTCTGCCACAGAAAAAACATACACCTCCCTTACGCCGTACTACTGCTGCCCCCTTAGAACGAGTTGCGGCACCTAACTGCATAGGTTCCTCTAGACACTCAGATTCTGGTAACTTCAAATTCGAGTCACCCTTAAAAAACGGCGTCTCCTTAAGTATTTGGCGTAGGCCTCCAGAGTAGCTGGTCTCTCCTGTAGGGCGAAGGCATCTTTTATCTTATCAGATAGTCCCTAATAAAATTGACTGCGAAGTGCGGGATCATTCCACATTGTATCAGTAGCCCATCTCCGAAACTCAGAGCAGTAATCCTCCACTGGCCAGTCTCCCTGCCGGAGGTGTTGTATAGTAGACTCAGCGAGGGAGATGCGGTCAGGATCATCATACACGTGACCCAAGGCTAGAAAAAACTCCTCCACAGTCCGTAACGGCAAAGCGTCAGCGTTAAGCGAAAAATCCCAGGCCTGGGGATCACCTTGTAAAAGCGAGATTACAATCCCGACCCTCTGCTCCTTAGAACCAGAAGTGTGGGGGCGCAACCTAAAGTATAATTTACAGGCCTTCCTGAATGTAACAAACTTGTTGCGCCCCCCCAGAGAACCTGTCAAATAATGCAATCTTAGGCTCCAGTGAAGCTTGTGGAGGTGAAGCAACCCCTGCAGTGGCCACTGGAGAGCGCTGTACAACCGCCGAGCGGAGGTCAGCCACCTCTATACTGAGTTGCTGCAATTGTCCAGCCAAAGCAGCAATGGGATCCATATTGGACCAAAAAGGATTTTAAGGTCAGTGATACTGTCACGCCGTAAACGGCAATAAGGGGCAGGGCGGCGTACTGGGACCCGCACCTGTCCCTGACACTATAAAAGGGACCCTGACTTGCCCTCATCTCAGGGGTACCTATAATGGTTAGGAGGCCTGAGCCGCCAACGTATCCCTGTCTCCTGAGTAGACCCCATCAGTGGCCCCCTCTCCCCCAGAAAGGAGAACTGTACCCAAAGTAGAAAATATGACAACTTGACAGGGAATACAGACAAGGTAACTTAAAGGGCCACTGTCACCCCCCTCCAGCCGTTATAAACTAAAAGAGCCACCTTGTGCAGCAGTAATGCTGCAGTCTAACAAGGTGGCTCTTTTAGTTTTTGTTTCTGTTATTGCCACAATAAATGTATTTATAATTCTGCTGAAATACCTGTCTTTGCCCATGGAGGCGGGTCTGAAGCCTCCTCTTAGAAGCGCCCAACTGCCGTCAGTCATCTGTTGGGTAGATTTTCGCCGCCCCCTCAGCGCTATTATTGTGTGAATTCCGGCGCCTGCGCTCTGCTCTTCTGCCTTGTGCAGGCGCATAGAGCATTATCCGTCCGAGCGCTGATGCCGGGTTCCTTTCTGTGCCTGTGCGTTCAGTGCGGCCAGCCTGTTACTGAATCCCCGCACTGTGTTATGCAGTATGCACAGTGCGGGGCTGGGATTCCTGGGCATGCGCACTGCGCTTGTCAGACGCTCCACAGGTCCCCCGCCTTCCAGCGTTGTTCTGTGCAGCTTTTCCAGATGCCGGCAAGGATACCTGTATATTCCGGCAACGCAGAAAGGCGAGGGACCTGGGGAGCGTCTGAGAAGCGCAGTGCGCATGCCCAGGAATCCCAGCCCCGCACTGTACATAATGCATAACACAGTGCAGGGCGGGGATTCAGTAACAGGGTGGCCACACTGCCCGCACAGGCGCAGAACGGAACCCGGCGCCAGCGCTAGGACGGCAAATGCTCTATGCGCCTGCGCAAGGCAGAAGAGCAGAGCGCAGGCGCCGGAATTCACACAATAACAGTGCTGAGGGGGCGGCGAAAATCTACACAAGAGATGACTGACGGCAGTTGGGCGCTTCTAAGAAGAGGCTTCAGACCCGCCTCCATGGACAAAGACAGGTATTTCAGCAGAATTATAAATACATTTATTGTGGCATTTACAGCACCAATAACTAAAAGAGCCATCTTGTTAGAATGCAGCATTACTGCTGCACAAGGTGGCTCTTTTAGTTTATAACGGCTGGAGGGGGGTGACAGTGGCCCTTTAATAGCAGACACCCCGAAAGCTCACACAACCACAGAGGAAACACTGAGTAGGAAAAGGGAGAGCAACTACTAAGGAGAGAAAACAAGTTTAGCATGCAACCAGAAAAGCAGACAAGCACGGTGGCAGTGTGGTTAGCACTGCAACCTTGCAGCGCTAGAGTCCTGGGTTCAAACCCCACCAAGGACAACATCTGCAAAAGAGTTTGTATGTTCTCTCCGTGTTTGCGTGGGTTTCCTCCGGGTTCTCTGGTTGCCTCCCACATTCCAAAGACATACTGATAGGGAATTTAGATTGTGAGCCCTAACGGGGACAGTGATGATAATGTGTGCAAAACTGTAAAGCGCTGTGGAATATGTTAGCGCTATATAAAAATAAAGATTATTAAAATAAAGATTATTACAACAATCTCAGTTGATAAACCTCCAAACTCCTAACACCACGCTCCTTCACACTCCTCCAAGTCAGGCAGCTGAACTGATCACTGACAACAGTTGTAGTCAAGGCTGGGTCTATATAGAGGATGAGATTACAAAAACCATTTCAGCTGAGACCAAGCTCTCAGCAACTTCAACAACAAGGTTAACTCCTGCACTGCTGGCACAAGGCAGCCAGGTCAGAATTCAGGAGAAGAGCTTCTGTTCACTGTGTGTGAACGAGGCCCAGAGCGCTGCGGTTCTCTGAAACCTCTCAGTTGTGGAAGCCTCGTGACACCTATGGATATGTTTCACATATAAACCAGAACCTTTCCCAGATCACATGCAAACTGTAGGGCATAAATGAAGTGTGAACAGTGGCATTAAAAAACAACCTTCTGACAAATTCAATACAAATAGCAAACCAATATTTCAAGGAGCTCCTGAGAACCAAATAATCTTATTCTGGGTTATTCCACCCAACCAAAACTCATTCAACAATAACTAAATTTGAACAACATTTTTCAGTTCAGAGATTCCTTCGGGTGTCCTGAAACTTCCTTTTCTGGGTGAGTTGCTGGTTTCACAAGGTTTGAATCCAACAAAGTGCACATCTGCATGGTGTCATTGTGAGATGTGTGTCGGCTCACCAGGGGGGTATAAATGTGTATACAGTTGCGCTCAAAAGTTTACATACCCCGGTAGAGTTCTTACTTTCTTGGTCTTTTTTCTGAGAATATGAATGATAACACCAAAGCTTTTTCTACACTCATGGTTAGTGGTTGGGTGAAGCCATTTATTGTCAAACTATTGTGTTTTCTCTTTTTAAATCATAATGACAACCCAAAACATGCAAATGACTCTGTCAAAAGTTCAAAAACCCAATTTCTAAATACTGTGTATTGCCCCCTCTAACATCAATGACAGCTTGAAGTCTTTAGTGGGAGTTGTGGATGAGGTTCTTTATTTTCTCAGATGGTAAAGCTGCCCACTCTTCTTGGCAAAAAGCCTCAAGTTTCTGTAAATTACTGGCCTGTCTAGCATGAGCTGCGCGCTTGAGATCTGCTCAGAGTGGCTTAATGGTATTGAGGTCAGGAGACTGAGATGGCCACTCCAGAACCTTCACTTTGTTCTGCTGCAGCCAATGAGAGGTCGACTTGGCCTTGTGTTTTGCATCGTTGTCATGCTGGAACGTCCAAGTATGTCCCATGCGCAGCTTCCGGGCTGATGACTGCAAATTTGCCTCCAGTATTTGCTGATAACATGCTGCATTCATCCTTCCTTGAACTTTGACCAAGTTTCCTGTGCCTTTGTAGCTCACATATCCCCAAAACACCAGCGATCCACCTCCAGCGATCCATGCTTTACAGTAGGAATGGTTTTCCTTTCATCATAGGCCTTGTTGCCTTCTCTCCAAATGTAACGTTTATTGTTGTGGCCAAAAAGTTCAATTTAAGTCTCATCACTCCAAATTACCTTGTTCCAGAAGTTTTGAGGCTTGTCTCTGCTGTTTTGCATATTGTAGGCGAGATACTTTGTGGCATTTGCACAGTAAAGGTTTTCTTCTGGCGACTCGACTATGCAGCCCATTTTTCTTCAACTGCCTCCAGCCACACAGCTAGTTTTCAGAGAGTCTAGTATTTCAGCTGATGTTATTTGTAGGTTTTTCTTTGCATCTTGAACAATTTTCCTGGCAGTTGTGGACAAAATTTTTGTTGGTCTACCTGACCATGGTTTTGTTTTTACAGAACCCCTGATTTTCCATTTATTAATCACAGTTTGAATGCTGCTGACCGGCATTATCATTTCCTTGGATATCTTTTGGTATCCCTTTTCTGTTTTATACAGTTCAACTACCTTTTCCCATAGATCCATTGACAATTCTTTTGCTTTCCCCATGACTCACAATCCAGAAACGTCAGTGGCTGGATGAAAGATGCAAGAGTCTGTCTAGATCTCAGCAATTCACTCAACTTTTATGCACTCACACTGATTACAAGCAAACAGGTCACAGTTGAGGATGTTACCTTTAGTAGTCATTCAAACCCATTTGTGTCAACTTCTGTGCATGTTATTAGGCCAAAATCACCAAGGTATGTAAACTTTTGATCAGGGTCATTTGGATGTTTTGGGTTGTCCTTATGATTTAAAAAGAGAAAACACAGTAGTTTGACAATAAATGGCTTCACCCAACCACTTACCATGAGTGGAGAAAAAGTTTTGATGTTATAATTCATATTCTCTGAAAAAAAAGGCTAAGAAAGCAAAAATTCTGCAGGGGTATGTAAACTGTGAGCACAACTGTACATGTGTCTGCATCAGCATAATACTGTACCTATTGTTGCTCATCTGCAGTAATGTTGTTATTTGATCACAAGATGTCACTGTTGCCTAAGCATTGCTAAAAGATCTTGAGATGCCTGCAAAATGTCAGAGGTGAGGCTACAATCTGAGTGATGTGAAACACAGGAAGAGGAAGTGTGGCCATCCTGAGAACAGTTTGCAGTTATTTAGTACAGGAAGAGGATGTAGGGGAATCCAATGATATCCTCTGGTTGAATCCTCTCTCTGAGACCAGAGCAATGGCAGATGGGAGCCAATCTAGTCCATGACTAGAACCTGTCCAGATGTGATGCATTTCTGCCAGGAACACTGCTGAGATGCAAAAAAGGCCAGAAGCTAGCATGATAGGTGTTGGATGCCGCTTAGGAGTTAAGCCACAGTCATTAATGGTACCTTTCACCTCCTGGGGGGGGGGGCTCATCTACCTGTATACACTGATTGTTTGCCTGGAGCAGACCAGGGTTGGTAAGAAAGCTAAGTCCCACTGCACCGCTCTAGTGGGTAACCGTGCATGCACTACACTACATTCTGGCACCAAAATACTCATGGCTGAGATAAAGCCTGTATCAGATAGATAGGCATGTTGATTGTATAAGGCCACGTTTATTGCCAAAAAAGAATGCTAATCCACGCCTAGGTGCCGACATGGCACGCAATGGACTTCAGACCAAACTTGAACTTTTTCTTTCAAGACAGAGTTTCTGAGGAACATTATATTACGTGATAATTGTTCAACTTCGAAAAACTTCGCTTAGCCGACGCAGTTGGTTAACTATTCGGTCATTTTCGGTATAATTGATGAGTGAATATTCTTATTAAATCATTGAAGTCACATCGGGGCCCGGGAAGGGTATTTGGTTGGGGGATAGAGGTAATTGATTGTAAGATTATGAACTGTTGTGCTGTACCGCAGGCGAGCCTGTACATTACATTCATATAATTGTTCCAGTTCCCAGGGTGTTAACAGGTAACAGGTGGCTGATTTGGATAGGCAAGTCAGTAGGCAGATTTTTAGGAAGTATAGTAGGTACAGATTGGGTGCCACGCTGTACAGCACAAGGGTCTCATCCTATCGGCTGAATGTTTGTGTAATGTCTTCAATGTTTTCTATTTTCTGGTTGAGTCATCCACATAACTAAGTAGAATAATTACAGTGAGTGAACTGTGTAGGAGTCGGTTTTCTTGCCCGTGAGTTCGCTGTATCCTGAGGAACACTCCCCGCTACATATTCTCCTTTGGAATCCAGCAAAAACTAACATACCATTCAATGACCAGATGGTAGTTTGCAGGAAATTCTATTAACTAGGGCAGATTAAAGGGAACCTGTCATGTCAGAAAACGCTATTAACCTGCATACATAGGTTTAAAAGGAACCTGTCAGGTCCCCCATGCCCTCCAACCCTAGCAGCATTCGCCTATTTATGAGCTAATTCCCTGCCTAAACAGTCCTGCATAACATTGAGTGAAAACAAGGTATAAAAAGGTATTTATAATATCCTCATTTGCTATGCTAATAAGGATTTTGACTAGTTGATGGGCATTAGGTGTCCCAGACTAGTCAGCCTTCTTTCCACGTTTTCCCACCCCTGTGTGCGTGATAGCATAATTTGAATGAGCGACACTGCTCCTGCAAATCTTGCGTATGCACTCCGCTCATTCTGGCAGAGTTACTGCGTCTCTGACGCCAGGTGTACTGTTCCTAGCTTCAGAAGCGTGCACTGCGCAAGACGGGAATCTAAGTTCTAAAATTCCAGACATGTGCATGCAGTAAGGTTATTCACATGGGAAGAAGGAATCAATATCACCATTACACACTGAATGGGAAACCACTGGGTAAATCTGACAGGGAGAAGGACTTGGGGATCCTAGTTAATGATAAACTTACCTGGAGCAGCCAGTGCCAGGCAGCAGCTGCCAAGGCAAACAGGATCATGGGGTGCATTAAAAGAGGTCTGGATACACATGATGAGAGCATTATACTGCCTCTGTACAAATCCCTAGTTAGACCGCACATGGAGTACTGTGTCCAGTTTTGGGCACCGGTGCTCAGGAAGGATATAATGGAACTAGAGAGAGTACAAAGGAGGGCAACAAAATTAATAAAGGGGATGGGAGAACTACAATACCCAGATAGATTAGCGAAATTAGGATTATTTAGTCTAGAAAAAAGACGACTGAGGGGCGATCTAATAACCATGTATAATTATATAAGGGGACAATACAAATATCTCGCTGAGGATCTGTTTATACCAAGGAAGGTGACGGGCACAAGAGGGCATTCTTTGCGTCTGGAGGAGAGAAGGTTTTTCCACCAACATAGAAGAGGATTCTTTACTGTTAGGGCAGTGAGAATCTGGAATTGCTTGCCTGAGGAGGTGGTGATGGCGAACTCAGTCGAGGGGTTCAAGAGAGGCCTGGATGTCTTCCTGGAGCAGAACAATATTGTATCATACAATTATTAGGTTCTGTAGAAGGACATAGATCTGGGGATTTATTATGATGGAATATAGGCTGAACTGGATGGACAAATGTCTTTTTTCGGCCTTACTAACTAAGTTACTATGTTACTATCTTTACAACTATATATTGTGTTTCTTTGATTTCTAGGTTCCACATCGTGACGCCACCATTGACAACGACCTCCTAATAACGTTGGTGCAGGAGCGAGTTCCGTTGTGGGACACCCGGGATCAAGGGCACTCGGACAGTGTGGTCATTCGGCAGCTATGGGATGAAGTGGCTAGCTAGCCATTGGCCACGTCACAAGTCAGAAAGGATTTTTGTAAGTATTGCAATGTGGTCTGACGCAGCAGTGAACCTGTGGTGCATTGTTTTACAATTTCTTTTGTTTTCCCCCTTCACGGTGAACAGAGTCTAAGTCCATTGGCGTTCGAAGAAGGATCACTTCAATAAGGACCTGAGAGAGGAGATCCAAGTTCGAAGTGGTGCTGCTCAAAAGATTTCCAAATACAAGTACCATCGTATGCTCTCCTTTTTGAGGCCTGCGGTTGGTCATCAAACGTAAGTATTTTTGTGTTGTATTCCATGGTATAACATCTAAATTTTTCTTTTCCACAGAATATGTTGGCGCTTTTAAAATTTTTATTTTTTTTGTAGTAATGTTTTAATTTCTTTTTCACACAGAACCTGGAGAAGCCCCACTGAACCTGGATCGTTCTCTGTTGGAGCGGCCCCTCATCGAACAGCCACCAAACAGTCCCAGTCATCCACCAGTGATGCAGCAAGTGGGTATGCTTCACAGGCTGGAGAACAGGCAGCTGGTCCTTCTGGTTTTCCCCTGTCCCAGTCCTCTGCCACTGTTTTTTTTGGGGTCTTCTCACCAGTGGCAGAAGGCCTGGGACAGGCCACTCATGCCCGAGTTTGTTCACTTAGTCTCAGTCTTCCAGAATGGCCTGAAGGCGGTTGGCAATAGACAGGAAAGTGGGTTCGCCCGTGTGAACACACTTTTCCAGGAAGCCAACCGACGCCTTGACCGCCTGGAAGCCAACCTTCAGAGACCAGCACAACATTTTTTAAATGCTATAGCGCGGGGCATGTCGGAAAACCTTACGCCTGATCTCCAGCTGAATGAGATGCAGGCCTGCCATGCTGCTTACGTTCAGGCTATGCAGCAGACCCAGTACTTCCAGCAGCCACACATGGCATTTCCAGCTGTTCCACCACTAATCCGCTTCACCACGATGCCGAATCATGCTGCAAACCTGCCTAAAGCCACCACCATGTCGAGTCCTGATGCACACCACCATGGCTTGCTGCATGCCAGTCTACCTCCACCACCATGCCGACTCCTGCTGCACGCCAGTCTACCTCCACCACCAAGCCAAATCTGGCTGCATAGCAGTCTACCTCCACCAGCTTGCCGAGTCCTGCTGCCACCAGCCTCAAGCCACCACTCCCACCCTCCCAAAGAAAAAAAGAAACAAACAGAAGGCCACTACCAGTTCTGCACAGCAACCCAAGAACAAGACTAGGACCATCAAACGTACCCCCAAACTGTCCTACCACCTCCACCCTCACCTCCCAATGTGACTCTGTTTTCTAATTTGTCTCTCCCTTCCAATGTGTCTCTCCCTTCCCACGCTTCCACTCCTAATGTGTCTACTCCCATTCCTGACCTCCCAGACCCCACACATTTTGTAGACCCTTCCCCTGGAACCCCTTCACCATCCACACATGGTAGCCAATCATCCCAGCTCCACACCCCCCATGTCCATAATATTTGACCCTCCAACATTCCCCAAAGCTAATTCTTTATTGTTAAATAAAATTTTGCTTTTGTTTGCACAATCACTGTGTTCTTTGTTTCTTTATGCGCCATTGCCACACCTATGCTCTGTCGCTCCAAACACACACTTATGCATCATCACCGAAAACACACACATGTGTGTATTGTATTGTTGAGGGAACTTGGAACAGGTGTTTAATTAGAGGTGTTTTATTATTTCAGTCATCAAACATTACATGTACATTTTAACAATACAGGTAAATTTTAACATTACAGGTACATTTTAACATTATAGGGACATTTTAGCAGCTTAAACCATATCGTCTTGCCATGCCACACGTCCAATGTCCTAAACAAAGTAGGCATCAAATGTATCCCTCATTTGGGCAACTTCCACTGTAGTCCTCAGAGGGTGATCTTGGTAATCTGGCAATGTGGTAGCAACAGGTTCATCAAGTTCTAAGTTGGGTTGCTCTTTTGCAAGGAATGTAATTGTGCATAACAACACACGCAATTGTCGGGGTCGTCACGACAATACCCTTCATCCACCAGTCATTCCAAATCAAGATAAGAGCAGTGGTACCAAATTGAAGAATGAGTCAGACAAAATCTGGTTCAAACTCAGTGCCTGCCCATTTGTCTACCAGGTGTAGTTACGTCTCAGCAACTACTGAACTTTATTTCCTGATACACAATATTACATGATCTATTGGGGGAAGGTGTGCAGAGGGCGGGAATAGGCGGGGGTTAAGCAATGTATCTAGTATTCAGTCCTTCTGGTTGGTCTGACGTCATCTGATGAATCTTTCTTTGTCCACATCTTGTTAAGTTTCGAATTCCAGAGAAATGATACTTGTCCTTCTGGAATGTGCAACTTGTTCCTTCAGCCTGAAAGTGGGGCAAAGGTGAATACTGGCAGCCATCTTAAATACAGTTAAATTTGCATTGGCAAGTATGAAGGGAAAAACTTATTGTTTCACAGCATAAGAATATATATATGTACAAAAGTGTATTTTTACCTTGACAATCCCCCCTAAACACTAAGTTTTTCCCTAAAAAGAAAGATCCTTCGAGACTGTCCATGTGATGGGGAAAGGGGAGGTGGATTTCTTCATCCAGACACCTCAGAAGCTCTCCCCTTGTGAGAGGCCTCCAGGCAGCTGAACCCTTCACTAGCTTCACATGGAGTTCTCCCGCTGTCCCTAAACTAAATCTCTTAGCATCATCTGAGAGTAAAGGGTATTGTCTATCTTCTTGAGGGGGGCATACTTAGGGATCTCCCCTGGATCAGTGCCATCGCACTCTGGTGGGTCTACTTCTTGGTTGAGGAAGGTGCCAGTCGGAGTTGCCTCAGTGATAACCTTTTTATACAGGGGAATAACACAACAGAGGATTATCGATCTAACTACAAGAAGGGCAAACAGTACTAGACAAGCTTGTTGAAGAAATCCTTTGAGCCCACCCAACCAACCGGAAAAGAATGATATGTCTACTCCTGCATTAGATTTTAATTCTGCTGCTAACCCATTTATCTTTTTAAGAGCTATCATGGTCTTTCCATTTACCCCAGAGTTCTGAGGGATATAGGTACAACACTCCTATCCCACCATCCCACAGACTCCTCCTTTCTCAAAGCCAGCATAGATCTGGTTCTGGGCTTTAAATTGGTCAGGCACCCCCCTTGGCACTCCAATGCCATCGACATATACCAATGGATTTTCTTCATAACTCATGTGGAGCTGATCGAGACTTCTCTTCTTTCTGGTATATTCATCAGGTGTCTCTGGATCCCAAGGTAAAATCTTGAACTGCATAGCTAATTTAACAAGGGTACATTGACCTGTCCAGGCATTAGGCAACCTAGGATGGAGCTTACCATCTCCACATAACCAATAAATGTCGTACATATACTGTGTATGATTAGCTAGCAAGTCAGTATCCAGGGAACTGTTCTCTTTGCAGAACCCTGTCTCGAAGACCCCTACTGGTGTACCTGTAGTGTCGTGGGAATTATAACATGTATAATTATCAGCTAATACGGTTATTCCCCCTGGGACCTTTAGTTTAGGTTCTTCATGAATTACTGGAACATAATCTGAGCAATCAGTGGGCTTTAGACCCTTCAACAGATTCATAACACAGGCAGTGGTATTGTCATCAGGAAAAAACAATGCATGTGTGTATAGATGTATATCCGCTGCAGCACAACACATCCTACAGAGATATTCTGAACTCTTACATTGTATCTTACCCATTCTAACCATAAATTTGTCCTTGGGGCTGTTTGTGTTTCTATGGAGAAGACTTCTTGTCAACTAAGACCTGGAATGGTGATTACTTCGTTAACTATATTTTGCAAACGTTCACCTGGGCCTGTTTTAGCTGTACTGGTAACGGGGGCCTTGGCTGGTCTGAAGCTAATATCCTGGAGCTTTATATGGCCTAAATTCCCATAGTATCCACTATTAAACACATTATGAAAATGTCTTCCCAGCACAATTGTTATCTCTGGTAACACATATATAATACTGGATAATTCCCTCTACCACCCGCTGAGTCTCGGGGCACTTGACTACATCGCAGAAATCAAATCACCAGATATTTACCTGGGCCGTTAGGTTTACCCAGAGAATAGTGGCACCGGTATTCTTATTTACAATAGGGGCCGGGGAGGTAGGGGCGAGGATGGCCCCCAGCCACAGGACCAAAAACAACAGCAACATTTTCCTTCGATCACCACTGTGACTAGGCGCTGGTCTGGTCTCTTTTGCAGTGTGAAGCGTAGATCCAGGTGCTCTTTCCTTCAAGTTTTACTGACATAGTTTTTCACGACCATAAAACCACCAGGCTTCAAATTGTGACCAATATTGGTTTCTGCTGAATCTGGAAGGGAAAAAGAAACTAAAACATGGGTGTTAGCAACATTTTTTACTAAGCTGAATAACATATTGAACAGCACGGTCAGTTTCTTCTGACAACTACTGAGACTGAAAATTTACAACTGAGAACCTAGCACCAAACAATATCTCATATGGGGACAGGCTATATTTTGAAATAGGGGTAGTACGAATGTATAAGAGCCCTGGCCATGGAGCCGTAGTCTCCTGCATCATTTTGGTCAATTGTCCCTTCAGTGTGCCGTTCAGCCTCTTAACTTTCCCACTGGATTGTGGAGAGTATGGAGGGCTACAGTGGATCCAAGCATTGTCAGAACCTCCTGATACACGAGAAGAAAAGGCCGGGCCTTGATCACTTTCAGCAACTTCTGGAACACCATATCTGCATATAACTTCCATCACCAGTTTCTTTGCTGTGGTCTTTGCAGTCACGTTGGTAACGGGGAATGCTTCTGGCCAATTGGAGAACATATCGACAACCACCAGACAATATTCATACCTTCCAGACTTAGGCAACGTGATGTAGTCCACCTGGAGCTTTTGGAAAAGATAGTCGGGCTTAGCAAGGTGCTTCGGGGGTACACGTTGAAGTTGACCGGGATTGCAGGTCTGACAGATACCTCGATGTGTGGGCCCATGCGCCCACGTGACAATAGCAGGGTACATCCGCTTAGGGAGACACACAAGTTGGTCCTTTTTCCAGCGACCATGTCCATACGTGCTCCATCAGCTTCCACTGCTTCACTTCTTCCTTTGGAGACATTCTTTGCATCGTCATTAAGCGGGGTCCCGTAGAAAACCTCAGTCTGGCGTAGATCATCAGGTTCCTGTAGAGTCAGTGTTTCTTGTAACTGTTTACGCTGAGAGCGTGTGGTCACCATAGCTGGTATGGTCAGTTCAATGGGTAGGATAGCAGCAGCTTTTGCCTGCATATCCGCAAAGGCGTTACCACCAGTCTGTGGACTGTTCCATAGTACCATGCTCCTTAACTTTGATAATGGCCACCTGGGTAGGTAATTCGATTGAGTCCATGAGGGTTTTAACAGCTTCAGCATTCTTCACTGGAGTCCCGGCAGTAGTAACAAACCCTTGATTGGTCCATAGGGCTCCGAAATCATAAGCAATACCAAATGCATACTGTGAGTCCATGTATATATTAGCCCGCCTGTCTTTGGCCAAAGTATATGCAGTAGACAGAGCCTGATGTTCAGCTTCTTGTCCTGACAGTGAGGGAGGGAGTGCAGCTCCGTGCACTACAGTGTCTTCCATAGTAACAGCGTATCCTGTGTGGAGTCTGCCAAAATCATCAGCATATCTTGAACAGTCTTTCAGGGCCTTGTAGAGAAATTGCATTATGCGGGATGCGTCCGGTATCCACTGACAACAATAAGTACATAGTCCAAGGAAACGCTGGAGCTCAGTCTCATCTTTTGTAGCTGATGGCTATTTTTCTTTCTTCTGTGAGGTGTCTGGCACCCTGAAGGAGACAGTGACCCAAAAATATCACTTGACCAAGGCAGAACCGAAGTTTCGAGGCCGAAACCTGACAGTTCAGATCTGCCAGATACTTGCGAAAACTAACAGTGGCAACAATGGCTTCCTGCTCTGTCTGTGTACACAACAAAAAACAAAAAAAAATTACCCACATACTGAAGCAACATGACATAAGGATATTCTAACTCAGTGGCGTAACTACAAAGTTATGGGCCCCGGTGCGAACTTTCAAATGGGGCCCCCCACCATGCCAAAATGTTTTCCACCCAAATTCACATTTTCCCTATTAATGTTGCACACTATAGCTTTATTGCAAAGTTGTATAGTGTGACCTCAGTTGCATAACTATCCAGTGCCGCATCCTGGCATATATTTGTCCCCTGTACTGCCATTGTTATGTAATGTATAAAAGAAAATAAACCATTATACTCATCAGGGGCTAACATAGAAGTCATGGGGATCCATATAAGAAGTATAATGCACCCCCATAGTACTCCTTATAGTATAATACACTCCCCATAGTCCCCCATATAGTATTGTACACTCCTCAGTCCTCCATATAGTATAATACACTCCTCCGTATATTAAAACACACTCCTCATAGTGCTCAATATAGCATAATACACTGCTCAGTCCTCCATATAGTATAATACACTCCTCCATATATTAAAATACACTCCTCATAGTGCTCCATATAGCATAATACAATCTTCGTAGTGCTCCGTATAGTATAATACACTGCTCATAGTGCTCCATATAGTATAATGCACCGCCATCGTCATCCATGTTGTACAATTCACTTCCCATAGTATGATGCACCATAGTTCTTCATATAGTATAATATATTCCCCATAGTCCTCGATTCAGTATAATGCAGCCCACATATAGTATAATACATCCACCCCACAGAGTATACTGCAGCCCTGCTATACAATACAATGTAACCCCCATAGAATATAATGCAGCCCTCCTCATAGTGTAATGCAGCCCCTCCATACAGGGGCAGTGAGAAAGACATGAGCAAATGGTGACTAGGGGGCAGGGGACAAGGACACAAGGGGGGTAGTGGAGACAGGCACAAGGGTAACATAGGGGGGCTAGGGAGCAAGGAAGACAGACACATGGGGGCTAGGAGGCAGGGGAGAAGGTTACAAGGGGACTAGTGGGCAAGGGAGACTGACACAAGGGGACAAAGGAGACTGGCACAAGGGGACACACAGGGACTAGTTGGCCAGGGAGACTGACAAGGGGACACACGGGGACTAGTGGACAAGGCAGATTGACACAAGGGGCACATGGGGACTAGATGGCCAGGGAGACTGACAAGGGGACACACAGGGACTAATGGTCAAGGGAAACTGGCACACGGGGACAAGGGACACAAGCATAAGGGGACAAGGGAGACAGGCGCAAGGGGACACACAGGGACTAGTGGGCAAGGGACACTGACAAGGCTACACACGGGGACAAGGGATAGAAGCACAAGGGGACTCATAGGGACTAGGAGGAAGGGGAGAAGGGCACAATGGGACACACGGGAACTAGGGTGCAAGGGAGACAGGCACAAGAGGACACAAGGGGACTCAGAGGGCAGAGTAGATAGGGACGCAAGGGCTGCAAGGGGACAGAGGAAGACGGGGGGACTGGGGAGGAGGGAAGAAGGGGGCACAGGGATTACAAGGACAGGGTAGATGGAGAACACATGGTGAGAAAGGGGACAGGGGAGACTTGAGAGCAGGGCAGACGAGTCACACAGGGACAATGGGCAGGGAATGCTTGGGAGATGAGGAGCATTGGGAGACCAGGGGAGGAGGAACAAGGTGTGTACGGGGGGCCCGGAGGAGCACAATGACCTGAACCTGGGGACCTACTAGGACATGGGGCATCATAAACGCCGGTATAGTTCACTGCGGCGGGGGGAGTTGGGTGCGTCTGACCTGTTGGGCCCCTGACTTGCCAGACTGTGGTAGTTACGCCCCTGCCTCACACACACTACAGATATCATACACACACACACGCACTTCAGATATCACACACACACTATAGATATCACACACGTTATATTAAAAATACCACTATTGATGTGTATATTCGTTATATAGGCCATACTGGTGTGTGTGTATATATACACACACACGTACATATATACACAGCAGTATCACCTATATATAACGTATATACACATCAGTAGTAGTATTGCCTATAGAACGTATATAGACTGCTGTATATACATTATATAGGTGATACTATCATTATATACAGAAGCAGCCAGTATCACTTATATATTGTATATACAGCAGTATATATACATTCTATAGGCAATACTACTACTGATGTGTATATACGTTATATATAGGTGACACTGCTGTGTATATATGTACATGTGTGTGTATATATACACACACACCAGTATGGCCTATATAACGAATATACACATCAATAGTGGTATTTTCAATATAATGTATATAGACTGATATATATACACATTATATAGGTGATACTGCTGTATATAATCACTGTATCACCTATATAATGTATGTATAGCAGTCTATATACATTATATAGTGAATACTGCTACTGATGTGTATATACATTATATAGGTGATACTGCTGTGTATATATGTACGTGTGTGTGTGTGTATATATATATATATATATATATATATATATATATATACATATACACACACACACCGCAGTGTCACCTATACAATCTATATACATCAGTAGCAGCATTCCCTATATAATGTATATAAACTGCTATACATACATTATATAGGTGGTACGGTGATTATATACAGCAGTATCACCTATATAATGTATATATAGCAGACTTTACACATTATATAGGTGCAACTGCTGTATATACACATTTAAAAAAAATCATCTTGGGACTTACCCAGGTCCCTGAGATGGGGGGAGGTCGGTAGGATAAAGGGCTGAGGTGGGTCGGGTCCCAGCATCGGCAGTAGAGGATCCCAGGCAGGCTGGCAGCATTGGTGAGAGGCAGAGCAGTCTTCTCTGACGCTGGTTCAGGCCGGCCAGCCAGCGTCAGACACAGGTGGAGGTCCCAGCGTCGGCGGTACAGGATCCAGGCCGCAGCCAGGCAGCATTGGTGTACACCAGTCTTCTCTGATGCTGGTTCAGGCCAGCCAGCGTCAGACACAGGTGGAGGACCGTCCCAGCGTCGGTGGTAGAGGATCCCGGACCCGCAGGCAGCATTGGCGTGGCGAGCAGTCTTCTCTGACGCTGGTTCGGGCCGGCCAGCGTCAGACACAGGTGGAGGCGCGCGCCCTATTGCACGCAAGCTTTTTCAAATCACGGGGTCTCCAGCTTGCTCGCGCTCGCAAGGGCAGCAGCAGACGAGCACACGCAGGCGGCAGGATCAAGGACCGCGACCATGCTCATTGCTCCCGCGACCCGCACTGACGCCGGCCGCCGTGGGCGGCCCTTGTCAGTGCGGGCAACTTAACACAGGAACATTTAAAGGGCCGGCTGGAGGCCGGCCGGCGCTATGTAGTAAAATCGCTGCCGGTCTGACCTGCCGGGCGGCGGGCCCCTGACCTGCCGGGCCCCATCGCAGTGGCGACCGCTGCGACCGCGGTAGTTACGCCACTGTTCTAACTGCCAGGGTTAGACACACTATCCCCCCTATTTTTTTTTTTTTTTAACTGATTGGGAAAGGACATGTAAGATACACATCTCATTATACTCATCTACATAGGGGTTATATAACATAAATACCATCTGACCATCATCTTGGAATTATACTCTGGAGTGGAACTGTGATAATAAATCTGTCCCCAGTAAATTTACCGGACATAAGGGAGAGATTACAAACTGAGCAGCAACTTCAGGGGAAGGTCCCACAGGGATGGGTTTTGTGAGAGTATATTCATTGGGTCTGCCATCTACTCTAATTAAAACAAGCTCTTGATCTGAGAATTAACATAGCGAGGCTTGGGAGGGAGATTTCCAGACATAGGGTTAAAATGGATATTGGAATATGACACTGGATTTGTGTAAGGGAGGGGGGCTGGAGTTGAAATCTGTTTCTTGGGCCACTGATAAGGAACCAAGCTGCGTGCCGTGTCCTTGAAGCTGCGGCGGGGGGGAGGGGGACTAGAGAGTGAGTAAGGATCGCTGCAGCTGCTGATACAGAATAGGTTAAGTTCTTCTGGACTCAGCGCGTACTGAACCAAGGACAGAATATACACAACTCCATATTCTTCAGCGCAGCCGGCCCCCCTTTCTCTGGCCCGCAGCACAAAGAGGAGAAGTCAAAAAAACAATTCGCGCAGGGGTTCACCCCTCCCATGGGCTGTAAACACAGAGATAAGAATTCACAGCATTCCTCAACACAAAAGAAGAAAAACAACAACGCAGCTATTTGACTCCCCCCTCCCATCGGGTGTTTTGGAAAACCACAGTAACGGAATACAGCAATTCTCAGACTCAATTAATTTCTACAAAACCTTCACACAATTCATATACCAAAACACCTTAGAAAAACCAATGATTGAGGTATTTTATAGCCAAACACGGGCTCAGCATCCTATGATCCTCCCTCTCCATCAACCTCTTTCCATTCCTCGTTCTTTAAGCCTCGCGCAACTCGCAGATGAGCTTGCACTTGTTCTAACAATCCTTTCTCTTTCAACATGCCCTTTTTGTTCTCTATGAGATTGTGCCATGTAGACGGCTGCAATCTCCCTGACGAGGGCAGTCCTACATGCTTGTACAATCTCTCAACATTCTTGACTGCCTTCTTCCCCTCCCGTGACTCTACTATTGTCTTGACTTCCACAGCATCCTCATCTAACCTGTGGGGCACGGACTTCTTCTTTAAGAGACGTAACATGACTCACAGAATACTACGCCCTTCTGCAGTAGGCCGCTGACAGCGACAGCAACACTTGTGTCCTAACACGGAGCCTCGCGCTCGACGTGCTATGAATAAAGAGCCTCGCGCTCAATATTTTTCTCTAACCTGAACACCAGTGATTACAGTCTGCCCTGTCACGATATTCTAAACGTTGGGAGGCTGTCTCCTAGTGAGACCCCTCCACTGTGTTTCTGGTGGTCCCCCTCTTGGGACGTCTTAATTACCGATATGTGCAAGTGTGTGCAAGTGTTTCTGGTGGTCCCCCTCTTGGGACGTCTTAATTACCGATATGTGCAAGTGTGTGCAAGTGTTTCTGGTGGTCCCCCTCTTGGGACGTCTTAATTACCGATATGTGCAAGTGTGTGCAAGTGTTTCTGGTGGTCCCCCTCTTGGGACGTCTTAATTACCGATGTATGTGCGTGCAATATCACAGAGGCTACGTCTCCTATCCCTTCCTCTAAGCCGCCCCCAATCCACAAACTTCTCAATCTTTCACTCTATCACTACTAGGCAACAGTCACGGGTAGGGTGGTTGAATGGAGTACAATGACCGGTGGAGGAGGTGTGGTGTACACGAGGACGCGCAGAGTGTGACGTCTCTCAGTTGCTGGTTCGAAGCGTGGCACGGGATTGCGCTCGGTCTCACCACTCGACCGGTCACTCCCCAGACCCAAGGAGACCACAGACTAACCAATAATGGCTGAAACACTAGCAAGTGTGACACATACATAGTATGTGATCTCCACTTACCGTGTTTGGAGGGTGATCAGTCCTCGAGGTCAGCCACTACGGGTGTCGTCCACGGACATCCAGGCATGGGTCCAGGGGGTCTCGGATCGCCGGCCACGCCCCACGTTGGTTGCGCCAAATTGTCGGGGTTGTCACGACAATACCCTTCATCCACCAGTCATTCCAAATCAAGATAAGAGCAGTGGTACCAAATTGAAGAATGAGTCAGACAAAATCTGGTTCAAACTCAGTGCCTGCCCGTTTGTCTACCAGGTGTAGTAACGTCTCAGCAACTACTGAACTTTATTTCCTGATACACAATATTACATGATCTATTGGGTGAAGGTGTGCAGAGGGCGGGAATAGGCGGGGGTTAAGCAATGTATCTAGTATTCAGTCCTTCTGGTTGGTCTGACGTCATCTGATGAATCTTTCTTTGTCCACATCTTGTTAAGTTTCGAATTCCAGAGAAATGATACTTGTCCTTCTGGAATGTGCAACTTGTTCCTTCAGCCTGAAAGTGGGGCAAAGGTGAATACTGGCAGCCATCTTAAATACAGTTAAATTTGCATTGGCAAGTATGAAGGGAAAAACTTATTGTTTCACAGCATAAGAATATATATATGTACAAAAGTGTAATTTTACCTTGACACTTTCACAACCTCATAAATTGTCTCAATTTTTAGATTGATGGCTGTTCCCAAAATGCACCATTTAGATACCAGCAAACCGAAGGCACAATCCACAGTTCTTCGTGCCCATGTCAGTCGGTAGTTGTAAATCCATTTAGTGTGATTCAAGTCCTAACTTGAGTACAGTTTTATGAGGTTGGCACACATTTGAAAGGCCTGATCCCCAACCACAACAAATGGCAATGGTGGTCCTTCAGTGTTGGGAAAAGGTTTTGACTGTGGAAAATTAAAATTATTCCCATACAAACGTTGGCCCATGTCAGAGTTTTTGAAAGTCTGTGAGTGATTTCCTTTTCCAAATGAGCCAATGTCCCCGGTGACAAATCGACAGTTAGCATCTGCAATTGCCATGAGGGCAATAGAAAAGTATTTTATGTAATTGAAATACTCGGATCCACTTCCAACTGGTTTCCTAATCCAAATGTGTTTGCCGTCCACAGCCCCCAAACAGTTTGGAAAATTACAAATGTCCATAAATTTTGCAGCCAGAGTTCAGTTGTGGGTTGGGGGAGGAACTCTGCATGCAGAACATCACAAAGCACATCAGGTGTCTCCAACAATCCCAGAAAGGGTTGACACTCCAATCTGGAATAGAAAATCTAGAGATGATAAGGTCTCTCCGGTAGCCAGGAATCGGCGGAACAGAAAATGGGAAAAAAATGAAGTACATGGCTTTTAGAACAACAATATTAATGACAGGTGTTTCTTTTTCAAAATTACGTACCTTAGGGTCACCAACAGACGTTCCTCAGCAGGAACTGCTCTACATAGCTGTGTGTCCTGCCTGGTGATGGATCCATGGACACGTACCAGCAGTTCATCGAAGCTCTGTCCCGACATCCTGGTGTATTCGAAAAACTTCTGAGGGTTTGCACGCATTTGTCTCTGATGTCAACGATGGGGTGTTGCCAGTAGCGACGACATCTTCTCTGTCTTTCTCTTCTTCTTTCTTCATAACAAGCAACAGCAAAGGTATAAGCCAAGTTGAAATCCAGATTACGATATAAGCTCTCCATACGAAGATCCATCTTGCAGCTGGATACAGCAGCAAAAGATGAGGATTTAATCTGTGCAAGGGTCTATATACAGAATTTCCATGAGACACACCCATTTGACGTGGCTTGTGTCAAGGAAATTCTGGAAAAGCATTGTCCTATCGAACGCATGTGCATAAAAAAGCATGCACACGCAGCGTTTTTTTTGGCGTCATGTGTCAGATGATGTGATAAAAACCGCTGCATTAGCATGCGTTTGCACATGCAGATGATACGCTGCGCACATATATGCAAATGTGAACTTAGCCTACAGTCTACATTTCTCTAGGAACCTAATGTGAATCCTCTCTTGTACTAAAATCTATATCTTCATACTGTGGTTACTATTCAGACATATCACATACTGTCACACAGGTTGTAATTTATTGATAATTTCTGTACCATGAATATGAGCAATATGGATCGCCCCCAAGAGCTAGGGGATACTCGGTACCAGGCCCTTCTGTAGTCGATGGGGATGTCACGGCGGCTGACCTGGTCCGTGGCCCTCGGGAGGTCCGTTGATGAAATGGGGGAAAGGTCTTTAAAGGGGTAATGTTCGTGATGCCACCTGTGGTATTCGGTCAGGATGACCGACGCTGCTTAAGGATCCGCTGGGGTGTTGTTATGGCAGCTAGATGGTATACCTTCCCACAGGTGAAGTATGTCCCCAGGGCTTCCCAGAGTGTAGATGGTGGATGGTGCAAGGCGCAGTGAATAACGAGGACACAGGGGTGCAGTCTCTTTATCTTTTACTGAAGACTTCAGCATCCACAGTCCAGGGTAGGGACCACGGGGTAGGCAGAGTCCGGCCTCTCTGAAGGCAAATCCAGAGTCCCCTTATCCAGGAGGAATTCAATAGCCTTCCCCTAGCGCACAGTAACATAGTAGGTCCCTACTTGCATAAGCTACCATAAGTCCCTCACTGTTGTTACTCCTCTCTGTCCCCCAGATGGTACAGATAGGACAAAACCCGTATGACTGATGGCCTGAGACTTGTTTATAGGGACCCTAGAGACGCCCCAACCCCCACAAGTTGCCACTGTGTCTTCTTAGGTATAAAGGTCGGACAGCCAACTTGGAATTAACTGCCCCGCCAGTCTCTGAAGTAACGGCATAGAGCTCTTTACTCCCTCGGTATTCTGGCCAATGGATCTGCGCTTCAGAAGGAGGCAGCCTGCTCGTAGTTGGTCTCCCACTGATGTTTCACTCCTGTTGCTATGACTTCTTTTCTCACCCACTACAGCACAATTCCTTTCTTGTCCTTTCTTAGGATGCTGCCGCATGGGTTGCAGGTGCAGCTCTATGTCTTTCTCCCTCTTCAGACTTCAGTCTGGATCTGACCAGAGATCACCCTAGCCAGCTCGACCGGGAGACCTTTCCTCGTCGGTCCCCAGCCAGGAACCCTCCTCAGACTTCTCATTCTCATACTGACTGACTAACTTCCTCACCAGCCCCCCAGTTTTACCCTAATGTGAGGAGTGGCCTAATAGATAGAACCCTCAGCTCCCCCTGGTGGACCGGTGTGTGAATTGTGTGTGGCTGTGATACCTGAACAGAAGATCTATTTCATTGCCTTCAGACGTAACATTACTTCCCCTGGTGGAAGAATAACATTACTGCAACGAACCAGGACTCTGGGGCGCTGCAAATACCTAATATGTTACTTGCCAAAAAAAATACCATAAATTATGTGGTCATTCTTTCCATTCCTGGACACTAGGAAACATTAAACTGGTTAAGAGTCAGCATTGTGTTGAGCTGTCAAAGTGAAATCAAATTCATAAGATTTTATTTTGCTACAGTAATTTGTTTTGGCTAGTCATAAGTTTTAAGATCTGCTGGTTCTGTCGAAGGTGAAGGAACATTTACAAAGAGAGCCTTGAATATCATTCCTTGATATTTGGAGAGGCAGCAAACTTTTACACTTTTCTTTTTCTTTGTACACATGATTTTTTTTGTCTCCTGAGTACTATGATTTCTAGCCTAGCCGTGAGATTTTGTTTTACAATGTTTTGATGATATTATACAAGCTAGCTGGAAACCTGATCCTATCCAGCTAGCAAAGATGCTAAGATAAGAAACAAAACCTTTGATTCATGATGTAGCCTGTCTTTGCAATTCCAATATTGTCATATGGGCATCAAGTCAAGTGGGGCAAACATGATGTCATACACATATAATCATATATCTAGGCAGACTTTTTGTCTGTCTTACTGGGCCAGCTGAATCTTATTGAAATATAAATGTTCAGACCCTAATGCCTCTTTCACATCCTTTTTTTTTCTTATGTTTAGGTTAGTAAATATTTTCCCCCCTAAAATATAGTGGTATTTTATCCAGTTATCCAGTTCCAGATCAGAAAAGAGATGAGCAAATATGTTCGAACTACCCTGTCCAGGGTCCAGTTTGGTCCAGGGCATCCAGCACAGACCATTGTTCACTCTTACTCTGGAAATCTTCTACCCAGCACCCTGATAGCTTCTGCCACATACTTTGATTCTGTGATGTCATGATGTGAATATTGCGCTGGTCCAACTGATGCCAATTCATGGTAATTCCAATGTATTTGCTCAACTCTAGATAGGAGCAATTCCTAGTTCCAGAGCTGCCATTAGGATTGTCTAGGCTCATACAGCCAAGGAGAGTGGACCTTCTTAGGCCACCATTGTCACAAGGGGGTGGACAGGGAAATGGAAATGTCCCATTGTGGCAATGCATAATGACTGATACAAGGGGGAGGCACATATCTTATATGGCAGACTACTGTTAGCTAGGATCAATGTCAAAGACCAAGGAGAAAATACTAGGCAGCAAGGCTCTGTAGGGGAGGAGGACTAGTGGAGAATAGCAGAAGGGATTTCCATTGATCACCAGAGCAGAGCGCTGGTCAGACATGTTCTATTCATTCTCTATGGATTGCCAGAGAGGGCAAAGGACAATGCTTTACTTTTTCTAACAATCCTGTAGAAAATGAATGGAGAGGTGGTATGAATGTCTGACCAGTGCTCCATTCAGAGAGGGCATTTCTATGTCTTATTCTTGGGACTGGTAGGGCTCTCATTACTTGGAATCCCAATGATCAGGAATTTATCACTTCTACTCTAGATAATTGATAACTTTAAATGTGAATATGAAGTCTATGTTTGTAAAATTCAGTTATACACATACGTCACCTAGGTTTGTACTAATTGTAAATAAAGTAATAATGACATTAGCAAGCACATAAAGCAAGTCATCAGTTGGGTAGAATTATTGAGGATTCAATGCATTTTCCCCATGAAGTAGTGGGGTTCATTAGACAACTTAATTATATAAATTCTATTGAGTTGATTTGAGTGTGAAGTCATAAATTATATCTAGTAAGAAGTTAGACATATTATTACAGAAAATGCACAGTGGTCCAAGCAGAAATTCATAGGTATATAATCTCCTTTATAGTTATCTTTTATCAGGCTATGTTCCCACCAACAGTTGCACATTCCGTTTTTCTTTTCTTTATTTAGGAACAGTCAAAATAGAAAATGCAATTGCAAAATGTATCTGTTATATAACTCATGAAAAGGAAAGCAGAGCGGACCCATTTATTATTATGATTTGGTTTCCATCTGGGTGTCATTATGTGTCAGTTTTTAGAACTAAAACAAAGCACATCACGCAGAACTTTTTTCTGTTTTAAAAACTGATATATAACTGAATCTAAACGGACCACATAATAATCAATGGGGCCACTATGTTCTGGTTTAAATTAGTTCTGCAACTGATGAATTTTGCAATGTTGCATGAGGGAGGCAAGGTGAGGCAATGAGGGAACAAACGATGGTATTCCCACCCTGTGAGAACTGCAGACTCAGCAGAATGTGCACAGTGTATATTCAGACAGAAGGCAGCAAAATCACAAAAGAACACATGGAAACAAGGAGTAAAGAAACTTGTGTACTAGAATATGTGTTATACGTTAGATTCCTACAAAAACCCGTTTTTCACTGTGATGACAGCTTTGCACACTCTAGGCATTCTCTCACGTAGCTTCATCAGATGTCACCTGGAATAGCTTTTCAACAGATTTCAGGCAAGAGGTATGATAAGCAGGCAGGCATGGCTGATAGGCAGGTGGGTATGCATGAATGACAGGCAGGCTGGTAGGCTGGCAGTCAGGTACAGCTGATAGGAAGGTGGGCACAGCTGATAGGCAGGCAGGTATACTGGAATAGGAGCACTGGGACCTGACAACTAACAAGATTGTTTTAGGAACAAATGAAATACGTTGCACAGGCACCTCCATGGCGGAGGAGGTGCCTTAAATTGCGATTGGCTGGGGACACTTTTAGGAGGACGAGTTGCCTTAAGCACAGTGCTTGGGGACCTGACCGCAATGTACATACCGCAGTTTTGAGCACCCCGTTGTCTCTGCTGGAGAAAATGAGCAGAGGGCAGAAGCACTGGTGCTACAGTAGCAAGTGCAGCGGATGAAATAGGTATTGAACACTTCACCAGTTTTTTAAGTAAATATATTTCTAAAAGTGCTATTGACATGAAATTATCTCCATAAATTCCATAAATTTTCTATAGGTTTCAGGTCAGGTGATTGGCTGGGGCATTCTAGCAGCTTTATTTTCTTTCTCTGACACCAATTGAGAGTGTCCTTGACTGAGTGTTTGGGATCATTGTTTTCCCTAATTTCTTATTCATCATTCTGGTAGATGGCAGCAGATGTTTATCAAGAATGTCTCTGTACATTTGTACAGTCATAATTCCTTCAGTTATATGAAGTTTGCCAGTGATGAATGATGAAAAAGAGCCCCACACCATGATTGCACCTCCAAACTTCTCTCTGTTGGTATGGTGTTTTTAGGGTGATATGCAGTGCGTTTTGGCCTCCATGCATGGTGTATTTTATGGCATCCAAAGAGTTAAATTTTGGCCTCGTCTGACCAGACTATATTCTCCCGTTATTTCACCAGCTTGTCTAGATTTTGCTGAGCAAACTCTAAACTTGCTTGAACATACTTTTTGTTCAGCAATGGAGTCTGGCATGGCGAGTGTGCATACAAGCTATGGAGCTAGAGGGCACTACTTATAATTTTCTTTGAAACAATTGTACCTGTTGATTTCAGGTCTTTTTGTAGCTCTCCACATCTGGTCCTTGGCTCTTGAACAACTCTTCTGATAATTCTTTTCACTCCTCTGTCTGAAATCTTTTGGGGGGCACCTCATTGTGGCTGATTTATGGTGAGATGATGTTCTTTCCAATTCTGGATTATGGCCCCAACAGTGCACACTGCAACCTTCAGTAGTTTAGAAATTCTTCTATAACCAATGCGATCAGTATGCCACTGTGCTCTGCTTTACGGCCGGCCGGCGCTGACACAGTGCAGGTAGCTGACGCCGGGGGACGCGACAGACACCGGAATGTAAGTATGTAGTGTTTTTTTTTTTACATTTACAATGGTAACCAGGGTAAATATCGGGTTACTAAGCGCGGCCCTGCGCTTAGTAACCCGATGTTTACCCTGGTTACAAGTGAAGACATCGCTGGACCGACGTCACACACGCCGATTCAGCAATGTCAGCGGGTGATCCAGCGACAAAATAAAGTTCTGGCCTTCTAGCTCCGACCAGCGATGTCACAGCAGGATCCTGATCACTGCTGTGTGTCAAACACAACGATATCGCTATCCAGGACACTGCAACGTCACGGATCGCTATCGTTATCGTTCTAAAGTTGCTCAGTGTGAAGGTACCTTTAAGGACAAAAATCTAAAAATAGATTACATGCCTCAGGTATAAAGAGACTCAGAGACAGTGAGATGAGGACACAGAGCAATACAGCCACACATTCTGCAAAACACCCAACGGACGAGAGACAGGACTGAAGCCAATTCATCATGGCACCATCACGAGGGACACAGATCTATGATTCTGTCGGAATCAACCTAGGGGTTTTCGGCTCCAGTTGGAAGGATACAGATCTGCTTCATTGATCATCGCTGAACCATGGATGCGTTTGGAGAAAGCCAGGTTTGGGACCCGCTGGTTGCCTGGTTCCTTGGAGATGTTCGGATAAGCCAGGTGGTGACTGTTGTGTCAACTGGTTTTAGATCTTGTATGGACTCCACTGTATAGACTATCATTCCCCTACGCTTGTTGTTAGCTCCTCCCTGTGTGTGTGTATCACAGGTGGAGTAGCGACCCTGGGAGCTCTGATGTAACATCTGCCATTATCCCGGCGAGTCAGCAGAAGGGTGAGACTCTGTAATGTTCACCATCTTGGGTAATGTGCTGGGACTGTTCTACATGTTACCTGCCTGTTTTGTGGCTCAATAAAGCATTGCCACTCTGTTTTACCTTCACCCTGTGTTGTCTGAGTAGCGTTATGCCCACATTTAATGGGAGAGTGGGCATTAGGTGGGATGATCCCTGGACCGGTTTCGGCTAGCTGACTGCGGCGCCTGCCGACCCCACGTTTCCCCACAATCCCAAAAGTGAGTACACCCCTCACGTTTTTAAAAAAATTTTATTATATCTTTTCATGGGGCAACACTGAAGATATGACGCTTTGATACATTGTTTTTACACTGTCACTGTCAGTGTACATTTTGTATAACAGTGTAACTTGGTGTTCCAAAGGGGACATTTTCCCCTAGGGGTGCACTTTGTCGCCAGCGATTTAGACATTAATGGCTGTGTGTTGAGTTATTTTAGAGGGAACAACAAATTTACACTGTTCTACAAGCTGTACCCTTATTAGTTTACATTGTATCAAAGTGTAATCTTCAGTGTGTCCCCATTAAAAGATATAATAAAATATGCAGTATATGATGGGCCCCATATATTGCCCCATATATAATGGGACCAATATAATTTTCAATACAGTATATGATGGCCCCCATATATTGCTTTAAACAAAAAAAAAATACCCACCTTTTCTCGCTGGCCACTGCTCTGGGCTCAGAAGATGCAGAAGATGCCGCAGCAAAGGAACGGGAAGAGGTAAGTATTGAAACTACCAGGGCCCTGAACAAGCAGGGGGACCACTCATGAGTGCTGGCACTGGCACCAGCACCTGGCCCCCATAGCATGCTAGTGTCCCTGAGGGTGGCTGGGCCTCCCACCTGCTCAGGTCCCCAGTACTTGCCCGGGTGCTGATGTCTGCCTTAGGTCATCGTACTGTGTTTGGGGAGCACTTTTATTGGTATCATACTTTATGGGGGCAATGAAAGGGGAAGCTAGGAGGAAAACTACTTTGAAAGAGCTGGAAAGTTGTAAGATATTATTTTCTGTGACCCCACAGAATATAACATTTTTTTCTTTGATAGGGGGCCCAAATAAAGCTTACCATGATTTCTATGTATGCCCCTGATTAGACCTACCGTATATCAGATATGATTAAATAGGTACTTGCCCATGGAAAGCTAAATAAAAAAGTGACTGTGCATCTTGTCTATTTAGCTTTCCATGAGCAGTTGTAAAATAGTCAGGTCTAGGTCCTTCTCTGCTCCCATCTATTTCAAGGCCTGCTGGCACATACTGTAGAAAGGTAAGATACTAGAGTTAGGGACCATATTGATTGGGTACACCTTGTTGTGGTGGGATGGCTTTTATGCTTTTTTGATCAAAATAGTGTCAACTAAGTATCCTATGTCATTTACATAAACTACTGCTATGTATTTACAGTACTTACTGCAGGGAATTTACCGATTGTTTTTGTTACATCAAAAAACATCCGTTGGTGGCATAATTGCCCAGACAAGAAGAGATTCCAACAAAAAATTATTAAAATCAAGGAAGAAGCCAGCAGCAAAACGGCGCCCGTCGGTGGGAGGGTGAGCACCTGGTCCCTTAGCACAAATCTCCTATCCACTGGCTGGCAACTTTTGCCACTTTAGATAATGGACTTTTCTTATATTATTATTCATCTGGTATAATTGCTGATGATGACATATTGATGCCTCGGATTTTGTGGTATACTGCATGATATTTTGGGATTGATATATAATACCCTACTATATATCATTTATTAGACAGCCTTTTACTTGCTTATGTATATACTTCACAATTAAATTTAATGTGCATGTTGTCCACTACAGGGACTGTATATTGATTACTCCTAAGTGGCACTTGGTTGTCTTCATTGTATATTGTTTATATTCACATTTTTGGGACCTTTTTTTGCCTATTGTCGGGCAATTAAAAAATCCTTCCCAGGTGTCTCCCCCTCCCCATTCTGGAGGTTTTCAGCCCTGTCTGTTTTATCCTATATTTTAATTATTCATTAAAAATATTGATTTTAATTTTTTTTTGTTGAAATCTCTTCTTGTCTGGGCAATTATGCCACCAACGGACATTTTTTGATGTATTATAATTGAAGTGTCTAGCACTTCTTTTCACTCTTTAGGACCATTAGCATTACCGATTGTTTTTATTCTAGGCTTAGTCCATTCATGGCCTTAGTGTGAATTTATACCTACACATTACACTTTCACCAACCCTATTTTTGGGGATCTGCTTATATTGAATAAGGGCTATTGCATTATTTTATTAAACATATGTTTGATATGATTAAATACATGTAGACTCTTTTCTATCATTGCATTGGAACTATGGTTGGTTATACCTGGTACTATATTTTACGGGTGTACTCTGTCCAGCATTTTTCTCACCTGTAAAAGTAGCTGTAGCACTCCACTGAAAACTATAGGCAATGCATTTAAATCTGTGCTAGTGTTTTGCGCCTAGTGCTTTAAATCTAATAGACTTTCTTAATATATGACATTTGAAAATCATGATTATCCCATCTTTCCATGTACATTAATGGGAGTTCCAGGAACCAAAATATTGGTGTTTATTTATGAATCTTCTCATTTCTAGAAGATTCTATAAAATATAACTTACCGGTAATTGAGTACTAGTGCTATAAATTCAGAGTTTCACAGTGTTTTATTCGATGCCCATATCCCTCACATCATAAGATTTATTTAAAACATCTCAGTGGATTTGGAAGCAATTACCTGAAAATTTCATAGGTTTACTTGCAGTTCAATCTCTGCATGGGTCAGAGACTTCCAGTAACTGTTTTGTACATGGAGATTAGAAAAACCTGTTTGAGGAAAAAATCTAAATAAACTTAACAGGGCCAAAGGTAAAATATATGAAAATACTGTAATGTAATGGCATTTGTCTGCATATATATGCAAACTCCTCAATATTGAATTGAAACACCAAGAAGGAAAAGTTGTGCAATGATGGAAATCACATAATAGACATGTTAATCATACATACATTATTAGAAAATGGAAACAAAATTATCAAAACATCTTGATGTATTCAGTATCAAGCATGAGAGCCACAAGCTATTTAAGGCCCATTAAGACGCACACCTGGGATTAAGACTCCATAGTCCTATGTTTGGCCTACTGCTCCTGAGATTGCTGTTTGTCCAAGCCCTTATGTCTTCCACATGTCCTTGAGTTAGCTGCACTAACCCCCTGGGTCTGTGTGCCCATCCTGACCTGAGGCTTAAGCCCCCGTCACACACAGCGAGATCGCTAGCGAGATCGCTGCTGAGTCACAAGTTTTGTGACGCAACAGCGATCTCAGTAGCGATCTCGCTATGTGTGACACGTAGCAGCGACCAGGCCCCTGCTGTGAGATCGCTGGTCGTGTCGGAATGGCCTGGGCCATTTTTTGATCGTTGAGATCCCGCTGGGTAGCACACATCGCTGTGTTTGACACCTTACCAACGACCTCGCTGACAGGACGTCCCATTGAATCGTCATGAAATAGCATCGTTGTACAGGTCGCTACAGGTCGCTACAGGTCACCGCATCACTGCTGCGTCATTGGTGAGATCTCACTGTTTGACATCTCACCAGCGACCACATAGCGACGCTTGAGCGATCCCTGACAGGTCGTATCGTTGTCGGAATCGCTCAAGCGTCGCTATGTGTGACGGGGCCTTTAGTGAATCCACCTCAGCCTAACACATGCTATCAATGAGGTTAATTAATGGTAGTCTGAGAAATATTGTGACATGCTGAATGCCAACAGCAAATCATTCTGATCTGCTGTTGGCAGCACCCTTTGCAATTGCCGAATAGGCTATGGTCGTACTTTTAAGCCACACATGCTGCCCACAGCAGCATGAGCAACATGTCATATGGCATTGTGTTGAAAAAGAAATTCTAGAACATTTTGGAGAAATGGCCATACTAGGAAATGAAAGGAACGGGTGTGGACATAGTGGAAGTTAGTAAACTATAGTGGATTGGATCTGGGGATTTCAGTTTAGACGATTACATATCATTTATCACTCAGGCAATGAGACAGAAAGGAGAAAAGAAGTTGCTATTGTGAGCAACAAAAGGATAGTAACGTGTGTGCAGAGCCTAAAGTACATCAATGATAGGTCCATCTGCATCAGCGGGAAACCTCCGAATCAGACCATCATCCAATTCTAGGCACCAACAACAAAAACATCAGGGCAGGATATTGAGAACTTCTTCACCCCAAGAAAGAGCATTATCTACATTAAAGGTGACTTCAACGCCAAAGCTGGAGGAGAAGATGCAGAAGTGGTCGTCAGACCCAGCCTAAGGTAGAGGAGTGATACTGGGAAGCGTCTTATGCTGTTGTATCATGAGAACAAGCTTAGAATCACTAACAACTTGTTCACCCAGCTAAAGAGGCGCCTCTATACCTGGACATCAAAAAATGGGATGCCTTACAACCTGATCTACTACATTTTCTGCTAGCAAAAATGGAATGGATACATTTTCTCTGCAAAAACACTACCAGATGTACTGTAGGTCTTATCATCAACTCTTCTTAGCAAATGTCAGGGTAAGAACATGCATGATAAACATGCTGAAATGCCAGTAAGATTCCTATGCAGTATGCAGTTGAATTGAGTCAACCTACTCTGTCAAGAAGAAGGTCCAGACGAATTGTGGGTGGAGACCAAGGAACCATCACTGAAACTGCTCAAGAGTGTGTGCCATAAAAGAGGTCAATACATGGTGGGAATTAGTTAAGTGCAACCATCTGCCAGATCACTAATAAGAGGAGAGACCAAAGCTAAGGGCAGGTAGAGTGAGGCAATAATAATAATAATAATAATAAGGCTACTAAATTCAAACTTAAAAACACTGAGATTAATCAAACTTTTCTGGAAAGGGCTAAAACGTCTTTATTTGAACAGAATAAAAAACATTTAATCATACATGAATGTTAAACACAATAAAACAGGAGGGGGATGCACAAGAACAGAAAAGGTGGGTACACCTGGATATATGAATGAATAATATTTTTATATATCATCTAAATTGTATAATCGGCTGAGACGTTCATATACATGTGCAAAACATAGAACAAGAGTATATATGTATATATATATATATATATATATATATATATATATATACTAGCTGAAGAGTCCGGTGTTGCCTGGGCATAGTAAATATCTGTGGTTAGTTATAGCACCTCACTTCTCTTATTTTCCCATCATGCCTCTCATTTTCCCAATCACATCTTTCATTTTCCCCCTCACATCTCTCATTTTCTCCCTCACACCTCTCATTTTCTCCCTCACTCCTCTCATTCCCCCCTAACACTTGTCATTTCGACCTCACATCTGTCATTTTCCGATCACTCCACTATTTTCCCTCACTCCTCTCATTTTGCACTCATACCTTTTCATTTTCACCTCACACCAGGGATTCAAGCTTCAGGAGGCTAATTTGCATATTCCAGGTGCCTTCTGGGAGAAGCGAAGTCTCCCTAAGCTAGAAGATCGTTGGATACAGCCGGGACCAGCTGCTTCGAAAGCATCACCAAACCAGGGATTCAAGCTTCAGGAGGCTAATTTGCATATTCCAGGTGCCTTCTGGGAGAAGCGAAGTCTCCCTAAGCTAGAAGATCGTTGGATACAGCCGGGACCAGCTGCTTCGAAAGCATCACCAAACCAGGGATTCAAGCTTCAGGAGGCTAATTTGCATATTCCAGGTGCCTTCTGGGAGAAGCGAAGTCTCCCTAAGCTAGAAGATCGTTGGGTACAGCCGGGACCAGCTGCTTCGAAAGCATCACCAAACCAGGGATTCAAGCTTCAGGAGGCTAATTTGCATATTCCAGGTGCCTTCTGGGAGAAGCGAAGTCTCCCTAAGCTAGAAGATCGTTGGGTACAGCCGGGACCAGCTGCTTCGAAAGCATCACCAAACCAGGGATTCAAGCTTCAGGAGGCTAATTTGCATATTCCAGGTGCCTTCTGGGAGAAGCGAAGTCTCCCTAAGCTAGAAGATCGTTGGATACAGCCGGGACCAGCTGCTTCGAAAGCATCACCAAACCAGGGATTCAAGCTTCAGGAGGCTAATTTGCATATTCCAGGTGCCTTCTGGGAGAAGCGAAGTCTCCCTAAGCTAGAAGATCGTTGGGTACAGCCGGGACCAGCTGCTTCGAAAGCATCACCAAACCAGGGATTCAAGCTTCAGGAGGCTAATTTGCATATTCCAGGTGCCTTCTGGGAGAAGCGAAGTCTCCCTAAGCTAGAAGATCGTTGGATACAGCCGGGACCAGCTGCTTCGAAAGCATCACCAAACCAGGGATTCAAGCTTCAGGAGGCTAATTTGCATATTCCAGGTGCCTTCTGGGAGAAGCGAAGTCTCCCTAAGCTAGAAGATCGTTGGGTACAGCCGGGACCAGCTGCTTCGAAAGCATCACCAAACCAGGGATTCAAGCTTCAGGAGGCTAATTTGCATATTCCAGGTGCCTTCTGGGAGAAGCGAAGTCTCCCTAAGCTAGAAGATCGTTGGGTACAGCCGGGACCAGCTGCTTCGAAAGCATCACCAAACCAGGGATTCAAGCTTCAGGAGGCTAATTTGCATATTCCAGGTGCCTTCTGGGAGAAGCGAAGTCTCCCTAAGCTAGAAGATCGTTGGATACAGCCGGGACCAGCTGCTTCGAAAGCATCACCAAACCAGGGATTCAAGCTTCAGGAGGCTAATTTGCATATTCCAGGTGCCTTCTGGGAGAAGCGAAGTCTCCCTAAGCTAGAAGATCGTTGGGTACAGCCGGGACCAGCTGCTTCGAAAGCATCACCAAACCAGGGATTCAAGCTTCAGGAGGCTAATTTGCATATTCCAGGTGCCTTCTGGGAGAAGCGAAGTCTCCCTAAGCTAGAAGATCGTTGGATACAGCCGGGACCAGCTGCTTCGAAAGCATCACCAAACCGAATTTTTGCCTGTAGGACATTATTGCAAGAGAGCTTGGCTGAGTAGATTACACAAGAAGGAAAACACACAGCAAGTCAGCAGGATCTAGGAGCAACATGGCAGATGTGACAACCTACATGGTGAGCTGCAGCATGTGCTACATGTTCACAGATCGACCAGAAGAAGAATCCAATTTCACCTGTCAGAAGTGTAGACTAGTGGCCCTTTTAGAAGAAAAGGTGCGGGGTCTGGAAGAAAGAATAGCAACTTTGAAACTCATCAAAGAGAATGAAGACTTTCTAGACAGAACAGAAGCATCTCTACTGGTCACAGAAGGTGCAAAAAGTGTCAGAGAACCTCCAAAAGCAGATGAGTGGAAGCATGTGACCAAAAGAAGCAAGAAGACCATGGAGAAATCACCAACCACACAACTGAAGAACCGATATCAAATCTTTGTAGAGGATGAAGATGGCACACCTAAGAATGAAGCAATACCAGCAAGCAAAAAAGAAAAGGGCACACAGCAACAAGTGACAGCAAAAAGTACAGCCAAGAAGCAACGAAGAGTGGTGGTGGTGGGAGACTCACTACTGAGAGGCACCGAAGCAGCCATCTGCAGACCGGACATAACTGCAAGAGAAGTATGCTGCCTTCCAGGTGCGATGATCAAGGATGTGACCGATAGGATACCAAAGCTCTTCAGCTCCAAGGACGTCCACCCATTTCTTCTGATACATGTTGGCACCAATGACACGGCAAGGAAGGACCTACCGACAATCTGCAAGGACTTTGAAGAGTTGGGGAAGACATACTCAGAAAACATACTCAGAAGGGAGGTAAGAACATTTCTAAAACAATCCACAGTGAGGAGATTGGAACAAAACAAAATCCTCTAAACTGCATGCTCGCAAACGCCAGAAGCCTGACAAACAAGATGGAAGAACTAGAAGCAGAAATATCTACAGGTAACTTTGACATAGTGGGAATAACCGAGACATGGTTAGATGAAAGCTATGACTGGGCAGTTAACTTACAGGGTTACAGTCTGTTTAGAAAGGATCGTAAAAATCGGAGAGGAGGAGGGGTTTGTCTCTATGTAAAGTCTTGTCTAAAGTCCACTTTAAGGGAGGATATTAGCGAAGGGAATGAGGATGTCGAGTCCATATGGGTTGAAATTCATGGAGGGAAAAATGGTAACAAAATTCTCATTGGGGTCTGTTACAAACCCCCAAATATAACAGAAAGCATGGAAAGTCTACTTCTAAAGCAGATAGATGAAGCTGCAACCCATAATGAGGTCCTGGTTATGGGGGACTTTAACTACCCGGATATTAACTGGGAAACAGAAACCTGTGAAACCCATAAAGGCAACAGGTTTCTGCTAATAACCAAGAAAAATTATCTTTCACAATTGGTGCAGAATCCAACCAGAGGAGCAGCACTTTTAGACCTAATACTATCTAATAGACCTGACAGAATAACAAATCTGCAGGTGGTTGGGCATTTAGGAAATAGCGACCACAATATTGTGCAGTTTCACCTGTCTTTCACTAGGGGGACTTGTCAGGGAGTCACAAAAACATTGAACTTTAGGAAGGCAAAGTTTGAACAGCTTAGAGATGCCCTTAATCTGGTAGACTGGGACAATATCCTCAGAAATGAGAATACAGATAATAAATGGGAAATGTTTAAGAACATCCTAAATAGGCAGTGTAAGCGGTTTATACCTTGTGGGAATAAAAGGACTAGAAATAGGAAAAACCCAATGTGGCTAAACAAAGAAGTAAGACAGGCAATTAACAGTAAAAAGAAAGCATTTGCACTACTAAAGCAGGATGGCACCATTGAAGCTCTAAAAAACTATAGGGAGAAAAATACTTTATCTAAAAAACTAATTAAAGCTGCCAAAAAGGAAACAGAGAAGCACATTGCTAAGGAGAGTAAAACTAATCCCAAACTGTTCTTCAACTATATCAATAGTAAAAGAATAAAAACTGAAAATGTAGGCCCCTTAAAAAATAGTGAGGAAAGAATGGTTGTAGATGACGAGGAAAAAGCTAACATATTAAACACCTTCTTCTCCACGGTATTCACGGTGGAAAATGAAATGCTAGGTGAAATCCCAAGAAACAATGAAAACCCTATATTAAGGGTCACCAATCTAACCCAAGAAGAGGTGCGAAACCGGCTAAATAAGATTAAAATAGATAAATCTCCGGGTCCGGATGGCATACACCCACGAGTACTAAGAGAACTAAGTAATGTAATAGATAAACCATTATTTCTTATTTTTAGTGACTCTATAGCGACAGGGTCTGTTCCGCAGGACTGGCGCATAGCAAATGTGGTGCCAATATTCAAAAAGGGCTCTAAAAGTGAACCTGGAAATTATAGGCCAGTAAGTCTAACCTCTATTGTTGGTAAAATATTTGAAGGATTTCTGAGGGATGTTATTCTGGATTATCTCAATGAGAATAACTGTTTAACTCCATATCAGCATGGGTTTATGAGAAATCGCTCCTGTCAAACCAATCTAATCAGTTTTTATGAAGAGGTAAGCTATAGGCTGGACCACGGTGAGTCATTGGACGTGGTATATCTCGATTTTTCCAAAGCGTTTGATACCGTGCCGCACAAGAGGTTGGTACACAAAATGAGAATGCTTGGTCTGGGGGAAAATGTGTGTAAATGGGTTAGTAACTGGCTTAGTGATAGAAAGCAGAGGGTGGTTATAAATGGTATAGTCTCTAACTGGGTCGCTGTGACCAGTGGGGTACCGCAGGGGTCAGTATTGGGACCTGTTCTCTTCAACATATTCATTAATGATCTGGTAGAAGGTTTACACAGTAAAATATCGATATTTGCAGATGATACAAAACTATGTAAAGCAGTTAATACAAGAGAAGATAGTATTCTGCTACAGATGGATCTGGATAAGTTGGAAACTTGGGCTGAAAGGTGGCAGATGAGGTTTAACAATGATAAATGTAAGGTTATACACATGGGAAGAGGGAATCAATATCACCATTACACACTGAACGGGAAACCACTGGGTAAATCTGACAGGGAGAAGGACTTGGGGATCCTAGTTAATGATAAACTTACCTGGAGCAGCCAGTGCCAGGCAGCAGCTGCCAAGGCAAACAGGATCATGGGGTGCATTAAAAGAGGTCTGGATACACATGATGAGAGCATTATACTGCCTCTGTACAAATCCCTAGTTAGACCGCACATGGAGTACTGTGTCCAGTTTTGGGCACCGGTGCTCAGGAAGGATATAATGGAACTAGAGAGAGTACAAAGGAGGGCAACAAAATTAATAAAGGGGATGGGAGAACTACAATACCCAGATAGATTAGCGAAATTAGGATTATTTAGTCTAGAAAAAAGACGACTGAGGGGCGATCTAATAACCATGTATAAGTATATAAGGGGACAATACAAATATCTCGCTGAGGATCTGTTTATACCAAGGAAGGTGACGGGCACAAGGGGGCATTCTTTGCGTCTGGAGGAGAGAAGGTTTTTCCACCAACATAGAAGAGGATTCTTTACTGTTAGGGCAGTGAGAATCTGGAATTGCTTGCCTGAGGAGGTGGTGATGGCGAACTCAGTCGAGGGGTTCAAGAGAGGCCTGGATGTCTTCCTGGAGCAGAACAATATTGTATCATACAATTATTAGGTTCTGTAGAAGGACGTAGATCTGGGTATTTATTATGATGGAATATAGGCTGAACTGGATGGACAAATGTCTTTTTTCGGCCTTACTAACTATGTTACTATGTTACTATGTTACCTCTCATTTTCACCTCAGTATATACATGTTTGTCATCTCCCTTATATATAGTATACACCTGTATGTCATCTCCTGTATATAGTATATACCAGTTTGTCATCTCCCCTGTATATAGTATATACCTGCTGTGTGTCATCTCCCCTGTATATAGTATATACCTGTATGTCATCTCCTCCTATATATAGTATATACCTGTATGTCTTCTCCTTCTATATATAGTATATACTTGTATGTCATCTCCTCCTGTATATAGTATATATCTGTGTGTCATCTCCTCCTGTATATAGTATATACCTGTATGTCATCTTCTATATAGCATATACCTGTATGTCATCTCCTCCTGTATATAGTATATACCTGTAGGTCATCTGCTCCTGTTTATAGTATATACCTGTGTGTCATCTCCTCCTGTATATAGTATATACTTGTAGGTCATCTGCTCATGTATATAGTATATACCTGTGTGTCATCTCCTCCTGTATATAGTATATACCTGTATGTCATCTCCCCTGTCTATAGTATATACCTGTATGTCATCTCCTCCTGTATATAGTATATATCTGTGTGTCATCTCCTCCTGTATATAGTATATATCTGTGTGTCATCTCCTCCTGTATATAGTATATACCTGTGTGCCATCTCTCCTGTATATAGTATATACCTGTGTGTCATCTCCTCCTGTATTAGACCGCATTCACATGTTATTTGGTCAGTATTTTTACCTTAGTATTTGTAAGCTAAATTGGCAGCCTGATAAATCCCCAGCCAACAGGAAGCCCTCCCCCTGGCAGCATATATTAGCTCACACATACACATAATAGACAGGTCATGTGACTGACAGCTGCCGTATTTCCTATATGGTACATTTGTTGCTCTTGTAATTTGTCTGCTTATTAATCAGATTTTTATTTTTGAAGGATAATACCAGACTTGTGTGTGTTTTAGGGCGAGTTTCGTTTGTCAAGTTGTGTGTGTTGAGTTGCGTGTGGCGACATGCATGTAGCGACTTTTGTGAGATGAGTTTTGTGTGGCAACATGCATGTAGCAACTTTTTGTGTGTCGAGTTGCATGTGACAGGTTAGTGTAGCAAGTTGTGTGCAGCAAGTTTTGCGCATGGCGAGTTTTGCGCGTGGTGAGTTTTATGTGTAGTACCTTTTGAGTATGTGCAAGTTTTGTGTGAGGCAACTTTTGCATGTGTTGCAACTTTTGTGCATGTGGCAATTTTTCCGCATGTGCAAGTTTTGCGTGTGGCGAGTTTTCCATGAGTTGAGTTTTGCACTTGTGGCGAGTTTTGCGTGAGCCTAGTTTTTGCATGTGGTGAGTTTTGCGCGTGGCGAGTTTTGAGCGGCGACTTTTGTGTTTCGACTTTTATGTGGCGAGGTTGGTGTATGTGTGGTGAAATGTGTGCTGAGGGTGGTATGTGTTCAAGCACATTTTGTGTGTGTGTTCATATCCCCGTGTGTGGTGAGTATCCCATGTCGGGCCCCACCTTATCAACTGTACGGTATATACTCTTTGGCGCCATCGCTCTCATTCTTTAGGTCTCCCTTGTTCACATCTGGCAGCTGTCAATTTGCCTCCAAAACTTTTCCTTTCACTTTTCCCCATTATGTAGATAGGGGCAAAATTGTTTGGTGAATTGGAAAGCACAGGGTTAAAATTTCACCTCACAACATAGCCTATGACGCTCTCGGGGTCCAGATGTGTGACTGTGCAAAATTTTGTGGCTGTAGCTGCGACGCCTCCAACACTTTTCCTTTCACTTTTTCCTTATTATGTAGATAGGGGCAAAATTGTTTGGTGAATTGGAAAGCGCGGGGTTAAAATTTCACCTCACAACAAAGCCTATGATGCTCTCGGGGTCCAGATGTGTGACTGTGCAAAATTTTGTGGCTGTAGCTGCGACGCCTCCAACACTTTTCCTTTCACTTTTTTCCCCATTATGTAGATAGGGGCAAAATTGTTTGGTGAATTGGAAAGCGTGGGGTTAAAATTTCGCCTCACAACATAGCCTATGACGCTCTCGGGATCCAGATGTGTGACTGTGCAAAATGTTGTGGCTGTAGCTGCGACGGTGCAGATGCCAGTCCCGGACATACATACACATACACACACACACACACACACACACATACACACACACATTCAGCTTTATATATATTATATATATATATATATATATATATATATATATATATATGTATATCAAAATATAGATATGTATTCATACAATGACCAGGAAAACCAGTTAACCTAGTCCCAGCCTGACCCTAGGGATAGGCCCTGGATAGTAAGGGGACAGGGTAGCACTAGTCAGCCCTCACTACAACTAAACAACTAAAGACAAAGAGGGTGGACGAATGAGGGGAAACACTTAGCTTGGGAAGACCACTGAGATATCACGCCAGCAATCCTTGAAGAGTTCTCTGAGAAGACACTAACTGACTGCTAGTACTTCCAACAAGACAGTGGCAAATTTGAGCTAACACAAGCACCATGCTGCAGAAACTGAATGTACTTAAACCTTCAGCAAAGGTGTGTATTCACCAGCAGGAGGTGGAGGTAACTGTTGGGTCCTAGAGGGAGAAGGATATCACTCCATAACAGAAATACAAAAATCATGAAGGTGCTTGAGCTAATTGCAATGACCTTCTACAGCTGGATCAGAATGACTGTCTGTTACACCTGACACACCGTGACACTATAAAGTCAGAAGTGGGGAAATCAGTCTGCAAGTAAATAAGGTAGAGGAAATCCAGAATTGGCCACAAGCGGATTTGAAGAAAAGGGTTCGGGCATTTCTGGGAACTGCTGGATACTATCGGCAATTTATCCCAAATTTCGCCATGTTACCTACCCCTTTGACTGATCTTCTTAGGGGCATGAAGACGTCAATGGCCAAATGGTTCTCTGAAGCTTTCCAGGAGTTGAGGCTCATCCTGTGTAAGCAGCCGGTCTTGATTGCACCTAACTTCAGTAGGAAGTTCGTGATCCAGATGGATGACTCAGAGGTCGGGTTGGGGGTCATGCTGTCCTAGGAAGTAAACGTGGAGGAAAAATTCCATTGTGGAAAAAGAGTGCTTGGCCATCAAATGGGCAATTGACATATTAAGATACTACCTGTTAGGCCGGAAGGTCAGGTTAGTGTCAGACCATGCGCCCCTGAGATAGATGAGGAAAAGGAACAGAAAGAATGCCTGGGTGACGAGGTGGCTTCTGGCGCTCCAGGACTACAGCTTCCATGTGGAGCATAGTCCAGGGAAACTACATGGTAGTGCAGATGTCCTGTACAGACTTCCCTGCTTAGTAAGTAAAGGTGCCAAAACACCCTGCTTTGTGCTACCACTTTGTTTGGTTTTCCTGTTTTTGCCCAGAGGGAAGTGTTTATTTTCACTTCATTATGGTTTATGCTGCATATTTAACAAACCAGTGAAGATCTTTAACAGACAGTGTTCCTATGTGCACCTCCGTGTACATCTGAGGGAGCCGATCAACCACAGATCTGTTTGACAATGATCAGTCATTCCTTTTTATGTCTTTTCTTCAGCAATGGTTTCATCTTTGGCCTTCGCCCATAAAGCTCTGCTTGGTTTAGTGTGGGGCATATGGTACTTGTTGAAACCATAACCCCAGATTGTTCCAGGTCTTTGAATGTTTGACGTGATGTTTTTCCACCATTCGCACCAACCTTCTAAGACATCTCTTGTCAATATTCCTCTTTCCCTCTTGTCCAGGGAGTTTCTTGACGGTTCCATGCTTGGCAAACTTCTTAATAACATTGCACGCTGTTGAAATTGGGATATCAGGGTCCTTGGAGATGGACTTATACCCTTTGGAAGTCTTGTGTTTGCTAATAATAATAGTTCTGATGTGATCAGACAGCTTCTTTGTCTTCACCATTGTGACAAAGGAACAGAGCCTACCATGTGGATTTTTAAAACACTGGAGTAAACCATGATTGGACCTGTCGAAGTGCTGTATAGCACGAAATAGCTGTCGTCCTGTGTGTGTTCACCACCCTCCCTGCATCACGTAACTATGTGTAAATAAATAGCTGAAGTTCACCACCGGCGAGTGCGCTCTCACTTTTTTCCTTTTGGATACTTCTATATGAACTGTTTTTTCTCTGAAGCAGCACCCAGGTGGAATGCTCATGGCGATTGATGTTTTCTTTTGACAAAAGGCATATACGGTACATTACATATACCCCTGAGTCACAAGGGTCTAACTAATTACGGCAGTGCGGGTGTCATATCTCTTCAGTTCGGCTTTATCGTAAACATTCATTGGCCAATTTGTGTCGCATGGCCAACGACAATTTATCACCGGTGATTCTCATTTGTGATTTATCACAGGAGAGTTAAAATGTGTTTCCATACTAATTTAATGTAAAGGGTACTAATACCAGTGTCACGGCAACTTTTGGGGTTTTCTATTTTTCTCTCCTGTTGTTTTTGTTTTAAATTATTGTTTATCGTTTGCTCTTTTATATTTAACATAAGTGCTCGATACAAAAAAACTGTTTCACTTCATTTTTTTCAGGAGATATTCCACATTCGGTACTTAAACCTCATGGGTGAGAATAACGATGAGTAGGACTGTAGTGTTCCAAAAGGACAACAACACAAAGCATACATCGAGATTGGTGAAGAAATGGTGCAATGACAATGAAGTAGATGTGGTGAAATGGCCTCCACAGTCCCCAGACCTCAACCCAATCAAACCCTTTTAGGTAGAATTCAATAATAAACTGTATGCATACCCAAGTGAGTCGACCAGTATGCAGTATGCATCAACTTTGGGAACGTGTAGAAGAGATATGAGATCAAACTTCGGTGAACATATGTTTGAATCTAATGGAGAGCATGCCCAGAATGATTAAGGCAGTGTTGAAAGGCAAAGGTGGATTTAAAAAATAATAAAAAAATAATAAAATTTTAAATTTAGATCTTTAGGAGCAAAGCAGTAACAATGCAGTGGCGTGACAAGAATCTGCATAACTAATCATATGCTAAATAGTTGCAAGTCAAATTTAAGTATTGGATATCCCAGATGATTGTCTATAAAATAATGGCAGTCTCAAGTTCAAAGCAGAAGTGGATAATGACATATGAAGCCTGAAAGTCAAAAGTTCAAAATATTGTCACCCTTTTGCGCTTCACTGTATTTTGCATAATGGCCTTCTGGTACAGACCCATTTTAGAAGACCTCTCCAGCTCAGGAAGAAAAGATGCAAAGTTCTCCTTACAGTATGGGTCCAGCAGGGTGAACAACCAGTGCTCTTTCTTGGCCCAGATGAATGCAACGTGAGGTCCATGGGAAAGGCAGCAGTACATAAAATCGGCTTCATGTGCCACGCTCCATACAGCCCACACTTCCCTGTCTCCACAAAGATGATGTCTCTCCATCTCCTCCTCCTACTTTTCCTCCTCATTCCCATCCTCAACTCATCCATGTAGGAGAGACTGAATTAAGGTTGTGTGGCTACTAGCCTCTGTTGCGCTACCCACCAGCTCTGGTTCCTGCTCATCCTCCTTCTCAACATCTCCCTCCTCATTGCTACCCAATCTGCGCTGAGCAGATGAGATAAGGCTGGGCAGTATCCCCCTGTTTCGTGTCTTCCTCCACCTCCTCCTGGTCTGCATGCAAACCTTCATGTTTAATTGTGAGCATTGATTATTATTGTTTTATTGATTGTTTAAGTAGGCACAGAAGTGGGATAGATGCCCTGACTATGGCTTCATTGCCTCACATCATCTTTGTGGAGTCCTCAAAGTCTTGAAGACCTGCACAAATGTCAGACATCCATGCTCACGCTTTAGTTGTTATGTAAAGAGGCTTACCAGAATACCTACAGGCGTGATGGAGCTGGTACTCAACCACTGGTCTCTGCAGCTCACAAAGCCTTGCAAGCATGTTCAATATGGAGTTCCAAAGCATGGTGATGTCGGTGAGCGGGCTCTTGCATGTGCTGCTGCAGCACTGCCATAGCGGCGGCAGCTGTAGCTGATTTGTGGAAATGGGTGTTGACACTGCGTATCTTGACCAGAAGCTCTGGCAATTCAGGGTAGATTTTCAGAAACCGTTGAACTACCAGGTTGAGCACATGTGCCAGGCATGTTATGTATGTGACCTTGCCAAGCTTCATAGCCGCCCCCCGGTTACGCTCATTATCAAACACGACCATACCTGGTTGCATTTTCGGTGGCAAAAAAACACAGAACTTTCTGGTCTGTTATCCATTTAAGTAACTCTGCTGGGGTGGGCGGTTTGACAAATTACCTTCAGCAGAGCCTGTTGTTGCTTCCGTGAGGCAGTGATGCAGAGCTTCCAGCTCTGGTTGATGTGGATGATGTGCTCTGAGATGGCACATCAGAGATGGAAGATAAGGAGGAGCAGGACAGGGTACGGGAAGTGCTGTAGGAGATGGAGGAAACACAGATCAAAGTAGGGCCAGCAATCCTCAGCATTGGGAGCACATGTGCCATGCCAGTGTTTGACTCAGCCCCAGCCTCCACAATGTTCACACAATGTGACGTCATCGAAGTGTAGCATCCCTGGCCACAAGTGCTTGTCCATGTGTCGGCCATTAAGTGGACAATCCCAGTAAGTGCATTGGTAAGGGTATCAGTGACTTTCCTGAACACGTGCTCGTAAAAGGCGGGGATGCCACACCAGGAGAAAAAGTAACAGCTGGGGAACAAGTACCAATTGACAGCTGCTGCGATGAGTCCATTGCAAGCTGGAAATGTGTTCATTTAGCCTTTGGGCCTGTGGATGGTTGGCTTTCTATTTAGTTCCAAGGCCTGGAATAGGGTCAGCTGAATGCTGTGCTCATACAAGGATTTGGAATTGCCTGATGATGGTAAGTCAAAATGTGCAAGGATAGGTGCAGGGCAGAAGACTTCTCTACCCGTGTTTTGGACAGGGGATTGGAAATCACCTAGCACAGGGGAAGAGGCAGTGGTGTTACATGATGAGACCAATCGTGGACCCAGGCGTCCAGCCCACCAAGTCAGGTGCTTAAATGACAAATGCTTGATCATGCTGGTGGTGGTTAGGTTTAGGTTCATAGTGGCCAGACCCCTACTGATCTTGGCATGACACAGGTTGGCTATTTTGTTTGTCTCAGAACTCTCTATAAAAAGTCCCAGACTGGGGAATATCTAACTCTTTGTCAGAGAAACTCAGGAGTGTCAGTGCTCTGCGACACAGTTGCCTGCCTTTTCCCTCTGGTCACCCCACTGCCTCTTCCTGTCTGTTTCAGTTTTGCTGATCCCTCCCTCTCTGTGTTGTTGGCCTTGCTCTGCATGCCAGCTTCCCAGGATGAGTCGGTGACTTTAACATCCCTCACCTTGCCTTCCTCCATTTTGCCTGTCTCAGAACTTTCTTAAAAAAAGTCCCAGACTGGGGAACACCTAACTCTTTGATGGAGAAATTCACGAGTGTCAGTGCTCTGTAACACACTTGCCTGTCCTTTCCCTCTGATCACCCACTGCCTCTTCCTGTCTGTTTCGGTGTTGCGAATCCCTCTCTGCGATGCTGGCCTTGCTTTGCATGCCAGCTTCTCAGGTTGAGTTGGTGACTTCGTCATCCCCCACCTCATCTTCCTCCTCCGCACCCTGGTCATCCTGACTGAACAACAACAACTGTTTCTCATCATCATCTTATTCCTTAGCCAAAATTTGCCAATCTTCACCATCATCTTCTTGTTGCCAAGTTGCTTGTTGCTAAGTTTTGTGCATCACTAAACAGCAAGTCCTCCTGTACCTCTTGGAGTATGCAGGTGCCACAATCAAGAAATGTTGTTGTAAAGGGCTCCTTGGAGTGTCCTAGTGTGGGATCACTAGTCTCTTGGGACTCTACAAGTGTGAGTAAGGAGGATCAGGACGAAGAATAAGTGTTCTAGACTTTAGGCTGGTGAGACTGGACAGTGCTGCCCAGCCTCCTGGAAGCATTAACTTGTGGCGCCCCTGAGGGTCCAGTCACCACATAGGTACTGTACCTCAGCCAGAGGTGTGATACCCTGCTCTTGGGTAAGGAGGGGACACTACCCAGTATCCACACACTACCACCCAACACCAGACCTCTATAGGCCTGGAGGGAACTAGGTAGAGGATGTGGGTGGAGAGAGTAGAGTTGTCATGAAAACAAGAGGGAGGAGTTAGTTACTGAGTTGGAGCTGGGGACTTGAGCAGTGAGGAGCTCGTCCCAAGACCAGATGACAGAGTGAGAGAATAAGGAAGATAGAAAGAAGCTCCTGAGAGAAGAGAAAGAAGGGGTCCTAGGGGCACGAGTAGTGAGAATTCCACCTGTGGGGCCCGTATCCACGCCGACCGTAGTTGGGTGGAGGGACCAGGTCCCAGTAGGGGACCGGCCCCACACTAGTGGAGAACTACAAGGCTCAGCTAGCAAACCAGAGGCTGTGGCATCTGTATGTGCAACAGCCTCAGCCACACACATTCGCTGAAAAGGCAGCCGTACAGGATCCAGGGGACCAACAGGGAGCATCGCCCGACAAGACCCGAGGCTGCTGGCTTGGGTCAGTGTGTGTTAAGGTGCAGGGCAGGAGAGACAGGAGCCAGTGCAGTGAGACGGCCAGGGAAAGAACATAAGAAGGGGGTTCTGGCAAAGTGTACTCCAAATTACCTGAGAGCTAGCTGGAACACAGACCCGGAGGACACAGCACCCGGCGGGGGATTGCATATAAGATCTGCGAGTAAAGTATGGAAACTACACCCTGCTGTGTCCTCTGAATCCTTACTGAGTCACCATCCCTGCACTACAACATTCACCATCATTGACTTTTATTCCTTAACTGCCCTGGGGCCTAGCTCTACCCGTGGAGAGCTGTAACACCTCAGCTGCGTCACCATCCACCCCAGTGTACCTGAATCGCAGTGTCGGCCATTTCTTTATTACCGAACACCACGGGTGGCATCACGAACTAATCCCCCCATAAATATTATTTCCCTTTAATTTCAATTTACTTTTTTTGGACGCCTGGGGCCACGGACCGGGTCACTGCTGCCGTGACTACCCCACCGCCCTAGCGGGCACTCCAATCTGCTATCCAACTGACCACCTGCATTGTCTTGGATCAGAATTGGTGCACTGTGCCTCCCTGCAAAGTGGGACAGGAACCTATGTGTCGTGGTTGGACGTGTTTCTTGTGCTCCAGCAGTATGCGAAGTCGTCTCACATCCTTGGCATCTGCATGCACTATCATCAGCACTCCCACTTCCTCATCCCTTACGCATTTTGTAATTGTTAGGTCTCTTGAAACTAAGCTTATTTTTAATGAAAGAAAAAAAAATTGGTCACCTGCAGCAGTCATAGCGGTTTTTGGAAGTTTAATATTACAGTAATGTAACAGAAAGAATGCAAAAGTGCATGGATGACAATCAAATTCAAACCAGAAAAATGTTTCAAAGATTTTTCTGAGGGCTATATGTCACCGAAATGTACCACAAGCAAGTAATATTGTACAGGTGAGAAATGTAACCCAGCAAAATTTAGAAATGCTTGGAGTGTTATACATCACAGAAATGTACCCTAGACAAGGTAATACCGTATGGCTGAGAAATTAAAGCCCGCAAAAAAACTCAAGCTTTTTTCAGTTTCATAGATCACAGAAATGTCTCCTAGAGCACGGAATAGTGTATGGATGAGAACTGTAATTCAGCCAATTATTTTAAAGTTTTTTTTATTGGCATAATACCATTGAATATTACCTCAGACCACGGAATAATGTACTGTATGTGTGAGAAATGTAATCCAGCTCATTTTTTTAATGCTTTTTTTGAATGTCACTCTCCCTGCTCCTGTGACTCTCTCCCTCCCTAGGCTAAATGCAGATTGTATGTGATATAAACAGCAAAGCTAACGATTAGCCCTTAGAAGGTATTTAGTATGATGGCTCAGCTGCAGCACCAGTATCAACCCTACAGACCTTTGATTCATTATACTTTGCACACACAGGCCTAGACAAGCACTCTCTCCCTCCAATACAAAGGCGCCTGTTCTTTCATAACCCTGATGATGTCACATGGCTAGCCAATCACAGTAATACTACAACTAAGATGGCTGTGCCGTTACAGTGATGCACAGGCAATTGACTCATGCTTATTGGCTGTGTAACAAGTGCCAAAAATGCAGGGTGGGCATTCAATTTTAATGTAAAGCATTGCCCATTACTCACTGAGTAATGAGTACATCTGAGCACCGTTATGCTCGAGTGATAACCGAGTATCACTGAGCACATTTGCTCGTCCCTACCAGAGACATACCGCTTTAAGTCTCTCCATTTATTTGTTTTAAGAAAATCAGGAGTGAATCACTCCATATACATATGAATACCAAGGTATTCACAACACCACTCACAAAAATAGTAAATTAGATTTTTATTAAGTACACTTTAAAACATGTATTATGCAACATGTACACATATGAGGCATTTAAAGAGGAAGGATCAAGTAAAAAAGACAGAGGCGAGCCCTAATGGCTATGGTTAGTGATAGTTAAATGTGATATATTCAAAGATGGCTGCCACACAATAACACACAAAGATAATCTAACATTGACCCCAATAAAGGAGGCAAAGCCATATAAATCATGTTAATAAAGTATCATACCTTGCCTATAATGTGATGACAGAACCACCACAGCCATACCTTGCAACTTTTGAAAAATGGAAAGAGGCACAAAGGCTGCTGCATGAGCAGCAGCAAAATTTAGGCCACACCCCTGACCACACCCATTTCACAACTAGTCACACCCATGTCCACGCCCCAACCACACCCATTTAGCACTGCTGATCACACTGACTGGTACTGAGCAGAATAAAGAAAGGGTTTAGGGCACCACTAAACAATGTACTCGGGGTTCTCCATAAGCATATGAAATATACTTATTCACAGTACCATATTGGAAATAGAAAGGGAAGTTGCCATTCCTTTTCTGATAGTAAAAAAAAGAAAGAAACAAAAACCCAAATACTCAGACCAAAAGATGTTGGAATCCTCAAGTCCTGGATGGAGCCATAGTAGCTGGGAGGGGAGAGAGTGTGGGATAGACACCCTGCAGCTTCTTCAGGGAAAATGGCGTACTGTGTCCCAGAATTATGAGGTATTTATACAAAAATTGGAACAGCTTAGGCTACTTTCACACTAGCGTCAGAATCTCCCCGTCGCATTGCGTCGGGCAGAGATTCCGACGCTAGCAATTGACGCACTGCACAACGGGTGCAGCGGATGCATTTCTCCGGCGCATCCGCTGCCCCATTGTGAGGTGCGGGGAGGTGGTGGCGGAGTTCCGGCCGCGCATGCGCAGTCGGAAAAAGCGGTCCGTCAGGAGCAAAAAACGTTACATTTAACGTTTTTTGCTCCCGTCGGTCTGCCACAACACGGCGCAACCGTCGCACGACGGTTGCGACGTGTGGCAAAGCGTCACAATGCGTCGCTAATGTTAATCTATGGGGCAAAAACGCATCCTGCAAACAACTTTGCAGGATGTGTTTTTGCCATAAACGACGCATTGCGACGTCTGGCAAAAAACGCCAGTGTGAAAGTAGCCTTAATTGGTCGCCTGGAAGAGAGAACCAGCTGACAATGGAACAGAAAGAAAGCCCACGGTGGCTGCCATCTTGTCAGTGTCAGTCTGTCGTCAATGGTCAATAAAGTTAATTGGGGGAAAAAAAAAAAGATTGAAAAAGAAAAAGGGGCCACACAGAAATTGCGCATATATGACCAAAAATGTCAAACATCTGCAGTGGTTCCGATACATAGAAGCACACTGGGGCAAAAATTTAGAAGAATGCAAGGGAAAAAAATTATAATGAAAAATAAAATAATATAACAGAAAATGTTTTTAAATAATATAGTGAAATTACACAGGACCACATAAAAGTGCTAATTGACTATCACATCACACTGTATAATGCATACTAAACCTTTATGAACCCATTGGGTAAAATACATACAGATCAATTGGAGCCTGGAAGTCTCTTTCAACAAACTACTGCAGATTAAACATAGTTTTTATATAGATGAAAAAGGCTAAAAAAATAAAAATCTAAAGGGAATTAGGGAGAATGGTCAAATAACATTTCATCTACTACCGTGTTTCCCCGAAAGTAAGACAGTGTCATACATTCTGTTTACCCCCAAAAGTCCCACTATGTCTTACTTTCGGGGTATGTCTTATATTGGGAAAAAAATGTCGATTTTTGTTTTAACCATAAAATTAACATTTATAAACAACCTGAAAAGTATTGTATTCACCACAAAACAGTTTTATAAAAGCAAATGCCAAGAATGTCTTGTTACAACCGTATCATGACGGTATTTCCATGTATAACATGTAAAACAATGAAAAACGGTAAGAACGAACAGTCTGAATATGTTATACTGGAAGATAAAACAGATTTATTCCATGACAACCATGTCATCATCTTCAGGAACATCATCATAAACATCCACACTCTGAGGTTTGTATGGATTTTCTTGGGACTCCATTTCCTGCTGAATCATTGGCCCATATCTCTCTTGGGTAGCAACGGCACTGTCCTGAAATGAGCAGGTCTTGTCCAGGTAGCCAGCTCGCAGTGCATTTGCAACGCAGGTGTCAGTGATCTTATCCCATGAATTCTTAACCCAGTTCACAATCTCTGGCAGTCTGGGCTTCACAAAGTTCCCACGTACATTTCTCTCCATTCGGTTTTCAATGTAGTCATTGATTTCTGCACGCAGATAGTCCTTGAACGGCTTGTTAATGGTGATATCCAGAGTCTGGAGATAAGCCGTCATCCCTGCAGGAATCATGATTTGGTCGATTCTCCGCTCATGAAGGAAGTTTTTCATGTTTTTGGCACGGTGTGTGTATCCCACACAGCCTTCCATAGGGTTGCAGCCCCATACAGTATCCCACACAGTCTCCCATAGGGTTACAGCCCCATACAGTATCCCACACAGCCTTCCATAGGGTTGCAGCCCCACACAGTATCCCACACAGTCTCCCATAGGGTTACAGCCCCATACAGTATCCCACACAGCCTTCCATAGGGTTGCAGCCCCATACAGTATCCCACACAGCTTCCCATAGGGTAATAGCCCCATACAGTATCCCCCAGCAATCGCAGCAAGTCTCCATGCAATGTACCGTATGGGGACTTGCCGCGATTGCGCCGTAAGTGTACCGCAAGTTAAGGAAACTTTACATGGTGCATTTTGTGAATTGCTTACTTGGTACCGTAATGGCGATCGGATCAATTCCTCTGCGGTGCTGGGTAGAGGTGTGGCTTATTCTTCCTCATGCAGGAGCTGCTGGGCCAATCAGAGGGGCCACCAGCGGCAGCACATGAGGGCACTGAGGCTGCGTGTTGTTGTATGTTGCCGGACAACATTACTGCTGTTCCCACGGCATCCACATCCCTCCGCTCATTCCGTTCCAGATCCGTCCGCATCCTGCTCTAACCATCCACATGCCGCAGTTAATGCCGCAAAAGGTACCGGTACGGTACTACAGTATGGCTTATATTTTTCCAACGTACAGTTCACTATGTCTTACTTTCGGGGTACGTCTTACATTATCCGACCCCCCTAAAACCCCCACTACGTCTTACTATCGGGGGTGTCTTACTATCAGGGAAACACGGTATATATATGTCTAAGGGTCACTTCGTCTTTCTGTCTGTCTGTCTTTCTGTCTGTCTGTAACGGAAATCCCAAGTCGCTGATTGGTCATGGCAAAACAGCCATTACCAATCAGCGATGGGCACAGTCCGGCGGCAAAATGGCCGCTCCTTACTCCCCATAGTCAGTGCCCGATCCATACTCCCCTCCAGTCAGCGCTCACACAGGGTTAATGGCAGCGTTAATGGACCGTGTTATGCTGCGGTGTAACGCAGTCTGTTAACGCTGCTATTAACCCTGTGTGACCAACTTTTTACTATTGATGCGGCCAATGCAGCATCAATAGTAAAAAGATCTAATATTAAAAATAATAAAAAAATAAAAAATCATTATATACTCACCTTCCGGATCCAGCCCAGGCCTTTCCCGCTCCTCACGACGCTTCGGTGAATGGTCCATGCATTGCGGTCTTGCGAGATGATGATGTAGCGGTCTCGCGAGACCGCACATCAGCATCTCGTGAGACCGCAATGCACTCTTGGGAGCGACGGGCACAGTCCGGCCGCTCCCTACTCCCTACTCCCCTGCAGTCAGTGCCCCCTCTGTTATGATGCGGTGGTTTAGGAGCAACATGGAACGAGCTCTGAAGGAAGTGGTATCTTTACTGACCGCAGTCCCTAAGCTCAACACAACACTAGAAGTAGCCGTGGGATGCTCCTAACTCTCCCTATGCACCTCGACACAGCCTAAGAGCTAACTACCCCTAAAGATAGAAGCAGGAAAACTATCTTGCCTCAGAGAAAATCCCCAAAGGATAGATTAGCCCCCCACAAATAATGACTGTGAGTGGAGAGGGAAAAGACATACACAGAATGAAACCAGGATGAGCACAGGAGGCCAGTCTAGCTAAATAGATAGGACAGGATGGAATACTGTGTGGTCAGTATAAAACACTACAAAAATCCACGCAGAGTTTACAAAAAATCTCCACACCTGACTAAAGGTGTGGAGGGTAACTCTGCTTCCCAGAGCTTCCAGCAAGACAGAATTAATTCATACTGATAAGCTGGACAAACATAGAAAGCACAGAACGGATCAGTCCACAATCTGTGGACAGAAAAGAGCAAGCAAGAACTTAGCTTTGCTGAGCTGGTCAGGATAACAGGGAAATCCAAAGAGATGTGAATCCAACCAGAAACCATTTACAAGTGGCACTGGCTGAAGGAAAGAGCCAGACATAAATAGCAGAGCAGAAAAGACAATCAGTGGAAGCAGCTGCTGACAGCTAAATCCAAGGAGCAGCCATACCACTTGAAACCACAAGAGGGAGCCCAAGAGCAGAACTCACAAAAGTGCCACTTACAACCACCGGAGGGAGCCCAAGAGCAGAATTCACAACAGTACCCCCCCTTGAGGAGGGGTCACCGAACCCTCACCAGAGCCCCCAGGCCGATCGGGACGAGCCAAGTGAAAAGCACGAACTAAATCGGTGGCATGGACATCGGAGGCAACAACCCAAGAATTATCCTCCTGGCCATAACCCTTCCACTTGAGAAGATACTGAAGCCTCCGCCTCGAAAAACGAGAATCCAAAATCTTCTCAACCTCATATTCCAACTCTCCCTCAACCAACACTGGGGCAGGAGGGTCAACCGAGGGAACAACGGGCACCACATATCTCCGCAACAAAGATCTATGGAAAACATTATGAATGGCAAAAGAGGCTGGAAGAGCCAAACGAAAAGACACCGGATTAATAATTTCAGAAATTTTATAAGGACCAATAAACCGAGGCTTAAACTTAGGGGAAGAAACCTTCATAGGAACATGACGAGAAGACAACCAAACCAAATCCCCCACACGAAGCCGGGGACCAACACACCGCCGGCGGTTAGCAAAACGTTGAGCCCTTTCCTGAGACAACGTCAAATTGTCCACCACATGAGTCCAAATCTGCTGCAGCCTGTCCACCACAGAATCAACACCAGGACAATCAGAAGGCTCAACCTGCTCAGAAGAAAAACGAGGATGAAAACCAAAATTACAAAAGAAAGGTGAAACCAAAGTAGCCGAACTAGCCAGATTATTAAGGGCAAACTCGGCCAACGGCAAGAAAGACACCCAATCATCTTGATCAGCAGACACAAAGCATCTCAAATAGGTCTCCAAGGTCTGATTAGTTTGCTCAGTTTGGCCATTAGTCTGAGGATGAAACGCCGAAGAAAAAGACAAATCAATGCCCATCCTAACACAAAAGGCCCGCCAAAACCTAGAGACAAACTGAGAACCTCTGTCAGACACAATGTTCTCCGGAATGCCATGCAAACGAACCACATGCTGAAAAAACAATGGAACCAGATCTGAGGAGGAAGGCAACTTAGGCAAAGGTACCAGATGGACTATTTTAGAGAACCGGTCACAAACAACCCAGATAACAGACATCTTCTGGGAAACAGGAAGATCCGAAATAAAATCCATGGAAATATGTGTCCAGGGCCTCTCCGGGATCGGCAAAGGCAAAAGCAACCCACAGGACTGCACAAAAGCACGCACATCCCGCGACAAAGAAGGCCACCAAAAGGACCTAGCAACCAAATCTCTGGTACCAAAAATCCCAGGATGACCAGTCAACACAGAACAATGAACCTCAGAAATCACCTTACTTGTCCATCCATCAGGAACAAACAGCTTCCCCACAGGACAGCGGTCAGGCTTATTAGCCTGAAATTCCTGAAGCACCCTCCGCAAATCAGGGGAGATGGCAGAAAGAATCACCCCTTCCTTAAGAATGCCAACCGGCTCAAGGACTCCAGGAGAATCAGGCGAAAAACTCCTAGAGAGGGCATCAGCCTTAACATTCTTAGATCCCGGAAGATACGAGACCACAAAATCAAAACGGGAGAAAAACAGGGACCATTGAGCCTGTCTAGGATTCAGCCGCTTGGCCAACTCGAGGTAAATCAGATTCTTATTATCGGTTAGGACCACAACGCGGTGCTTAGCTCACCTGAAGCCAATGTCGCCACTCCGCGAAAGCCCACTTCATAGCCAACAACTCCTGATTGCCGACATCATAATTGCGTTCAGCAGGCGAAAATTTTCTGGAAAAAAAAGCACACGGTTTCATCAAAGAACCATCAGACTCCCTCTGAGACAAAACGGCCCCTGCCCCAATCTCAGAAGCGTCGACCTCAACCTGAAAAGGAAGAGAAACATCCGGCTGACGCAACACAGGGGCAGAAGTAAATCGGCGTTTAAGCTTCTGAAAGGCCTCAACAGCCGCAGAGGACCTATTCGTCACATCAGCGCCTTTCTTCGTCAAATCAGTAAGGGGCTTAACCACACTGGAAAAGTTGGCAATGAAACGGCGATAGAAATTAGCAAAGCCCAAAATTTTTTGAAGGCCCTTCACAGATGTGGGTTGAATCCAGTCATGAATAGCTTGGACCTTAACAGGATCCATTTTTATAGACGATGGAGAAAAAATAAAACCCAAAAAAGAGACCTTCTGAACTCCGAATAGGCACTTAGACCCCTTCACAAACAAAGCATTATCACGAAGGATCTGGAACACCATCCTGACCTGCTTCACATGAGACTCCTAATCATCGGAAAAAATCAAAATATCTTCCAAATATACGACCATGAATTTATCAAGATAATTGCGGAAAATATCATGCATGAAGGACTGGAACACAGATGGAGCATTAGAGAGCCCAAATGGCATCACAAGGTATTCAAAATGGCCTTCGGGCGTATTAAATGCAGTTTTCCATTCGTCACCCTGTTTAATACGAACAAGATTATATGCCCCTCGGAGGTCAATCTTAGCAAAGGCAAGGGGTATTGGAATTTGACCGTGATCTTATTAAGAAGACGATAATGTATACAGGGTCTCAAGGAGCCATCCTTCTTAGCAACAAAAAAGAAACCCGCTCCCAATGGTGACGAAGAGGGCCGAATATGCCCCTTCTCCAAAGACTCCTTAACATAACTCCGCATGGCGGGGCATGCTCTGGCACAGACAGATTGAAAAGTCGGCCCTTAGGGAACTTGCAACCAGGAATCAAGTTAATAGCACAATCACAGTCCCTGTGCGGTGGAAGGGAACTGGACTTGGGCTCATCAAATACATCCTGGAAATCCAACAAAAACTCAGGGACCTCAGAAGAGGGGGAAGAGGAAATTGACATCAAAGGAACGTCACTATGTACCCCTTGACAACCCCAACTAGTCACAGACATAGTTTTCCAATCCAGCACCGGATTATGTTCCTGTAACCATGGAAAACCCAGTACAACAACATCATGCAGGTTATGCAACACCAGAAAACGGCAATCTTCCTGATGTGCTGGAGCCATGTACATAGTCATCTGCGTCCAGTACTGAGGTTTATCCTTGGCCAGGGGTGTAGCATCAATACCCCTCAAAGGAATAGGGCTCTGCAAAGGCTGCAAGGAAAAACCACAGCGCCTGGCGAATTCTAAGTCCATTAAGTTCAGGGCAGCGCCTGAATCCACAAATGCCATGACAGAAAAGGACGACAATGAGCAAATCAGGGTCACAGATAAGAGAAATTTAGGCTGTATAGTACTAATGGTAACAGACCTAGCGACTCTCTTAGTACACTTAGGGCAATCAGAGATAACATGAGCAGAATCACCATAGTAAAAACACAGCCTATTCTGACGTCTGAATTCCTGCCGTTCTGTTCTAGTCAAAATCCTATCACATTGCATAGGTTCAGGACTCTGCTCAGAGGACACTGCCATATGGTGCACAGCCTTGCGCTCACGCAGACGCCGATCAATCTGAATGGCTAGAGACATAGATTCGCTCAAACTGGCAGGCGTAGGAAAGCCCACCATAACATCTTTAAGGGCTTCAGAAAGACCTTTTCTGAAAATTGCAGCCAGAGCCTCCTCATTCCATTTGGTGAGCACAGACCATTTTCTAAATTTCTGGCAGTATAATTCTGCCGCTTCCTGACCTTGACACAAGGCCAACAGGGTTTTTTCTGCATGATCCACAGAATTAGGTTCGTCATACAATAATCCGAGCGCTTGAAAAAATGCGTCTACATTCAATAATGCCGGATCCCCTGTTTCAAGAGAAAAAGCCCAGTCTTGAGGGTCACCATGCAGCAAAGATATGATGATTTTTACTTGCTGAATGGAATCACCAGAAGAACGAGGTTTCAAAGCAAAAAACAATTTGCAGTTATTTTTAAAGTTCAAAAACTTGGATCTGTCCCCAAAAAACAAATCAGGAGTAGGAATTCTAGGCTCTAAAGCCGGAGTCTGGACAACATACTCTTGGATACTCTGTACTCTTGCAGCAAGTTGATCCACATGAAAAAACAAACCCTGAACATCCATGTCAGAGCATATATCGAGAACCACCCAGAGATCAAGAGGAAAAAAGAGACAAACCAGAGCACAGAAAAAAAATGGTTCAGAACTTTCTTTTCCTTCTTTTGAGATGCGTTTAATTCATTTTTGGCCACTTGTACTGTTATGATGCGGTGGTTTAGGAGCAACATGGAATGAGCTCTGAAGGAAGTGGTATCTTTACTGACCGCAGTCCCTAAGCTCAACACAACACTAGAAGTAGCCGTGGGATGCTCCTAACTCTCCCTATGCACCTCGACACAGCCTAAGAGCTAACTACCCCTAAAGATAGAAGCAGGAAAACTATCTTGCCTCAGAGAAAATCCCCAAAGGATAGATTAGCCCCCCACAAATAATGACTGTGAGTGGAGAGGGAAAAGACATACACAGAATGAAACCAGGATGAGCACAGGAGGCCAGTCTAGCTAAATAGATAGGACAGGATGGAATACTGTGTGGTCAGTATAAAACACTACAAAAATCCACGCAGAGTTTACAAAAAATCTCCACACCTGACTAAAGGTGTGGAGGGTAACTCTGCTTCCCAGAGCTTCCAGCAAGACAGAATTAATTCATACTGATAAGCTGGACAAACATAGAAAGCACAGAACGGATCAGTCCACAATCTGTGGACAGAAAAGAGCAAGCAAGAACTTAGCTTTGCTGAGCTGGTCAGGATAACAGGGAAATCCAAAGAGTTGTGAATCCAACCAGAAACCATTTACAAGTGGCCCTGGCTGAAGGAAAGAGCCAGACATAAATAGCAGAGCAGAAAAGACAATCAGTGGAAGCAGCTGCTGACAGCTAAATCCAAGGAGCAGCCATACCAATTGAAACCACAAGAGGGAGCCCAAGAGCAGAACTCACAAAAGTGCCACTTACAACCACCGGAGGGAGCCCAAGAGCAGAATTCACAACACCCCTCTATACTACCCCCCAGTCAGCGCCCACCGCCCACATAGCATTGGAGCAGTCCATTAAACTGACTGCGTTACACCTCGGTGTAACGCAGTCTGTTAACGCTGCTATTAACCCTATGTGATAAACTTTTTACTATTGATGCTGCCTAAGCAGCATCAATAGTAAAAATATGTAATGTTAAAAATAATTTAAAAAAAAATCGTGATATTCTCACCTTCCGTCGCCTCCGCAGCATCTTTTCCTGCAGCTCGTGATGCTCCGGCCCTACCGCTTCACTGATTGGTCGCGCCCAGCCGGCACGACCAATCAGCGACATTGCCGCAGGATGCTGGCACGACCAATCAGCGACATTGGCGCGGGATTTAAATCCCGCTTCGCTGATTGCTCGTGCCCAGCCAGCGCAACCAATCAGCGACATTGGCGCGGGATCTAATGTTAAAAATAATTAAAAAATAAAAAATCATTATATACTCACCTTCTGGATCCAGCCCAGGCCTCACCCGCTCCTCACGATGCTCTGGTGACCTGTCTATGCATTGCGGTCTCGCGAGATGATGACGTAGTGGTCTCGCGAGACCACTACGTCATCATCTCGTGAGACCACAATGCACTCTTGGGACCGGAGCGTCGAGAGGAGCGTCGGCGAACGTCTTGGCTGGATCCGGGGGGCCGACGGAAGGTGAGTATATAACTATTTTTTATTTTAATTTTTTTTTAACAGAGATATGGTGCCCACATTGCTATATAACACGTGGGCTGTGTTAGATACTATGTGGGCTGTGTTAGATACTGCGTGGGCTGTGTTATATACTTCATCTCTGTGCTATATACTACATGGCTGGGCAATATACTATGTGGCTTAGCAATATACTACGTGGCTGGGCAATATACTACGTGGCTGGGCAATATACTACGTGGCTGGGCAATATACTACATGGCTGGGCAATATACTACGTCGCTGGGCAATATACTATGTGTCTGTGCTATTTACTACGTGGCCTGTGCTATATACTATGTGGGCTGTGCTATATACTACGTGGGCTGTGCTGTATACTATGTGGCTGTGCTATATACTATGTGGCTGTGCTATATACTACGTGGCTGGGCAATATACTAAATGGCTAGGCAATATACTACGTCGCTGGGCAATATACTACGTTGCTGGGCAATATACTTCGTGGCTGGGCAATATACTACGTGTCTGTGCTATTTACTATGTGGCCTGTGCTATATACTACGTGGGCTGTGCTATATACTACGTGGCTGTGCTATATACTATGTGGCTGTGCTATATACTACATGGGCTGTGTTATATACTACGTGGCTGTGCTTTAAACTATGTGGCTGTGCTATATACTATGTGGCTGGGCAAAATAGTATGTGGGCTGTGCTATTTACTACGTGAGCTGTGTTATATACTATGTGACTCGGCAATATACTACGTGGCTGTGCTATATATTACGTGGCTGTGCTATATACTATGTGGGCTGTGCTATATACTACATGGGCTGTTATATGCTACGTGGGCTGTGTTATACGCTACTTGGCTGTGCTATATTTCTCTGCTGTATCTGCATCATGAATTGTGGTATGTGTTAAAGAGGGGGGCCCACTGAGACTCTTTCGCCCGGGGCACTCAAAAACCTGGAGCTGGCCCTGGCTTCACTGATTGGTCACGCCCGGCCGCGGACAATCAGCGACAGTTGCAGTCCGCTCGTGAATTGGCGCCGAATTTGAACCACGCTTCGCTAATTGGTCGCGGCCGCCCGAATCCTGTGTATAAATTGCATTATTCTGAAAACTTCATAAATATACTGCATACATATTCTAGAATACCCGATGCGTTAGAATCGGGCCACCATCTAGTAGTACATAAACACATATCTCGGATAATGCTGAGCTGCTGATTCTTCCACAATAAATGGTCCAAGATATTAAGAGCAGATGCTTGTTGAATAAGTATCGGACCTGGCTGGTCAATTGAAATAGGGGAAAACACCAGAAATGTAAATAAAGAAATTGTACTGTGAATGAACGCATCTGGCAAAAAGCCCAATGATTGGAAAATAACTCCCAGATGAAGGATAGCCATAATACTGCAACCAAAAATATGTATATGAAGACAGGTATACGAATAGAAAAATGCATATACATGAATTAATGGCACTCTGAAGATAACCAATGGGTATATATATCAGAATATTCAGAACAGTGTCCAAGGTGGTCCAGTTAAGTCCAAACAATAGCCTTCTAATGGAGTCCATGTGACTATGACCATCAAATTAAATTACATTTGAGCTGTAGATCCTTTCCGAGGTAGGTGAAATCTGCTTCCATCAGAGCAAAAAATGCCACTGTCTTCTTATCCAGGGTGACCAAAAAGTGGCTTGATTATAATTAGACAGACCAAGATGTCCAATTGGGGTCAAATTCCGAAATATGTAAGGCCCAGAAAGGTAAAAAAAATCTGAAAAGAGGAAAAATAAATGTAAATCAATGAAATAATGAAAAAAAAATAAGAACTTAGTGTATGTTTTAACCGTACAACCCAGAAAACGAGAATTCTTCATTTAAACCTTCAGGGGCCAGAATCCTTAGATTGAAGATCCACCGGGACTCCCTACAAAGCAGTTTCTTGGTTAGATTCCCACCCCGAATATTACTAATGACCTGATCCAGCACCATTGCATGTATTTTGTGGTGTCTACTCCCATGATGTTCCAGAAAGTGAGATGCAACTGAAGAAATTGGTTTACCCTTCCTTGTCAACCTTTGCTTTGCCGATATTGGAGATATGTTGCTGAATTCTGCATCTGATCTCTTGGCTAGTTTGTCCCACATATATCTTTGGGCATTGGCAAATGAGAATATATATCACATTCCTCGATTTGCAGTTGGAATAAAGTTGGTTTGGATCATAACTGGAAAAAATGGGAGAGTGACATGGTCAGCTGCAATCATATAAGGGCAAATATTTCAACCACCACACGGAAAAGATCCTTTAAGGCGATTTCCCGTGCCCAGTCTAGTGGTTGGTCTTTTAAAATGACTAGCATTGAGATGATCCTTTAAGTTTTTTGCCCTTCTAGCTATCATCTTGGGGGTATCAGAGACAAAAGGTCTCAATTTCGGTTCACGGAGTAAAATACCCCAGTGTTTACCCAAGATGTTGTAAATATCATGCCATTGATTGTTGTAGACTGTAATTAAATTAGTGGTACAAAGTCCATCTTGGGTCTTTGGCTGTAGTAAAGAGCACCTGTCACTGGCCAGGGAGTGTTGAAAGGCATAAGAATTTACCATACGAGGGTATCCCCTCTCAGATAATCGGTTGGTGAGATCCCGGGCTGCTTCCCGAAAGTCAACTTCAGAGCTGCAGTTGTGCCTCACCCTCAAAAATTGCCCTTTAGGGAGGTTCTTTCGCAGATGATAAGGATGAAAGCTCGTAAAATGCAGCAAGCTGTTCGTAGCAGTTGACTTGCGATAGAGTTTTGTCTGAATCCGGTAGCCCACTTTCATGACTTTGAGATTCAAATAGTTGACAGACATTGTAGAGAGAGAACCTGTCAGGGAAATATTCACATTGTTATCATTCAACTCAGCAATGAATGTCCTGCATTCAGATTCAGAACCCGTCCAGAAAACCAGGAGGTCATCTATATAACGAAACCATTGGTGGACATTGGCCTGGAAATGGACTTATGAACTTTAGGGAGTAGATTTAAAGTCGGATCAACCGGTGATGGCGTGGTCAGAAAGTTGAACTCTTTCTTGCTCAATATGTTATTACATTTGGCTGAGAGGAGTAGACAATCTAATTTCCTCTTAAAGACATCGGTGGGATCAGACGGCAGTACCTGATAACAATTCACATTGTTTAGCTGTCGATGCGCTTCTTTTACATACATGTCAACAGGCGACAAAACAATATTGCCCCCCTTCATTATAAAAGATGGATTATTTTTTAGATTGGACAAAACCTGTCTCTCTCTGAACCCAAGATTCTCACCCTGGTGGTTACTGGGTCGTAGACTGGCAATGTCCTGACTCACCATCTCATAGAAAATTCGAATTGGGGGAAAGCATACCACCCAATCGTCCCGGATCCAGCAGGAGAGTCCCGATTTTGAGAGAGTTTTGCTAGAATTGTTTGAATTCATCTTGGAACCCTGGAACAATTTATTTTTGTTCAAAGATCGATATATGCCACAAACGTGACATGAGTGCGGCAGGTGCTCCATCATACCCAAATTTGTTTCTCGGGTTTTGGGATAGGCAGATTTTTCATTGTGATGGGGCATGTGCTGCTGACAATGTGCATTGTTTGTTTCATTATATCGATGACTTGTTATTTGTCAAGGTTTTGAGATGGAACTAGATTCCTTTATGCGTGGGCTGAACATAATCCTTTCAACATCAGGAGCACTCATAAGTGGCATAAAAACAAATGTAATTTTTAGATATTGCACATTCGGTTAATTATGATGGTCAAATTCATACTGACATCCATCGTAAGAAGACCTCTATCAATTCTGTACTACATTCCTCGTCATTTCATATGCATTCCACGATTAATCCCTTTACCCCCAAGGGTGATTTGCATGTTAATTCTGACCACTGTCCCTTTATGAGATTATAACTCTGGAATGCTTCCATGGATCTCGGTTTTTCTGACAATGTTTTTTCATGACATATTGTACTTCATGATAGTGGTAAAAGTTCTTTGATATTACTTGTGTTTATTTGTGAAAAAAATGGAAATTTGGCAAAAATGTGGAAAATTTTGCAATTTTCCAAATTTGAATTTTCATGCCCTTAAATCACAGAGATATGTCACACAAAATACTTAACAAGTAACATTTCCCACATGTTTACTTTACATCAACACAATTTTGGAACCAACATTTTTTTGCTGTTAGGAAGTTATAATGGTTAAAAGTTGACCTGCGATTTCTCATTTTTACAACACCATTTTTGTAGGGACCACATCACATTTGAAGTCACTTTGAGGGGTCTATATGATAGAAAATACCCAAATGTGACACCATTCTAAAAACTGCACCCCTCAGGGTGCTCAAAACCACATTCAAGAAGTTTATTAACCCTTCAGGTGATTCACAGGAATTTGTGGAGTATTTTTTTTTTTAAATGAACATTTAACTTTTTTTCACAAAAAATTTACTTCAGATCCATTTTTTTTATTTTACCAAGGGTAACAGGAGAAATTGGACCCCAAAAGTTGTGCAATTTGTCCTGAGTATGGTGATATCCCATATGTAGGGGTAAACCACTGTTTGGGCACATGGCAGAGCTCAGAAGGGAAGGAGCGCCGTTTGATGTTATAAACGCAAAATTGGCTGGAATTGAGATCGGACGCCATGTTGTGTTTGGAGAGCCCCTGATGTGCCTAAACAATAAACCCCCCCACAAGTGACCTCATTTTGGAAACTAGACCCCCAAAGTTTGAACCTCCAGGTGTTTCACTAAAGTTTATAATGCCCGGGTGTGAAAATAAAAAAACATATTTTTTCCACAAACATGATAGTTTAGTCCCCAATTTTTTATTTTCCCAAGGGTAACAGGAGAAATTGGACCCCAAAAGTTGTTGTCCAATTTGTCCTGAGTATGTTGACACCACATATGTAGGAGAAAACTACTGTATGGGCACACGTCAGGGCTCGGAAGGGAAGCAGTGACGTACTGGAATGCAGACTTTGATGGAATGTTCTGTGGGCTGTTGTGAATTCTGCTCTTGGGTTCCCTCCAGTGGTTGTAGGTGGGAATGCAGTTGTCTCTGAGTCACAGACCTGGCCAGGTGTATCGGATGATTACAATTCTGACTGGGATATTTAAGTGGGCAGGATCCTTTAGCCCTTGCCAGTAGTCAATGTTCCTTGTGAAGTGTTGGTTCACTTTCTGGCTTCTCCTGCTCGCTGCCAATTTCAGCAAAGATAAGTGTTTGGTTTTTGTTTCTGTGGCACACTGCCGGTGTGCTTGTTTCAGTTTTTTTCCTGCTCTGATTGTAGGATTCACTGGAGTTGCAGATTTACGCTCCTACATCTTTTAGTAAGATGTAGGAAGTTTTTGTGTATTCTGCTGTGGATGTTTTGAGGGGTTTTTGTGCTGACCGTGCAGAACTCTGTCCTATCCTGTCCTGTCTAGCTAGGGTGGCCTCCTGTGCTCATCCTGTTTTTCTGCCTGTGTGTGTTTTTTCCTCTCCGACTCACCGCCAATATTTGTGGGGGGCTGTCTATCCTTTGGGGATTTTCTCTGAGGCTGGGTAGTATTCCTATTTCCATCTTTAGGGGTATTTAGTTCTCCGGCTGTGACGAGGTGTCTAGGTGTGTTAGGTACACTCCACGGCTACTTCTAGTTGCGGTGTTAAGATCAGGATTGCGGTCAGTACAGTGGCCACTTTCTCCAGTGAAAGTTCTCATGCAGCTCCTAGGTCACCGGATCATAACAGTACTACTGGCCAACAATGAGTTAAATGCATCTCAGAAGAAGGGAAGGAAGCTCTTGAGCCATTTTTTTTCTCCAGTCTGTTTTGTCTTCTCCTCCCTCTTTATCTCTGGGTGGCTGAGGAGCCTGGTGCAAGCATTAATGTTCAGGAATTAGCTTCTCGTGTAGACCAGCTTGCTGCTAGGGTGCAAGGTATTTCTGATTATATTGTTCAAACTCCTGCTTTAGAACTGAAGATTCCTACTCCTGATTTGTTTTCTGGTGACAGGTCTAAATTTTTGAGTTTTAAAAACAACTGTAAACTGTTTTTTGACCTGAGACCTCGATCCTCTGGTGATTCCATTCAGCAGGTAAAAATCGTAATCTCCCTGCTGCATGGCGACCCGCAGGATTGGGCGTTTTCCCTGGAATCTGGGAATCCGGCTTTGCTTAACATTGACTCCTTTTTTCAGGCTTTAGGACTATTATATGATGAACCTAATTCTGTGGATCAAGCTGAGAAAACCTTGTTGGCCCTGTCTCAGGGTCAAGAGGCGGCAGAATTGTATTGTCAGAAATTCAGAAAATGGTCTGTGTTGACTAAATGGAATAATGATGTTTTGGCAGCAATTTTCAGAAGGGGGCTTTCTGAATCCGTTAAAGATGTTATGGTGGGGTTTCCCACGCCTTCCGGTCTGAGTGATTCTATGTCTCTGGCCATTCAGATTGACCGACGCCTGTGGGAACGCAGAACTGTGCGCACTGTGGCGTTATCCTCAGAGCAAATATCTGAGCCTATGCAATGTGATAGAATTCTGTCTAGAACGGAGCGGCAAGGTTTCAGACGTCAAAATAGGTTGTGTTATTATTGTCGCGACACTTCTCATGTCATTTCTGTCTGCCCTAAGCGGACAAAGAGGATCGCCAGTTCAGTTACCATCAGTACTGTACAACCTAAATTTCTGTTGTCTGTGTCCTTGATCTGCTCATTGTCATCATTTTCTGTCATGGCGTTTGTGGATTCAGGCGCCGCCTTGAATTTAATGGATTTTGAGTTTGCCAAGCTTTGTGGTTTTCCCTTGCAGCCTTTGCAGAACCCTATTCCTTTAAGGGGCACTGATGCTACACCCTTGGCTAAAAATAAGCCCCAGTTTTGGACACAGGTGACCATGCGCATGGCGCCAGCCCATCAGGAAGATTGTCGATTTCTGGTGTTGCATAACTTGCATGATGCTATCGTACTGGGTTTTCCATGGTTGCAGGTACATAATCCTGTGTTGGACTGGAAGTCCATGTCTGTGACTAGTTGGGGTTGTCAGGGGGTTCATAATGATGTTCCTTTGATGTCAATCTCCTCTTCTTCACCTTCTGAAATTCCAGAGTTTTTGTCTGATTTTCAGGATGTATTCGATGAGCCCAAGTCCAGTTTCCTTCCACCGCACAGGGACTGCGATTGTGCTATTGACTTGATTCCAGGCTGTAAGTTTCCTAAGGGTCGACTTTTTAATCTATCTGTGCCTGAACATACCACCATGCGGAGCTATATTAAGGAGTCTTTGGAGAAAGGGCATATTCGGCCATCTTCTTCACCGTTGGGAGCGAGGTTCTTTTTTGTTGCTAAAAAAGATGGTTCCTTGAGACCCTGTATAGATTATCGCCTCTTGAATAAAATCATGGTCAAGTTTCAATACCCTTTACCTTTGCTTTCCGATTTATTTGCTAGGATTAAGGGAGCTAGTTGGTTTACGAAGATTGACCTTCGGGGGGCATATAATCTTGTTCGTATTAAGCAGGGTGATGAATGGAAAACTGAGTTTAATACGCCTGAAGGTCATTTTGAATACCTTGTGATGCCATTCGGACTCTCTAATGCTCCATCTGTTTTTCAGTCCTTCATGCATGATATCTTCCGGACTTATCTTGATAAATTCTTGATTGTATATTTGGACGATATTTTGATTTTTTCCGATGATTGGGAGTCTCATGTGCAACAGGTCAGGATGGTATTTCAGAACCTTTGTGACAATGCCCTGTTTGTGAAAGGGTCTGTCTCTTTGGGGTGCAGAAAGTCTCTTTTTTGGGCTTCATTTTTTCTCCTTCGTCTATAGAGATGGATCCGGTTAAGGTTCAGGCCATTCATGATTGGATTCAGCCCACATCCGTGAAGAGCCTTCAGAAATTTTTGGGTTTTGCAAATTTTTATCGCCGTTTCATTGCTAATTTTTCCAGCGTGGATAAACCCTTGACCGATTTGACGAAGAAAGGCGCTGATGTGGCGAATTGGTCCTCTGCGGCTGTCTCTGCCTTTCAGGAGCTTAAACGTCGATTTACTTCTGCTCCAGTGTTGCGCCAACCGGATGTTTCTCTTCCGTTTCAGGTTGAGGTTGACGCTTCTGAGATTGGGGCAGGGGCCGTTTTGTCTCAGAGGGATCCTGTTGGTTCCTTAATGAAACCGTGTGCCTTCTTCTCCCGTAAGATTTCGCCTGCTGAACGCAATTATGATGTCGGCAATCGGGAGTTGTTGGCTATGAAGTGGGCGTTTGAGGAGTGGCGACAATGGCTTGAGGGAGCTAAGCACCGTATTGTGGTCTTGACCGATCATAAGAATTTGATTTACCTCGAGTCTGCTAAACGGTTGAATCCTAGACAGGCTCGATGGTCCTTGTTTTTTTCCCGTTTTGATTTCGTGGTCTCGTACCTTCCGGGTTCTAAGAATATTAAGGCTGATGCCCTCTCTAGGAGTTTTTTGCCTGATTCTCCTGAGGTCTTAGAGCCGGTCGGTATCCTTTCTGCCATTTCCCCTGATTTACGACGGGTTCTTCAGGAATTTCAGGCTGACAAACCTGACCGCTGTCCTGTGGGGAAATTGTTTGTTCCTGACAGATGGACTAGTAGAGTGATTTCTGAGGTTCACTGTTCCGTGTTGGCCGGTCATCCTGGCATTTTTGGTACCAGAGATTTGGTTGGTAGGTCCTTTTGGTGGCCTTCATTGTCACGTGATGTGCGTTCTTTTGTGCAGTCCTGTGGGACTTGTGCGCGGGCCAAGCCTTGTTGTTCCCGTGCTAGTGGGTTGTTTTTCCCATTGCCAGTCCCTGAGAGGCCCTGGACGCATATTTCGATGGATTTTATTTCTGATCTTCCGGTTTCCCAGAAGATGTCTGTTATCTGGGTTGTTTGTGACCGGTTCTCTAAGATGGTTCATTTGGTGCCCTTACCTAAATTTCCTTCCTCTTCAGATTTGGTTCCGTTGTTCTTTCAGCATGTGGTTCGTTTGCATGGTATTCCGGAGAATATTGTGTCCGACAGATGCAAGCACCCAAAACTAAGAATCAAAGTCCGCACTCACAGCAGGTTAAATCAGAGATACTGGGTGGAAAACCACAAAACATGCGTTTCTTCAGCCAGTATTATGGATTTGGGTGCTCCTTGTGAAAAAACAGGGTCCAAAATTCAGTACAACGAAGTAGAAGTAGAAAGGAGCACTCACCATCCAGAAGAAATGTTCAATCTTTATTGCGGCATAAAATGTATAGCAAGGTCTCACAGGAGAACGTGGGTGTCACAAGACACCCACGTTCTCCTGTGAGACCTTGCTATACATTTTATGCCGCAATAAAGATTGAACATTTCTTCTGGATGGTGAGTGCTCCTTTCTACTTCTACTTCGTTGTACTGAATTGTGTCCGACAGAGGTTCCCAGTTTGTTTCTAGGTTTTGGCGGGCCTTTTGTGCTAGGCTGGGCATTGATTTGTCTTTTTCTTCTGCGTTTCATCCTCAGACAAATGGCCAGACCGAGCGAACTAATCAGACCTTGGAGACTTCTTTGAGATGCTTTGTGTCTGCTGATCAGGATGATTGGGTAGCCTTCTTGCCATTGGCCGAGTTTGCCCTTAATAATCGGGCTAGTTCTGCTACCTTGGTTTTGCCTTTCTTTTGTAATTTTGGTTTTCATCCTCGTTTTTCTTCTGGGCAGGTTGAGCCTTCTGACTGTCCTGGTGTGGATTCTGTGGTGGACAGGTTGCAGCAGATTTGGGCTCATGTGGTGGACAAGTTGGTGTTGTCTCAAGAGGAGGCTCAACGTTTTGCTAATCGTTGTCGGTGTGTTGGTTCCCGGCTTCGGGTTGGGGATCTTGTCTGGTTGTCTTCCCATCATGTTCCTATGAAGGTTTCTTCTCCTAAGTTTAAGCCTCGGTTTATTGGTCCTTATACGATTTCTGAGATTATTAATCTGGTGTCTTTTCGACTGGCGCTTCCGGCCTCTTTTGCTATCCATAATGTCTTCCATAGATCTTTGTTGCGGAAATATGTGGAGCCCGTTGTTCCCTCTGTTGATCCTCCGGCCCCTGTGTTGGTTGATGGGGAGTTGGAATATGTTGTTGAGAAGATTTTGGATTCCCGTTTTTCGAGGCGGAAGCTCCAGTACCTGGTCAAATGGAAGGGTTATGGCCAGGAGGATAATTCTTGGGTTTTTGCCTCTGATGTTCATGCTGCTGATTTGGTCCGTGCCTTTCACCTGGCTCATCCTGATCGTCCTGGGGGCCCTGGTGAGGGTTCGGTGACCCCTCCTCAAGGAGGGGTACTGTTGTGAATTCTGCTCTTGGGTTCCCTTCAGTGGTTGTAGGTCGGAATGCAGTTGTCTCTGAGTCACAGACCTGGCCAGGTGTATCGGATGATTACAATTCTGACTGGGATATTTAAGTGGGCAGGATCCTTTAGCCCTTGCCAGTAGTCAATGTTCCTTGTGAAGTGTTGGATCACTTTCTGGCTTCTGCTGCTCGCTGCCAATTTCAGCAAAGATAAGTGTTAGGTTTTTGTTTCTGTGGCACACTGACGGTGTGCTTGTTTCAGTTTTATTCCTGCTCTGATTGTAGGATTCACTGGAGTTGCAGATTTACGCTCCTACATCTTTTAGTAAGATGTAGGAAGTTTTTGTGTATTCTGCTGTGGATGTTTTGAGGGGTTTTTGTGCTGACCGCGCAGAACTCTGTCCTATCCTGTCCTGTCTAGCTAGGGTGGCCTCCTGTGCTCATCCTGTTTTTCTGCCTGTGTGTGTTTTTTCCTCTCCGACTCACCACCAATATTTGTGGGGGGCTGTCTATCCTTTGGGGATTTTCTCTGAGGCAGGGTAGTATTCCTATTTCCATCTTTAGGGGTATTTAGTTCTCCGGCTGTGACGAGGTGTCTAGGTGTGTTAGGTACACTCCACGGCTACTTCTAGTTGCAGTGTTAAGTTCAGGATTGCGGTCAGTACAGTGGCCACTTTCTCCAGTGAAAGTTCTCATGCAGCTCCTAGGTCACCGGATCATAACAGCGGGCGTCCTGTCGCATTTGGAGAGCCCCTGATGCGCCTAAGCAGTGGAAATCCCCCACAAGTGACCCAATTTTGGAAACTAGACCCCCCAAGGAATTTATCTAGATGTGTGGTGAGCAGTTTGAACCCCCAAGTGCTTCACAGAAGTTTATAGCGTAGAGCCGTAAAAATTAAAAATCATATTTTTTCCACTAAAATGATATTTTTGCCCCCAAGTTTTTATTTTTCCAAGGGTAACAGAAGAAATTGGACTCTAGGAGTTATAGTATTGTTCAATTTGTTCTGAGTACGTTCATATCTCATATGTAGGGGTAAACCACTGTTTGAGCACATGGCAGGGATCAGAAGGGAAGGAGCGTCAGATTTTACTGTTATGATTTGCAGGTGCCATGACCCACTGGAAAAGCCCATTAGGTGTCAAAACAGAACCCCCCATAAGTAACCTATTTTACCAATTACACCTCTCAATGAATTCATCTAGGGGTGCAGTGATCATATTGACACCATGGGTGTGTCACAGAATTTTATACCATTGGGCAGCCATGTGAAGAGACTCGGGAGGAACGGAGCGCTATTTGCCTACGCAAGTGAATGGGTCTGTGCACATATCAGTGTGTTTCCATGGACCATGTGTCCATGGACAAAACATGCTGACAGGTCCATTTTTTAATGTCAGCACAGGCCACAAAACATCCAGCACTTGTGCATACGCATAACACACATGGATGTCATCCATGTGACACGCATCTGCACTGGAAGAAGCGTTACAGTAAGCGCTGTTCCCTGGCACCGGGTTCTGAACACGACTCTAATTATTCTCCCCTGCTCTGCCGGCGATCCGTACATGTAGGAGAGAACAATTCTCCCCTGCTTGTGCCGATTGCCAGCAGAGCAGGGGAGTATGATGAGAGCCATGTTCTGCACCCATCGCTGGGGAACAGCGCTTACTGTAACGCTTCTTCCCTGGTGCCCGTCCTTGTGGTACTGATGCGGCACACGCAATCCACACGTGTGCCGCAAGTATTACACACACGGACACTGACATCTCCGGTACCTGAAAAATCAGGACATGTGAAAGAGGCGTTATAGTGGGTTTTTGTTTGGCAGCTGTCACACACTAAAAGACGCTTTTTATTGCAAAAAATAGTTTTTGCATCACCACATTTTGAGAGCTCTAATTTTTACATATTTTGGCCTACAGAGTCATGTGAGGTCTTGTTTTTTATTGGTACCATTTTTGGGCACATGACATTTTTTGATCGCTTTTTATTTCGATTTTTGGGAGGCAGAATGAACAAAAACCAGCAATTCATGAATTTCTTTTGGGGGGAACGTTTATACCGTTCCGCGTGTGATAAAGTTGATAGGGCAGTTTTATTCTTCGGGTAAGTACAATTACAGCAATACCTGATTTATATAAATTTTTTGTGTTTTGGCGCTTTTATACAATAAAAACTATTTTATATAAAAATAATTATTTTTGTATCGCTTTAGTCTGAGAGCTATAACTTTTTTATTTTTCTGATGATGGAGCTGTATATGGGCTTGTTTATAGCGGGACAAGATGTCGTTTTCAGCGGAACCATGCTTATTTATATCTGTCTTTTTGATTGTGCGTTATTCCACTTTTTGTTCGGCGGTATGATGATAAAGCACTGTTTTTTGCCTTGGTTTTTTTATGGTGTCTACTAAAGGGGTTAACTAGTGGGACAGTTTTATTGGGCGGGTCATTACGGACTCGGCGATACCAAATATTTGTACTTTTATTGTTTAGATTTTTTTCATTCAAATAGGGTTGAGCGAAACGGATCGTTCATTTTCAAAAGTCGCCGACTTTTGGCACAGTCGGGTTTCATGAAACCCGACCCGATCCCTGTGTGGGGTCGGCCATGCGGTACGCGACTTTCGCGCCAAAGTCGCGTTTCAATGACGCAAAAAGCGCCATTTCTCAGCCAATGAAGGTGGACACAGAGTGTGGGCAGCGTGATGACATAGGTCTCAGTCCCCACCATCTTAGAGAAGGGCATTGCAGTGATTGGCTTGCTGTCTGCGGCGTCACAGGGGCTATAAAGGGGCGTTCCCGCTGACCGCCATCTTACTGCTGCTGATGTGAGCATAGGGAGAGGTTGCTGCTGCTTCGTCAGAAGCAGGGATAGCATTAGCAGGGTCCATTAACCCCCAAACCGCTTGTGCTGTAGCGATTTCCACTGTCCAACACCACCTTTTTTTGCAGGGACAGTGGAGGCTACATTTTTTTTCCTCAGCGCTGTAGCTCATTGGGCTGCCCTAGAAGGCTCCCTGATAGCTGCATTGCTGTGTGTACACCGCTGTGCAAACCAACTGCTTTTTTCAAAGCACAAATCCTGTTGTTCCTTCCTTTCTGCACAGCTATCTTGTTTGTTTGTCCACACTTTTTATTTAATTTGTGCAGCAGTCCACTCCTTGTTAATGCTGCCTGCCATACATTGCTGAGATTGCTGCAGGGAGATAGTAATTGTAGGACAGTCCCTTTTTTTTTTTTTTTCATTACATCTGTTCAAGCCACTTTCTGCCACAGAAAATATACTCTAATACAGTGGCCCAGATTTATTCACTAGTCTCCCTGAATAAAAAAAAAAAGGGTGCAGATTAAAATTGGCAAATCTGCATCAGTGGCAGTCCTGTGTGTGTCTCATTTTCTGGCACAGAAAACATACAGTCTAACAGTGGGCCTGATTTCTTGCCAATTCTCCCAGAAATAAAAAAAAAAATAGTGGGAGATTAATATTGTCATTTGTGCTTCAGTGCCAGTCGTGTGTGCCATCTCTCTCAAATTGTGGGCCACAGAAAGCCTTGTGTCTGTTTTTTTTATTTTGGTTTTTAAATTCTCCCTGAAAAAAAATAAATAGTGGGAGATTAATATTGGCATTTGTGCTTCAGTGCCAGTCGTGTGTGCCATCTGGGTTTATGAGAAATCGCTCCTGTCAAACCAATCTAATCAGTTTTTATGAAGAGGTAAGCTATAGACTGGACCACGGTGAGTCATTGGACGTGGTATATCTCGATTTTTCCAAAGCGTTTGATACCGTGCCGCACAAGAGGTTGGTACACAAAATGAGAATGCTTGGTCTGGGGGAAAATGTGTGTAAATGGGTTAGTAACTGGCTTAGTGATAGAAAGCAGAGGGTGGTTATAAATGGTATAGTCTCTAACTGGGTCGCTGTGACCAGTGGGGTACCGCAGGGGTCGGTATTGGGACCTGTTCTCTTCAACATATTCATTAATGATCTGGTAGAAGGTTTACACAGTAAAATATCAATATTTGCAGATGATACAAAACTATGTAAAGCAGTTAATACAAGAGAAGATGGTATTCTGCTACAGATGGATCTGGATAAGTTGGAAACTTGGGCTGAAAGGTGGCAGATGAGGTTTAACAATGATAAATGTAAGGTTATACACATGGGAAGAGGGAATCAATATCACCATTACACACTGAACGGGAAACCACTGGGTAAATCTGACAGGGAGAAGGACTTGGGGATCCTAGTTAATGATAAACTTACCTGGAGCAGCCAGTGCCAGGCAGCAGCTGCCAAGGCAAACAGGATCATGGGGTGCATTAAAAGAGGTCTGGATACACATGATGAGAGCATTATACTGCCTCTGTACAAATCCCTAGTTAGACCGCACATGGAGTACTGTGTCCAGTTTTGGGCACCAGTGCTCAGGAAGGATATAATGGAACTAGAGAGAGTACAAAGGAGGGCAACAAAATTAATAAAGGGGATGGGAGAACTACAATACCCAGATAGATAGGATTATTTAGTCTAGAAAAAAGACGACTGAGCGGCGATCTAATAACCATGTATAAGTATATAAGGGGACAATACAAATATCTCGCTGAGGATCTGTTTATACCAAGGAAGGTGACGGGCACAAGGGGGCATTCTTTGCGTCTGGAGGAGAGAAGGTTTTTCCACCAACATAGAAGAGGATTCTTTACTGTTAGGGCAGTGAGAATCTGGAATTGCTTGCCTGAGGAGGTGGTGATGGCGAACTCAGTCGAGGGGTTCAAGAGAGGCCTGGATGTCTTCCTGGAGCAGAACAATATTGTATCATACAATTATTAGGTTCTGTAGAAGGACGTAGATCTGGATATTTATTATGATGGAATATAGGCTGAACTGGATGGACAAATGTCTTTTTTCGGCCTTACTAACTATGTTACTATGTTACTATGTTATCTCTCTCAAATTGTGGGCCACAGAAAGTCTAGTGTCTGTTTTTTTTTTATTTTGGTTTTTAAATTCTCCCTGAAAAAAAAAAAAATAGTGGGAGATTAATATTGGCATTTGTGCTTCAGTGCCAGTCGTGTGTGCCATCTCTCTCAAATTGTGGGCCACAGAAAGCCTAGTGTCTGTTTTTGGTTATTTTGGTTTTTAAATTCTCCCTGAAAAAAAATAAATAGTGGGAGATTAATATTGGCATTTGTGCTTCAGTGCCAGTCTTGTGTGCCATCTCTCTGAAATTGTGGGCCACAGAAAGCCTAGTGTCTGTTTTTTTTTATATTGGTTTTTAAATTCTCCCTGAAAAAAATAAATAGTGGGAGATTAATATTGGCATTTGTGCTTGAGTGCCAGTCGTGTGTGCCATCTCTCTCAAATTGTGGGCCACAGAAAGCCTATGTTAGGGTTGGCGGAATGCACCAAATATATAGTTTATTAGATGGAATTGGTGCGTTCGCAACCCGGGATCCACCGTGCAGGAAAGTACCTGCTGCTAAGTAAGACGGACTATATGGCGGTACTATAAGTATACATACAAGGGTTAACTTCACCCTGCGTGAAGGAAGCGATCCTGTTGCGTCACAGGACCGCGGTACCGCACATAGAGCGCGAGCAATAAGTCAGCGAACACAACCCCAACTAGGATTGAAGTCCGATTAGACCACTGCTGGCACAACACCGCAACTGGGTGTGTAAGGAAACTATCGAAATAGTAAATAAAGGCACGAGAGTGCGTGCGGTGCCGCACAAACGGACGCCGCTAACCACCCAGGCTTGGGTAAGGAAAGCGCACGGCGCCGTACAGGCGGTCACAGCAACTAGACGCTGTTATGTGTGTTTTGTGCTGATGGCTAGTCGGGCGCTAGATAGCTACCATCATCCGCAAACAGTCAACAACACTAGGGAGGGATATTTAGGAGCTTTCATCCTTCGACATACATCCATCTACACACACACATATTTTCAAGACAATACTAGCGCATGGCCGTGCGGTCATGCGCAGTTTATATAGTTGCAGCACAGGAAGCTGCTACTGAAGTTTTTGCCCTTTCAGGACCTTCCAGAAGGACCAATGGAAAGTGCTGCAGTACCTGAGCATGTTTTGCCCTTTCAGGACCTTCCAGGAGGACCAATGGAATGTACTGCAGCACCTGAGCATGTGAGCGAACATGTGGCCCTCGACCTCCAATGGGAGACCATGCCCTGGGCATGCTCAGTGTGAGTAAACAAGGACATAGTCCCAGAGAGGCTCGCTCGCCGCAGATCAGTGCAGGGTACCATAGGAAAGCCAGAAAAGGCAGTAGTGACCCTATGCACCGAATCAGCCTCAGCGAGACGCTGGGAGCGACGTCTCTGCTGAGCAGAGCCCACTGTGGCTGATACCGAATGGGAGACCGCAGCAGACACGGATCGAGATTCCCCCTGTGCAGCAGAGGAAACTCGACTCCTAACATTACCCCCCCTCCTAGGGCCCCCCCCTCCTTGAGCCTCACTACGCTCAAAAGCTGCGATAAGCAGCGGAGCCCGAATGTGCTCCACAGGCTCCCGGGTTCTATCCTCTGGGCCATGACCCTTCCAGTCCACCAGATAAAATTTCTTGCCACGTATCACCTTGCACCCCACAATAGCATTCACCTCAAACTCATCCGTGGATGAACCCGATGTCCCAGCAGATGACTCAGAAAACCCGGACAAATGAACGGGCTTTAAGAGGGAAACGTGGAAAGTATCGATGATACCAAGGCGTGGAGGAATAGCCAAACGGTAGACAACAGGGTTGACCTGTTCCAGAACCTTAAACGGGCCAATGTAGCGAGGAGCAAACTTAGTGGACTCAACTCGCAGCCTGATGTTATGGGCGGAGAGCCACACTAAGTCGGCAGGAGCAAAGACCGGAGCGGGGCGTCGGTGTGTATCAGCCGAAACCCTCATTCTCTCCTTGGAGGCCCGGATGGCATCCTGTGTGCGGTCCCAGATGTCACGTGCCTCCACCGCCCAGTCTGCCACCCTAGAATCGGTGGATGACATGGGCATGGGCACAGGGACACGCGGATGCTGGCCGTAAATAAGGAGAAAAGGAGTTTGACCAGTGGAATCGGCTACGGCATTGTTCAAGGCAAATTCCGCCCAAGGTAGCAAAGATGCCCAGTCATCCTGCCTAGCAGAGACGAAATGTCGCAAATATGTCACCATAGTCTGGTTGGTTCTCTCCACCAACCCATTCGTCTCAGGATGGTATGCAGAGGTGAGGTTTAACTCTATGCTGAGTAAACGGCAGAGCTCTCTCCAAAACCGAGAAGCGAACTGAGGACCCCGATCGCTGACAATCTTATCAGGCATACCATGCAATCGGAAAACGTGTTTAATGAACAACACTGCCAAGGCCCGTGCTGAGGGTAACCGAGGAAGCGGCACCAAATGCACCATCTTGGAGAAATGGTTGGTGACAACCCAAATAATGGAGCAGCCACGCGACTTGGGTAGATGTTGTGAATTCTGTGGCAGAGCTCCCTCCTGTGGTCACAAGTGGTACTTCGGCTGATTCTCTCTGTGAGCTTCCGTTGGTGGAGGAAAGTGGTATTGCAGCTTCTGAGTTTCCTTCCTCAGGGGATGTGGTGAAGTCGTTAGGTGCTGCTCTATTTAAGTCCACCTAGTGCTTTGATCCTGGCCTCCAGTCAATGTTCTAGTATTGGACCTGTTTCCTCCTGGATCGTTCCTGTGGCCTGCTGCTCTGCATAGCTAAGTTCTGCTTTGCTATTTTGTTTGCTGTTTTTTTCTGTCCAGCTTGTCTATTTGTTTTTTTCTGCTTGCTGGAAGCTCTGGGACGCAGAGGGTGTACCTCCGTGCCGTTAGTTCGGTACGGAGGGTCTTTTTGCCCCCTTTGCGTGGTTTTTGTAGGGTTTTGTGTTGACCGCAAAGTTACCTTTCCTATCCTCGCTCTGTTCAGAAAGTCGGGCCTCACTTTGCTAAATCTATTTCATCTCTACGTTTGTCTTTTCATCTTAACTCACAGTCATTACATGTGGGGGCTGCCTTTTCCTTTGGGGTATTTCTCTGAGGCAAGGTAGGCTTATTTTCTATCTTCAGGCTAGCTAGTTTCTCAGGCTGTGCCGAGTTGCATAGGGAGCGTTAGGCGCAATCCACGGCTGCCTCTAGTGTGGTTGGAGAGGATTAGGGATTGCGGTCAGCAGAGTTCCCACGTCTCAGAGCTCGTTCTATGTTTTTGGGTTATTGTCAGGTCACTGTATGTGCTCTGACCTCTATGTCCATTGTGGTACTGAATTACCTTATCATAACAGTACTGGAGGTCCAAAGTACTAATGATTCTCAATAGAGGGAAAAAAGAAGTTCTGAGACTATTTTTTTGTTCTCTGCACTGTGTTTTGCCTTTTTTTTCCCCTAGACATTTGGGTGGTTCAGGACACAGGTGTAGCGATGGACATTAAAGGTCTGTCTTCATGTGTGGATCAGCTCACGTCAAGAGTACAAAACATTCAAGACTTTGTGGTTCAGAATTCTATGTTAGAACCGAGAATTCCTATTCCTGATTTGTTTTTTGGAGATAGAACTAAATTTCTGAGTTTCAAAAATAATTGTAAACTATTTCTAGCTTTGAAACCTCGCTCCTCTGGTGACCCAGTTCAACAAGTTAGGATCATTATTTCTTTTTTACGTGGCGACCCTCAGGACTGGGCATTTTCTCTTGCGTCAGGAGATCCTGCATTAAGTAATATCGATGCGTTTTTCCTGGCTCTCGGATTGCTGTACGATGAACCTAATTCAGTGGATCAGGCAGAGAAAAATTTGCTGGCTCTGTGTCAGGGTCAGGATGAGATAGAGGTATATTGTCAGAAATTTAGAAAGTGGTCCATACTCAATGGAATGAAGGTGCGCTCGCAGCTATTTTCAGAAAGGGTCTCTCTGAAGCCCTTAAGGATATCATGGTGGGATTTCCTATGCCTGCTGGTCTGAATGAGTCTATGTCTTTGGCCATTCAGATCGGTCGACGCTTGCGTGAGCGTAAATCTGTGCACCATTTGGCGGTATTACCTGAGCTTAAACCTGAGCCTATGCAGTGCAATAGGACTTTGACCAGAGTTGAACGGCAAGAACACAGACGTCTGAATGGGCTGTGTTTCTACTGTGGTGATTCCACTCATGCTATCTCTGATTGTCCTAAGCGCACTAAGCGGTTCGCTAGGTCTGCCACCATTGGTACGGTACAGTCAAAATTTCTTCTGTCCGTTACCTTGATCTGCTCTTTGTCATCGTATTCTGTCATGGCATTTGTGGATTCAGGCGCTGCCCTGAATTTGATGGACTTGGAGTATGCTAGGCGTTGTGGGTTTTTCTTGGAGTCCTTGCAGTGTCCTATTCCATTGAGAGGAATTGATGCTACGCCTTTGGCCAAGAATAAGCCTCAGTACTGGACCCAGCTGACCATGTGCATGGCTCCTGCACATCAGGAGGTTATTCGCTTTCTGGTGTTGCATAATCTGCATGATGTGGTCGTGTTGGGGAAGCCATGGCTACAGGTCCATAATCCAGTGTTAGATTGGAAATCCATGTCTGTGTCCAGCTGGGGTTGTCAGGGGGTACATGGTGATGTCCCATTTCTGACTATTTCGTCATCCACCCCTTCTGAGGTTCCAGAGTTCTTGTCTGATTACCGGGATGCATTTGATGAGCCCAAGTCCGATACACTACCTCCGCATAGGGATTGTGATTGTGCTATCGATTTGATTCCTGGTAGTAAATTCCCAAAAGGTCGACTGTTTAATTTGTCTGTGCCTGAGCACGCCGCTATGCGGAGTTATGTGAAGGAGTCCTTGGAGAAGGGGCATATTCGCCCGCCATCGTCGCCATTGGGAGCAGGGTTCTTTTTTGTAGCCAAGAAGGATGGTTCGCTGAGACCTTGTATAGATTACCGCCTTCTAAATAAGATCACGGTTAAATTTCAGTCCCTCTTGCCGTTGTTATCTGATTTGTTTGCTCGGATTAAGGGGGCTAGTTGGTTCACCAAGATAGATCTTCGTTGTGCGTATAATCTTGTGCGTATTAAGCGAGGCGATGAATGGAAAACTGCATTTAATACGCCCGAGGGCCATTTTGAGTATCTAGTAATGCCATTCGGACTTGCCAATGCTCCATCAGTGTTTCAGTCCTTTATGCATGACATCTTCCGAGAGTACCTGGATAAATTCCTGATTGTGTACTTGGATGACATTTTGATCTTCTCGGATGATTGGGAGTCTCATGTGAAGCAGGTCAGAATGGTGTTTCGGGTCCTGCGTGCTAATTCTTTGTTTGTGAAGGGATCAAAGTGTCTCTTTGGTGTTCAGAAGGTTTCATTTTTGGGGTTCATCTTTCCCCCTTCTACTACCCAGATGGACCCTGTTAAGGTCCAAGCCATCCATGATTGGACTCAGCCGACATCTCTGAAAAGTCTGCAAAAGTTCCTGGGCTTTGCCAATTTTTATCGTCGCTTCATCTGCAATCTTTCTAGTATTGCTAAACCATTGACCGATTTGACCAAGAAGGGTGCTGATGTGGTCAATTGGTCATCTGCTGCTGTGGAAGCTTTTCAAGAGTTGAAGCGTCGTTTTTCTTCTGCCCCTGTGTTGTGTCAACCAGATGTTTCGCTTCCATTCCAGGTCGAGGTTGATGCTTCTGAGATTGGAGCAGGGGCTGTTTTGTCGCAGAGAAGTTCTTCTGATTGCTCGGTGATGAAACCATGCGCCTTCTTTTCCAGGAAGTTTTCGCCTGCTCAGCGAAATTATGATGTGGGCAATCGAGAATTGCTGGCCATGAAGTGGGCATTCGAGGAGTGGCGTCATTGACTTGAAGGAGCTAAGCATCGCGTGGTGGTCTTGACTGATCATAAGAACTTGACTTATCTCGAGTCTGCCAAGCGGTTAAATCCTAGACAGGCTCGTTGGTCGCTGTTTTTTGCCCGTTTTGACTTTGTGATTTCGTACCTTCCGGGCTCTAAAAATGTGAAGGCGGATGCTCTGTCTAGGAGTTTTGTGCCCGACTCTCCGGGTTTATCTGAGCCGGCGGGTATCCTCAAAGAGGGAGTAATTGTGTCTGCCATCTCCCCTGATTTGCGGCGGGTGCTGCAAAAATTTCAGGCTAATAAACCTGATCGTTGCCCAGCGGAGAAGCTGTTTGTCCCTGATAGGTGGACGAATAAATTTATCTCTGAGGTTTATTGTTCGGTGTTGGCTGGTCATCCTGGAATCTTTGGTACCAGAGAGTTAGTGGCTAGATCCTTTTGGTGGCCATCTCTGTCGCGGGATGTGCGTTCTTTTGTGCAGTCCTGTGGGATTTGTGCTCGGGCTAAGCCCTGTTGTTCTCGTGCCAGTGGGTTGCTTTTGCCCTTGCCGGTCCCGAAGAGGCCTTGGACACATATCTCTATGGATTTTATTTCAGATCTTCCCGTCTCTCAAAAGATGTCAGTCATTTGGGTGGTCTGTGATCGCTTCTCTAAGATGGTCCATTTGGTACCCTTGTCTAAATTACCTTCCTCCTCTGATTTGGTGCCATTGTTCTTCCAGCATGTGGTTCGTTTACATGGCATTCCAGAGAATATCGTTTCTGACAGAGGTTCCCAGTTTGTTTCGAGGTTTTGGCGAGCCTTTTGTGGTAGGATGGGCATTGACTTGTCTTTTTCCTCGGCTTTCCATCCTCAGACTAATGGCCAGACCGAACGAACCAATCAGACCTTGGAAACATATCTGAGATGCTTTGTTTCTGCTGATCAGGATGACTGGGTGTCCTTTTTGCCTTTGGCTGAGTTCGCCCTTAATAATCGGGCCAGCTCGGCTACCTTGGTTTCGCCGTTTTTCTGCAACTCTGGGTTCCATCCTCGTTTCTCTTCAGGGCAGGTTGAGTCTTCGGACTGTCCTGGTGTGGATACTGTGGTGGACAGGTTGCAGCAAATTTGGACTCATGTAGTGGACAATTTGACCTTGTCCCAAGAGAAGGCTCAACGTTTCGCTAATCGCAGACGCTGTGTGGGTCCCCGACTTCGTGTTGGGGATTTGGTTTGGTTATCTTCTCGTCATATTCCTATGAAGGTTTCCTCTCCTAAGTTTAAACCTCGTTTCATTGGTCCATATAGGATTTCTGAGGTTCTTAATCCTGTGTCTTTTCGTCTGACCCTTCCAGATTCTTTTTCCATACATAACGTATTCCATAGGTCATTGTTGCGGAGATACGTGGCACCTATGGTTCCATCTGTTGATCCTCCTGCCCCGGTTTTGGTGGAGGGGGAGTTGGAGTATATTGTGGAGAAGATTTTGGATTCTCGTGTTTCAAGACGGAAACTCCAGTATCTGGTTAAGTGGAAGGGTTATGCTCAGGAAGATAATTCCTGGGTCTTTGCCTCTGATGTCCATGCTCCCGATCTTGTTCGTGCCTTTCATATGGCTCATCCTGGTCGTCCTGGGGGCTCTGGTGAGGGTTCGGTGACCCCTCCTCAAGGGGGGGTACTGTTGTGAATTCTGTGGCAGAGCTCCCTCCTGTGGTCACAAGTGGTACTTCGGCTGATTCTCTCTGTGAGCTTCCGTTGGTGGAGGAAAGTGGTATTGCGGCTTCTGAGTTTCCTTCTTCAGGTGATGTGGTGAAGTCGTTAGGTGCTGCTCTATTTAACTCCACCTAGTGCTTTGATCCTGGCCTCCAGTCAATGTTCTAGTATTGGACCTGTTTCCTCCTGGATCGTTCCTGTGGCCTGCTGCTCTGCATAGCTAAGTTCTGCTTTGCTATTTTGTTTGCTGTTTTTTTCTGTCCAGCTTGTCTATTTGTTTTTTTCTGCTTGCTGGAAGCTCTGGGATGCAGAGGGTGTACCTCCGTGCCGTTAGTTCGGTACGGAGGGTCTTTTTTCCCCCTTTGCGTGGTTTTTGTAGGGTTTTGTGTTGACCGCAAAGTTACCTTTCCTATCCTCGCTCTGTTCAGAAAGTCGGGCCTCACTTTTCTAAATCTATTTCATCTCTACATTTGTCTTTTCATCTTAACTCACAGTCATTACATGTGGGGGCTGCCTTTTCCTTTGGGGTATTTCTCTGAGGCAAGGTAGGCTTATTTTCTATCTTCAGGCTAGCTAGTTTCTCAGGCTGTGCCGAGTTGCATAGGGAGCGTTAGGCGCAATCCACGGCTGCCTCTAGTGTGGTTGGAGAGGATTAGGGATTGCGGTCAGCAGATTTCCCACGTCTCAGAGCACGTTCTATTTTTTTGGGTTATTGTCAGGTCACTGTATGTGCTCTGACCTCTATGTCCATTGTGGTACTGAATTACCTTATCATAACAGGTAGACCCACCACAAAGTCCATCCTGAACATCTCACAGGGCCTGTCTGCCACCGGTAGAGGGTAAAGCATCCCAGCAGGCCGTTGCCGAGGAGACCGATTCTGGGCATAAGAAACGCACGCCTGAATATAGTCCTTGACATCTCGGGCCATATGCGGCCACCAGTATGTTCTCGCCAGAAGCTCAGATGTCCTCTTGGTCCCAAAATGCCCACCCACTCTGGAGGAGTGAGCCCAAGAGAGAACCTCCGGTCGCAAGTTAGCTGGTACGAAAGTCTTGCCCGGGGGCACAGACTCTAGCGAAACCGGAGCTACAGTTCTCAGGCTCTCAGAAGGGACAATAAGCCGAGGCTCCTCCTCCTCCGATGACACCACGGAGCGGGAGAGAGCGTCAGCACGAACGTTCTTCTCCCCGGAGAGGAAATGGAGAGTAAAATGGAACCGGGAGAAGAACAGGGACCATCTAGCCTGGCGAGAATTCAGCCGCTGGGCCGTTTGCAGATACACCAAGTTCTTGTGGTCAGTGAAGACTTGGAAGGGAAAGCGAGCTCCCTCCAAGAGATGTCTCCACTCTCCACTCTGAAAAAGCCAACTTCATGGCCAGCAACTCCCTGTCCCCAATGGAATAATTCCTCTCCGCTGGTGTGAAGGTCTTGGAGAAGAAGAAGCAAGGATGCTTCCGACCTTGAGCATCCTTTTGGAAAAGGACTGCTCCAGCACCAACGGATGAGGCATCCACCTCCAAGATAAATGGCTTATCAACATCGGGGCGATGTAGGATGGGAGCGCTAGCGAAGTGTGACTTGATCGAGAGAAAGGCTTTGGAGACCTCCTCTGACCACAACTTGGGATTTGCTCCCTTCTTGGTGAGGGCAACCAAGGGAGCTACCAAAGTTGAGAAGTGTGGGATGAACTGGCGATAATAATTAATGAACCCCATAAAGCGCTGCACCGCTTTAAGAGAATGGGGTTCCTGCCAGTCCATTACAGCCTGTAGCTTGGCAGAATCCATAGCCAAACCCTGGGCAGAGATGATATAACCAAGGAAAGGCAAGGACTCCTGCTCAAACACACACTTCTCCAACTTGGCGTAGAGGGAGTTTGCCCGTAAGAGGTCGAAGACTTTGCGAACATCTCTCCGATGGGAGTCAATATCTGGAGAGAAGATGAGAATATCATCCAGATAGACTACGACCGAGGTGGTGAGCATATCCCGGAAGATGTCGTTCACAAAGTCTTGGAAAACGGCTGGGGCATTACTGAGCCCGAAGGGCATCACCAGATATTCATAGTGCCCATCCCTGGTGTTAAAAGCCGTCTTCCATTCATCCCCCTCACGGATGCGAATCAGGTTGTAGGCACCCCGCAGATCTAACTTCGTAAATACCCTCGCTCCCCGTAGCCTATCAAACAGCTCAGATATCAGGGGTAATGGGTACTTGTTCTTAACGGTGATGGCGTTAAGACCCCTGTAGTCTATGCATGGACGTAAGTCTCCAGTCTTCTTCTGTACGAAGAAGAACCCAGCCCCTGCCGGTGACACTGACTTCCTAATGAATCCTCTTGCCAGATTCTCTTGGATGTACTGAGACATTGCCTCCGTCTCCGGGAGAGATAACGGATAGACTCGACCCCGGGGAGGCTCAGCACCAGGCAAGAGGTCAATAGGACAGTCATAGGGGCGGTGAGGTGGAAGGGTCTCCGCAGCTCTTTTGGAGAACACGTCTGCATAGGGCCAATAGTGCTTGGGGAGAGAGGAAAGATCTGCGGGTACCTGTGTAGTAGCAACCTGAACGCACTCCCTCTGACATCTACCCTCGCAGGATTTACTCCATCCCAAAATTCTCCCAGAGGACCACTCAATATGAGGAGAATGGTAGCGAAGCCATGGTATCCCCAACAGGACCTCATCAATTCCCTCAGGAATGACTAATAGGGAGATTATCTCCTGATGTGATGGAGACACAGTAAGCGTGAAAGGAATGGTTTGGTGGGTAATCTGTGAGGGTAGTGTTGACCCATTTACCACTCGAACGGTCACAGGCTTGGCGAGCATCACCAAGGGTATTGCGTGACGCTGGGCAAAAGAGGAAGACATAAAATTACCCTCTGCCCCAGAATCCACGCATAGCTCGACCATAAGAGTGGATGGGCCTATGGTAATTGTCCCCTTGAAGGACAACTTTGAGGCAAACGTCGCCGTGTCTAGTGTACCTCCTCCAACTGCCACTAAACGCTGACATTTCCCCGACCGCTGAGGACCCTTGGAAGCAAGATGTCCTGACTGCCGGTAAACATGACGGACCTTATGTGCACGGGCGGACTGAGACTTGGATCCCGCTCGTGTCACCTCTAAGGCCTCATGTGACTTGGACGCCTGGACTGGAGATTCCAAAGGTTTGGTGAAGGTGGGAGCCAGCCGAAACCTCTGCCTACACTGGGCTCGCTCCAACCTTCGCTCGTGAAAACGAAGGTCTATGCGAGTAGATATGGCTATGAGCTCCTCCAGTGTGGCGGGAATCTCCCTAGTGGCCAAAGCATCTTTCACATGGTCAGCCAGCCCCCTCCAAAATACGGGAATGAGGGTTTTATCTGACCATTCCAACTCAGACGCTAATGTCCGGAAGAGAACAGCAAAATGGCTGACCATGGTTGAACCCTGAGTCAAAGCCAGCAGCTGGAGCGCTGTATCATGGGTGACTTGAGGTCCTAAAAAGACCTGTTTGAGAGAGTCCAGAAACCGAGGAACACTCCGCACCACATGATCGTTGTGCTCCCACAGCGGCGTAGCCCACTCCAACGCTCTGTCCGACAAAGAGGGAGATTATGAATCCCACCTTTGCCCGCTCAGTATGGAAACGTGCAGCCAGGAGCTCGAGGTGTGTACCACATTGGCTCACGAAACCCCTACAGGACTTACTGTCCCCAGAGTATCTCTCAGGCAAAGGAAGGTGAGATAGGGTCGGAACAGAGGTGGCAGTGGGTAAAGCTGCTGCAGCCACGCTAGCAGCCTGAACAGCTATTGCGGTAACATCCACCGCCGAGGTTGCACGCTCAAGAGACGCCAACCGGCCCTCCAGCAGCTGGATGTACCCCTGCAATCGCTGTTCATCCGCCATTACTTAGCCAGATCCTGGCGCTAGTATTCTGTTAGGGTTGGCGGAACGCACCAAATATATAGTTTATTAGATGGAATTGGTGCGTTCGCAACCCAGGATCCACCGTGCAGGAAAGTACCTGCTGCTAAGTAAGACGGACTATATGGCGGTACTATAAGTATACATACAAGGGTTAACTTCACCCTGCGTGAAGGAAGCGATCCTGTTGCGTCACAGGACCGCGGTACCGCACATAGAGCGCGAGCAATAAGTCAGCGAACACAACCCCAACTAGGATTGAAGTCCGATTAGACCACTGCTGGCACAACACCGCAACTGGGTGTGTAAGGAAACTATCAAAATAGTAAATAAAGGCACGAGAGTGCGTGCGGTGCCGCACAAACGGACGCCGCTAACCACCCAGGCTTGGGTAAGGAAAGCGCACGGCGCCGTACAGGCGGTCACAGCAACTAGACGCTGTTATGTGTGTTTTGTGCTGATGGCTAGTCGGGCGCTAGATAGCTACCATCATCCGCAAACAGTCAACAACACTAGGGAGGGATATTTAGGAGCTTTCATCCTTCGACATACATCCATCTACACACACACATATTTTCAAGACAATACTAGCGCATGGCCGTGCGGTCATGCGCAGTTTATATAGTTGCAGCACAGGAAGCTGCTACTGAAGTTTTTGCCCTTTCAGGACCTTCCAGAAGGACCAATGGAAAGTGCTGCAGTACCTGAGCATGTTTTGCCCTTTCAGGACCTTCCAGGAGGACCAATGGAATGTACTGCAGCACCTGAGCATGTGAGCGAACATGTGGCCCTCGACCTCCAATGGGAGACCATGCCCTGGGCATGCTCAGTGTGAGTAAACAAGGACTTAGTCCCAGAGAGGCTCGCTCGCCGCAGATCAGTGCAGGGTACCATAGGAAAGCCAGAAAAGGCAGTAGTGACCTTATGCACCGAATCAGCCTCAGCGAGACGCTGGGAGCGACGTCTCCGCTGAGCAGAGCCCACTGCGGCCGATACCGGATGGGAGACCGCAGCAGACACGGATCGAGATTCCCCCTGTGCAGCAGAGGAAACTCGACTCCTAACAGCCTATTGTCTGTTTTTTTTTGTTATTTTGGTTTTTAAATTCTCCCTGAAAAAGATAAATAGTGGGAGATTAATATTGGCATTTGTGCTTCAGTGCCAGTCGTGTGTGCCATCTCTCAAATTGTGGGCCACAGAAAGCCTAGTGTCTGTTTTTTTTTATTTTGTTTTTTAAATTCTCCCTGAAAAAAAAATAAATAGTGGGAGATTAATATTGGCATTTGTGCTTCAGTGCCAGTCGTGTGTGCCATCTCTCTCAAATTGTGGGCCACAGAAAGCCTAGTGTCTGTTTTTGGTTATTTTGGTTTTTAAATTCTCCCTGAAAAAAAAATAAATAGTGGGAGATTAATATTGGCATTTGTGCTTCAGTGCCAGTCTTGTGTGCCATCTCTCTGAAATTGTGGGCCACAGAAAGCCTAGTGTCTGTTTTTGGTTATTTTGGTTTTTAAATTCTCCCTGAAAAAAAAATAAATAGTGGGAGATTAATATTGGCATTTGTGCTTCAGTGCCAGTCGTGTGTGCCATCTCTCTCAAATTGTGGGCCACAGAAAGGCTATGTTAGGGTTGGCGGAACGCACCAAATATATAGTTTATTAGATGGAATTGGTGCGTTCGCAACCCGGGATCCACCGTGCAGGAAAGTACCTGCTGCTAAGTAAGACGGACTATATGGCGGTACTATAAGTATACATACAAGGGTTAACTTCACCCTGCGTGAAGGAAGCGATCCTGTTGCGTCACAGGACCGCGGTACCGCACATAGAGCGCGAGCAATAAGTCAGCGAACACAACCGCAACTAGGATTGAAGTCCGATTAGACCACTGCTGGCACAACACCGCAACTGGGTGTGTAAGGAAACTATCGAAATAGTAAATAATGGCATGAGAGTGCGTGCGGTGCCGCACAAACGGATGCCGCTAACCACCCAGGCTTGGGTAAGGAAAGCGCACGGCGCCGTACAGGCGGTCACAGCAACTAGACGCTGTTATGTGTGTTTTGTGCTGATGGCTAGTCGGGCGCTAGATAGCTACCATCATCCGCAAACAGTCAACAACACTAGGGAGGGATATTTAGGAGCTTTCATCCTTCGACATACATCCATCTACACACACACACATATTTTCAAGACAATACTAGCGCATGGCCGTGCGGTCATGCGCAGTTTATATAGTTGCAGCACAGGAAGCTGCTACTGAAGTTTTTGCCCTTTCAGGACCTTCCAGAAGGACCAATGGAAAGTGCTGCAGTACCTGAGCATGTTTTGCCCTTTCAGGACCTTCCAGGAGGACCAATGGAATGTACTGCAGCACCTAAGCATGTGAGCGAACATGTGGCCCTCGACCTCCAATGGGAGACCCTGCCCTGGGCATGCTCAGTGTGAGTAAACAAGGACTTAGTCCCAGAGAGGCTCGCTCGCCGCAGATCAGTGCAGGGTACCATATGAAAGCCAGAAAAGGCAGTAGTGACCCTATGCACCAAATCAGCCTCAGCGAGACGTTGGGAGCGACGTCTCCGCTGAAGCAGAGCCCACTGCGGCCGATACCGAATGGGAGACCGCAGCAGACACGGATCGAGATTCCCCCTGTGCAGCAGAGGAAACTCGACTCCTAACAGCCTATTGTCTGTTTTTTTTTTATTTTGGTTTTTAAATTCTCCCTGAAAAAAAATAAATAGTGGGAGATTAATATTGGCATTTGTGCTTCAGTGACAGTCGTGTGTGCCATCTCTCTCAAATTGTGGGACACAGAAAGCATAGTGTCTGTTTTTTTTTTATTTTGGTTTTTAAATTCTCCCTGACAAAAAATAAATAGTGGGAGATTAATATTGGCATTTGTGCTTGAGTGCCAGTCGTGTGTGCCATCTCTCTCAAATTTTGGGCCACAGAAAGCCTAGTGTCTGTTTTTGGTTATTTTGGTTTTTAAATTCTCCCTGAAAAAAAATAAATAGTGGGAGATTAATATTGGCATTTGTGCTTGAGTACCAGTCGTGTGTGCCATCTCTCTCAAATTGTGGGCCACAGAAAGCCTTGTGTCTGTTTTTTTTTTTTGGTTTTTAAATTCTCCCTGAAAAAAAATGAATAGTGGGAGATTAATATTGGCATTTGTGCTTGAGTGCCAGTCGTGTGTGCCATCTCTCTCAAATTGTGGACCACAGAAAGCCTAGTGTCTGTTTTTTTTTTTTTTTTTGGTTTTTAATTTCTCCCTGAAAAAATAAATAGTGGGAGATTAATATTGGCATTTGTGCTTTAGTGCCAGTCGTGTGTGCCATCTCTCTCAAATTGTGGGCCACAGAAAGCCTAGTGTCTGTTTTTTTGGGGGTTTTTAAATTCTCCCTGAAAAAAAATAAATAGTAGGAGATTAATATTTGCATTTGTGCTTGAGTGCCAGTCGTGTGTGCCATCTCTCTCAAATTGTGGGCAACAGAAAGCCTAGTGTCTGTTTTTTTTTTTTATTTTGGTTTTTAAATTCTCCCTGAAAAAAAATAAATAGTGGGAGATTAATATTGGCATTTGTGCTTCAGTGCCAGTCCTGCGTGTGTGGCATCTGTCTCATTTTGTGCCACAGAAAACCGAGTGTGTAACATTGTGCCTGATTTTCCTTGCAGTCTCACCCACCTATAAAGGGATATCTAAGTCCTACAGAAGTTTGAGTTCACCGTGTAAGTTGTTTTACAGTAACAAATACCGTTACTTTGGTTACGTTTTTAAAACAATGAAGAAGTCTGGTGGAAGAGGTCGTGGCCGTGGGCGTTCATTGCCAGCTGCTAATGATGGTAGTGGTGGTGGAGCATCAGGTGGTCGTGGGAAAAACAATATAGCACCTAAGTCTCGAGCTGTGGAGCCAGGTTTGTCGTCTGGCTACACAAGGCCTCGAACGCTCCCTTTTCTGGGAGTAGGCAAACCGCTTTTAAAGCCGGAGCAGCAAGAGCAAGTTTTGGCTTTCCTTGCTGACTCAGCCTCTAGCTCTTTTGCCTCCTCTTCTGAAACTGGTAAATGTAAAAGCAGCGCGTCGTTAGTGGATGTTCACACTCAGGGACAAGTCGCTCCATTTTCCTGTTCAGCAAAAACAACAACAGAGAAGGATGCGTCAGGCGACACAACGGGTTACTCCATGGAGCTCTTTACACATACCGTTCCTGGGTTAGAAAGTGAAACAGTTAACAGGCCATGCCCATTACGAGTTGAATCGGACATGGAGTGCACAGATGCACAGCCACAGCCAGATTACTATGCTGTTCCTTTGACTCAGACCACCACATTGCCCTCGCAGTGTACTGTACACGGTAACACAGACAAAGTTGCACATGAGATGGAAGAGGAGGTCATAGATGACCCAGTTGTTGACCCCGATTGGCAGCCATTGGGGGAACAGGGTGCAGGCGGCAGTAGTTCTGAAGCGGAGGAGGAGGGGCCGCAGCAGGCATCAACATCGCAACAGGTTCCATCTGCCGGGCCCGTATCTGGCCCAAAACACGTGGCAAAGCTAAAACCAGTTGGAGGACAGCGTGGCCATCCGGTTAAAGAAGTTCAGTCTGCAATGCCTGTGTTGTGAGTTCTGCTCTTGGGCTCCCTCCGGTGGTTGTAAGTGGCACTTTTGTGAGTTCTGCTCTTGGGCTCCCTCCGATGGTTTTAAGTGGTATGGCTGCTCCTTGGATTTAGCAGTCTGCAGCTGCTTCCACTGATTGTCTTTCTGCTCGGCTATTTATGCCTGGCTCTTTCCTTCAGCCAGTGCCACTTGTCAATGGTTCCTGGTTGGATTCACATCTCTCTTGGATTTCCCTGATATCCTGACCAGTTCAGCAAAGTTAAGTCCTTGCTTGCTTTTTTCTGTCCACAGGTTGTGGACTTATTCGTTCTGTGCTTTCTATGTTTTGTCCAGCTTGTCAGTATGGATTAATTCATTTAATCTGGAAGCTCTGGGAAGCAGATTTACCCTCCACACCTTTAGTCAGGTGTGGAGATTTTTGTAAACTCTGTGTGGATTTTTGTAGTTTTTAATACTGACCGCACAGTATTCTATCCTGTCCTATCTATCTAGCTAGACTGGCCTCCTGTGCTACATCCTGGTTTCATTCTGTGTATGTCTTTTCCCTCTCCACTCACAGTCATTACTTGTGGGGGGCTATCTATCCTTTGGGGATTTTCTCTGAGGCAAGATAGTTTTCCTGTTTCTATCTTTAGGGGTAGTTAGTTCTCAGGCTGTGACGAGGTGCCTAGGGAGTGACAGGAGCATCCCACGGCTACTTCTAGTGTTGTGTTGAGCTTAGGGACTGCGATCAGTACAGGTAACACCTCCGTCTGAGTTCGTCCCATGTTGCTCCTAAACCACCAGTTCATAACAGTACAAGTGGCCAAAAATGAATTAAATGCATCTCAAAAGAAGGAAAAGAAAATTCTGAGCCATTTTTTTTTCTGTGCTCTGTTTTGTCTTTTTTTTCCTCTTGATCTCTGGGTGGTTCAGGATTTATGCTCTGGCATGGATGTTCAGGGTTTGTTTTCTCGTGTGGATCTACTTGCTGCAAGAGTACAGAGTATCCAAGATTATGTTGTCCAGACTCCGGCTTTGGAGCCTAGAATTCCTACTCCTGATTTGTTTTTTGGGGACAGATCCAAGTTTTTGAACTTTAAAAATAACTGCAAATTGTTTTTTGCTTTGAAACCCCGTTCTTCTGGTGATCCCATTCAGCAAGTTAAAATCATCATATCCTTGCTGCGTGGTGACCCTCAGGACTGTGCATTCTCCCTTGAATCAGAGGATCCGGCATTGCTGAATGTAGACGCATTTTTTCAAGCGCTCGGATTATTGTATGACGAACCTAATTCTGTGGATCATGCAGAAAAAACCCTGTTGGCCCTGTGTCAAGGTCAGGAAGCGGCAGAATTATACTGCCAGAAATTTAGAAAATGGTCTGTGCTCACTAAATGGAATGAGGATGCTCTGGCTGCTATTTTCAGAAAAGGTCTTTCTGAGGCCCTTAAAGATGTTATGGTGGGCCTCCCTACGCCTACTGGTTTGAGCGAATCTATGTCTCTAGCCATTCAGATTGATCGGCGTCTGCGCAAGCGCAAAGCTGTGACAGTGTCCTCTGAGCAGAGTCCTGAGCCTATGCAATGTGATAGGATTTTGACTAGAACAAAACGGCAGGAATTCAGATGTCAGAATAGGCTGTGTTTTTACTATGGTGATTCTGCTCATGTTATTTCTGATTGCCCTAAGCGTACTAGGAGGGTCGCTAGGTCTGTTACCATCAGTACTGTACAGCCTAAATTTCTTTTATCTGTGACCCTGATTTGCTCATTGTCGTCCTTTTCTGTCATGGCATTTGTGGATTCAGGCGCTGCCCTGAACTTAATGGACTTAGAATTCGCCAGGCGCTGTGGTTTTTCTTTGCAGCCTTTGCAGAGCCCTATTCCTTTGAGGGGCATTGATGCTACACCATTGGCCAAGGATAAACCTCAGTACTGGACGCAGATGACCATGTACATGGCTCCAGCACATCAGGAAGATTGCCGTTTTCTGGTGTTGCATAACCTGCATGATGTTGTTGTACTGGGTTTTCCATGGTTACAGGAACATAATCCGGTGCTGGAGTGGAAAACTATGTCTGTGACTAGTTGGGGTTGTCAAGGGGTACATAGTGATGTTCGTTTGATGTCAATTTCCTCTTCCCCCTCTTCTGAGGTCCCTGAGTTTTTGTTGGATATCCAGGATGTATTTGATGAGCCCAAGTCCAGTTCCCTTCCTCCACATAGGGACTGTGATTGTGCTATTAACTTGATTCCAGGTTGTAAGTTCCCTAAGGGCCGACTTTTCAATCTGTCTGTGCTAGAGCATGCCGCCATGCGGAGCTATGTTAAGGAATCTTTGGAGAAGGGGCATATTCGGCCGTCTTCGTCACCAATGGGAGCGGGTTTCTTTTTTGTTGCTAAGAAGGATGGCTCCTTGAGACCCTGTATAGATAATCGTCTTCTTAATAAGATCACGGTTAAATTCCAATACCCCTTGCCTTTGCTTTTTGATTTGTTTGCTCAGATTAAGGGGGCTAGTTGGTTTACTAAGATTGACCTTCGAGGGGCATATAATCTTGTTCGTATTAAACAGGGTGAAGAATGGAAAACTGCATTTAATACGCCCGAAGGCCATTTTGAATACCTCGTGATGCCAATCAGGCTCTCTAATGCTCCATCTGTGTTCCAATCTTTCATGCATGATATTTTCTGCAATTATCTTGATAAATTCATGGTTGTATATTTGGATGATATTTTGATTTTTTCCGATGATTGGGAGTCTCATGTGAAGCAGGTCAGGATGGTATTCCAGATCCTTCGTGATAATGCTTTATTTGTGAAGGGGTCTAAGTGCCTATTCGGAGTTCAGAAGGTCTCTTTTTTGGGTTTTATTTTTTCTCCCTCGTCTATGGAAATGGATCCTGTTAAGGTCCAAGCTATTCATGACTGGATTCAACCCACATCTGTGAAGAGCCTTCAAAAATTTTTGGGCTTTGCTAATTTCTATCGCCGTTTCATTGCCAACTTTTCCAGTGTGGTTAAGCCCCTTACTGATTTGACGAAGAAAGGCGCTGATGTGACGAATTGGTCCTCTGCGGCTGTTGAGGCCTTTCGGGAGCTTAAACGCCGATTTACTTCTGCCCCTGTGTTGTGTCAGCCGGATGTTTCTCTTCCTTTTCAGGTTGAGGTCGACGCTTCTGAGATTGGGGCAGGGGCCGTTTTGTCTCAGAGGGATTCTGATGGTTCTTTGATGAAACCGTGTGCTTTTTTTTCCAGAAAGTTTTCGCCTACGGAACACAATTATGATGTCGGCAATCAGGAGTTGTTGGCTATGAAGTGGGCGTTTGAGGAGTGGCGACATTGGCTTGAGGGAGCTAAGCACCGCGTTGTGGTCTTGACTGATCATAAGAATCTGATTTACCTCGAGTCGGCCAAGCGGCTGAATCCTAGACAGGCTCGATGGTCCCTGTTTTTCTCCCATTTTGATTTTGTGGTCTCGTATCTTCCGGGATCTACGAATGTTAAGGCTGATGCCCTCTCTAGGAGTTTTTTGCCTGATTCTCCTCGAGTCCTTGAGCCGGTTGGCATTCTTAAGGAAGGGGTGATTCTTTCTGCCATCTCCCCTGATTTGCGGCGGGTGCTTCAGGAATTTCAGGCTGATAAGCTTGACCGCTGTCCAGTGGGGAAGCTGTTTGTTCCTGATAGATGGACAAGTAAGGTAATTTCTGAGGTTCATTGATCAGTGTTGGCTGGTCATCCTGGGATTTTTGGTACCAGAGATTTGGTTGCCAAGTCCATTTGGTGGCCTTCCTTGTCGCGCGATGTGCGTGCTTTTGTGCAGTCCTGTGGGACTTGCGCCCGGGCCAAGCCTTGCTGTTCCCGCGCTAGTGGGTTGCTTTTGCTTTTGCCGGTCCCTGAGAGGCCCTGGATGCATATTTCCATGGATTTTATTTTGGATCTTCCTGTTTCCCAGAAGATGTCTGTTATGTCTGTTATGTCTGTGGGATTTTTGTGACCGGTTCTCTAAAATGGTCCATCTGGTACCTTTGCCTAAGTTGCCTTCCTCCTCAGATTTGGTTCCATTGTTTTTTCAGCATGTGGTTCGTTTGCATGGCATTCCGGAGAATATTGTGTCTGACAGAGGTTCTCAGTTTGTCTCTAGGTTTTGGCGGGCCTTTTGTGCTAGGATGGGCATTGATTTGTCTTTTTCTTCGGCGTTTCATCCTCAGACTAATGGCCAAACCGAGCGAACTAATCAGACCTTGGAAACCTATTTGAGATGCTTTGTGTCTGCTGATCAGGATGATTGGGTGGCTTTCTTGCCGTTGGCCGAGTTTGCCCTTAATAATAGGGCTAGTTCGGCTACTTTGGTTTCACCTTTCTTTTGTAATTTTGGTTTTCATCCTCGTTTTTCTTCGGGGCAGGTTGAGCCTTCTGATTGTCCTGGTGTGGATTCTGTGGTGGACAGGCTGCAGCAGATTTGGACTCATGTGGTGGACAATTTGACGTTGTCTCAGGAAAAGGCTCAACGTTTTGCTAACCGCCGTCGGTGTGTTGGTCCCCGGCTTCGTGTGGGGGATTTGGTTTGGTTGTCTTCTCGTCATGTTCCTATGACGGTTTCTTCCCCTAAGTTTAAGCCTCGGTTTATTGGTCCTTATAAGATTTCTGAAATTATCAATCCGGTGTCTTTTCGTTTGGCTCTTCCAGCCTCTTTTGCCATTCATAATGTTTTCCATAGATCTTTGTTGCGGAGATATGTGGTGCCCGTTGTTCCCTCGGTTGATCCTCCTGCCCCGGTGTTGGTTGAGGGAGAGTTGGAATATGAGGTTGAGAAAATTTTGGATTCTCGTTTTTCGAGGCGGAGGCTTCAGTATCTTGTCAAGTGGAAGGGTTATGGCCAGGAGGATAATTCTTGGGTTGTTGCCTCCGATGTCCATGCCGCCGATTTGGTTCGTGCTTTTCACTTGGCTCGTCCTGATCGGCCTGGGGGCTCTGGTGAGGGTTCGGTGACCCCTCCTCAAGGGGGGGGTACTGTTGTGAGTTCCGCTCTTGGGCTCCCTCCGGTGGTTGTAAGTGGCAATTTTGTGAGTTCTGCTCTTGGGCTCCCTCCGGTGGTTTTAAGTGGTATGGCTGCTCCTGGGATTTAGCAGTCTGCAGCTGCTTCCACTGATTGTCTTTCTGCTCGGCTATTTATGCCTGGCTCTTTCCTTCAGCCAGTGCCACTTGTCAATGGTTCCTGGTTGGATTCACATCTCTCTTGGATTTCCCTGATATCCTGACTAGTTCAGCAAAGTTAAGTCCTTGCTTGCTTTTTTCTGTCCACAGGTTGTGGACTTATTCGTTCTGTGCTTTCTATGTTTTGTCCAGCTTGTCAGTATGGATTAATTCAGTTAATCTGGAAGCTCTGGGATTCAGATTTACCCTCCACACCTTTAGTCAGGTGTGGAGATTTTTGTAAACTCTGTGTGGATTTTTGAAGTTTTTAATACTGACCGCACAGTATTCTATCCTGTCCTATCTATCTAGCTAGACTGGCCTCCTGTGCTACATCCTGGTTTCATTTTGTGTATGTCTTTTCCCTCTCCACTCACAGTCATTACTTGTGGGGGGCTATCTATCCTTTGGGGATTTTCTCTGAGGCAAGATAGTTTTCCTGTTTCTATCTTTAGGGGTAGTTAGTTCTCAGGCTGTGACGAGGTGCCTAGGGAGTGACAGGAGCATCCCACGGCTACTTCTAGTGTTGTGTTGAGCTTAGGGACTGCGGTCAGTACAGGTACCACCTCCTTCTGAGCTCGTCCCATGTTGCTCCTAAACCACCTGTTCATAACAGCCTGAAAAGGTATCCGATGGTAGAAAAAGTGCAGTCTGGCATTTTTTTAAACAACATCCAAATGATCAGCGCAAAGTCATTTGTCAAAAATGTTCAACTACCTTAAGCAGAGGTCAGAATCTGAAAAGTCTAAATACAAGTTGCATGCATAGACATTTCACCACCATGCATTTGCAAGCCTGGACTAACTACCAAACGTCCCTTAAGGTTGTAGCACCCTCGTCCAATGAAGCTAATCAGGAACGCTACATCCCTTCCGTCACTGTAAGGCCACCATTTTCCGCACCACCTGCAGTATCTGTGCAGGTTTCGTTGCCAGGCCAAAGCAGTCAGGGTCAGGGAATCACCAGTTTCGTAGTAGGAAACACTGCATCTAGGGTTCCACGATCTCCAGCTCTCCAGCCCAGCTCACCCTACATGAGACTCTCGTTAGAAAAAGGAAGTACTCATCCTCGCATCCGCGTACACAGGGTTTGAACGCCTACATAGCTAGACTAATCTCGTTAGAGATGATGCCCTGATGGACTACGCTGAACCACACTACGAGCTACCCAGTCGACACTTCTTTTCGAGAAAAGCCATCCCAGCCCTCCACCAGCATGTTAAAGAGCGCATCGTCCATGCACTCAGGCAATCTGTGAGTACAAAGGTGCACCTGACAACAGATGCATGGACCAGTAGGCATGGCCAGGGACGTTACGTGTCCATCACGGCACACTGGGTAAATGTGGTGGATGCAGGGTACACAGGGGACAGCAATATTGGGACAGTTCTGCCTAGCCCACGGTCTAGGAAACAGTTGGTTGTAGCCGTTCGCCCCCCCTCCTCCTCCTCCTCGTCCTCCTGCAGAAGCGAGAGCTCATCCACAGACCGCAGTCGCACAACCACTCCATCCGCAGCTGCCACTGTTGCACACCAGGTGTCCCATTGTGAGGCAGCTACTGGCAAGCGTCAGCAGGCTGTATTGGCTATGAAGTGTTTGGGCGACAACAGACACACCGCGGAAGTTCTGTCCGAGTTCTTGCAGAAAGAAACGCAGTCGTGGCTGGGCACTGTAGATCTTGAGGCAGGCAAGGTAGTGAGTGATAACGGAAGGAATTTCATGGCTGCCATCGCCCTTTCCCAACTGAAACACATTCCTTGCCTGGCTCACACCTTAAACCTGGTGGTGCAGTGCTTCCTGAAAAGTTATCCGGGGTTATACGACTTGCTCCTCAAAGTGCGCGGACTTTGCTCGCATATCCGCCATTCGCCCGTACACTCCAGCCGTATGCAGACCTATCAGCGGTCTTTGAACCTTCCCCAGCATCGCCTAATCATCGACGTTGCAACAAGGTGGAACTCAACACTGCACATGCTTCAGAGACTGTGCGAACAGAGGTGGGCTGTTATGTATTTGTGGGAGGATACACATACACGGGCAGGCAGTAGGATGGCAGACATGGAGTTGTCAGGTGTGCAGTGGTCGAAGGTACAAGACATGTGTCAAGTCCTTCATTGTTTTGAGGAATGCACATGGCTGGTAAGTGCAGACAACGCCATAATAAGCATGAGCATCCCCCTAATGCGTCTGCTGATGCAAAGTTTGACGCACATAAAGGAGCAGGCGTCTGCAGCAGAGGAAGAGGAAAGCCTTGATGACAGTCAGCCATTGTCTGGTCAGGGCAGTGTACAGGACGAGGTAGCGGGCGAACAGGAGGAGGAGGATGAGGAGGATGATGGGGATGAGTATATTTTTAATGAGGAAGCTTCTCCGGGGCCACTGGAAATTGGTGGTGTGGCAAGGCCGGGTTCTGGTTTTTTGAGGGACACAAGTGACGTAGACTTTGGCCCACATGGCGGATTATGCCTTACGTATCCTCAAAAGGGACACACGCATTATTAAAATGATGACCGATGACGATTACTGGTTGGCCTGCCTCCTTGATCCTCGCTATAAAGGCAAATTGCAAAATATTATGCCACATGAGAACTTGGAACAAATATTAGCAACCAAACAATCAACTCTTGTTGACCGTTTGATTCAGGCATTCCCAGCACACAGCGCCGGTGATCGTTCTCACACGAGCTGCAGGGGGCAGCAGACCAGAGGTGTTAGAGGTGCACAAATCAGAAGTGGCGTTGGACAGAGGGGTTTTCTGACCAGGTTGTGGAGTAATTTTGCTATGACCGCAGACAGGACAGGTACTGCAGCATCAATTCAAAGTGACAGGAGACAACATTTGTCCAGTATGGTTACTAACTAATTTTCATCCCTTATCGATGTTCTCCCTCAACCGTCATTCCCATTTGATTACTGGGCATCCAAATTAGACACCTGGCCAGAATTGGCAGAATATGCATTGCAGGAGCTTGCTTGCCCAGCAGCTAGTGTGCTATCAGAAAGAGTATTCAGTGCTGCTGGTTCAATATTAACCGAAAAAAGGACTCGTCTGGCTAGCCAAAATGTTGATGATCTAACCTTCATTAAAATGAACCACTACTGGATTTCGAATTATTTTGCCCCACCTTTCCCGGCTGACACCTAGCTTTCCAATGAAAAGGTCTTGCTTCTGGACTGCTCTGACTGAGTTTTCCAGTCTCATAATTTGCAGCAGCTGTTTGTCCAGCATACAACATGTTTACACCTCCCTAAATGGCCAAACTCCCCCCACGGGGCCGTGGTCTCGCCACTTGGCGCAAGCACCCGTGAGAGTGCCGATTGTCTGAAGAGGTGGGTGTGCACGCTTTTGGTCGACGGCACTGCCACTGGGTCCCTCATAGTACAATAAAGTGTCTCTGGCGGTGGTGGCGCGCAACCAACGTCAGACACACCGTTGCAACATGAGGGGCCCTGGGCCTGTACCGCCGGCAACAAGACAGTTTCCCCCCCCAAGCTCAAACAGTGCTCTACGATTTGCAAAATTATCTCTCACAGCTCCACCAATGTTTAGTCTACGCGCTGACATCCTTCAATGCCAGGCACTGACAATACCAATGTGTTGACATGTTTGATGCTACTTAAAATAGTCAGGGGCAGTGTCCTATATTTACACCAGAAAATACTTTGCACCAAATTACTAGGTCTGAAACTCAGCAGAGGAGCCCACCCCTGTTACCTAATTATGCCACCCTTTTGTTTTTTGGTTTTGTTGTATTGCGAGACATTAACATCTATTTATTTTTTGGGAGTACTAACTGTCAGACACTCATTACAATCGGCCTCCGCTGACAACACCAATGCTGCCTGTGTACCCCTGCAAGATAATTCCAAGTGCATAGAGCCTACTTTTGTTATGTTAGGCCTACTAAGCCTGTCTGCGGTCCCTCCTTCCAATAGTCCTCCACTGACCAGACCACTGCTGCCCGTGTACCCCTGGAACCTATTTTAAAGTGCCTACAGCCTACTTTTGTTATGTTAGGCCTACTAAGCCTGTCTGCGGTCCCTCCTTCCAATAGTCCTCCACTGACCAGACAACTGCTGCCCGTGTACCCCTGGAACCTATTTTAAAGTGCCTACAGCCTACTTTTGTTATGTAAGGCCTACTAAGCCTGTCTGTGGTCCCTCCTTCCAATAGTCCTCCACTGACCAGACCAATGCTGTCCGTGTACCCCTGGAACCTATTTTAAATTGCATAGAGCATCCTTTTTTTAATTGTAGGCATACTAAGTCTGTCTGCGGTCCATAATTGAAATTGTCCTCCACTGACCAGAGCAATGCTGCCTGTGTACCCCTGTAACCTTTTTTAGACTGCATTGAGCCAAATTTTTTGTTTAAGGCCTACTACCTGTGTCTGTCTGCGCCACTCAATACAGCTGTCCTCCTCTGAAAAAAGCTGAGCGTCAATAGTCTGGTTTTCAGCCTATAGGAATTTGAAAACTGCATTGGGGCTACTACTTCGGTAGGGCCTACTAACGGTGTCTGCCGCTCCAAGGTGTTCTCCAGGTTGCCTCTCCATAGCTTCAATCTTCTAGCTCTCGTTAAGTAGTTGTTGAAACAACACTGCATTAGGCCTACAAGTTGGGTCTGGGTTGTAGAGACAGTGTCTGCCGCTCCAAGGTGTTCTCCAGGTTGCCTCTCCATAGCTTCGATCTTCTAGCTCTCGTTAAGTAGTTGTTGAAACAACACTGCATTAGGCCTACAAGTTGGGTCTGGGTTGTAGAGACGGTGTCTTCCGCTCCAAGATGTTCTCCAGGTTGCCTCTCCATAGCTTCGATCTTCTAGCTCTCGTTAAGTAGTTGTTGAAACAACACTGCATTAGGCCTACAAGTTGGATCTGGGTTGTAGAGACGGTGTCTGCCGCTCCAAGGTGTTCTCCAGGTTGCCTCTCCATAGCTTCGATCTTCTAGCTCTCGTTAAGTAGTTGTTAAAACAACACTGCATTAGGCCTACAAGTTGGGTCTGGGTTGTAGAGACGGTGTCTTCCGCTCCAAGGTGTTCTCCAGGTTGCCTCTCCATAGCTTCGATCTTCTAGCTCTCGTTAAGTAGTTGTTGAAACAACACTGCATTAGGCCTACAAGTTGGGTCTGGGTTGTAGAGACGGTGTCTGCCGCTCCAAGGTGTTCTCCAGGTTGCTTCTCCACAGCTTCGATCTTCTAGCTCTCGTTAAGTAGTTGTTGAAACAACACTGCATTAGGCCTACAAGTTGGGTCTGGGTTGTAGAGACGGTGTCTTCCGGTCCAAGGTGTTCTCCAGGTTGCCTCTCCATAGCTTCGATCTTCTAGCTCTCGTTAAGTAGTTGTTGAAACAACACTGCATTAGGCCTACAAGTTGGGTCTGGGTTGTAGAGACGGTGTCTTCCGCTCCAAGGTGTTCTCCAGGTTGCCTTTCCTGAGCTTCTATCTTCAGGCTCTTGTTAAATAGTTGTTAAATGGAACAACTGCATTTGGCCTACTAGTTGGGTTGGGGCCTACTAACAGTGTCTGCCGCTCCTTGCTGTTCTCCTGGTTTCCTGTCCTGAAATTCCATTTTCAGGCTCTCGTTAAGTAGTTGTTAATGTTAGACTGCTTTTGGCCTACTAGTTGGGTTGGGGCCTACTATCGGTGTCTGCTCCTTGCTGTTCTCCTCCACTGAACAAAGCTGTGCCGCCTGTTTACTACTGTTGCCAATTTTGAACTGCATTTAGACTACTTACTGATTTGAGCCTACTCTCTGTGTCAGCCTCTCATTACAGTTGTCCTCCACTGAACAAAGCAATGCCCCCTGGTTAGTCCTGTTACCAATTTTGAACTGCATTTAGCCCACTTTATTCTTTGGGCCTATATCTGTGTTTCCTCCTCATCCTGCCCATTGCCCAGCCAGTGATAGATGAGTCTGCTGGTACATTGACCCATAATGCAACATTCCCCGTGCATGCTACACAGCAAGATTGTGACCCTGCTGAAAGTCAGGTTCCTCTTCCCGCATACCATACCACCTTACACGGGGACAAAGAGGAAGGTGCAGATGAAAGTGCAGGTTCCTTCATCAGGTGGGGGAGGAATACTCGTTGGCGATGTCACTGGCACAGGGCCCCTCATAGTACGCAAAAGTGTCGCTGCCAGTGGGAGGCGCCCCCGCCGTGCAAACACACCGCCGTACTTTGAGGGGCCCTGTGCCAGTTCCAATGCCAACGAGTGGGCCCCCCTGCTTGCTCAGGATCACAGCACTTGCAAAGTTTAAATACTTACCTCTCCCTGCTCCACTGCCGTGACGTGGTCCAGATTTCCTGGGCCCACTAAATACTTGAACCAGCCCTACCCCCCACAACTTTAGCCAAATGACCCCCAATTTCCAATGCCTTACTATTATTATAAGGTAAATTAAGATTGACAAGCTTCAGTAACAAGAATGGATGTTTTTGCCATTAAAATGGGCACTGTACATGTTTTCCTGGCCTCCACTCACTGCCGACTATGCTCCCCCATTGACTTGCATTGGGTTTCGTGTTTCGGTCGATCCCCGACTTTTCGCGATAATCGGCCGATTCCACTCGACTCGACTGTTGAGATAGTCGGGTTTCGCGAAACCCGACTCGACCCTAAAAAACTAAAAGTCGCTCAACTCTACATTCAAATATTTATTTATTGATAGAATAAATATTGATTTTTTTATTATTATTTTTTAAAATGTTTATACAATTATTTTAAAAATTTTTTTTTAATTCATTCTGACTTTTACACTGTGTCCCACTATGGGACAATCATTTTTTGCATGCTGATTGTTTTAGAAGCTGTCAGCGCAGCAGTTTCTGTACACTTACCTGAGACTTCCTGACATTCACTCCTATTGTTGCCGGAAGTCGGCGCCCGGCATTTCCTTCCTGGTAAACCATTTTTTTTTTGTTTCAATGAATTTTATTCAATTTTCATAACATTTAACAGATCAAGAAAGACCGTCCCGCGCAGGGGAGGTCAGCAAACATTATACAAAAATTTTTTTTTTTTAAAGGAGATCTAATTCTGTACATACAGAGACAGGACAATAACAAAGGGGAAAGAACACTAAGGGGAGGGGGTAGTGCTTTTCCACAGCATAATAGTACTAGCTATTGAACCCGTTCTACGCCCGGGTGGCGAGCATTTATATTGGTATATTGTCTCCATCCTGGTATGTGCTGCTCCATCCTGCGTTCCCCTTCCTGTCATGTGCTGCACCCATCCTGCGTCCCCATCCTGTCATGCGCTGCTCCCATCCTGCGTCCCCATCCTGTCATGCGCTGCTCCATCCTGCGTCCCCATCCTGTCATGCGCTGCTCCCATCCTGCGTCCCCATCCTGTCATGCGCTGCTCCATCCTGCGTCCCCATCCTGTCATGCGCTGCTCCATCCTGCGTCCCCATCCTGTCATGCGCTGCTCCCATCCTGCGTCCCCATCCTGTCATGCGCTGCTCCCATCCTGCGTCCCCATCCTTATGTGCTGCTCCATCCTGCGTCCCCATCCTTATGTGCTGCTCCATCCTGCGTCCCCATCCTTATGTGCTGCTCCATCCTGCGTCCCCATCCTTATGTGCTGCTCCATCCTGCGTCCCCATCCTTATGTGCTGCTCCATCCTGCGTCCCCATCCTTATGTGCTGCTCCATCCTGCGTCCCCATCCTTATGTGCTGCTCCATCCTGCGTCCCCATCCTTATGTGCTGCTCCATCCTGCATCCCCATCCTTATGTGCTGCTCCATCCTGCGTCCCCATCCTTATGTGCTGCTCCATCCTGCGTCCCCATCCTGTCATGCGCTGCTCCCATCCTGCGTCCCCATCCTTATGTGCTGCTCCATCCTGCGTCCCCATCCTTATGTGCTGCTCCATCCTGCGTCCCCATCCTTATGTGCTGCTCCATCCCGCGTCCCCATCCTTATGTGCTGCTCCATCCCGCGTCCCCATCCTTATGTGCTGCTCCATCCCGCGTCCCCATCCTTATGTGCTGCTCCATCCCGCGTCCCCATCCTTATGTGCTGCTCCATCCCGCGTCCCCATCCTTATGTGCTGCTCCATCCCGCGTCCCCATCCTTTCATGTGCTGCTGCATCCCGCATCCCCATTCTTATGTGCTGCTCCATCCCGTGTCCCCATCCTGCGTCTCCATCCTGCTGCTCCATCCCGTGTCCCCATCCTGCTGCTCCATCCCGTGTCCCCATCCTGCTGCTCCATCCCGTGTCCCCATCCTGCTGCTCCATCCCGTGTCCCCAACCTGCTGCTCCATCCCGTGTCCCCATCCTGCTGCTCCATCCCGTGTCCCCATCCTTATGTGCTGCTCCATCCTGCGTCCCCATCCTTATGTGCTGCTCCATCCCGTGTCCCCATCCTTATGTGCTGCTCCATCCTGCGTCCCCATCCTGCTGCTCCATCCCGTGTCCCCATCCTGCTGCTCCATCCCGTGTCCCCATCCTGCTGCTCCATCCCGTGTCCCCATCCTGCGTCTCCATCCTGCTGCTCCATCCCGTGTCCCCATCCTGCTGCTCCATCCCGTGTCCCCATCCTGCTGCTCCATCCCGTGTCCCCATCCTGCTGCTCCATCCCGTGTCCCCATCCTGCTGCTCCATCCCGTGTCCCCATCCTGCTGCTCCATCCCGTGTCCCCATCCTGCTGCTCCATCCCGTGTCCCCATCCTGCTGCTCCATCCCGTGTCCCCATCCTGCTGCTCCATCCCGTGTCCCCATCCTGCTGCTCCATCCCGTGTCCCCATCCTGCTGCTCCATCCCGTGTCCCCATCCTGCTGCTCCATCCCGTGTCCCCATCCTGCTGCTCCATCCCGTGTCCCCATCCTGCGTCCCCAATCTTATGTGCTGCTCCATCCTGCGTCCCCATCCTGCTGCTCCATCCTGCGTCCCCATCCTGCTGCTCCATCCCGTGTCCCCATCCTGCTGCTCCATCCCGTGTCCCCATCCTGCTGCTCCATCCCGTGTCCCCATCCTGCTGCTCCATCCCGTGTCCCCATCCTGCTGCTCCATCCCGTGTCCCCATCCTGCGTCCCCAATCTTATGTGCTGCTCCATCCTGCGTCCCCATCCTGCTGCTCCATCCTGCGTCCCCATCCTGCTGCTCCATCCTGCGTCCCCATACTGCCTCTGACCCGCTCGGCGCCGAGTGCTGGGGGGCCTGAGCAGGCGGGGACACCGGCGCGCTGTGGGGGTCAGGTGCCGGTATCGCCGCCAGCTCAGGCCCCCCAGCACTTACTATATTCACCTGTCCCCGTTCCATCGCTGAGCGGCGCCATCTTCCCGGTCTCCTCGGCCTGTGACTTTTCAGTCAGAGGGCGGCGCCGGCGCGCATGCGCGTCATCGCGCCCTCTGAACTGAAGGCCACAGGCCGAGGAGACCGGGAAGATGGCGCCGCTCAGCGATGGAACGGGGACAGGTGAATATGTCCGATACTCACCCTCCTGGCGGTCCCTGCTTCTGCGGGGGAGATCGCGGTGTGCGTTCAGTGTGAACGCACACCGCGATCTCCCGGGAGCGTCGCTCTGTGAGGCCCAGACTGCGCCGGCGCTTGCGCTTGCGCAGTCTATCGAGGCTTCGGACAGAGTGACGCTCCCAGCGTTATATTATAGATAATGGAATGGTAAGAATTTATCAATTATGATTCCCCTATTGTTCATATAATCCATTACTTGTAACATTCATAGTTTTATGAGCTTGGAAACATGTATAGGATAAACTCCTGTTGATTGCCTGTAAAAAGAAAGATTGGTTATTCATAGATTATAGAGTAGACTAATACGATAGGGTCGCGTCAATCATGCCTTTCCCCTTTATGGAAAAATAGTTTGGCATGGTGGTGACAGCACAAGGGCTCGGTCCAGATGGACGTCAGGGTCCAGATCGAGTCAAGGGGTCCATATTTGAAAGAAGGAATTCCAGTTGTCAGTCCTAGTTGCTTGAATACGCTCATATAGCATAATTGCATTCATTCTATCTCTGACTAAGGATACAGAGAGTGATGCGGTTCTCCACTTAGATGCTATATGTATTTTAGTTGCCATACAAAGTAAACTCATCAATCTATGTAAGTTCTTAGAAAATCCAGGGTGTTTAGATCCTAATAAAATACAGATGGGTCAAGTTGGATTACTCTATTAAACATTTTTTTAGCTATAAGTTGTATTTCTCGCCAAAGAGTGGAAACCACCGGGCAGCTCCACCATATATGCTTCATATCGCCTGGAGTGTTGCAGCCTCTGAAGCATACATCAGATATGTGAGGATAGATGGCATGAAGTTTTGTGGGAACTTGGTAGGTTCTATGAAGGACTTTAAATGATGATTCTACTAGAGAGACCTGATGGCTGCCTCTTGATAAAGTATTACAGCATCGATGCCACTCATCCAGTGACATTTCAAGTTCTAAATCTTCCTCCCACTGCTTCATATACTTTAATTTTTCCTCACTCTGTAAGGTGTTAATAATAGAATATAACAGAGAAATTGTTCCTCTACCCAAGGGATCATTGACACATTTTTGTTCAAAACTAGATAGAAGGGGGCTCTGTCCGGTAGGCTCCGTTTGGCAAAGTTGAAAATTTGATTCATACGTAAGGTTTCTCCAAATGGTGGATTATGTTTCTGAGTAAACTCTTGTATGGTTAGTAATATGTTAAATGGGGAGCAAAGATGCTTTATCGTAATTATGCCTTTTAGTATCCACCAAGAAAAAGGGCAGGGGTCTGGTAAAAACATTGGGTTGTTAAATAGGGAGTGTAATGGGGTGAATCGAGATTGAAGTCCATGTTTAAATCTTTCTTTCCTCCAGAGAATTAGTGAGTGAGCGGCGAAAGGTGTTCTGATGGAAATGTCTCGTGGGAGTTTCTCTATGGTCCATAATAAGCTTGATAGTGAATAGGGTTTTAATAAATGTGACTCTAGGTAAACCCATCTAGGTTTGTTATTAGTGGAGCAGACTTTAGTCAATTGAGCGATCTGTGCTGATTTAACCCCTTAGCGACCGCCGATACGCCTTTTAACGGCGGCCGCTAAGGGTACTTAAACCACAGCGCCGTTAATTAACGGCGCTGTGGAAAAAGTAAATAGCGCCCCCCAGAGTCGGATTTTCTCCAGGGTCTCAGCTGCTGGGGGTAGCCGAGACCCCAGAGAACATGATTCGGGGGGTTTTGTACCGACCCCGCTTTTGCGATCGCCGGTAATTAACCGTTTACCGGCGATCGCAAAAAAAACCAAAAACGCGATCTCTTTTTAATTTCTCTGTCCTCCGATGTGATCGCACATCAGAGGACAGAGAAAAGGGGTCCCAGATAGTCCTCCGATACTCACCTATCTCCCCTGGTGCTCCTCGTGGCTCCCGGTGGGCGCCGCCATCTTCAAAATGGCAGGCGCATGCGCAGTGCACCCGCCGGCCGGCACCGAGAGAATCTTTGGGGTCTCGGCTGCCGGGGGTAGCCGAGACCCCAAAGAACATGATCGGGGTCGGTTTTACCGACCCCTGTTTTGCGATCGCCGGTAATTAACTGTTTACCGGCGACCGCAAAAAAAAAAAAAAAAAAATCAAAGTGTAATTCTCTGTCCTCTGATGTGATCGCACATCAGAGGACAGAGAAATAGGGGGATTCGGGGACCCTATTATACTTACCGGTGTCCCTGGATCCTCCTGCTGCTCCTCCTGGCTGCCGGGGAAAAGAAAATGGCGGGCGCCCGCCATCTATCGCCATCTGCCAGCCGACAGGAGAAGAGCGGTTGGGGCTAAAATTAGGGTTAGGGTTAGGGTTAGGGCTAGGGTTAGGGCTAGGGTTAGGGTTAGGGCTAGGGTTAGGGCTAGGGTTAGGGCTAGGGTTAGGGTTAGGGTTAAGGCTAGGGTTAGGGCTAGGGTTAGGGTTAGGGCTAGAGTTAGGGTTAGGGCTAGGGTTAGGGTTAGGGCTAGGGTTAGGGCTAGGGTTAGGGTTAGGGTTGGGGCTAAATTTAGGGTTAGGGTTGGGGCTAAATTCAGGGATAGGGTTGTTTCACACTTACGTCAGTACGGGGCCGTCGCAATGCGTCGGCCCGACATACCGACGCACGTTGTGAAAATTGTGCACAACGTGGGCAGCGGATGTAGTTTTTCAACGCATCCGCTGCCCAGTCTATGTCCTGGTGAGGAGGGGGCGGAGTTACAGCCACGCATGCGTGGTCAGAAATGGCGGACGCGACGTACAAAAAAAGTTACATTGAACGTTTTTTGTGCCGACGGTCCGCCAAAACACAACTGATCCAGCGCACGATGGACGTGACGTGTGGCCATCCGTCACGATCCGTCGGCAATACAAGTCTATGGGCAAAAAAACGCATCCTGCGGGCACATTTTGAGGATCCGTTTTTTGTCCAAAACGACGGATTGCGACGGATGCCAAACGACGCAAGTGTAAAGTAGCTTTAGGGCTAGGATTAGGGTTGGGGCTAAAGTTAGGGCTAGGGTTGGGGCTAAAGTTAGGGTTAGATTTGGGGTTAGGGTTTGGATTAGAGTTGGTATTAGGGTTAGGGTTGGCATTAGGGTTACGCTTGGGATTAGGGTTATGTTTGGGATTAGGGTTAAGGTTAGGGTTGTGATTAGGGGTGTATTGGGATTAGGGTTAGGTTTGAGGTTAGGGTTGAGATTAGGATTAGGGGTGTGTTGGATTTAGGGTTTTTATTAGGGTTATGGTTAGGGTTGACATTAGGGTTGTTTTGGGGTAAGGGTTTTGATTATCGTTAGGGTTAGTGATTAGGATTATGGATCGGGTTGGGAATAGGGTTAGGGGTGTGTTGGGGTTAGGGTTGGAAATAGAATTGGGGGGTTTCCACTGTTTAGTTACATCAGGGGGTCTCCAAACACGACAGCCAATTTTACGCTCAAAAAGTCAAATGGTGCTCCCTCCCTTCTGAGCTCTGCCGTGCGCCCAAACAGTAGGTTACCCCCACATATGGGGCATCAGCGTACTTGGGATAAATTGGACAACTTTTGGGGTTCAATTTTTCCTGCAACCCTTGTGAAAATAAAAACTTGGGGGCTACAAAATCTTTTATGTGGAAAAAAAAATATTTTTTTATTTTCACGACTCTGCATTCTAAATTTCTGTGAAGCACTTGGGCATTCAAAGTTCTCACCACACATCTAGTTAAGTTCCTTGGGGGGTCTAGTTTCCAAAATGGGGTCATTTCTGGGGGGTTACTACTGTTTAGGTACATCAGGGGCTCTGCAAACGCAAAATAACGCCCACAGACCATTCTATCTAAGTCTGCATTCCAAAACAGCGCTCCTTCCCTCCCGAGCTCTGCCGTGCGCCCAAGCAGTGGTTTACCCCCACATATGGGGCATCAGCATACTCGGGATAAATTGGACAACAACTTTTGGGGTCCAATTTCTCCTGTTACCCTTGTGAAAATAAAAATTTGGGGGGCAAAAATATCATTTTTGTAGAAAAAATGCGATTTTTTATTTTCACGGCTCAACGTTATAAACTTCTGTGAAGCACATGGGGGTTCAAAGTGCTCAACACACATCTAGATAAGTTCCTCAAGGGGTCTAGTTTCCAAAATGGTGTCACTTTTGGGGAGTTTCCACTGTTTAGGCACATCAGGGGCTCTCCAAACGCGACATGGCGTCCGATCTCAATTCCAGACAATTCTACATTGAAAAAGTAAAGCGGCACTCCTTCTCTTCCAAGCTCTGCGGTGCGCCCAAACAGTGGTTTACCCCCACATATTGGGTATCGACGTACTCAGGAAAAATTGCACTACAACTTTTGTGGTCTAATTTCTCCTGTTACCCTTGTCAAAATAAAAATTTGGGGGCAAAAAGATCATTTTTGTAGAAAAAATTCGATTTTTTATTTTCACGGCTCAACGTTATAAACTTCTGTGAAGCACATGGGGGTTCAAAGTGCTCACCACACATCTAGATAGGTTCCTTAAGGGGTCTAGTTTCCAAAATGGTGTCACTTGTGGGGGGTTTCCACGGTTTAGGCACATCAGGGGCTCTCCAAACGCGACATGGCGTCCAATCTCAATTCCTGCCAATTCTACATTGAAAAAGTAAAACGGCGCTCCTTCACTTCCAAACTCTGCGGTGCGCCCAAACAGTGGTTTACCCTCACATATGGGGTATCGACGTATTCAGGAGAAATCGCACAACAACTTTTGTGGTCTAATTTCTCCTGTTACCCTTATGAAAATAAGAATTTGTGGGCGAAAAGATCATTTTTGTGTAAACAAATGTGATTTTTTTATTTTCACGGCTCTACGTTATAAACTTCTGTAAAACCAAAAACACATGGGCCACCTGCATAGCGAACAAGTCTGTAGGAACCTGTTCACACCACCAAAGAACTTGAAAACACAAAAGCGCACAGAGAGGTCAAAAAATACTCTGTTGTAAAAAAGTCACAGTAAATAAGCAAGTGCTAGTCAAAAAGTGAAAAAATACAGGGTATTTAGTTAATACGTTTTTTTGCAAAAAAAGTATGTTAAGCTGCTCCACCAATCGCCAAGGTATACCCTTAATAGAGCAGTCCTGTCTAATGTATATAATCCCTATCTGATGTATTAAAAACCTGATCATCTGTATAGTAACTGTATGAACAGGGCTCAGAGAGAAAATATCCACGTTGAACATGCGAGATGGAACAGCTACAATGCAAATGAGCCACAGAGGAGTGGTGAACTCCCCAGTCTTGTAGAAACAAGAGAATAATTATAAAACCAAAAACACATGGGCCACCTGCATAGCGAACAAGTCTGTAGGAACCTGTTCACACCACCAAAGAACTTGAAAACACAAAAGCGCACAGAGAGGTCAAAAAATACTCTGTTGTAAAAAAGTCACAGTAAATAAGCAAGTGCTAGTCAAAAAGTGAAAAAATACAGGGTATTTAGTTAATACGTTTTTTTGCAAAAAAAAGTATGTTAAGCTGTTCCTTGGCGATTGGTGGAGCAGCTTAACATACTTTTTTTTGCAAAAAAATGGACATCCTTGCTGTTCCATCTCGCATGTTCAACGTGGATATTTTCTCTCTGAGCCCTGTTCATACAGGTACTATACAGATGATCAGGTTTTTAATACATCAGATAGGGATTATATACATTAGACAGGACTGCTCCATTAAGGGGATACCTTGGCGATTGGTGGAGCAGCTTAACATACTATTTTTGCAAAAAAACGTATTAACTAAATACCCTGTATTTTTTCACTTTTTGACTAGCACTTGCTTATTTACTGTGACTTTTTTACAACAGAGTATTTTTTGACCTCTCTGTGCGCTTTTGTGTTTTCAAGTTATAAACTTCTGTGAAGCTCTTGGGGGTTCAAAGTGCTCACCACACATCTAGATAAGTTCCTTAAGGGGTCTAGTTTACAAAATGGTGTCAAGTGTGGGGGGTTTCCACTGTTTAGGCACATCAGGGGCTCTCTAAACGTGACATGTCGTCCGATCTCAATTCCAGCCAATTCTGCATTGAAAAAGTCAAACGGCGCTCCTTCACTTCCAAGTTCTGCGGTGCGCCCAAACAGTGGTTTACCCCCACATCTGGGGTATTGGCGTATTCAGGAGAAATTGCATAACAAAATTTATGGTTACATTTCTGTTTTTACACTTGTGAAAATAAAAAAGGTTCCGAATTAAAATGTTTGCAAAGAAAAGTTAAATGTTCATTTTTTCCTTCCACATTGTTTCAGTTCCTGTGAAGCACGTAAAGGGTTAATAAACTTCTTGAATGTGGTTTTGAGAACCTTGAGGGGTGTAGTTTTTAGAATGGTGTCACACTTCGTTATTTTCTATCATATAGACCCCTCAAAATGACTACAAATGTGATGTGGTCCCTAAAAAAAAAAGGTGTTGTAAAAATGAGAAATTGCTGGTCAACTTTTAACCCTTATAACTCCCTAACAAAAAAAATTTTGTTTCCAAAATTGTGCTGATGTAAAGCAGACATGTGGAAAATGTTATTTATTAACTTTTTTTTGTGACATATCTCTCTGATTTAAGGGCATAAAAATACAAAGTTTGAAAATTACAAAATGTTAAAAATTATCGCCATATTTCCGTTTTTTTCATAAATAATCGCAAGTAATATCGAAGAAATGTTACCACTAACATGAAGTACAATATGTCACGAAAAAACAATCTCAGAATCAGCGGGATCCGTTGAAGCGTTCCAGAGTTATAACCTCATAAAGTGACAGTGGTCAGAATTGCAAAAATTGGCTCGGTCATTAAGTACCAAATTGGCTCTGTCACTAAGGGGTTAAAATAGGTTATAAAGTTAGGTAAAGATAGTCCTCCCATTTTTCTATGTATGAACATTGTTTTCTGTTTAATCCTCAGTTTCTTTCCTTGCCATATGAATTTTGAGATTATAGTATGTATATCACGAAAGACTTTAAAGGGTATTGGGATAGGGAAGGAACGAAATAAGTATAAAAATTGTGGGAGGGATACCATCTTTATAGCATTTAATCTCCCCAGCCAGGATAGAGCCATAGAAAACCATCTGGTTATATCTTTCTGAAGACTCTGAATTAAGGGGATAGAGTTCCATTTATATTGGGTTGATTTATTAGACGTGAGATTAATCCCCAAATAAGTCAAGAAGTGTTCTTTTCTTGTGAACCCAAACTGAGAGACCAAACTCGATTGAACTTCTTCAGGGGTATTTATGAATAAAGCGTCCGATTTTTCAACATTGATTTTGAGACCTGATATTAATTCAAAGTCATGGAGTAGCGAAAATAAATTTGGAAGGGTAGTGTGGGGACTGGTAATGGACAGGAGAAGGTCGTCCGCAAAAAGGCTATCCTTATACTGGTCTCCAAAGTTAATGGGACCTAAAATGTTGGGATTATTCCGTATGGCTGCAGCTAGAGGTTCCATAGCTAAAGCTAATAGTGCTGGCGATAATGGACATCCTTGCCTGGTTCCTCTCTGTATGTTTATTGGGAGAGGTTGCATTGAGGGAAGTTTGAGGTAAGCGGTAGCATTGTCAGATAATAAATGAAGACATGACAGTAGCTTATGGGGGATACCGACTTTGGATAAGACTTTATAACCAGGATACAGTGTCAAAGTCTTTTTCGATATCTAATGCTAGCATTATGGTTGGTTTTTGTGAGTTAGCTGCTGAATAGATAATATTTAGATTTCTTCTTATGTTGTCTGGCCCTTGCCTCATAGGTATAATACCCACTTGGTCTCTATATCTTGTTAATTCTATTGGTGATAATTGATGTGAATATTTTGAGATCAACATTTAGTAGTGAAATGGGCCTGTCATTTTTAGTTAATAAATTATCCCTTTTCGGTTTGGGGAACACAGTCACGTGCGCAGTATAGAATTCGAGGGGCATTCGGGATCCATGTTAAAGGGCATTGCAAAAGTTTTTTAAGTGGGGCGTGAGTAATTCACTAAATTTTTTAATAGTAGAGAGCAGTGAGACCGTCAGGTCTGGGAGCTTTACCATTCTTTAGATTTTTGATTACTAATTTTATTTCCTCCACTGATATTTCTGTTTGAAGTTGTTGGGATGCGGGTTCATCAATCTTGGGGAGCGGTAAGTTTTGTAGGAAAGATTGGAAGCGATATGGAGGAGGAGATTGTGGAGAAGAGTAAAGGTACCTTCACACTAAACGATATCGCTAGCGATCCGTGACGTTGCAGCGTCCTCGGTAGCGATATCGTTCAGTTTGACACGCAGCAGCAATCAGAATCCTGCTGTGATGTCGTTGGTCGGGGCTAGAAGGCCAGAACTTTATTTGGTCGCTGGCTCTCCCGCTAACATCGCTGAATTGGCGTGTGTGACACCGATTCAGCGATGTCTTCGCTGGTAACCAGGGTAAACATTGGGTTACTAAGCGCAGGGCCGCGCTTAGTAACCCGATGTTTACCCTGGTTACCATCCTAAAAGTAAAAAAAAACAAACGCTTCATACTTACCTTCCGCTGTCTGTCCCCGGCGCTGTGCTTTCCTGCACTCACTGTGAGCACAGCGGCCGGAAAGCAGAGCGGTGACGTCACCGCTCTGCTTTCCGGCCGCTGTGCTCACAGCCAGTACAGAGAAGCAGAGCGCCGAGGACAGACAGCGGAAGGTAAGTATGAAGCGTTTGTTTTTTTTACTTTTAGGATGGTAACCAGGGTAAACATCGGGTTACTAAGCGTGGCCCTGCGCTTAGTAACCCGATGTTTACCCTGGTTACCGGCATCGTTGGTCGCTGGAGAACTGTCTGTGTGACAGCTCTCCAGCGACCAAACAGCGACGCTGCAGCGATCCGGATCATTGTCTGGATCGCTGCAGCGTCGTTTAGTGTGAAGGTACCTTAAAGCTTTTGATAGTAGTCATGAAACTCTTTATAAATAATTTCAGGGTGGGCTGAGACCAGGCCTTTAGCATCTTTAAGAGAAGGGATAATGTTCAAAAGTTCCTTCAGCCTTAATTGTCGTGCAAGCATTCTACTTGGCTTATTTGCCTGTCTATAAAAGGTGGCCTTGATCCAGGCTAGTGCCCTTTCTGTTCTGTTGGAAAGAGTGGTATTTAATTGCAATTCGGTGTCCTGTATCTGTTTAGTTAGATAGCGGGAGGTAGATAATTGGTTTGCTTGTTCAAGTTTCAACAGTTTCTAGTTTATTTTGGAGTTCTGATCTATTCTTTTTTTTATGTGCTGCTAGTTTGATGAAAGAGCCGGTAATGTATTTTTTATGGGCTAGCCACACATTTCCTGAAGATGAATCTTCAGTAACAATAGTTTGGAAATAGAATTTTAACTCCTCATTAATTTGAGCAGTGACCATAGGGTCCATAATTAGAGATTCATTTAGTCGCCACCTAAACAGTTTTGATGTGGTTATGTTAAATTTAAACACAGAAAGGACTGCGTCATGGTCAGACCATGAAGACGGGATGTGACGTGAGTATAAGACAGTTGGAAGCGAGTTAGCCGTAGTTAAATGTAGATCAATTCTCGAGTATGACTTATGTACTGAAGAGAAGTATGTGTAGCCTCTTGCAGACTCATTAGTCTCTCTCCACATGTCCACCAGTCTATTTTCGTTCATCAAGCGAAGGATTTTTTTTCTATCAGCCTTGGTAATATCTGACCACTTTAAAGCACTGCTGTCTAAATGTGGGTTTAGGTTAAAGTTAAAATCTCCACACCATATCAAATGGTGGTATGGGATTGAGGATATTTTAGATATAATTCATTTAAAAACCAAAGTTTGAGTATTGGCGGCCAGGTAACTATTCACTATGCAAATATTTTGACCTTGTAGGGTGCCTTGTATAATTGTAAACCTGCCCTCAGGATCCAAGTATGTATTGCCTATCTGGAGTGGGAGACTATTTTTAAGAAATATGGCGACACCCCTAGTTTTACGCTCCCAGGTTGCTAAAAAGAAACGTGTGAAGTTGGAGTCAAAGTATTTAGGGCTTGAGGACTTAGAGAAATGAGTTTCCTGTAAGCATATAATGTCGGGTTTTTGCTTATGGTAAGAAAGCCTTTCTACGTTTCAAGGGAGAGTTAAACCCTCGTACGTTGTGGGAAATGACTCTACACATGGGAATATAACCAAGTACCGCTAAACGACGGAAGGTCTCGAGATCTCAACGCAATCACCTCTCCAAAAGACCAGGATTGGCATGGACGATGTAGATAAGAATATACATTTCTTTAGAGAAACAGTAGGGAAGAGACATAACAGGGGAAGACAATGACATAAAAATAATAATTAAAGTTTAATTGGGTTAAAAACCCAAACTGTATGCCCTTTTGCCTTCACTCTGCGGTCCAGCTCACCCCAAACCATCTCAATTGGGTTCAGGTCTGGTGACTGTGGAGGTCAGGTCATCTGGCGTAGCACCCCATCACTCTCCTTCTTGGTCAAATAGCCCTTACACAGCCTGGAGGTGTGTTTGGGGACATTGTCCTGTTGAAAAATAAATGAGGGTCCAACTAAACGCAAACCGGATGGAATAGCATGCCACTGCAAGATGTTGTGGTAGCCATGCTGGTTCAGTATGCCTTCAATTTTGAAGAAATCCCCAGCAGTGTCACCAGCAAAGCACCCCCACACCATCACACCTCCTCCTCCATGCTTCACGGTGGGAACCAGGCATGTAGAGTCCATTCGTTCACCTTTTCTGCGTCGCACAAAGACACGGTGGTTGGAACCATGGCAACCTTTATGACTACGTCGATACTGTGCCCGTCGCTGAATCAGAAACGTGGGATTTCTACGTCCTTTATGACATCATCGTCGCTGTGCCTGGCGGCCTCGACCAATCAGAGACGCGGGATGTCTACGTCCTTTATGACATCATCATCGCTGTGCCCGTCGCTGATTGGTTGAGGCCTGGCGTCCTCAACCAATCAGAGACGCGGGATTTCTACGTCGATACTGTGCCCGTCGCCGATTGGTCGAGGCCTGGCGCGGGATTTCCAGGACAGACCGACAGACAGACAGACAGACAGACGGACGGAAAAACCCTTAGACAATCTATATATATAATTGCCTAAGGGTTTTTCCGTCTGTCTGTCTTTCTGTCTGTCTGTCTGTCTGTCCTGGAAATCCCGCGTCTCTGATTCTCTCTCTCAATCAGCGATGGGCACAGCGACGATGATGTCATAAAGGACGTAGACATCCCGCGTCTCTGATTGGTCGAGGCCGCCAGTCCTCGACCAATCAGCAACGGGCACAGCGACGATGATGTCATAAAGGACGTAGAAATCCCACGTTTCTGATTCAGCGACGGGCACAGTATCGACGTAGATGTCATAATGGTTGCCATGGCGACGATGATGTCATAAAGGTTGCCTCAACCAATCAGCGACGGGCACAGTCTGCCGCGAATTCTGGAATCATCATTGTCCATATACTACGGGGACATGCATATTCTAGAATACCCGATGCGTTAGAATCGGGCCACAATCTAGTCTATATATATATAATTATCTAAGGGTTTTTCCATCTGTCTGTCTGTCTGTCTGTCTGTCCTGGAAATCCCGCGTCTCTGATTGGTCGAGGCCGCCAGGCCTCGACCAATCAGCGACGGGCACAGTATCGACGTAGATGTCATAATGGTTGCCATAGCGACGATGATTTCATAAAGGTTGCCTCGACCAATCAGTGACGGGCACAGTCTGCCGCAAATTCTGGAATCATCATTGTCCATATACTACGGGGACATGCATATTCTAGAATACCCGATGCGCCAGGCCTCGACCAATCAGCGACGGGCACAGTATCGACGTAGAAACCTGCCCGCGATGGGCACAGCGACGATGATGTCATAAAGGACGTAGACATCCAGCGTCTGATTGGTCGAGGCCGCAAGGCCTTGACCAATCAGCAACGGCACAGTATCGACGTAGATGTCATAAAGGACGTAGAAATCCCACGTTTCTGATTCAGCGACGGGCACAGTATCAACGTAGATGTCATAATGGTTGCCATGGCGACGATGATGTCATAAAGGTTGCCTCGACCAATCAGCGACGGCCACAGTCTGCCACAAATTCTGGAATCATCATTGTCCATATACTACGGGGACATGCATATTCTAGAATACCTGATGCGTTAGAATCAGGCCACAATCTAGTTATATATATAGATGGAGCGTCATGTGCGGTCATTATACAGTATGGAGCATCATGTGGGATCATTATACAGTATGGAGCATCATGTGCAGTCATTATACAGTATGGAGCATCATGTGCGGTCATTATACAGTATGGAGCATCATGTGTGGCCATTATACAGTATGGAGCATCATGTGTGGTCATTATACAGTATAGAGCATCATGTGCGGTCATTATACAGTATGGAGCATCATGTGCGGTCATGATACAGTATGGAGCATCATGTGTGGCCATTATACAGTATGGAGCATCATGTGCGGTCAATATACAGTATGAAGCATCATGTACGGTCATTATACAGTATGGAGCATCATGTGCAGCCAATATACAGTATGGAGCATCATGTGCGGTCATTATACAGTATGGAGCATCATGTGCGGTCATTATACAGTATGGATCATCATGTGTGGCCGTTATACAGTATGGAGCATCATGTGCTGTCATTATACAGTATGGAGCATCATGTGCAGTCATTATACAGTATGGAGCATCATGTGCAGTCATTATACATTATGGAGCATCATGTGTGGCCATTATACAGTATGGAGCATCATGTAGGGCCATTATACAGTATGGAGCACTGCGTGGCCATTATACAGTATTGAGCATCATATGGGGCCATTATACAGTATGGAGCACTGTGTGGCCATATTTTTTTGTTTATAATTATTCTTTATGAAACAGTGTGATCAGCAGTGCTAAATGGGTGTGGTTGGGACGTGGATATGGGTGTGATTAGTTATGAATGGGTGTGGCCAGAGGTGTGGCCTAAAATTTGCCACGACGCGCGTTGTGCGCCGCAAACTTTGTCCCTCTTTCCCATCTTCAAAAGTTGGGAGGTATGATGCTGGGCAGGGAGGGGGGCCCAGACACATTTCTTGCACAGGGGCCCAAAGCTGTCAGTGTTCGCCACTGCCTGGTGGCCATGTTAAAGGACTGTCACCAGGCACAGCAGTGAGTTAGAGCTCCATACCTGGCCATCCTGTCATCTCGCCCCCTGCTCACCTGCTTCCTGCGGCCCCGCTGTCCTCACCGGAGCTGTCCCATCAGCCACCTCCACTGTCGTCCTCAGCAGCGATGGCCCTTGCGCTTCCCCAGGTTGTCCTCATTCCGGCTGACACTCATGGCAGGGGTGCAAAGCAACCCCATGTACCTACAGCCATGGAGGACCAGTGGATCCATGAGGTTATCCAGGAAAAGAGACGTCGGGAGCATCGCATCCTCAAGGAACTACAGCGCCCAGGCGGAGGGACTGCAGCAGGCCAGATGACCAGCGGCTTCATCAGGTTTCGAAACTGACACAAGGTCTAAGATTTCCTGCAGTTATTAAGAGACCGGGGCCAAAGTTTATATTAATGCTAGGTCTCTCACGTTTCGTGGTCCTCTCCGAGAAGGGGACCACAGGGATTTCATTAAAGAGCAAGAACCCCGGGGGCCTTACGTAGTGGCCATAAAAATGGCCTCCGACCGGGAGACCAGCCCACTGCAGGAGTCCCCATATGTGGAATGGCTGGCTGCTATGGCAGCAGCTGACTCAGCCGCACAGGAGAAAGAAGTGCGTCAGAGCAGTGAGGCGGCCGCAAATGTGTCTAAGGTGCCGGAGGCCATGATCACCACTGGAGGGAGTGCGGAGCCGGAGGAATAGTGGAGACTCCTTCTCCTCCAATGGGTCCATATCACAGGTGTATGTGGTGGTACAGAGCCAATTGCGGCCCACTGTGCAACTCAGCAGCCATGTACAGACTGAGCGGCCCCTTTAAGACAGGATATCGATGCCGGTTGCACCCAGAACAAGGAAATGTTCCATGTCCCTAAGAGGGCAGTTAGTCCTGTATGACGCCTAAGGACTATGGCACCTGACATGGCTACCGGTTAGTGGCTATGTTTGTTTGTTTTCCCCTCCTCCCAGTTTGTTTGCACCGGTTGGTGCCTCTCTTGCTGGATCATGAGACCAAAGCCCCATGGGGGTTAACTACAATGGACTGTGGGTGTGTGGCTGCTGGACTGAACTGTGCTATCCCTGAACTGTGGCCTATTTCTGGCCTTAGACTAGCCCCCTGTTGAAAAAATGCAGCACACCACCACATATGAGCCCGTGGTCCGCTCACAGGAGGGAAGGGGTAAGTTGCCAGGGTTTAAACGAGGCCCATCTCAAAGACTGTTGAACCATTCTGGAGGACTATGGCCACCACAGAGACTATGTTGTAAGTTATCCAGGTTGGATCACAGCGGTGACCCTAGATTTTGATTGCCAGACTATAGTGGCTGGAAAGAAAAGGTAACCCGTGGGAAGGGGCTGTGTTCGTCCTGTCTATTTTATATACAAGGGGTCGGGGGTGCTCACTGACCATCTGTTCAGTGGACTCTGTCTGTGGACTGTCTTCAATTAACTCGGCCATTACTACCCCCCCTCCCGCCACCTTGTTACACTTCAACATTAAATCACTGACTTACTGAAAATAAATTCCTGTTTCTGAAGGAAATCTTGACAGACTCAATTAGTTGTCCAACAAGCATTAGCTGAACATTACAGAGGCTAAAGCAAGTCCCATCTGGTCACATAGTGTGAGGATACACCAGGTTGTAATTTCTACATATGAATGTGTCAGTGAATATTTTTCATGAGAACGTATGGAATGCATGTCCTGTTTGGCAGCGTCTCATCCATATTGAACAGTTTACTTCTACTGAATTGTTAAAGTTCTCGTATGTTTTACTATTTGCTGCGTGCCATTTTTATGCACTTTACAGATGTACGCACTTGGCAGATGATCTTTCTAAGGATTTTACAAAGTGAGCTGCAAAAAGTGATTTCCTAGCCCAGGACATTAATTCTCATTATTATTTTGTTGCTAAGAGATATGGCTCTAACAATATGTGGAGGATGAAATTTCAGGTTTAAAGCATCCATAAAGAGACTGTATTAGCATTCATAAGGCCATTCTGATAAAGCAATAGATGTGAAATTAAACGTCTTTTGCTAAGTTAAACACCGAAATACATCAAATGCCTGTAACAGGTGTCTTGCAGATCTACCGCTTAATACATAACATGATCATGACAGCCATAAATAAAATATAAATAACAAACAAGCAAAGTATGAAAATATTCAATGACACATTACCCTCAAGTACTGTATCCATCCCTTGTAGATTGTAAGCCCTCATGGGCAGGGTCCTCTCTCCTCCTGTGCCAGTCGTGACTTTTATTGTTTAAGATTATTGTAATTGTTGTTTATTATGTATACCCCTTTTCCCATGTAAAGCGCCTTGGAATGAATGGCGATATAATAATAAATAATAATAACTATATAAGCAATTAGTCAATAAGCCTACTATAAAATTATTAAACCTTAAAAAATTATCAAAACTTGTGCAAATAAAATGTGGCGAAGGTGCATAGTAGACAATCAGATTACGGCTCTACTATGGGGCAGTGCAGATCAGCGATTATTTTATCATGCCAATTCGGCATGAGAAAACAATCGCAACATGCTGCGATTGGAAGCGAGATTCATCTGTCAAGCACCCCTACAAATCTATGGCTGTGAGTGAAACATCGAACTGCACTCGGATATCATCCCAATGCAGTATAACAGGCTATGCAGAAGATGGAGAAATTACTTTCCCCATCTCCTCCGCATCTGTGCCCCGATTCTCGAATGCGAGAGAATTGGAGCACAGTAGCATGACACACGGCTCACGTTCGCAGCAGAGCAGGAGCCGAGGGTCATTGGCATATCGCATCCAAACTTTCGCCTCAGATGTTATATACTCATGTGACTCCACCTTAACTGCAGAATTCCGATATAGTTAAGCTCTGCGATATGGCAGGTAGACATGATCTCTCTGCACTACAGCTCTCCATTCTGTAGACAGCTGGTTGCTTTAAGTCTGCACTCTACAGAACGGCAGGGAGATGCAGGGGCTAAGGTGCCTGCGCACGCACAGGAAATCAGAGTCCTGGCCCAGGACTCCGACCTACTGTGCGTGCGTTGGCACTATGATATCAGTGTGTTGGTCCACCCAGGCCTTTCTGGTAGACTCATCAGGATCCTGGATTAGGTGAAAACAGTATATGATTCTTTTATGTTAATTAAAACTTGTGGTGATGTGATTGTGGGGGTAATAAAAACAATGGGGAATCTTTTAAGGAGAAGTCAAACTCTGCGAATTAATTTGCGAGGATTGCAAAAAAGAAACCATTTGACACACAGCTACAGACTCAGACAGCGAGCTTATGACATGAGACACTAATGAATGGGCTTCCTTATAATGCCCTGCAGCTATCACATCACATGGTCAAGCCCAGCCAATCAAGAAGGACTATTACAGCAGTATAAAAGATGGGCCCATGACATCAAGCACCATTTTATGCATGTACTGTGTAGGTATGAGATTTCAGAGCACATACTTCATTCCACATAGGGATAGAAAAGGTCTATTCTGATGAGTCAATGGAAGTGGTAGTTTGAATTTGTGAGTATTAATTCAAAAATTAAAGCGATATATAGTGTGACTGTAAATTGATTCATCTGTGATATAAAGCAGTATGCACCTTAATTGCAGCATTTTTTTTATTCTTCATGTACTGTAAACAAGAGGGCAATATAAAACCCCTCAGTGCTAATTTTTCTACTAAAGCAAAATCCTGAACCCAAGACTTATGTGTCACAGAAAGTGTGTTTCCTGCAAGCCAAAAGAACAATCTTCATAATCCAGAAATGTAAATGATGTCTACCTCACTGTGTTCATGATGTAAAAAAAATATTTTTGTGTTTGTGCATACTTTGTTGATGTAATGATCCAATATTAGACCCATAAGTGCAACCCCAGTACCACTGTAAGATGAGGTCGCTTCGATAATAATAAGGACGTCTTTGCATAAAAGTCCTCAAAATGGGTTCAATATGTCCTAGGAGACCTCAGAATATTTTATATGTATTTTCCTGTCATCCGAAGGCTTTTCAGAATTGTGATGTGCAGCAGATAAATTCAAATAATTTTAGGAAGATTTGGCAAAGCTAGCCAATTCAAATTTGAAATAATCCGCCCAACTCTAGATTGCATAACTTCTCGCGTTGCTATTTGTTTTGCTTTTTATTGTTGTCGATTCTGTAAGTATAGCCCCAGTTGATATATTTCTAGTCCTTTTTTTCAATACAGTGAACATTGTCATCTACTATATGGCAGAGTTATACATTTAGATTGACTTTTTCTTAACAATATTTTTATTGACCACTTTTGAAAATTAATCCAACAAACTTTCCCTATGAGCTAGGAGATAACGTACAGTTTTATATTTATATTATATCTGTACAAGTTGAGACAAAAAGTGATTTAAGGATTACAAGCAAATAAAAACAAAAACATTTTTTACATTTTATATTGAGTACAGACCAAAAGTTTGGACACACCTCCTCATTTAAAGATTTTTCTGTATTTTCATGACTATGAAAATTGAACATTCACGCTGAAGGCATCAAAACTATGAATCAACACATGTGGAATTATATACTTAACAAAAATCTGTGAAACAACTGAAATTATGTCTTATATTCTAGGTTCTTCAAAGTAGCCACCTTTTGCTTTGATGACTGCTTTGCACACTCTTGGCATTCTCTTGATGAGCTTCAAGAGGTAGTCACCGGGAATGGTTTTCACTTCACAGGTGTGCCCTGTCAAGTTTAATAAGTGGGATTTCTTGCCTTATAAATGGGGTTGGGATCATCAGTTGGGTTGTGCAGAAGTCTGGTGGATACACAGCTGATAGTCCTACTGAATAGACTGTTAGAATTTGTATTATGGCAAGAAAAAAGCAGCTAAGTAAAGAAAAATGAGTGACCATCATTACTTTAAGAAATGTAGGTCAGTCAGTCCGAAAAAATGGGAAAACTTTGAAAGTGTCCCCAAGTGCAGTGGCAAAAACCATCAAGCGCTACAAAGAAACTGGCTCACATGAGGACCGCCCCAGGAAAGGAACACCAAGAGTCACCTCTGCTTCTGAGGATAAGTTTATCCGAGTCACCAGCCTCAGAAATTGCAGGTTAACAGCAGCTCATATTAGAGACCAGGTCAATGCCACACAGAGTTCTAGCAGCGGACACATCTCTACAACAACTGTTAAGAGGAGACTTTGTGCAGCAGGCCTTCATGGTAAAATAGCTGCTAGGAAACCACTGGTAAGGACAGGCAACAAGCAAAGCAGAGGAGACTTGTTTGGGCTAAAGAACACAAGGAATGGACATTAGACCAGTGGAAATCTGTGCTTTGGTCTGATGAGTCCAAATTTGAGATCTTTGGTTCCAACCACCATGTCTTTGTGCGACGCAGAAAAGGTGAAGGGATGGACTCTATGTGCCTGGTTCCTACCGTGAAGCATGGAGGAGGAGGTGTGATGGTGTGGGGGTGCTTTGCTGGTGACACTGTTGGGGATTTATTCAAAATTGAAGGCATACTGAACCAGCATGGTTACCACAGCATCTTGCAGCTGCATGCTATTCCATCCAGTTTGCGTTTAGTTGGACCATCATTTATTTTTCAACAGGACAATGACCCCAAACACACCTCCAGCCTGTGTAAGGGCTATTTGACTAAGAGGGAGAGTGATTGGGTGCTACGCCAGATGACCTGGCCTCCACAGTCACCAGACCTGAACCCAATCGAGATGGTTTGGGGTGAGCTGGACCGCAGAGTGAAGGCAAAAGGGCCAGCAAGTGCTAAGCATCTCTGGGAATTCCTTCAAGATTGTTGGAAGACCATCACCGGTGACTACCTCTTGAAGCTCATCAAGAGAATGCCAAGAGTGTGCAAAGCAGTCATCAAAGCAAAAGGTGGCTACTTTGAAGAACCTAGAATATAAGACATAATTACAGTTTTACACTTTTTTGTTAAGTGTATAATTCTACATGTGTTAATTCACAGTTTTGATGCCTTCAGTGTGAATGTACAATTTTCATAGTCATGAAAATACAGAAAATTCTTTAAATGAGAAGGTGTGTCCAAACTTTTGGTCTGTATTGTAGATTGACTATTTTTGAAGCTTTATATTTTCATAACATTTAATTAAGAATTTTCATGTAAAATGTAACATTTTAGAAATTCCTGAAGTGTAGTGCTGAGTAAAAATTGCCATTGGGTGTCACTCTGAACTATATTTTTGTCAGCTGACAGTGGAAATTGAACTTATGTGATGCATTAAAGAAGCTTTTGCCTGCCTTGTACATTTTGGCATAGCAGTTTATTTTACCAGTAATTAGGATATGTTAGCCAATATGTAGGCTTTGTGAATACTTGTAGGCTTTATTCGCCAGTTAGTCTCATTAGTTGTGCTGGGAAAAGAACTTCTGCAGGGAGAAAATCATTTTACCATATGTAATTTAAGATATAACATTTGCAAGTCAGTTTTTGTCATTTAGGTATCTCACATTGCATTATTTTGTTAAGCTTTGAAGAAATCCGGATATTCCAGAAATGGAGCTTCCGATTAAAGATTTATAAGACAAAATATACTGTACAATTATAAGATAACTAGATGGCAGCCCAATTCTAAAGAATCGGGAGTCTAGAATCCATATATACTTTATTTATTCAAATGTAAGAATAATACAATTAATAAATAATAGTAAGAAAGAACAAAAATAATAGGCAGTATATGGAGAAAACACCAAACAAAAGTTCAAAATTGATGTGAAAATGTCACTGAACCACTTCACAACTAAATATATATAGTTTTGGTAAATGGTATTATCATTTTTTTGACGAAATTCGGCAGGAGCTTGAAGAGCAACGTCACTGGGCCCGCCTCCACGCAGTAGAAACTTGCTGTGAGGTAAAAATTCAAAAATCACACCAAAATGGCGGGCGGAGTGTGTCACAGTACGGCACGTTTCTGATTGGTCGCTCGCAGCAGGCGGCAACCAATCAGACACTGGACACTGTTGACGTCACTTATCTCCGGACATTAGCTCCGGACATTAGCTCCGGACATTAGCTCCGGACATTATCTCCACACATTAGCTCCGGACATTAGCTCCGGACATTAGCTCCGGACAAAGCCACGGAAGTTGGCACAAATTGCAGGAAGTAGTATTCTAGGCAATTATATATTAGACTAGATGGCAGCCCGATTCTAAAGAATCGGGAGTCTAGAATCCATATATACTTTATTTATTCAAATGTAAAAATAATACAATTAATAAATAATAGTAAGAAAGAACAAAAAATGGCTGCACTCACCAGCTCTTGACAATTCTTGTTATTTAAGGTACAGTTACACAGGATCCATGAACATGCTTATGAGGGGAGGGATGAAAGACATCAGACGACAACTTTGCGTGTTGTGGCAAATGCCACAACAACGGTTCTTTGCTTAAGAACAATGTCAGGTAGTAGGAAAATAGCCAGTTAATAATAGGCAATAGTTCTTTGCAGGAATGCAGATATTAATAAATAGGCAGTTTATATTGCAGAGAAATTGCTGGGCAATAATGGACAATGTCCTTATGTGGCAAACAATAGAGCAATATACCCAATGTGGCAAAGAAGAGGTTAATAAACGGCAGTCTCTCAGTATAACAGTCAGTGAATAATAGGCAGTATATGGAGAAAACACCAAACAAAAGTTCAAAATTGGTGTGAAAATGTCACTGAACCACTTCACAACTAAATATATATAGTTTTGGTAAATGGTATTATCATTTTTTTGACGAAATTCGGCAGGAGCTTGAAGAGCAACGTCACTGGGCCCGCCTCCACGCAGTAGAAACTTGCTGTGAGGTAAAAATTCAAAAATCACACCAAAATGGCGGACGGAGTGTGTCACAGTACGGCACGTTTCTGATTGGTCGCTCGCAGCAGGCGGCAACCAATCAGACACTGGACACTGTTGACGTCACTTATCTCCGGACATTATCTCCGGACATTAGCTCCGGACAGGAAGTTGGCACAAATTGCAGGAAGTAGTATTCTAGGCAATTATATATTAGATACAGTATTATTTACTGAAAAATAGAAAATATAAAGGTAACAACGTTCTAAGACATTTACATGCATTTTATCAGAATCCAATAACTAGTTAGATCACTGACTCGCTTCCATGCCATACTTTTATGTCACTAAAGGGATAGCCTGTATATCTTTTTCTAATAGATGTAGTGCAGATGTATAACAATATGGGATGAGCAGATCTGTGGATGTTTGGGTTCTCTGGGTTAAGCCAAACTAGAGTTAAAAATATCTGAACTTGACCTCGAACCTAATAGAAGTTAGTGGGGACCCAAACTTCAGTGCGTTAAAATGTCTATAAAATGGTCATAGTAAAGGTTAGGAGGCTGCAAAAGGAAGCTAAATGGGGATAAGAGCAGGACAAGTGCCATGCCAAAAAATTTGGATAGGCAAATCACTTAAAATTACATAGAATCCCCCACAAAATGACACATTTTCAGATGAATCTAAAAAGTTTGTGAAATGGATTGGATTAAACCATTTTTGAAGATGAGGTCCTGTGCCACAAGGGCGGTATACACATGGATAGTACAGTGAAACTGTGAGTGGTCATTAAATCAGTCAATTTGGATTCATTTTTTTTAATTGTTGGCTACAGTTCGCCATAAAATTGTGAACTAGTAAAGGAATGCAAGGAAAGCCTGAAAAAGGCGCCGCATAGGCTCCCATGCCCTCACCCCTCTCCCAAGCGACCCTGTGCATTGGCTTGGGTACATTGGTTGACAAGGTAGGGTGACTATGGTATCCCCGAGAGGCCATTCACCTCACCATCTCTGTGCAAGGGGCGCTTTCTCTCCACCTGCTGCTTCTGGACCTGCCCGCACAGTGAGCCGCTCTCCCTTCCGACCATCCCCTCTGTTCCGTATGGGCTCCATTACATGCTGGTGTCATTGGAGTACATTGAATCTGGAGAGGCAGCCTAATAAATGGGTACATTTTTCAAGGAAGGCGACAGTCAAGCACATTAACTACTCCTCAACTGAGTCAGCAGTTGATGTTGCAAGACACAATAGCCATCCATGACAATTTAGAGGCTTTGTAATTGGATTGAGTAGTTGTATCATTTATTGAGCATCTATTGGAGGCCAAATCTGGTGCCAGCATTCACTGTAGTTACAGCTCCAGTAGCGTACGGTAAAATCTCCCACCACTACTGCGCACACAAGGATGGTACAGTGATACTGTCATTAAATTAGTTTGTTTTGCCTTCATGGTGGCTCAGTGGTTAGCATTGCAGCATTGTGGGGCCCTGGCCTCCAATTCCATCAAGGACAACATCTACAATGAGTTTGTATGTTCTCCCCGTGTTTGCATGGGTTTCCTCTGGATACTCCAAGGACATACTGATAGGGAATGTAAATTGTGAGCCCCAATGGGGACAGTGTTGATAATGTCTGTAAAGTGCTGTGGAATTCATGGAGCTATATAAGTGAGTAAAATCATTAAATAAATAAATTTCTCATAGTAAAGAACATGATTCTGTCAAAGAATGTATGGAAGAAAGCGGTCCAGATCAAAAGTGTGGAAGAGATACTGTATATGTAACCAGAATACACACTCAATTCCAGTAGATGATATTGAAATGACACAACAAGATGCACAACAAGATGGCAAAAAAAAGAACATGACGGTCACATGCATGTCTCTTATGTGATGCTCTCCTCATATTTTAATGTGAAACACAGTTGCAGATTAGAAAAATTTATTTTTACCACAGTACGATCAGAGAAATAGGTGCATAAGAGTACAAAAATTTGTTTGTACGCACGGTACTATCAAACATGGGTGCATAACAGAGGAAAAATTTGTAAGCAGAGTACTATTAGACATAGGTGCATAAGAATAGAAAAATTGTTTGTACGCAGAGTACTATCAGACATAGGTTCATAAGAGTAGAAAAATTTGTACGCACAATACTATCAGACATCTGTGCACAGGAGTATAAAAATTTGTACACATATGAATTCCGCCATCACAGTTGCACAGTTCGCACAGTACTATCACAGACATGGGTGCAGTGTACACATGGAGAGTCTTTTTGGAAAAATACGCACACACAAAACCTGTCTCTCACTACAGCTGTGTCCTGTCCCGACACTAAGCAGAGCAGAAATAAAAAAATTATAATCTTGAGCCAGGAGTAACAAGTCCAAGTGGAGGTGAATGTGTAGGTTTAAGAGGCAAGGGTGGAGTAAGTGAACACTGTTTTGTTTTATTTTTACCTTGTTTTCCTTTTTTTTATGGAACTTGCTTAAAATAAAAATGAACAAAACCAAAACTAGCAATCTAGAACCAGGAGGTTCAAGTAGAGGAAGAGTTGGATGTGGAGGTATAGGCATTTTTATTTTTTTGAGGGAATTTACTTAACCCCTTTCCGACATTGCGCGTAATAGTATGCCGATGTTGGACACCACCGGAGAAGAAGTGGAGGAGGATGTAGCCAGCATGTTTTTTTTTCTATTTGGGGAAGAAGCACCCAAATGAAACACAAGGCAAATAGTTGAATACTGGCTGAGTGCGGTTGGTATAGTTGTCTAGTCATCCAAATGCATGGACTAATCTTGTCGGATCCATGCCTCATTAATGAATGCTACCTTCCCCACGTTGGACAGGCAGATGCACCTGTCTGTGATCACACCCACTGCCGTGCTGAACACATGTTCCGACAGTACACGTACCGCATGGCAGACCATCACTTTCAAGACATAACGGGCAAGCTCAGGCCATGTGTCCACTTTGGAGAACAAGAGGTTAAATGGGACTGACCCAACAGTTAGTATGTGGAAATGTGTGGACAGGTACTCTTCCACCATACTTTTGTAACACTGGCTTCTACTATTGCGAACTGTGTAACATGGTTATTGCCGGATATTGTGGCATGATTATAACGTTTTGCCACATTTCGGCTATACTAACCCTGCCTTCCGAGGTGGTGGCAGTGCCCAGCTGTGTTGGTGAATTCTTCCTCTGCCTCTGCCTTCTTCCACTGAGCACCCGTTGTCAGGTGGGAAAGCCATCAGTAATTTCTCTACCATGTGCTTGGATGGAAGTAGTGATGGTGCATTTGAAAGGTTCTAGCAGGAACGCAGGATGCAGGGATGAGCAGGAAGCAGAGCAAGAGTTAACGGGTTTTATATATGTATTTATACCAACAGTACAGGGTGGGCCATTTATATGGATACACCTGGGTGGGCCATTTAAAAAGTTGCATCCAAAATGGCCGACTTCAAAAGGGCTGCCATGGTCCCCACCCATCTTGAAAAGTTTTTCCCCTCCCATATACTAATGTGCCTCAAACAGGAAGGTGATATCACCAACCATTCCCATTTTATTTAGGTGTATCCATATACATGGCCAAAATACACCACGGAGGGAGTAAAGGGGTGTAAATATACATGCCCAAAATGTGTATATGGCACCAAAGTAGCTACAACGGGTAATATAATGGGTTAACTTATTAGTCTCTGGTTACTGGATGATGGTGGCTGGAAAATCCCACGATGGTGCCGTAGGTGTCACAAGAAGTCTCTGAGCCGGTCCTGGAGAAAAGTGTAGCACTGTCTCTGTACGGTGGCAAAGTATCTGGATCTTCTTACACATGGTCCCGGAATGATGTGAAGCACAGGGAAGGGTCCGCTGCACAGCTATGGATGTACAAAGTCCCGAAGTGTAGTCCGCAGACTCACTGCTGCGAACCCCGTGCAATGCCGGATCAGCATTGCAAAGAGAGTCAGCAGATGTCCGATGCACCAACCGGTTAGTGCTATCAAGGTCGGGGGATAGCGGGGAGTTGGTCTCTGGAGTTGCACAGTCTCTATGCGTGGGGGATGGAATGCTGCAAAGCGGGCCTGTCAGTTGGCGTCAGAGAGCGGAGAGGGAGTCAACTTCCTGCAGCACATGCTGGGTCCCCGCCAAAAGCCCCGTTCCCGCGTATTCAGCCTTCTTTATATCACACCCGCACCATCAGTCAGGTGCGAAGGTCTACTTTGGTCAGAAAGTGCTTCCCTCGGCAACAATGGTGACAGTCCCCGATGGTTCAGGCCTGGACACGCAAGAGGGACCCCTATTAGGTCCATCTTCCTACACATTGTCCTTTTAGCCGGGATCCAGCAGGAAGGCCAAACTATACTGGTAACAATACAGGCAACTTCGCGCTCATTTGTTCAGGCACAGCAACATGTATTGGCTGATGTGTACCAGGCTGCCCATAGGCAATGACAAGCTTTCCTTGGTCGGAGGTGTACTGTGTGGGTACTCTGTATCCACTTAGCCACACTACAGTAATGGCCATGTGCTGATCTGAGTGCTACCCTGATGTGAACATGGTTGTTCCTCCTCCTCTCAAACTGTCCACTGACTGTACAGTTGGGTACCTGGCCACTGTTGGGACAGTAACCCAACCTCCGAGCTATGTTCGGATGACAGGCCTAATAACAGTGTGAATTGGCCCTGCTCCACTTCCTCCTGTGCCACCATCTCATCCATCCTCACCTGAATTGTTTTTTTTCCAGCAGGCATATAGGTGATATAGTAATGCTGATGATGGCATCATCAGGGCTGGCCATATTGGTGGAGTATTCAAAGCAGCCCAACACAATACAGATGTCCCGCATGGAGGCCCACTTGTGGTGAAAAGGTGTATTTCTGCAGAGCAACTCATCCGTGAATGATGCAGCTGGAACTCTACTATTGCCTACTACTGCTCGCAGAGTCTCTCCAGCATATGGAGTGGAGTTCCATCTTGTTGGTACATCACATATGAGGTGGTGAGTGGGAAGGTAGAAGTGATGTTGCAGAGCAGAGAGGCGAGCAGCAGCATGGTGAGAACGCCGAAAGCAAGCACACACTGTCCACGCTTTAAGCTCTGACATACAGCTCTGGCAAAAATTAAGAGACCACTGCAAAATTTTCAGTTTCTCCGATTTTTCTCTTTATAGGTATATTTTTTGAGTAAAATTTAAATTGCTCTTTTAGTCTATAAACTTCTAAACTTCTGAAAACATGTCTCCAAATTTCCAAGCAATAGATTTTTTATGTTTTTTTCTGAAAAGGAGAAATGGTCAAAATTAAAAAACAAAACAGTGCTTTCAGACCTCAAATAATGCAAAGAAAACAAGTTCATCATAATCATTTAGAAACAACAATACTAATGTTTTAACTCAGGAAGAGTTCAGAAATCAATATTTTTTTCGGATTGAGTCGGGTTTCGCGATTATTGCGAAAAGTCGGGGGCCGACTGAAACACGAAACCCAATGCAAGTCAATGGGGAATCAAAGTCGGCAGTAAGTGGAGGACAGGAAAACACCTACAGTGCCAATTTTAATGCCAAAAACATCAATTCTTAAGCTTGTCAATCTTAATTTACTTTATAATAATAGTTAGGCATTGAAAACTGGGGGTCATTTGGCTAAAGTTGTGGGGGGGTAGGGCTGGCTCAAGATTTTCGTGGGCCCAGGAAACGCGGAATACGTCACGGCGGTGGAGCAGGGAGAGGTAAGTATTTCAACTTTGCAAGTGCTGTGATCCAGAGCAAGCAAGGGAGGCCCACTCGTTGGCACTGGCACAGGGCCTCTCATAGTACGGCGGTGTGTTTGATGGCGGGTGGCGCCTCCCACTGGCAGAGATACTTTTGCGTACTATGAGGGGCCCTGTGCCAGTGACGTCGCCAACGAGCATGTCCCACCCACCTGATGAAGGAACCTGCACTTTCATCTGAACCTTCCTCTTTGCCCCCGTGTAAGGTGGTATAGTATGCGGGAAGGGGAACTTGACTTTCAGCAGGGTCAGATTCTGGCTGTGTAGAGTGCAAGGGGAATGTAGTGGTCTGGGTCAATGTACCAGCAGACTCATCTAGCAGTGGCTGGGCAATAGGCAGGATGAGGAGGAAACACAGATATAGGCCCAAATAATAAAGTAGGCTAAATGCAGTTCAAAATTGGTAACAGGACTAAACGGGCGGCATTGCTTTGTTCAGGGGAGGACAACTGTAATGAGTGGCAGACACAGTTAATAGGCCCAAATAATAAAGTAGGCTAAATGCAGTTCAAAATTGGTAACAGGACTAAACGGGCGGCATTGCTTTGTTCAGTGGAGGACAACTGTAATAAGTGGCAGACACAGTTAGTAGGCCCAAATAATAAAGTAGGCTAAATGCAGTTCAAAATTGGTAACAGGACTATACAGGCAGCACTGCTTTGTTCAGTGGAGGACAACTGTAATGAGTGGCAGACACAGTTAGTAGGCCAAAATAATAAAGTAGGCTAAATGCAGTTCAAAATTGGTAACAGGACTAAACAGGTGGCATAGCTAGATACAGGGGTGGGCTCCTCTGCTTAGTAGCAGACAATGGTAGTAGGCACAAAGTATTAACTGGTCTAAATGGAGGCCAGGGCCCCTGTATATTTTAACTATCATCTATCATTTCAACAAATTTGTATTGGCAGTGCCATTGAAGGATTTAACAGCACAGACTACACAGTGGTGGAACAGGAAGAGGTAAGTATTGCAAGTGGTAGAGCACTGTTCGAGCTGGGGGGAACACTCTCTCATGGGCGGCGGTACTGGCACGGGGCCTTTCATATTACGACGATGTGTCTGACGTTAATTGTGCACCACCACCGTCAGAGACACTTCATTGTACTATGAGGGACCCTGTGCCAGTGCCGTCGCCCAAGAGTGGGCACACCCACCTGTCCAGGCAAACGGCATTCGCACGGGTGCTTGCGCCAGGTGGTGACCATCGCCCTGTGGGGGGAGTCAGCCCATTTAGGGTGGTATAAAAAAGGCCTATGGAGGACATTCAGCAGCTGCAAATGGAGGAATTGGAGAGGTCAGTAAGAGGAGGCCAAAAGCAAGACATTTTTCCGGCAAGCTACGTGTCAGCAGGGGAAGGTGGGGCAAAATAATTTGAAATCCATAATTGGTTCATTTTAATGAAGGTTAGATAATCAACATTCTGGGTAGCCAGACGTGTCCTTTTTTTTGGTAAGTATTGAACCAGCCAGCCAGAACAGCATAGAGGGTGGCAGGACTTTATGTCCCTCTTCTTCAATATATAGGCACTCCTTCTCCACAAGCAAGCATGTCCCCTGAAGAGTTGGCTTGGACGAAACGCGTAGGGATGAGGGGATAAGGGAGAGTGCAGGGCTTCCTATGTATAGGGGTAGTTGTGGACTGCCCTTGTGGAGCTTTGGGGATAGCCCATTTGATAGCCCCATAGGGACTGACATAGGGATCGTCATCCCTTCGTATCCGCGATATCTACCTGACAGGGGATCATCCGGTGCTCCGTCGCCCTCATTGTGGAGTTGGTGAGACCGTTCCTCGTTTATTTATTTTTATTAAGTACCAGCAGGCATTGTTTACAACATACGCTATGACTGTTTTTTTTGGTCTTATGTGACTGAGTGCAGGAGATTTGCTGTGACCATACATGACATAGGGTGGCACAGCTTTTTCATGTCCTATTGCCTCAGTAATAAGGATTCTGACTGTTGTTTTTTGCAGTCGAGTTCCTTTTTATCCCTTATAGGGCTCACTAGTCTCTATGGACCATTACGCTACATGGTAGAGACCTAGTATACATATAGGAGGACAACGGGAGTTTTTAGAAAAAGATACATATTTATTAGAAAACTAGTTAAAAAAAAAAAAAAAAAAAAAATTAGCACACAATTAAAAAACACCAATGAAACATACCAGAGGGACATACATGTAAATATATATATATAAAGTGTGGACCAAATGTAACCATACTCAAAATATGACACAAATAAGATCCTAAATCTCCTAGGCGACCCCCAGGAGCGGAAAAAAATACCTCCTAATGACAAAACAACCTACACACCCCACGTCCTGCAAGTATAGCCACTGTGGCTGTGTGCATGTGGGAAGGTAATGAATGTAATAAAGGGAGACACATCCTACCGCAAACAACGGTGGAGATAAAGTGTGTCCCAGGGAACCATATGTGTCTAACACCAAAAATCACTGTAGAAATCTCTCCTGGGACCCCACATAAACCAAGGATCTTACCACATGAAGATGCCCCCTGGATTGGGCGCTACCCCCGACGCACGTTTCGCTGCCGTTATACTGCTTTCTCAAGGGGATGGTAGAGACCTAGCTCTGATTTTTCGTTTCTTTTTCTCTTGGGTGATTTTCTCTTTTAGGTTACTTTTTTAGTATTAAAAGTTACGTTTTATTAGTCCTTTTTGCTGTATTGGGTAAGTATTGAACCAGCAGCACTGAAGACTCTTTCTGATAGCACACTAGCAGCAGGGCAAGCGAGCTCCTATAATGCATATTCTGCCAATTCTGGCCAGGTGTCTATTTTAGATGCCCAGTAATCAAAGGGGAATGACCTGTGAGGGAGAACATCGATAAGGGAGGAAAAGTAGTTCGTAACCATACTGGACAAATGCTGTCTCCTGTCACTTTGAATTGATGCAGCAGTACCTGTCGTGTCAGCGGTCATTGCGAAATCACTCCACAAACTGATCATAAAACCCCTCTGTCCAACGCCACTTCGGATTTGTGCACCTCTTACACCTCTGCCATGTTGCCCCCTACGGCTCGTGTGAGAACCATCACCGCCGTTGTGTGCTGGGAATGCCTGAACCAAACGGTCTACAAGAGTTGCTTGTTTGGTAGCCAATATTTGCTCAAGGTTCTCATGTGGCATGATATTTTGTAATTTTCCTTTATATCGAGGATCCAGGAGGCAGGCCAACCAGTAATGATCATCAGTCATCATTTTGATAATGCGGGGGTCCCTTTTTAGGATACGCAAGGCATACTCAGCCATGTGGGACAAAGTTCCAGGTGTCAATTCACTGCTTGTGCTGGGTTGAGGAGCACTTTCTTGCAAATCAACATCAGCTGTGTCCGACAAAAACCCTGTACCTGACCTTGCAACGCCACCAGTTTGTATTGCCACCTGAGAAGCATCCTCCTCCCATAAATATTCATCCCAATCATCCTCCTCCTCCTCTTCATCCGCCACCTCGTCCAGGAGAGTTCCCTGAGCAGACAATGGCTGACTGTCATCAAGACTTCCCTCCTCCTCGGCTACAGACGCCAGCTCCTTAATGTGCGTCAAACTTTGCATCAGCAGATGCATTAGTGGGATGCTCATGCTTATGATGGCGTCATCTGCACTTACCAGCTGTGTGCATTAATCAAAACACTGAAGGACTTGACAGAGGTCTTGTAGCTTCGATCACTGCACACCAGACAACTCCATGTCTGCCATCCAAGTGCCTGCCCGTGTATGTGTATTCTCCCACAAATTAATTACGGCACGCCTCTGTTCACACAGCCTCTGAACCATGTGCAGTGTGGAGTTCCACCTTGTTGCAACATCGATTATTAGGCTGTGCTGGGGAAGATTCAGCGAACGCTGATGGTTCAGCATACGGCTGGAGTGTACGGGCGACCAGCGGATGTGCGAGCAAAGTCTTTGCACCTTCAGGAGCAGGGCTGGTAAATCAGGGTAATTTTTGAGGAAGCACTGCACCACCAGGTTCAAGGTGTGAGCCAACAAGGTATGTGTTTAAGTTCTGAAAGGGCTCTGGCAGCCATAAAATTCTTTCCGTTATCACTGACTACCTTGCCTGCCTCAAGATGTACATTGCCCAGCCATGACTGAGTTTGTTGCTGCAAGTACTCAGCCAGTACCTCCGCGATGTGTCTGTTGTCGCCCCAAACACTTCATTTGTAACACAGGCTGCTGATGCTTACCACTAGCTGTTCGATAATGGGATACCTTGTGTGCAACAGTGGCAGCTGTGGATGGAGTGGTCGTGCGACTGCGCTCTGTGGATGAGCTTTTGCTTCTGGAGGAGGAGGAGGAGGAGGAGGGGTGGTGAACGCCTACAGCCATCTGTTTCCTAGACCGTGGGCTAGACAGAACTGTCCCACTATGGCTGTCCCCTGTGGACCCTGCATCCATCACATTAACCCAGTGCGCCGTGATGGACACGTAACGTCCCTGGCCATGCCTAATGGTCCATGCATCTGTTGTGAGGTGCAACTTTCCACTGACTGATTGCCTCAGTGCATGGACAATGCGGTCTTTGACATGCTGGTGGAGGGCTGGGATGGCTTTTCTCACAAAGAAGTGCCGACTGGGTAGGTCATAGCGTGGTACTGCGTAGGCCATCAGGTCTTTGAAAGCTTCGCTTTCAACCAATCGGCAGGGCATCATTTCTAACAAGATTAGTATAGCAATATGGGCGTTCAAACCCTGTGTACACGGATGAGAGGATGAGTACTTTCTTTTCCTAACGAGAATCTCTTGTAGGGTGAGCTAGACTGGAGAGCTGCATATGATGGAACTAGCGGTGGTGGTGGTGGGCATGGCGGATTGAGAGAGGGTTGGTGATGGTATTCTTGATGTTGGCCTACATACAGTGTTTCCTACCAATAACCTTGTGATTCCCTGAATGCTTTGGCCTTGCGACGATACCTCCACATTTGCTGCTGGTGGTGTCCTAACCGGTGGCCTTACAGTAAGGTAAGCAATGTAGCGTTGCTGACTACCTTAATTCTGAGCAGGTGCACCAATGGTACAGGACGTTTGGTAGTTAGTCCAGGCTTGCAAGTGCATTCTGGTTAAATGTCTAAGCATGCATGTTGTATTTAAATTTTGAAGATTCTTCCCTCTGCTAAAGGTCTTTGAGCATTTCTTACAGATAACTTTTGACTGATCATTCGGATCTTGGTTAAAAAATTGCCACACTACACTCTTCCTACTATGGAATACCTTGTTCACCGGATGGCCACGCTGTCCTAAAACTGTTTTTGTTTTTGACAAACGTTTTTGGTCTGATGCGGGCCTGCCAGATGACAGCTGTTGCGATGTAGATGGCTGCTACGGATCATCCTCCTCCGCTTCTGAGCTACAGGCAGCGGCACCCTCTTCCCCCAATGGCTGCCAATCTTCCCCCAATTGGCTGCCAATCTGGGTCAACAACTGGGTCATCTATCACCTCCTCTTCAATGTCATGTGCACCTTCCTCTGTGTCACCGTGTAAGGTGCTATAGCGTTCGGGACGGGGCACCATAGTCTCAGCAGGATCAGATTCTGGCTGAGTACACTGCGAGGGCAATGTAGTGATCTGAGTCAATGGAACAGCATAATAATCTAGCTGTGGCTGTGCATCAGTGCACTCAATGTCTGATTCATCTTATAATGGGCAGTTAACAATTTCCCTTTCTAACCCAGGCACGGTATGTGTAAAGAGCTCCATGGAGTAACCGGTAGTGTCGCCTGACGCATCCTTCACTTTTGGTTTGGGTGAAGGACACAAGGAAACGTCTTGTTCCTGATCAGGAGCATCCACTGACAACTCACTTCTTTTAGATTTGAAACTTTCTGAAGAAGAGGTGAAAGAGCTAGAGGCTGAGTCAGCAAGGAAAGCCAAAACTTTTTCCTGCTGCTCCGGCTTTAAAAGCTGTTTTCCTACTCCCAGCTAAGCGAGCCTTCGAGGCCTTGTGTAGCCAGATGATGATGCTGGCTCAACACCTCCAGCCTTAGGTGCCATTGTGCTTTTGCCACTACCACCAGATGCACCACCACCACCATCAGTACCAGCTGGCAACCACCGCCCACGGGCTCTTCCACCAGACTTCCTCATTTTTTGGAAAATCTAACCAAAGTAACAACTGTTATATGATACTGTAAAACAAGGTAGAAGGTGTATATAAACTTGTTGAGAATTTAAATCTCCCTGTTTTTCTTGGGAGACTGAACCAAAACTCAGGCCCAGTGTATAAAACAACACAATGTAAGTGGCAGAAAGTGGTTGGCTGATATACGACAAACTAACAGGACAGAAGTATATCCACTTTGTGAGAATTTGAATCTCACTTTTTTGGGGGGGAGACTGAACCAAAACTCAGGCCCTGTGCATAAAACAACACAATGTTAGGGACAGAAATTGGCTGGCTGATATACGACAAACTAACAGGACTGCAGTATATCCACTTTGTGAGAATTTGAATCTCACTTTTTTGGGGAGACTGAACCAAAACTCAGGCCCAGTGTATATAGCAACGCAATCTAAGTGGCAGAAAGTGGCTGGCTGACATACGACAAACTAACAGGACTGCAGTATATCCACTTTGTGAGAATTTGAGTCTCATTTATTGGGGGGGGGGAGACTGAACGAAAACTCAGGCAAAGTGTATATAACAACCCAATCTAAGTGGCAGAAAGTGGCTGGCTGACATACGACAAACTAACAGGACTGCAGTATATCCACTTTGTGAGAATTTCAATCTCACTCTTTTTGGGGGGGAGACTGAACCAAAACTCAGGCCCAGTGTATATAACAACGCAATCTAAGTGGCAGAAAGTGGCTGGCTGACATACGACAAACTAACAGGACTGCAGTATATCCACTTTGTGAGAATTTGAATCTCATTTATTGGGGGGGAGACTGAATGAAAACTCAGGCCCAGTGTATATAACAACGCAATCTAAGTGGCAGAAAGTGGCTGGAAGTTATATGAAAAAATACAAGGACCGTTGTACAATTTCAATCTCCCTACAATGATCTTAGGAAAAGTATGGCAGCAATAAAAAGGACAGCTGCACACAAAAGTGTGGACAGATAAACAAGATAACTGTGCAGAAAGGAGCAACAGGATTTTTGCTTTTAATAAAGCAGTTGGTTTGCACAGCAGCGTGCAAACAGCAATGCAGTTATCAGGGAACCTTATAAGGCAGCCTAATAAGCTACAGAGCTGATGCACAAAAATATAGCCTACATTGTCCCTGCAAAAAAATGGTGGTGTTGGACAGTGGAAATCGCTACAGCACAAGCAGTTTGGGGGTTAATCTTCCCTCCCTAACTATATCCCTTCTTCTGATGAAGCTGCAGCAACCTCTCCCTATGCTAAGATCGGCAGAAGTAAGATGGCGGCCGGCGAGCACGCCCCTTTATAGCCCTTGTGACGGCGCAGAAAGCAAGCCAATCACTGTCATGCCCTTCTCTAAGATGGTGGAGACCAAGACCTATGTCATCACGCTGCCCACACTCTGCGTCCTCCTTCATTGGCTGAAAAATGGTGCTGAAAGCATCATACGAAACGCGACTTTTGCGCGCAGATCACCGACCTCATGGCCGATCCCACACTAGGATCGGGTCGGGTTTCATGAAACCCGACTTTGCCGAAAGTCGGCGATTTTTTAATTTGTCCGATCCGTTTCACTCAACCCTAATAACCATGATTTTTAGTCACAGCTTTCATGCATCTTGGCATGCTTTCCACCAATTTTTCACACTGCTTCTGGAGCTAAAATTTAAGCAGTTCTTTATTTGATGGCTTGTGACTATTTATCATCCCCTTGATTACATTCCAGAGGTTTTCAATGGGGTTCAGGTCTGGAGATTGGGCTGCCCATGACAGGGTTTTGTGGTGGTCTCTTAATTTTTGCCCGAGTTGTAGATAGATAGTAGAAAAGCCGACAAATCATCTGCCGTTTACTGTAAAATCTCTGCAGGAGCCAACAGGATAGAAGAGATGGATTACATACAATAAATACACATAGAATAGATACAGTAGTTATAGAGATGTCAGTGACATATACAATTAGTACAGCGTGTGCAGCTTACTGTACATGTATTTAATTAATAAAAGATTATTTTTCTGAAAACATGGCATGGGCGCCCGCATAATTTTGTTAACCGGCAGAGGGAAAGCTGATGGCTGGGGGAAGATGTTTAGAGCCTGGGAAGGGAGTAATACCCATGGAGCTTCACAGGTTATTAATATCAGCTCACAGCTATATAATTAGCATTTACTAGCTATTCAAATGGTGGACCCCCTCAAAAAATGATGTTGGGTCCCCCTATAATTAATAACCAGCAAAAGCTATGCCGACAGCTGCTTGCCAATATTTATAGCCTAGGAAGGGGCAAAGGATACTGGCCCCCTCCCCAGCTAAAAACATCAGCTCTCAGCCACCCCAAAAAAGGTGCATCTCTAAGATGCACCAATTCTGGCACTTAGCCTTGCTCTTCCCTCTTGTCCTGTAGCGGTGGCAAGTGGGGTGATAGTTGGGGAGGTTGATGTCACCTTTGTATTGTCAGGTGACACAAGCCCCAAGGTTAGTAATGGAGAGGCATCAATAAGACGCCCCCATTACTACCCCATAGTAACATTGTATGAAAACACAGACACCCAGAATAAAGTCCTTTCATTGAATGAATGACACAGACTCCTTTAAGGCTGGGTTCCCATTGCGTTATGGGACCGCGTTTAACGGACAGCGTTGCACGGCGAAATTAACGCCGTGCAACGCGTCCGTTAACGCGCCCATTGAAGGCAATGGGAACGCGCTTCACTAGCGCGTGCCATGTTCGGCACGCGCTAGCGACGCGCCGGTGATTCCTGGCGCGCCGCGGACGCTGCTTGCAGCGTCCGAGGCGCGCCCGCGGTCCGTTCCCCGCTCTCGCAGATCGGGGATCTGCGAGAGCGGGGACGTTACCGCGACCCCGACCGCAGCCCCATAGAAAACATTGCGTTAGCGCAATCCGCTAGCGCTAGCGCTAAACGGATTGCACTAACGCAATGTGACCCTAGCCTAATAAATCTTAAGTAAACCATACTTATGACCTCGCCCATTCTCTTGTTGCCCTTGTCTGCAAAAGAGTTAAAAAGTTAAAAAGAGTTAAAAATAAAAAACAACAATATTCTTCACCTTTCTCTCTACAGAAAGGTGAAGAATATTGTTGTTTTTTATTTTTAACTAAATACTAATCCATTTTTCCCACAACAGGTTTATCTCTGCTACATCTAGATGGCAGGCTGCATGGTTGCATGATGTCACCTTGCTATTGTAAGGTGACATTAAGCCAGGTTAATAATGGAATAAGACACCTATCCATTATTAATCCAATAGTAGTAAATGGTTAATAAAACACACACAAATTAGGAAAAAAGTATTTTATTGAAATAAAGACACATGATGTTGTAATAGTTTATTATACTCTCAATCCAATTGAAGACCCTTGGCACCTGAAACAAAGTTAAAATAAAAAATCAACAATATCCCATACCTTCCGTCGTTCAGTCTTGTCCCACGCTGTAAATCCATCTGAAGGGGTTAAATAATTTTACAAGCAGGAGCCTGCTAATGCAGCTGTGCTACTGACTGCAAAATCTGGGGAATGAATGGAAAGCAGGGGAACGTAGCTACCTAGACTTGCGGTGCTGCGCCCCCTGCTGGCATAACCTCAGATGAACTCGAGCGTGGGATTTTTTCTGAATATTTTCTCATGCTCAAGTTCATCTGAGGGTATGCCAGCAGGGGGCGCAGCACCGCAAGTCTAGGTGTCTTTATTTCAACAAAATACTTTTTTCCTAATGTGTGTGTTTTATTAACCATTTAGTACTATTGCATTAATAATTGATAGGTGTCTTATTGACCCCTCTCCATTATTAACCTGGCTTAAAGTCACCTTACAATAGCAAGGTGACATTAACCCTTTATTACCCCATATCCCACCGCTACACGGGAATGGGAAGAGAGTGGCCAAGTGCCAGAATAGGCGCATCTTACAGATGTGCCTTTTCTGGGGTGGCTGGGGCCAGATGTTTTCAGCCAGGGGGTCCTATAACCATGGTCCCTCTCTAGGCTATTAATATCTGCCCTCAGTCACTAGCTTTACCACTCTGACAGAGAAAATTGCGCGGGAGCCCACGCCAGTTTTTTTCCGCGATTTAAACCTTTCTTTTACCAGCTAGAGCGCCCAAATTTTGCACAAACACACTACTAACATTAGTAGTGAGGAATATGCAAAAAAAGGATATGAAAAGGTTTACTGTATGTAAACCATGTCTCATATCATGTCGGGTTTGGGAAGGAGATAGCAAAAGCTGGCAATTGAATTACCGGCTTTTCTGCTATCTAGAGTTTTATGAAATATACATATATATATATATATATATATATATGTGTCTCACTTACATATATATATATATATATATATGTTTTAACGAATATTTGAGCCCATGGATCCATTGTATGTCTGTTTTGCAAGCCGGCGAGGAAATCTCGCTGTACGGATGCCATACGGATTACATACGGAGGATGACATGCGCAAAATACGCTGCCACACCCTGCCTACGGATGACATACGGATCACTATTTTGGGAACATTTCTGCATATTACGGCCATAAAAAACGGACCGTATTTCTCTACACTTAGTGTAACGCCGGCCTAAGGGGTAAAGTGTATTTTTATTTTCTGGAAACTGTTCTGAGACATGGAAATATTTAGCTACCAGACTTATCCAATATAAATACATTAAATGCCAGGCATTAAACAATGGATTCTAAGCCTATGGCAGCAACAGATAAATAAACACACATTTATTATTGATATTTTTCAACTTTGTAACCTTATTATAATTTGAAAATAATTATGTTTTAAGTAAAATTGGTGATTGAAATGGACATCCTTTATGAGATTGAGAAAAGATTCATTTTTTTACTATTTTTTTAAAAAATATCTAGAGCTTTCTAAATGGTCATTTTGGCTTTTTTGTCAGAGTATTACATCATGTTGATATTAATTCCTTAGATTTTTTTTTGGCTGACTATTCGTTTGGATATTATTTATGATTCCCAATTCATTTACAAGAATGCTGAAGTAATACCGTCTGGTCCCCATGCAGACCCCTCATCTAATAGCCAGACTGATGTATCACGCACATATAATATCCATGCATTGACCTTTTACATATGGGAACTGCATACTTCCTAATTTGAAATTTCCCTTGCTGTGGCATTGCCAGGAAATTGAAAATTTGTTGCTGGATTTCGCCACAGTTTACAGTTTAGCAGTGGGATCAGATTATCATTGGGGACCATTCTAACAAAGAGGGGTTCTTAAATACTTTAATATTCCTTCTCCATAAAGAAGAATAGGAAATAGATGCATGATTGCTGGAACTCTGGGGGGCCTCTCCGGGGGCTTCCATTGATTGCTAGAACAGTGGTCCTGAGACTCCTGAGCAATAAACGTGAAAGGTTTTAATGGAGTCGCAGTTGAATATGAGTGCCTAAAACTAAGAACACGTTGCTGGAATGCTAGAAATCCAAAAACCATATTATGATAAAGTCACAGTCTACAAACTCCCCCTTGAAGCTACCAATATACTGGTCAGGTAGAAGGTGTAACTGGGGGCAATTAGTGTTTTTATAGGGTTTTTTCAACAAAATATACTAATTTAACCTTGCAATTATTGTGGTAACATTTTCTGGAATTTGCAAAAGCTTCCATTGACTTCCCCAAGAAGCCCCATAAGGAAGCTTGGCTGTAGAAATACAATATCCTTTTTTCCTTTTAAGTTTGATGTTAACCATATAGGATATAAAAAATAAAAACGATTAATTCACAGAACTGAAAGCACAAAAATGCACCAGTTTTTCTTCTAACACAGTTTTTTTTCTCCTCTGTTAGTTTATTTTAGGTGGAGCTAAAACTGGCAAAGCTCTTGGCAAGGCAAACTCTTTGTGTGTTGTTGAATTTCTAATATCTGTACCATCTGTTTCAAATTGCAAAGATCTGTTATTAAAACATTTCATCTTTTCAGGCTAAGGACAGGTGGATTCATGATCCTCTTTTCTGCAAACATGACCCTAATCAGTATTATACATTTGACCTTGTTCAATCACTTTGCAGAGGAGAGAAATAGTTGTAATAAGACCATTATCTTTAATTTCTCATAAATTAATATTTTATTGAATCAATTAATAATTTCTCATAAATTAAACTGTATTGATTATTTTTTTATATCTTCATAGTTTTTATGCAGAGATATATATATATATATATTATATATATATATGTATATATATATATATATATATATGCATATATATATATATATAGTGAAGGAAGTAAGTATTTGATCCCTTGCTGATTTTGTAAGTTTGCCTACTGACAAAGACATGAACAGTCTGTAATTTTAAGGGTAGGTTAATTTTAACATTGAGAGGTAGAATATCAAAAACAAAATCCAGAAAATCACATTCTTTGCATTCTTTGCGTCTGGAGGAGAGAAGGTTTTTCCACCAACATAGAAGAGGATTCTTTACTGTTAGGGCAGTGAGAATCTGGATTTGCTTGCCTGAGGAGGTGGTGATGGCGAACTCAGTCGAGGGGTTCAAGAGAGGCCTGGATGTCTTCCTGGAGCAGAACAATATTGTATCATACAATTATTAGGTTCTGTAGAAGGACGTAGATCTGGGTATTTATTATGATGGAATATAGGCTGAACTGGATGGACAAATGTCTTTTTTCGGCCTTACTAACTATGTTACTATGTTACTATGTTACATTGTATAAATTATATAAACATATTTGCATTTTGCTTTTATTATTTATTATTTGCATTTTATTATTCCTCTGGCAAACAAGACTTAATAGTTGCTGGCAAAACCCTTATTGGCAAACACAGTAGTCAATTTTTTTGTAGTTGATGATGAGGTTTGCGCACATGTCAGGAGGAATTGTAGTCCACTCCTCTTTGCAGATCAACTCTAAAACATTAAGATCTTGAGGCTGTTGCTTGGCAACTCGGAGCTTCAACTATCTTCATAAGTTTTCTATGGAATTAAGGTCTGGAGACTGGCTAGGCCACTCCATGACCTCCATGGGATTTTTCGTTTTTCCATGTTTGTTTTTCACTCCCCTCCTTCCCAGAGCCATACCTTTTTTATTTTTATGGCAATTTGGCCATCGGAGGGCTTATTTTTTGTGGGACGAGCTGTACTTTTGAACGACATCATTGGTTTTAGCATGTCGTGTACAAGAAAACGGGAAAAAAATTCCAAGTGCAGTAAAATTGCAAAAAAAGTGCAGTCCCACACTTGTTTTTCGTTTGGCTTTTTAGCTAGGTTCACTAAATGCTAAAACTGACCTGCCATTATGATTCTCCAGGTCAGTACGAGTTCATAGACACCTAACATGTCTAGGTTATTTTTTACCTAAGTGGTGAAAAAAATTCCAAACTTTGCTAAAAAAAAAAAAAAATTGCGCCATTTTCCGATACTCGTAGCGTCTCCATTTTTCATGAACTGGGGTCGGTTGAGGACTTATTTTTTGCGTGCTGAGCTGGCGTTTTTAAGGATAGCATTTTGGTGCAGATACGTTCTTTTGATTGCCCGTTATTGCATTTTAATGCAATGTTGCGGCGACCAAAAAAAGTGATTCTGGCGTTTCGAATTTTTTTCTCGCTACGCTGTTTAGCGATCAGGTTAATGCTTTTTTTTATTGATAGATCGGGCGATTCTGAACGTGGTGATACCAAATATGTGTAGATTTGATTTTTTTTTATTGATTTATTTTGATTGGGGCGAAAGGGGGGTGATTTAAACTTTTATTTATTTTTTTTTTTTTTCACATTTTTTTAAACTTTTTTTTTAACTTTTGTCATGCTTCAATAGCCTCCATGAGAGGTTAGAAGCAGGGACAGCACGATCGGCTCTGCTACATAGCAGCGATCTGCTGTTCGCTGCTATGTAGCAGAAAATCAGGTGTGCTTTGAGCGCCGACTACAGGGTGGTGCTCACAGCTGCTGGGGATCTGGACCTCTATGGATCAAGGGGATCAAGGACCTCTATGGTTACAATTCTGAAGCATCGCCGACCTCCGATCATGTGACGGGAGTCGGCGATGCCGTCATTTCCGGCCGCCCGGCCGGATGCGGTAGTTAAATGCCGCTGTCTGCGTTTGACAGCGGCATTTCACTAGTTAATAGGTGCGGGCAGATCGCGATTCTGCCCGCGCCTATTACGGGCACATGTCAGCTGTTCAAAACAGCTGACATGTCCCGGCTTTGATGCGGGCTCACCGCCGGAGCCCGCATCAAAGCGGGGCTTCTGACCTCGGACGTACTATCCCGTCCGAGGTCAGAAAGGGGTTAATGGTTGGTAGGGGATCAAATACTTATTTCTCACTGCAAAAATGCAAATATGCAAGAGTGTTTGCAGTCACTACTAGAAGGAACGTAGAAGTTTACTGAATGCTGTTTTGTTATTGAGTTCAATACATAACTGTATGTAGTACGTTCTTAAATCTGGCGTTGGATTTTACAATACAGACTGCATACTGTATATTGATAGACTAATAGCTTAGACCTGATAAGGATGCTGTCTTTTCAAAACCCATGCTTGATAGTTTAACTAAATGCCCTCCCACACAGCCTGCTTTACAGCTCTTCAGTGTCTCTCCTGCTGCTGAGATCTCACACTGCTCAGTACAAGCTACAGGTATCAGTCAGACAGGGTGATTGGGCGCAGAGCAGACTGGATATACTTAGACTCACGCTATTTCAATTCGATAATGACTCATAAAATGGTCATGTTAATATCATGATTATACAGCCATTCTGACATGTATTTTCAAAGTAAAAATATAACCAGTGGTGTACCGCTAATAGCGGCAGACCACGCAGCTGCTATGGGGTCTGTGAGTCTGGGGACTTGGTGCCAGCTCTGGCTATGGGCCCCTCTACCCCACTTCCATCTGTATCTGCATCCTAGATGCAGATACAGTTGAAACTAATGTTGGAAAAGGGGGCCGTCAACTGACACTCCCTCATCCATCTTTCTTCCTGTGCCTCCAACGTCTCAGTGCAGCAACGTTTCTTTGTAAGGGCTGAAAGCTGTCGGATATGCTGTTTTGTGAGCCTGCCAAATGTAATTTTTTGTGGGTGGGTGGTAGTGGGGGAAGGCCCAATTAGGACTTCTGTTATGGGGTACCATGATTCCTATGTGTGCCCCTGAGTACAACATTGTATAAATGAATTAGCCTTTGCTCATCACCAATTTTAGAGAGATGGCCCAAGAACATACATGCTTCTCAGTGCTAGAACAGTTAAATACTGTATTTTTCAGATTATAAGATGCAGTTTTTTCCCCGCAAGTTTTGGGAAAAATGGAGGTGTATCTTATAATGCAGATATACCTTACCAGCCGCAGTGGAGCAGGATCCCAGGGTCGTGGCTGGAGGAAGAAAAAGTGGAGCATTGCTGCAGGCCCCAGGGGATGTTCGGATGTGCGGTGTGCCGCTGTGGGTGGTTTCCGTTGCTGCGGGTGGTGTCCGGTGCTGCGCGGAGCTCTGCCGACATTTTGTGAAAGGCCAGAGCCCCCCGCAGTTCCATGGTTTCCTATGCAATGGACTCCAGGAAAATGGCTGTCGGGGCAGCCCATGCGCAGATGGAGATCTCGGCATCAAGATCTCGGGAGATGAGATCTCCATCTGCGCATGCGCTGCTCCCGGCAGCCATTTTCTCAGAGTCCACTGCATAGGAAACCATGGAACTGCAGGGCTCTGGCCTATCACAAAATGTCGGCAGAGCCCCCTTCAGCATTGGACACCACCCTCAGCATCGGACACCATCCGCAGCGGTGCGCTGCATATCCAAACACTCCCTCATCCCAGCCTGCGGCCTGCAGCAATGCTCCACTCTTGCCTCCTCCAGCAGCGACCCTGGGACCCCGCTTCACCGCAGCCACCACCCCCCGGTAAGCAATAAGACGCATGGGTTATAAGAAGCACCACCATTTTATTAAAATCCGGAGCATCTTATAATCCGAAAAATACGGTATGTAAATACAGAAATTAGTACATACCATCAAAATGAGTAAGAATTTAATTGTATTGTAGCTTAAAAAGATTATCACAGAATGTTAAAAAGAGGAAGTTCAGATACAGAAAATTTGGCATGGGTACAGTACCAATATGGGTATATAATTTGAGCAATATTGACTATATATACAGGTAATACATAATGCACGTAAGTGGAAGATGCGATAACTTAGTTACATCAAAATTACATCATACGCATGATGTGTAAAGCAAAGGGTTTGTGTAAGATATAAAAGCTATAGTATGTATTATATTGTGCTACTACATGAAAACATGTATAAAGTGTTACGTGCCAAAACGGAGGTAGTGTATTAAAGTTAAAGCAGCATAATAAATTGCACAAGTCCCAGTAGTTAAATTAGAACATACTGCTTGAAAAAAAAAAGGAAAAATAGTTACATTATAAAATACATATGGATGTAATACATATGCATAGTTAAACCAGACCCATGTTTTGCTATGTGCTTTATAAAGGAAGTTTATTTTAAACAGTAAACATTTCTTTGTTCTGTAATTACAGACCCACAACAAATTCTGCATCTGATCTGTAACATAAATTGACATTTAAAATCCATTCTGCCAGAATTGTTCAGCTGGAAAACCTGCAGAGCTTCTGCTCCCTATGTACATTCCCTTAAAGTCTGATCTCCAAGCTTTCTCACCTTGAGAGGGACACTCAGCTCTGAGAGACGGTCATAAACCACATGCAAAGAAATCGTAGAAGTCATATAACCAATAGACAGATCTGGTGCAGCAACTGAGAAGCTAGACAGGTGCTTCGTATTAAAATCAATGAGCTCAATTTGTGTATTTCCATCTGGTGTTTAAGTAATATGGCAGATGAAAAATATGACAGAAAGCTCCCTATATGTGTACAATACCTTAGTGGGATGAAAATAATATATTTATATCATTCAACCTTTGACCTGCTTCAGCTTTTAACCTATCATTTTATTTTTATCCATACTCATCCTGTAGACTGGTGGGGTTCCTGGTCCTGAGACCCCCACCAATCATTAAGGGCAGATCCTACACCCAGAGTGCCTGAGTCTGTCCCCTGCACTGTGAGAGTGCCCATGTAGGAACTGAGCGATTCTGCATACTGAGCTGCTGCTTCTAAGCAGTGTCCTAAACAATCTTTGGGGTCTCAAGACACGTAAAGAGTCATAACATTAAAAAAAAATTAAATGATCGGTGTACTATAACAAAATATCCACCTACAGTCAGAACTGTGTGCTGTATCTAGCTTGTGTTTGTGCATGACAATGGAAATATTCATACACATGACTCTCCCAAATATGAGAACACTGTCTTTTGACTCCACTCATGCTAAACGGGGAGTGGGCAGCTGGGAAGTGGTAGTCAGTCAGCGGCGAGGGGCTACAGAATGGGAAAGAGTAAGGAGAAAAAGAAGGCGGCCACAGAGATATGTAAGGATGATATAGCCAGGTGGGAGGAGAGGGTAGCAAACAACCGCTACAGGGTTTTCATGGCTTTTCCTCCTTTACTTTGTTGTTTCAGTTGTCTGCTAAACCCGTATTATGAATTATGTGGAAAGTAAAAAGCAGAAAAGTCCACACTCCCGGTAGATGACATTAAATCCAGGTCTACACTAAGAAAATATGTGATATCATGTGTTTTTTGTCCTGAAGAAGAAGCACCGTACTTCAAAACGCATAGACTTAAGTAAAATTATTAAAAAAACGAATATTATCTTATTGTGGACCTGGATTTACTCTCATCAACTAGCAGTGCAGATTTTTCCACTTTTTCCTTCCACATAATTCAACTTGGTCCTTGGACCCATGGACCTGCTGCAGCTGGAATTACATGCTCACTTAAATGTTGTGTGATCACAAGTTAATAAGGCTAGCATAACTTTTGCTTGTTTAATTACATTTTAACAGGATAAGACCCTATTGCGCTTTTCTGTATTCCATAGCAATATGAACTATCGGGGCTGGCCTGTAAGTCACAGGTTAGGGACCCCTGACTTATAGTCTCACATGAGACTTCAACACTAGCAGTGCTAAGCATTTGCTTGTCTATCCAGAACTGTAGGTAGACATTTGATTACTCTTGACATCAAACTTCTCCTCATTGACTAAAAAATAGTAAGCAAACTATTACTAAATGCAAACTTAATAATAAAAGAATCCACAACATAGAAAAAAAAATGTAAATGTTATTTAGAGGAAGAAATTACTGTCTCATTTAGTACTTTTTCTTAAATATATGTATGTAAGTCATAAGGTTGTGTAGTCAGTGGTCTTGGACATAGTGTAAAGAGCGAAGCGACATATAGGCATATATATGTGACAAAGTCACTGGTAAAGTTCTGGAGGGGAGAAATGTTTCATTTCGCTTAATGGTGTCAGTGATATAAAACCCAGAGTTTTCCTCCAGCACATGTTCATTTGTATTGCATTCTATTTTGTTTTTAATAGGTCGCTATGTTTTTAAAGGGAACCTGTCAGCAGGATTTTGCTAAGTAAACTACAGACACTGTCAAGTTGGTGCCTTTATACTGATTAAAATGATATCTTTGTTGATTAAATCTGCCTTGTGGTTGTTGTTTAATCTGTATTTGTAGTTTTCAGTTAATGAGATTCTAGTGCTTTGGGATGGGCCTGTGGATGGGGCTTTATGTGGTGCTCTGCTTACATATGCATCTGCATGGGCTTATAACAGGTCACTGATCCTTCAGTGACCTGTCTCCTATTTTGCATAATGTATGCAATATTGTTGGTTTAGAAAAAAAAAGGACATCTAGCAAAATGGGTCCGGTGGTGCATGAGCAATAGCATCTATTTCTTACCAACATATGCCACTGTGCAAGCACTGCCGCCATTTTGCTGGAGGAAAAAAATGTGGCTGTGGCAAAATGGTGCCAGTGGTGGTGCCTGTGCAGTAGCATCTATCGTCAATCAGATAGATGCTACAGCGCAAGTGCCATCGCCGGCGCCATTTTGCTGGACGTAAATTTTTTTCCTGCAGCAAAATGGTGGCGGTGGCAGCACAAGTGCAGCAGCATCTATCACTTGCCAATAGCTGCTACTGCGCAAGCGCCACAGCCATTTTTCTAGAGAAAAGAAAATGTGGCTGCAGCAAAATGGCTGTAGTGGCAGCACCTGTGCAGTAACATCTATCGTCAAGCAGATAGATGCCACTGTGCAAGCATCGTCGCTAGTGCCATTTTGCTGGAAGTAAAAAAAATCCTCCAGCAAAATGACACCGGCGGCACATGTGCAGTAGCATGTCTCGCTTGCCAGTAGATGCCACTGTGCAAGCGGCGCCGCCCTTTTGCTCGAGGAAAAAAATGTGGCTGCAGCAAAATGCGCCAATGGCAACGCTTGTGCGGTAGCGTCTATCGGTAAGAGATAGATGCTACTGCACAGGCGCAGGCGCAGGCACCATTTTGCTGGATGTAAATTTTTTTTCCTAAGCCAACCATATTATATGCATTATGGAAAATAGGGGGCAGGTCACAGTGAACTGTCATAAACCCATACAGATGGACATGTAAGCAGAGCACCACATAAAGCCCCCCCCAACAGGCCACCCCAAAGCACGAGCATATCATTAACTCAAAACTGAAAATAAGTATTAAACAACAACCACAAGACTTATTTAATCAACCAAGGTGTCATTTTAATCAGTATAACAGAGCCAACCTGACACTGTCTGTAGTTTACTGAGCACAATCCTGGTGACAAGTTCACTTTAATGAACGTGACTAAAAAAAATAAAAAGGGTTAATTCTCAAGACACACCCTTAATAAATTCTTCTAGGTGGAAGTTCTAACTTTGATAAATAACTCAAGCCAAATATTTATGGCTCGAAATAATAATAATAATAATAATATTTTTTTTTATATAGCGCTAACATATTCCGCAGCGCTTTACAGTTTGCACACATTATCATCGCTGTCCCTGATGGGGCTCACAATCTAAATTCTCTATCAGTATGTCTTTAGATGCATAACAATTTTCAAAAGCATGTATTTTCTGATAATATTCTACTGGATTTCAATATTGTTTTATACAGTTTTGCTTTTACTGATGGACTTTTCGCTCAGTTAAACAACAATTTTTGTTTCTGATATTTCCTCCTTTACACTGTATGTTAGGAAGTTACTATGTTCAAAAGCACGTCTCATTGACCACGGCACTATCACAGGTATCTAAGTACCTACATGCCGTTTCATAGTGTCTTTCATGCTATGTTGGATGTCTGTGTGCATAGAGCAGGCTGAGGAGCTAAGTTTGCATGATGCCAAGCAGATGCCAACTGTTATACATCTGCATCTGCTTCTCACTAGCGCAGCCAAAGAGCACTCTAATCGCAGTAGTTTAACCACTTAAATGCCACTGTCAATCTCTGATAGCATCATTTAGATGAAGCGATCGCCGGTGTGTGTGGTCACTGGTTTTAACCAGCTTCCCACAATATGATTACGGGGAACAAATGGGCTGTCATGGCAGTTCTGCTGAAGTTCCCTCTTGCTGCCATCTTGGTCCTCCTGTGAAGCTAAGGCATGTGCTCAGTGTCATAGAAGAATGTCTTTTTCACTATAAAGTACAATTCAGTATAGAATTAGGTCATTTTTAGTGCATAGTGAATGGCATGAAAACAAAACCCAAAATACAATCGTGGAATTGTATTCTTGAACAATTTCACCACCCTTGGAATTTTTTCTGTTTTTCGGACACACAGAAAGGTAAAATAAATGATGCCATTGAAAACTACAACTTGTCTCGTAAAACACAAATTCTCATACATCTATGTGAATGGAAAGAGGGGAGGAAAAGAAGAAGGGGAGGAAAAAAATAAAAGAGCAAAAGTGGAAAATCGCCATGCTGGGAAGGGATTAATGCAATAAGTGTACGAAATTATAGCATTCTTGGTTTAGTGATTCAGTCAATCAAGAACTAAAATAAAGTATGTAAAAATGGATCGTGAACATTATTATTCCATACAAATAATTGCTTGCATACTTTCAAAATAATTCAAAATGATTCACATACAACACACAAGCCTGACCCAGAATTCTGGAAACATGTGTGAAAGTCATTGTTTTAATGAAATAACCTTTTGCTCTATATGACTGGCGCAGGAGAGGATAAATAAGTGCCATAAAGCGTAGGCCCCAGGCACTCAATGTCCTTCTAAGCTTGTAAACTTCAAGTCATATTAACTGTTTCACATCTGAATATTTCCCTTATTTAATCAAATCCAAAGTATCACGAAGTAGTGCAGCGGGGAAGGAGTTACTTAATCTGTTGTGAGAAATGCTTGCGGGTTAACATTAGATTAATTCTTCATGCATACAATAAATACCTTCCCTTGCATCCCCTAGCGTCCATGAGAGCACATTAAAAAGTACTTTCTGGTAAATCATTTGCATTAAATCCGCTCGTTGGAAGCCATGTGAAATGCTTCTTGCAGTCACTTGCTTTTACAAGTCTTGTCTTCCACCCTTGTCGTGATGGAAAATCATCCCACGTTAGCCTACTGGAATATTTTAAGAGGCTGGTGAACTTTTGTGGAGTTCGACAGTTCTGCAGCACAAGCTTCAATTGGTTACTTACTGTTCTGTTTCGTAAATACTGTACAAATAGTAAAATCCTAAAATGAAGAAGAATTTTAAACTTTTTCCATGAATTTTCTGAGGGATTTGGAACAAAGGTAATAGATGAAAGGCGTGTTTCAGAATTTTTGGTCCAATAGATCCTTACATTATGCTGCCGAGTTTTCGTTAGAAGAATCATGGCCAGTCCATGCGTTATAGATTGAAACCAGTGTGAACTAGCCGTAGTATATTTCTTGTCTCCACAAACTTTAACAACCACTTGTAGCATAATCATCTCATTAAAAAATGTGTAAAAATTATAAAGATCCTGATTGTTGTAACTACTACATCAATAATTAAAAAAAATTAGACGACCAGCAGACTGTGGACAACATATATTAAGCAGTTTATGACAGTTTTTAACAACTGCTAAAAAAACATCTCAAATAATTACTTAAAGAGAACCTTTTACCAGCTTGAGTCTGTTAAACTGACCATATCATGGAAATCATGGATTAGTGACTACAGAGCTGAATAAAATGTAATTCTTTACTTTACTTTTTAATTTCTCCTCTCCGTTGCATAGATATTAGCTTGTAAAGATTAGGTTATATTTATCTTATAGTTCAACTGGGCATTAGTAGAGATTTTTCTCTGGGGGCGTGTATTTATTCCCTTGTATGAGGGTTGACCAATCATATAATCAGACATCATCGTGGGGACAAAAGTACACGTACTCCTCTCCTCACTGATCTAATTCAGTTACTGTGTAGAGGTAAAGTAGAGCTGAGCTATCAAGACAGTCTGTGTGTGGGGAAGGTGAGAGCTGACAGCAATGTGAGATGGGATCTAGAAATGTTTGTAATAATACATAACTCAGCTCTGCTGTATGTAAGGCTGGTGGGTTTGTACCTTGTTTCTCTGGCGTTAGTCTGCATGTCTCTGCTTTAACCCTTTGCTCCTCTCCCCCTACCTAGCAGGGCTACTGTTGTCTGTTACCTGTATGGAGGCTGCTCAGTTCCCTGCTCCGCTGTGTAGCTGTACATGTGTTGTGATGTCTCTGCTCTGCTGCACTACCATCCACATGTGCGGTCCCTGGCTGCCGCTGTGGAAGCTTTCCGCGGGTTGCAAGGTCCTCTGCAGCTGGTGCATGACTTTCCATGAATGTCCAGGCTTGCAGCTGCTGCCAGATGCCTTCAGTCACTGCGCTGACTGTGCTGTAATGGTTTCTGTTTGTGCTTAGGGTGCGCGCGGCCACACTTACCCTGCTTTTATTAGGTTTTGTGTGTGCACCTGAATTGCTTTCCCCAGCCTATTGCTGAGGGGCAGCTCCTATATAAACTCCTTCTTTCTTGTTAGGTGTTGCCAGAGCTTCGCATTAAGTTTTGGAAGCTTGCCATATGTGTGGGTGTTCAGCTCCAGTTCTGCCTGCGTTCAGTTCTGGGAAAGCTGATACCTGTTCTTCTGCCTGCTCTGGGGGCTGAGTACCCAGATCCATTTCTGTTTGTGTCTTGTTTTTTCCACCTGCTCTGGGGGCTGAGTACCCAGATCCAACTTTCCTGGAGGCTGCAAATCCAGGCCCATTTCTGTTGTGTTTTGTTTCCTGCCTCCCTGAGGGCTGCATTCTCAGGTCTGAACTCTCGATCCTGTTTTCATTCCTGTACCTGACCCTGTCTATACTGTGTCCTCTGTGTTATGTCCTAAAGTCCCTCTGTGTCTGGAACCCTGTACCCAGTGACTGTGAACTACCTGGGTTCGTTTTTTAAAAATGGAGTGCGGTGTTTTTACTGAGCATTTACTATGTTGTTCTCAGCCTGCTATGCGGTGCTAACTCAGTCTAGCCACAGTCTGACCCAGTGGTGCTTGTACCATCCTGCTTGCGTTCCTTCCTAGGTCCGATGCCCGGAGCCTGACAGCCATAGTTAGGAACCTGACGACCAATGGTGTTGTGAATTCTGTGGCAGAGCTCCCTCCTGTGGTCACAAGTGGTACTTCGGCTGATTCTCTCTGTGAGCTGCCGTTGGTGGAGGAAAGTGGTACTGCGGCTTCTGAGTTTCCTTCCTCAGGTGATGTGGTGAAGTCGTTAGGTGCTGCTCTATTTAACTCCACCTAGTGCTTTGATCCTGGCCTGCAGTCAATGTTCTAGCATTGGACCTGTTTCCTCCTGGATCGTTCCTGTGGCCTGCTGCTCTGCATAGCTAAGTTCTGCTTTGCTTTTTTGTTTGCTGTTTTTTTTCTGTCCAGCTTGTCTATTTGTATTTTCCTGCTTGCTGGAAGCTCTGGGACGCAGAGGGTGTACCTCCGTGCCGTTAGTTCGGTACGGAGGGTCTTTTTGCCCCCTTTGCGTGGTTTTTGTAGGGTTTTATGTTGACCGCAAAGTTACCTTTCCTATCCTCGCTCTGTTCAGAAAGTCGGGCCTCACTTTGCTAAATCTATTTCATCTCTACGTTTGTCTTTTCATCTTAACTCACAGTCATTATATGTGGGGGCTGCCTTTTCCTTTGGGGTATTTCTCTGAGGCAAGGTAGTCTTATTTTCTATCTTCAGGCTAGCTAGTTTCTCAGGCTGTGCCGAGTTGCATAGGGAGCGTTAGGCGCAATCCACGGCTGCCTCTAGTGTGGTTGGAGAGGATTAGGGATTGCGGTCAGCAGAGTTCCCACGTCTCAGAGCTCGTTCTATGTTTTTGGGTTATTGTCAGGTCACTGTATGTGCTCTGACCTCTATGTCCATTGTGGTACTGAATTACCTTATCATAACACAATGGTGCCTGTAGATGGTGTCCGATGTCCAGAGACTGGTGACTGCTGTGTAAATCAAGGAGCCCGACCACCACTTCCTGGTTCTGTGCCATCCATGTTCCAGCCGATGACCTAGGCTGCCATGCCGGTGACCCGATGTCATGCCTGTGTTCCGATGTCCTGCGTGTGTCCGATGTTATGATCTGGTGGCCTAGGAGCAGCATGAGACGGACTCTGGAGAAGGTAGTCCCTGTACTGACCGCAAACCCTGAACCTAGCAGCGCAACTAGAAGTAGCCGTGGGGGGTACCTAACACTCCCTAGACCCCTCGACACAGCCTAAGATCTAACTTCCCCTAAAGACAGAAACAGGAAACCTATCTTGCCTCAGAGAAAATCCCCAAAGGATAGATAGCCCCCCACAAATATTGACTGTGAGAGGAGAGGGAAATAACATACGCAGATATGAAATCAGATTTTAGCATAGGAGGCCATACTAGCTAAAAAGAAAGAATAGAACAGAGTACTATGCGGTCAGTATTAAAACACTAGAAAATATCCACCACAGAAAATACAAATCACCACATCTGACTAAAGACATGGAGGGTATAGCTGCATCTCCAGAGATACCGCTTGGCTACAAAAAATCCTTCACTGACAAAGCTGGACAAGACAAAAACATGAATATGCACAGAACTATAAGGTCCACAGCAGGTGGACAGCAAAAACAAAGCCAGGACTTATCTTTGTAGAAAAGCACAGCAAACTGGAGAGACCAGCAGGGAAGTGAATCCTCCAAAAACAATGGACAACTGGCAGGGACTAAAGAGTCCTGCAAAGCTATATACCCCAGTCAGTTTTGCAATTAGTAGATACACCTGTCCAATCCTGCAGTCCAGGCACAACTGCATTACCCTCTACAACCACCAGAGGGAGCCCAAAAGCTGAATTCACAACAGTACCCCCCCCTTGAGGAGGGGTCACCGAACCCTCACCAGAGCCCCCAGGCCGATCAGGATGAGCCCGATGAAAGGTACGAACCAAATCAGCGGCATGGACATCAGAGGCAGAGACCCAAGATCCTGGCCATAACCCTTCCATTTGACAAGGTACTGAAGCTTCCGCCTCGAAAAACGAGAATCCAAAATCTTTTCAACAACATATTCCAACTCCCCATCGACCAACACAGGGGCCGGAGGATCAACAGAGGGAACAACGGGCTCCACATATTTCCGCAACAAAGATCTTTGGAAGACATTATGAATAGCAAAAGAGGCCGGAAGCGCCAGGCGAAAGGACACCGGATTAATAATCTCAGAAATCCTATAAGGACCAATAAATCGAGGCTTAAACTTAGGGGAAGAAACCTTCATAGGAACATGACGAGAAGATAACCAAACCAGATCCCCAACCCGAAGCCGGGAACCAACACACCGACGACGGTTAGCAAATCGTTGAGCCTCCTCCTGAGACAGCACCAAATTGTCCACCACATGAGCCCAAATCTGCTGCAACCTGTCGACCACAGAATCCACACCAGGAAGGTCAGAAGGCTCAACCTGCCCAGAAGAAAAACGAGGATGAAAACCAAAATTACAAAAAAAAGGCGAAACCAAAGTAGCCGAACTAGCCCGATTATTATGGGCAAACTCGGCCAATGGCAAAAAAGCCACCCAATCATCCTGATCAGCAGACACAAAGCATCTCAAATAGGTCTCCAAGGTCTGATTAGTTCGCTCAGTCTGGCCATTTGTCTGAGGATGAAATGCAGAAGAAAAAGACAAATCAATGCCCAGCTTGGCACAAAAGGCCCGCCAAAACCTAGAAACAAACTGGGAACCTCTGTCGGACACAATATTCTCCGGAATACCATGCAAACGTACCACATGCTGAAAAAACAATGGAACCAAATCAGAAGAAGATGGCAACTTAGGCAAAGGCACCAAATGAACCATCTTAGAAAATCGGTCACAGACAACCCAGATAACCGACATTCTTTGGGAAACAGGAAGATCGGAAATAAAATCCATAGAAATATGTGTCCAGGGCCTCTCGGGGACCAGTAATGGCAAAAGCAACCCACTAGCGCGGGAACAGCAAAACTTAGCCCGCGCACAAATCCCACAGGACTGCACAAAAGACCGCACATCCCGCGACAAAGAAGGCCACCAAAAGGACCTACCAACCAAATCTCTGGTACCAAAAATCCCAGGATGGCCAGCCAACACAGAACAATGAACCTCAGAAATCACTTTACTAGTCCATCTATCAGGAACAAACAGTTTCCCCACTGGACAGCGGTCAGGTTTATTAGCCTGAAATTCCTGAAGAACCCGTCGTAAATCAGGGGAGATGGCAGAAAGAATCACCCCTTCCTTCAGAATGCCGACCGGCTCAAGAACCCCAGGGGAATCAGGAAAAAAACTCCTAGAGAGGGCATCTGCCTTAACATTCTTAGTACCAGGAATGTACGAGACCACAAAATCAAAATGGGAGAAAAACAGGGACCATCGAGCCTGTCTAGGATTCAGCCGTTTGGCAGACTCGAGGTAAATCAGATTCTTATGATCGGTCAGGACCACAATACGGTGCTTGGCCCCCTCAAGCCAATGTCGCCACTCCTCAAATGCCCACTTCATAGCCAACAACTCCCGATTGCCGACATCATAATTGCGTTCCGCAGGCAAAAACTTCCGAGAAAAGAAGGCACACGGTTTCATCAAGGAACCATCAGAATTCCTCTGAGACAAAACGGCCCCTGCCCCAATCTCAGACGCGTCAACCTCAACCTGAAACGGAAGAGAAACGTCTGGCTGACGCAACACAAGGGCAGAAGCAAATCGGCGTTTAAGCTCCTGAAAGGCAGAAACAGCCGCGGAAGACCAATTCGTCACATCAGCGCCTTTCTTTGTCAAATCGGTCAGAGGTTTAACCACACTGGAGAAGTTGGCAATGAAACGACGATAAAAATTAGCAAAGCCCAAGAATTTCTGAAGGCTCTTCACAGATGTGGGCTGAATCCAATCATGAATGGCCTGAACCTTAACCGGATCCATTTCTATAGATGAGGGAGAAAAAATGAAACCCAAAAAAGAAACCTTCTGCACTCCAAAGAGGCACTTTGACCCCTTCACAAATAAAGCATTATTACGGAGGATCTGAAATACCATCCTGACCTGTTTCACATGAGACTCCCAATCATTGGAAAAAATCAAAATATCATCCAAATATACAACCATGAATTTATCAAGATAACTCCGAAAGACATCATGCATGAAGGATTGAAACACGGAGCATTAGAGAGTCCGAATGGCATCACAAGGTATTCAAAATGGCCTTCGGGCATATTAAATGCAGTTTTCCATTCATCACCCTGCTTAATATGAATAAGATTATATGCCCCTCGAAGGTCAATCTTAGTAAACCAGCTAGCCCCCTTAATCCTAGCAAACAAATCAGTAAGCAAAGGCAAAGGGTATTGAAATTTGACTGTGATCTTATTCAAGAGGCGATAATCAATACAGGGTCTCAAGGAGCCATCCTTCTTGGCAACAAAAAAGAACCCGGCTCCCAACGGTGAAGAAGATGGCCGAATATGCCCCTTCTCCAAAGACTCCTTAATATAGTTCCGCATGGCGGCATGTTCTGGCACAGACAGGTTGAAAAGTCGGCCCTTAGGGAACTTACAACCTGGAATCAAGTCAATAGCACAATCACAGTCCCTATGCGGTGGAAGGGAACTGGATTTGGGCTCATCGAATACATCCTGGAAGTCTGACAAAAACTCAGGAATTTCAGAAGAGGGGGAAGAGGAAATTGACATCAAAGGAACATGATTATGAACCCCCTGACAACCCCAACTAGTTCCAGACATGGATTTCCAATCTAACACCGGATTATATAGCTGCAACCATGGAAAACCCAGCACAATATCATCATGCAAATTATGCAACACCAGAAAACGACAATCTTCCTGATGGGCTGGCGCCATGCGCATGGTCAGCTGTGTCCAAAACTGAGGTTTATTTTTAGCCAACGGTGTAGCATCAATGCCCCTCAAAGGAATAGGGTTCTGCAAAGGCTGCAAGGGGAAACCACAACGTCTGGCAAATTCTAAGTCCATTAAGTTCAGAGCGGCGCCTGAATCCACAAATGCCATGACAGAAAATGATGATAATGAGCAGATCAAGGTCACAGATAACAGAAATTTAGGTTGTATAGTACTGATGGTAACAGAACTAGCGATTCTCTTTGTACGCTTAGGGCAATCAGAAATAACATGAGCAGAATCGCCGCAGTAAAAACACAACCTATTCTGACGCCTGAATCTTTGACGTTCAGCTCTAGACAAAATCCTATCACACTGCATAGGCTCAGGGCTCCGCTCAGAGGACAACGCCACAGTGTGCACAACTCTGCGCTCGCGCAAGCGCCGATCAATCTGAATGGCCAGAGACATAGAATCACTCAGACCAGCAGGCATGGGGAACCCCACCATAACATCTTTAACGGATTCAGAAAGACCCTTTCTGAAAATTGCCGCCAAGGCATCCTCATTCCATTTAGTCAGTACAGACCATTTTCTAAATTTCTGGCAATACGATTCTGCCGCTTCTTGACCTTGACACAGGGCCAACAAGACAGACTTAGGCTCATCATACAACAACCCCAATGCCTGAAAGAAAGAATCAACATTAAACAAAGCAGGATTGCCAGTTTCCAGGGAAAATGCCCAATCCTGTGGGTCACCACGCAGCAGAAATATGATGATTTTAACCTGCTGAATAGGATCACCAGAAGACCGGGGTCTCAATACAAAAAACAGTTTACAGTTATTTTTGAAACTCAAAAATTTGGATCTGTCACCAAAGAATAAATCAGGAGTGGGAATCTTAGGCTCTAAGGCAGGAGTCTGAACAATATAATCTGAAATACCCTGCACCCTAGCAGCAAGCTGATCCACCCGAGAAACTAACTCCTGAACATTCATGTTAATACTAGATTCCGTAGCCACCCAGAGATTAACATAGTAACATAGTAACATAGTTAGTAAGGCCGAAAAAAGACATTTGTCCATCCAGTTCAGCCTATATTCCATCATAATAAATCCCCAGATCTACGTCCTTCTACAGAACCTAATTGTATGATACAATATTGTTCTGCTCCAGGAAGACATCCAGGCCTCTCTTGAACCCCTCGACTGAGTTCGCCATCACCACCTCCTCAGGCAAGCAATTCCAGATTCTCACTGCCCTAACAGTAAAGAATCCTCTTCTATGTTGGTGGAAAAACCTTCTCTCCTCCAGACGCAAAGAATGTCCCCTTGTGCCCGTCACCTTCCTTGGTATAAACAGATCCTCAGCGAGATATTTGTATTGTCCCCTTATATACTTATACATGGTTATTAGATCGCCCCTCAGTCGTCTTTTTTCTAGACTAAATAATCCTAATTTCGCTAATCTATCTGGGTATTGTAGTTCTCCCATCCCCTTTATTAATTTTGTTGCCCTCCTTTGTACTCTCTCTAGTTCCATTATATCCTTCCTGAGCACCGGTGCCCAAAACTGGACACAGTACTCCATTAACCCCTTCATGACCGGGGGATTTTTTCGTTTTCCCGTGTTCGTTTTTCGCTCCCCTCCTTCCCAGAGCCATAACTTTTTTATTTTTCCGTAAATTTGGCCATGTGAGGGCTTATTTTTTGCGGGACGAGTTGTACTTTTGAACGACATCATTGGTTTTAGCATGTCGTGTACTAGAAAACGGGAAAAAAATTCCAAGTGCGGTGAAATTGCAAAAAAGTGCAATCCCACATTGGTTTTTTGTTTGGCTTTATTGCTAGGTTCACTAAATGCTAAAAATGACCTGCCATTATGATTCTCCAGGTCATTACAAGTTCATAGACACCAAACATGACTAGGTTATTTTTTATCTAAGTGGTGAAAAAAAATTCCAAACTTTGCTAAAAAAAAAAAAAAAAAATTGCGCCATTTTCCGATACTCGTAGCGTCTCCATTTTTCATCATCTGGGGTCGGTTGAGGGCTTATTTTTTGCGTGCCGAGATGACGTTTTTAATGATAGCATTTCGGTGCAGATACGTTCTTTTGATCGCCCGTTATTGCATTTTAATGCAATGTCGCGGCGACCAAAAAAACGTAATTCTGGCGTTTCGAAGTTTTTTTCCCGCTACGCTGTTTAGCGATCAGGTTAATACTTTTTTTTAATTGATAGATCGGGCGATTCTGAGCGCGGCGATACCAAATATGCGTAGATTTGATATTTTTTTTATTGATTTATTTTGATTGGGGCGAAAGGGGGGTGATTTAAACTTTTATGTTTTTTTTATTTTTTTCACATTTTTTTTAACTTTTTTTTTTAACTTTTGCCATGCTTCAATAGCCTCCATGGGAGGCTAGAAGCAGGCACAGCACGATCGGCTCTGCTACATAGCAGCGATCTGCTGATCGCTGCTATGTAGCAGAATTGCACGTGTGCTGTGAGCGCCGACCACAGGGTGGCGCTCACAGCGACGGGCAATCAGTAACCATAGAGGTCTCAAGGACCTCTATGGTTACCATTCACAAGCATCGCCGACCCCCGATCATGTGACGGGGGTCGGCGATGACGTCATTTCCGGCCACCCGGCCGGAAGCGGTAGTTAAATGCCGCTGTCTGCGTTTGACAGCGGCATTTAACTAGTTAATAGGTGCGGGCAGATCGCGATTCTGCCCGCGCCTATTACGGGCACATGTCAGCTGTTCAAAACAGCTGACATGTCCCGGCTTTGGTGCGGGCTCACCGCGGAGCCCTGCATCAAAGCAGGGGAGCCGGCATCGGACGGTATAGTACGTCCGATGCCGGTAAGGGGTTAAGATGGAGGAGGGAGGATAACACAAAAGGATAACACATTAAGAGGGAGGATAACACAAAACAGGCTAAGGAAAAAAAATGGCTCAAAAGCTTCCCTCCCTTCTTCTGAGATGCAATTAACTCATTGTTGGCCAGTTGTACTGTTATGATCTGGTGGCCTAGGAGCAGCATGAGACGGACTCTGGAGAAGGTGGTCCCTGTACTGACCGCAAACCCTGAACCTAGCAGCGCAACTAGAAGTAGCCGTGGGGGGTACCTAACACTTCCTAGACCCCTCGACACAGCCTAAGATCTAACTTCCCCTAAAGACAGAAACAGGAAACCTATCTTGCCTCAGAGAAAATCCCCAAAGGATAGATAGCCCCCCACAAATATTGACTTTGAGAGGAGAGGGAAATAACATACGCAGATATGAAATCAGATTTTAGCATAGGAGGCCATACTAGCTAAAAAGAAAGAATAGAACAGAGTACTATGCGGTCAGTATTAAAACACTAGAAAATATCCACCACAGAAAATACAAATCATCACATCTGACTAAAGACATGGAGGGTATATCTGCATCTCCAGAGATACCGCTTGGCTGCAAAAAATCCTTCACTGACAAAGCTGGACAAGACAAAAACATGAATATGCACAGAACTATAAGGTCCACAGCAGGTGGACAGCAAAAACAAAGCCAGGACTTATCTTTGTAGAAAAGCACAGCAAACTGGAGAGACCAGCAGGGAAGTGAATCCTCCAAAAACAATGGACAACTGGCAGGGACTAAAGAGTCCTGCAAAGCTATATACCCCAGTCAGTTTTGCAATTAGTAGATACACCTGTCCAATCCTGCAGTCCAGGCACAACTGCATTACCCTCTACAACCACCGGAGGGAGCCCAAAAGCTGAATTCACAACAGTCCGATGTCCTGATGTCCAGCCTTTGTCCAGATGTCCAGCCTGTGTGCTGATGTCATGATGTCCAGCCTGTGTCCTGATGTCCAGCCTTGTCCTGATGTTCAGATATCCTGATGTCCAGCCTGTGTCCAGATGTCCTGATGTCCAGCCTGTGTCCAAATATTCAGATGTCCTGCCTGTGTCCGATGTCCTGATGTCCTGCCTGTGTCCGATGTTCTGTTGTCCAGCCTGTGTCCTGATGTTCAGATGTTCTGATGTCCAGCTTGTGTCCTGATGTTCCACCTGTGTCCTGATGTCCTGCCGAATATGTTAGGCTATATAAATAAAGATTCCCCGGGGTCCACCCTGTGATGACATCTGTCCTGGGTCAGTGTCTGATATTCTCCTGCTGAGCCTGTGATACGCCTGAGGCCTGAGAGAGGGGCCATCCTAGTATGCCTGTGTCAGATGACTGGACTGCATCAACCCATGATGACCTTTGCCATTGTCTGACGTCTGTCCGAGGTTGGTGTCTGATGTTCTCCTGCTGAGCCTGTGCTACGCCTGAGGCCTGAGAGAGAGGCCATCCTAGTATGCCCGTGCCAGATGACCCTGGACTGCATCAACCTGTGATGGCCCCTGCCATCATCTGAAGTCTGTCCGAGGTCAGTGTCTGATGTTCTCCTGCTGAGCCTGTGCTACGCCTGAGGCCTGAGAGAGAGGCCATTCTAGTTTGCCCATGCCAGATAACCCTGGACTGCATCAACCCGTGATGTCCTCCTGCCTTCATCTGTTTCCCGGAGACGTGTACCCTTTCTTGATGTGCGGAATCGGGAGCCTGGCACAGTTATGTTCAGTTTATGAACTGTGATTTTGTTTGGGTAAACTTTATCTTTCTTCATACCTGAAGTTGTGCAGTGTTATCTAGTTCTGCATGTGACCATCTTGTCCACAAGCTCAGCCACCACAGACCCTGCTTGCTGCTTTTCCCTAGTTGGAGTAGGTCCAGGTTCCCTTCTGTGGTCCAGTGGGTCCACATTCGTTCCCACCTGGGACGCTCGCCCCACGTCATCGTGGTCTGGTGACATGGAGGCGTTGGCTGGGCCGCGTCTGCGGTCGCAGCTGTAACACTGTATCTCTGTATCTCAACTCAGTAGCTTCAGATATCAGTGAGCAGAGGAGGGCAGGTTCTATTTCCCCATGTATGACACTGCCTGCTTATGATTAGTCAACCTCATGCACATTCTGGGGGACACATAGCGACCCTCTGTTCAAACTTGTGGGGTTGAACATTTGTCACCATGCAGGGGGGCCCATGACAGGGCATCTGCATTTCATTGTGACTTACCCGCCCCATGTTCCACTGAGAAAGTAAAGTTTTGTAGGGACAGGAACTATCCATGATTCTAAGATTCTATGATCATCATTCTTCTCTTTTGTGTTTCTCATCCAGACGAGGGTTGAATGGTCTGTTACTAAACGAAACTGACACCTGGGCAAATAGTAGCATTGGGAATCCAAGGCCTACTTAATAGCCAAGCACTCCTTCTTCCCTATGCTATAATTTTTCTCTGCCGGGGTCAGTTTCCTGCTCAAGTAGGTGACTGTATGCTCATCCCCGTTCACCTCTTGCCACAGCACTGCTCCTAGGCCTATCTCTGAGGCATCTGTTTGCACGATAAAGGTTTCCGTTAGGGCTGATTAGGACTGGCTGACCACACAACGCCGATTTCAGGGACTGGAATGCTCCCTCCGCTTGAACATTCAACCAGACCATCACCAACTTCATAGCTTTTAACAGGTCTGTTAGGGGTGCTGATTTCCCAGCAAAATTGGGTATAAACCAACGGTAGTACTCAATGATACCAAGGAATGCCCTCACTTGTTTGGTACTTAATGGCTTGGGCCAGTTTTGAATGGCATCAATCATGTTTACCTGAGGTTTAGTAACCCCGTGGCCGATCACATAACCTAACTACCAGGCTTCCGTAAGTTCTATCGCACATTTCTTTGGGTTTGCTGTTAACCCAGCGATTCTGTGAGACTCCAGCACTGCTTGTTCCTGGGACAGGTGGGTATCCCAGTGGGTACTAATGACAAATAGGCTGATGCATATTTCTCATGAGGCTCTAACACAATGTCTATCAGCCTCTTGAATGTGGCCGGAGACCCATGTAACCCAAAAGGCAAGACAACATACTGATAGAGAGCCTCTGGTGGCATAAAAGCGGTCTTTTCTTTTGCTGATGCCGTTAACGGGACCTGCCAGTAATCTTTGGTGAGATCGAGTGTGGTGAAGTATTGGGTCTCTCCCAGTCTCTCAGTTAGCTCGTCCACCTGGGGCATTAGATAAGAGATCAAACTTAGATATCTGATTCAATTTCCTGAAGTCATTCCAAAAACGTAAAGACCCGTCTGGCTTTGGAATCAGCACAATGGGGCTAGCCCACTCACTCCGGGATCCCTCAATGACTCCTAACTGGAGCATTTGTTTCACTTCAGCTGCAATGGCTTACCGCCGGGCCTCTGGAACTCGGTACCCTTACCCAGGGCTCAGTGACAATGGCATGCTGTATCACCAAGGTCCACCTCAGCAGCTCTGAGAATACATCTGTATTCCGCTGCACCAGAGCCCAAGCCTCAGGCTGCTGCTGTTTTGTGAGGGCACCATTTATTTTAACCTCACCCCCGGCCGCATCCCCACTGGTATGGCCGAAGTCGCCTCCGTGACTAAACATTTCTGATCCTTCCAGGCTTTTAGCAGATTAATATGATACAGCTGCTCAGGCTTCCTTTTCCCGGGTTGGTACACCCTATAATTCACTTCTCCTACCTTCCCCCGTATCTCAAATGGCCTCTGCCACTTGGCCATGAGCTTACTCTCTGGGATGGGCACTAGTACCAACACCCGGTTCCCTTCTTTAAAGGCCCAGACCGTGGCTTTTTTATTGTACTTGTGGCTCTGTGTGGCCTGGGCATTCAACAGATGCTCCTTTACTATGGGCTGTACTGCTGCAATCTGATCCTGCATACTTACCACATGCTCAATGACACTCTTATGCGAAGTGGGCTCCTGTTCCCAAATTTCCTTAGCCATGTCCAACAGTTCCCTCAGGTGCCTGTCATACAATAGCTCAAATGGGGAAAACCCTGTGGAGGCCTGTGGTACCTCGTGGATAGGAAACATTAGATAGGGCAGTAACAAGTCCCAATCCCTCCCATCCTTGGTGACCACCTTCTTGAGCACTATACATCCATTGAGGTTGTCCTCGGCAACAAGGGACCCATGAACCAGAGTCACTAAGTTCCCAGAGTCCAAGAGAATGTCTGTCTAGTACCTATTGACGAGTACCTGGCACAGTTGGGGCTCGCTGCTGGCGGTGCCTGTAGTTGCAGTGCAGATGGGCTGGGCATACATAGACAATAAACAAGTATACCCACAGTCTATGGGTTTTGTTGTTAGGGGGCAGTTGGCAGTCACATGTCTAGGCCCTTGGCACCGCCAACACTTAATAGCTGCAACACGAGGGGACCTTGGGGCCGATTTAATGGACACAGGTCTGTTGTCACTCTCCTTTTGGGATACCCCTCAGTACGAGCTCAGTCTGGATTGGCCTCAGGGGAGGGTCGTGGACTTTTCCCAGGCCCCTGAGCTGGCGGGGCCTTACGTGACAGCCACAGTGGAGCTGTATCCCATATAAAGTCCTGAGTGGCTGTATACCGCTCAATCAGTCCTACCACCTGGTCCAGAGTGCCCGGAGCCCCTTCTCCCACCCAACGCTGCATGGCTCCTGGCAGAGACTCCGCAAAGGACCACTGGTACACCCACTGAGCCCGCACATATATATTAACCCCCAGTCTGGGAAGAATCTCACCTCTCAGCTTCTCATAGTTCATAGCATCATCCCAACTGAGGTTCAGGTAGGCCTTCTGGGCATCTCCGTCAGAAAGGGGGCCACCACTTCAGCCCACTGGGTCAATAGCAAGCTCTCTCGCTCTGCAGTGCTCTGAAGGCCTCCATGTCATCCTCAGGACTCATCTTCCTCAGTGATGACCGGACTTTGTACCGGGCCTCCGACCGGTACGTGGTCACTGGTGGGGCCGCCTCTCGCAATGCCACGAGCTGATTATAAAGCTCCTGCTGCCATTGCTGCTGTTCCTGATGCTGCTGACACTTCAACTGCTGCTGGTGCTGCTAGTAGATTTGCTATAGAGGTAAATCACAACCCCTATTTGACTGTAGAAGTCCTTCCGAAAGATTTAACAGACTCTGGAGTTGTGGTACATTGTTTTACTGTTCAGAGACACCTGCACCAATATGGCCTTCATTGAAGACTGAAGAGTCATCATAATACCTCTCCAGTGTGCTCACAGAGTCCAAAATATGCAAAAGAACATCTAATCAAGCCTGATACATTTTGGAAACAATCAAAGTGTATGAGAACAGCGTCCAGTCCAGGTGAAGAAGTTCAAAGATGCTTTATTCCACCATGGATGAAACGTTTTGACCTGTTATAGGTCTTTGTCAAGCCTGCTGACAAGACAGAGAAACTTTTGAAGCAGTTTGTCCTTTATTTAATTGTCTGTGTGTGTGTGAGATAGTGCTGGGCGTAAACTTTTTTGTTTGAAAAGAAAAAGCTAAAAGAAAAAAAGCAGCAACCAGGGAGAAAAAAAAGTCAGTGAAAAGAAAAGTGTAAAACAGCATACACTAGCTCTTATGAGTGAACTGCGTCACTAATCAAAGCTCGGCGGCTGTTGGATGTGTACACTGAGGTGGCAAAAGAGAAAAGTGTCTAAAACAGCAGACCACTCACTTATGAGGCAGATGGAGTCACTTTGGAACGGTATGTGTTCTTGCAGTGTCCCATTATTTTAGGTGTCTTTTTAGCGCAAAAGTGTGGGCGACCACGGATCTGTGCACACCTAAAAAGATGGATACCCCCGGTGTATGGTGGGTAGTTTCGTTAGGGGTTTTGTCTGAATCCCTTTTTTGTGGGATCTACATGGAAACGACGAAATTGCTCAGCTTAGAACACAAGAATGTGATTCAGCTTTATACTGGAAGCGATCAAAAGATGTTATGTACCCAAAATGTTACCAATAAATACCCTAATTTATTCTTCAGAAAACCAGCCCCAACTCAGGTCCATCATCTGTCATTGGAACTTTAGGGGGTTCCCATGTTGCTGATAGAACAATGCTGCTGACACTTCAACTGCTGCTGGTGCTGCTCATGTTGCCGCTCCTGAGTGAGGACCAACTGCTTCAAAAGTTTCTCCGTCTTGTCAGCAGGCTTGACAAAGACCTATAACAGGTCAAAACGTTTCATCCATGGTGGAATAAAGCATCTTTGAACTTCTTCACCTGGACTGGACGCTGTTCTCATACACTTTGATTGTTTCCAAAATGTATAAGGCTTGATTAGATGTTCTTTTGCATATTTTGGACTCTGTGAGCACACAGGAGAGGTATTATGATGACTCTCTTCAGTCTTCAATGAAGGCCATATTGGTGCAGGTGTCTCTGAACAGTAAAACAATGTACCACAACTCCAGAGTCTGTTAAATCTTTCGGAAGGACTTCTACAGTCAAATAGGGGTTGTGATTTACCTCTATAGCAAATCTACTAGCAGCTCTCACTCTCATTGAAATTTTGATTGGTCTTCCAGATCTCATCATGACCTCCACTGTTTTTGTTAACTTCCATTTCTTACTTACATTTCCAACTGAGGAAAGATCAACTTACAAACGCTTTGCTATTTTCTAATAGCCTTCTCCTGCTTTGTGGGCCTCTACCATTTTCATTTCAGAGGGCTAGGCAGCTGCTTAGAATGACCCATGGTTGCTGTTTTAGTACAAGATTAGAGGAGGCTGAGGTTTTATAAAGCTGGGAAATTTGCATCAGCTGGCCTTTCCTAACATTCTGAAAATATGCCATTTGACAATTTGTATCTTTACAGAACTTATAAAAATTACCTTTCAAAGAAGCCCTTTAATTCTCAGAACCAATTTCATGAGTGGTTAGACCTGGTTAAGTCTTTTTTTCCACTGTGGAGTTCTGAACTGCTCATAGAACATTCTTGATTAACCTTTATTTTGTTTAGTCTAGCATCAAAGTTAGATCGCAGTTGTGGTTCCCACTGGTTGTAAATGACTCACTCTTTCTGTAATAGTGACATATTAAGGATAATTTATTCAGGAATTAACGCCCTGCTTGGATTAACTCACCTTTACTAATAGTTTCTTATACAGGACTACTTCAATCTTAACTCTTGACAAATTAGCTTGTAAAACAATGAGCAAGAAAGTGCTAAACTGCAGGCTTCATATAGCGAGTAGCAGGGGCAGACACAGACAGCTTGTTGCCTGCTGTGCAGGAAATGTGTCTGGGCCCCCCTCCTTTTAAGGCAACAAAGATATATATATATATATATATATATATATATATATATATATATATATATATATATATATATATATATATATATATATGTGTGTGTGTGAATCATAAAGAAGCTGCAACAGCACTCACTGATCCTGGAGTTAGACAGTCCTTTATTCAAGCATGTGAGAAAACATCTTCACGGCTCGGGAATGTGCAATAATAACAGGAGTGTGCAGGGGTATATCCAATCCAGGTGAAAAAATGGAGAAAACTTTATTCCGCCATCATACAATGGTTCGACCAATAGTCATCTTTATCAAGTACATACTTGATAAAGACCACTATAGGTCGAGATGTTGTATGAAGGCGGAATAAAGTTTTTTCTATTTTTTTTCACCTGGATTGGATGCTGTTCCTCATCTTTTTCTGCAAAAACCCTAGTCCATGCCCTCATTATCTCCCTCCATGACTACTGCAACCTCCTGCTCTGTAGCCATCCCTCTAACACTCTCGCACCCCTCCAATCTATTCTAAACTCTGCTGCCCGACTAATCCACCTGTCACCCCGCTATTCCCCAGCCTCTCCCCTCTGTCAATCCATGCACTGGCTCCCTATTACCTAAAGACTCCAGTTGAAAACCCTAACCATGTGACATACTGTACAAAGCCATCCACAACCTGTGTCTTCCATACTAGTGTTGAGCCACCTCCCTAGTGTTCGGGTTCAGTTCGTCGAACAGGGAGGTGTTCGCCGAACTGTTCGTCGAACGTTCGACGAACACTGTCAAACCCCATTGAAACCAATGGCAGGCAAACACAAACACATACCAACACATGGAAAACACATAGAAAACACCTTAAAAGGTGTCCAAAAGCTGACAAACTGCTCAGAAGACACATCAAACACATGGAAAAGTCACAACTACATATAGTCATGCAAAAAGAAAAGAGGTGGAGGAGTAAAAGGTGGAGGAGACACAGATATAGGCATGTCATGCCCTTCTAAAATCAAGAAAGGGTGGAGTAAAAATCTAAACTCACTCTACCAACACCCAGACGTCTTGACAAAAAAAATTAAAAAATTAATATCTTTAGGTAGAATGACAGCGGGTCCATTCAGAACACTTTCCTTAGAAGACGTAGTGGTACCCCCGTTGGGAGTTGTGCCAAAAAATGAACCCAGCACATTCAGACTAATCCACCATTTGTCATATCCAAGGGGCAGGTCAGTAAATGACAACATCGATGCGGAACCAAGTACAGTACTATGTACTGTACCTCCTTTGATGAAGCAATCAGGCGGGTCAAGAGGTTGGTAAGGGGCACCCTAATGGCCAAAACAGACATTGAGGGGGTGTTCTGGTTACTACCTGTGCCTCCGAATAGTGTCCTCCCATTGGGCTGCTTCTGTGAAGGAGCATACTACATAGATTGCTGTTTGCCCATGGGGTGCTCCATATCCTGCTCACTATTTGAGGCATTTAATTGCTTCCTCGAATGTGTTGTGTCATCATGGACGTTTGTAAGGCGGCACATATTATCCATTACCTTGATGACTTCTTATGCCTAGGCCCAAAAGATTCGCCACAGTGTGAAAACACGCGGTAGTCCACCTGTGAGAAGGAGAGAGCTGGAGGGTGAGTGGACACCCCAGAGCCGAGTGGTTAGATTGAGAAAGGAAGAAGGCGGTGTAGCTTGCTTCATGGGTGAAGTACGCTGCTGAGTAGCACCAAATTCTACTAGGCCCAAAAGGATTTCCTGGGCTAGATGCCATTACAAAATAGTAGTAGGTAAACAGGCGGTATAGCTTGCTTCATGGGTGGGGTACGCTGCGGAGTAGCACTAAATTCTACTAGGCCCAAAAGGATTTCCTGGGCTAGATGCCGTTACAAAATAGTAGTTATGTAAACAGGCGGTGTAGCTTGCTTCATGGGTGGGGTATGCTACTAAGTAGCACTAAATTCTACTAGGCCCAAAAGGATTTCCTGGGCTAGATGCCGTTACAAAATAGTAGTTACGTAAACAGGCAGTGTAGCTTGCTTCATGGGTGGGGTAGCACTAAATTTTACTAGGCCCAAAAGGATTTCCATTACAAAATAGTAGTTATTGTACTTCATTTTAGTGGTAAAATATCTTCAATATAATTTGTGTAAAAAACGGAAATTTTGCGAAAAATTGGAAAATTTAGCAATTTTCAAACTTCAAATTGTACCTAAACAGTGGAAACCCCCACAAGTGACCCCATTTTGGAAATTAGCACCCTAAGGAACTTATCTAGATGTGTGGTTAGCACTTTGAACCCCCAAGTGTTTCACTAAAGTTTATTATGTAGAGCCATGAAAATAAAAAATCATATATTTTCCACAAAAATAATCTTTTAGTCTCCTTTTTTATTTTCCCAAGGTTAGACAGAGAAATTAGGCCTCATAGTTGTTGTGCATTTTGCCCTGAGTATGCTGATACCCCATATGTGTTGGGGAACCACTGTTTGGTCACATGGCCGAACTCGGAATGGAAGGAGCGCCATTTGACTTTTTCAAACAATAATTGGCTTAAATTGAGATCGGATGCCATGTCATGTTTGGAGAGTCCCTGATGTACCTAAACAGTGGAAATCCCCCACAAGTGACCTCATTTTGGAAACTAGACTCCCCAAGGAACTTATCTGGATGTGTGTTGAGCACTTTGAACCCCCAAGCATTTCATTAAAGTTTATAATTTAGAGCCGCGAAAATAAAAAATATTTTTTCCACAAAAATGATATTTTAGACTCAAATTTTTTATGTTTCCAAGGGTAACTGGAGAAATTGGACCTCAAAAGTTGTTCTTCAATTTGTCCTGAATACGATGATACCTCATATGTGGGAAAAAATACTGTTTGGGCACACGTCGGTGCTCGGAAGGGAAGTAGTCACATTTTGGAATGAAGACTTTAAAATGGAATGGTCTGCGGGCATCATGTCACATTTGTAGAGCCCCTGATGTGCCTAAACAGTAGAAACTCCCAAGTGACCTCATTATGGAAACTAGACCCCCCAAGGAACTTATCTAGATGTGTGGTGAGAACTTTGAACAAACAATTGTTTCACTAAAGTTTGTAATACAGAGCCGTGAAAATAAAAAAATCATATTTTTTTCCACAAAAATGATCTTTTAGCCGCCAATTTTTTATTTTCACAACGGTAACAGGAGAAATTGGAACCCAAACGTTGTTTTCCAAATTGTTCTGAGTATGCTGATACTCCATATGTGGGAGAAAACTACTGTTTTGGCACACGTCGAATTTCGGAAGGAAAGTAGTGATGTTTTGGAATGCAGACTTTGATGGAATGGTCTGCAGGCGCAATGTCGCGTTTGCAGAGCCCCTGATGTGCCTAAACAGTAGAAACTCCCCACAAGTGACCCCAATTTGGAAACTAGACCCTCCAAGGAACTTATCTAGATTTGCCTAATCAGTGGCAATGCCCAACAAGTGCCCCCTTTTTGGAACTAATCTACTGTTTCCTGTATGTGAATTTTATAATGTAGTGGCATACATGAGTTGTGTGCTGTTTGTCAGGTTGTTATACGTCAGTTGTGTAGTGTTCGTCAGGTTGTCATACATCAGTTGTGTAAGCCAGAAATTAATTTAGTATTGCATGGAGGTGTGGTACAGTGTGAAGCATTCTTTCATACACAGACCAGGTTTATTAGGGCAGGTTTTGCATTGATAAATGGTTTCCTTGGGTATTCCCAAACACTAGGCACCTTTTTTGAAACATACCCTGTTTTTCACTTTGAGAGACCTCCCACGGGAAATCTTAACCTGGTACAATATGAGAACCTTCAGTTCCAGAAGTACTGGGGCCCACTCATTCCTCGTCTCCAAAGATTAAGACCTTGATCACTACCTCCTGGAACTGAAAGTATGACTAATCGGTTTGGCCTGCACATCATGACAGCAGGAAAGTGGTAAGCATTGCCATTTGTACGATGTGCATGGCCAGCTTCTTGTACCACACCTTGGCCTTTCTCAAAGCACTGTACGGCTGGAGGAATTGATCAGAGAGATCAATGCACCCCATGTTCTAGTTGTAACCAAGTACCCAGTCCGGTTTGCAGATCTGTGGAAAGGTACCTCGTACAGTGCCGAGGGTGTCGCCATCACCATGTATGGTGGTCAAGAAAAAGACATCCTTCTTGTCCTTGTACTTAACCACCAGCAGGTGGTCGCAACATTGGGTTCTGCGGTCACCCCTTCTGAGCATCTGCCCAATTAGCATTTTTGGGAGGCCTCTCTGATTTTTGCGGACAGTACCGCAGGCTGTGGTACCTCATGCAGAGAAAGATTTGAAGAGTGGGATGCTGGTATAAAAGTTATTCACGTAGAGGTAACATAGTAACATAGTAACATAGTTAGTAAGGCCGAAAAAAGACATTTGTCCATCCAGTTCAGCCTATATTCCATCATAATAAATCCCCAGATCTACGTCCTTCTACAGAACCTAATAATTGTATGATACAATATTGTTCTGCTCCAGGAAGACATCCAGGCCTCTCTTGAACCCCTCGACTGAGTTCGCCATCACCACCTCCTCAGGCAAGCAATTCCAGATTCTCACTGCCCTAACAGTAAAGAATCCTCTTCTATGTTGGTGGAAAAACCTTCTCTCCTCCAGACGCAAAGAATGCCCCCTTGTGCCCGTCACCTTCCTTGGTATAAACAGATCCTCAGCGAGATATTTGTATTGTCCCCTTATATACTTATACATGGTTATTAGATCGCCCCTCAGTCGTCTTTTTTCTAGACTAAATAATCCTAATTTCGCTAATCTATCTGGGTATTGTAGTTCTCCCATCCCCTTTATTAATTTTGTTGCCCTCCTTTGTACTCTCTCTAGTTCCATTATATCCTTCCTGAGCACCGGTGCCCAAAACTGGACACAGTACTCCATGTGCGGTCTAACTAGGGATTTGTACAGAGGCAGTATAATGCTCTCATCATGTGTATCCAGACCTCTTTTAATGCACCCCATGATCCTGTTTGCCTTGGCAGCTGCTGCCTGGCACTGGCTGCTCCAGGTAAGTTTATCATTAACTAGGATCCCCAAGTCCTTCTCCCTGTCAGATTTACCCAGTGGTTTCCCGTTCAGTGTGTAATGGTGATATTGATTCCCTCTTCCCATGTGTATAACCTTACATTTATCATTGTTAAACCTCATCTGCCACCTTTCAGCCCAAGTTTCCAACTTATCCAGATCCATCTGTAGCAGAATACTATCTTCTCTTGTATTAACTGCTTTACATAGTTTTGTATCATCTGCAAATATCGATATTTTACTGTGTAAACCTTCTACCAGATCATTAATGAATATGTTGAAGAGAACAGGTCCCAATACTGACCCCTGCGGTACCCCACTGGTCACAGCGACCCAGTTAGAGACTATACCATTTATAACCACCCTCTGCTTTCTATCACTAAGCCAGTTACTAACCCATTTACACACATTTTCCCCCAGACCAAGCATTCTCATTTTGTGTACCAACCTCTTGTGCGGCACGGTATCAAACGCTTTGGAAAAATCGAGATATACCACGTCCAATGACTCACCGTGGTCCAGTCTATAGCTTACCTCTTCATAAAAACTGATTAGATTGGTTTGACAGGAGCGATTTCTCATAAACCCATGCTGATATGGAGTTAAACAGTTATTCTCATTGAGATAATCAAGAATAACATCCCTCAGAAACCCTTCAAATATTTTACCAACAATAGAGGTTAGACTTACTGGCCTATAATTTCCAGGTTCACTTTTAGAGCCCTTTTTGAATATTGGCACCACATTTGCTATGCGCCAGTCCTGCGGAACAGACCCTGTCGCTATAGAGTCACTAAAAATAAGAAATAATGGTTTATCTATTACATTACTTAGTTCTCTTAGTACTCGTGGGTGTATGCCATCCGGACCTGGAGATTTATCTATTTTAATCTTATTTAGCCGGTTTCGCACCTCTTCTTGGGTTAGATTGCTGACTCTTAATATAGGGTTTTCATTGTTTCTTGGGATTTCACCTAGCATTTCATTTTCCACCGTGAATACCGTGGAGAAGAAGGTGTTTAATATATTAGCTTTTTCCTCGTCATCTACAACCATTCTTTCCTCACTATTTTTTAAGGGGCCTACATTTTCAGTTTTTATTCTTTTACTATTGATATAGTTGAAGAACAGTTTGGGATTAGTTTTACTCTCCTTAGCAATGTGCTTCTCTGTTTCCTTTTTGGCAGCTTTAATTAGTTTTTTAGATAAAGTATTTTTCTCCCTATAATTTTTTAGAGCTTCAGTGGTGCCATCCTGCTTTAGTAGTGCAAATGCTTTCTTTTTACTGTTAATTGCCTGCCTTACTTCTTTGTTTAGCCACATTGGGTTTTTCCTATTTCTAGTCCTTTTATTCCCACAAGGTATAAACCGCTTACACTGCCTATTTAGGATGTTCTTAAACATTTCCCATTTATCATCTGTATTCTCATTTCTGAGGATATTGTCCCAGTCTACCAGATTAAGGGCATCTCTAAGCTGTTCAAACTTTGCCTTCCTAAAGTTCAATGTTTTTGTGACTCCCTGACAAGTCCCCCTAGTGAAAGACAGGTGAAACTGCACAATATTGTGGTCGCTATTTCCTAAATGCCCAACCACCTGCAGATTTGTTATTCTGTCAGGTCTATTAGATAGTATTAGGTCTAAAAGTGCTGCTCCTCTGGTTGGATTCTGCACCAATTGTGAAAGATAATTTTTCTTGGTTATTAGCAGAAACCTGTTGCCTTTATGGGTTTCACAGGTTTCTGTTTCCCAGTTAATATCCGGGTAGTTAAAGTCCCCCATAACCAGGACCTCATTATGGGTTGCAGCTTCATCTATCTGCTTTAGAAGTAGACTTTCCATGGTTTCTGTTATATTTGGGGGTTTGTAACAGACCCCAATGAGAATTTTGTTACCATTTTTCCCTCCATGAATTTCAACCCATATGGACTCGACATCCTCATTCCCTTCGCTAATATCCTCCCTTAAAGTGGACTTTAGACAAGACTTTATATAGAGACAAACCCCTCCTCCTCTCCGATTTTTACGATCCTTTCTAAACAGACTGTAACCCTGTAAGTTAACTGCCCAGTCATAGCTTTCATCTAACCATGTCTCGGTTATTCCCACTATGTCAAAGTTACCTGTAGATATTTCTGCTTCTAGTTCTTCCATCTTGTTTGTCAGGCTTCTGGCGTTTGCGAGCATGCAGTTTAGAGGATTTTGTTTTGTTCCAATCTCCTCACTGTGGATTGTTTTAGAAATGTTCTTACCTCCCTTCTGAGTATGTTTTCCTGGGTCGTCTTTGTTCGAGTCTAATGTTTTTCTTCCCGTCCCCTCTTCTTCTAGTTTAACGCCCTCCTGATGAGTGTAGCGAGTCTTCTGGCGAATGTGTGTTTCCCAGGTTTGTTGAGGTGTAGTCCGTCTCTGGCGAGGAGTCCATCGTACAAGTAATTCACACCGTGGTCCAGGAATCCGAATCCTTGTTGTCTGCACCATCGTCTTAGCCAGTTGTTTGCATCAAGGATCCTGTTCCATCTCCTGGTGCCATGCCCATCTACTGGAAGGATAGAAGAAAAAACTACCTGTGCATCCAGTTCCTTTACTTTCTTCCCCAACTCTTCAAAGTCCTTGCAGATTGTCGGTAGGTCCTTCCTTGCCGTGTCATTGGTGCCAACATGTATCAGAAGAAATGGGTGGACGTCCTTGGAGCTGAAGAGCTTTGGTATCCTATCGGTCACATCCTTGATCATCGCACCTGGAAGGCAGCATACTTCTCTTGCAGTTATGTCCGGTCTGCAGATGGCTGCTTCTGTGCCTCTCAGTAGTGAGTCTCCCACCACCACCACTCTTCGTTGCTTCTTGGCTGTACTTTTTGCTGTCACTTGTTGCTGTGTGCCCTTTTCTTTTTTGCTTGCTGGTATTGCTTCATTCTTAGGTGTGCCATCTTCATCCTCTACAAAGATTTGATATCGGTTCTTCAGTTGTGTGGTTGGTGATTTCTCCATGGTCTTCTTGCTTCTTTTGGTCACATGCTTCCACTCATCTGCTTTTGGAGGTTCTCTGACACTTTTTGCACCTTCTGTGACCAGTAGAGATGCTTCTGTTCTGTCTAGAAAGTCTTCATTCTCTTTGATGAGTTTCAAAGTTGCTATTCTTTCTTCCAGACCCCGCACCTTTTCTTCTAAAAGGGCCACTAGTCTACACTTCTGACAGGTGAAATTGGATTCTTCTTCTGGTCGATCTGTGAACATGTAGCACATGCTGCAGCTCACCATGTAGGTTGTCACATCTGCCATGTTGCTCCTAGATCCTGCTGACTTGCTGTGTGTTTTCCTTCTTGTGTAATCTACTCAGCCAAGCTCTCTTGCAATAATGTCCTTACGGCGCGCGGTTTGGTGATGCTTTCGAAGCAGCTGGTCCCGGCTGTACCCAACGATCTTCTAGCTTAGGGAGACTTCGCTTCTCCCAGAAGGCACCTGGAATATGCAAATTAGCCTCCTGAAGCTTGAATCCCTGGTTTGGTGATGCTTTCGAAGCAGCTGTTCCCGGCTGTACCCAACGATCTTCTAGCTTAGGGAGACTTCGCTTCTCCCAGAAGGCACCTGGAATATGCAAATTAGCCTCCTGAAGCTTGAATCCCTGGTTTGGTGATGCTTTCGAAGCAGCTGGTCCCGGCTGTACCCAACGATCTTCTAGCTTAGGGAGACTTCGCTTCTCCCAGAAGGCACCTGGAATATGCAAATTAGCCTCCTGAAGCTTGAATCCCTGGTTTGAAGCTTGAATCCCTGGTTCAAGGTGATAACCTTTATCCAGCAGTGGGTGCATCAAATCCCGATCATTATCGGTATAATGCAGGAATTTGTGTATGGCCTCAAAATGTGTCCGGGCCATGACCATTCAGAAAACTGGAGTGTTGTATAAAACATCAACACTCCAATATTGCCGAAATTCTGGCTTCTTCAGGATCCCCATGTGAAGGACCAACCCCCAAAATAGCATAATTTCAACTCCGTCTACAGGACACCTGTTAGAAAATGATGAATCGGGGTTTTGTGCCAAAAATTGATGAGCACACAAATTAGTTTGGCCCACCACAAGGTTAACAAAATCCTCAGAGAAAAGACTTTGAAAAAGTCTAGTCCTGTGAGTCCGGTGGTGTCAAACTTGATTCCTGATTGTTCCACAAAATCAGGAATCAGTGGCTTATAATTTTCAGGGGGGAAAGTGGGGGGCGAGGTCCATTTGGGGTCAGTTAAGGGGGGTGCTGGTTCACCTTCTGTCCTTGGACATCTGCATGGCAGTTCAGCAGCACCTGATGAAGAAGATGAGGAAGAGGACGAGGAGGACGAATCTGAAAAATAAAGAAATGTGGGATTCTCTCCCTCGCTATCAGTGTCGAGGGCAAGGAAAGCATATGCCTCCTCCACTGAATAGCGCTTTTGGGACGAAAAGGAAGAGCGCGACGATATATTTTTTATGTATGTGGTGATTGTGTCAGTACTTTATTTAATTGTCTGTGTGTGTGTGAGATAGTGCTTGGCATAAACTTTTTTGTTTGAAAAGAAAAAGCTAAAAGAAAAAAAGCAGCAACCAGGGAGAAAAAAAAGTCAGTGAAAAGAAAAGTGTAAAACAGCATACACTAGCTCTTATGAGTGAACTGCATCACTAATCGTATAAATAAAAGTGTGGGCGACCACGGATCTGTGCACACCTAAAAAGATGGATACCCCCGGTGTATGGTGGGTAGTTCCATTAGGGGTTTTGTCTGAATCCCTTTTTTGTGGGATCTACAAGGAAACGACGAAATTGCTCAGCTTAGAACACAAGAATGTGATTCAGCTTTATACTGGAAGCATTCAAAAGATGTTATGTACCCCAAAATGTTACCAATAAATACCCTAATTTATTCTTCAGAAAACCAGCCCCAACTCAGGTCCATCATCTGTCATTGGAACTTTAGGGGGTTCCCATGTTGCTGATAGAACAAAGGCTCTGAAAAAATTACATGACTCCCACCACCATAAATAAAATCCAGTGAATTCTGTGCTTCCAAATACAAATACCCCCTTCCTTCTGACCCTTACTGCCCTACCAAACCACAGTAAGCAGCTACATGTTTGGCATTATGGTAATGGAGAGAAGGCACTTAATCTACGGTTGTATAGCACCGGAAGCACTTGCTGGGCACAATATATGGGAGCGCTACAATATACACACGTGGTCAAAATTGTTGGTACTCCTCATTTAATGACAGAAAAACCCACAATGGTCATAGGAATAACTTGAATCTGACATAATTAATAATAATTAAAAATCTATGAAAATGAGCTAATGAAAGTCAGACATTGCTTTTCAACCATGCTTTCACAGAATTAAAAAATAAAAATAAAACTCATGAAATAGGCATGGACAGAAATGATGATACCCTTAACTTAATATTTTGTTGCACAACTTTTTGAGGCAATCACTGCAATCAAACAATTCCTGTAACTGTCAATGAAACTACCTCTCGACAGGTATTTTGACCCACTCCTCAAGAGCAAACTGCTCCAGATGTCTCGTGTTTGAAGGTTGCCTTTTCCAGTTGACATGTTTCAGCTCTTTCCAAAGATGCTCAATATGATTTAGGTCAGGGCTCATAGAAGGCCACTTCAGAATAGTCCAGAAGAGGAGTTAATTAGTCATGTTGGAAGCTCTTGGAGTTTGATCTCTCAGCTGAGCTTGGTTAACTACTCCTATCCCCTATATAATCTGGGTCTTGATTCAAACACATGTCAGAGCTAGCTTATGCTGCATGGCTTGGAGGACAGGTGCTTTTGGTGCTTATATGAGGAGTTTGGAGGAGTTATCTGTGACTGTTGCATTGGTTTGTAAGTGTGATAAATCCTTTCCCTCCTCTTATTTTGTTTTTTCCCCATCCTCCACTCTAAGATGCATTCCTCTATATATATATGTTATGTTATATGTGAGTGAATATTAAAGGTCCACATGCATTTGCCACACACAGATATGCAATATTAGCTGGTTTTTAACAATAAAAATGACAATGTTTAATATTTTTTGATCCATTTGTTTGATTTTTTTGTCTTTATCTACTTTTAGGACTTGTGTGAAAATCTAATGTAGCTCTAGGCCAAATTTATGCAAAATATGGAAAATACTCATGGGTTCACAAACTTTCAAGCACCCTTGTAAATTCATGCATCAATAAGCATTTTTAGCTTAACTGTTTTTTCTTTCTGGCCTTAGCTTCAGTGCAACTCCAGTTTCAAACATCTAATTTTCTACAGTTCAACAAATCATCACTTTTTCAAAGATCCAAGAAAGAATTAACACTATTTTTTTCTTCTAAAACTTGTCAAATGGAACAAAAATCTCTTCATAAAGAAATATAACATTATACATTCATTTCAGACACATTCCTCACTAAACTACAGTAAATGTTTGCAAATTTCATTCTAGTTCAAGTTTTACATGTTTTTTAATGACTCCTATTGACGAATGTGTTTCAAACACAGTTTCCAAAAAAATCGTAAAAACATACGTTAATAATTTAAATACGCATATTATGTTAAAACAACATTAAATGAAAAAAAATACATGTATTTATTATTACAAAAATTTAAAAAAGTAGCAAAAATTACTTTTTTTTATCATACAGCCGAACAAAACATAGAATAAAACATGATCAAAAGATTATATGTAAATAGGAATGGTATCATTAAAAATGTCATCTTGTTCCACAAAAAAACATAACCATAACACTGTTTTTATTGTATGAAATCAGCAAAACATTGAAAAATGATATAAATGTGGTGTCGCTGCAATTTACAGGCTTGAAGAATAAAGCTGTCTTATCACTTTAACTATACGGTGAGCGGCATAACAAAGCAACAACAAAAAAAATTCCTAAATTGCTGGATTTTATGCCTATTCTGCCTCCCAAAAATCTGAATAGAAAGTGATTAAATAATGTTATATCCTGAAAAAAACATGCCATCCCTTGACTCTGTCAGCAGAAAAATATACAAATTATAGTGCTGAAAACATGGTGATGCAACTAAACTTTTTTTAGTGTGTGATGATAGCAAAACCTAAAAAAAATATAAATATGGTATAGCTGTAATCATTCTGAAGCGAAGAATAAAACCGTCATATCACTTGTACATGGTGAACAGCATAAAAAATTAACAAATAAAACCAGTTTTTGATCAGCTGTTGATTTTTTTATTCTGCCTCCCAAAGATCTCAGTAATGTTTGGCTCAACTTTATCCTGCGCTCTGTGCTGCACATTTACATTGGGGTTTACATGTAAATCTCTGAAATATATGATTCACACAAAATGCCCAATGGAACATTTCTTATAAGGTACTGATGGAATTTTAGAGTCCATGTGCGTTATGATCTGATGGTGTCCGTCTTTTTACACATCTTTTAAGACATGCACAAAAGCACTGTCTGGAACAGTTTTGTATACATCTGAAAAAACAGACAACGCTGTACAGATGCCAAATGCAGTCCGGAGTAACTCTGCTGCCTTATTATAGTGATTGCATCCATTGTGGGTTTCATCCGAATAATGTGTTTCAGAGATTTATATGGAAACCCCAATGTAAGTGTTCAGTAGTGCACAGGATAAATGTGAACTGATCCAAAATGTTTTGTAACTCAAAATGCTACTAATAAAAGCTTCAACTGAACACACAAAAGCAAGCCCTCACTCAGTTCCATGATCTGTTAATAGAAAAATAGGGGGTGTTGTGACGGAAATATGTATATCTTTCATATAGATCTCACTTGCATATATACTCAAATATACTCACAGCTAATATATACACTATAATCGATTGCTTAAAATGGCCGCTGCAAACCAGACATGTATTGGGACTTTCCAGACATAAAGAGGAACTGAACACCAGATGTCCCGAGTAGTGATGAGTGAGCATTAAAATGCTCGGGTGCTCGTTGCTCGGGTCGAGCAATTTCTAATACTCGGGCACTCGACCAGAAAAACGAGCCCAATGTACGTCTATGGGAAACCCGGGCATTTTTACTGCGATTCCCCCCCCCAGGGTCCTTTTATGGTCTAAAAACATCTGAAAATGATGGAAACAGTGCTCAAATGACATGGGAACATCATGGGGAATGCCCCTGGAAGCATTTCTGACTCCAAGGTCACAATTGTGAGCAATGTTGTCATAGTCTAACGCCATTTTTACAGGTGCACCCAAAAACTTACAAAAACGAAACCAAAATGGATTTTCCTGGGAAATATGTTAAGGAACATCCTTTCCAGGGTAATGACTTTTAAATAAGGCAAAATAATTAACTCAAAACAAAAATGTTCCTCCACTACTTGGGCTATGTTCACAGGCAGCATTTTTTATGTGTTTTTCAACTTTTGCATTGCTTTTAACCAATGCAAATGCATTCACTGGGAAATATCATTGTAACTTTTAACAACCTTAGCTTGCCATGTGGTGTGTGACACATCATCAGACATATTTTGTTTCATTTATGGAGGGACTCTTAAAGTCATAAAGCCAATTTTTATAGTGCCATAAGGCGGCATTAATATTCTTAAAGGGCCATTATTAAACAGTGGGTCTCCTATACTGTTATTGCCTATGCAGTAAGTGGCTGGGATGCCAAAAATTAAGACGCACCACAATACCCCTTTCACGAGATGTACAGGAGGGCCTCCTGAAAAAATGTTCCCATTATAAGAAAGTGGGTCTCCCATAGTGTTTGCTTATGCATTGAATGCAAGGCCTGCCCTGCCCCAAAGTTACACGCATCCCAATAAGCCTTTGAACCCATGTACTGGATGGCCACAGGAAAACCTTGTTCACATTATTCATTTGGTGCTGCCATTCTGTTTGCTTAGGCATTAAATGCAAGGCCTGACCTGCCCCAAAGTTACACGCACCCCAATAAGCCTTTGAGCCCACGTACTGGATGGCCACAGGAAAACAAAGTTCACATTATTCATTTGCTAGTGCCATACTGGTTGCTTAGGCATTAAATGCAAGGCCTGCCTTGCCCCAAAGTTACACGCACCCCAATAAGCTTTTGAGCCCACGTATTGGATGGCCATAGGAAAACCTTGTTCACATTATTCATTTGGTGCTGCCATTCTGTTTGCTTAGGCATTAAATGCAAGGCCTGACCTGCCCCAAAGTTACACGCACCCCAATAAGCCTTTGAGCCCACATACTGGATGGCCACAGGAAAACCTAGTTCACATTATTTATTTGTTACTGTCATACTATTTGCCTATGCATTAAATGCAAGGCTTGCCCTGCCTCAAAGTTACAGGTACCCCAATAAGCCTTGGGACCCACGTACTGGATGGCCACAGGAAAACAAGGTTCACATTATTCATTTGGTAGTGCCATACTGTTTGCTTAGGGATTGAATACAAGGCATGCCCTGCTGAAAAGTTACATGCATCCCAATAAACCTTTGAGCCTACATACTGGATGGAAACAAGAAAACCTAGTTCACATTATTCATTTAGTACTGCCATACTGTTTGCTTAGGCATTGAATGCAAAGCCTGCCCTTCACCAAATTCACACGCACCCCAATAAACCTTGGAAGAGACGTAGAGGTGTGCCTCCTGAAAATAATGTTCCCATTATTAGGAAGTGGGTCTCCCTTAGTGTTTGCCCATGCAGTGAATGCAAGGCCTGCAAAAAATTAGGAGGCACTCCAATGCCCCTTGAAAAAGATGTGGAGGAGGGCCTCATAAAATATGTTCCCATTATAAAGGAGCTGGTCTCCTATACTTGTAATGCCCATACACTAAGTTCCCACTGGGGAAACATTTCCCACTGGGGGGTAAACTTTTTTTCATGGACATCATAAACACCCTTGCCAAAAAAATTAAGTGACTGTTGCATCACAGAGCACATTCATCCTGGTGTTTTAGTTGTGGTGGATGATGAGGATGAGGAGAAGGAGGAGGATAACACTAAATAGCCAAAATCAGGAAGCGAATACCCATGTGTGGGTGTGAAGAGGTGCATGGGAATACACCTCCCAAAAAAGACACTGTATTGGAGGTTATATTTCTCTGTCATTCGATGGTGTGCAGAGGTCTGTCCCAATCAAGCCCTTGTTCATTTTTATAACAGTCAGCCTGTCAGCATTTTCAGTTGACAGGCGGATGAGCTTATCAGTTATAATTCCACCAGCGGCACTAAAAACCAGCTTAGACAAAATGCTAGCAGCAGGGCAGGCCAGGTCCTCCAAGGCATAGAGAGCCAGTTCATGCCACGTGTCCAGCTTGGATGCATAATACTTAAAAGGCACAGAAGAATCATGGAGAACTTTGGTACGGTGAGTAAGGTACTCCCTCAGCATCTTCCCAAACATTGCACTCCTTGTGACAGTACCCCATGCCTCTCGGCCAGGGCGATGGGAGGGTCTGAGAAAACTCTCCCAGAACTTTGCCAGCGTTCCCTTGCCTCTTCTGGATTGGAGCTGTGCCTCTCTCGCCTGTACTCCTTGGTTGTCCAATGAACTATGACGTCTGCCGCCAGGGCCGGTTTTAGACAAATTGGGGCCCTAGGCAAAATTCAAAGTGGGGCCCCCATGTCCATATAAAACACATACATGTTACACCGATATCGGTTTCACCAGTGTTTTCAATCAGTGTGCCATCCATGTGCCATCCGTGTTTTTCCAGTATGGGTAATGGAAATGAAATTACAAAGCTTCTCATATACTTTCCATGTTAAACACGGACGGCACACGGACTCATAGACTTCTATTGGCCCTTGTCATCTGTGCTGCTGGGAAAACACAGACATGAGTACAGCACCGAAAGTCAAATAGGGTACACGTTATAATACAAAGATATCTTTGTGTGGAAACTTCCTGAAGAAGAAGCCATGAGCTTCGAAACACGTTGAATAAACCACCCGAACATCTTACAAGTATATCTGGATCTATTATTTGTCGCAGCAGCGCGGATGTAATCCACATTTCATCTATTATAACGGTTCTGAGAGGTCGCAGCGCCGACCTGTGGATCTGCAGCAGCTGACAAACTACACGCTTGTACTGTGTACTACCAGGTGAGCAGTTCTCTCACAATTGATCAGAAACAATCCTGGGGATAAGACCCTATTTGCGCTTTTTTTGTCTCCTATCTTTCAAAAATAGGGTACACGTGGCATCCGTGAATAACCTGATCGGTCGTGTGAAGGGAGCAGTCACATAATAGAAAATAGCAGAATTGCTGTCTTTTTCTACATTCTACCTCACAAACAGCAGAATAAAAAGAGATTTAAAAAAAGTCCTACATGTCCCCAGTCTACTCTGCTAAATCCCCTCTGGCTCCGTGGCCGATGGTTCGGGGTCCCTGATGGTTATTATTCACTTTGCAGCTATAATATAAGATGAAGCTACAATACCCCTGCAGCCCAGTGCTGAGACTAGCGGAAACCCCCAGAGCATCAGTGCTGGAGCCGCTGTGGGATTTCTCGCTTCATGCTAATCATTTTTACTTTATTTAATTCTCAGAAAACCCCTGTAATGTCTGTTAACAAGCACCGTTTTTGCTGCGGATTGATCTACAGTGTTGGCAGGAAATATTCAGCGTTTCTGCAGCATTTTCACTTGCACTTTTGTGTCCTATTCATTTGAATAGGGAAAGAAATGCTAAAAGATGATAGCAACAGATTTATTTAAAAAAAAGTGTCTTCTGGCCGCTGTCCGTGTCTAGCAGAACGCCCTGGGAGCAGTAAAGTGTGAACAGGCCCCAATATAAGACACAGGTATTAGACATACCGTATTTTTCGGATTATAAGACGCACTTTTTTCACCACAATTTGGAGCAAAATGAGGGTGCATCTTATAATGCAGATATACCTTACCAGCCATGGTGGAGCAGGGTCCAGGGTCTCTGCAGGCAGGGATGAAGGGGTGATGGCATATGCAGCGCACCACTGCACGTGTTCGGTGGTGCGGGTGTACGGTGCTGCGGGGGCTCAGCCGACATTTTGTGAAAGGCAAGAGCCCCCACACTTGCATGGGTTCCTATGGGATGGACTCCGGGAAAATGGCTGCTGGGGTGGCGCATGAACAGATGGAGATCTTGGCACCAAGATCTCGGGAGATGAGATTTCAGTACTAAGACCTCATCTCCCAAGATCTTGGTGCCAAGATCTCCATCTGCGCTGGCGCTGCCCCCAGCAGCCATTTTCCCAGAAGTCCACCGCATAGGAAGCCATGCCATGCAACTGTGGCGGGACGGTGGCTCAGTGATTAGCACTGCAGCCTTGCAGTGCTGGGGTCCTGGGTTCAAATGCCACCAAGGACAACATCTGCAAGGAGTTTGCATGTTCTCCCCATGTTTGCGTGAGTTTTCTCCGGGTACTCCAGTTTTCTCCTACATTTCAAAGACAGGGAATTTAGATTGTGAGCCCCATCGGGGACAATGCCACCAATGTCTGTAAAACGCTGGGGAATTAATAGTGCTATATAAATGAGTAAAAATAAAAAAACTGCAGGGGTTCTGGCCTTTCACAAAATGTTGGCAGAGCCCCCGCACCACCGAACACCAGCAGCGGCGCGTCGCACATCCAAGCACCCCCTCATCCCAGCCTGCAACAACGCTCCAAACCTGCCTCCTCCAGCAGTGACCCTGCTGCACAGCAGCCACCACCCCCAGTAAGCAATAAGACACATGGATTATAAGAAGCACCACCATTTTATTAAAAAAAGTTTTTTCCTATTTTTCTCTTCAAAATTTGGGGTGCGTCTTATAATCCAGAGCGTTTTATAATCCGCAAAATACTGTAAACTACTGATTCCTATTATAGCGACACTACAATTACAGAACTATATATGCACACATATACACAGATACACACTATACATGTACACACATTATATATACTTTATAAATATAAAAACACACACTATATAAAGTATATACACACAGAAACATTCAGTTTATATACAGTATATTCAATATACTCACATACTTACACAGTTTATGTATTTACACAATATACTGTACACATGCAGTATACAGTGTTTCCACTAGACAAGCCATCCAACATGTTATTGAATCAAAAAAATTTTTCTTGCAACTCTTTTCAGCTGTGCACAACTATGTCAAATTGGTAGCTAGACCCCAGTGGGTCTTGTCACAGTGCCATGTTGACTACAGTCCACAGATGTTATGTAGATCTCACCTCTACTTTACCAGCATGATGATTTAATATTAAAAGCACGTGGTATTGATGGTTCTGTTGATTTCTTGCTAAAGAAACAAAATAAGATCAATGAGGTGGTTTGCCGCACATGCAATGGAGAAATAGTAAAGATGACAATAACTTTCACATTTCAGTTAACACACACTTCACCTGACAAGAAACCTGACAACATGACGTCCTGAGATCTGTTCAAGAAGCTGCAGGATCAGGCTCCAAAGGAGGAGAAGGAAAAATGGATGTGGAAGGTAGCAACACATGAAGATGGAAGGGTATACGCAATGGACTCCAAACCCTGTCTACTTTGAAGCATGTACCCTATGGTGGTTCAATGGGCACATGGGCCCACACACTGATCGAAGACACAGATGAATGATCTGATTGGTGCTTAGTGGTTCGCTCCAGGGATTTCCACCCTAACAGCCAAATTCACTAGCAGCTGTTTGAACTGCAGCAAATGCAACCCTGGATGAGTGGAGAAAGTTCCCCCACATCATCTTGCCAGACCACTGAAGCCCTTCCAGAGAATCCACATAGACCACATCCAGATGTCACCAAGTGGAGGATTTACTTAAGAACAGTATGTTGAAAGTTGCCAAAAAGACAAACAAACCATGGCATGAGACACTCCCAATCGCACTCTTTAGTGTAAGGCACACTCCCAGAGGCCCAGAAGAGCTGTCACCATATGAAATTTTGTTTGGGTCTATTCCCTGGTTAGGCTAGTTTTTCATATACCGTGTTTTTCCTGGCCATTTTTGCGGCCCAAATAATTTCTATGTGGCCGCCATATCGGCCAGCAAAAATTCCAAGATAAGCCGTGTGCCCTATGCCCATGAGGATCGTATTTGGGGCCGTGAAATAAGATCGAGCCTGCTCATTCTTTTTCACAGCGTACGGACACGGCCCCCATTGAAAATCAATGGGTGCTGCAAAAACAATGGAAGTTATTTTTGCGGTGCTCCGTCACTTCCGCTTTTGCAGAACGGCGGTTTTTTCCAATACCTCTTCCATAGTATTGGAAAACTGAAAAATGGCGATCCGCAAGTTTTTTGCTGTCCGTTACTGTGGCAGACAGCCTTTTTTTTGCGGCAATATGGCCCAAAAAAAGGCCAGCAATAACGGGCCGCAGAAACACGGCAAGTGTAAAAGTAGCCTTAGGGGTATTCTTCCCTCAGCAGCTGACACTGAAACATTTGTCTGCTTATGTAATTGAACTTACCAAAAAACTCGCTAGTATCCATTCTTGAGTTTTGCCTTCATTGCCAGATTCAGGATCCAATACGCACTCCTTGAAGACAGGAAACTGTGTGTTGGTGAAAAAGTTCATAAGGATAACACTTAATCCCAGATTTGATGGTCCTTTCCAAGTGCTGCTGATGACACCAACCTCTGTAAAACTGAGGGGAAGACCCACACATCACATTCCAAGAAAGCTCCCTTACCAGAAGATACATCCAAGCCAGAATGATGCTGTGGATGCCCTACATGACCGGATAGATGACCTACCTGATGAAGAATACACATCTTTGACTGAGCATGCTGTTGAATATGAGACTCTGACTGCAATGCCATGAACCCCCGTTAGGGACAGATCTCCTGATCTCCCATTTACGAAAACTCTGTACGGAGGGGGGTGTATGCACTAGGCATGCGTTAGCTCACCAGCAGCATGAAAGCGTTCCAGTGCTTTGGGACAGGAGGTAAGGATAGGGCAATTGATATCTAAGGGGGGATTGTGATGGCAATATGTATATATTTCATATAGATCTCACTTGCATATATACTCATATATACTCACAACTAATATATACACTATAATCAATTGCTTAAAATGGCCGCCGCAAACCAAACATAAAGAGGAACTGAACAACAAATATCCTGAGCTGGTATCTCAATTTTGTCCTAATTACAGAAAAGGTGACAGTTGCACTTTAGTTGCTTGATCAACATTTATATATGCCTTGATCACAATATTCCATATATATTTAGATAACCAATAACAGAGGAGTTTGACCATATGGTAATTAACTAACCACCCCTTTCTACAGTATATACGGCATCATCAGTTGGGGATCTCAATGGGTTTAGTGGCCTCTCCGTGAAGGGGAGGTGCTTCTGGATTTCAACCCTTGATTCTGTGTTCCGTGTCGCTTTCTACTGAGCCACAACAGACCTTTTATTTGGGTGTTTAGTGTGGGGTTTTAGTTCTGTTATCTATGTTTTAGTCGGTTTTGCATAACAGTTGTTTTTCATTTCCTCTGTTTGTCCTATCACCTTTTTCGGTATAGCTGTGAGTAATCACTGTCATATTAGGCTAAAGCAAAGGTGAAAAACTGTGCAATATTGAAATATAACTTTTAATTTATTATTTTAAAATACCAATTATATAAAAAAAAAACCTAGTGACGTATTGTGCAAAGAAAGCAAAACAAATATAACTGGCAGAAATACCTGAAACTTTGTTCTGCCTTCCTCCACATATGATGCGGTATGGATTCTAGCATACAGATAAACCTTCATCCATTTCCTCAGTAAAGAGACTGTATAGGTTCTCAAGTCTATATTCATTGAGATGGTGAAGGATGAACAACAATAGTAGATGATATTGTGAGATATGCGATATAATGGATGATCAGGTAAAAACTAGAAAGGAAATAACAGTGCATCAGTACTTGGCACATTGCAGCATGTTACAGGATGCAATAACATGAATATCAGAGATTACAGAGCTAACACAGCATAAGGCAGATACACAGTTATCATGGCTATCTTAAGGCAAGTTCAAGCTGTCAGCATTGTACTACTTTAAACAGGCAAACATCTATCTGCATACAGAGAAACAGCAATATGAAACAAAGCACAACATGTCTAAATACACACTCTGCTATACATTGGCTGCATAACTGTTCTAACATAACACACACATGTAAGTACATTTGTGCCTCACCGGAATCCGCTTATCAAGAGCAATGATCTGCAGGAAGACAGAGCCAGGAACAAGTGTGTAAGACTCAAGGTCCTGGGGAAAATGGCTACTCTTGCCGGGGAAACCAGGGGGGCGGTTCTAGTCAGAGCACAGGCTTAAAGCAAAATGCTCCTGAATACAGGAACAGGATAAATGTGTACCTAATGACCACTAATGGTGACAACTGGTACTACATTGTGAATTAACTTGCTGCTCATTAATGGGCAGAACAACTTGATAATGGATGGACCTTTATGGACATATATATAACATATGCCCCTAGATTCCACTGGTATCCACCCTGTGTCTCTCATGTTTGCCTGGATTGGGCCCTCTATGAGCATATAATTCTGCTATAGGATATATACATACATCCTTCTGGAATAAAATCAGGTTATATATCTTTAACCAACATTAACCCCTTCCCGACCCATGACGCCACGTAGGCGTCATGAAAGTCGGTGCCAATCTGACCCATGACGCCTATGTGGCGTCATGGAAAGATCGCGTCCCTGCAGATCGGGTGAAAGGGTTAACTCCCATTTCACCCGATCTGCAGGGACAGGGGGAGTGGTAGTTTAGCCCAAGGGGGGTTGCTTCACCCCCCCGTGGCTACGATCGCTCTGATTGGCTGTTGAAAGTGAAACTGCCAATCAGAGCGATTTGTGATATTTCACCTATTATAACTGGTGAAATATTACAATCCAGCCATGGCCGATGCTGCAATATCATCGGCCATGGCTGGAAACACTAATGTGCCCCCACCCCACCCCACCGATCGCCACCCCAGCCCTCCGATTTGTCCGGTACACTGCTCCGGCTCCCCTCCGTCCTGTGCTCCGCTCCCCCCGTGCTCTTGTCCGCTCCCCCCATGCTCCAATCACCCCCCCCGTGCTCCAATCACCCCCCCTGCACTCCGATCCACCCCCCCGTGCTCCGTTCCACCCCCCCGTGCTCCGTTCAACCCCCCGTGCTCCGTTCCACCCCCCATGCTCCGTTCCACCCCCCCGCGCTCCGATCCACCCCCCCATGCTCCGATCCTCCCCGTGCTCCCCCCCACCCCATCATACTTACCGATCCTGCTGGGGTCCGTCCGTCTTCTCCCTGGGCGCCGCCATCTTCCAAAATGGCGGGCGCATGCGCAGTGCGCCCGCCGAATCTGCCGGCCGGCAGATTTGTTCCAAAGTGCATTTTGATCACTGAGATATAATCTATCACAGTGATCAAAATAAAAAAAATATTAAGTGACCCCACCCCTTTGTCACCCCCATAGGTAGGGACAATAAAAAAATAAAGAATTTTTTTTTCCACTAATGTTAGAATAGGGTTAAGGTTAGGGGTAGGTTTAGGGTTAGGGCTAGGGTTAGGGGTAGGGTTAGGGTTAGGGGTAGGGCTAGGGTTAGGGGTAGGGATAGGGCTAGGGTTAGGGTTAGGGCTAGGGTTAGGGCTAGGGTTAGGGTTTTGGTATGTGCACACGTATTCTGGTCCTCTGCGTATTTTTCCACTGCGGATTTGATAAATCCGCAGTGCTAAACAGCTGCGGATTTACTGCGTTTTTTCTGCGCATTTCACTGCGGTTTTACAACTGCGCTTTTCTATTGGAGAAGTTGTAAAACCCCTGCGGAATCCGCAGAAAGAAGTGACATGCTGCGGAATGTAAACCGCTGCGTTTCCGTGCAGTTTTTCTGCAGCATGTGTACAGCGATTTTTGTTTCCCATAGGTTTACATTGAACTGTAAACTCATGGGAAACTGGAGCGGATCCGCAGCGTTTTCCGCAGCGTGTGCACATACCTTTAGAATTAGGCTAAGTGCACACGGTGCGGATTTGGCTGCAGATCCGCAGCGGATTGGCCGCTGCGTATTCGCAGCAGTGTTCCATCAGGTTTACAGTTCCATGTAAACCTATGGAAAACCAAATCCGCTGTGCCCATGGTGCAGAAAATACCGCGCGGAAACGCTGCGTTGTATTTTCCGCAGCATGTCAATTCTTTGTGCGGATTCCGCAGCGTTTTACACCTGTTCCTCAATAGGAATCCACAGGTGAAATCCGCACAAAAAACACCGGAAATCCACGGAAAATCCGCAGGTAAAACGCAGTGCCTTTTACCCGCGGATTTTTCAAAAATGATGCTGAAAAATCTCACACGAATCCGCAACGTGGGCACATAGCCTTAGGGTTAGGGTTGGAATTAGGGTTATGGCTACAGTTGGGATTAGGGTTAGGGGGGTGTTGGGGTTAGTGTTGGAGGTAGAATTGAGGGGTTTCCACTGTTTAGGCACATCAGGGGTCTCCAAACGCAACATGGCGCCACCATTGATTCCAGCCAATCTTGTATTCAAAAAGTCAAATGGTGCTCCCTCACTTCCGAGCCCCGACGTGTGCCCAAACAGTGGGGTACCAGCATACTCAGGATAAACTGCGCAACAATTACTGGGGTCCAAATTCTCCTGTTACCCTTGTGAAAATAAAAAAATGCTTGCTAAAACATCATTTTTGAGGAAAGAAAAATGATTTTTTATTTTCACGGCTCTGCGTTGTAAACGTCTGTGAAGCACTTGGGGGTTCAAAGTGCTCACCACATATCTAGATAAGTTCCTTGGGGGGTCTAGTTTCTAAAATGGGGTCACTTGTGGGGGGTTTCTACTGTTTAGGCACACCAGGGGCTCTGCAAACGCAACGTGACGCCCGCAGACCATTCCATCAAAGTCTGCATTTCAAAAGTCACTACTTCCCTTCTGAGCCCCGACGTGTGCCCAAACAGTGGTTTACACCCACACATGGGGTATCAGCGTACTCAGGACAAACTGGACAACAACATTTGGGGTCCAATTTCTCCTATTACCCTTGGCAAAATAGGAAATTCTAGGCTAAAAAATCATTTTTGAGGAAAGAAAAATTATTTTTTATTTTCATGGCTCTGCGTTATAAACTTCTGTGAAGCACCTGGGAGTTTAAAGTGCTCAATATGCATCTAGATAAGTTCCTTGGGGGGTCTAGTTTCCAAAATGGGGTCACTTGTGGGGGAGCTCCAATGTTTAGGCACACAGGGGCTCTCCAAATGCGACATGGTGTCCGCTAACATTTGGAGCTAATTTTCCATTCAAAAAGTCAAATGGCGCGCCTTCCCTTCCGAGCCCTGCCGTGCGCCCAAACAGTGGTTTACCCCCACATATGAGGTATCGATGTACTCGGGAGAAATTGCCCAAGAAATTTTAGGATCCATTTTATCCTATTGCCCATGTGAAAATGAAAAAATGGAGGCGAAAAGAATTTTTTTGTGAAAAAAAGTACTTTTTCATATTTACAGATCAATTTGTGAAGCACCTGAGGGTTTAAAGTGCTCACTAGGCATCTAGATAAGTTCCTTGGGGGGTCTAGTTTCCAAAATGGGGTCACTTGTGGGGGAGCGCCAAAGTTTAGGCACACAGGGGCTCTCCAAACGCGACATGGTGTCCGCTAACGATGGAGATAATTTTTCATTCAAAAAGTCAAATGGCGCTCCTTCCCTTCCGAGCTTTACCATGTGCCCAAACAGTGGTTAACCCCCATATATGAGGTATTGGTGTACTCAGGAGAAATTGCCCAAGAAATTTTAGGATCCATTTTATCCTGTTGCCCATGTGAAAATGAAAAAATTGAGGCTAAAAGAATTTTTTTGTGAAAAAAAAGTACTTTTTCATTTTTACGGATCAATTTGTGAAGCACCTGGGGGTTCAAAGTGCTCACTATGCATCTAGATAAGTTCCTTGGGGCGTCTAGTTTCCAAAATGGGGTCACTTGTGGGGGAGCTCCAATTTTTACGCACGCGGGGGCTCTCCAAACATGACATGGTGTCCGCTAAAGAGTGGAGCCAATTTTTCATTCAAAAAGTCAAATGGCGCTCCTTCCCTTCCAAGCCCTGCCGTGCGCCCAAACAGTGGTTTACCCCCACATATGAGGTATCAGCGTACTCAGGACAAATTGGACAACAACTTTCGTGGTTCAGTTTCTCCTTTTACCATTGGGAAAATAAAAAAATTGTTGCTAAAAGATAATTTTTGTGACTAAAAAGTTAAATGTTCATTTTTTCCTTCCATGTTGCTTCTGCTGCTGTGAAGTATCTGAAGGGTTAATAAACTTCTTGAATGTGTTTTTGAGTAACTTGAGGGGTGCATTTTTTAGAATGGTGTCACTTTTGGGTATTTTCAGCCATATAGACCCCTCAAACTGACTTCAAATGTGAGGTGGTCCCTAAAAAAAATGGTTTTGTAAATTTCGTTGTAAAAATGAGAAATCGCTGGTCAAATTTTAACCCTTATAACTTCCTAGCAAAAAAAAATTTTGTTTCCAAAATTGTGCTGATGTAAAGTATACATGTGGGAAATGTTATTTATTAACTATTTTGTGTCACATATCTCTCTGGTTTAACAGAATAAAAATTCAAAATGTGAAAATTGCGAAATTTTCAAAATTTTCGCCAAATTTCCGTTTTTATCACAAATAAACGCAGAATTTATTGACCTAAATTTACCACTAACATGAAGCCCAATATGTCACGAAAAAACAGTCTCAGAACCGCTAGGATCCGTTGAAGCGTTCCTGAGTTATTACCTCATAAAGGGACACTGGTCAGAATTGCAAAAAACAGCAAGGTCTTTAAGGTCAAAATAGGCTGGGTCATGAAGGGGTTAAGTAAAACATCAGGTTATTATATCAATTTATATATAAAAGGTTAATTATAATGGATTTAAAATACCCAAAGAATGAGAATGAATCATGTCCAAAATAACACTGCTGGAATATGCAGGCCCCAATTAATTGCCTGCAAATACCCCTTAGGGATAAGTAGGAACATAGTGACACAACCGGTCTGCTTGTCACAATAGCCTTTACTTACATATCAAGAATGCCAAGCTAGGTAAAGGTAGATCAGAATAAAGCGATGACAAGATTAGCATAATTATTATGCATAATATGTGGCTCATTGCTCAACCCCTCCCCTTTTAAATACCTTCCCCTACTGGTGTTTTCTGCTGGTGATAGACTTTGTTGAATTCATTCACTTTGTTGTAGTTTGTGCTGGTTACAGTAGCTTTGTGTGTGATTCCTGTATTCCTTAGGGAACTGCTCTTCTAGTGATCTTAGGAGCTGCTTAGGACATTTAGAGTAAGCCGCTGTCAAGTGGATGCGCCATTACATTATGTTTGGGTGCCAACCTCCACTATCAGGCAGGGACAAACCGGGGTCAGAGAAGGTTTTTTTTCCTAGTCTGAATAGGGACCTGTCAGGTTCAGGTATTTGTATCTTACCCGTATCAATGTGCTTTGGCAGTCATAACAGAGATTGAGTTGACCTGGGGGCTAAGGAACCAATATTGGCTCTAACCAATTTGCTGCTGAGATTAGGGAGGGATATTGAAAGCAGGGGAGAAACAGGTTTTGGAACTCAGAGACTTGAGGGTCGCCCCACTTGATAATAAACCAGTGGCTGTGAATGAGTTTGTGAATTTTGTAGGCATGGACTTGATAAGTATGGACAAACGATATTCATTTGTCTGAGTTGGTGTGATTTCATAAAGTAAGAATTCAGCTCTTGTTGAGAGCCTCCTCTAGATAAACCCTAGCCCCGAATTTAAAATGCATATAAAGTCTTCTGTTTTTAGTGTCAGGTTGAGTCACAATCCTATTGACCCTCATGAAATATGTTGTTGGGATGGAGTTTTTCATAGATGTGGGTTGTCAGCTTGAAAAGTGAAGAAGGTTGTGTTTTTTCAGTGCCGTTGACGTATAAGTCAGTGTGTAATCTGCCTTATACATCACGTTAAGAAAATTAATTTCAACTGAGTCAGAAGGGATTCAAATGGGAGGCTGCCACAGAAGTTGAGCACCTTCAGGACCTTCCTAGAGGACCAATGGGATTTGCTGCAGTATCTGAGCATGTGATCCTTGATTTCAAACGAAAGATCTTACCCTGGGCATGCTCAGAAGGGAAAAGTAGGACTTAGCACCAAAAACGTCTGCTCGCCACTGCTCAGTACTGGCTACAATGGCAGAAGCTGGAAAGGCAGCAGTAACCCTTTGCACAGTGTCAGACTGAGCGAGACGCTGGGACCGACGTCTCCACTGAGCAGACTCCACTGCAGCTGGAGAAGAATGGGAGATCGCAGTGGAGATGGCCTGAGATTCCCCTTGTGCAGAAGCGGCAACTCAACCCCTAACACCTTCACTGCTTGTTTGTTTCTAGAAATCACCCATAGAATCAAAATTGTCACTATACTCATAGATGAATTCACAAAGAATATATATAGGTCACTGCGCCAAATAACATAGTTAGCAAGGTCGAAAAAAGACATTTGTCCATCCAGTTCAGCCTATGTTCCATCAGAATAAAACCCCAGAGCTATGTCCTTCTAAAGAACCTAATAACTGTAAGATACAATATTTTTACGCTCCAGGAAGACATCCAGGAAGTCATCTCTTGAACCCCTCCACTGAGTTCGCCATCACCACCTCCTCAGGCAAGGAATTCCAGATTCTCATTGTCCTAACAGTAAAGAATCCTTTTCTATGTTGTTGGAAAAACCTTCTCTCATCCAGACGCAGAGAATGCCCCCTTGTGACCGTCACCTTCCTTGGTATAGACAGATCCTCAGAGATATTTGTATTGTCCCCTTATATACTGTACATGGTTATTAGATTGCCCCTCAGTCGTCTTTTTTCTAGGCTAAATAATCCTAATTTTTCTAATCTCTCCGGGTATTGTAGTTCCCCTATCCCCTTTATTAATTTTGTTGTACTCGCTCTAGTTCCATTATATCCTTCCTGAGCACCGATGCCCAAAACTGTATACAGTACTCCATGTGCGGTCTAACCAGGGATTTGTACAGAGGCAGTATAATGCTCTCATCATGTGTATCCAGACCTCTTTTAATGCACCCCATGATCCTGTTTGCCTTGGCAGCTGCTGCCTGGCACTGGCTGCTCCAGATAAGTTTATCATTAACTAGGATCCCCAAGTCCTTCTCCATGTCAGATTTACCCAGTGGTTTCCCATTCAGTGTGTAATGGTGATATTGATTTCATCTTCCCATGTGTATAACCTTACATTGATCATTGTTAAACTGCATCTGCCACCTCTCGGCCCAAGTTTACAACTATCAAGATCAATCTTTAGCTGAATACTATCTTCTCTTGTATTGACTGCTTTATATAGTTTTGTATCATCTGCAAATATCGATATTTTACTGTGTAAACCTTCTACCAGATCGTTAATAAATATGTTGATGAGAATAGGTCCCAACACTGACCCCTGAGGCACCCCACAGGTCACAGTGACCTAGTTAGAGAATATACCATTTATAACCACCCTCTGCTTTCTATCACTAAGCCAGTTACTTATCCATTTACACACATTTTTCCCCCGACCCAGCATTCTCATTTTGTATACCAACCTCTTGTGTGGCACGGTATCAAACGCTTTGGAAAAATCAAGATATACCACATCCAATGACACACCTTGGTCCAGTCTATAGCTTACCTCTTCATAATAACTGATTAAATTGGCTTGACAGGAGCGATTCCTCATAAACCCATCGTGATATGCTGTTAAACAGTTATTCTCACTGAGATAATCCAGAATAACATCCCTCAGAAACCCTTCAAATATTTTACCAAAAATAGAGGTTAGACTACTGGCCTATAATTTCCAGGTTCACTTTTAGAGCCCTTTTTGAATATTGGTACCACATTTGCTATGCACCAGTCCTATGGTGCATAGTCTTCTCACACAGGTCTCGGGCCACAGAAACTTCACTTGTTTACTCCCTACAGTCAGGGTGAGTGAGAGCCCATCAGCTGCTTTTGTGTCACCTAGCATAACACATCTTTCTCAATCCACCATAATATCTCCGCCTGCACCTCACTCATAGTCTAGCAGTTTGTCCTGTTCTCCGTACTCCACCTTATCTCAGCACAGCAGCCACCCCTTGTTACCACAGTTATGGCCACGTAAAAGAATGTTTCCTCCTACATGTGCCAAAGCTAAGAGCTTGCACTCCACCATCTCCAATCTGTTGGCTATGGAAATGCTGCCCCTTCACCTGGTGGATACAAACAGTTTCAGAAAGTTGATGGCCATTGCAGTCCCCTAGTTCCAGTTGCCAAGTCACCATTACTTCTCTAAGAAAGTTGTGCCTACGCTACACCAGCATTTTGCAGATATCACCCGTTACTTGAAAAAAATCTATGTCTGCCAGGGTGCATTTCACCTCTGACACCTGGATGAGCAAACATGGGCAGAGGCATTACATCTCACTGACTGGTCACTGGGAGACTCTGGTGGCTGTGGGGGCAGGCGGTCAAGTGGCTGCTTCATAAGTTTTTAAATCCCCAAGGCTTGTGGGACAAACCTCTGTATCTAGCAGTTCCTTCACTTCTTCTGGCTCCTCCAGCTCCTTTAAGGCCTACACCTGTACCCTCAACCTCACCCTTAATCAGACATGCATTCCAACAGTGCTGATAGAATCACCCCACCTCCACACTGCGCAACCATGGCTCACCACAATCAGGCAGTGTTCAAATTAATATGCCTTGCAGATTGCAGTCACACAGCTATTACTGTCACCACTGAACCTGGAGCCAGGGAAGACCATGTGCGATAACAGTGCAAACTTTGTGGCAGACCTACACAGGGGCAACCTCACACATGTGCCTTGCATGGCTCATGTCCTCAACCTAGTGTTACAGCAATTTATCTGTTAGAGATCTTTCAGCCTACTGGTTAACCGTTTGATTTACGATGTTTTGACGCAGTGGAATTCCAATCTACACGTGTTGCAACGACTGTGGCAGCAGTGATGAACTCTGGTGCAGTATATTCTTTTGCATAGCCTGGGCCAGTGCAGTATAGACGTGGTGCAAATCATGCTTGTGGAGTTGGCACAGATGAAAGACCTCTGCACCCTTCTGCACAGTTTCAAAATGGCTACTAAGATGGTTAGCGCTCACAATGCCATCATCAGCATCACTATTCCGGTCATCCACATGCTGGAGCACACATTGAATAGTCTGCATGAGGAGGTGATCCTAGAGGAAGAGGTGGAAGCAGAGGAGGATGCAGAAGGGATAACAATATCTCAAATTTCCAGACTGTCGTCACACAGGGAAGGTGGCTTGTTTCTGCACTATCTTCAACATGATCCCCATATTCTTAGGGTTAAAAATAGTGCTGACTACCTGCCACTCTGTTACATCACGGTATAAGAATAAATTTAGCCAGATGCTTTCCCCCTGGAAAGGGATGTGCGCATGCCATAGTATCAGAGCACCCTTGTAGACAATCTTAAGAGTGGTTTTCCTCAAGACAGCAGTGAGACACACAGTGTGCATCCCAGTTTTAGATGTCTGATCCCGGGAACATCAAAGCATCATGGCAAAAACATTAGCAGCAGCAGTGTAAGTGGCATAAGCAATTTCTGTGCACTGTTTCACACATTTTTTAGACCAGCCCGTGCATAACAGAGCACAAGTCTGACACATAGTGAATGACTGGAGAGGATGGTGCAGGAGTATCTGGAGCTCAATATCAATGCCATCAGGGGAAGTTTGGACCCTTTTCAATTTTGGACTTCAAAAATGGAAGAGTGCGCTGAGCTTGCCTGTCATGCCTTGGAGGTTTTGTCATGCTTGGCAGCCAGCGTTCTCTTGGAACATGTCTTCAGCACTACTGGTGGTGTCTTGACAGATAAGCACATTCGGCTGTCCTTCAAAAGTCCTCCTAATTTTCATCAAATTGAACAAGTCATGGATCTCCAATAATTTTTGCACCCCAGTCACAGAATTGGCAGACTAGATGAAGGTGTAGTTTTTAGTGTCATCTATTGTTCTCACATTTTTGCAGTCTGTGGCACCTTTATGGTGTATTCTGTGTCTGCTGCTGCTACTGCTGCTGATGTTATAAACTTTTTTTAAATGTGGAGTCTCAAAGTTGGATATCTATTTGGTAGGTTGCCTGTAGTAGAAGGTCTGTCAGAGGCCTATTATATTGTTTACTCTGTGGAAATTGATGCCACTTTAGTGGTGTGTGACAATTTTTTTTTTTAAATGTGGAAACTCCAAGTTGGGACTCGATCTGGAGGGTTGCCTGTGGTGGAAGATGTGTCGGAGGCTTATTATAAAATTTATACTCTGTGGAAATTGATGCCACTTTAGTGGTGTGTGACAATCATTATTGGAAATGTGGAGACTCCAAGTTGGGTCTCCATCTGGTGGGTTGCCTGTGGTGGAAGGTGTGTCAGAGGCCTATTATACTGCTTCTACTATGTTGAAATTGATACCACTTTAGTGGTGTGTGACAATTATTATTGAAATCTGGAGACTCCAAGTTGGTTCTCCATCTGGTGTGCTGCCTGTGGTGGAAGGTGTGTCAGAGGCCTGATATATTGTTTCTATTCTGTGGAAATTAAAGCCATTTTAGTTGTGGGACAATTATTTTTTGAAACGTGGAGACTCCAAGATGGGTGTCCATCTGGTGGGTTAATCAAGAAAAAAAGGTGAACCAGCTTCCAAAATATTTTTCTCCAAAGCTTTGAGAAAGATCACCTAGCGTGTTTGAAATGCGTTGCTGCTACTCCTGGTTATGTGAACCATGTCCTGCCTAATCCTGTTTTATCTGTGAACCAATAAACTTTGGAGAAAAATATTTTGGAAGCTGGTTCACCTTTTTTTCTTGATTTGCTATACGTGAAACTACATGAGTTCCGTGCTTCCTCACAACACATGCCGCTGCAGGTGAGCTGTTTTTTTCTTTTTTATCTTGCATCTGGTGGGTTGCCTGTGGTGGAAAATGTGTCAGATGCTTATTATAATATTTATATTCAGTGGAAATTGATGCCACTTTAGTGGTGTGTGACAATCATTTTTTGAAATGTGGAGACTCCAAGTGTGTTAGTAGTTAGGCCTGGGTGTGGCTAGCGAATTTGAAATCAGCTTCCCAAAGATGTGATAAAACACAGTTAATTTATGTTTTAAGGGGGGCAATCACTTTTTCACACAAGGACCTGTAGATTTCAATTTCATTTTCCCTTAATAATAATGACCTTCATTTAAAAACTGCATTTTGTGTGTACTTGTTTTTATCTTTATACCACAAAGGGGAATTTCAATTAATGGAAAAACCCCAAAAAGAGTGTTTATACAAGAAATATAGATTTATTTAACCATAAAATATACATAAATATCACAAGGTAGAGCTAGTCATGTAGGGTGGGGGAAATAGCTATCCACATATCACAATGTATTACACAATGGTATAGACACGACCAATAGATAACCAAATCGGGGTAAAAAGTACCAGAAAAAATACAAGTAGATACCATAATATAGTTATAGGCATATATTAAGCAGCACAAGTATATAGAAATATAGATTAGCCTAGTAGAATCAGCGTAAATCCATAGACACAAAGTGTCATAGTGCAAAATGTAGCAAATTGTAGCAAGTGCTAAGCCTAGGTGTAACGCTATAGAATATATTAATAGGCTGTTCAGTAAAGGTAGTATGCTTTCATATATTACCTATTCAGGAGTGTGGAAGCCGGACCCCTGCCTGCCGCCTCAACGCGCGTTTCGCCGATCTTCTTCTTCTTAATTTTTCATTAATTGAAATTCCCCTTTGTGGTATATGCATTATTAGAGTGATCCATTTTGATGGATATCTTTTGGTGGAATTAGATGTTCTAATTGTTTTTATCTTTGTCTAATAATTCAGTTTATTTGATGATCTGAAACATTTAAGTGTGACAAACGTAACAGAATTTGGAAATCAGGAAAGGGGCAAACAATTTTTCTCACAACTGTATCTCTCTTAATTCTATTGCTATGTATGCGCCTTCTTCCATTTGAAAACCTATGTCTTTATATAAAAGACATTTCTTGTTTTAACCCCTCTGTGACCTTAGACGTACTATCCCGTCGAGGTGCCCTGGGCTTATCTGACCCTGGACGGGATAGTACGTCATAGCCGATCGGCCGCGCTCACGGGGGGAGCGCGGCCGATCGCGGCCGGGTGTCAGCTGCTTATCGCAGCTGACATCCGGCACTATGTGCCAGGAGCGGTCACGGACCGCCCCCGGCACATTAACCCCTGGCACACCGCGATCAAAGATGATCGCGATGTGCCGGCGGTGCAGGGAAGCACCGCGCAGGGAGGGGGCTCCCTGCGGGCTTCCCTGAGACCCCCGGAGCAACGCGATGTGATCGCGTTGCTGTGAGGGTCTTACCTCCCTCCCTGCTCCCTCCAGACCCGGATCCAAGATGGCTGCGGATCCGGGTCCTGCAGGGAGGGAGGTGGCTTCACAGAGCCTGCTCAGAGCAGGCACTGTGAAGCCTGCAGCGCTGCATGTCAGATCAGTGATCTGACAGAGTGCTGTGCAAACTGTCAGATCACTGATCTGTGATGTCCCCCCCTGGGACAAAGTAAAAAAGTAAAAAAAAATATTTTCCAAATATGTAAAAAAAAAAAAAAAAAAAAAATTCCAAAATAATGAAAAAAAAAAAAATATTATTCCCATAAATACATTTCTTCATCTAAATAAAAAAAAAACCCAATAAAAGTACACATATTTAGTATCGCCGCGTCCGTAACGACCCGACCTATAAAACTGTCCCACTAGTTAACCCCTTCAGTAAACACCGTAAGAAAAAAAAAAAAAAAAGAGGCAAAAAACAACGCTTTATTATCATACCGCCGAACAAAAAGTGGAATAACACGCGATCAAAAGGACAGATATAAATAACCATGGTACCGCTGAAAGCGTCATATTGTCCCGCAAAAAAAGAGCTGCCATACAGCATCATCAGCAAAAAAATAAAAAAGTTATAGTCCTGAGAATAAAGCGATGCAAAAATAATTATTTTTTCTGTAAAATAGTTTTTATCGTATAAAAGCGCCAAACCATAAAAAAATGATATAAATGAGGTATCGCTGTAATCGTACTGACCCGAAGAATAAAACTGATTTATCAATTTTACCAAACGCGGAACGGTATAAACGCCTCCCCCAATTGAAATTCATGAATAGCTGGCTTTTGGTCATTCTTCCTCACAAAAATCGGAATAAAAAGCGATCAAAAAATGTCACGTGCCCAAAAATGTTTTCAATAAAAACGTCAACTCGTCCCGCAAAAAACAAGACCTCACATGACTCTGTGGACCAAAATATGGAAAAATTATAGCTCTCAAAATGTGGTATTGCAAAAAATATTTTTTGCAATAAAAAGGGTCTTTCAGTGTGTGACGGCTGCCAATCATAAAAATCCGCTAAAAAACTCGCTATAAAAGTAAATCAAACCCCCCTTCATCACCCCCTTAGTTAGGGAAAAATAAAAAAAAATGTATTTATTTCCATTTTCCCATTAGGGCTAGGGTTAGGGCTAGGGCTAGGGTTAGGGCTAGGGTTAGGGCTAGGGCTAGGGTTAGGGCTAGGGTTAGGGCTAGGGTTAGGGCTAGGGCTAGGGTTAGGGCTAGGGTTAGGGTTAGGGCTAGGGTTAGGGCTAGGGCTAGGGTTAGGGCTAAGGTTAGGGCTAGGGTTAGGGCTAGGGTTAGGGTTAGGGTTAGGGCTACGGTTAGGGTTAGGGTTGGGGCTACAGTTAGGGTTGGGGCTAAAGTTAGGGTTAGGGTTTAGATTACATTTACAGTTGGGAATAGGGTTGGGATTAGGGTTAGGGGTGTGTCAGGGTTAGAGGTGTGGTTAGGGTTACCGTTGGAATTAGGGTTAGGGGTGTGTTTAGATTAGGGTTTCAGTTATAATTGGGGGGTTTCCACTGTTTCGGCACATAAGGGGCTCTCCAAACACGACATGGCGTCCGATCTCAATTCCAGCCAATTCTGCGTTGAAAAAGTAAAACAGTGCTCCTTCCCTTCCGAGCTCTCCTGTGTGCCCAAACAGGGGTTTACCCCAACATATGGGGTATCAGCGTACTCAGGACAAATTGGACAACAACTTTTGTGGACCAATTTCTCCTGTTACCCTTGGGAAAATACAAAACTGGGGGCTAAAAAATAATTTTTGTGGGAAAACAAAAAGATTTTTTATTTTCACGGCTCTGCGTTATAAACTGTAGTGAAACACTTGGGGGTTCAAAGTTCTCACAACACATCTAGATAAGTTCATAGAGGGGTCTAGTTTCCAATATGGGGTCACTTGTGGGGGGTTTCTACTGTTTAGGTACATTAGGGGCTCTGCAAACGCAATGTGACGCCTGCAGACCAATCCATCTAAGTCTGCATTCCAAATGATGCTCCTTCCCTTCCGAGCCCTCCCATGCGCCCAAACGGTGGTTCCCCCCCACATATCGGGTATCAGCATACTCAGGACAAATTGGACAACAACATTTAGGGTCCAATTTCTCCTGCTAACCTTGGAAAAATACAAAACTGGGGGCTAAAATATAATTTTTGTGGAAAAAAAAATATTTTTTATTTGCATGGCTCTGCGTTATAAACTGTAGTGAAATACTTGGGGGTTCAAAGCTCTCACAACACATCAAGATGAGTTCCTTAGGGGGTCTACTTTCCAAAATGGTGTCACTTGTGGGGGGTTTCTACTGTTTAGGTACATTAGGGGCTCTGCAAACGCAATGTGATGCCTGCAGACCATTCCATCTAAGTCTGCATTCCAAATGGCGCTCCTTCCCTTTCGAGCCCTCCCATGCGCCCAAACGGTGGTTCCCCCCCACATATGGGGTATCAACGTACTCAGGACAAATTGGACAACAACTTTTGGGGTCCAATTTCTCCTGTTACCCTAGGGAAAATACAAAACTGGGGGCTAAAAAATAATTTTTGTGGGAAAAAAATTTTGTTTTATTTTTATGGCTCTGCATTATAAACTTCTTTGAAGCCCTTGGTGGGTCAAAGTGCTCACCACACATCCAGATAAGTTCCTTAGGGGGTCTACTTTCCAAAATGGTGTCACTTGTGGGGGGTTTCTACTGTTTAGGTACATTAGGGGCTCTGCAAACGCAATGTGATGCCTGCAGACCATTCCATCTAAGTCTGCATTCCAAATGGCGCTCCTTCCCTTTCGAGCCCTCCCATGCGCCCAAACGGTGGTTCCCCCCCACATATGGGGTATCAACGTACTCAGGACAAATTGGACAACAACTTTTGGGGTCCAATTTCTCCTGTTACCCTAGGGAAAATACAAAACTGGGGGCTAAAAAATAATTTTTGTGGGAAAAAAATTTTGTTTTATTTTTATGGCTCTGCATTATAAACTTCTTTGAAGCCCTTGGTGGGTCAAAGTGCTCACCACACATCCAGATAAGTTCCTTAGGGGGTCTACTTTCCAAAATGGTGTCACTTGTGGGGGGTTTCAATGTTTAGGCACATCAGTGGCTCTCCAAACGCAACATGGCGTCCCATCTCAATTCCTGTCAATTTTGCATTGAAAAGTCAAACGGCGCTCCTTCCCTTCCGAGCTCTCCCATGCGCCCAAACAGTGGTTTACTGCCACATATGGGGTATCAGCATACTCAGGACAAATTGGACAACAACTTTTGAGGTCCAATTTCTTCTCTTACCCTTGGAAAAATAAAAAATTGGGGGCAAAAATATAATTTTTGTGAAAAAATATGATTTTTTATTTTTACGGTTCTGCATTATAAACTTCTGTGAAGCACTTGGTGGGTCGAGTCACCACACCTCTAGATAAGTTCCTTAGGGGGTCTACTTTCCAAAATGGTGTCACTTGTGGGGGGTTTCAATGTTTAGGCACATCAGTGGCTCTCCAAACGCAACATGGCGTCCCATCTCAATTTCTGTCAATTTTGCATTGAAAAGTCAAACTGCGCTCCTTCCCTTCCGAGCTCTCCCATGCGCCCAAACAGTGGTTTACTGCCACATATGGGGTATCAGCGTACTCAGGACAAATTGGACAACAACTTTTGAGGTCCAATTTCTTCTCTTACCCTTGGAAAAATAAAAAATTGGGGGCAAAAATATAATTTTTGTGAAAAAATATGATTTTTTATTTTTACGGTTCTGCATTATAAACTTCTGTGAATCACTTGGTGGGTCAAAGTGCTCACCACACCTCTAGATAAGTTCCTTAGGGGGTCTACTTTCCAAAATGGTGTCACTTGTGGGGGGTTTCAATGTTTAGGCACATCAGTGGCTCTCCAAACGCAACATGGCGTCCCATCTCAATTCCTGTCAATTTTGCATTGAAAAGTCAAATAGCGCTCCTTCCCTTCCGAGCTCTCCCATGCGCCCAAACAGTGGTTTACTGCCACATATGGGGTATCAGCGTACTCAGGACAAATTGGACAACAACTTTTTGGGTCCAATTTCTCCTGTTACCCTTGGTAAAATAAAACAAATTGGAGCTGAAGTAAATTTTTTGTGTAAAAAAGTTAAATGTTCATTTTTATTTAAACATTCCAAAAATTCCTATTAAACACCTGAAGGGTTAATAAACTTCTTGAATGTGGTTTTGAGCACCTTGAGGGGTGCAGTTTTTAGAATGGTGTCACACTTGGGCATTTTCTATCATATAGACCCCTCAAAATGACTTCAAATGAGACGTGGTCCCTAAAAAAAAATGGTGTTGTAAAAATGAGAAATTGCTGGTCAACTTTTAACCCTTATAACTCCCTAACAAAAAAAAAAAATTGGTTCCAAAATTATGCTGATGTAAAGGAGACATGTGGGAAATGTTACTTATTAAGTATTTTGTGTGACATATCTCTGTGATTTAATTGCATAAAAATTCAAAGTTTGAAAATTGCGAAATTTTCAAAATTTTCGCCAAATTTCCGTTTTTTTCACAAATAAACGCAGGTACTATCAAAGAAATTTTACCACTATCATGAAGTACAATATGTCTTGAGAAAACAATGTCAGAATCACCAGGATCCGTTGAAGCGTTTCGGAGTTATAACCTCATAAAGGGACAGTGGTCAGAATTGTAAAAATTGGCCTGGTCATTGACGTGCAAACCACCCTTGGGGGTAAAGGGGTTAAATCTCTCATATATGATTTTAACTTCTAGTTTTCTGCTGTTAGCAGAATGACTACATAAGCGGAATTGTTGTAACTAGGCATATGATGATATACACTTTGAGTATATAGTATATGTGTATGTTGTATTGTTGTATATATGTTTCATAGCTGACTAAAGAACCTAGTAATTAAGACAAGTCTCCTACCACAGGTCTAGGTTGTATTTAAATATAATTCACCACGGTGCATTAATATTAAAAAACAGTGAAAAGTTCAAATATTAGACTTTCTGTTCAACCTTCTTGGTTGCAGAAGTGCCAACATCAATACCAAGATAGTGGAGAGTTCATGTTTCTGTCTCGACTGTGGTGTGCTTTTGAAATGGTACATGCAAGAAAGTGACTGAACGCTCCAAATTTGAAATTGTTGCTAAGGAGATTAAAGTGTTTATAAAAAAAAGTTTTCCACAATGATAAAAATCTAACCCAATAGTTAATTTTCCACAGAATTGTGTAGCTTGTTATAAATATCTGATTTTCTTCTTGATAACTTTAAATCAGGGTAAGTAATCGAAAACTTTTCCGTGTTTTCAGTGTAATTTCAGTCATCAAAAGTGACATAATCTCAATAAAAAAAGGCATCAAGTTCAAGAGGCCAAGGTCAAACAAATGTGCGAAAATTGTCTTATTTTCATTCATATTGTTATTGGTTTGGCATCTGTGTGTCTGCATTTTACATGCATCATTCCTTTGCCATCCACATGGCATCTGGTTTTATTCATGAATATTTTAAAATGTACAATTCCAAGTACAGTTTTCTTTATTAATAATCACAATGTATCCATAAAAATCAGATGCAACAGATTATCTATATGAGATTCAATTTTTTTGTTTTGTGTTCCCTTAGACTTGAATGGACGAGTCTCATCCAATACTTGGAAAAGAATTGAGCAGGAGAGCTTTGCAGTCTATAAAGAGGGCTGCGCTAACAAACACGAGAAGAACCTGTATTACTTTTATATAAGTAATTGCCATAAAATCATGTTTCCAAAACATTTAATAAAATAAAGGTAAAGTGGTCAACCTTTTTAATTGCACGGTACTGCAATTCATTGCCGGTAAAGGTTTGGTCATCCTAAGATTGCTCTCCTCATCTCTCTAATAGTGGATAAATAAAAAAATTATTAGATAGTATTTAAGGCGCAAATCATTAATATTATAATAAAACATGTTACTAGGCGTTGAAGATTATGCAAATTGGACTATGTGTATGAAAATAATGCACAGAGAATGAAAAATGTGATAGACATGTAGTATATTTTTTATGGGGAAAAATGTCTAAGTGATATATGAAATAGGGTCCCAAGAAACCATATAAAGAAAATCCTTTACAATATAACCTTTATTGAACCATGTTAAAATTATAATCGCCATTATTCCCAAAGACTGTAGTGATTCATATATCAAAATTATATGAAATATAATATGAAAAGTTATATACACCCTTGTCACATAAATGGAATTATTAATATCAAGATCAATAAAGTAGTTCACATAGATATTCAAAATGTCCCAGGTCTACACAGACAACTGTATATTAGATTACCCTTAGAACCCCCACCTAATGCAAGTCAACCTAATATTCGGTATCAAAGCATACTGTAATACATAGAAATACAAAGGATACCCCATACTTCAGACATGGACAATAAAAATGATAGAGTGAGGAAGATGGAAGTCTCTCTAGCCCTGATGTGACCCTGAGAACAATCCCTTCTACCCTTCTATACTGGAGGGGATGGCACCCAAAAATGAATAAATGCAGTTGACTGTTCCTAAGTAGTAATGAATTATATAATTTTTGAAAATGTATGAATATTCCTACCAGATAAAAGTAAAAGTAATAAAGGTAACTTGGTTTCATGCCGTCTTTGCAAATCTGATTCGTGTTGGCTCATCTAATGTACTCAGGTATTTTTCTACACCTCTTTGTGCTTTATAAAAATGTTACTATAAGAATTATTTATTGTGTTTCCTGTGCCACATCTCTGACATATCTCAAGATTTGACTTCCATGGCGCATGTTTGAGACATTAGCAATTGCTAAGGGAGCTGCCAGCAGCGGATTTTGATTGTTTGAGTGCCGAAAGTGTATCCAGCAGAACATTTCTCAGGCAACCTTTAGTAACCACATTGATACCACTATTTTGAAAGCTATAATTGAAAACTGTTACACTTTTTCAATAAGCTCACCAAACCGTACAAACTTAACACATATAAACAAAACATAACAGAGGATAAACTTGTTTTTATCATGCAACATTCAAGAAGATGTATAGAGGTACACTGAGTGTAAGAATTGAGTGTTCAATTAAATCTCCCAATGCATGCTCTATAGTCCAATCTTAAACCAACATATGTGCCATCTCATAAAGCCTCTTACATATGCACCTGTCTGCTTTGATATAGAAAAATTGAAATAAGTAAGTGGAACTGAATAACGAGTCTGAATAACTAAATAACTTTGTGCCACCACTCATGATGTATGTAGTGTCAGAAATTTGTTGGTGTTCTCTATGGATGTTCTGCTATTTTTTAATTCCTTTTAAATAAAGAATTGAAAAATATTTTTTGCATCTGTTGAGCTGGAATCTTTCCTTTTTTCTTAAATTCTTTACATAATGGGTTCATATTACAATGAGACAAAAGGTTTGAGTTTTTACAAGTGATAGTTTGTCCTTGCCTTATTAATTCTTTAAGAAAGTGAAATATCAATGAAAGAAGTCTAACCTAACTTCATCACAAGCTGTAACTCTTTTCTTGTTAAATGCCAATTAATGGTACAAAATTTAGAAATTGAAATCATAATAAAAATAGTAATTGTCTTGTTGATACTTAAGGAGGAAAAATATTCTACAATCTATGTTCAGAGAGCAATATTCTCCATGGGTTCACTTTGTAAAAATCTGTAACCCATGTAGTCTAATTTTTTTTATGTATGAAATAGAGCCGACTGCAGCTCTTGCAAAATGTAAAGGGACCCAAAAATGGACCGTTGTCATATGTTTTCCATTTATTGTGCTTCCTTTGTACAGATGAAGAACGGCTCACATGATTTAGTGTTAATGTACTTAGCTCTGGTGTGCTGCTGTCCTTGCTTCTTATGGTTTTTCATGTATATGTTATGCTGCCACCCTGTGGTTCAACTATATGATTCTGTTGTGGGTTTGAGGACCTGAACTCAAGCAATTATTGTACAATGTTACTTAGGGTAGATTACTCCAGAGGGTTTTTTTTATTTCATCGCTGGAGTGGTATCACTAATGTAAGTTTCCCGACATCTTCTGACTGACTGGAAGCCAGAGGTCAAAACCTCTCATTGTACCCAGCCAACAATGGAGCAATCTGGCAGGTCACGAGCAATTCGAAACCGACCTGCACGTCACTGATAAAGATGAAGATGGTGGATGTTAAGTATGAAACTTAATTAAAAAAAATAAATACTACAGTGGTGCTTTAAAAAGTTAAAAGCAGTAAAAGAGTCAAATGAATATAAATCACATGTGACCATAATAAGACAAACCATTGTACCGCTGTAACAGATAGACAACTGGCCTGAACATATACAAATCTGAAGGACCACACCGTGATATGCCCTGGCTGCCATGGTCGCACTCGAACTTTTTGCAACGTTAAAGAACTATGTCTTTTTATTTAAGACTAATGTGTTACCCCCGGAAATGCCATTTGGCTACTGTCATTATAAACTACTAGATTGTGGCCCGATTCTAACGCATCGGGTATTCTAGAATATGCATGTCCCCTAGTATATGGACAATGATGATTCCAGAATTCGCGGCAGACTGTGCCCGTCGCTGATTGGTCGAGGCAACCTTTATGACATCATCGTCACCATGGCAACCATTATGACATCATCGTCGCTGTGCGCATCGCTGTGCGCATCGCTGATTGGTCGAGGCCTGGCGGCCTCGACCAATCAGAGACGCGGGATCTACATCCTTTATGACATCATCGTCGCTGTGCCCGTTGCTGTTTGGTCGAGGCCTGGTGGCATCGACCAATCAGAGACGCGGGATTTCTACGTCGATACTGTGCCTGTCGCTGATTGGTCGAGGCCTGGTGGCCTCGACCAATCAGAGACGCGGGATTTCCAGGACAGACAGACAGACAGACAGACAGATGGAAAAACCCTTAGACAATTATATATATAGATAGATATATATATACTAGATGCAATTAAAGGGAACCTTTCACCAGAAATAACGCTATTAACCAGCAGATATGTGGTTAACCTGGAAGTTAACAGCAGTATTATGCTGTCCAGCCCCTGCACACAGCTGAATTCCGCAGGGAGAAAATGAACTTTTTTCTCCCCACCAGCATTCAGTTTTCAGTCAAGGATGCAGGGGCACCGCTGTTTCAGTCACCGCTTCGAGTATACAGAGTGGCCGCTGACTGACAGCTGAACCCTAAAGCAGAGGGAGTGTAATTCAGTGCTGGGGGTGCAGTTACAGGAGTGCCCCTACCTCCATGACTGAAAACCGAATGCTGGCTAATAGCTTTATTTCTGGTGACAGCTTCTCTTTAAGTAAAAAATGTGTACGTGTTCTATAAATCTATAGCTTTAAAATCATATGGTAAATAATATTGTTACTCATATACTGAAAAAAAAATTAAAGAGATGAACTGGAATATAAGATGGAGTGAATGCAGCATGTAAGCGCATGTTCACACTGGCCACTAAACAGACAAAACCAAAGATAAAAACATAATAAGTCAACCCCCTGCAGTTTTCAAATAAAAAGCAATAGTGCATGAATTTAATATAGGTTGATTAGATAGCATAATTTGGATTAAAAAAATGTAACAGCCAACCCACCACGTCATGGTGACCTTATTCGAGACGGTCCTAACCTCTAATATTTAAACTTTACCATTTGTCAAGTGACATGCATGTGGATAAGGGCTGAGAAGGACAGACCCAGGTAGTAGGCACGCATTCATGGGGAACCACATCAATATAATGACCAGCTCAAAAGAAAGACTGGCCACACCTTAAAGGGACTCTGTCACCTGAATTTGGAGGGAACAGGTTTCAGCCATGGAGGCGGGGTTTTCGGGTGTCTGATTCACCCTTTCCTTACCCGCTGGCTGCATGCTGGCTGCAATATTGGACTGAAGTTCATTCTCTGTCCTCCGTAGTACATGCCTGCACAAGGAGAGTAGATTTACTCTCAGCTGTTCAGTTGATTGTGATGTTGTTTTATAGAGAACTGTTCACTATTCTCTTCCTGCTAAACTGGTCACATAATGGTAAAGTGGCTGGTGATCTGAATGAAATGTAGTTTTTTTTATTTCTCATCTCCATTAATTAGATATTAGCCTGTAGAGTTTATATGCTAATTTTCACTAAAAGCAAGTGAGCATTAGACGAGATTCTTGTATGGGGAGGGGGTGTTTACTTTTTCCTCTGCATGATGCTGCCAAATTATTATGAGGAGACGCCATGCAGGGGAAAAAAAACCTCCCTTATCGAACATCCGTACTGGCATATAAATATTACAAGCCAATATCTTCATAACATAAGTGAGAACTAAATAATAAAAAAAATGTTTTATTCAGCTTTTCAGCTAGTTTATCATGATGTGACCAGATTAAAATGTAAATTTATTTATTTATGGTACAAGATCCTCTTTAAAGGGAGTCCATCACCCCTGAAATGCATTTTAAATGGACTATAAAGTGTTGTAGGGTACTTAGTCCATATAAAACCCATTCTAGCACTGTTCCTGTAATTATGATTCTTATGCAAATGAGGAGGCTTTGGTGCAACCTTGGCATGGCGAACAGTTTGGCGCAACATTATGCCTACTCATTTCCGTATTGGGGCCCTTCCCCCTATTCTGATTAACAGTGCTTGATTACCAGAGCAAGTGATGTCTGAATGTTGCTAGTACATGTGTGAAAATGGGCATTCTTATCCCTGTCTCCTTTCTTCTGATGCTGCATGCTACACTAATATACCCAGAAGTGCAGTGAGCAGTGTCAGAAGAAAGGAGACAGAGATGAGAAAACACATGGCCACACTGTCAATCAGAAGTGGGATAAGGGCCCAAATAAGCAAATGAGGATGCAGAAAAGTACACTAAAGCCTTCTCATTTGCATATTAATTAAAAGTAATTTTTTGAAGTACTATACCAGTAACAGGTATAAGGCTAGTATGGTTGTTATGGGGCTATGTCCCTTAATACACTGTTGAAACCATTTTGGGAGTCACTTACTTCCTTTAAGTACACATTTTCCTCCATGTTTTTATCCTGTGTAGTTTGTTATTTAAATTGTGGAGAGTATTGGGTAAGTTCTAATGCACCAAAACAACTTGAGACAGTATATGATCTACATCAGAGCATTCCTCTCCGAATCACACCACAACTTCAGTTAAATGCTTTTGTGGATGTTTGTGGAAATATTCAAGACACCTGAATGGAGTTCCACAAGAAACTGCAGATTGCTGCTGCTGAAGCCCAAAAGAGGTTCCTAGAGATAGACTATGGTTGTCCACAATGGTGTGTAGAAAACACTCTAATCTAATTCATTAGATAAGGCCTTTAGTAGACAATCTGGATTGTAAAAAGTACATATTGTATATACTCATTTATAAGCAGACCCAAGTATAAACCGAGCACCTTATTTTGCCACAAAAAACTGGGAAACTTATTGATTTGAGTGTAAGCCGGGTATGCATTGTCCCCTCATCCCCATCCTGGTATGGATGGTTCCTCATCCCCATACTTGTCTGCATGGCTCCTTATTCCCAACCTTGTCTGCATGGCTCCTTATTCCCATCCTTGTCAGAATGTCTTCTTATTCCCATCCTTGTATGCATGGCTCCTTATTCCCAACCTTGTATGCATGGCCCCTTATTCCCAACCTTGTCTGAATGGCTCCTTATTCCCAACCTTGTCTGAATGGCTCCTTATTCCCATCCTTGTCAGAATGTCCTCTTATTCCCATCCTTGCATGCATGGTGCCTTATTCCCATCATTGTATGCATGGCTCCTTATTCACATCCTTGTATTCATGGCTCCTTATTACCATCCTTGTATACATGGTTCCTTATCCTTATCCTTGCATGCATGGCCCCATGAGAAAAGAATTTAGAAAAATCCTACTTACCTTCCCTGCATGCCCTCGCAGCATCTCGTTCCGGTGACAGCAGCTCCTGCGGCCAAGCTATCACGTGTCCCTGCTCATTACGGTAATGAATATTCACCTTTCTCCATGCCTATTGGAGTGGAGAGGGGTGAATATTTATTACCTTAATGAGCGGGCACCCATGATAGCCGGGCAGCTGCTGGAAGCCGGCGGCTGTGGCTGTAACTGTGCGCACAGTGCAGTAAATATTCATTTCTCTTCAGCAGCAGGCACAGGCTTTAATCACAGCCGCTGGCTCCTGCCTCCTGTGACCCATAGCTCCACCGCTCCTCCTCCCTCGCCATCTTCTGGGAAAATGACTCGTTTATAAGACGAGAGGGGCGTTTTCAGCACAGAAAAAGTGTTGAAAAATTTGGCTTATACACAAGTATATAAGGTATATACTCTACAACTAGTCAAGAAATTTCACTGGAAATATCCCTTCAATTTCCACTGAGCATCCTTATGGAGTAACCTTAACCCCTTCATGACCCAGCCTATTTTGACCTTAATGACCTGGCTGTTTTTTGCAATTCTGACCAGTGTCCCTTTATGAGGTAATAACTCAGGAACGCTTCAACGGATCCTAGCGGTTCTGAGATTGTTTTTTACTGACATATTGGGCTTCATGATAGTGGTAAATTTAGGTCAATAAATTCTGCATTTATTTGTGATAAAAACGGAAATTTGGCAAAAATTTTGAAAATTTCGCAATTTTCACATTTTTAATTTTTATTCTGTTAAACCAGAGAGTTATGTGACACAAAATATTTAATAAATAACATTTCCCACATGTCTACTTTACATCAGCACAATTTTGGAAACAATTTTTTTTTGCTAGGAAGTTATAAGGGTTAAAATTTGACCAGCGATTTCTCATTTTTACAACGAAATTTACAAAACCATTTTTTTTAGGGACCACCTCACATTTGAAGTCAGTTTGAGGGGTCAATATGGCTGAAAATACCCAAAATTGACACCATTCTAAAAACTGCACCCCTCAAGGTGCACAAAACCACATTCAAGAAGTTTATTAACCCTTCAGGTGCTTCACAGCAGCAGAAGCAACATGGAAGGAAAAAATTAACATTTAACTTTTTAGTCACAAAAATGATCTTTTAGCAACAATTGTTTTATTTTCCCAATGGTAAAAGGAGAAACTGAACCAAGAAAGTTGTTGTACAATTTGTCCTGAGTACGCTGATACCTCATATGTGGGGGTAAACCACTGTTTGGGCGCACGGCAGGGCTTGGAAGGGAAGGAGTGCCATTTGACTTTTTGAATGAAAAATTATCTCGATCGTTAGCGGACACCATGTCATGTTTGGAGAGCCCCTGTGTGCCTAAACATTGGAGCTCCCCCACAAGTGACCCCATTTTGGAAACTGGACCCCCCAAGGAACTTATCTAGATGCATATTGAGCACTTTAAACCTCCAGGTGCTTCATAGAAGTTTATAACGCAGAGCCATGAAAATAAAAAATAATTTCTCTTTCATCAAAAATAATTTTTTAGCCTGGAATTTCCTATTTTGCCAAGGGTAATAAGAGAAGTTGGACCCCACATTTTGTTTTCCAGTTTGTCCTGAGTACGGTGATACCCCATATGTGGGGGTAAACCACTGTTTGGGCGCACGGCAGGGCTTGGAAGGGAAGGCACGCCATTTGGCTTTTTAAATGGAAAATTAGCTCCAATCATTAGCGGACACCATGTCGCGTTTGCAGGGCCCCTGTGTGCCTAAACATTGCAGATCCCCCACAAATGACCCCATTTTGGAAACTAGACCCCCAAAAGGAACTAATCTAGATGTGTGGGGAGCACTTTGAACCCCCAAGTGCTTCACAGAAGTTTATAACACAGAGCCATGAAAAAAAAAATTATTTTCTCAAAAATGATTTTTTAGCCCACAATTTTTTATTTTCCCAAGGGTAACAGGAGAAATTTGACCCCAAAAGTTGTTGTCCAGTTTCTTCTGAGTACGCTGATACCCCATATGTGGGGGTAAACCACTGTTTGGGCACACGTCGGTGTTTGGAAGGGAAGTAGTGATGTTTTGAAATGCAGACTTTGATGGAATGCTCTGCGGGCGTCACGTTGCGTTTGCAGAGCCCCTGATGTGGCTAAACAGTAGAAACTCCCAACAAGTGACCCCATTTTGGAAACTAGACCCCCAAAGGAACTTATCTAGATGTGTGGGGAGCACTTTGAACCCCCAAGTGCTTCACAGATGTTTATAACGCAGAGCAGTGAAAATAATAAATACATTTTCTTTCCTCAAAAATAATATTTTAGCTCAGAATTATTTATTTTCCCAAGGGTTACAGGAGAAATTGGACCGCAAAAGTTGTTGTCCAGTTTCTCCTGAGTACGCCGATACCCCATGTGTGGGGGTAAACCACTGTTTGGGCACACGTCGGGGTTTGGAAGGGAAGTAGTGATGTTTTGAAATGCAGACTTTGATGGAATGCTCTGTGGGCGCCATGTTGCGTTTGCAGAGCCCCTGATGTGGCTTAACAGTAGAAACCCCCCACAAGTGACCCCATTTTGGAAACTAGACCCCCAATGGAACTTATCTAGATGTGTGGTGAGCACTTTGAACCCCCAAGTGCTTCACAGATGTTTATAACGCAGAGCAGTGAAAATAATAAATACATTTTCTTTCCTGAAAAATAATTTTTTAGCCCAGAATTTTTTAATTTTCCCAAGGGTAACGGGAGAAATTTGGCCCCAATAGTTGTTGTCCAGTTTCTCCTGAGTACGGTGATACCCCATATGTGGGGGGAAACCACTGTTTGGGCACATGCCGGGGCTTGGAAGTGAAGTAGTGATGTTTTGAAATGCAGACTTTGATGGAATGCTCTGTGGGCGTCACGTTGCGTTTGCAGAGACCCTGATGTGGCTAAACAGTAGAAACCCCCCACAAGTGACCCCATTTTGGAAACTAGACCCCCAAAGGAACTTATCTAGATATGTGGTGAGCACTTTGAACCCCCAAGTGCTTCACAGACGTTTACAACGCAGAGCCGTGAAAATAAAAAATTATTTTTCTTTCCTCAAAAATGATGTTTTAGCAAGCAATTTTTTATTTTCACAAGGGTAATAGGAGAAATTGGACCCCAGTAATTGTTGTGCAGTTTGTCCTGAGTATGCTGGTACCCCATATGTGGGGTTAAACCACTGTTTGGGCACACGTCGGGGCTCGGAAGTGAGGGAGCACCATTTGACTTTTTGAATACAAGATTGGCTGGAATCAATGGTGGCGCCATGTTGCGTTTGGAGACCCCTGATGTGCCTAAACAGTGGAAACCCCTCAATTCTACCTCCAACACTAACCCCAACACACCCCTAACCCTAATCTCAACTCTAGCCATAACCCTAATTACACCCCTAACCACAACCCTAATTCCAACCCTAACCCTAAGGCTATGTGCCCACGTTGCGGATTCGTGTGAGATTTTTCAGCACCATTTTTCAAAAATCTGCAGATATCTGCGTTTTACCTGTGGATTTACCGCGGATTTCCAGTGTTTTTTGTGCGGATTTCACCTGCGGATTCCTATTGAGGAACAGATGTAAAACGCTGCGGAATCCGCACAAAGAATTGACATGCTGCGGAAAATACAACGCAGCGTTTCCGCACGGTATTTTCCGCACCATGGGCACAGCGGATTTGGTTTTCCATATGTTTACTTGGTACTGTAAACCTGATGGAACACTGCTGCGAATCCGCAGCGGCCAATCCGCTGCGGATCAGAAGCCAAATTCGCACCGTGTGCACATAGCCTAATTCTAAAGGTATGTGCACACACTGCGGATCCGCAGCAGTTTCCCATGAGTTTACAGTTCAATGTAAACCTATAGGAAACAAAAATCGCTGTACATATGCTGCGGAAAAACTGTACGGAAACGCAGGGGTTTACATTCCGCAGCATGTCACTTCTTTCTGCGGATTCCGCAGCGGTTTTACAACTGCTCCAATAGTAAACTGCAGTTGTAAAACCGCAGTGAAATGCGCAGAAAAACCGCGGTAAATCCGCGATAAATCCGCAGCGGTTTAGCACTGCGGATTTATCAAATCCGCTGCGGAAAAATCCGCAGAAGACCAGAATACGTGTGCACATATCGAAACCCTAACCCTAACCCAAACCCTAGTTCTTACCCCAACCTTAGTGGAAGAAAAAAATATTCTTTATTTTATTGTCCCTACCTATGGGGGTGACAAAGGGGGGGGGGTCATTTAGTATTTTTTTTATTTTGATCACTGTGATAGGTCACAGTGATCAAAATGCACTTGAAACGAATCTGCCGGCCGGCAGACTCGGCGGGCGCACTGCGCATGCGCCCGCCATTTTGGAAGAGAGTGGCGCCCAGGAAAGAAGACGGACGGACCACGGGAGGCTCCGTAAGTATGATGGGGTGGGGGGGAGCACGGGGGGTGGATCGGAGCATGGGGTGGCGGATCGGAGCACGGGGGGTGGATCGGAGCACGGGGGGTGGATTGGCGCACCGGGGGGTGGATTGGCGCACCGGGGGAATGGATCGGAGTGCAGGGCGGGTGGATTGGAGTGCAGGGGGGGTGGTTGGAGCACGGGGGTGAGATTGGAGCATGGGGATGAGCGGACAAGAGCACGGGGGGAGCGGACAGGAGGACGCAGGGGAGCGGAGCTGTGTACCGGACAGATCGGTGGCTTGGGGGGGCGATCGGTGGGGGGGGGGGCAGACCAGTGTTTCCAGCCATGGCCGATGATATTGCAGCATCGGCCATGGCTGGATTGTAATATTTCACCAGTTTTAATAGGTGAAATATTACAAATCGCTCTGATTGGCAGTTTCACTTTCAACAGCCAATCAGAGCGATCGTAGCCACGGGGGGGGGGGGGGGGGTGAAGCCACCCCCCATGGGCTGTACTAGCACTCCCCCTGTCCCTGCAGATCGGGTGAAATGGGAGTTAACCCTTTCACCCGATCTGCAGGGACGCGACCATTCTGTGACACAGCATATGCGTCACAGGTCGGATTGGCACCGACTTTCATGACGCATACGCTGTGTCACAGGTCGGGAAGGGGTTAAGGCCGGAGTCACACTACTGTAGAATAAGGACGAGTGTTATGCAAGAAAACATTGCATAGCACTCAGCCCAATGTTGAACTATGGGCAGCTCACATCAGCGATTATTTTCTCAGTCGTATTCTGTGTGCGTGTAAAATCGCAGCATGTGATTGTCACCAAGACTCGGCCGAGACTCGCCTATACAAGCCTTTGGGTACAAGAAAAAAATTGCACAGCACTCGGACCATGCGAGTGTTGTACGATTTTTATGCACCGAATTTCCCACCGTGCTCGTGCTTACATCACATAGGTGAAGTGCGTTCATTGGCTGTGAACTCGTAGCACCTGTCTGACAGCACCGCGAGCAGGAGAACTTTCTTACACTCGAGATGCCGTCAGACAGGGAATAGAAGATCACAAGGAGACACTAAGCACACGCTGCTCAGTGTCTGTGCTGGATGGCAGGCTGTATGGTTGCATAATGCAACCATGCAGCCTGCCATCTAGATGTAACAGAGATTGACCCATCCATCCTGTTACAAATGAATTATCATCATCTCTGCGGAAAGGTGAGTAATATTATTATTATTATTCATTTTTATAGTACCATTTATTCCATGGCGCTTTACATGTAAAAAAAGGCATACATAGACAAGTATAATAAACATGAGCAATACAAGGCACACACAAGTACAGAAGGAGAGAGTACCCTGCCCACGAAGGCTCACAGTCTACAGGGGATGGGTGAGGAATATGGTTATATCTGTTCTATTCTAACCTGTCACTCTGTGATTTTACTGTATGTGGCACATGAATTGCCGGCTTTTATTCTATCTACTCATTTATATACATATATATATATATATATATATATATATATATGTGTGTATATATTAGTCGAAGGTCGGCTCACTTAGCTGCTCCTCGAGGCACACCTGACGATGTCTTACCAGAAGTTCCATCTGCCTATGTTGCTGTTGAAATTGCTGTATTAGGAATTTTAGTCTCCTGCTGTACCTGGTGCTGCTACTGTTAGCTCGGGATTAGGTGCTTGAGTTGCTCCTCCATTTTGTCCGACTGCTGTTCCATCCCTGTAGCTGCCTTCACCCAGGACATGCGGTTTATCCACTGCATTTGTTCCTAGAACGTTGCCCGCATCTGAAACACCACTCATGGAAGGTTGGCTCACCTAGCTGTTCCTCGAGGTAGAAACAGGCACACGTGTGGTTAAAGTCTCTGGGTGGTTTATTGCATCATAAACCAAAAACCCAAACTGGTAACAGAAAGACAGCCTGTCCGGCTCAAATGAAAATAAAAAGTTTATATACAGTCCTGCCCAGTTCCTCTGGGACAACACATATTTGTCACACATTTAACTCTCTCCAGCTACACCCTGTAGGGGAGATATGGTGGGTAGGCATCCCACTCATCGCTGACCTACCATGAAAACCAGGCCCATATAGCGACTGGATTGCTCTCAGCAAATATCATGCTGGAGAAAACACTTTTGGCTTTCACATCACACAGGAAAGCAATCTTTGCAACAGATATCTCCCCTCACATATGGCACCAGTGGCCCTGTCACTAAATATATATATATATATATATATATTTATATATATATATATACACCGTATTTTTCAGACTACAAGACGCACTTTTTTCCCCAAAAATGTTAGGGGAAAATGGGGGTGCGTCTTGTAGTCGCAATATACTTACAAATCATGCGGCAGCGGCAGCGGCGGCGGTCCCGATGCAGCCTCCCTTCCCATGCTGGTGCGGCTGTGGCTGTGCTGCGGGCAGGGGCTATGCTGTGGGGCTGCGGGGCTGTGGCAGCAGCTCTCTGGGCTCAGTGGGGGCTCCGATGGCATTTCGAAAAAGCCCGGAGGTCCCCCGCTCATCCGTTAATGGCATGTTGCGGTGGCCTCCGAGAACATGGGCGCAGGGAAAATGGCCGCCGGGCCGGCGCACGCTCAGATTCAAATCTCGTCAACGAGATCTCGTCTCCCGACATCTCGGGGCGAGATCTCGGCAACAAGATCTGAATCTGAGTGTGCGCCAGCCGGCGGCCATTTTCCCGGCGCCCATGTTCTCGGAGGCCACCGCAACATGGCCATGCCATTAACGGATGAGCGGGGGGCCACCGGGCTTTGACGAAATGCTGTCGGAGCCCTCACTGAGCCCAGAGAGCTGCTGCCACAGCCCCACAGCACAGCCCCTGCCCCGCAGCACAGTCCCTGCCCCGCAGCACAGCCCCTGCCCTGGAGCCCAGCCCCTGCCCCAGAGCCCAGCCACTGCCCCGGAGCCCAGCCACTGTTCCGGAGCACAGCCCCTGCCCTGGAGCACAGCCACTATTCCAGACCACAGCCCCTGCCCCGGAGCACAGCCACTGTTCTGGAGCGGAGCACAGCCCCTGCCCCGGAGCACAGCCACTACCCCGAAGCACAGAGCCTCCACCTCTGCCCAAGCACAGAGCACCAGCCTGGGATGGGATTTCCTGGAGGCCAACGCACCAGCCTGGACCACCGAAAGACCCCTGTGACCACTTCTCCACCTGTGCCGATCCTTTCACTGGTAAGCTGAATTCGGACTGTAAGACGTACCGCCATTTGAAACATTTTTTTTCCCCTTATTTTTATTCTGAAAATTTGAGGTGCGTCTTATGGTCCGGTGCGTCTTATAGTCTGAAAAATACGATATATATATGTATACACACAGTGTATACATATATATATATATATATATATATATATATATGTACAGAGCAAAAGTTTGGACACACCTTCTCATTTAAAGATTTTTCTGTATTTTCATGACTATGAAAATTGTAAATTCACACTGAAGGCATCAAAATTATGAATTAACACATGTGGAATTATATACTTAACAAAAAAGTGTGCAACAACTGAAAATACGTATTTTGTGCATGTAGTCCTCCGTATGCCATCCGTATTGCATCCGTGTAGCGTTTTTTTCTTGCAACCTTGCAAAATGGACATTTAATGGTTTTGAGGCCTTAAAATAATTTAAGTTATCATCAGCAACCCTATTTATTGCCTCTACAACAGGTGGCAGCTTCCAATCTGGCCATTTTGTTGCTGTGCTTGTGTTGGTGTATTGTTTTGTTGGCAATATGTCAGACAGACTTAGGTTCACCCCAACTGAACGTATTCTATACAACTGGGTTTCATCACGCCGCATTGAGCAGCCATACTCAGTGATAGTGGATCCGGGGAGGAGGAGACGAATGTGGATCCATCCACTTTTGAGGCAACGCTCTCTCTGCGGAACATCCCGACAAGTTTTATGAATATTGTCACAAGAGCATTGCCACCTTTGATCTTTTGTTGGAGACAGTGCACTCTGGGATCACCTTTCAGGACACCAGGATGCGCAAATGTATATCTGCTGAGGAGCGTCTTCTCCATACGTTACGGAATGTATTCCTCCTCATCATACTCTATGTTGATGATGTGTCTCTAAATGTCTTATCTAGTTCTGCTTACCAGTTTTGTTTCATTTATTCTTAATATATCTCAAATCTCTACTCTTTGCACTAAGAATATGTTATTTATGTTAAATTCACATAGGCAGTGCACATTTGATATGATAGTCTAGCTTGTTAGTTTCACACTGTAATTGTGCTCTATATGAATTGTGTAAAACCTTGAACCAGTTTTAATGTTTTTTTTTAAACATTTGTTTTCTTTTAACTTCCTTACAACTGGAAGTCTACAATCTCAGGCATAGTCCGGTCTACCTGTTCAGTAATATGGTCACGACTTCATCAAGTGGTCATGCCTGAGCCCAAGAAGGAAGACTGGTTGCATATTGCCTGGGGATTTGAGGAGCACTGCCAATTTCCCAATTGTATTGGAGCCCTTGATGGGAAGCACATCCGTGTGTGTAAGCCGCCGAACTCAGGGTCCCAATTCTATAATTATAAACAATATTTTTCTGTAGTGTTGTTGGCTCGGGTTGACAGTCACTACAGGTTTTTAATTGTAGACATTGGGGCCTATGGAAGAACTGGAGACTCTAGAGTCTTCAATTCTTCCATTATGGGTCGGCGGCTGCGCAATAACCAGTTGGACCTACCACCACCAGGTCAGCTTCCAGCCTCCAATCAAGATTCCGTGCCTAATGTCCTTGTTGCAGATGAGGCCTTTCAATTAACCAGGCATGTAATTAGGCCATATCCCCGTTGAAACCTGGACCACTTGCGTAGGATCTTTAACTTGCCTCTATCACACGCAAGGCAACTGGTGGAGTGCGCCTTTGGCATTCTTTGTGCCAAATGGCTAGTCCTCCAGTCAGCTATTCAGCTGAGTGAATCCAATGTAAATGAGGTAATCAAAGCATATGTGGTCCTATATAACTTCACTCGACTTCCTGATTGATCCTCATCTGATAGTGCTGAAGGTGTGTTGGGCAATATGGGTACGCCTAGACCACATGTGATTCCTCAGCATCGTCCGCTCTCTGGACTGAAAGTACATTATATTTTCACTAATTATTTTGTGACACCTCAGGGTGCTACTCTTTGGCATGAGCATGCTGTATCTATGTTGTAAGTTTAAAATGTTTGTGTATATAAATATAAATTTTTCACTTAAGTTGGTGTGTGTGTTCAGTTTCTTTATCTTATAGATGTATTTTGTCATTTTTTAGCTTGAAGTAATTAATTCAATAAAAGACAAAACTTAGCATTTTTTTTATGTTTATAAAGCCAAAACATAACTTTTTTTTATGAAAACCATATTTCAGTCATATGGCTTTTGTGCCCAGAGAAATTTGGCAATAGCGTTTTTTCAAAATTTGTAAAACAAAATACGGTAATCAAACATAAACACATGTATGCAAAATCAGATACCAAAATACATGATAAATTTTGGTACATTGGTGGAGGTGATGGCAGGTGTCCAGCCTCTCTTTGTTGCTGGCTTTGGGGTCCAACTTGGCCTTCACCCTGTGGGGGTGCATAATCTTGACCATGATGTATGTTGTGGTCAGGATCAGATTGTTGAGCGGCGAAGTGTCCATAGGGATAATTTACATTAAACTCCTGGGGATTCTGGAAGCCACATGCCTCATACCCCCAATATGGCCATGTCATTCAAAGCCAGGTTGGGACCAGCCTCCAACACTGGGTCTGAACAAGTGGCCATATTGGACAGGTGGGTTATAGGATGCCATTTGGGCCTGTTGTGGCCAAAGTTGGTTTGGGGGAGAATGGGGGAATGGGTTGAGGTGTAGGCACCCGTGGAGGAGGTGCCTCAGATCCATATTGACCATGCACTTCTGGGTTGGGGTTAACTCGGAGCAGGTTACGGGGTAACAGCTGCCACCTCTCCAAGAACTCAAATACCTTATATGGGGTATTGGAGGGTGTGCATGCATCAATGAGGATCTGAATTGATCCTCGCACACGTAGCCGCACCTCACGGTGTAGGGGACGGAGGTACCGGGCCAGATTGCGGGAATATGCCTCCTCACCCTCATCCTGGGCAGCTCTGGACAGGTAATTCAGCACCCCCATGTCAACATGCCTCCTTGTATCAGAGGCAGGGATCTCTCGCCTTTGTCGCCCATGGCGGGCAATGACAGTAGGCTGAGGGGAGCCCTCAAGATGAACAGTGAACAGTAGGGCTGCTGCTGTTGCCTGGTTCCTCAAGGCTGCCGGGTGCTGGTGCAACTGCTGGTACAGGTACTGTTGCAGCTACTGGTGCAGGTGGAGCTTGGGGGATGCAGCTGGAAGGCTGAGAAGATGGGCCAGCCACCTCTTCACCTTCCCTGACCGGATCCATAATAGCCTCAGAATCCGACCCTGTCTCCCTCTCAGTGAGGTTGGACTGAGTTCTGTTATGAATTTTAAATAAAAAAAAAAGGTTGGAGATATAACCCTAAATAACATATGTGTAATGTGGTGTGATGTACTGTATGTACTTATGGTATGAGATCCATAATGGGAGCCAGAAATGGCAGGCGGTCGAAATAGATATACTTCCGCTTGGTCGGTGCTGCATCCCCACTCCTGGCCCTCTGCTGATGTTCCCACCTGTATTGGTCGCGGATGCTGTGCCAGCGTCTCCTAACATCTTCCACTGCAATGTCACATAATAATAATGTATTAGGACATTGCGCACATTGGATCAACAAGTTTATAGACATTTTATAAACTTGGATTTAAGGGGATACTGTGAAAACGTGTTATTTAGTGCAGTTAATATGATTTAGAAAACATGAGAGAACTTACTAATTTATTGCTGTCCCTCACGTGGACGGTCTGCAAAATCTCCAAAAAGTAGCCCACAGATCCTCCTCCATGCCACCTCTTTTCAAGCCCAATCGGAATAATGTGCATCCCTTTGGTCCCTAAGTTCTTGCCTTTCCTGGACCAGAACTATAAGCATTTCTACATTTATGTATGTAGACATGCTGCAGGACTCTGTGGAGGCATTCTTCCGGGATGTCTGGAGCGGTTTTTAATCTAATTAGCATGTCTAAGCTTCCTGATAATGACTTGGCCCATTTCCTGTCACCTGGAAAAGTCTTGTGTATTTCTCACAAGTCAGACGTGTTGTCTGTGTGTAATCCGTATTTTTCTCGCCCCCATAGACTTGCATTGGCGTATTTTTGGAGGAATACGCTGACAATCGCAGCATGCTGCGATTTTCTCAGCCCGTAAAATATGGTCGAGAAATATACGGCTGATGGAAGCTGCCCCATAGAGAAACACTGGTCCGAGTGCAATGCGTTGTTTTTGCGCCTTTCACTCGTCCGTATTTCTCTCTAACATGACGTTGGCATAAGGGAAAAAGTGGTGGTACTGTTAGTCACCTCTAGCTACAAGCCATATCCGGTCTGTCGGTAACAAGATGTCTCCTATTTCCTTGCTCCAGCAATGCATCTTGTATTTCTCGGCTCCTACTGTATGTGCTGACCAAGGTGAGAAGACATGGAACAGATCACTGGTAATGTAAGGCTTGTTAGCCTATACAAAGGATAAAAAGCCATAAATCCTTAGAATGAAACTCACGGTACATCCTTGCCTGGCTATTTTTTCTGTTTTATCTGGATTCTGTTCCTGATTCTGATATGTCTGTGTTATCGGATTATGCTACTGTGTGATCCTTTGGAATTGTCATAAAGTTCTTGTGGTTCCCCCCTTAGTACAGACATCTGACATGGTTGTACATCCACTCCCCTACTACTAAGCCCTGTCTATTATTTAGAATAGCCGGAGTTTCATTTTAAGCATTTCACTCATGTGAATATCTAATTTTTAGGTATTTACTGAGAGATTACCATTCAAAAAAAGAAAAAAAAAACAATCATGTTCTCATACACTTTATGCAGTTAATAGCCCTCTGTGTCTGTACTGCTACATGCTTAGGCAGTTAACTGGTTCATGCAGCTTTACATGAACACCTGGGCATTACACTATGGCTGGTCTGAATAACTAAAGCAATTGTTACCATCCACCTCTCGTGTCTCCCCTTTTCCTCATAGTTTGTAAGCTTGCGAGCAGGGCCCTCATTCCTCTTGGTATCCATTTTGAACTGTGATTTCTGTTATGCTGTAATGTCTATTGTCTGTACAAGTCCCCTCTATAATTTGTAAAGCGCTGCGGAATATGTTGGCGGCGCGCTATATAAATAAAATTATTATTATTATTATAAAATGCACAAGGAAAATTTTAGTTTTCATTTTTCCCATGATGATACCTTCTGCGAATAGTGAATTCTGCTTTGCAGAAATATTTTATTTTTGTGCTTGTCAACTCTTTGCATAAGTTTGTCAATACAAAGAAATCTAAGGAAATAAAAAAAGCAGAAATATTCCAATTACATTTAATAAAAATAATACTTTCCATAAGTCTTTTTTATATAAAAACATGTGTGGTATAAAATTGTCACCTTTTTCTTTTTATCTTCCTTGCATCTTTTTTGTTTTGTTCAATGCCAATAGTTTTGCTCTTACTATTTTACACACAACTATTCACACACAGATAAAAGTTCTAAACTGTATGGCTTCTGTCTAAAACTCGGTCATTGGAACCAAGTCTGCAGACTTCATACTTACAAGCAGTAGATTCATAGATGCTCTATAAAAGGCTGTCATTGATGCTGTCTAATGTCAACCCTCTTAGACTGTTTACTTTCCTCGTACACCATGTGGTCTAGATTAGGGAAAGTATTTGGAAACTGTATTTAAACATGGATAACTTCCCCAGGACTTCAGAAAATTTGGCCCTTGTTGAAGATTTACGACATTTACATGGAAAATATATCCACTGCTTCCTAATGAGTATTTGTGTTTCTCTGCCCTAAATGAAGAATTAACAATATGTTCTATTAGTAAAGGCGCTAGATGGCGTTGCAAACTTCTGCACAAAGCTATTCCAGTCTTTCTGAAACCTCATTAGAAGAAATTCTCAGAACATAATTTACTATACATCTCTGTGCAAAAGTATTGAACCATTGCATTTCAATATTAACCCCTTCACATTCCAAAGCTGTTTTCACCTTCATGACCAATTCTGAGCAGTGTCATTTTATGTGGTAATAACTCTGGCACACTTTATCGGATCCCACTGATTCTGAGACTGTTTTTCATGACATATGGTACTTCATGAAAGTGGTAAAATTTCTTTGATATGACTTTGATTTCCGAAAAAAAGTGGAAATTTGAAAAAATGTAGCATTTTTCAAAATTCAATCTTTATGCCCTTAAATCAGAGTTATGTCACACAAACTAGTTCATAAATAGCATTTCCCACATATCTACTTTCCATCAGCACAATTTTGGAAACATAATTTTTTTTTGTTAGAAAGTTATGAGTTAAAAGTTGACCAGTGATTTCTCATTTTTTCAACAAAATTTACAAAACCGTTTGTTTTAGAGCCCACATTACATTTGAAGTGACTTTGAGGGGTGTATATAAAACCATTGTTTTGGAATGTGGAAAGAAAAAATGAACATGTAGCTTTTTTTCACAAAATTTTTACTTTAGACCCACTTTCTTTTTATTTTCACAAGGGTAACAGGAATAAATTGACCCCAAAATCTGTTGCAATTTCTCCTGAGCATGCCGATACCCCAGGGTTCGTAGCAGGGCTACCAAGGGAAGGAGCACCATTTGACTTTTTGAATGCAACATTTACTGGAATTATTAGCAAACGTATCATATCCCATTTGGAGAGCCCCTCATGTACCTAAACAGTTGAAATTCTCCACAAATGGCACTCTTTTGAAAACTAGACCCCTCTGGGAACCTATCTAGTTGTGTCATGAGCACTTTGAACCTACAGGTGCTTCACAGAATTTTATGTGGAGATGAAGAAAAAATATTTTTCACCTAAAAATGTTGTTTTACCCCAATTTTTTTCATTTTCACAAAGGTAGCAGGAGAAAATTGACCCTAAAATTTGTTGTAAAATTTCTCCAGAGTGTGCTCATACCCCATTTGTGATCGAAAAATACTTTTGAGGCACAGTGCACAGCTTAGAAGGACAGAAGCGCCATATTGAAGTTCAGATTTTGCTGGACTGGTTTGAGGGTGCCATGTCACATTGGCAGAGCCCCTGAGGAGCCAGAACAGCAGAAATCCCCAAAAGAGACCCCATTTTACAAACTATTATTATTTATTTATATAGCACCATTGACTCCATGGTGCTGTACAAGAGAAGGGGCTACATACAAATTACAGATATCACTTACAGTAAGCAAACTAACAATAACAGACTTATACAGAGGGGAGAGGACCCTGCACTTGGGGGCTTACATTCTACAGGATGGTGGGGAAGGAGACTGTAGGTTGGGGGGTCGCAGCAGCTCCGGTGTTGGTGAGGCGGTAGCTCCAGTAGTGGTGAGGAGGCAGCGGGGTCATTGCAGGCTGTAAGCTTTCTTGAAGAGGTGGGTTTTCAGGTTCCATCTGAGGGATCAGAATGTGGTTGATAGTCGGACATGTTGGGGCACAGAATTCCAGAAGATGGGAATATTCGGGAGAAGTCTTGGAGGCGATTAGGTGAGGAGCAAATAAGTGTGCAAGAGAGAAGGAGGTCTTGGGAGGAACGGAGATTATGTGAGGGAAGATATTGGAAGATTAGTTCATAGATATATGGAGGAGACAGGTTATTGAGGGAATGGGAGCCAGTGAAAAGTTTTGTAGAGGGGAGAAACGGAAGAGTAGCGAAGAGAGAGATGAATTAGTCAGGCAGCAGAGTTAAGGATGGACAAGAGAAGTGTGAGAGTGTTAGCAGAGAGGCCACAGAAAAGGATATTGCAGTATTCAAGGCAGGAGATGACGAGGGCATGCACAAGCATTTTAGTAGATTGAGGGTTAAGGAAAGGATGGATTTTGAATATATTTTTGAGCTGAAGGTGACAGGAGGTGGAAAGAGCTTGGATATGCTGTTTGAAGGACAGGGCAGAGTAAAGGGTTACTCCGAGGCAGCTGACTTCCGGTACGGGGGAAAGTGTGATGTTATTAATTGTGATAGATAGATCAGGTAAGGAAGATTAGTGAGATGAAGGAAAGATGATGAGTTCAGATTTGTCCACATTGAGTTTGAGGAAGCGAGAGGAGAAGAAGGAGGATATAGGTAATAGACACTCCGGGATTCTGGACAGCAGAGAGGTGACATCTGGGCCAGAGAGGTAGATCTGAGTGTCATCAGCATAAAGGTGGTACTGGAATCCATAGGATTTTATGAGTTGTCTCGGGCCAAGTGTATAGATTGAGAAGAGTAGGGGCCCAAGAACAGAGTCTTGGGGGACTCCAACAGAGAGAGGGTGGGATGAGGAGGTAGTGTGAGAGTGGGAGACGCTGAATTTGTGGTTGGAAAGGTATGAGATCCAGGATAGGGTGAGGTTCTTTGATGCCAAAGGAGAAGCAGATCTATAATAGGAGGCAGTGGTCAATTGTGTTGAAAGGAGATGACAGGTCTAGAAGAAGGAGTATAGAGTATTGTCCATTAGCTTTGACTGTTAGTAATTTTGGTCAGGGCAGTCTCAATGGAATGATAGAGACAGAAACCAGATTGTAGATTGAGCAAGTTAGATGAGAGGTGGGAGGAAAGTTTAGCGTGGACGAGCTGCTCCAGAAGTTTGGAAGCGAATGGGAGCAACGAATGAATTAATCTAGGGTTCAGTGATCATATTGACACCACCGATAGGTCACAGAATTTTATACCGTTTGGGCTGTGAAGAAAAAATAATTACATTTTTACCACCAAAATTGAGTTTTTGCCGCAAATTTTGCATTTTCACACTTAGAAATGGGCAAAAAATGGCGTAAAAATGTGTTCCACAATTTCTGCTGAAAGTGGAAATACCCCTTGTGTGGCTGTACAGTACTGCTTAGCCATACGGTGAGACTCTGGAAGGACAGAGCGCTATTTGCCTCCTGGAGCTCAGTTTTTCCTAAAATAGTTTGCAGACTCCATATACAGAGCCCCAAAGTACTAGAAGAGCAGAATTCCCCTTCAAGTGATGCCATTTTGGAAATTATACCCTTTTAAAATGTATCTAAAGCTGTAGTGTGAGGAAAATGTATATAATATGTTTTAGTTTCCATTGCCAACACATATAGGGTGGGCGTTGACCCCCCTTCACTCTGTGTTTAGCTGAGGGATTTTTGCACTTTTGACCATGGTTCTGTTAGCACATGGCAGCTGTAAAAACCCCCTCTCCCCCCCTGAATACAACAAACCAGCCCTATGGCAGACACTGGGTAACCTGAAGCTTGTGTGTCAGCAGGGTGGCGCTTTGAACTGCAGGTGACCAATCCTGCAAAGCCACCTGTGGTCCCTCCCTTCTCAGTCAGGAATTTCTTTGTCTCCAGGGTCTGAGAACATAAATATCTCTGACCTCAGTGAATATCATTAACCAGCCCTTTAGTGATGCCCCGAGGCCATAGTATATAAGCCGCTACACTTAACCCAGCTGGCAGTAGTTTTTGCCTGAGGAGCTGTACTATGCACTGGGACATCTGGGCTCTGCCTGCCAGCATGGTTTTGCCTGACATGAACTGAGAGCATGTTAGTTTTACCTTTCTTCTTTATTCCATGTTATTTTATAATTGCTTGTACATATTTTGTCTCATATTGTAACATCTTTATATATCCTTCTTATAAACAAAGCTTTAATTTCGGAGTAAAATATTTAAATTACTAGTTTTCGTTCTCCTGTTCTATAATGTACCCTAAGTCTTCTGAAGGGAATTACACTACTGTTTTGGGTTAGCTTCGGACCCGTTAATGGAAGCTGGTGGCAGCATACCGTGTGCTGTGCCTTTGGGAGTCGTTGTAGCGACTGCGGCGTTGATAATTATTGTTCCTGCCTGAGTGGGAGTATTTATATCACCTCGCTGCAACATGCCCAATAGCCAGTACATAGCAGGCAGCCTTTCTGGTGACTAATTACCCTAGGTGCAATACCTAATCTGACCAGAGGGTAAGGGGGCGCCAGAGAGCTGCAAGTTCAAGCGGAACTGTAAAGCGGGATATACATAAATCCCTGCAGTTCGTGGTATATTGAAGAGCAGTGGGGTACCTAAAATAAGCCCCTGCTGTAAACTAAGAGGTCAATAGACTTGTGTGTGTGTGTTTTTTTTTATCACATTGTAGCAGTGGAGGGATAACTAAGATAAACCCCCTGCACATGTGATAGCCGTCTGTTGGCCTAAACTCACCCCAATCCGTGATGTGGGGGTGACGGTCACGGTGTGAATCGTGACATATTGGCGGCAGAGCGGTGGGATCTTAGAGCATTAGTTTTTCTGTCCTATCTTTTATTTGGCAACCATGGTTGTGCTGGGAGAAACCTTTTATAAGCAGCAGACCAAAGAAACCCTTATTGCCTTATGCAGGTCAGAGCACATTGACTTTGCAGGCAAAAACAAAGCCCAACTGGTCTCAGATCTGGTGCAATGGGAAGCCGCTCTAGACCAAGCCAGGCAACAGAGCCCAGTGGCTGCAGAAGCCAGCACAAGCGAACATGGTGCTGCAGCAGAGGTTCAACCACTGAATACTGGCCCTATTAGCAACCAGGGCGAGTTGGACCCCCACCTGCAGACGGCCTTGGAAGAACTCCCCACTAACGACCATGATAGACGTCTGCAGCTGATTCAGCAATACCGGCAGGAGGCCCAAGCCGAGCGGCAAGCAGAGCGGGAGTACCAGCTGCAGTTAGCCCGACTGCAAATGCATGGGTCATCCCAGTCCAGCCGTGAGCCCAGCAGCGCTCAGATACTGAAGCCCCGGCCCAATCACTTTCCTGTTATGGAAAAGGACGGGGACTTGGACACTTTTCTGCGGGCCTTTGAGAAAGCCTGCAGACAGTACCAGCTGCCTACAGATGAATGGGCACGATACCAGACCCCAGGGCTGAGAGGCAAAGCTCTGGAGGTGTTTGCTGCCCTCCCTCAAGAACAAGATGGTGACTATGAGGCCATTAAGCAGGCCTTGGTAGCAAAGTACCAGCTTACACCTGAGGTTTACCATAGAAACTTCCAGAACCTCCAACGTGGCCCAAACGACAGCTACGGCGATGTGGTGCATGGACTCAGGACACAATTTGACCAGTGAACCAAAGGACTGTCAGTGACCACCTTTGCACAGCTGCAAGACCTGATGATCAAAGACCAGTTCTTACATCTTTGCCCAGCTGAGGTGCGACAGTTTGTGATAGACAGAGAACCCAAAGACGTGTCGAAAGCAGAACAGATTGCTGATGCCTATGAGGTAAACCGTAGATCGGAATTGCGGAAGCCAGTCACCACCAGCTGGAGAGGGGGTAAACCTGCAACCAACGCCAGTACCCCTGCCAGCCAACACACCAGAGGTCCTGTCCCCGATGCCAACAGCACCAGACCTACCACCGAACCTCGCCAGTGTTTCTTCTGCAAGCTGGCTGGTCATATCAGTCCCTACTGTCCAGACAAGCAGAAGAACCCCCCCAGCCAAGGCCCCAGGGCCTAGCGCAGCAGTTCTTTTGGTGGGTGGTGTGGCTGGGAGGGTGTGTGACAACGTACAGCACGTCACTGTGGGAGGCCATGTCGCTGCAGGCCTCAAGGACACTGGGGCTGAACAGACCCTCATCCGACCTGAACTGGCAGCCCCTGAAGAGATCATTCCGGGGAAAACCCTAACTGTCACTGGGATTGGGGGCATCAGCTGTCCCTTGCCAATGGCCCAGGTTTATATTGATTGGGGTGCCGGGAGCGGGGGGAAGGAAGTGTTGCTGTCTGATAATTTGCCCATTGATGTTTTGTTGGGGACTGATTTGGGGAGGATGGTTGCATACTACGTCCCTGACACCCCTCCCCAATCTGCTAATAAGGGTAACATTAGCCCTGATGAGGATGATGGGAAATCGCATGTGTTACCTGACCATGCTTTATCTTGTAATGATGCATCTGATAACCATTTTTTCCCTAGGATTGATGGTGAAAATGTTGTACCTGTGCCAACTGAACCAGACAACCATTTTTCTGCAAAGGTTAATGTTTCCATAGGTACAGGCGTGCTCAGCCACGTCGCTCTGTGGAGTGAGACGGCTGAGGAACCCCTAGAAGGGGCAAGTGTCGGTGCTACAGGAAATGGGGAGATGCATGGGAACCGTGAGAAAGGTGATGCCATGAAATTGACCAGTGCCACCGAGGAAGGTAACTGGCCCATAAGTAGCACTGTCCCTGAAGTGTTGGGGGTGGATGGGGAGGTAGATCCCATAGCAGCGCCGGCTGATGGGTCTGTAGAAATCCCCAGGGAGACAGCCTACATAGCTGCTGTCACCCACAGTCAGAGTGCCCGGAACACAGATAACTGTCTGCCTTCCGGACCCTCGTCTGTCATCACTGTGACTGAACCAGAGGTGGATCCAGAGCAGGTCCCAGAGGTTTCCTGTGGGGAAGAGACCCTGACATCACTTCTGGTTTCCCCTAGCCAGGAGTTTCAGGCCGCTCTGCACACAGATGCAAGCCTAGAGAGTTTGAGACAACTCGCCGAGACGCCCACCTCCGGGACTGATAAGGAGAAGGTGTTCTGGGAATAAGGAAGGTTGTACCGGGAGACAGTATCCGGAGAATCACAAAAGGAGTGGTTGAGGGAAAGACAGCTGGTCGTCCCGCAGCAATTCCGGGGTGAGTGGTTACGGATTGCCCATGAGATCCCGCTAGCTGGACTCTTGGGGATCAGCAAAACTAAGGCCTGGCTGTCTCAACACTTCTATTGGCCTAAGATGGGGACAGATGTGTCAAACTACTGCTGCTCCTGTATCACCTGTCAAAGAGTGGGGAAGGCGGGGCCTGCTCTTAAGGCTCACCTGATCCCTTTGCCAGTGATAGAGGAGCCTTTCCAGAGGATTGCGGTGGACATTGTGGGCCCGCTAGCCGTCCCCAGCAGCTCTGGAAAGCAATACATCCTTACTGTGGTAGACTACACTACCCAGTACCCAGAGGCAGTAGCTCTGTCGTCAACAAGGACAGATAAGGTGGAGTATGCCCTGTTGGCTATCTTTTCACGTGTAGGATTTCCCAGGGAGATGCTTACTGATCAAGGGACCCAATTCTTGTCTCGCCTAATGGAGGCTCTCTGTAAGAGAATACAGGTGAAGCACCTGGTATCGAGTGCGTATCACCCACAGACCAATGGCTTGTGTGAACACTTCAATGGTACCCTCAAACAGATGCTACACATGCTGGTTGAGACCCAAGGGTGCGACTGTGAGCAGTACCTCCCACACCTGCTATTCGCTTACCGAGAGATTCCGCAGGCCTCGACAGGGTACTCCCCCTTCGAGCTCCTGTATGGCAGGTGAGTCTGAAGACCGCTTGGGTTGGTAAGGGAATCCTGGGAAGAGGAGCTGAACCCTTCTGAAGTGTCCAGAGTGGAGTATGTCATGCGCTTCCATGACAAGATGCAGACCTTGACGCAGTTGGTGCATGACAACATGACGTAGGCTCAGGCTGACCAGAAGCACTGGTACGACCAGAACGCCCAGGAGTGGACCTACCATGTGGGTCAAAAGGTGTGGGTGCTGGTCCCCGTGCCAAAGGATAAGCTTCAGGCAGCCTGGGAGGGCCCGTACGTTGTCCACCAACAGCTCAACCCGGTCACCTACGTGGTCACACTTGACCACGCTCGGGGTAGGCGAAAGGCCTTTCACATCAATATGATGAAGGCTCATTACAAACATGAACCTTTCGTCCTACCACTCTGCAGACTGCCCAAAGACGGGGAGGAAGACACCCTCCTGGACATGCTGGCCCAAGCAAAGGCTGGTGGGTCCACTGAGGACGTGGAGGTAAGCACCTCACTAACCGAACCCCAGCGGTTGCAGTTGCGGACCAAGCTGGAACCCTTCCGGGCCATTTTCTCCAACCAACCTGGAAGGACTGAGTTAGCAGTCAACGAGGTGGACACTGGGAATCATGCCACACTACGGCGAACACCCTATCGAATCTCCGACCAGGTGCAGCAGGTTATGCGCCAGGAGATCGAAGAGATGTTACAGCTGGGGGTGATTTGACGGTCAAAGAGTGCGTGGGCCTCACCTGTAGTTCTCGTGCCAAAGAAGGATCGGATCACCCAGTTCTGCGTGGACTAAAGTTGGCTCAACGCCATCACAGCCTCTGATGTGCACCCAATGCCGTGCATCGGGGAGCTGCTTGAGAGGTTAGCTAGCGCAGATGACCTAACCATAATGGATTTGAGTCGAGGATACTGGCAGATTCCCCTGAGCCCGGAGGCACAGGAGAAGTCTGCCTTTATCACACCCTTTGGACTGTACGAGTCCATGGTCATGCCCTTCGGCATGAAGAATGCCCCTGCCACTTTCCAGCGGATGGTCAACCTCCTGCTTCAGGGACTGGAGAAGTATGCAGTGATGTACTTGGATGACATTGCCATCTTCAGTTCCTCCTGGGAGGAACACCTGTAGCATCTCGAGGAGGTGCTAAGGTGAATTCACCGAGCTGGACTGACTATCAAGCCGGGAAAGTGCCAGATGGGCATGAGTGAGGTCCACTACCTGGGGCACTGGGTAGGCGGGGGCACCCTAAAGCCAGAGCCTGAGAAAGTGGGAGTGATCGTGAACTGGCCCACCCCCAGGACCAAGAAGCAGGTGATGTCCTTCCTGGGCACTGCAGGGTACTATAGGTGCTTCGTACAGCACTATAATAACCTGGCAAAACCTTTGACGGACCTCACCAGGAAGAAGCTACCCCACATCGTCAACTGGACCGACGGCTGTGAGGGGGCCTTCCAGGCGTTGAAAACAGCACTGTGCAACGCCACTGTGTTGAAAGCAGTTGACAGCAGTCGACCGTTCTTGGTACAGACTGATGCCAGTGAGTTTGGCCTCGGTGCTGTGCTCAGTCAGGTTGACTCGGAGGACCAAGAGCACCCTGTGTTGTACTTGAGCTGGAAACTTTTGCCGAGGGAAGTGGCCTACTCCACCATCGAGAAGGAGTGCCTGGCCATAGTCTGGGCCCTGCAGCACTTGCAGCCCTACTTGTACGGTTGCACCTTCACTGTGGTGACAGACCACAACCCTCTGTGCTGGCTAAACGTCATGTGCGGAACCAACGGCAGGTTGCTACGCTGGAGCCTTGCCCTTCAGCAGTTTGACTTCACCATTGAACACAAAACGGGCAGGGAGCATGGCAATGCAGATGGACTGTCCCGCCGTTATGAACCTGTTGAGGTGCGCATGGAGGAGTGGTCCTGCCTCCGTAGCGCACACAAGAAGGGGGAGGTGTGAGGAAAATGCATATAATAAGTTTTAGTTTCCATTGCCAGCACATATAGGGTGGGCGTTGACCCCCTTCACTCTATGTTTAACTGAGGGATTTTTGCACTTCTGACCATGGTTCTGTTAGCACATGGCAGCTGTAAAACCCCCCTCTCTTTCCCCCTGAATACAACAAACCAGCCCTATGGCAGACACTGGGTAACCTGAAGCTTGTGTGTCAGCAGGGTGGGGCTTTAAACTGCAGGTGACCAATCCTGCAAAGCCACCTGTGGTCCCTCTCTTCTCAGTCAGGAATTTCTTTGTCACCAGGGTCTGAGAACATAAATATCTCTGACCTCAGTGAATATCATTAACTAGCCCTTTAGTGATGCCCCGAGGCTGTAGTATATAAGCCGCTACACTTAACCCAGCCGGCAGTATTTTTGCCTGAGGAGCTGTACTATGCACTGGGACATCTGGACTCTGCCTGCCAGCATGATTTTGCCTGACATGAACTGAGAACATGTGAGTTTTACCTTTCTTCTTTATTCCATGTTATTTTATGATTGCTTGTAAATATTTCCAATTGTCTCATATTGTAACATCTTTATATACCGATCTTATAAACACTGCGTTGATTTCGGTGTAAAATATTTAAATTACTAGTTTTCGTTCTCCTGTTCTAAAACGTACCCTAAGTCTTCTGAAGGGAATTACGCTACTGTTTTGGGTTAGCTTCGGACCCGTTAATGGAAGCTGGTGGCAGCATACCGTGTGCTTTGGGAGTCGTTGTAGCGACTGCGGCGTTGATAATTATTGTTCCTGCCTGAGTGGGAGTATTTAAATCGCCTCGCTGCAGCGTGCCCAATAGTCAGTACATAGCAGGCAGCCTTTCTGGTGACTAATTACCCTAGGTTTAGTACCTAATCTGACCTGAGGGTAAGGGGGCACCAGAGAGCTGCAAGTTCAAGCAGAACTGTAAAGCGGGATATACATAAATCCCTGCAGTTCGTGGTATATTGAAGAGCAGTGGGGTACCTAAAATAAGCCCCTGCTGTAAACTAAGAGGTCAATAGACTTGTGTGTGTTTTTTTTCCATCACATTGTAGCAGTGGAGGGATAACTAAGATAAGCCCCCTGCACATGTGATAGCTGTCTGTTGGCCTAAAGTCACCCCAATCCGTGGCGTGGAGGTGACGGTCATGGTGTGAATCGTGACATGTAGTGATGATTTTGACTCCATGGATGTTTTCCAGAAACAAGCAGTAGTGGCTACTGCTGAGTGAAAATTGCAAACTGCTGTTGTAGTGACCAGAACATTGTAAAATATTTAGAATTGAGAGTCCTCAGTGGTTGATACCTTTTAATGGCTAACTGAAAAGATGGTAACAAATTGCAAGCTTTCGAGACTACACAGGTCTAAATATTTTTCTATCCACTGGCTAACACGGTACCAAGATATATTTCTTTCCTGTATCAGAACATTGTAGTGACCAGTACATTGTGCCAAGCTCATGCTTCTGGAGACATGCACCTGTAAATTAGGCGGGTTCTCTTTGCTACAGAAATGTCAAATGTGGATGATAAATGTGGTTTAGGCATACTGAAAGGCTCAGAAAGGATAGGGGAATTTGGATTTGGGAGTGCAGGAGTCATTTTGCTTTTCCAGAGCCTTTGTACTACCAGTAACATGTAAGCCCCTTATATTTACATTGACAGGTGACACACCAGAGTGGGGACTTGCTTTTTTTGTGGAATAAGTTAAAGCTTTTATTATAAACATTTTACATAACGTTTGGGAACATATTTATCCGATGCTCTACGCTTAGCAGTTACTTTGGGGTTTCCATCTAAATCTCCAAGTGACGTGATTCAGATGAAATCCCCAAGGGACCCATTCGCTATAATGAGACAGCAGAGTTAATCTGGACTTCATCTGGCCTCTGTTCAGCATTGTCATACTTTTCAGAAGTGCACAAAACTATGGAAGATCGCAGTTTTATGCATGCCTAAAAACACAGACACTGCCAAATCACAGGCCAGACAGTCCACAGTGCTGCCTCCATCTGCTCATTATAGGGAATCTTCTGCAGAGGGTTCCACCTAAATCATGTATTTCAGAGATTTATATAGAAACCCTGCTGTAAGCGCTCAGTGCAGAGCGTAATATAAATGTGGGCCAAGCCATACTGCAATCTATGGGAGGCAGAATGAACAAATCAACTGCAGGTGAAGAACTAGTTTGATTTTTTACACCGTTCCTCATATGGTATAAGTGATTAAACAACTTTATTCCTTGGGCTATTGCGATTCCAGTGATTCCAGTTTTGCATTGGATCTTTATGTTTGGCTGCTGTCACACAACTAAAAGACGCTTTTTTTCCAAAAATAAGTTTTTGCATGGCCAAATTTTGAGAGCTATAATTCTATTTCTGCCAACAGAGTCATGTGATGGCTTGCTTTTTGTGGGATGAGTTCACATTTTTATTGGTACCATTTTCATGCACTTAACATTTTTTAATCGTTTTCTATTCCAATTTTTGAGAGGCAGAATGAACAAACACACACCAGCAAGTCCACGTTTGGTAAAATTGATAAGGGTCAGTATAGATGATCAGCCGCACTCACAAATATATTTCAAATGATGCTTATTTTTATTACAAAATAAAATTCACCACTGTATAGACAAATAGGGAAAGGTAAACGGTAGGTTACGTTTCGATCCAGCCCAGGTCTTTTTCAAACATCGCTATGTCCAGAGAGCCAAGTAGATGTGGTGCATCAGGCTTTTAGAACTATCAATAATCATGTGGCATCTGTAAGGGCATAATCAATGGTGCCAGGAGGAAATTGTATACGAGCGCAGCCAGTGCTATCACGAGTGACAAATTGATAGGCAGCTTTATTTTTTATGTTTTGGTGCTTTTACCCAATAAAAACTATTTTATAGAAAAAATAATTATTTTTGCATTGCTGTATTCTGAGAGCTATAACTTTTTTATTTTTCCACTGTATGGCATTTTCGGTGATAACATTTTCATTCACATTCATCTTTTTTATCATGTTTTATTCCAATTTTTGATAATATAGCATCATTATTTGCCTTGGCTTTTTTTGTTCTCTGAAGGAGTTAACTGATTGGACAGTTTTACAGCTTTGGTTGTTCCATACCAAATATGTGCACTTTTTTTTTTTTTTCATAAAAATATTTATTTATTGATACAATATATACATATATTTTTAAAATTATTTTGTGATTTAAAAAAATATATTTTTACAACTTTTTTTAACTTTTGTTTTACTTTTTTACTTAGTCCCACTATGGGACTTTCTCTTTCTGTAGTCCGATCGCTGTTATAAAGAATTGTAATGGAGGATCATTGCAGTGCTTTATAGCCTGTCAGCCCTGCAGACGCAAGCTAGTTAAATCATGTACTTTGCATGATCTATCTACCTTGCTAGTGTCTGGTGACACGGATATTATCATGACTACATTGGGTCACATTAGCAACAAGGCCACCTGTTATGATTAGGTAATTCAGAACCACAATGGACCTTGAAGTTCAGAGCACACAAAGTGACCTGATAATAACCAAAAGACATAGGACGAGCTCTGAGACGTGGGAACTCTGCTGACCGCAATCCCTAATCCTATCCAACCACACTATTGTGATTCATTTTATTATTGTACAACTACAGTGCTGTCAGTCAATCCAAAAAGGTTAATAAACCTGAATATTTAAGAAAGTGAGGTTTTATTCTTCTTAGGCCGGGGTCAGACTAGCATATGGCACTCGATCCAAGAGCATCGGATGCAATATAGTAATGACCCTCGGCTCCTGCTCTGCTGCAATATGTTTTATCACATAGCACTCATCCATATTCATCGCTGTTGTGACCCCGGCCTTAGGAGAATATCTGTGTCATAATTATTGGGCATCTATTAGTGTGCAGAATTATTATGCATCTACAAGAAAAACATACATTTTTCCATCTCAATAATTTAATCTGTTAAAGTGAGAATAATAACCAAATAAATCAAAACATACAAAACAAATTCTGAAATCCATGGAGTCTGGCAGTTTCTTAACCCATTAACAACCGCCGATACGCCTTTTAATGGCGGCAGTTAAGGGCCCTTATTCCTCTGTGTCGCTTTTTAATGGCACTGACAAAAAAGGGTATAGCGCCCCCAGCGTCGAAAAATCATGATCAGGGCCATTTTTTGTGGTCCCCTGTCACATGATCGCTGTTATTCACTGTGTAACGGCGCTCACAAAAAAAGTTTGATTTAAAATTAATTTCTCTCTCCTCTAATATGATCTAGCATATTAGAGAAGAAGAAAATTGGCTCCCCAGATACCTCCGCCATCCTGGACCCACCTGCTCTGTTCCCTGACCCTCCATGTCATCTTCCTGGAAAAAAAATGGCAGGCACATCCGCAATGCGCCTGACGAGATCTGCCGGCCTGTACTCGGCAACAATAGTAAATTTTTCCTATTGATTCCTTCTGATTACTGTGATAGACCCTATCACAGTGATCAAAAGATAAAGATAGTAAATCAAATCTTCTTTTGTTACCCCATTAGTTAGAAAAAAATATAAAATACAGGTCAGGTGAAGAAGGGGCAACGTCATTATTTATCATCTTTAGGCAGGGGTCAGACGAGCGTACGACATTCGATGCGATATGCTAATGACCCTCGACTCCTGCTCTGCTGCGAGTGGGAGCCGAGTGTCATGCATCTGTGCTCTGAGCCTCTCGCACAGCTGCGGAGGAGGCGGAGAAATTAATTTCTCCATCTCCTCCATTGCCGGGGCGGGCGTATATCACACATCACTCGGATGATCTCTGAGTGATGTGTGTTGTCTCACTGGCACCCATAGGCTTTCAACTCGCAAGTTGAAAATGGCTGAGAAAAAAAACGGTGATGTGAGCTGCCTAATAGATGAATACTGGTTGGGCCTTAAAGAGAACCTGTCAGTAGGATCAACCCTCCTAAGCCATCTATATGAACATGCAGGAGATAGCAAGCTGAATAAAATGTTAACTTGATATCTTCAGTCTGATGTTTTATTGCAGAGAAATCCACGTTTTTCTTATATGGAAATGAGCTGCTCAGAACGATGGACCGAACAATGATCTGCATGAGAATCTGCCTCCAGAGCTTATTGTTAGGCCTCATTCACAAGTCTGAGTTTTGCGTATAAGTGCTAGCTGTGTTTTTCACAGATAGCACTTGTACCTGTGATAGTCTATGAGGCCATTCACATGTCTGACTTTAACATTTAAGTGAGGTCCAATTTTCATAAACTTTCAGAATGGAGAATTTGGAGAATTGGTTTTTTTTATATTTCTCCATGTACGAGAAAATCAGATGACACTTGTAACATACTCTGATCAAACTCTGATCAAAGTGTGATCAGGATTAGTCTGTTTTTTTCGTGTGTGAAAAAAACGGACATCTGAATAATAATAATGATAATGATATGGTCAAAAAAGTTGCACAGCCTACCACATGGGAGACTGGGGTTCAAATCCTGGCACTGCACTGTGGAAAAAAAATAAATTAAATAAATTATATACCAAGGCTTCTAACACTACAATACCCACCTTAGGTGGCTGTTATAGCATTGTGGTTAAAGTGCACAACCACCAATGTGGGGGACTGGGGTCCTGCCCTGTTGTAAATAATATACCTGTAGTGGTCCTTGGGAATGACTACTAACACTACAGTGCCTACCTCAATAAACATGAGAGTGTCACAAGCAAAGTCATTCCGGCTTCGACGACGCCCAGATTAACAATGTTCGCATCAGATGTAGAGGAAACAGGACAATCTGATGATAAATGGGCTACTGGAACAAACCATGCATGGACAAGGCAAGAGAACCTGTATCTGATGAAATGCTACTGTAACAGCATGAGAAAGGATATATGAAGCGTATGAGGAAACTCTGGATGGATACAAAATCTGCATGTCCACTGACTGAGAAACAACTAGTCACTTGAGATCGACCAACTGCACTGAAGATCCACCCCACACGAAGACCTGTAAGAACAACAGGTGCAACTCCCTGAAAATCCTGATCTAATCCTGGAGCTAGAGAGCACTACTAAATAAAGGCTCACAGGACTAGCTGCAAGACTAGAGAGATACACTAGAGAAGCTGAGGCCAAGAAGAAAAATGCCCTGTTCTCCAAAGAACCATCCAAGGTGTACTCCCAACTACAGAGTAACAGCACAAAGGCAGCAACTCCACCAGTAGGAGAGACTGAACAATACTGGAGAAACATATGGGAGAAGGAAAAACACACAATACCAGTGCAATATGGCTGCAAGATCTGAGAATTAATCACAGCAACTACCTAGAGGAAGAACCAGTCACCATTACAGACTTAGACATTCAACAGCAGGTCAAGAACATGCAGAGCTGGAGAGTACCTGGCCAAGACATGATCCACACCTACTTGCTAAAGAACTTAACAGCGGTTCATGAACACATGACAAAGCACATGAACCAACTGCTAGAAGCAGGCCACCACCCAGCTTGTCTAACACAAGGAAGACTAGTGTGAAGGATCCTCACAAAGGAACAGTTCCATCCAACTACCACCCAATAACCTGCCTTACAACAACATGAAAACTCATGTCAGGCATCATGTCTGGCCACCACCCAGCTTGTCTAACACAAGGAAGAATAGTGTGAAGGATCCTCACAAAGGAACAGTTCCATCCAACTACCACCCAATAACCTGCCTTACAACAACATGAAAACTCATGTCAGGCATCATAGCCACCAAGCTACAGAACCATATGAACTAGTACATGAATCCAGCTCAGAAAGGTACTAGGACCAACAATAGCACCAGTTCCTAGTATATAGAGCAGTAGCTCAAGACTCAAATCCAGGTGGAACAATCTCAGCACAGACTAGATTGACCACAGGAAAGCCTGTGACTCAATGCCACACACATGGATCTGTGAATGCTTGGCTCTCTACAATGTCAACAAAATTAAGATCCTTCCTCTGAAACTCAATGGGGCTATGGAGAATATTATTGGAAGTCAACTCAAGACAACTAGCACAAGTGACCATCAAATGCGGCATCTACCAAGGTGATGCACTGTCCGCATTGCTGTTCTGCATATGCTTTAACCCCCTCAGTCAGATAATTACAGAGTTCTGGCTATGGATACAAGTTCAAGAGTGGAAGCACCATCAGCCACCTCCTCTACATGGATGACATCAAGCTGTATGCGAAAAACGAACGAGACATCGATTCACTGATCCACCTGACAAGGATCTACAGCGAGGACATCGGGATGTCCTTCAGACTGGAGAAGTGTGGCCGGTTGGCAATAAAGAGAGACAAAGTATTTAAGACAGGGGGAGTGGAATTACCAGCAGGGCACATAGCAGATGCACAGACATGCTAAAAGTACCTCGGCATCCCACAGAGATATGGTAACGTAATGAAGATGCAAGGAAAGCAGCAACATACAAATACCATCAAAGGGTAAGTCAGGTCCTGAAGAGCCAGCTCAATGGCAAGAATAAAATCTGCACCATCAATACATATGCCCTGTCAGTTATCAGATACCCTTCTGGCATAGTGTGCAGGCCAAAAGAAGAGATGGAAGCTGCAGATGTGAAGACACGAAAGCTCCTTACCATGCATGGAGGTCTCCACCCTAAGTCTAACACCCAAAGATTGTACAGTAACAGAGAGAAGGGTGGTCGAGGCTTGATAAGCCTCTAAGCCACCATCACGGATGAAACAAGGAGTATCCAGGAATACATCAGAAAAAATGGCATGAAAAGATGAGATGCTGAGAGAAAGCCTAAGGCAGCAACAACAACAGATCTGGAAGGAAGAACAGGAACATGAAGCACCATGGCGAGACAAGCCACTTCATGGGATGTACCATCGACAGTTAATGGAGGTGGCTGACATAGAGAAATCCTACCAATAGCTGGAGACAGCTGGACTCTGAGACAGCACAGAGGCACTAATCATAGCAAGCACTATGTAACAGATCCATAGAAGCAGGAATCTACTATTCAAGACAAGACCCAAGGGGCAGACTATGCAAAGATACCTCAGAAACAGTCCAACACATAGCGGCAGGATGCAGAATGCAAGCAGAAACAGCTTATACTGATAATTGTATACAGTAACATCTGCACAGCATACGGGCTAAGTCCAGGTGGGTGACCCCAGAAAAAGTGGTGGAGAATGAAAGGCCTAAAATCCTGTGGGACTTCAAGATTCAGACAGATAAGCAGGTTTTGGCTAACCAACAAGACATTGTGATAGTAGACAAGAATCAGAAGACAGCAGTGATAATAGATGAGGCAGTGCCAAGTGACAGCTACATCAGAAAGAAGGAATACGAGAAGCTGGAGAAATACCAGGGCCTCAAAGGAAAACTGGAGAAGATGTGGAAGGTGAAGGCAACAGTGATTCCAGTGGTGATAGGAGCACGTGGAGCAGTGACCCTTAAGTTTGAAGAATGGCTACAACAGATCCCAGGAGAAACATCTGAGCTCTCTGTCCAGAAAAGCGCAATACTGGGAACAACTAAAATCCTGCACAGAACCCTCAAACTCCCAGGCCTCTGGTAGAGGAACCGAGAATGAAAAAGGACAAAAAAGACCACTCCCATTGGGGGGTGAGAAGGAAGTTTTATATATATACAGTGGGGCAAAAAAGTATTTAGTCAGTCAGCAATAGTGCAAGTTCCACCACTTAAAAAGATGAGAGGCGTCTGTAATTTACATCATAGGTAGACCTCAACTATGGGAGACAAACTGAGAAAAAAAAATCCAGAAAATCACATTGTCTGTTTTTTTTAACATTTTATTTGCATATTATGGTGGAAAATAAGTATTTGGTCAGAAACAAAATTTCATCTCAATACTTTGTAATATATCCTTTGTTGGCAATGACAGAGGTCAAACGTTTTCTGTAAGTCTTCACAAGGTTGCCACACACTGTTGTTGGTATGTTGGCCCATTCCTCCATGCAGATCTCCTCTAGAGCAGTGATGTTTTTGGCTTTTCGCTTGGCAACACGGACTTTCAACTCCCTCCAAAGGTTTTCTATAGGGTTGAGATCTGGAGACTGGCTAGGCCACTCCAGGACCTTGAAATGCTTCTTACGAAGCCACTCCTTCGTTGCCCTGGCGGTGTGCTTTGGATCATTGTCATGTTGAAAGACCCAGCCACGTTTCATCTTCAATGCCCTTGCTGATGGAAGGAGGTTTGCACTCAAAATCTCACGATACATGGCCCCATTCATTCTTTCATGTACCCGGATCAGTCGTCCTGGCCCCTTTGCAGAGAAACAGCCCCAAAGCATGATGTTTCCACCACCATGCTTTACAGTAGGTATGATGTTTGATGGATGCAACTCAGTATTCTTTTTCCTCCAAACACGACAAGTTGTGTTTCTACCAAACAGTTCCAGTTTGGTTTCATCAGACCATAGGACATTCTCCCAAAACGCCTCTGGATCATCCAAATGCTCTCTAGCAAACTTCAGACGGGCCCGGACATGTACTGGCTTAAGCATTAGGACACGTCTGGCACTGCAGGATCTGAGTCCATGGTGGCGTAGTGTGTTACTTATGGTAGGCCTTGTTACATTGGTCCCAGCCCTCTGCAGTTCACTCACTAGGTCCCCCCGCGTGGTTCTGGGATTTTTGCTCACCGTTCTTGTGATCATTCTGACCCCACGGGGTGGGATTTTGTGTGGAGCCCCAGATCGAGGGAGATTATCAGTGGTCTTGTATGTCTTCCATTTTCTAATAATTGCTCCCACTGTTGATTTCTTCACTCCAAGCTGGTTGGCTATTGCAGATTCAGTCTTCCCAACCTAGTGCAGGGCTACAATTTTGTTTCTGGTGTCCTTTGACAGCTCTTTGGTCTTCACCATAGTGGAGTTTGGAGTCAGACTGTTTGAGGGTGTGCACAGGTGTCTTTTTATACTGATAACAAGTTTAAACAGGTGCCATTACTACAGGTAATGAGTGGAGGAAAGAGGAGACTCTTAAAGAAAAAGTTACAGGTCTGTGAGAGCCAGAAATCTTGATTGTTTGTTTCTGACCAAATACTTATTTTCCACCATAATATGCAAATAAATTGTTAAAAAAACAGACAATGTGATTTTCTGGATTTTTATTTCTCAGTTTGTCTCCCATAGTTGAGGTCTACCTATGATGTAAATTACAGACGCCTCTCATCTTTTTAAGTGGTGGAACTTGCACTATTGCTGACTGACTAAATACTTTTTTGCCCCACTGTATATATAAACATATATACACGGTGTTGAGATAAGGATGCTACCCTCCCCCCATTTTTAACGTTTACAATATCAGTGTTTGTGTATCCATCAACCGCAGTGTGCTGACACATCGTGCATGTATATTTTTGTATATTGCTCACATAGTGTAATTTTGCACTATTTATACATCAATTTTATACCAAAGATTTGTGAGCCCTATTTTTTGTAGTATACATTGTGACAAATATTTTTATATATTGAACGAGGGGATTTTTTTTTTACTGAGAGGGGACTAGTAACAGATATTTGGATTGACAATGACATTTTATATAACATTATTTTTTTATCTGCCTTTTTTTTTTTTATTGTGCACTTTGTGTCTCACCTCCCGCCTCAAAAGGTCATAAAAGACGTTTAGGTTGCATTCAAATTTTGAAATATTTTTATTTTCCTGGTAACTGGGGCTGGTATATTAGCCCCAGTTACAAGGGAAATGCAGCCCGATGTCTGCATAGCAGAGCTGTCTGGGTCTCCTAGGATCTAGCAACTCCAGCTCCCTCTCGATACACAGCGATCACATGACCACTTTGTATTGAGGAGGAAGTGCCATTAGATCTTCCTGTTATTGCACAAATAGCTCTTCTTTAGAAAAAAAAGCACAGGAGAAGGCACAGACAGTAATAAACAGTCTAGGCTTTGTCTATGGGTGTCCCTTCTTCGTGATCATGTAGCTGCACTCTTATGTAGTGATGTTTTAGAACATCACATCTCTACAGGGAAAGAGTGGGACTGCGGGACACTTAACTTCTATAGGTGGTTCAGAAGAAGTTAAGGTGGTAACTGAAGGCATATTAGGCCATTGAGGTGTCCCTGCATATGGTTTGCTCTAGTACACTTAAAGATATTGTCCAACAATCAAAATGTATTTAATCAATAGATCTTGGAATAAAAATAAGTTCCTCAATTGGATAAGTGTTAAAAAAATGTTCCTCTGCCGAGATAATCTTATAAATGTGCCGTCCCTGTTGTGAATTCTGTTGTCAAGCTCCCTCCTGTGGTCATGAATGGTACTTCGGCTGGTTCTGTCCATGGGCTTCCTCTGGTGGTTGTGAGTGGGGCTGCGGCTTCTGAGTTTCCTTCCACAGGTGACGAGGTTAATTCGTTAGCTGGCTGCTCTATTTAACTCCACTTAGATCATTGCTCCATGCCACCTGTCAATGTTCCAGTATTGGTCTGTTCGCTCCTGGATCGTTCTTGTGACCTGTCTTCTCCAGCAGAAACTAAGTTCCTGCTTGTTTTTCTCTTGTTTGCTATTTTTCTGTCCAGCTTGCTATTTTGATTTTTGTCTTGCTTGCTGGAAGCTCTGGGACGCAGAGGGAGCGCCTCCGCACCGTGAGTCGGTGCGGAGGGTCTTTTGCGCCCTCTGCGTGGTTTTTTTGTAGTTTTTGTGCTGACCGCAAAGTCACCTTTCCTATCCTCTGTCTGTTCAGTAAGTCGGGCCTCTCTTTGCTATATCTATTTCATCTCTGTGTTTGTGATTTTCATCTTAACTCACAGTCATTATATGTGGGGGGCTGCCTTTTCCTTTGGGGAATTTCTCTGAGGCAAGGTAGGCTTTATTTTTCTATCTTTAGGGCTAGCTAGTTCTTAGGCTGTGACGAGTTGCATAGGGAGCGTTAGGAGCAATCCACGGCTATTTCTAGTGTGTGTTATAGGATTAGGGATTGCGGTCAGCAGAGTTCCCACGTCCCAGAGCTTGTCCTGTATTATTATTAACTATCAGGTCTTTCCGTGTGCTCTTTACCACCTGGTCCATTATTGTCCTAACCACCAGGTCATAACACGTCCCCTGCCCAGGAGCTGTGGTATGATCAGAACACTTTCCTGCTTGGTCACAGTCATTACACAGTACACAGCAGGGGCACATATATCAGATTATCTCAGCACAGGAACTTTTTTTTTTTACACTTCAAATTGCTGTACTTATCTTTATTCTAAGATTTATTAGTTAAAATGTTCACGGGACAACCCATATAACTCAAAAGAAAGCAAATTATCCTCTGTAGTACCTTGAAGTCCTATCTTATATAATAGAAAATACTGTTTAACAAAAGAATAAAAAAAATCAGAAATGACATTTCAACAATGAAATAAATAAAAAAGGAAAAATGGTTTGAAATTAAATAAAATATTTTCTTTGTCTGCCAAAATGCTTCTCCTCCGGATTCCAATCTGTTTGCTGAAAGTTATTTTTACTGTTCATGCCTGAACAATAAAAGAATAACAGGTTTTGCAGAAATTTACAAAGTTGGCCATTTTGAGGTCAAGCATACACAGCTGCCAAATCTGCGCTTACACTTTTTCTATGAAAACTTGCTAGACACAACTACTTGTATTTTTAATTTATGCAGTTTCTTCATTTACTTCAATACAAAACCTATAACGTAAACAATTACTTGACCTATCTAAAAAATCAAGGAAGTGTTTTAGCAACTGATGCTAATTAGAGATGAGCGAGCACTAAAATGCTCAGACGCTCTTTTTGCGTAACAAATACCGTATAATGGAAGTCAATGGGAAATCCGAGCATTTTTCCGGCAGGACCTGCAAAGAGGTCGGGGGGACTTTGGGGGGCAGTGAAAATGTTGAAATGGATGGAAAAAGTGCTGAATAGAAAGAGGATAGGATGGGGAAAACCCCTGGAATCATCTCTGTCTGCCAAATCACTGCTGAAAAAAATGGTGTCACACTTTTACTCCACTCTAAAGGCCCCTTCACATTAAGCGACGCTGCAGCGATACCGACAACGATCCGGATCGCTGCAGCGTCGCTGTTTGGTCGCTGGAGAGCTGTCACACAGACCGCTCTCCAGCGACCAACGATGCCGGTAACCAGGGTAAATATCGGGTAACTAAGCGCAGGGCCGCGCTTAGTAACCCGATGTTTACCCTGGTTACCATGCTAAAAGTAAAAAAAAACAAACACTACATACTTACCTAACGCCGTCTGTCCTCCAGCGCTGTGCTCTGCACTCCTCCTGTACTGGCTGTGAGCCGGAAAGCAGAGCGGTGACGTCACCGCTCTGCTTTCCGGCTCACAGCCAGTACAGGAGGAGTGCAGAGCACAGCGCTGGAGGACAGACGGCGTTAGGTAAGTATGTAGTGTTTGTTTTTTTTTACTTTTAGCATGGTAACCAGGGTAAACATCGGGTTACTAAGCGCGGCCCTGCGCTTAGTTACCCGATGTTTACCCTGGTTACCAGTGAAGACATCGCTGGATCGGTGTCACACACGCCGATCCAGCGATGTCAGCAGGAGTCCAGCGACGAAATAAAGTTCTGGACTTTATACAGCGACCAACGATCTCCCAGCAGGGGCCTGATCGTTGGTCGCTGTCACACATAACGATTTCATTAACGATATCGTTGCTACGTCACAAATAGCAACGATATCGTTAACAATATCGTTATGTGTGAAGGTACCTTAAGGACTGACAGTAAAACATTCAAAATCAGCAAGAAATTGGAGTTTACATTAAAAAAAATGTTAAGAAACATTCTTTCCTGAATAATGACTTGTATATAAGGCAAAATTTAAAAATAATTTTTTAAAAATAATTATTTAATAAAAGCAAAATTGAAATTTTTATAAAAAAAAAATTGAAACGTCAGTGTAATATATGACGGAAGCAAGAATTGACAAAAATGTTATGTAAGAGGGACTCAAATACATCCTGCATTACATATAAAGAAGGACCTCATATGCATTCTGTTCAAATTGTCATGTAGTGGTTCTCCTAGACTCATAAAGGCTATGTAGTAAGTGAAAAAGCCTGCCAAAAATTACAAGCAGGGTCATCCATACACTCTTGAAGGCACCAATTGTAGTGCCTCATTAAAATATTGCGAACAAAGTGTACTTGTGGCACTCCTACACACATAAAGGTTTTGCACAGTGCAACTCCTGCCAAAAATTAGAAGCTGGGTTGTCCATACATCCTTGAAGGCACAAACTGTAGTACCTCATTCAAATATTTTGAACAAAGTATAGTTGTGGCGCATTCTAAGGTGCCAGAACAGCAGAAAAACCTCAAAAGTGACCCCATTGTAGAAATTGTACCTCTCAATTAATTAATTTACGGCTCCTTTTTTCAGGAAAATTGCCAATCGGCCAGTTTAGTGCTATTATATTGTGCCCACATACAGTCTTTTGCCCCATACACTGTGCCCAGCTTGGGCTTCTGAAGACACGCACCCCGTATATTGTTAAGGGCGCTATTCCCACTGCAATAATGCCAAACTTGTGGCCACTTACTGCAGTTTAGGCACAGTAGAGATCAGTAGGAAGGGATCATTTGGATTTGGGAGCACAGATATCACTGAATTTCAATGGGACCCATGGCTCTTTTCCAAAGTCTTTGTTCTATCTGTTCTATCAGTATTGTGGAAACCCTTATATTTCCAGTAGCTTTCAGTATAAGGCAGGGATCACAATCTTGTGTTCTAAACTGAGCATATATGTGGGGGTTTCACATATTCACACATATTCACACAAAACCCCAGATGGAACCACTGACTATATTGAGTCACATGGAGACATTTTGAACTCCGTTTGGTGTCTGTTCTGGTGGTATTCATTTTTATAGCAGTGCACAGGACTGTGGTCAACCACACTTGTGAGCTAAAAAGACACATAAATTGATGGGACACCCCCAGAATAGAGTTTAACGGGACATCACAAAACCTTTGTTTGCAACTGCAAAGGTTAGACGTTTCCTGTAGTTCTTCACCAAGTTTGCACGCATTGCTGCAGGGATTTTGGTCCACTCCAGATCTTTCAGGTGTCGGAGCTGTTGCTGGGCAACATTGATTTTCAGCTCCCTCCAAGGATTTTTTTATTGGGTTCAAGTCTGGAGGTAAGCTATGCCACTCCAGAGCCTTGAAATGCATCTTAAAGGAGCCACTCCTTAGTTGTCCTGGCTGTGTGTTTCAGGCAATTGTCATGCTGGAAGGCCAAGCAGCGACCCATCTTCAATGCTCTTACTAAGGGAAGGAGGTTGTTGGTCAAAATATCGTGATACATGACCCCATCCATCCTACCTTCAATACTGTGCAGCCGACCTGTCTCCTTTGCAGAAAAGCATCCCCAAAGTATGATGTTCCCCCCACCATGTATCACTGTTGAAAAGGTGTTCTTGGATTTGTACTCATCCTTATTCTTCCTCCAAACACGGCAAGTGGAACTTGGTTGTTGATACCAAAAAGTTCTATTTTGGTCTCATCTGACCACATGACCTTCTCCCACGCCTCCTCTGAATCATCCACATGGTCATTGGTGAACTTCAAACAGGACTGTACATGCACTGTCGTGAGCAAGGGGACCTTCAATACCCTGCAGAATATTAATCCATGACAGCATAGAGTTACTAATGGTAATATTTGAGACTGTGGTTCCAGCTGTCTTCAGGTCAATGTAGTTCTGGGCTTATTACTGACCCAAAATGATTCTTACCCCACGAGGTGAGATTTTGCATGGAGCCCCAGACCGAGTAAGATTGAAAGTCATCTTGTGTTTCTTCCATTTTCTAATATTTGTGCCAACAGTTGTGGCCTTCTCATGAAGCTGCTTGCCTATTGTCTTGTAGCCCATCCCAGCCTTGTGCAGGTCTACAATTTTGTCCCTGGTGTCCTTGCACAGAGCTCTTTGGTCTTGGCTGTGGAGGAGGTGTTGGTGTGTGATAGATTGTGTGGACAGGTGTCTTTTATACAGGTAATTAGTTCAAACTGGTGGAATTAATACAGGTAATGAGTGCTTCTTAAAGAAAAACTAACAGGTCTGTGAGATCCAGAATTCTTGCTGGTTGGTAGGTGATAAACATGCAATAAAATGCAATTTAATTATTTCAAAATCATACAATGTGTTTTTCTGTTTTTTATTTTTAGATTCTGTCTCTCACAGTTGAAGTGTACCTACGATAAAAATTACAAACCTCTCAATTCTTTGTAGGTGGGAAAACTTGGTAGTGTATCAAATACTCATTTTCCCCACTGTATAAATAGCCTTTGTCGCAGAGCGGCTCACTCGGCTGGAGATATAACTGGAACACTGTCTCTTTAAGAAAATGCTTGTTTTATTGAAGACAGCATAAACCAAGCTTTGGAAAGTAAACATGCCCCTCCAGGCTAAACAGTAAAGCAAAGAAACAAAAAGAAACACAGTCCGCTAAGAGGCAGTAATGTCCATGGTTCAGACTAGCACACACTTTCCTGGAGTGCTCTCTTTACAGGCACCTCCTGAACACTGGAAGTTTTGGCAGTCAGCCATTTAAGCCCAGACATTGTGACTCCTCCATCATGTGACTAATCACATGATCCTGACATCACACACAGGTCCTGTAAGGACACTGCAGGTGAAGATACATGGACCTCCTCCCACCCGCTCTATGGAGGTCCACTAAAACCAGCTCATCATATAACTTTCTATAAACCGTCCCAACATGCAGTGTGTGCTGGAGGAAACTATTTTGGTTTTACATCACTGACGTCATCATGCGCAGTGACACGTATCTCCCTCCATCACTTTACCAGTGACTCTGTCACACCTTATAGAGGTCCAGATAGTTAGGAGAAAAGGCCTCTTCTGTAAGAGACACTTTGAAAACTGCTCAGAGTAGGTAATTACTAAAGTATTGGCACAATAGAAAGGGTTATTCGATGTGTATTTTGCTCACATATAACTGTTAATTCTGTTTAAGTGTACTTGGGTATACTCTTAGGCTACTTTCACACTAGCGTTAACTGCAATACGTTAAAATGCGTCGTTTTGCCGAAAAAACGCATGCAGCAAAATATTTTGCTGCATGCGTTTTTTCCCCATAGACTTGTATTGGCGACGCATTGCGACGAATTGGCATTCGTCGGTATACGTCTTTCGACGGATGCGTCGAAAAGAGGCGACACGTCGTCTGGAAAAACGAAAATTGTAATGTTTTTTGGCTCCGACAATAAAACGTGTCTCGGCGCATCCGTCAGCATGCGTCTTTTGCTAGAATGAAAGTCTATGAGCGACGGATGCGTCGAGACACGTCGTACGACGCAATGCAGCGCTGCAATACGTTTTTTTCTATTGAGCATGCTCAGAAACAGGATTTTTTATCTAAATGGCCAGACATCCCCAAATCTATATAAACCTGGTCTGGGCCTTCATCCCCCACATATGCCAGCAAGACCCAGAGACAAGAAGAAGCCTCCAGCCTGCCGGACACCAAGAGCCCAGCCAGAAACCAAGAGCCCAGCCTGGACACCAAGAGCCCAGCCAGACACCAAGAGCCCAGCCTGGCAGCAAGACCCCAGCCGGACACCAAGACCCCAGCCTGGCAGCAAGGACCAGACACACTCCAACAGTGTGAGTATATTGCCATTTTTGTGTGTGTGTGTGTGTGTGTGTGTGTGCGCATTTGTGTATGCCGTACTGACTACAGCAAGACCTTTTAAAACCTGAATCCAACCTGAGGCCTGCCGTCGTCCTGCAACAGCCAGTGCCCTGCTACAGTCCAGATCCACCCTGAGGCCTGCCACTGTGAAGACATCAAGCTCCAGCCGGAGGACTGATGGCCGTGTGTGTGTGTATTTTTGTACTGCTGTGTGCTTTTGTATGTATGTGTTCACGTGCCTGCACCTTATTATGCCTTCGTCAATATTACGCCTGTTCATGTGTTATGCTTGCGTTATGACTCTGCTTGCAGGTATGTTTGTGTGCGTCTTGTTGGTTGCATGTGCATTTGTCAATGCCATATTGGTTAATGTTGATTTTTGATGTATTTACTAAAGGTACCGTCACACTGAGTGATGCTGCAGCGGTACCGACAACGATCCGGCGACCAACGATCCCGAAGTCCCCGGGTAACCAGGGTAAACATCGGGTTACTAAGCGCAGGGCCGCGCTTAGTAACCCGATGTTTACCCTGGTTACCATCCTAAATGTAAAAAAAAACCAAACACTACATACTTACCTTCCGCTGTCTGTCCCCGGCGCTCTGCTTCTCTGTTCTGGCTGTGAGCACAGTGGTCGGAAAGCAGAGCGGTGAAGTCAACGCTCTGCTTTCCGGCCGCTGTGCTCACAGTGAGTGCAGGAAAGCACAGCGCCGAGGACAGACAGCGGAAGGTAAGCATGAAGGTTTTTTTTTTTGTTTTTTTTCTTTTACACTGGTAACCAGGGTAAACATCGGGTTACTAAGCGTGGCCCTGCGCTTAGTAACCCGATGTTTACCCTAGTTACCAGCGAACACATCGCTGAATTGGCGTCACACACGGCGATTCAGCAATGTCTGCAGGAAGTCCAGTGACGAAATAAAGTGCTGGACTTTCTGCAGTAACAAACGACATCACAGCAGGATTCTGATCGCTGCTGTGTGTCAAAATGAACGATATCGCTAGCCAGGACGCTGCAACGTCACGGATCGCTAGCGATATCGTTCAGTGTGACGGTACCTTTAGTATAGTGGTTTGTGCAGCTTGTGGGTTTTTTTTTTTTTTATTGGATGTATTATTGCAAAGCCTAGTGGTCTGCAGCTTTTGGTTAGAATGTGTGTGCTTTTTTTTAAAAAAAGTTTTAATTTTATTAATTTACTGTTGAAACCATTCGCAGTTGATGTACGTGTATTTAAAATAAAGAGCATTTCTGCTCCATTGTGATTTAAAAAAAAAAAAAATTATTAATAAAATGTTTATTAAAAAATTGTCCGTAGTATAATTTCATAAAGGTAAATTTAAAACAGGTGTATGTACCAATGGTTACACATGCAATACAGAGTTGGTTGAGGGTTCATTTTTTACTAAAGGTTATCCTTTAAAAGGTTTTTTGGGGGAGGTAATTTTTTTTTTTTTAGTTAAACTTAAAAATATTTTTAAAGGTGTCTCACATTTTTACATTTTTTTTTTGGGGGGGACATGAAAAGAATGGTATAACGTGCACCTGTTTTTGGGTTTGGGTGTTCACCTATTTTACACAATTTAACAGGGTGTTTATTGCTGAACATTACCTAGTTCTGGGGTGGTCTAACTATAAATCCATTATACTTATTATATTGCAGATAGAGTAGGGACCACAGGCACCAGGTCCACAGCCACCAGGTCCACAGGCACCAGGACAAAGCCACCAGGACCACAGCCACCAGGACTGCATCGTCAAATTATTGAAAGTAAGTTTTGAAGACCCCAAATCTGCTACTTCAATGTGTAGAGCAGATTGCAAGTGTTTTTTAACTTACAGACCACCAGGTCCACAGCCACCAGGTCCACAGGTACCAGGACAAAGCCATCAGACCACAGCCACCAGGACCGCATCGTCAAATTATTGAAAGTAAGTTTTGAAGACCCCAAAGCTGCTACTTCAATGTGTAGAGCAGATTGCAAGTGTCTTTTAACTTACAGACCCACCAGGTCCACAGCCACCAGGTCCACAGCCACCAGGTCCACAGGCACCAGGTCCACAGCCACCAGGTCCACAGGTTACCGGAACACAATGTCCTCTTCTGGCAGCCCTCCTCCACAGCAACAGCGTGTATCGGTAAGTAAATAACCCAAAAATTTTTTTTTTTTAAATTTTCATAAATTTTATTCACTACATGCATTTATTATGTTTACACAGGAAACAGAATCCGATGAGGAGCTGTCAGAAGGGACCGAGATGGGTGGAGATATACAAGTGGAGGAGGAACCAAGTGTAAGTAGTAGTGAATCACTTGCTTCACACCATACACCAGCACCATACATGAAACAGATTTTCAAATACAACGGAACCAAGAAAACATATACATACATTCAAACAAATTTTTTTTATCCTTTATTTCAGTCTCCTGCTGCTGCTGCTGAACACCATGAAGGTTCTCCCAGGCACTCCCAGAGTCGGCGGACTCATCGCCGCGGTCGGCTATCAGTAAGTTGCTTTTTTTTTTGGGGGGGGGGGGTCGATTGGTCATTTTATTTTTTCAGTGTACTAATTTTTTTTTTTTTTCTTTTTTCTCACAGGCTTCACAGCGTGCTCCCGCAGAAGACTCTCACATAGAGATTGAAGCCCTCATCGAGGAGGTCCGAGAGCGGGAGCCGCTGTGGAACATGGCTGACCGCAGGCATGCTGATACCAGTGTCACCCGTCGGCTCTGGTTGGAAGTATGCCGGAACATCTTTCCGAGGTGGGAGGACCTTCTTCCACAGCAGCAGAGCAAACTATGTAAGTATTCACTTTTCAGTGATGTTTAGAGCTGAATGTAATGTATTGTATTTACCTTTTTTTTTTTTTTTTTCTTCATTCCTGTCTTCACAGGTGGCAAGGTTAGGAAGCGGTGGCGGTCACTGAGGGATCGTTTTAAAAGAGAATTTAACGAGGAGATGCAGGCCCGGAGTGGCTCAGCAGGAAGGAAGAAGAGGAGGTATAGATATGCCCCTAACCTCACCTTCCTAAGGGAAACCATGCTGAGTAGAGTGTAAGTATTCAACATCACAGTAAGAACCTGTCTAATCACAAAACTTTTCTTTCAGTCCGGGTTTTTTCATATCAATATATTAATTTTTTTTTTATTTCACAGCACCTTCTCCAGCTACCGTGCGCCTGCATCTACCTCTGCGCCCTCTGAAGCGATCCCTCCTGAGTCCGCCACCGGGGACCACGTCGGTAGGCCCCACACCTCTCACCCCTCTGTCCCCTCCACTTCATCCACCTCTACCAGTGGAGCGCAGCCTTCCTTATTCGCATCTGATGGTCAACAGATAGCGTTCCCTTTACCCCACCCCTCGGACCCTGCCACCTCTACACCACCGTTAGGTTCGTGGCGGCAGCGTCAGAGGGGTCAGGAAAGGAGCTATGCTCCTGAGTTCTTGCATCTAAATGCAGGCTTCCAAAATTCATTTAAAATTTTGGGAGAACAAGTGACTGCTGGTTTCAGCATGGTGCAATCGCGCATGAGTGAAAACCACCATGAAATCAGCAGTCGCTTGGATAGGCTGCATTTAGATGTAAGTCAAGCTCCAGCAAATCTTTTTTTTCAGTCCATGCTCAGGAGCATGGAAAAGCTTTCTTTTGATCAGCAGATGCGGGTAATGAATAGCTGCCATAACGCTCTTCTGAAGGTCATCAATGAACCACAATCTACCCCCACACCTCCCCACACATCCCAGTCCCAATTTCAACACCATGCCCCACAATATCACCGCCAGTCCCAATATCCACATCAGTCCCAATATCCACATCAGTACCAATACCCAACCTGGCCCACAACCCAAATGTATTCACCCGTGTTTTCTTCGTCTTTGCCCAGCTTTCCTTCCCCAGGAAGTTTTCCACCTACCCCAACACAACCCCCCTCTGGTCAGCCTCATTCTTTTCACCCCCCTTCCACTGCAGACCAAACAGGTAGGGTTTCCCCAATCCCACCTACCGACGTGGTCCAACCTTCCAGCCCCTCCTCCCATAGTTACTCCACCCGACACTACCAAGACCTGTGAAACTGTAATTTCCTTGTTACTCAAAAATTCTTTTTTGCCAAAAAAAAAAAAAATGTTTTTGAAAATTACCAAAAACAAAAATTTTTGGGAAAATTACCAAAAAAAAATTATTTTTTTTAAATAAAAATATTTCTGGTTTACAATCTACTGTGTGTGTGTTGATTCATTAAGGTAAATATTAAAGGTTAAGTGAAAAGAAACACCAGACGTTTTCAAGGTATAACAAAATGGTTTTATATTAGCAAGCAAACCACACTTTGTGTTTTTTTTTTTTTTTTTTGGTTGCTACAAACAAAATTTTGACAAACACCAAACGCCAAGAAAAACATGTCACACAATCATGTCTTGCCATGGAATCCGCCCAACAGGTGACAAAAAATAATCCGCAAACTGGTCCCTCATCATAGTAACAGAACTGGTGGAGCGAACAGAGGCACTGCGGTAATCCCACAAGGATGTCTCCAATTGTTCTTCATCCAAGGTAACGGGCTCCTTTGAAATAACAAAATTATGGAGCACCACACATGCCTTGACAACATCGTCTACAGTTTTTGTTTCCAGTTTTATTGCCGTCAGCAGAACTCTCCACTTTGCCGTCAATATACCGAAAGAGCACTCTACCACTCTTCTTGCTCTAGTAAGACGGTAATTAAATACCCGCTTGGTACGGTTTAATTCATGGCTGCTGTATGGTTTCAGTAGGTGCGGCGACAGTTGAAAGGCTTCATCACCTCACACACATATGGCATGGCTGGTTCACTTGTTCCTGGGAGCGGTCTTGCTGGCAGGAAATTGTATGTATCTCCATACAGGCAGCGACCCATTGGAGAGGTTTTAAACACTTGTGAGTCGTTGGACCGGCCATACGCTCCTATGTCCACAGCAAGGAATCGGCAGTTGGCGTCTGCAATAGCCATGAGTACAATGGAGAAGTATTTTTTATAGTTATAGTACTCTGATCCTGTTCCTGCCGGTTTAGCAATCCTTATGTGTTTGCCGTCCACGGCACCAACACAATTTGGGAAATTGCAATTTCTCTCAAAATGTTCGGAACTTCTCAACCAGATTTCCATTGTTGGTTGTGGGATATACTCCGGCTGTAAAGTGTCCCAAATCGCACGACATGTGTCCTTCACTATTCCACCAATAGTGGAAATCCCCAGCCTGAATTGGAAATGGAGTGAAGTCAAAGGCCGGCGTCACACTCGGCGTAAGACATTACGGAACGTATTATACGTCCGTAATACGCGCGTAATATGCCAAAATGTCTCCGTAATCTCTTTCTGTAGTTCTTGCGTAGCCTAGGTGTGGTCGCGTATTTTGCGCATGTACTGGTCCGTGTGTAATCCGTATGTGATCCGTATTGCGTTTTTGACACGCACCATCACAAAATGGACATTTAACGGTTTTCAGGCCTGCAAATCATTTAAACCATCATTAACAACCCTATTTAAGCCCTCGACAACAGGTGTACCCCTCCCATCTGCCCTATATGTTCTCTAGCATATTTTGGCTGTGTTACTTTGACCTTACAAACATGTCTGACCATGTGTATTTAAGCACAACTCAGCAGGTGTTGCTTCACTGGGTGTTGTCTCGTCGCTTTGGCCAGCCATATCCGGTCAATGTAGATCCGCGAAGGAGGAGACGAAGATTGTGGGTGCATCCTCTATTGACCCAACGCCAGAGTAAAGGACATTTCCAGAGACTATATTCAGCTTTGAGGGCCCATCCAGACAAATTTTACCTGTATACTCGCATGTCCATCAGGACTTTTGACATGTTGATGGAGATGTTACGTCCTGGGCTCACCTATCAGGACACCTGGATGAGAAAATCCATCTCTGCTGAGGAGCGTCTGCTCCTAACCTTACGGTATGTCTTTTGACCTTTTATATTTTTTGTTGTTTGCAAATGTGTTTTGTCCTAATATGTTTCAGGTACTTTACTTAGGCATGAAGCCACAAGCACCGTTCTAAAAATGTGGGTCATATTAGAGTATCGTAATAATGTGAAATGACCCTTTTTGCTTAGTCAATAATGACTGAGAAAATTAAATAGACACTTGTGCTTATTCCTGTTTTCATATTCCTCATGTTTTGTTTGTGCTTTTTGTTCTTGTTTTGCAGCTTCCTGTCCACAGGCTTGTCCTATGCGGGTCTACACCTGGAGTTTCTCATTGGGCGTTCGACAATTTCAGTCATTGTTAGGACAACCTGTTCCCAAATATGGCTGCAACTTAATGAAGTTGTGATGCCTGAGCCAAAAATGGAGGATTGGCTCAAAATCGCCACTGGTTTCAAAAATAATTGTGAATTCCCTAACTGCATTGGAGCTGTGGATGGGAAACATATCAGGGTGCGTAAGCCGCCGAACTCTGGTTCCCAATTCTACAATTATAAGCAGTTTTTCTCTGTAGTTCTGTTAGCAGTTGCTGACAGCAACTACAGGTTTATAATTGTAGACATTGGGGCCTATGGGCGAACTGGAGACTCTAGGGTCTTCAATTCGTCCATAATGGGTCGGCGACTACGTGACAACCAGTTGAACCTCCCACCACCACAACAACTCCCAGGCTCCAATGCGGAAGCAGTGCCTTTTGTTTTGGTTGGAGATGAGGCCTTCCAACTGACGAGGCACGTCATGAGGCCTTACCCCAGGCGCAACCTTGACCACCGGCGGAGGGTCTTTAATTTGAGACTTTCCAGGGCAAGGAGACTGGTTGAGTGCGCCTTTGGTATTCTTGTAGCCAAATGGCGGGTTCTTCAGTCTGCCATTCAGCTGAGTGAGGCTTCAATCAATGAAGTGATCAAAGCCTGTGTAATTCTACATAATTTTACCAGAATACATGATTGTTCGTCTACAAATTTGGAAGATCACGTCATGACCAATCATAGTAGGCCTACTCCATATGTCCCTCCTCCGCGACGTCCCCTTTCTGGCCTAAAAGTTCGTGATGTGTTCACCAATTATTTTTTGAGTCCTCAGGGTGCCACTCCCTGGCAAGACTATGCAATTTTGCATGTGTAATGTTTTTTTTTTTTTGCGACATTTTTGCATTACCAAATTTGACAATATGTCTGCTGATTTTAATTTGTTCACATATGTTTATGATCATATCATGTGTGTGTGAGTTAATAAGAATGAACAGAGTGCATCCATAGTTTGTTTCTTACTAACGGCAAATTTACTTTTGAAACTTGTTTGTAGATTTAGTTATTTTTTAGCATAACAAATCTGGACAAATTAAGTGCCCCTTTTTTTTTAGGAAATAAAACAAACACAAAAATAAACATTACAGCTTGCTTTTTCAGCACAATCAAAACCTAATTTTGGGAAACCAAAAAAAACCCAAATGTAGCCAAACTAATTACAAGTCCTGGTAGGTAGGAAGTGGAGAAGTGGATTGGTCTGGGTCTGCATCAGGTGGCCTTTGTAGGCCCAATTGTCCAGCAGCCTGTGTGGATGTTATAGTGGCCTGAGGGAAATTCTGCCTGCTCTGATGCTGGCCACTTTGATGAGTGGGGCCAGGATTTGGGAGATAACCCAGATGTTGCTGCCCATATGTGCGGGAATCATACCCCAAACCAAAATGACCATATTGTCCAAACCCAGGTTGGGTCCAGCCTCCAGCACTGGGTGTGGACAAGTGGCCATATTGGGATGGGTGCTGATATCCTGCAATATGGTGCTGAGGTTGCCATTGTTGGTTATTTGTGGGTTGGGGTGGAGGTGTTGGCTGACGTGGAGGGGGTGCTTCAGATCCTTGTTGCGCATGCAGGCCTTGTAATCTCTGAGGCCGCAGAATATTTTCAGGTGACATCTGCCACTGTTCAATCATCTGCATCAGATTGTATGGGTTATTTGGGGGGGTGCATGCGTCAATAAGGATCTGAAAACACCCTCTCAAACGCAGCCTCAACTCCCGCTCTATGGAGCGTAAATACTGTGCAAGGCTCCGTGTGAATCCCTCCTCCCCATCATCCTCTCGAACCCGGGCCAAATAGTTCATGACCCCAGCATCCACGTTTCTCCTGCTTTGGAGAAGCTCTCTCCTGCGTCGTGCACGCTGTGGTCTGACTGCAGCCTGTGGGGATCGGTCAAGGGCAACAGTTGGGCTGCTGCAATTTCCAGGGTCATCCTGGCTAGGTGCTGGTGCTGCTGCTGAAGATGAGAACTGTGGGGCCTCTGTGTTTTCTTCTGCTGCAGCTGGAGCTGGGTGGCCCGCTGAGGAACATCCTGGAGGTATTGAGGGAGCAGCAGATGGACCAGCCACCTCTTCACCGTCTCCAACTGGGTCAATGACCTGTTCTGAGTCAGACCCTGTCTCCCTGTCAGTGAGGTTAGACTGAGTTCTGCAAAAGATAAATTTTGACATTTAATATGTTTTTTGGAATCATCTCTCCCCATTAAAAAATTAACCCAGTTTGAGATTTTGTAACTTACGGCCTGAGGTCCATGCTGGGGTTGAGAAACGTTAGGCGGTCAAAATAAATATATTTCTTCTTTTTTGGAGGTGCCCCTGCTCCACTTTTCTCCCGCTGCTGCCTCTCCCTCCTGTATTGGTCACGTATACTCCGCCACCTTGTTGTAACATCATGCACTGAAACAACAAAAATACACACATTGCTTAGACCATTATATGCAGAGTGCTCACACAAGGTGTAATGGAGGACACAGATTTACGGGTAGCATAGAAAGAGGCATTTGTGGCTCACATTAAGCAAGAAAATTAACTAAAAAAAAAAAATTATGAAGCAAGGCCACAAGGACAGCTACCCTCTATCCCAGAAAACACAATTACTGGAAAACAATGTTAGTAAGGGCACACCTGGTCAAAACCTTCATGAAATACATTTATCATGTCCAGCACCATGTCTATACTGCTGGGATTTCTAATACTTTCAGGATGAATTAATAAATTAAGGTTTAGCAATTCAAAGTAGTAAGGGCCTGCTGTTTACCAAGAACATTACATTGCAGACATGGGTGTACTTACTTATTTGTCGCTGGGCCGCACGTGGCTGCTGGTCATACTGTGGGAAGAGGGACCCACACACGCTCCTCCATGCTGCTTGTTTGACTGCCCTGTTGGAGTAGTTGGGGTCTCTTTGGTCCCATATTTCTGGCCTCTCCTGTATCAAAATGATCAGCATGTCTACATTAATTATGCTGGCCATGCTGAATCTCTCACTCCGTGGAGGCGTGCAGCAGACTTCCGGGTTCACTGTCTGGCTTTTTCAGCTAATTTGCATGTCTCACCGGCCTGATTGAGGGCTTTGGCCAGTTCAGGACATCTGCCAGTGAGTAGCGTATTTCTCGCAAGACACACGCATGGTCCGTATGCATTCCGTATTATACGCTCTCCCATAGACTTGCATTGGCGCATTTTTTGCGCAATACGCTGACAAACGCTGCATGCTGCGATTTTGTACGGCCGTAGAACGACGTATATTACGGATAGGACGAGACCCATTGAGAATCATTGTGCCGTATGTTTGGCGAGTTTTACGGACGTAGGTTCTGCGCTCTTACGTCCGTAAATCTCGCAAGTGTGACGCCGGCCAAAGACTCACCCGCAGCTAGGAAGCTGCAGAAAAAAAAAAAAAATTGCACAGACCATCAACCAAAAAAAAAACAGTGGAATGGCCTCAAACAAACCAACAAATTACATGCTGCAGAAAATGGTGCGCAATGTGTCAGCGCAGTTTTTTCTGCAGCATGTAATAACATTCAATATGAGCAATGACACAAGAATAAAAAACCCAGTGGAATGGCCTCAAACAAACCATAAAATTACATAATGCAGAAAATGGTGCGCAATGTGTCAGCGCAGTTTTCTCTGCAGCATGTAATAACATTCAATATGAGCAATCACATAAAAAAAAGATGCTTACCGCAGTGTCACCAGGAGCCGCTCCGCCGGTGTGATGGCAAGCCTCATCCTTGTGTCCTGCCTTTGGATGACCTCCTCTAGTTTTCCAACCAAATAATCAAAATGTTCCATTCTCATCCGTACATAATTGTAGAATTTCTGTGGGTTGCACCGCAACTCCAGATAAAGAGTGGACTGGACACCCCTGGTCATCCGCAGCTCATTGATTGGATGTATCCAGAATCGTCGCCTTCTCCGTTGCATCCTCCGTCTTTCTGCTGCCACCTCCTTCTCCCGCACTATGATATCCAGGCGATTCATCTCAAATATAACTTCAGTAACCAAACTCGAAATCCTCCCAATTACACCATCCATCCTTGCCACTAAACTAAAACCCTCAAAGATGTGCTGTAAATACAGTCAGTATATAGATTTCCCTTAGTTTCCAGTAGCCAATCAAAATTTGGTGCCTCCCATTTTAACAACGGATCCGTCGTAAAAACGTATGCAACGGATGGTAAAAACGTATGCAACGTATGCAACGCATCCAGCATTTCAACGGAACCGTTTATCGGATTTGCGACGGATCCGTCGAAATGCTGTATGCGTTGCATACGTTTTGCAGTTTTTTGACGCATCCGTTTTTTCGGGAAAAAGACGTTTTTGTGACGGTTTGCAGTTAACGCTAGTGTGAAAGTAGCCTTAGTTGATTTTATTGAAAATTACTGATGTCATTGTATTTGTTACTTATACACTGTGTACCTAAAATGCTTTCCTTTGTTTTATAAACTGGTTAGTAAACATTCATATTATATTATCTAATCTTTGTACGTGTCTGCTGATTATTGCAGATCCCCTCTTCCTGTGGCCATCCCTCATCCACATTTCATGAAATAAATAACGTGGCAGCTTCAGGGTATTTGCACACGTTCAGGTTTTTTCGCGTTTTTTTTCCGCATTTTTCGTGATAAAAACTCATTAAAAACGCATACATTATGCATCCTGTTATGGCTGGCAATCAAGCAACACAGCGTGCAGTAATCAGCGCACATACAGAGATCTGGCAATAACCAAAAACAATAGGACGAGCTCTGAGACGTGGAATCTCTGTAGACTGCAGTACCTGATCTATCCTCACACAACTATAAGCAGCAGTGGATTGCGCCTATCACTACCTATGCAACTCAGCACTGCCTGAGGAGCTGACTAGCCTGAAGATAGAAATACAAGCCTGACTTACCTCAGAGAAATACCCCAAAGGAATAGGCAGCCCCCCACATATAATGACTGTTAGCAAGATGAAAAGACAAACGTAGGAATGAAATAGATTCAGCAAAGTGAGGCCCGATATTCTAGACAGAGCGAGGATAGCAAAGAGAACTATGCAGTCTACAAAAAACCCTAAAACAAAAACCACGCAAAGGGGCAAAAAAAACCACCGTGCCGAACTAACAGCACGGCGGTGCACCCCTTTGCTTCTCAGAGCTTCCAGCAAAAGATAATAGCAAGCTGGACAGAAAAAACAGAAAACAAACTAGAAGCACTTATCTAGCAGAGCAGCAGGCCCAAGGAAAGATGCAGTAGCTCAGATCCAACACTGGAACATTGACAAGGAGCAAGGAAGACAGACTCAGGTGGAGCTAAATAGCAAGGCAGCCAACGAGCTCACCAAAACACCTGAGGGAGGAAGCCCAGAGACTGCAATACCACTTGTGACCACAGAAGTAAACTCAGCCACAGAATTCACAACAGTACCCCCCCCTTGAGGAGGGGTCACCGAACCCTCACCAGAACCCCCAGGCCGACCAGGATGAGCCACATGAAAGGCACGAACAAGATCTGGGGCATGGACATCAGAGGCAAAAACCCAGGAATTATCTTCATGAGCATAACCCTTCCATTTGACCAGATACTGGAGTTTCCGTCTAGAGACACGAGAATCCAAAATCTTCTCCACAATATACTCCAATTCCCCCTCCACCAAAACAGGGGCAGGAGGCTCCACAGATGGAACCATAGGTGCCACGTATCTCCTCAACAACGACCTATGGAATACATTATGTATGGAAAAGGAGTCTGGGAGGGTCAGACGAAAAGACACCGGATTGAGAATCTCAGAAATCCTATACGGACCAATAAAACGAGGTTTAAATTTAGGAGAGGAAACCTTCATAGGAATATGACGAGAAGATAACCAAACCAGATCCCCAACACGAAGTCGGGGTCCCACACGGCGTCTGCGATTAGCGAAAAGCTGAGCCTTCTCCTGGGACAAGGTCAAATTGTCCACTACATGAGTCCAGATCTGCTGCAACCTGTCCACCACAGAATCCACACCAGGACAGTCCGAAGACTCAACCTGTCCTGAAGAGAAACGAGGATGGAACCCAGAATTGCAGAAAAATGGAGAGACCAAGGTAGCCGAGCTGGCCCGATTATTAAGGGCGAACTCAGCCAACGGCAAAAATGACACCCAATCATCCTGGTCAGCGGAAACAAAACATCTCAGATATGTTTCCAAGGTCTGATTGGTTCGTTCGGTCTGGCCATTAGTCTGAGGATGGAAGGCCGAGGAGAAAGATAGGTCAATGCCCATCCTACCACAAAAGGCTCGCCAGAACCTCGAGACAAACTGGGAACCTCTGTCAGAAACAATATTCTCAGGAATGCCATGTAAACGAACCACATGCTGGAAGAACAAAGGCACCAAATCAGAGGAGGAAGGCAATTTAACCAAGGGCACCAGATGGACCATTTTAGAAAAGCGATCACAGACCACCCAAATGACCGACATTTTTTGAGAAACGGGAAGGTCAGAAATGAAATCCATCGAAATATGTGTCCAAGGCCTCTTCGGGACCGGCAGGGGCAAAAGCAACCCACTGGCACGTGAACAGCAGGGCTTAGCCCTAGCACAAATTCCACAGGACTGCACAAAAGCACGCACATCCCGTGACAGAGATGGCCACCAGAAGGATCTAGCAACCAACTCCCTGGTACCAAAGATTCCTGGATGACCGGCCAGCACCGAACAATGAAGTTCAGAGATAACTTTACTAGTCCACCTATCAGGGACGAACAGTTTCTCGGCCGGACAACGATCAGGTTTATTAGCCTGAAATTTCTGCAACACTCTCCGCAAATCAGGGGAGATGGCAGACACAATGACTCCTTCCTTGAGGATACTCGCCGGCTCAGATAACCCCGGAGAGTCGGGCACAAAACTCTTAGACAGAGCATCCGCCTTCACATTTTTAGAGCCCGGAAGGTATGAAATCACAAAATCAAAACGAGCAAAAAATAAAGACCAACGGGCCTGTCTAGGATTCAAGCGCTTGGCAGACTCAAGATAAGTAAGGTTCTTATGATCAGTCAATACCACCACGCGATGCTTAGCACCCTCAAGCCAATGACGCCACTCCTCGAATGCCCACTTCATGGCCAGCAACTCTCGGTTGCCCACATCATAATTACGCTCAGCAGCAGAAAATTTCCTGGAAAAGAAAGCACATGGTTTGAACACTGAGCAACCAGAACCTCTCTGTGACAAAACCGCCCCTGCACCAATCTCAGAAGCATCAACCTCGACCTGGAACGGAAGAGAAACATCAGGTTGACACAACACAGGGGCACAGCAAAAACGACGCTTCAACTCCTGAAAAGCTTCCACGGCAGCAGAAGACCAATTAACCAAATCAGCACCCTTCTTGGTCAAAACGGTCAATGGTCTGGCAATGCTAGAAAAATTACAGATGAAGCGACGATAAAAATTAGCAAAGCCCAGGAATTTCTGCAGACTTTTTAGAGATGTCGGCTGAGTCCAATCCTGGATGGCCTGAACCTTAACCGGATCCATCTCGATAGTAGAAGGGGAAAAGATGAACCCCAAAAATGAAACTTTCTGCACACAGAAGAGACACTTTGATCCCTTCACGAACAAGGAATTAGCACGCAGTACCTGGAAAACCATTCTGACTTGCTTCACATGAGACTCCCAATCATCTGAGAAGATCAAAATGTCATCCAAGTAAACAATCAAGAATTTATCCAGATACTCACGGAAAATGTCATGCATAAAAGACTGAAAAACAGATGGAGCATTGGCAAGTCCGAACGGCATCACCAGATACTCAAAATGACCCTCGGGCGTATTAAATGCCGTTTTCCATTCATCTCCCTGCCTGATTCTCACCAGATTATACGCACCACGAAGATCAATCTTAGTAAACCAACTAGCCCCCTTAATCCGAGCAAACAAGTCAGAAATCAATGGCAAGGGATACTGAAACTTAACAGTGATCTTATTAAGAAGGCGGTAATCAATACACGGTCTTAGCGAACCATCCTTCTTGGCTACAAAAAAGAACCCTGCTCCCAATGGTGACAACGATGGGCGAATATGTCCCTTCTCCAGGGACTCCTTCACATAACTGCGCATAGCGGTGTGTTCAGGTACGGACAAATTAAATAAACGACCCTTAGGGAATTTACTACCAGGAATCAAATCGATAGCACAATCACAATTCCTATGCGGAGGTAGGGCATCAGACTTGGACTCTTCAAATACATCCTGAAAGTCCGACAAGAACTCTGGGATGTCAGAAGGAATGGATGACGAAATAGACAAAAATGGAACATCACCATGTACTCCCTGACAACCCCAGCTGGTTACCGACATAGAGTTCCAATCCAATACTGGATTATGGGTTTGTAGCCATGGCAACCCCAACACGACCACATCATGCAAATTATGCAGTACCAGAAAGCGAATAACTTCCTGATGTGCAGGAGCCATGCACATGGTCAGCTGGGCCCAGTACTGAGGCTTATTCTTGGCCAAAGGTGTAGCATCAATTCCTCTCAACGGAATAGGACACCGCAAAGGCTCCAAGAAAAATCCACAACGTTTAGCATAATCCAAATCCATCAGATTCAGGGCAGCGCCTGAATCCACAAACGCCATGAGAGAATACGATGACAAAGCGCACATTAAGGTAATGGACAAAAGGAATTTGGACTGTACAGTACCAATAACGGCAGAGCTATCGAACCGCCTAGTGCGTTTAGGACAATTAGAAATAGCATGAGTAGAATCACCACAATAGAAACACAGCCTGTTCAGACGTCTGTGTTCTTGCCGTTCTACTTTAGTCATAGTCCTGTCGCACTGCATAGGCTCAGGTTTACTCTCAGACAATACCGCCAGATGGTGCACAGATTTACGCTCGCGCAAGCGACGACCGTTCTGAATGGCCAAGGACATAGACTCATTCAAACCAGCAGGCATAGGAAATCCCACCATTACATCCTTAAGAGCTTCAGAGAGACCCTTTCTGAACAAAGCCGCTAGTGCAGATTCATTCCACAGAGTGAGTACTGACCACTTCCTAAATTTCTGACAATATACTTCTACATCATCCTGACCCTGGCATAAAGCCAGCAGATTTTTCTCAGCCTGATCCACTGAATTAGGCTCATCGTAAAGCAATCCCAGCGCCTGGAAAAATGCATCAACATTACTCAATGCAGAATCTCCTGGTGCAAGAGAAAACGCCCAGTCCTGTGGGTCGCCGCGCAAAAAAGAAATAATAATCAAAACCTGTTGAATAGGATTACCAGAAGAATGAGGTTTCAAGGCCAAAAATAGCTTACAATTATTTCTGAAGCTCAGGAACTTAGTTCTGTCACCAAAAAACAAATCAGGAATCGGAATTCTTGGTTCTAGCATCGATTTCTGATCAATAGTATCATGAATCTTTTGTACATTTACAACGAGATTATCCATTGAGGAGCACAGAGCCTGAATATCCATGTCCACAGCTGTGTCCTGAAGCACTCTAATGTCTAGGGGAAAAAAAAGACTGAAGACAGAGCTAAGAAAAAAAAATGATGTCAGGATTTCTTTTTTCCCTCTATTGGGAATCATTGGTGTGGCTCCTTGTACTGTTATGGCTGGCAATCAAGCAACACAGCGTGCAGTAATCAGCGCACATACAGAGATCTGGCAATAACCAAAAACAATAGGACGAGCTCTGAGACGTGGAATCTCTGTAGACTGCAGTACCTGATCTATCCTCACACAACTATAAGCAGCAGTGGATTGCGCCTATCACTACCTATGCAACTCAGCACTGCCTGAGGAGCTGACTAGCCTGAAGATAGAAATACAAGCCTGACTTACCTCAGAGAAATACCCCAAAGGAATAGGCAGCCCCCCACATATAATGACTGTTAGCAAGATGAAAAGACAAACGTAGGAATGAAATAGATTCAGCAAAGTGAGGCCCGATATTCTAGACAGAGCGAGGATAGCAAAGAGAACTATGCAGTCTACAAAAAACCCTAAAACGAAAACCACGCAAAGGGGCAAAAAAAACCACCGTGCCGAACTAACAGCACGGCGGTGCACCCCTTTGCTTCTCAGAGCTTCCAGCAAAAGATAATAGCAAGCTGGACAGAAAAAACAGAAAACAAACTAGAAGCACTTATCTAGCAGAGCAGCAGGCCCAAGGAAAGATGCAGTAGCTCAGATCCAACACTGGAACATTGACAAGGAGCAAGGAAGACAGACTCAGGTGGAGCTAAATAGCAAGGCAGCCAACGAGCTCACCAAAACACCTGAGGGAGGAAGCCCAGAGACTGCATGTGACCACAGAAGTAAACTCAGCCACAGAATTCACAACAGCATCCTATCATTTAGAATGCATTCTGCAATTTTTGTGCACATGATGCGTTTTTTTCGCGAATAAAAAGCATCGCGTAAAAAAGCAGCATGTTCATTAATTTTGCGTTTTTTTTCACATTTTTCCCGCTATTCTATGCATTTGGAAAAAACGAAAAAAAAAAAAACCGCATCAAAACGCGCAAAAAACGCATCAAAAACGCAAAAAAAAAGCATGCAGATTTCTGGCAATAATGTCCGTTTTTTGTCAGGAAAATTTCTGCCAGAAATCCTGACGTGTGCACATACCCTTATAGTTTAGGTTGTAATTTGTGCATGCTTTTATTATGTGTTTTTTTACTTTTTCACATATTTTATTATTTATTTTATTCACTTTTTAACGTAGTCCCACTGTGGGACATGTATATTTTTACTTTGATCACTGGTCTCATGCATTGCAGTACTTGTGTACTGCAGTGCCTCAAACTTATCAGTGATTCACTGACTGTGCCTGTTAGACCCAGCTATAAGCAGGGTTTAACAGGCCACTGTAAACTGGGGGGCATCAGATGACCTCAGGGTACCATGGCAATGATCGACACATGGAAATGATTATGTCAAATGAGATCTTTTAACCACTTTGATATTGATATCAATCACCAGCATTTAAGAAGCCGACTGTCTCCGATCGGTTTCAAAACCAGTCGAGGCCAATTCCGCAGGGTGTTAACTATCATATACAGCCATCACCCATGGCAATTGCACCCACTGGGGGGCACTATTCACTTATTCCTCAGCATCATCAGTGAGGAATAAGGTCCCTTAATGATTGCCTTTAAAAGGTGTATCAGCGGTCATTAAGGAGATAAGGTCTGCCAGTTGGATCAGCACTCCACAACATCCCAGTTTCTTACGTGGCCCCCTTGGGAAAATTAATTATCAAGGGGGATTAGTAAATTCAATGTCTGTGAGACAGTTATCTACATCTGCCAACATTTTTAATTTATCCTAGTGATCTCTATACTATGTTCTTCTTATGCAGAGATGAATAATAAATCATTTAGTATTTAGCAGGTTGAGACAAGGTTGGTTTGTTGTACATTGACTTTTCTTCTATGCTTATCATTTTCTATCATATAATTTTTTGAACAAATTAAAAAGCTTTTAACCCAATTGTTGCTTTCTTCTATCTAATATAATTAATAAGCAAGTTTGGGGCTGTCAGTATTTTAAATTATTAAATTCTACCATCGTTTAATGCAGGGCAATGGAGTTCAGTTTACGTACATTTCAATAAAAAAACACTGGTGAACTTACCTATTTGTGAAACTTTATATAAGCATAAAGTTTCACAAATAGGAAAATTACATTTTTTCTCTTCCAGTTAACAAGGAAATGGGATATAAATCTCCATCAATTCTGGTGTTAAAATTCTTTTTAGAAATCTACATGAAACTGTCCATAACTATGCTATGGCTTCTACTTTTACTATGTAAAAGTATTCGATCAAGAGGTCAAGAACTTAAGATCTTTTGTACTTCCATTTGCATTGGAATCCTGCAGTAAAGTCTAGGATCTCGGAGTAATGTGCCCCCTGGCAACAGGCCATAATGTGGCTATTTTCTACCTTGTCCGCCCACTTTATTGAGTGTTTTGTCTGGAATGCATCTTTTACATTTGTGTTTTTCAGTCGTCTATAATGACTTAGTTTGATGTTGTTGTCCGAGAGCAGTAAATTACTTCTTAACTAACCTGTTACCACATTTCCTGTTACTAACTGGAGATGACTCTTAGATATGGATGTTCTTGCACAATTTTCAATTTGTTTTCATGAGTTATTTGTTTGCATTTGATTAAAAATTAACATCTCCTAATCTCATATGACATTTTTTTGCTTAACATTTTAGTTATAAAATCAGCCGCAGTTCCTGGTGTTTACAGAAATATCAATATATGGAACAATTACACATCATATATGGTTAAAAATTATCTTAGAGTAAACCCTGGTGATGAAAATCCTACATTGTTTTCTGCTGAGTGGGGCTAAAACAATATTATAAAGATATAGAACTCTCTAGAAGAATGTCTACACTCATAATCACTACAGCATCCCACAACCAAGGCTGTGGAGTCCGAGTCAGTTTTGGGTTGAGTCAAAATCAGCAGAACTGCACCTACTCCAACTCCTGCTTCAAAATGAAAAGATTGTATATTGATACTGTATCTTTTTACTAAATACAAACCTTGCTGCAAATTTACTTTTACTACAAAGATTGTATTACTATTATTATAAGGTACTGCATTAGAGAAGTGGCAATTTAAGTTTATTGTCGATAAATGTAAAGCTGTGTACAGTGCACCCTTCAGAAAATCTAGGGCCCCATACAGATCCATAGTCAAGGTCCCCTGCATCCACTCCAATATTGTCTTTATTATCTCTGTATGGGTACATTCATACTATCATATTTTACGGTCCATGGTATGCCTGCAATGCCTAGTTTGACCAAGGGTCTTACAACTGGAACTATCAGCCAGCAAGGCATGTAAGATGCTGTCACTTTGGTTTAGGAGGCCCGTGCATGGGGCTGGCATTGTGGCTGTAATACAGACCATAAAATATGGTTGGTTAATAGATTCATTATCCTGATGGTGAATACAAATTCTAGGGTACACAAAAAATCTATCGCCCCCTCCTCTATCTCCACCATATACACCATTCCTTTCAACATTTAAAGAATGCTTCCTAATAGTGATGGGTGAACCCCAGAATGTTCTAGTACACGGGTTCAGGTGAACAGTTAAAAAAAGTTTTGCTCAGGTACCAGAAAATGACCTGAACCCAGATTAATGGGGCTCCAAACTTCCGTTGTTTGCAATGCTCTCATCTGCATGACAGCATGGCAAACATTGCCTCTTACTGGTAAGCAAGCTGCGGTTTCCATGCTGTCAGATGGCTGCATTAGCCATAAGCTTTGACCAGTGGTAAAAAGTTAACCTCTGGTCACAGAGGCATCGGCTGAAGCGAGAGTACTACTGCCATCAGCCTACGCCTGCTGATTCTAATAAGAGCGAGAGCAGATGCCACTGATGGGAATATTCCTCAGATAGCACCTGCACTATAAATAAATTAAACAAAAAACAAATGATGTGGGGTCTTCCTATTTTTGATGATCGGCATGGCAAAACTGACAGCTGCAGGCTGCAACCCTCAGCTGTCAGCTTTATCATGGCTGGTTATCAAGAATAGAGGGGTCCCCACCCTGTTGTTTTTAAAATTATTTAAATAAATAAATAAATAAATAAATAAATAAACGGCATGTGGTCACCCCCATTTTGACAAACTAAAGCAGACAGCTGGGGGCTGGTAATCTCAGGCTAGTAGGGACCATGGATATTGCCCCCCCAGCTTAAAAATAGCAGCCCACAGCTGCCCCAGAATTTTGGCACTTTGTTTTGCTCTTCCCATTTGCCCTGTGGTGGTGGCAAGTGGGGTTCGTATTTTTGGGGTTGATATCACCTTTGTATTTTCAGGAGACACGGGTTAGTAAAGGAGACAAAACTATAAGATGCCCATCCATTACTAAACCCCATAGTCATATTGTTAGTAAAAACATTCAGCATAAAGTTCTTTATTTGAAATAAAAATGCACACCATTTGTTACTTTTTAAATCAATTTGTAAAACCTAGTTATACTTATTATTTTTTACAGGAGATCAAGGGCATAGTTTTGATTGGTAGCAGAATAAAGATGGCAAAACTGTGTTCTTTCATTTCATTAAAATACTTCTGCATGTGTGTGTGTTTATTTAACCCTTTACAAACTTTAGCATTAGTAATGGATAGGTGTCTTATTGACATTAACCCCTTCTTACCTCATATGCCACCTCTACAGGGCAGTGGCAAGAGAGAGGGTAAGTGCCAGAATTGGCGCATCTTACAGATGCGCCTTGGCTGGGGGCAGATGTTTTTAGCCAGGGGGGCCAATAACCATGGTTCCTCTATAGGCTATTAATATCTGCCCCACCCCATGTCACTGGCTTTCCCTCTGTGGTGCAGAAAATTGCACGGGAGCCCACGCCAGTTTTTTCAGTGAAAACATTCTTTTATTAAATACATACAGGTCCCAAATTTTACACACACACACACACATAGTACTAACAGTATTAGACACTGACATCTATAAATCTAACGGTTCTGCAATGGTTTACTGTATGTAAACCATGTCTCCTATCCTGTCATGAATTATCGGCTATTCTGCTATCTCTCTATGAAATATAAAGATATATATGTGTGTCACTGACATATATATATATATACTATATATATACACCTATACTAAGTGTATATATCTATTCTATCTATTCTATTGTAGCTTGTCAGTGTGATTTTACTGTACACCGCACTAAATTGCCGGCTTTTCAAAGAACATCGGTGCATATTTCTCGTAAGTCACACTGATGGTCCATGTGGTGTGTGAGTTTTTCTCGCACCCATAGACTTGCATTGGCGAGTCTCGGCCGACAAACGGTGCAGATCGCGACATGCTGCGATTTCACTTGCACATATTATACTGCCGAGAAAAAAAATGGTGATGGGAGCTGCCCCATAGATTAATATTGGTCAGAGCGCTATGCAATTTTTTTTCTCATAGCACTCGTCAGTAGGGTTGAGCGAAACGGGTCGGCCAGATTCAGAAGTCGCCGACTTTTGGCAAAGTCGGGTTTCATGAAACCCGACCCGACCCCTGTGTGGGTCGGCCATGAGGTCGGCGATCTTCTGATTTGGAATCGGAATTCCGATACCGAGTTCCGATATGTTTAACATATTGGGAATCGGTATCGGAATTCATATTTAAGTGTAAAATAAAGAATAAAAATAAAAAAATATTGATATACTCACCCTCGGACGCGCCCTGGTTCTCACCGGCAGCCTTCCTTCCTAAGAATGAGCGCCTGAAGTGCCTTCGATGACGTCGTGGCTTGTGATTGGTCGCGTGAGCGGTCACATGGGCGGTCATGCGACCAATCACAAGCCGTGACGTCATCTAAGGTCCTTCAGGCGCTAATTCTTAGGAAGGAAGCATCCGAGGGCGCGTCCGAGGGTGAGTATATTCCTAATAGGTATATACTCACCCTCGGACGCGACCTGGTTCTAACCCGCAGCCTTCCTTCCTAAGAATCAGTGCCTGAAGGACCTTACATGACGTCGCGGCTTGTGATTGGTCTCGTGACGCCCATGTGACCGCTCACGCGACCAATCACAAGCTGCGACGTCATCGAAGGTCCTTCAGGCGCTGATTCTTAGGAAGGAAGGTTGTCGGTGAGAACCAGGGCGCGTCCGAGGGTAAGTATATCAATATTTTTTATTTTGATTCTTTATTTTCCACTTAAATATGGATCCCAGTGCCTGAAGGAGCATTTCCTCTCCTTCAGACACTGGGAACCATTAGAAACCCAATGCACTGCATTGGGTTTCGTGTTTCGGCCGACCCCGACCCTGACTTTTCTATAGGATCGGCCGATTTCACTCGACCCAACTTTTGAAAAAGTCGGGTTTCGTGAAACCCGACCGTATCCTATAAAAAGAAAAGTCGCTCAACCCTACTCGTCAGTATTCCTCTAGTGTGACTCCAGCCTAAGAAAAAGTCTCACGGTGCAGCGATGAGCTCAGCGAGTTCGCCACACTTCACCGTGAGAGATTTCTTGCATGTTAGTTGTCATGCAGACATTTTTTGTATTGTCTAGATGTGCATACAGAAAATACTACACCAACTGTTTATATCAAAAATGGTCCATGTCTGTGGGAGTGGAGCGCCCCATGGCCTGGGGTACTCGGTACCGGTACCTGCTGTTCACAGTAGGAATGTCACGGTGGCGACCCTGTCCTGGGCCCTGGACACCAATGTTAAAGGGAAAGGTCTTTAAAGGGAATAAAGCTTGTATTCGTGACGCCGCCTGTGGTATTCGGTCAGTGGGGACCGACGCTGCTTTAAGGGGTCCTCTGGGGTGATGTTACGGCAGCTAGACGGTATAACTTGAATAAAGTGTGGGTCCATAAAAAACCTAGCCAGATTTTTAAATATGGGTGGGGGCATATACAAGTGTGTTATCACCCTACTTATCCCTCCTTTCTCCCTACCTGTCTGTGGAGGTTAACACCCTCTTGGACGCAGTATGGTGTTTGGAGGCTTTGAATTATATTGTTGGATTTAAGGGTTTGACTCATGGAGAGGGACTCTTAGGGTTGGTAGGGCCAGCCGTCGAGGAGCGGGGGCGCCATATTGTGTCCAAGAGGGTGTCAACCTCCGCAGACAGGTAGGGAGAAAGGAGGGATAAGTAGAGTGATAACACACTTGTATATGCCCCCACCCATATTAAAAAATCTGGCTAGATTTTTTATGGACCCACACTTTATTCAAGCTGTTGGGTGTTGTGTATGCTTTTAAAAGTCCTGTTTTGTCTAAAGGTATTTTTTGATAAAGAATTTTGATTAATAAAAATTGTATTTTTATGGTATTAGTTTTGGTTAATTTTTTGCGTTTGATACTAATCCTAATTATCTTACAGTGTACGTTCTCTAGATGGTATAACTTCACACAGGTGAAGTATGTCCCCCGGAGCGCCCGGTGTGTAGATGGAAGAAGGTGAGGAGTGCAGTAAAGAATGAGGACACAGGGTTGAAGTCTCTTTACCTTGTTTACTGAAAACTTCAGCATCCGCATTCCAGAGCACCAGATCACAGGGCAGGCTTGAAGGCAAGTTAGGAGTCCCCTTATCCAAGTGGAAATCAAAAGCCTTCCTTTAGCGCCGTGGTGTTGTAGTCCCTTACGGCTTAAAGCTCCACATAAGGTCCTCACAGATGTTTTCGCTCTCTCTGTTCTCTGGGTAGGATAGAACATAACCTTTATGACTGGTGGCTTGAGGCTGTTTATAGGGACTCTAGCACGCCCCGGCCTCTGAGGGGTGTCACCGTGCCTCCTGGGTGTTAGGTCGGATAGGTAACGTAGAGTTCAGCTGTCGTTTCAGTCTCTGATGTAACCCTTAGAGGTCCTTACACCCTCAGTGTTCTGGCTACCAGTCTCTGCACCTCAGAAAGAGGCAGCCTGCTTGGGGCTGGTCTCCCCCTGGTATTCTCTCCTGTGCCTTGCTCTCCTACATGCTCTCTGCAATGTATTCGACTTTCTCAATGTCTCTTTCCAGGCGGTAGAGCTCCGTAAAACCTTCTTCTCTCCTCAGACTGGTCCAGTCCGTCTCCTGACTGGTCCTGCCTGGAACTGACTAACTTTCCCTACAGACTACCAGTTATATATATATATATATATATATATATATATATATATATATATATATATATATAGGGAGTCACCTAGCAAGTAGGATCAAAAGCTCCCCCTGGTGGCCTGGAGTGTGAATGTGTTGCATGTTTGTGGTACCTGGTTGCAGTTATCCCTTCTTGCCTTCAAGCGTAACATCACTCTTCCCGTGAGGAAAGCAATGCTACTGTGACGACCAGGACCCTGGGGTGCCACACTCCCCCCCGTTAAATCCAGTATTCCCGGAATGGGAAAAGAAGAACAACAATACAGATTAGCAAAAAGACAACAATTTTTGGAATGCTATAAACTTATAAAACAAGTTAATATTATGTAAACTAGAGCTTTCCTTTATGAGAGGTGAGAACACTTGAATGTTACAATAACTATTTACATTGTATGCATATTTTTGAGTATAATAACTAACTATGAAATGCTATGACCCACTACGGGTATACTATCTTAAGGCTTCAAAGTGCAAAACAAGCATTTTATCTTTACTCTTCTTCAAATGCAAAAACTTTCAACCAACCCCCACGGGCTCACTGTATCTTACTCATTTTATTCAACAGTGTATCACAAGATAATTTCCTAACTATCAGTATACAATACTATCGAACTTCAACTCTCAATTTTATTATTATTCACTATATTAACTCTGCAACATATTAACCTTCTATCTTGCAACATACAATTCTAACTAGCAAAGTGCAACAAGTCAACATTCAAGTCTTTCAATACTGAGGTAGTGCAATTAATACTCAAGTCAATCAAAACTTTAAAACAGTAGCAACAAGCGAGGGACCCGTCATTAACTCCCAACGTTGGGCTTGGGCAGGCTACAAGGCATGTATCCAGACGTGGAATCCTGCCGCGCCAAACGGGTTTTTCTTCAGGTGTCTGTAAAACAAAGCAACTTTCACAGTAACGTTAGAAGCAGTCTTTTTAAAAGCTCCTTTGTAAAACCAGTAAGAAGCACCTTTAAGACGGTGCAAACTATTTACAATTGAAAGTTTGTGAGCCATTCACTGTCCATGACTCGAGTGTCTTTAAATGAAATGTAACTTTTGCAAACATAGGATCCCTTTAAACGTGGGACCCCTTTGAGTAAGAACCCTGGTCGGGTTTAATGAACTTTTTATAGCAGCAAAGAGTTAAGTTAACTATTTACAGTCATGTTCAGTGTTTACTTTATCTCAGACTAGCTGAAGAGCCCGGCGTTGCCTGGGCATAGTAAATATCTGTGGTTAGTTATAGCACGTCACTTCTCTTATTTTCACATCACGCCTCTCATTTTCCCAATCACATCTTTAATTTTCCCCCTCACATCTCTCATTTTCTCCCTCACACCTCTCATTTTCTCCCTCACTCCTCTCATTCCCGCCTAACACTTGTCAGTTCGACCTCACATCTGTCATTTTCCGATCACTACACTATTTTCCCTCACTCCTCTCATTTTGCACTCACACCTTTTCATTTTCACCTCACACCTCTCATTTTCACCTCAGTATATACATGTTTGTCATCTCCCTTATATATAGTATACACCTGTATGTCATCTCCTGTATATAGTATATACCTGTATGTCATCTCCCCTGTATATAGTATATACCTGCTGTGTGTCATCTCCCCTGTATATAGTATATACCTGTATGTCATCTTCTCCTATATATAGTATATACCTGTATGTAATCTCCTTCTATATATAGTATATACCTGTATGTCATCTCCTCCTGTATATAGTATATACCTGTGTGTCATCTCCCCTGTATATAGTATATATCTGTGTGTCATCTCCTCCTGTATATAGTATATACCTGTATGTCATCTTCTATATATAGCATATACCTGTATGTAATCTCCTCCTGTATATAGTATATACCTGTAGGTAATCTGCTCCTGTATATAGTATATACCTTTGTGTCATCTCCTCCTGTATATAGTATATACCTGTATGCCATCTCCTCCTGTATATAGTATGTACCTGTATGTCATCTCCTCCTTTATATAGTATATACCTGTGTGTCATCTGTCCTGTATATAGTATATATCTGTGTGTCATCTCCCCTGTATATAGTATATACCTGTGTGATCTCCTGTATTAGACCTCGTTAACACGTTATTTGCTCAGTATTTTTACCTCAGTATTTGTAAGATAAATTGGCAGCCTGATAAATCCCCAGCCAACAGGAAGTCCTCAACAGGAAGTGTATGTGTGAGCTAATATATACCCTGGCAGTATATATCAGCTCACACATACACATAATAGACAGGTCATGTGACTGACAGCTGCCGTATTTCCTATATGGTACATTTGTTGCTCTTGTAGTTTGTCTGCTTATTAATCAGATTTTTATTTTTGAAGGCTAATACCAGACTTGTGTGTGTTTTAGGGCGAGTTTCGTTTGTCAAGTTGTGTGTGTTGAGTTGTGTGTGGCGACATGCATGTAGCGACTTTTGTGAGATGAGTTTTGTGTGGCAACATGCGTGTAGCAACTTTTTGTGTGTCGAGTTGCATGTGACAGGTTAGTGTAGCAAGTTGTGTGCAGCAAGTTTTGCGCATGGCGAGTTTTGCGCGTGGTGAGTTTTATGTCTGGTGCCTTTTGAGTATGTGCAAGTTTTGTGTGAGGCAACTTTTGCATGTGTTGCAAATTTTGTGCATGTGGCAATTTTTCCGCATGTGCAAGTTTTGCGTGTGGCGAGTTTTCCATGAGGTGAGTTTTGCACTTGTGGCGAGTTTTGCGTGAGCCTAGTTTTTGCATGTGGCGAGTTTTGCGCGTGGTGAGTTTTGAGCGGCGACTTTTGTGTTTCGACTTTTATGTGGTGAGGTTGGTGTATGTGTGGTGAAATGTGTGCTGAGGGTGATATGTGTTCAAGCACATGGTAGTGTGTGGCACATTTTGTGTGTGTGTTCATATCCCCGTGTGTGGTGAGTATCCCATGTCGGGGTCCCACCTTAGCAACTGTACGGTATATACTCTTTTGCGCCATCGCTCTCATTCTTTAAGTCCCCCTTGTTCACATCTGGCAGCTGTCAATTTGCCTCCAACACTTTTCCTTTCACTTTTCCCCATTATGTAGATAGGGGCAAAATTGTTTGGTGAATTGGAAAGCGCGGAGTTAAAATTTCACCTCACAACGTAGCCTATGACGCTCTCAGGGTCCAGACGTGTGACTGTGCAAAATTTTGTTGCTGTAGCTGCGACGCTTCCAACACTTTTCCTTTCACTTTTTTCCCCATTATGTAGATAGGGGCAAAATTGTTTGGTGAATTGGAACGCGCGGGGTTAAAATTTCGCCTCACAATATAGCCTATGACTCTCTCGGGGTCCAGACGTGTGACTGTGCAAAATTTTGTGGTTGTAGGTGCGACGGTGCAGATGCCAATCCCGGACATACACACACACACACATACACACACACACACATACACACATTCAGCTTTATATAGTAGACTAGCTGAAGAGCCCGGCGTTGCCTGGGTATAGTAAATATCTGTGGTTAGTTATAGCACCTCACTTCTCTTATTTTCCCATCACGCCTCTCATTTTCCCAATCACATCTTTAATTTTCCCCCTCACATCTCTCATTTTCTCCCTCACACCTCTCATTTTATCCCTCACTCCTCTCATTCCCGCCTAACACTTGTCATTTCGACCTCACATCTGTCATTTTCCGATCACTACACTATTTTCCCTCACTCCTCTCATTTTGCACTCACACCTTTTCATTTTCACCTCACACCTCTCATTTTCACCTCAGTATATACATGTTTGTCATCTCCCTTAAATATAGTATACACCTGTATGTCATCTCCTGTATATAGTATATACCTGTATGTCATCTCCCCTGTATATAGTATATACCTGCTGTGTGTCATCTCCCCTGTATATAGTATATACCTGTATGTCATCTCCTCCTATATATAGTATATACCTGTATGTCATCTCCTCCTATATATAGTATATACCTGTATGTCATCTCCTCCTATATATAGTATATACCTGTATGTCATCTCCTTCTATATATAGTATATACCTGTATGTCATCTCCTCCTGTATATAGTATATACCTGTGTGTCATCTCCCCTGTATATAGTATATATCTGTGTGTCATCTCCTCCTGTATATAGTATATACCTGTATGTCATCTTCTATATATAGCATATACCTGTATGTAATCTCCTCCTGTATATAGTATATACCTGTAGGTTATCTGCTCCTGTATATAGTATATACCTGTGTGTCATCTCCTCCTGTATATAGTATATACCTGTATGTCATCTCCTCCTGTATATAGTATGTACCTGTATGTCTTCTCCTCCTCTATATAGTATATACCTGTGTGTCATCTCTCCTGTATATAGTATATATCTGTGTGTCATCTCCCCTGTATATAGTATATACCTGTGTGATCTCCTGTATTAGACCTCGTTAACACGTTATTTGCTCAGTATTTTTACCTCAGTATTTGTAAGATAAATTGGCAGCCTGATAAATCCCCAGCCAACAGGAAGCCCTCCCCCTGGCAGTATATATTAGCTCACACATACACATAATAGACAGGTCATGTTACTGACAGCTGCTGTTTTTCCTATATGGTACATTTGTTGCTCTTGTAGTTTGTCTGCTTATTAATCAGATTTTTATTTTTGAAGGCTAATACCAGACTTGTGTGTGTTTTAGGGCGAGTTTCGTCTGTCAAGTTGTGTGTGTTGAGTTGTGTGTGGCGACATGCATGTAGCGACTTTTGTGAGATGAGTTTTGTGTGGCAACATGCGTGTAGCAACTTTTTGTGTGTCGAGTTGCATGTGACAGGTTAGTGTAGCAAGTTGTGTGCAGCAAGTTTTGCGCATGGCGAGTTTTGCGCGTGGTGAGTTTTATGTCTGGTGCCTTTTGAGTATGTGCAAGTTTTGTGTGAGGCAACTTTTGCATGTGTTGCAAATTTTGTGCATGTGGCAATTTTTCCGCGTGTGCAAGTTTTGCGTGTGGCGAGTTTTCCATGAGGTGAGTTTTGCACTTGTGGCGAGTTTTGCGTGAGCCTAGTTTTTGCATGTGGCGAGTTTTGCGCGTGGTGAGTTTTGAGCGGCGACTTTTGTGTTTCGAGTTTTATGTGGCAAGGTTGGTGTATGTGTGGTGAAATGTGTGCTGAGGGTGGTATATGTGTTCAAGCACGTGGTAGTGTGTGGCGCATTTTGTGTGTGTGTTCATATCCCCATGTGTGGTGAGTATCTCATGTCGGGGCCCCACCTTAGCAACTGATCGGTATATACTCTTTGGCGCCATCGCTCTCATTCTTTAAGTCCCCCTTGTTCACATCTGGCAGCTGTCAATTTGCCTCCAACACTTTTCCTTTCACTTTTCCCCATTATGTAGATAGGGGAAAAATAGTTTGGTGAATTGGAAAGCGCGGGGTTAAAATTTCACCTCACAACGTAGCCTATGACGCTCTCAGGGTCCAGAAGTGTGACTGTGCAAAATTTTGTGGCTGTAGCTGCGACGCTTCCAACACTTTTCCTTTCACTTTTTTCCCCATTATGTAGATAAGGGCAAAATTGTTTGGTGAATTGGAACGCGCGGGGTTAAAATTGCACCTCACATCGTAGCCTATGACCAGGGGCGGATTATCAGAGGGTCAATATGGGCGGTAGCCCAGGGCCCAGTGGTCTGGGGGGGCCCTGGGCTACCGCACAGATTGACCCTCTGATGATCATCTGTGAATGCCGCCGCCGCCGGCATTTATGTGCCCCTGCCGTAACCGGTGGGCAGAGAGAGGGGGTCCGCATTGGGCCCCGTCTCATCTGCTCACCGGGCCCCTTCCGGCGCTGCGGCGGTTTCCTATTGATGTGCGGGCGCGCGCCCGCACGTCAATAGTTAACAACAGCCGCCAGACAATTGGAGGCTGGCGGCTGATGTCGGCCGCAGGCGCACACGTCGCCGGCGTCTGACGTCATTGTCAGTCGCCGGTGAGTGTGCTCTGTTGGAGGGAGCTCGTCGCTGGAGCGAGGACAGGTGAGGAGTTTTTTTTTTTTTTTTATAACGGTGGACACACACTGAGGGCAATGCTGGAGGACACTGGGGCAGATTGCTGGAGGACACTGAGGCAGATTGCTGGAGGACACTGGGGCAATGCTGGAGGACACGGGCAATGCTGGAGGACACTGGGGCAGATTGCTGGAGGACACTGGGGCAATGCTGGAGGACACTGGGGCAATGCTGGAGGACACTGGGGCAATGCTGAAGGACACTGGGGCAATGCTGGAGGACACTGGGGCAGATGGCTGGAGGACACTGGGGCAGATGGCTGGAGGACACTGGGGCAGATGGCTGGAGGACACTGGGGCAGATGGCTGGAGGACACTGGAGCAATGCTGGAGGACACTGAGGCAATGCTGGAGGACACTGGGGCAGATTGCTGGAGGACACTGGGGCAGATTGCTGGAGGACACTGGGGCAGATTGCTGGAGGACAGTGGGGCAGATTGCTGGAGGACACTGGGGCAATGCTGGAGGACACTGGGGCAGATTGCTGGAGGACACTGGGGCAGATGGCTGGAGGACACTGGGGCAATGCTGGAGGACACTGGGGCAATGCTGGAGGACACTGGGGCAGATGGCTGGAGGACACTGGGGCAGATGGCTGGAGGACACTGGGGCAGATGGCTGGAGGACACTGGGGCAGATGGCTGGAGGACACTGGGGCAATGCTGGAGGACACTGGGGCAATGCTGGAGGACACTGGGGCAGATTGCTGGAGGACACTGGGGCAGATTGCTGGAGGACACTGGGGCAGATTGCTGGAGGACACTGGGGCAGATTGCTGGAGGACACTGGGGCAATGCTGGAGGACACGGGCAATGCTGGAGGACACTGGGGCAGATTGCTGGAGGACACTGGGGCAGATTGCTGGAGGACACTGGGGCAATGCTGGAGGACACTGGGGCAATGCTGGAGGACACTGGGGCAGATTGCTGGAGGACACTGGGGCAATGCTGGAGGACACTGGGGCAGATTGCTGGAGGACACTGGGGCAATGCTGGAGGACACTGGGGCAATGCTGGAGGACACTGGCAGATGGCTGGAGGACACTGGGGCAGATGGCTGGAGGACACTGGGGCAGATGGCTGGAGGACACTGGGGCAGATGACTGGAGGACACTGGGGCAGATGGCTGGAGGACACTGGGGCAATGCTGGAGGACACTGAGGCAGATTGCTGGAGACACTGGGGCAATGCTGGATGACACTGGGGCAGATTGCTGGAGGACACTGGGGCAATGCTGGAGGACACTGGGGCAATGCTGGAGGACACTGGGGCAGATTGCTGGAGGACACTGGGGCAATGCTGGAGACACTGGGGGAAATGCTGGACATACTGGGGGAAATGCTGGACATACTGGGGCAGATTGCTGGACACACTGGTGGTAATATTCTGGACACACTGTCTGGGGGCAATGCTGGACACACTGGGGCAGATTGCTGGACAGACTGGGGGCAATATGCTGGACACACTGGGGGTAATATGCTGGACACACTGGGGCAGATTGCTGGACACACTGGGGCAGATTGCTGGACACACTGTCTGGGGGCAATGCCGGACACACTGGGGGCAATATGCTGGAGACACTGGGGCAGATTGCTGGACACTGGGGCAATATGCTGGACATACTGGGGCAGATTGCTGGACACAATGGGGGCAGGACTGGAGGCATGGGCAGAATGTAGACACGGGGCATGATTGGAGACACGGGGCAGAATTAAAGACATGGGGCAGGATTGGATCATGGGGCAGGATGGATACGATGGAGACATATGGGGCAGGATGTGGAGATCATATGGGGTAGAATCAGGGGCAGATTATCAGAGGATCAATATGGGCGGTAGCCCAGGGCCCAGTGGTCTGGGGGGGCCCTGGGCTACCGCACAGATTGACCCTCTGATGATCATCTGTGAATGCCGCCGCCGGCATTTATGTGCCCCTGCCGTAACCGGTGGGCAGAGAGAGGGGGCCCGCATCGGGCCCCGTCTCATCTGCTCACCGGGCCCCTTCCGGCGCTGCGGCGGTTTCCTATTGATGTGCGGGCGCGCGTCCGCACGTCAATAGTTAACAACAGCCGCCAGCCAATTGGAGGCTGGCGGCTGATGTCGGCCGCAGGCGCACACGTCGCCGGCGTCTGACGTCATTGTCAGTCGCCGGCGAGTGTGCTCTGTTGGAGGGAGCTCGTCGCTGGAGCAAGGACAGGTGACGAGTTTTTTTTTTTTTTTTTTATAACGGTGGACACACACTGAGGGCAATGCTGGAGGACACTGGGGCAGATTGCTGGAGGACACTGGGGCAGATTGCTGGAGGACACTGGGGCAATGCTGGAGGACACGGGCAATGCTGGAGGACACTGGGGCAGATTGCTGGAGGACACTGGGGCAATGCTGGAGGACACTGGGGCAATGCTGGAGGACACTGGGGCAATACTGGAGGACACTGGGGCAGATGGCTGGAGGACACTGGGGCAGATGGCTGGAGGACACTGGGGCAGATGGCTGGAGGACACTGGGGCAATGCTGGAGGACACTGGGGCAATGCTGGAGGACACTGGGGCAGATTGCTGGAGGACACTGGGGCAGATTGCTGGAGGACACTGGGGCAGATTGCTGGAGGACACTGGGGCAGATTGCTGGAGGACACTGGGGCAATGCTGGAGGACACGGGCAATGCTGGAGGACACTGGGGCAGATTGCTGGAGGACACTGGGGCAGATGGCTGGAGGACACTGGGGCAATGCTGGAGGACACTGGGGCAATGCTGGAGGACACTGGGGCAGATGGCTGGAGGACACTGGGGCAGATGGCTGGAGGACACTGGGGCAGATGGCTGGAGGACACTGGGGCAATGCTGGAGGACACTGGGGCAATGCTGGAGGACACTGGGGCAGATTGCTGGAGGACACTGGGGCAGATTGCTGGAGGACACTGGGGCAATGCTGGAGGACACGGGCAATGCTGGAGGACACTGGGGCAGATTGCTGGAGGACACTTGGGCAGATTGCTGGAGGACACTGGGGCAATGCTGGAGGACACTGGGGCAATGCTGGAGGACACTGGGGCAATGCTGGAGGACACTGGGGCAGATTGCTGGAGGACACTGGGGCAATGCTGGAGGACACTGGGGCAGATTGCTGGAGGACACTGGGGCAATGCTGGAGGACACTGGGGCAATGCTGGAGGACACTGGCAGATGGCTGGAGGACACTGGGGCAGATGGCTGGAGGACACTGGGGCATATGGCTGGGGGACACTGGGGCAGATGGCTGGAGGACACTGGGGCAGATGGCTGGAGGACACTGGGGCAATGCTGGAGGACACTGAGGCAGATTGCTGGAGACACTGGGGCAATGCTGGAGGACACTGGGGCAGATTACTGGAGGACACTGGGGCAATGCTGGAGACACTGGGGGAAATGCTGGACATACTGGGGGAAATGCTGGACATACTGGGGCAGATTGCTGGACACACTGGTGGTAATATTCTGGACACACTGTCTGGGGGCAATGCTGGACGCACTGGGGCAGATTGCTGGACACACTGGGGGCAATATGCTGGACACACTGGGGGTAATATGCTGGACACACTGGGGCAGATTGCTGGACACACTGGGGCAGATTGCTGGACACACTGGGGGCAATATGCTGGAGACACTGGGGCAGATTGCTGGACACTGGGGCAATATGCTGGACATACTGGGGCAGATTGCTGGACACAATGGGGGCAGGACTGGAGGCATGGGCAGAATGTAGACACGGGGCATGATTGAAGACATGGAGCAGAATTAAAGACATGGGGCAGGATTGGATCATGGGGCAGGATGGATACGATGGAGACATATGGGGCAGGATGTGGAGATCATATGGGGTAGAATGGATACTCATGAGGGCAGGATGCGAGAGCATATGGCTGGAGCCAGGAATGAGACACACAGGGCCAGGATGTGGAATATTATTACCATAGGGGCTAATTAAGGGATATTATTACTGCAGTGATGTATTTATTTTATTTTTTGAGTATACTGTTTTAAATGGGGGTCGGTCCTGTTACTGTGCAGAGTGACACTATATCGCCTTTTTTTCTTCATGTGGGGTAATGTAGAAGTTGTGAAAAATTAAGTAATGTGTTCTGCAAGCGGAGCTCGAGATAACTGTGTTATTTCCTGCAGAAACGAGTCCTGGCTGGAAGAAATGATGGCGGTCTGTGCTGGCTGAAAGATGAAGGACTTCACCTAGAGACGTCACTGGTGAGTCAGTGTTACCTATACACTGACACTATACACTGTATACTATATAGAGGTCCTGTGTATAATACCACCAGTGATCTCTGTATTACCTCTACACAGACACTGCATACTAAGTACAGATCTCCTGTGAATACTGGCACTTATGGTGATATTATTGTGTTGTTGTTTTTTACTGATCAGTATTGTAGCATTCAGTCACTATGTGGTGGTAATATGTGGTCTGGAAATGGTGTTGTGGTATTTGCCCCTTGTATGTGCTATTTGGTCACCAAGTGGTGGTAATATGTGGTCTTGACATGGTGCGGTGGTATTTGTTCCTTGTATGTGATATTATTCGATCACTGTGGTTGTAATTTGTGGTCTGGTCATGGCGCGGTGGTATTTGTTCCTTGTATGTGATATTATTCGATCACTGTGGTTGTAATTTGTGGTCTGGTCATGGCGCGGTGGTATTTGTTCCTTGTATGTGATATTATTCGATCACTGTGGTTGTAATTTGTGGTCTGGTCATGGTGCGGTGGTATTTGTTCCTTGTATGTGATATTATTGGTCAAAATATACCTAAATTGTATTGCAGATTCTAACAAATATTTAATAGGTTACAGTAGAGTAGGGCCCGGCCATTTTTCTGGAATAATCTGGTTCGGGTATATCATGACCCCCGTCACATGACCCCCATCACATGACCCCCGTCACATGACCCCCGTCACATGACCCCCGTCACATGACCCACGTCACATGACCCGGGGGGGGGGCCCACAGTGTCTGAACAGCCCAGGGCCCTGGCTACCCTTAATCCACCCCTGCCTATGATTCTCTCTGGGTCCAGACGTGTGACTGTGCAAAATTTTGTTGCTGTAGCTGCGACGCTTCCAACACTTTTCCTTTCACTTTTTTCCCCATTATGTAGATAGGGGCAAAATTGTTTGGTGAATTGGAATGCGCGGGGTTAAAATTTCGCCTCACAATATAGCCTATGACGCTCTCGGGGTCCAGACGTGTGACTGTGCAAAATTTTGTGGCTGTAGCTGCGACGGTGCAGATGCCAATCCCGGACATACACACACACACACACATACACACACACACACACACACACACATACACACATTCAGCTTTATATAGTAGATGTGGCATCATCCAAGGTAGCCCCTGGTATGGTCCAATATATAGGCAAGTCACAGGTGGTAATTAGAGTTTGTGTGTCCTGAGTATGCATATCTACTGGCGCAGCTGCTACAGTTGTTTCAGTGGTGGTAATTATGCACACAGTGGTAGTAGTAACGGTTCGAGGAGTTGCGGGCTCTGTGACCAGAGGGATAGTGATGGTATCAACTTTGACACTAGGTGGCGCTGTTGTGGGTACGCATTTCTTAGCGTATCAGCCTTTTTCACCTCAGTGACGAGTGTAAGTCACATGATCCCCTCTGTACAGGTCCTTATCTGGATGTCCTTCCTGGAGATGGGATTCCACATCACGGCGGGTGACATAGACCTTCGTCGGCAGTCCCGACTCCTGAATGAAACCCCAACCTTTTTTTTTCCTCTGGAAAGATCAACTGTTTTCTGGAGTTTAGAAAAACCTGAGTGCAGTTGCCGCTGTGGCTTTAATTAGATTTACTTAGCTAAACATACAATTTCTTTTTTTTTTTTTACACTTGGCCTCATTGTGTTCTGCACTTGTATAATGTACATTGGTGAGATAAGTCAGGATGACAAGTACATTTATGGAACCTTGGAATGAAAGAAAAGATGGAACTGTCTACTGAACATTCTCCCCATCTTCTGAAGACACCGTAGTTATGAAAAACTATTCCTGGTTATTTTGCCCCTGCTACATACAGCAACTTCATATATACATTTGTCATATGGTAAATAGCAATCCTTAAAATTCTGTGTAATATTGGACCTCATCTTTATTCATGCCAGTCTTTATGAGGGGGCATGGTGGACTTAATGCTCCTGATTCATTAAGTGGTGCGTGTCTCTTAATAGATACAGTATAACACATCTGAAAAGTGACGTACACCTTGCCACAAATCTACAGTAAGATTTCTGGCACAAAAAATGCCGCCGCTCGTCATGAATTAAATGAGCGGGGTCTGCCACGCCAAAGTCTTGCCCCAAATTCTGCAGTAAAAGTGGTGATGAATTGGGGCCACAGTTTCTATGAATTTTTGAAGTTTGTTTTTCACGTTCTAAATTTAAATAGGTCTCTGGTTAAATTCCTTTACTGAAGTTTTTTGTTCTCTCCAAACTGAAGAAGATATATTCGGTGCTGTAAATGTCACAGTCAGAGTGTCTTCTACCATAAAACATCAACATTGTGAAAGGTTAGTGACTAAAGAAAGCATTTAGTTCATCTTAAACAAGCATTAATTCCTATTACGCAGGGTCAAGTGCACATTCATTAAGGCATTTATAAGGTTAAAATCAATGTACCGTAATTAAAGTGTTGTAATAAAACAGCTGCACAGGAGACGTCTTATATACCAAGTATATCTTTTTTTAATTTGAATCATGAAACAAAAGATGACTCCATGCACCCTTCATGAAGCGAATAATGAGTTTACTCCAGTGTGATGCTTACGTGACGTTTCAGGCGGATCTAAAATATTGGAGTCACCTTTTATTAAAAAAATGTAACTTTTCAAGATATAGTAAATAATATGCCCTTTAAAATTTATCTTCATCAGTTGAAATAAATATACCCGTATATACTCGAGTATAAGCCGACCCGAGTATAAACCGAGACCCCTAATTTTGCCACAAAAAACTGGGAAAACTTAATGACTCGAGTATAAGCCTAGGGTGGAAAATGCAGCAGCTACTGGTAAATGTCAAAAATAAAAATAGATACCAATAAAAGTAAAATTAACTGAGACATCAGTAGGTTAAGTGTTTTTGAATATCCATATTGAATCAGGATCCCCATATAATGCTCCATACAGTTCATGATTGGCCCCATATAATGCTCCATACAAAATACACCCCATATAATGCTCCATAGTTTATGATGGGCTCCATAAGATGCTCCATATTAAAATATGCCCCATATAATGCTGCACAAATGTTGATTATGACCCATAAGATGCTCCATAGAGACATTTGCCCCATACAATGCTGCACAAATGCTGATTATGGCCCCATCAGATGCTCCATACAAACATTTGCCCCATATAATGCTGCACAAATGCTGATTATGGCCCCAGAAGACGTTCCATACAGACATTTGCCCCATACAATGATGCACAAATGCTGATTATGGCCCCATAAGATGCTCCATAGACACATTTGCCCCACATAATGCTGCACAAATGCTGATTATGGCCCCATAAGATGCTCCATAGACACATTTGCCCCATATAATGCTGCACTAATGCTGATTATGGCCCCATAAGAAGCTCCATAGACACATTTGCCCCATAGAATACTGCATAAATGCTGATTATGGCCCCATAAGATGCTCCATAGACACATTTGCCCCATATAATACTGCACAAATGCTGATTATGGCCTCATAAGATGCTCCATACAGACATTTGCCCCTTATAATGCTGCACAAATGCTGATTATGGCCCCATAAGATGTTCCATACAGACATTTGCCCCTTATAATGCTGCACAAATGCTGATTATGGCCCCATAAGATGCTCCATAGAAACATTTGCCTCATATAATGCTGCACAAATGCTGATTATGGCCCCATAAGATGCTCCATAGACACATTTGCCCCATAGAATACTGCACAAATGCTGATTATGGCCCCATAAGATGCTCCATGGAGATATTTGCCCCCATATAATGCTGCACAAATGCTGATTATGGCCCCATAAGATGCTCCATAGAGATATTTGCCCCCATATAATGCTGCACATGGCGCCATAAGATGCTCCATAGAAATATTTGCCCCATATAACACTGCACATGGCCCCATAAGATGCTCCTCTCGTCGCTCAGGCCCCCGGCACTTGCTATACTCACCTTTCCCGTTCCACCGTCGGCGCCGCTGTGTTTTCTGTGTCCTCTGCACTGACTGTTCAGGCAGATGGTGGCACGCACACTAATTGCGCCCACTGACCTGAGCCTCACTGCAGAGGAAGCGGAATACGAAGCGGTGCTGATGGTGGAACGTGGGACAGGTGAATATGCTCCCGTTATACTCACCTGCTCCTGGCGCGGTCCCTGCAGGTCCCTGGTTCTCCGGGCGCTAACAGCTTCTTCCTGTATTGAGCGGTCACATGGTACCACTCATTACAGGAATGAATATGAGCCTCCACCTCTATGGGAGTGGAGTCGGGTCCATATTCATTACTGTAATGAGCAGTACCATGTGACAGCTCAATACAGTAAGAAGCTGTCAGCGCCCGGAGAACCAGGGACGTGCAGGGACCGCGCCAGGAGCAGGTGAGTATTATTAGACCGCTGCCGCTCCCCCTTCCCTGCCGACCCCCTGGAACTGACTCGAGTATAAGCCGAGATGGGCAATTTCAGCCTAAAAAAATGGGCTGAAATTCTCGGCTTATACTCGAGTATATACGGTATATATACTTAAAATATGTGCATATATATGCAAACATTGAAGATATCCTAAACTAATGGCATTATTACAATACAGAATATACAGTGGGGAAAACAGTATTTAGTCAGCCACCAATTGTGCAAGTTTTCCCACTTAAAAAGATGAGAGAGGCCTGTAATTGACATCATAGGTAGACCACAACTATGAGAGAGTCAAAATGAGAAAACAAATCCAGAAAATCACCTTGTCTGATATGTCAAGATTTATTTTGCAAAATATGGTGGAAAATAAGTATTTGGTCACCTAAAAACATGCAAGATTTCTGGCTCTCACAGACCTGTAACTTCTTCTTTAAGAGGTTCCTCTGTCCTCCACTCATTACCTGTAGTAATGGCACCTGTTTGAACTTGTTATCAGTCTAAAATACACCTGTCCACAACCTCAAACAGTCACACTCCAAACTCCACTATGGTGAAGTCCAAAGAGCAGCAGTGCAGCTGCCTCTGTGACCCGCTGCTCACTGCTTCCCCTCCCCTGCTGTCTTTCTGGGACAATGACTTGCGTATAAGCCAAGGAGGGCGCCTTCAGCACAAAGAAAATGTGCTGAAAAACTCGGCTTTTACACGAGGATAAAACTTTGCTAGCTTGATTTCTTCATAATATTTCTTATTTAGAGCTTTATACTCCTGAAATGCTATTTCTGTGTTCTCAGGCTTCAGGATTTTGAATGCCCTTTGCTTTAGTCTTATTAACCTTCTCTTAATTCTCTTCCCTTAATTTGTTGAAATCAGTTTTCCTAACGTTTCCCAGGTTTTCCAGTTTTTTTCATTTCCCCTTTCAGATCTTTGATTGAAAATTACATTGAAACTTGTCATATTACGGTCACTGCTTCCCAGTGTATGAAGTGAGGCCACGCCGACTAGACAGGCCCTGGATAGGAGCATGTATAATGCATACATACCATATGGTCCAGGGTCAGAAACCAGCGAATCCCCACAGTGCGTGCGCTGGGGGGTATTCATAAGCCTGCAGTCACAGAGTGACTGTAGACTTATCGATTTGAACCAGATAACCTCTTTAAAGTCTAAGGCGGAACTCAATCATCAGATTTTCAATCCATTTCAGCTCTGGAGAACTTACAATAAAATGCAGCAGAGGCACCACCTAAGGGATTTTGAATATGGTCTTGATGTGTGACACAGAGACGTTATTCTCAAAAACAAACTTGGATGACTTAAAGTGAAATATGATATGTTGTTGCCATGCTATATGAAGAGATATAATGGAATGTCACTAAAATTGTCCAAAGAACCTGATGCAATAACCACATTGAAAAAAAAGGAATTCTGACATAAAACCCTTTAGAGTCTCCATCCTACCCCATATGATCGCTCATACTGCCCCATATGTCTCCATACTGCCTCATATGTCTCCATCCTGTCCCATGTGTCTCCATCCTACCCCATATGATCTCTCATACTTCCCCATATGTCTCCATCCTGCCCCCATTTTGCGGTTGTCAGTACAAAAAGAAAAAAAAATGTTTCTCCTCACCTGGCTGTGATTCGGTGGCATCATCCTCTTCCATTTGAGGTGCGGATGCTCCGATGCACAGCAGCAACGTCATACGCTGGCAATGTGCGCACTGACATCAGCTGCCAGCCTCTGATTGACTTTGGCTGTTAACTATTGGCATGTAGGAAGCCAGTGGCTATTGCACGGCAATATATTTGAACTGAATATGCGTCCTCGGATGCACATTCAGTTACTGTACCAGCAGAATCCTGACCCTGGGGCCCAATTAGCAGAAGCAAAAAGAGGGAGCTTGCTCTGGCCCCCCCTCATCGCTTCTGCTCACCAGCCCCATACACCATTAAGGGTAGTAATGTCCTGATGGCGTCTCTGAAGACCCCAAGTGAAGACCCTTCCCATGTCTACCATGTTTCTACTGCTATTTTTTATCGATGAGCAATTCAATTGACTGTATCCTGATCCAAAAGCAATGTAAATATTCCATGGACACCCGTCAAGAGTCATTTGAATTCTGTCCTATATACCAGCATCTTCGTCTTCTTATTAGCAGGTTCGGTGCAAAATTATGTGTGAGTCAGACAGCAAAGATGATGTGCAGGGCCTACAAATCAGAAGAGACATTGGGGTTTCTGGCAGGTAGGAGGTGCTATAGAAAGACTTCCATCCGGTGGCAACAGACATGGTGCTGGTTCAGAGTGCTACAAAACATTTACTCATCTGGACTGGTTATAGACAAATTAACCCCTGGAATAATTTAGAGAAATGACAGGAACAACGGTTCCATGATTGATCCATTCTGTACTGAAAGTGAAACTGAACACAATATACCAAGCCTAAGGCATCAAACAGTGTTTATACAAACCATCAGAAGGCAATTGGATGACATTAGGTTTGAGCCAGATGCACAGCTACAGATGTTCCATTGACCTCTTACCACTTCTCTCAAAGGCTGTCATGGTGAAGGACAAGAGGGCAATGTTGGCGATGAGTCTCGCTTTTGTCTTGTATCAAATTGTAGCTAAAGATCACATGGGTAATGCCTCGAAGAGGCCTTTACAAGGGAACGTCACACCAGTCTTATTCCCAGGATTATGGTGTGGTGTAGCATAATGTATGTTAGTTAGACCCATTTTGTCTTAATTTCAAGTACACTAACAGCTCGGCGTCACACTGATTTTGTGATGGAACCAGTGGTACCGTCATTTCTCCAAAGTGTGCAAGGAGCAGTTTTTCAACACCACAATGTCGAAAGGCATTTTGCTTGTACTACTGTGAGCAGCCTGCATGAAATAAAAGTGATATCATGGTTGCAAGTCTCTAGACTTGTCTTCCATGGAGCACATCTGGGACATCATTGGTTGGCAATTGCAAAGGTAGCTGCCAGCAGGGGATATTGTTGATTTGTGTGCCTAAGTGCATTAAGCATGGCAGAATATTCATCAAACTGATAGCAATCAATTAAGGCTATTAAAGGTTGTTTGACAATTTTTTTTATTATGCCAATGTGTGTAAGTGTATGTATTTCTGCACATCGCACTCATGCTCAATACTGAATAATGCAAGATGGTTTGAAAATTCTGTTTCTATTTTTTTTCTCATTTTCATATCACTTACATGTCTATCGATCCTGAGGTTTCCATAATCCAACTACTAGTAACATGTTCCTAATATTTATCTTCAGTAATAAATAAAAACAGCAGAATTAATAGTTTTGGTAATTTTGCCACTGAGATAAATGTAATAAATTGAGATCAGAATGTTATAGGGACTTGAAAACTATAGCTTGTACTGTAAAAAAAATGTGTTCTAATACAACTCAACCCAAAAATAAAAAAACGTATCTTTCTCAGAATATGGTAACACAAACATATTGTTTTGAAATTTTTTTAAGGTAATGAAACACAAAAAATAACTAGGGCCCGGCTGGCCAACGGATAAATATGGCAAGAGTCAGTCGGTCAATTCGGTTGTGGGCAGCATCAATTGTGACAATTAAAAGTATTAGCGTACTCCTAATACAATGGCTTTCATTAATGATCAGTATGGTGATATTATCACAACAGTATGTGCTGGCAATATGTTGTTAATGTCTAGTGGCATTTGTCTGTTATATTGCAATATTACGGCATTTGACCTAATATAGAGGTATTACCTGATATATAAGTTATTGTAGTAAATCTTGATTTCCTGCAGGCAGAGTAATATAAGTATAAGAGACCCACAACTGGGGTTAGGTGAGCGAAGACAGCATGTGTCTATGTGCTTTCAAATGCCAGGGCTGAATTTTAGTCTCAGTCCATCCCTGAAAATACCTTTGAAGAGAGAGAGAAGAGAAAGAGTGAGAGACAGAGAGAAATAGAGATAGAGGAATGAAGTCAAAAGTGGGGACCTCAAGGTTCTGTGCTGTGCAGGGCTACTACTAGGAATTTTGGAGCCCCATACTAGCAAAATTTTCGTGACCCTTTTGAGACTCTGCTCAGGCTCCACCCCAGCTCTGCCTCCACCCCTTGAAAGTCCCACCACTCTCTCTTGGAAAAACTCCACTTCTCACCAATCACACATTAACAGTCCCCATCACCAGATCACACATATAGCCAGCAGCTTTTGTTTTGGCCAAAAGATTTTTCTAATCTGCCACCATGACAAGGTAGACTCTCTTTGCCGGGCCCTACTCTATGCGAACCTATTAAAAATTTGTTAAAATATGCAATACAATTTCAGTATATTTTTATTTATTTTTTCAATTTTTAAACTGAACAATAATATCACAATATTAAAATACTACCGCACCATGACCAGACACCATATTACCACCACATACAAGGAAGATATACCACCACACCATGTCCAGATCACATATTACCACCACAGTGACCGAATAATAGCACATACAAGGGACAAATACCACCACAACATGTCCAGATCACATATTACCACCACATAGTGACTGAATACTGCAATACTGATCATTAATAAAAAAAAAACACAATACTATCACCATAAGTGCCATTATACACAGGAGATCTGTACTTAGTATGCATTGCCTGTGTACAGGTAACACACTGACTCATCAGTGACGTCTCTAGATGAAGTCTTTCAGCCTCACTTTCCATCTTCATCCAGCACAGACCATCATCACGTCTTCCAGCCATGACTTGTCTCTGCAGGAAATAACACAGTTATATAGAGCTCCGCGTGCAGAACACATTGCTTAAATTTTTCCCAACTTCTACACTACACCAGATGAAGAAAAAAAGGCAACATAGTATCGCTCTGCACAATAACAGGACCGCCCCCATTTAAAACAGTATCCTCAAAAAATAAAATAAATACATCACTGCAGTAATAATATCCCTTAATTATCCCCTATGGTAATAATATCCCCATCCTGGCCCCGTGTATTTCATTCCTGGCTCCAGCCATATGTTCTCACATCCTGCTCTCATGAGTATCCATTCTGCCCCCATATGATCTCCCCATCCTGCCCCATCTGTCCCATGATTCTGACCCATCTGTCCCATGATCCTGACCCATCTGTCCCATGATCCTGACCCATCTGTCTCCATCGTATCCATCCTGCCCCATGATCCTGTACCATGTGTCTCCATCCTGCCCCATGATCCTGTACCATCTGTCTCTATTATGCACCATGATCCTGCCCCATCTGTCTCCATCCTGCCCCATCTGACTCCATCCTGCGTCTCCCAGCTTGCCCCCATGTCTCACATCCTGCCCCCTTGTGTCTCACATCCTGCCCCCCTGTGTTTCACGTTCTGCCCTGCCTCACATCCTGCCCCGTGTCTCACATTCTGCCTCCTGTGTCACACATTCTGTCCCCTGTGTTACACATTCTGCCCTGTGTTGTTTCCATTCCTGCCCCCTGTGTTGTTTCCATTCCTGCCCTTTGTGTTGTTTCCATTTTTGCCCCCCTTGGTTGTTTCCATTCCTGCCCCTGTGTTGTTTATATTCCTGCCCCTTGTGTAGTTTCCATTCCTGCCCCCTGTGTTGTTTCCATTTCTGCCCCGTGCCACACATTCTGCCCCTGTGGTGTTTCCATTCCTGTCACCTGTGTTGTTTCCATTCCTGCCACCTGTGTTGTTTCCATTCCTGCCACCTGTGTCTCACATTCAGCCCCTTGTGTTGTTTCCATTCCTGCCACCTGTGTTGTTTCCATTCCTGCCCCGTGCCTCACATTCTGCCGCTGTGTTGTTTCCATTCCTCCCCCGTGTCTCACATTCTGCCCCTGTGTTGTTTCCATTCCTGCCCCCTGTGTTGTTTCCATTCCTGCCCCGTGCCTCACATTCTGCCCCCTGTGTTGCTTCCATTCCTGCCCCATGTATCACATTCTGCCCCTTGTGTTGTTTCCATTCCTGCCACCTGTGTCATTTCCATTCCTTCCCCGTGCCTCACATTCTGCCCCTGTGTTGTTTCTATTCCTGCCACTTGTGTTGTTTCCATTCCTGCCCCGTGCCTCACATTCTGCCCCCTGTGTTGTTTTCATACCTGCCCCCTGTGTTGTTTTCATTCCTGCCCCTTTGTCTCCATGAAGCCCCTGTGTCTCCCATCCTTGATAGTATAATAATACAGAACAATCTAGATAAGATGTCTGCAAGGGCATACAGATGGCAGATGAGGCTTAATATTGATTAGTGATGAGCGAATAAATTTGGCACTATGCGTTACTGGCAAGAATAGTGCGGTATTCGGGCTATTGGTTACTCGGAAGTAATTAGGTATTTGCCTCTGTATATTTGAGTGACCCACCCAGGCTTGCCAATCACAGTAATGCCAGCACCATCTTTAGTGTGGCATTACTGTGATTGGCTGGCCTTCCAGCATCGTAGTGAATATTTATTGGCTGCTGGTGCCATCTTGTGCACATTGCAGCCAGAAACAGCGTAGGGAGAGGGTAGTTTGAGCATAGGGAAAGTGAAAATACTGTATGGAGAGTGATAGGAGTTTATACTGAGCATTTACTCATTCCAAAATGCCCTTTTTAGGGGCTGAAGATTGTGAAAAGATGAAATTGCTTGTTTGTTAGGTGGGGATTTCAATAGTAGTGAGAGATTTAATAGGAAGGAGGGAGGGTGGGTGAAAGGCAGGCATCGGGGTGTGTGTTCTGATCATTGCAAGTACATGCTGCAAATCTCTGCTATTTTCCACTGTGTTGTAGAGTAGTTATTATTAGGAACAGACTATGGGATTCATCCACTACCATAGTATACAAATCATCTATTTGTAGAGGGAAATAACTATTAGGTAACAACAGCATATTCAAACCAATTTTTAGCAGCTTCATAATATTCCTGTCTAGCAGCCTAATTTTTTTAACGCAAAATAATACTTGTCAGTGCCAGCATATAGTAACGTCCATTCTTTAATCTAATTGCTAAATAATATTCCTTGTCTATTGAATAAATACTTAATTTTTGTCAAGTAGTTGTGCAACTGGCGTAAAACCTATTGAGCTAGGAAAACGTCACTATTTACCAGTAATTTCCATGAGTCAGCTGTTGGTGTGACTCAAAGGCGATTTAAATAAATACCCCCCAAAAAAAATATTTGCTTAAAAAACTGCGTTTCTTTAGCATTTGTGCAACTGGCGCAATCTGGGTAGAGATAATCTTACATGACAATTTAGCTGAGGCAATAATCTTCTTTACTCAGCATTTGGAGTGTGTCAGCAAGGTGATTGAAAAAATTAATAATTTTCTCTTGCCTTAAAAATTGCGTTTCTTTATCTAGCACAGTGGTCCCCAACTCCAGGCCTCGAGGGCCGCCAACAGTGCAGGTTTTCAGGATTTCCTTAGTATTGCACAGCGGTTGGAATCATCACCTGTACAGATGATCACATTACCACCGATGCAATACTAAAGAAATCCTGAAAACCTGCACTGTTGGCGGCCCTCGAGGCCTGGAGTTGGGGACCCCTGATCTAGCAGTTGGCGCAACACCTGCAGAGATACACAAACGTGACTATTTACCTGTAATTAACATCAGTCTGCTGTTGACATGTAAAATCATGTAGTGAACTCCAAAAAAAATAGCCACAAATTGCTGGATACAGTGAATTTCTACATAACACCTTTGTAAGAGTAGTTGTGAAAAATAAAGGCAGTATTTTTTGGTTTCATAAGCACAACGCATTAAAGATGAGAAATGCTGACGTTAAGGGATGTGGTGGTAATTTGCAGCATCTTCCAAAGCAAGCTAAGAAGAGGCAAGAACACTGCCAACCTGAGCAAAACCAGCATGCAAAAGCACATGGCAGCCAAGCACCCCAGTAGCAGGGCGGAATGCTTGGGTACTAAATCTGTGTCTGAGGGTCAAACCACTGCCCCTTCCCCTGTGTTACAGCATTCCTAATCTGCTGACCATGAAGCAGGCACTGATGCGTCCTGCCCACAACCAGCAGTTGCACACAAAACAGTCAGCAACCACATCCTGTTTGTTTTCCCAGCACAGCGTTCAGTTGTTCCTGCCCCAGACGTTTACTAGAAAGCAGAAATACCTAGCCACTCATCCACAGACCCAAATGCTAAACACTCACATTGCCAGATGGCTAGACCTGGAAATGTTGCCATTTCGACTTGTAGGAATTGAGTTTTTCCGCAAACTCTTGGCGGTGGCAGCCACACGGTACTCGATTCCCAGCCGACACTATTTTTGGGGTGTGCCATCCCCATGATACATAAGCATGTGTTACACAATATCAGCCGTGCTCTAGCCAACGCAGACACAGGGAAGGTCCACCTCACCACAGACAAGTGGACAAGTTCTTGTGGACATTTCCTTGATGGCACACTGGGTTATCCTGGTGGAGTCTAGGACAGAGTCAGAGGATAGGACATCACACATCTTACCCACACCAAGAATAGCGGGTCCAACTTCCATCAGGGTTTCAGTCTCCTCGTAGTCCACTTCCTGTCTCTCCTCCTCATCATCCTCATTGGCTCTAGCTTTCCCATCACTCCCCATCTGGGAAATCTGCAGCACTGCCTTGGCGAAGTGGCAGCACGCTCAGCTGACGCTCATCTGTTTAGGTGATAAAGATCACAACGCAGCTGAGCTGTTGAAAGGGATAAAAGACCAGACCGGTCAGTGGCTCTCTCTCCTGAAACTCTAACCAGGTCTGGTTGTGTACGATGGGCATCACTTGGTGGCAGCTTTAAAGCTTGGCAAGCTGGTACATGTGCCATGCATGGCCCACATGCTGAAGTTGAATGTACAGTGGTTTATAAAAACATACCCTGACATACCTGACCTACTTGCAAAGGTACGCCGTGTCAGTGCACATTTTCAAAGCTTAATTTGCCTTGTCATCGACTGATTTGTGACCTGCACACATGCTGGAATTCGACCTTCCATATGTTAGCAAGGCTTAGTGAGCAGCAGAGGGCAGTGTCTGAATTCCAGCTTCTCAATGCCCTTCAGAATAACACTCAGCACCCACACATAACTGCCGAGTGGGTGTGGATCGCTGACCTATGTGAGGTTCTTTAATACTTTGACTACTGCACCAAGATGGTGAGCGCTGATGATGCTATTATCAGCTTAACCATCCCACTGCTCTGTCTATTACAATGTTCACTGCAGAATCTGAAAGAGGAAGCTTTGAATGCGAAGCATGTTGCTATGGAGCAAGATTGTACAGTGGCTGATACAACATAGCCCAGCCTCACATAGTATTCTCAGGCCTCATTGGGTGATGATGAGGAACAGGAGGAGGAGGATGATGTGGAACAGGAGTTTTTGCTCTGCGCTACAAAGGGGACTCCCAATCCCAGCTTCTTGCCTGTCCAGCATGGATGGCCCGAAGAGGAGGAGGAAGATGCTATGCGTTGTGAGGAAGAGAGGATGGTTAGTGTTCTTCCTGGTGAGGACACTGAACACTTGACTCTTTATAGTCTGCCACACATGGCACAGTTCATGTCCAGATGCCTTTCCCAAGACTCTCGCGTGAAAGACATTTTGTCCACCATAAAATACTGGCTGTGCACCTTTCTTGACCCACAGTACAAGGAGAAATTTGCTTCTCTAATGTCGGAGGCAAACGTGTCGGAAGACTTGCTCAAAAGATTACCCTCAGGCAACACTGGTGGCAGAGGAACTGGCTCATTTTGCCCATAAGAATTACAGGGGAAGGCCAGGTGCAACTTGGGGGGGGGGGGGATGTCCACCAACTGGGCCATTTTCATGACACCGACCCATCAGCTAGGGCTATCTGTGGGTGTAACTATGACGAGGAGGGAAATGTTGGCCAAGATGATGAAGGACTACTTAAGTGACCATACCAGCATCCTTCCTGATTCTTAAGTGCCCTTTAACTATTGGTTGTCTAAGCTGCACACTTAGCCAGATGTCTTTTTTTATGCCTTGGGGGTGCTGCAATGCCCTGCTCCAAGTGTGTCTTCTGAGCGGGTTTTTAGTTTGGCAGGGGCAATCGTAATTGAGAGGCACACATGCCTGTCAACGGAAAATGCAGACAGGCTAACTCTTCTAAAATTGAGCAAGGGATGGATTTCCTCCAACTTTGTAAGCCCTACGGATGACAGTAACGTTATATAAATGCAGGCCAAATGTTTTGTTTGGGAAATTGTCTTAATGTCCATCCCTTACCATCCAAAACAATTTTGTTCAGAAAATCACCTCCTCCTCCTCCTGCTTCTGCAACAAGTACTTAGAGTTAAGCTATGTATATCCCAAGTGGGTAATATTTTGAACTTTTTGAAACCTTTGCACATTGTTCAATGATGAAACGTGTACTCTCTACCTCTTATAATAACTGCTAAGTGTATTGTGATGTCCCCATCACGGTGTCTTTCAGCTGGTCTGAGAGAGACCCCTTGGCAAATTTTTAGAAACCTTTGCACATTGTGCAATGGTCACATTTCTCCTCCCTATCTCTACCTCTTGTAATAAGTGCAAAGTATATTGCGATGTCCCGATCATGGCGTCTTTCAGGGTGTATGATACAAACACCTTGGGTAATTTTTGGAAAACTTTGTACATTGTGCAATGGTGAAACTTGTACTCTCTATTACTACCTATTGTAATAACTGCATAATGTATTTTGAGGTCCCCAAAGCGGTCTCTTTCAGCGTGTATGATAAAGACCCCTTGTGCAATGGTCAAATTTGTACTCTCTATCTCTATATATTCTATTATTAAATCCATTTTTTATTGTATTGTCCTTCTCCCAGTCCCTTTAAGTGTGTATCTGATAGCCTGATGTTTTTTGTATCTGCAGTTGGACATTTTGGAACATAAATTAATTAAAAAGCTCCTCACAATTCTTCATGTTTCAACCTTACACAGAATAATAATATGAGTAATGAAACATGCTCTACATATATATTTTGCTACTTTTAAAATCTTACCCACACATCCCTTTATAAAGGTAAATTTAACATACCTCTGTTAGCATACGCCATATACTGCTCATATATGCAGCACCCCAGTAGATGGGCGGAGTGCCTGGGTACAAAATCTGGGTCTGATGGTGAAACCACTGGCCCTTCCCCTGCGTTATGTCCTTCCCAATCTGCTGTCCAGGAAGAAGGCGCTGATGCATCCTGTCCACAACTTGCAGTTGCACAGACACAACAGTCAGCAACCATGTCCAGTTCATTGTCCCAGTGTAGCGTTCAGTTGTTCCTTGTCAGCATATATGTCTGTTCACAAATTGTTAGTTAGATAGGACATACATATTCGTTAGCACTTTACATTGTCCGATGCTGGACAAGGACCATTTTTGACTTTTCTAGGCTCCTAAATGAGACTTGTGTTTCTTTATTAAACTGTCGCTTCCCTTACATTTTCTAAAATTGGGTCCTTACAAATAAAAATGGTGATGGGTACTGGCCAGTTTCTGTATATTTTAAGCAGGTCTAAGAGACTTGGTTAATACGCTCTACAGATGTATTCAGGCTGCAGCCTTACACATATTGGAAAATGGTCATTGCCATGCTAACGCCCTTACCTGAGCTCTGTAGCACTGCCTGTCACCTGAGTAATACACTCCACAGACCGTTGTTGCAAAATGATCATTACCTAACCCCTGCAGCATCAGTGGGGAGCAGTGTAGTAGTAGAAAAAAATGATAGGTGGAGAATTAAAAGTGAAATTAGGTGTGAGAAAGACTCTAGGGAAGATATTCGCGGCATAGGTAGAAGTGCTGTGAAGTGAGCTTGAACGTGAAACAAGTGCCATCCATACAGTATTAGCCTGAGATGAAGTTTTTTTGCACTGAATAGTTCTCTAGAAGTGGTGAAAAATAAAAAATAAAAAATATTTCATTAGTGAATCATACCAACAAATGAAAATTTTCTACCTATGTCCTGAATATCTTTTCTTGAGTCTTTTTCACACAAATTTCAATTCTAATTCTCCACCTATCACTTGTTTCACAATTTTAATCCCCATTTTTTTTTCTTTTCTCGCTTTTCTTCATCTCCCCTGATGGCTCCTTCAGTAAATGTTCTCTTTCTGGCTGTTATTCACAGGCTCATCCTGAGTTCTAATCCCATTTATTCTGCACTCCAATCAATCCACTCATTTCTCTTCAACACTTTATCCCTTATTCATCTATTTATATTTTTTCATTTATATCTATATTTTCTTTTTTTTGTTGCTTTTTCCTTATCTCCTGGGTTGTAATCCCCTTTCTAGCATTGAGGAACTTGGCAATTCTGGAAAGTTGCAAATTATTGTGCTTTATTTGCATGTACAATCCACAGTATAATTCATAATATTTCGGTCAGATCACTGACCTTCCTCGGATACACGGATTGCTTTTAGACAAGGTTGTGAGAATGTAAACCATGTGCTCAGGCAACAGCGTGTCACCGCTGCAGAAATGGAGAACCATTTCTACATGTGCGAAGTTCTTCAATGCTATTATATGGAATGAGACCATACTTAAGCAACAGCCTCTAATAGGAGTGCTGTGTTTCTGTTACCTGATTCCATTTCAAACCCCATCCAGGGTTCTAATCCCATTTTTCCTACACTCTACTCATCTCTCCTCAACACTTATTCATCCATTTACATTTTGACATTTATATGTATAGTTTCCTCCTTTTTTTCAACCATTCCTCAATTGCCAGTTGAATTTTCCTTCCCTTTATTAATTCCCTATTCATGTAAACATCGCTTTGGGTGTTCTTAAGTGTAATTGGCATCCATTTTTTTGCCTTACAAAACCCATCCGTTATCAACTTATCATGTTTTGCCGGTATGGCGTTGGAACACGTTGTGAATTAAAATGCTTATTATTGAAGAATCAATTTACTCCAGCAGCACAGCCCACCTAACGTGCTTCATCCAACTGGGTGCTATATGCACACATAGATAGAGACCAGTCAGTCTAGCTGACCGGCGGAGAGAAGCCTCGGAAGACACGCATGTCTGACTGGTCTATGCTTTTAAATCATGCTTTTCTTTGAAATACCTCAGTGTTTCAGAGTCAAACGTACATGGATAAAATCATGCAGCCATACAGCAAATGCCTGATATATTTTGCCTGTAGGTAGCATTCATCAGGTTTTCTTTAAGCGAACATCTCTTTTTATGTATTCTTTGGCAAATCCAAAGCAGATCCTCAGATTTCTGTTGCACTTTGGCAGTATGCATTGCCATCAATCCACATGAGAGTCGGCCCCATTAAATTGGGCTAATCAGCCAACTTTCCCAATGGAACACATCAGTGAGATGCAGAGTTCATGTGGATTATGGCATGGAAAATACCCCCTCTTAAGTTATATTAGTCCAAAATTCTATGCTGATTAAGACTATAATCTATTTTACTAGGTGCTAGAGTTGGATCAAATCGAATTGCAGTACCGGTAAATTGGCCGTGTGCTTACCGATGACATCCCGGGATCTTCTTTTGATTATCCACCCTGACATAATATCATCATAGCTGCATAATGCACATGTGATTTCACTCTAGACTGGCTAATAAAAAGTAGAGGTGCAGGTGCTATCAGAGGTGTTTCTCAGGATTCCTCCAACCCAGCGACCACAGATTACTGACTCTAGGCCAATAGACTGGGTCCTGCAAAGCAATTCACACCAACTCTAGACTGTCAACTGATACAATGATTAATGCTATTAACCCCATATCTGCAGGTCAATAGCGTTATTTCACATGACAGGTTCCCTTTAAGAACATTGGGTGCGCTTCCACATTTGTTCTCCATACTATTAATGTTGTGCCAGCAGCACAATAAAAAAAAGTGAACATCTATCCTTTCATTTTTTATTTTATGCACCATTAATCCAGACATACTAACACTACAAGCCACTTTTCTTCTTCTTTTTTGTCCCTTAACCAATTTCCATATCCTTTAAAATGTTACTATACTCAAAATGCCAAATAAGTTTAAATGCCAATATAGATGAATTTCTCTTTGCTTTTATAAAATGCTGAAGGCAATATTATAACGAATATAATCATTAGCCAGCTGCCATACCTACGCCTTTTCCCATTGATCTGACTCAAATTTTTAGTCAGTTAGCACACTTGCAACCTTGATGTGCTGGTCAGTTATTGCTGGGACTATTTATTCTGTCACAGGAAACAATTATAGGACCTAAGCTATAAGGATCTTAGTGCTCGGCATTTGCGACAAAAGTGTACTCTAATGCTCAGGTATTGACCTGGCCTATTTTCTGACCTTGATGTTGATCTTTGTGTGCCCTTAGCCACATGTAAATGAATGCATCCTTTTCTGATACACCTAGTGAACATTCGCTTCCTTCCTTTAGTTCTTCTCTGACTGACTATGATATTCAACTACATGATTGTAAACTATACTTGTCATATTTTATCTGGTGAGTTTGTTTTCAAGGAGATTTCAGGGAATTTTGAAGTGGGGAATCTCTCAGGTTTGTACCTCCAAGTGTGAGTTAAATGGATTCTATAGGATACCTTTTTTATTAATTTATCTTTTATTGTCGAAGAATTGGCACAGCACGTGAGAAGTCTTGGAGACGGGAGTGGGAGATGTAAGGTGGGTCTGAACCGTGGAGGGCCTTTTAGGTGAGAGTGATAAGTTTATATTGAACTCTGGAGTGGATGGGTAACCAGAGCAATGACTGGCACAAGGTAGTGGCATCCGTGTAACGGTTGGTGAGGAATATGATCTTGGCTGCAGCATTTCAGACAGATTGTAGTGGGGAGAGTTTGGTAAGAGGGAGACCGATTAGTAGAGTTACAATAGTCCAGACGAGAATGAATATGAGCAAGAGTAATAAGAGTTTTTGCAGAGTCGAAAGTAAGAAAAGGTTGAATTTTAGAAATGTTTTTGAGGTGTAGACAACAGATACCAAGAGCAATGTAGGCCCTGCTCGCAAGCTTACAATCTATGAGAAATTAGGGGAGACACGAAAGGTGGATGGCAACAATTACTTTCATATTCATATTGCACACACTTGAGTGCCTCGGCATGTAAATACAGTGGGGCAAAAAAGTATTTAGTCAGTCAGCAATAGTGCAAGTTCCACCACTTAAAAAGATGAGAGGCGTCTGTAATTTACATCATAGGTAGACCTCAACTATGGAAGACAAACTGAGAAAAAAAAATCCAGAAAATCACATTGTCTGTTTTTTTTTATCATTTTTTTGCATATTATGGTGGAAAATAAGTATTTGGTCAGAAACAAACAATCAAGATTTCTGGCTCTCACAGACCTGTAACTTCTTCTTTAAGAGTCTTCTCTTTCCTCCACTCATTACCTGTAGTAATGGCACCTGTTTAAACTTGTTATCAGTATAAAAAGACACCTGTGCACACCCTCAAACAGTCTGACTCCAAACTTCTCTATGGTGAAGACCAAGGAGCTGTCAAAGGACACCAGAAACAAAATTGTAGCCCTGCACCAGGCTGGGAAGACTGAATCTGCAATAGCCAACCAGCTTGGAGTGAAGAAATCAACAGTGGGAGCAATAATTAGAAAATGGAAGACATACAAGACCACTGATAATCTCCCTCGATCTGGGGCTCCACGCAAAATCCCACCCCGTGGGGTCAGAATGATCACAAGAACGGTGAGAAAAAATCCCAGAACTACGCGGGGGGACCTAGAGAATGAACTGCAGAGAGCTGGGACCAATGTAACAAGGCCTACCATAAGTAACACACTACGCCACCATGGACTCAGATCCTGCAGTGCCAGACGTGTCCCACTGCTTAAGCCAGTACATGTCCGGGCCCGTCTGAAGTTTGCTAGAGAGCATTTGGATGATCCAGAGGAGTTTTGGGAGAATGTCCTATGGTCTGATGAAACCAAACTGGAACTGTTTGGTAGAAACACAACTTGTCGTGTTTGGAGGAAAAAGAATACTGAGTTGCATCCATCAAACACCATACCTACTGTAAAACATGGTGGTGGAAACATCATGCTTCGCGGCTGTTTCTCTGCAAAGGGGCCAGGACGACTGATCCGGGTACATGAAAGAATGAATGGGGCCATGTATCGTGAGATTTTGAGTGCAAACCTCCTTCCATCAGCAAGGGCATTGAAGATGAAACGTGGCTGGGTCTTTCAACATGACAATGATCCAAAGCACACCGCCAGGGCAACGAAGGAGTGGCTTCGTAAGAAGCATTTCAAGGTCCTGGAGTGGCCTAGCCAGTCTCCAGATCTCAACCCTATAGAAAACCTTTGGAGGGAGTTGAAAGTCCGTGTTGCCAAGTGAAAAGCCAAAAACATCACTGCTCTAGAGGAGATCTGCATGGAGGAATGGGCCAACATACCAACAACAGTGTGTGGCAACCTTGTGAAGACTTACAGAAAACGTTTGACCTCTGTCATTGCCAACAAAGGATATATTACAAAGTATTGAGATGAAATTTTGTTTCTGACCAAATACTTATTTTCCACCATAATATGCAAATAAAATGTTAAAAAAACAGACAATGTGATTTTCTGGATTTTTTTTTCTCAGTTTGTCTCCCATAGTTGAGGTCTACCTATGATGTAAATTACAGACGCCTCTCATCTTTTTAAGTGGTGGAACTTGCACTATTGCTGACTGACTAAATACTTTTTTGCCCCACTGTATGTAATAGGGGACTTCACAATCCAATCTTTTGATCACTGTTATAATGCTTCGTTGTACAAGCCCCAAAGCATTATTGCTTATCAATAGAGATGGGCGAAACCAAACAGTTAAGTTCGGCGTCAGTACTGAATATCTACTGTTTGGGCATGGCCACCGAACACAGACTTCACCATGAAGTTCGTGTTACTGTTCGGGTTCGACCCCCCGAACACCGGGTGTTTCTCGTGCTGTCATGTGCATGACAGAGCAGCCAACACTGATTCTGATCAGCGGTAAAATCATTACTGCCGGCCAGACAGCCACATTTCCCTTGCTGTCAATTGACAGTGTGAGCCAGTAGCTGTGATCGGAGGAAAAAAGTTCACCTCCAGTCACTGCCATGGGCTGATTGACTACTGCTCCCATCAGCTTATGCCTTCTGCTGTTAATAACAGAGAGAGCAGGAAGCGATTGCTAGGAGTATTCATCAGCCGCCGCATGTGCTATAAATAATAAAAACCAGCTGGGGGCTGGTATTCTCAGGCTGGTAAGGGGCCATGGATATTGGCCCTCCTGAGTCTAAAAATTCAGCCTGCAGCCACCCTGAAAAGGTGCCTCTTTTAGATGCGCCAATAATGTCACTTTGCCCGGTTTGTCCCACTTGCACTGTAGCAGTGGCAAGTGGGGTTCATATTTGTGGGGTTGATGTCACCTTTGTATTATCTGCTGCAAGCTCAGCCTCAATGACCATCACTGAGGCTATGTGGGATGGAGGGATGGCTGGAGAGATGGATGACTAATGACATAAAGGTTCCCTTTCTATTAATATCAGCTCACAGCTGCTTTCTTAGCCTTTACTGGCTAGTTTACAGGGGGACCCCAGAAAAAATTAACATATAGTCCCCCTATAATATCTAACCAGCAAAGGCTAGGCAGACAACTGCGGGCTAATATTAATAGCTTAGGAAGGGGTGATCGATATTGGCCCCTCCCAGACTAAAACCATCAGTTATCAGCTGCCCCAGAAAAGATGCATCTATAAGATGCACCAAATCTGGCACTTAGCCTTGCTCTTCCCACTTGCCCTGTAGTGGTGGCAAGTGGGGTTCATATTTGTGGGGTTGATGTCACCTTTGTGTTGTCAGGTGACATAAAGCCCACAGGTTAGTAATGGAGAGGCGTCTATAAGACACCTATCCATTACTAACCCCACAGTGATATTGTATAAAAACGCAGGCACCCATAATAAAGTCATTTATTTGAAATAATGACACAGACTCCATTAATAATCTTAATTAAACCATACTCACTGAACGCCTAATCCACCGACGCCAACGTCTCCTGCAACAAAAATAAATTAATAAACCACAATATTCCTCATCTGTTCGCCAAGAAGATAATCCATAATGTCCCACGAAGATCCTGATCACTTTGATCAGCTCTGGTGATCTCCCTTACGGCACCACTGCTGCGTGGGAAAGTTCTCATACAGCGGTGCCATAAGGGAAAGCACAGGAGCTGATGAGCTCTCAAGGAAGCTCAGTGATACACTGCGGGAGCGATTACCTCCTGTCAGTGTATCGACGGCAACTGGGTAGAGCGGTCACATCTCCCGATGTAACTGTTCTACACGTAAGATCGCTGTGGGATACTCTGGATTACCTGGACATGGTGGACAGGTGAGTATATGTTGGTTTACTATTTTACACTATTTGTAGGAGACAAGGGCTTCGGGGACTTGGTGTCAGGTTAGTATAATATTTTTTTATTTGAATATGTATGTAATTTAATTTTTTTTCTTAATTGTGAGCACAGGTGGCGGCAGATGAGACTACGTCTTCCATCAACGGCACCTGCTGTCACTTTTATCAGTGACAGCAGACGTAGAATGATGGGAGCAGTTGTCTCATCAGCCCACGCCTGCGAGTCACAGTCACAGCTGTTGGGTCATGCTGACATCTGACAGCATGACCCTGCAGTGTTCTGACCACAGTCTGCAGTAGCGTTAGCGCGGGTCTCAGTCACAGCTGCGGGGTCACGCTGACATCTGACAGCATGCTCCAGCAGCACTCTGACCGACGGTCTTACGGGCGGTAGCATTACTGCCGATAAAAACTACCGTGCTGGTGTTTCCCATGCTGTCACATGGTCGTGAATGGTACTTCGGCGAGTTCTGTCTATGGGCTCCCTCTGGTGGCTATGAGTGAAGCTGCTGCTTCTGAGGTTCCTTACACAGGTGACGTAGTTTATCCTTTGGTTGGCTGCTCTATTTAACTCCTCTCAGATCATTACTCCATGCCAGCTGTCAATGTTTTTGCATTGGTTCAGTTCGCTCCTGGATCTCTCTGGTGACCTGCCTTCTCCTGCAGAAGCTAAGTTCCTGATAGTCATTATTTGTTCTCTGTTTTCTTGTCCAGCTGGTTATCATGATTTTGTCTTGCTAGCTGGAAGCTCTGGGATGCAGAGTGGCCCCTCTGCACCGTGAGTAGGTGCGGAGGTCTTTTTTGCACACTCTGCGTGGTCTTTTGTAGGTTTTTGTGCTGATCGCAAAGTTACCTTTCCTATCCTCTGTCTATTTAGTTAGTCTGGCCTCCCCTTGCTGAAACCTGTTTCATTTCTGCGTTTGTGACTTTCATCTTTACTCACAGTCATTATATGTGGGGGGCTGCCTATTCCTTTGGGGAATTTCTCTGAGGCAAGGTAGGCTTTATTTTCTATCTCTAGGGCTAGTTTGTCCTTAGGCTGTGACGAGTCGCCTAGGGAGCGTCAGGAGCGCTCCACGGCTATTTTTAGTGTGTGCGATAGGATTAGGGCTTGCGGTCAGCAGAGCTCCCACATCCCAGAGCTTGTCCTGTATGAGTTTAACTATCAGGTCGGGTGCTCCTAACCACCAGGTCATAACAGTACAGCTGGCCAAAAGTATTAATGCATCTCAATAGAGGGATAAGAGAACTTCTGAGACCATTTTTTTTTCTTTGCACTGTGTTTTGTCTTTCTTTTCCCCTAGACCTTTGGGTGGTTCAGGACACAGGTGTAGATATGGACATTCAGGGTCTGTTCTCTTGTGTGGATCATCTCACTGCAAGGGTACAAAACATTCAAGATTTTGTGGTTCAGAATCCTGATAGAGCCCAGAATTCCTATTCCTGATTTATTTTCTGGGGATAGATCTAGGTTCTTGAATTTCAAAAACAATTGTAAACTGTTTCTAGCTTTGAAACCCCGCTCCTCTGGTGACCCCGTTCAGCAAGTAAAAATCATAATTTCTTTATTGCGTGGTGACCCTCAAGACTGGGCATTTTCCCTTGCGCCAGGAGATCCTGCATTGCGTGATGTTGATGCGTTTTTTCTGGCGCTTGGATTGCTTTATGATGAACCAAATTCAGTGGATCAGGCACAGAAAATCTTGCTGGCTTTGTGTCAGGGTCAGGATGAAGCGGAGGTGTACTGTCAGAAGTTTAGAAAGTGGTCTGTGCTTACTCAGTGGAATGAATGTGCCCTGGCGGCAATTTTAAGAAAGGGTCTTTCTGAAGCCCTTAAGGATGTCATGGTGGGATTTCCCACGCCTGCTGGTCTGAATGAGTCTATGTCCTTGGCCATTCAGATCGATCGGCGCATGCGTGAGCGCAAAGCTGTGCACCATCTGGCGGTATTCTCTGAGCATAGGCCAGAGCCTATGCAGTGTGATAGGACTTTGACCAGAGCTGAACGGCAAGAACACAGACGTCGGAATGGGCTGTGTTTTTACTGTGGTGAATCCACTCATGCTATCTCCGATTGTCCTAGGCGCACTAAGCGGTTCGCTAGGTCTGCCACCATTGGTACGGTACAGTCTAAATTTCTTTTGTCCGTTACTCTGATTTGTTCTCTGTCGTCCTATTCTGTAATGGCATTTGTGGATTCAGGTGCTGCCCTGAATTTGATGGACTTGGAGTTTGCCAGGCGCTGTGGTTTTTTCTTGGAGCCCTTGCAGTATTCTATTCCATTGAGAGGAATTAATGCTACGCCTTTGGCCAAGAATAAGCCTCAGTACTGGACTCAATTGACCATGTGCATGGCTCCTGCACATCAGGAGGATATTCGCTTTTTGGTGTTGCATAATCTGCATGATGTGGTCGTTTTGGGGTTGCCATGGCTACACGTCCATAATCCAGTGTTGGATTGGAAATCTATGTCTGTGTCCAGCTGGTGTTGTCAGGGGGTACATGGTGATGTTCCATTGCTGTCAATTTCGCCTTCCACTCCTTCTGAAGTCCCTGAGTTTTTATCAGATTACCGGGATGTATTTGAAGAGCCCAAATCTGGTGCCCTACCTCTTTATAGAGATTGCAACTGTGCTATTAATTTGATTCCTGGTAGTAAGTTTCCTAAGGGCCGTTTGTTTAATTTATCTGTGCCAGAGCACGCTGCTATGCAGAGTTATATAAAGGAATCCTTGGAGAAGGGTCATATTCGTCCGTCGTCGTCACCATTGGGAGCAGGGTTCTTTTTTGTGGCCAAGAAGGATGGTTCTTTGAGACCTTGTATTGATTACCGCCTTCTTAATAAGATCACAATCAAATTTCAGTATCCTTTGCCGATGCTATCTGATTTGTTTGCTCGGATTAAGGGGGCTAGTTGGTTCACCAAGATAGATCTTCGTGGTGCGTATAATCTTGTGCGAATTAAACAGGGTGATCAATGGAAAACGGCATTTAATACGCCCAAGAGCCATTTTGAGTACCTGGTTATGCCATTCGGGCTTTCTAATGCTCCATCTGTGTTTCAGTCCTTTATGCATGACATCTTCCGAGAGTACCTGGATAGATTCATGATTGTATATTTGGATGACATTTTGGTCTTTTCGGATGATTGGGAGTCTCATGTGAAGCAGGTCAGAATGGTGTTCCAGGTCCTTCGTTCGAATTCCTTGTTTGTGAAGGGGTCAAAGTGTCTCTTTGGAGTTCAGAAGGTTTCATTTTTGGGTTTCATTTTTTCCCCTTCTACTATCGAGATGGACCCTGTTAAAGTTCAGGCCATTTACGATTGGACTCAACCGACATCTGTGAAGAGCTTGCAGAAGTTCCTGGGCTTTGCTAATTTTTATCGTCGCTTCATCGCTAATTTTTCCAGTGTTGCTAAACTGTTGACTGATTTGACCAAGAAAGGTGCTGATGTGGTCAATTGGTCCTCTGCGGCTGTAGAGGCTTTTCAGGAGTTGAAGCGTCGTTTTGCTTCTGCCCCTGTGTTGTGCCAGCCAGATGTTTCGCTCCCTTTTCAGGTTGAGGTTGATGCTTCTGAAATTGGAGCAGGGGCTGTTTTGTCGGAAAGAAGTTCTGATGGTTCGGTGATGAAACCCTGTGCCTTCTTTTCTAGAAAGTTCTCGCCTGCTGAGCGCAATTATGATGTGGGCAATCGGGAGTTGTTGGTCATGAAGTGGGCATTCGAGGAGTGGCGACATTGGCTTGAAGGAGCTAAACATCGCGTGGTGGTCTTGACGGATCACAAGAATTTGACTTATCTCGAGTCTGCCAAACGGTTGAATCCTAGGCAGGCTCGATGGTCGCTCTTTTTCTCCCGTTTTGATTTTGTGGTTTCATACCTTCCGGGATCTAAGAATGTGAAGGCTGACGCCCTGTCAAGGAGTTTTGTGCCTGACTCTCCAGGTGTTCCGGAACCGGCGGGTATTCTTAAAGAAGGGGTAATTTTGTCTGCCATTTCCCCTGATTTGCGGCGTGTGCTGCAAAAGTTTCAGGCTGATAGACCTGATCGTTGTCCTACGGAGAAACTGTTTGTCCCTGTTCTTTGTCACGGGATGTGCGTTCTTTTGTGCAGTCCTGTGGGACTTGTGCTTGGGCTAAGCCCTACTGTTCTCGTGCCAGTGGGTTGCTTTTGCCGTTGCCGATCCCGAAGAGGCCCTGGACGCATATTTCCATGGATTTTATTTCTGATCTCCCTGTTTCTCAAAAGATGTCGGTCATTTGGGTGGTTTGTGATCGCTTCTCTAAGATGGTCCATTTGGTACCCTTATCTAAATTGCCTTCCTCCTCTGATTTGGTGCCATTGTTTTTCCAGCATGTGGTTCGTTTGCATGGCATTCCAGAGAACATCGTCTCGGACAGAGGTTCCCAGTTTGTTTCGAGGTTTTGTCGGTCTTTTTGCGCTAAGATGGGCATTGATTTGTCTTTTTCTTCGGCTTTCCATCCTCAGACTAATGGCCAAACCGAACGAACTAATCAGACTTTGGAGACATATCTGAGATGCTTTGTTTCTGCTGATCAGGATGATTGGGTGTTCTTCTTGCCTTTGGCTGAGTTCGCCCTTAATAATCGGGCCAGCTCGGCTACTTTAGTTTCTCCGTTTTTCTGTAATTCTGGTTTCCATCCTCGTTTCTCTTCAGGGCAGGTTGAGCCTTCGGACTGTCCTGGTGTGGATGCGGTGGTGGACAGGTTGCAGCAGATTTGGACTCATGTGGTGGACAATTTGACATTGTCCCAGGAGAAGGCTCAACGTTTCGCTAACCGCCGGCGTTGTGTTGGTCCCCGACTTCATGTTGGGGATTTGGTTTGGTTGTCATCTCGTCACGTTCCTATGAACATTTCCTCTCCTAAGTTTAAGCCTCGTTTCATTGGGCCATATAAGATTTCTGAAGTTCTTAATCCTGTGTCATTTCGTTTGGACCTACCAGCTTCTTTTGCCATCCATAATGTGTTCCATAGGTTGTTGTTGCGGAGATACGTGGCGCCTATGGTTCCCTCCGTTGATCCTCCTGCCCCGGTGTTGGTCGAGGGGGAGTTGGAGTATGTGGTGGAGAAGATTTTGGATTCTCGTGTTTCGAGACGGAAACTCCAGTACCTGGTCAAGTGGAAGGGTTATGGTCAGGAAGATAATTCCTGTGTTTTTGCCTCTGATGTTCATGCTGCCGATCTTGTTCGTGCCTTTCATTTGGCTCATCCTGATCGGCCTGGGGGCTCTGGTGAGGGTTTGGTGACCCCTCCTCAAGGGGGGGGTACTGTTGTGAATTCTGTTGTCGAGCTCCCTCCTGTGGTCGTGAATGGTACTTCGGCGAGTTCTGTCTATGGGCTCCCTCTGGTGGCTATGAGTGAAGCTGCTGCTTCTGAGGTTCCTTACACAGGTGACGTGGTTTATCCTTTGGTTGGCTGCTCTATTTAACTCCTCTCAGATCATTACTCCATGCCAGCTGTCAATGTTTTTGCATTGGTTCAGTTCGCTCCTGGATTTCTCTGGTGACCTGCCTTCTCCTGCAGAAGCTAAGTTCCTGATAGTCATTATTTGTTCTCTGTTTTCTTGTCCAGCTGCTTATCATGATTTTGTCTTGCTAGCTGGAAGCTCTGGGATGCAGAGTGGCCTCTCCGCACCGTGAGACGGTGCGGAGGTCTTTTTTGCACACTCTGCGTGGTCTTTTGTAGGTTTTTGTGCTGATCGCAAAGTTATCTTTCCTATCCTCTGTCTATTTAGTAAGTCTGGCCTCCCTTTGCTGAAACCTGTTTCATTTCTGCGTTTGTGACTTTCATCTTTACTCACAGTCATTATATGTGGGGGGCTGCCTATTCCTTTGGGGAATTTCTCTGAGGCAAGGTAGGCTTTATTTTCTATCTCTAGGGCTAGCTAGTCCTTAGGCTGTGACGAGGCGCCTAGGGAGCGTCAGGAGCGCTCCACGGCTATTTTTAGTGTGTGCGATAGGATTAGGGCTTGCGGTCAGCAGAGCTCCCACATTCCAGAGCTTGTCCTGTATGAGTTTAACTATCAGGTCGGGTGCTCCTAACCACCAGGTCATAACAGTAAACACCATAGAAAGAAGCTAAAACGCAAAAACAAAAACTCAGTAAATTGACAGCAAATCCGCAAACATTTTTATACCTGCGTTTTTGCTGCGGATTTGACTGACTCAATTGAAGTCAATGGGTGAAAAACACTGCAGAAACAGTGACATGCTGCAGAAAAAAACACACTACAAATACTTAAGGAAATTTACCAATTATGTGCACAACACTTCATGATTGTCATTGAATTAGCTTGCATAAGGATTCCATAGCGGTTTTGGCCCATTCCCGTGTGGAAAAAATGCATTGAAAATGCAACAAAAACTGTGTGCACATAGCCTTAGTTACAACCAGCCCTGACAATACAGATTGTCTTCTTCTTCCCTTCATTGACATGGATGATGGGATGGATGGCTGATTGGATAGAGCAAGATCTGAACATATTGATTTGACAAAGGGAATACAGCAGGGTGCACAAACATAAAACACAGGGTATACAGCAGAATGTGTACATGTATATACACCCTGCGATATACATACAGATACAGAGCTGAGTCTGCAAGGAGAGCTGTCAGCATTCACAGAAGTGAGGTCTTCTGAATGCAGTCCCACCCACTAGTACAGCAAGCCATGCCCACCAGCCCTGCAAGCCCTGACAACCAGTATGGCAAGCCATGTCCACCTGTCATTTTCCAGAGCCTGGAACTAAAGGAAAATCTGATGTTAAATCAGTGGCGTAACTAGAAAGTTATGGGCCCCGATGCAAACTTTCAAATGGGGCCCCCCCAACCATGCAAAAATATTTTCCACCCAAATTCAGATTTTCCCTATTCATTTCACACACTATAGCTTTATTGCAAAGTTGTATAGTGTGACCTCAGTGGCGTAACTATCCGGTGCCCCATCCTGCTATATATCTGTCCCTTGTACTGCCATTGTTATGTACCGTAATTTATAAAAGAAAATAAACCATTATACTCATCAGGGGCTTACATAGAAGTCATGGGGATCCATATAATAAGTATAATGAACCCCCATAGTACTCCTTATAATATAATGCACCCCCATAGTCCTCTATTTAATATTCTGCACAGTTCATAGTCATCCATATAGTATAATACACTCTCCATAGTCATCCATATAGTGTAATACACTCTCCATAGTCCTCCATATAGTACACTAGTATAATACACTCACCATAGTCCTCCATATTATTATTATTATTTATTGTTATAGCGCCATTTATTCCATGGCGCTTTACATGTAAGGAGGGGTATACATAATAAAAACAAGTACAATAATCTTAAACAATACAAGTCATAACTGGTACAGGAGGAGAGAGGACCCTGCCCGCGAAGGCTCACAATCTACAAGGGATGGGTGAGAATACAGTAGGCGAGGGTAGAGCTGGTCATGCAGCGGTTTGGTCGATCGTTAGTTACCGCAGGTTATAGGCTTGCCGGAAGAGGTAGGTCTTCAGGATCTTTTTGAAGGTTTCGATGGTAGGAGAGAGTCTGATATGTTGGGGTAGAGGGTTCCAGAGTAGGGGTGATACGCGAGAGAAATCTTGTATATGATTGTGGAAAGAAGAGATAAGAGGGGAGTAGAGAAGGAGGTCTTGTGAGGATCGGAGGTTGCGTGTAGGTAAGTACCGGGAGACGAGGTCACAGATGTATGGAGGAGACAGATATGGATATGGAGATATGGAGATACTCCATATAGTATTATACACTCCTCAGTCCTCCATATAGTATAATACATTCCTCATAGTCCTCTATATATTAAAATACACTCCTCATAGTGCTCCATATAGTGTAACACACTTCTCAGTCCTCCATATAGTATACTACACTCCTCAGTCCTCCATATAGTATAATACACAGCTCATAGTGCTCCATATAGTATAATGCACCCCTCATAGTCCTCCATACAGTATAATACACTCCTCAGTCCTCCATATAGTATTACACACTCCTCATAGTCCTCCATATATTAATATACACTGCTCAGTCCTCCATATAGTATAATACACTCCTCATAGTGCTCCATATAGTATAATGCACCACCATCGTCATCCATGTCGTACAATTCACTTCTCATAGTATAATGCACCCCATAGTTCTTCATATAGTATAATGTATTCCCCATAGTCCTCGATACAGTATAATGCAGCCCACATATAGTATAATGCAGCCACCCCACATAGTATAATGCAGCCACCCTACAAAAGTATAATGCAGCCCCACCATACAATATAATGTAACCCCCATAAAATATAATGCAGCCCCCCTCATAGTATAATGCAGCCCTCCATACAGGTGCAGTGAGACACGGGCAAATGGCGACTATGGGGCAGGGGAGGACACAAGGGGAGCAGGGGAGACAGGCACAATGGTGACAAAGGGGGGCTAGGGAGACTGACACAAGGCTACACACGGGAACAAGGGACAAAAGCACAAGGGGACTCATGAGGACCAGGAAGAAGAGGAGAAGGGCACAAGGGGACACACGGGGACTAGGGGCCAAGGGAGACAGGCACAAGAGGACACAAGGGTACTCCGAGGGCAGAGTAGATAGGGACGCAAGTAGATGGAGTTGCAAGAGGACAGGGGAAGATGGGGAGACTTGGAAGCAGGGAAGAAGGGGGCACAGGGATTACAAGGACAGGGTGACAAAGGGGACAGGGGAGACTTGAGAGCAGGGCAGATGGGTCACATGGGGACAAGGGGCTGGGAATGCATGGGGGGCCAGGAGGACTAAGGGCATGGGAGGTGGGGAGCATTGGGGGACCAGGGGAGGAGTGACAAGGCACATACGGGGGCCTGGAGGAGCACAATGACCTGAACCTGGGGACCTACGAGGACATGGGGCATGGGAGAGCAGGGAGGAAGCGGGGCTGGTGTCACAGGGGGTCGGGGCCGCTGGGGACCGAAGACGGCGGCACATGGGCAGCAGACATACCTCACTGCCACCGGTCCCGTACACCTCCATGTTCATCCCTGGATCCTCCACATGGCTGAGCGGCTGCGGCATGCCCCTCCTAGGTGGATCGGTCCATGTGCCCCCCGCCAGATCTGGAGCCAAATGTTCCTCGGACCCAGCAGCCACCACAGGCTCTGCCAATATGGCAGCCACCATCACCTGTGCAGGTGCTGCACTGCCTGGGTCCTGCAGACAGTGGTGCACGATGAAGTGATGTCATCACGCACCCGCAGTGTCAGAGGGGAATCATGAGAGAGGGAGCATCAGCTGACACTCTCTCCTCCATCATTGCTTTGAACTGTACCGGCGTCATAGACGCCAGTATAGTTCAATGCAGCGGCGGGGAGAGTCGGGTGCCTTTGACCTGCCAGGCCCCTGACCTGCCAGGCCCAGTTGCAGCGGCGACCACTGCGACCGTGGTAGTTATGCCCCTGCCTCATACACACACATACTACAGATCACACACACACAGAATACAGATCACACGCACGCACGCACTACAGATCACACACACACATACTGCAGATCACACACACACACACACTACAGATCACACACTACAGATCACACATGATACCAGCTCATACACACATCTCACACTCTCCTCTCTGGTACAGGGGAGGCTGATATAAACATGCAGCTCCTCAGCTTCTCCTGACTACAGCAGCTCTGTCTTGTCCCGCACCTCCCCCCTGCTCTCGCCTTCTGTCCCGGGGCTGCAGAGCAGGAGAAGATGTCTCACCATGCTGACTGGAGCTGCTTCCTATCCCTCACAGGCCCTGGCTGCCCCCTCCCCCTAGATACCCCTCTGACTTTTGCTGTGAGGGAGAAATCTCCTGCAATGCAACATGGTGTCGGGTGCCTCAGACCTTCCGGGCCCCTGACCCGCCGGGTAATTACGCCCCTGTGTTAAATCATAGAAAGTCAGGAGATTCTCATCCTGAGATCATGTGACCAGGAGAGCAGCTTAGATTACAGCAGAATTTGGCAAAGCAAGGTATTTAATAATGTGTTTGTCCATGGCAGTTAATTTACATGAAAGAGACATGTAAAGTTGTGGCCAACCCTTTTATATGTTTTTTGTTTGAATTTCATGTGATATTTAAGTGCTATACCAAACAAAGTAGCAAGTATTTGTGAACTGTAAAAGAAATGGTTTTCAGGAATATTTTAAAAATACAAATCTAAAAATTGTGATGTGCATTTGTATTCTAATAACTGCATAATTCTGTAGTCTGATAACCCAAGTAAAATCCTGGAGTCACCAACTGCCTCCAGAAGTCAAGTGATTAGTAAATAGAGTCCTTCTTTGTGTAATTTAGATTTATTTATTCTCAGTATAACTATAGCTGTTCTGTGAAAGCCTCAGAGGTTTGTTTGAGAAAATTAGGGATAAAGCAGCATCATGAAACCAAAGGAACACACTAGACAGGCCAGGAATAAAGTTGCAGAGAAGAGTAAAGCAGAGTTAGGTTATAAAAAAAAATCACCCAAGCTCTGAACATATCACGGAGCACTGTTCAATCCATCATACAAATATTTGAGGAGTATGGCATAGCCTCAAACCTACAAAGACATGGCCATCTACTTAAACTGACATCCCTAGCAAGGAGAGCACTAATTAGAGAAGCAGACAAAGTGGCCCATGATCATTCTGGAAGAACTGCAGAGGAGGGAAAATATATTCAACTAGCTGAAGAGCCCGGCGTTGCCTGTGTATAGTAAATATCTGTGGTTAGTTATAGCACCTCACTTCTCTTATTTTCCCATCACGCCTCTCATTTTACCAATCACATCTTTCATTTTCCCTCTCACATCTCTCATTTTCTCCCTCACACCTCTCATTCCCCCCTAACACTTGTCATTTCGACCTCACATCTGTCATTTTCCGATCACTCCACTATTTTCCCTCACTCATCTCATTTTGCACTCACACCTTTTCATTTTCACCTCACACCTCTCATTTTCACCTCAGTATATACATGTTTGTCATCACCCTTATATATAGTATGCACCTGTATGTCATCTTCTGTATATAGTATATACCTGTATGTCATCTCCCCTGTATATAGTATATACCTGTATGTCATCTCCCCCTATATATAGTAAATACCTGTATGTCATCTCCTCCAGTATATAGTATATACCTGTGTGTCATCTCCCCTGTATATAGTATATATCTGTGTGTCATCTCCTCCTGTATATAGTATATACCTGTATGTCATCTTCTATATATAGCATATACCTGTATGTCATCTCCTGTATATACTATATACCTGTAGGTCATCTGCTCCTGTATATAGTATATACCTGTGTGTCATCTCCTCCTGTATATAGTATATAACTGTATGTCATCTCCTCCTGTATATAGTATGTACCTGTATGTCATCTCCTCCTCTATATAGTATATATCTGTGTGTCATCTCTCCTGTATATAGTATGTATCTGTGTGTCATCTCCCCTGTATATAGTATATACCTGTGTGTCATCTCCTCCTGTATTAGACCTCGTTCACACGTTATTTGCTCAGTATTTGTAAGCTAAATTGGCAGCCTGATAAATCTCCAGCCAACAGGAAGCCCTCCCCCTGGCAGTATATATTAGCTCACACATACACATAAAAGACAGGTCACGTGACTGACAGCTGCCGTATTTCCTATATGGTACATTTGTTGCTCTTGTAGTTTGTCTGCTTATTAACCCCTTCCCGACCTTTGACGCCATGTAGGCGTCATGAAAGTCGGTGCCAATCCGACCTGTGACGCCTATGTGGCGTCATGGAAAGATCGTGTCCCTGCAGATCCGGTGAAAGGGTTAAGTCCCATTTCACCCGATCTGCAGGGACAGGGGGAGTGGTAGTTTAGCCCAGGGGGGGTGGCTTCACCCCCCCCCCCCCCCCGTGGCTACGATCGCTCTGATTGGCTGTTGAAAGTGAAACTGCCAATCAGAGCAATTTGTAATATTTCACCTATTATAACTGGTGAATTATTACAATCCAGCCATGGCCGATGCTGCAATATCATCGGCCATGGCTGGAAACACTAATGTGTCCCCACCCCACCGATCGCCCCCCCAGCCCTCCGATCGGTGCTATGCACCGCTCCGTCCTGTGCGCCGCTCCCCCTGTGCTCTTGTCCGCTCCCCCCGTGCTCCAATCACCCCCCCCATGCTCCGATCCAACCCCCTGCACTCCGATCCACTCCCCCCCGTGCATCATCCACCCCTCCGTGCTCCGATCCACCACCCCCGTGCTCCGTTCCAACCCCCCGTGCTCCGTTCCACCCCCCCGCACTCCGATCCCCCCACCCATGCTCCGATCCCCCCCCCCCCGTGCTCCCCCCCACCCCATCATACTTACCGATCCTGCCGGGGTCCGTCCGTCTTCTCCCTGGGCGCCGCCATCTTCCAAAATGGCGGGCGCATGCGCAGTGTGCCCGCCGAATCTGCCGACCGGCAGATTCGTTCCAAAGTGCATTTTGATCACTGAGATATCATCTATCACAGTGATCAAAATAAAAAAAAAAATAAATGACCCCCCCCCTTTGTCACCCCCATAGGTAGGGACAATAATAAAACAAAGATTTTTTTCTTTTTCACTAAGGTTAGAATAGGGTAAGGGCTAGGGTTAGGGCTAGAGTTAGGGTTAGGGGTAGGGTTAGGTGTAGGGGTAGGGTTAGGGGTAGGGTTAGGGGTAGGGTTAGGGTTTCAGTATGTGCACACGTATTCTGTTCCTCTGCGGATTTTTCCGCTGCAGATTTGATAAATCCACAGTGCTAAACCGCTGCGGATTTATGGCGGATTTACCGCGGTTTTTCTGCGCATTTCACTGCGGTTTTACAACTGCGATTTTCTATTGGAGCAGTTGTAAAACCGCTGCAGAATCCGCAGAAACAAGTGACATGCTGCAGAATGTAAACCGCTGCGTTTCCGTGCAGTTTTTCTGCAGCATGTGTACAGCGATTTTTGTTTCCCATAGGTTTACATTGAACTGTAAACTCATGGGAAACTGCTGCGGATCCGCAGCGTTTTCCGCAGCGTGTGCACTTACCTTTAGAATTAGGCTATGTGCACACTGTGCGGATTTGGCTGCGGATTCCCAGCGGATTGGCCGCTGCGGATTCGCTGCAGTGTTCCATCAGGTTTACAGTACCATGTAAACCTATGGAAAACCAAATCCGCTGTGCCCATGGTGCGGAAAATACCGCGCGGAAACGCTGCGTTGTATTTTCCGCAGTATGTCAATTCTTTGTGCGGATTCCGCAGCGTTTTACACCTGTTCCTCAATAGGAATCCACAGGTGAAATCCGCACAAAAAACACTGGAAATCCGCAGTAAATCCGCAGGTAAAACGCAGTGCCTTTTACCCGCGGATTTTTCAAAAATGATGCTGAAAAATCTCACACGAATCCGCAACGTGGGCACATAGCCGTAGGGTTAGGGTTGGAATTAGGGTTGTGGTTAGGGTTATGGCTACAATTGGGATTAGGGTTAGGGGTGTGGGGGGGTTAGTGTTGGAGGTAGAATTGAGGGGTTTCCACTGTTTAGGCACATCAGGGGTCTCCAAACGCAACATGGCGCCACCATTGATTCCAGCCAATCTTGTATTCAAAAAGTCAAATGGTGCTCCCTCACTTCCGAGCCCCGACGTGCGCCCAAACAGTGGTTTACCCCCACATATGGGGTATCAGTGTACTCAGGACAAACTGCGCAACAATTACTGCGGTCCAATTTCTCCTGTTACCCTTGTGAAAATAAATAATTGCTTGCTAAAACATCATTTTTGAGGAAAGAAAAATGATTTTTTATTTTCACGGCTCTGCGTTGTAATCATCTGTGAAGCACTTGGGGGTTCAAAGTGCTCACCACATATCTAGAGAAGTTCCTTTGGGGGTCTAGTTTCTAAAATGGGGTCACATGTGGGGGGTTTCTACTGTTGATGCACACCAGGGGCTCTGCAAACGCAACGTGACGCCCGCAGACCATTCCATCAAAGTCTGCATTTCAAAAGTCACTACTTCCCTTCTGAGCCCCGACGTGTGCACAAACAGTGGTTTACCCCCACACATGGGGTATCAGCGTACTCAGGAGAAACTGGACAACAACATTTGGGGTCCAATTTCTCCTGTAACCCTTGGGAAAATAAAAAATTCTGGGCTAAATAATTATTTTTGAGGAAAGAAAACGTATTTATTATTTTCACGGCTCTGCATTATAAACTTCTGTGAAGCACTTGGGGGTTCAAAGTGCTCACCACACATCTAGATAAGTTCCTTTCGTGGTCTACTTTCCAAAATGGGGTCACTTGTGGGGGGTGTTTCTACTGTTTAGCCACATCAGGGGCTCTGCAAACGCAACGTGACGCCCGCAGAGCATTCCATCAAAGTCTGCATTTCAAAACGTCACTACTTCACTTCCGAGCCCCGGCATGTGCCCAAACAGTGGTTTACCCCCACATATGGGGTATCAGCGTACTCAGGAGAAACTGGACAACAAATTTTGGGGTCAAATTTCTCCTGTTACCCTTGGGAAAATTAAAAAATTCTGGGCTAAATAATTATTTTTGAGGAAAGAAAATGTATTTATTATTTTCACGACTCTGCATTATAAACTTCTGTGAAGCACTTGGGGGTTCAAAGTGCTCACCACACATCTAGATAAGTTCCTTGGGGGGTCTAGTTTCCAAAATGGGGTCACTTGTGGGGGGTTTCTACTGTTTAGCCACATCAGGGGCTCTGCAAACGCAACGTGACGCCCGCAGAGCATTCCATCAAAGTCTGCATTTCAAAACATCACTACTTCACTTCCGAGCCCCGGCATGTGCCCAAACAGTGGTTTACCCCCACATATGGGGTATCAGCGTACTCAGAACAAACTGGACAACAACATTTGGGGTCCAATTTCTCCTATTACCCTTGGCAAAATAGGAAATTCCAGGCTAAAAAATAATTTTTGAGGAAAGAAAAATTATTTTTTATTTTCATGGCTCTGCGTTATAAACTTCTGTGAAGCACCTGGGGGTTTAAAGTGCTCAATATGCATCTAGATAAGTTCCTTGGGGGGTCTAGTTTCAATAATGGGGTCACTTGTGGGGGAGCTCCAATGTTTAGGCACACAGGGGCTCTCCAAACGCGACATGGTGTCCGCTAACAATTGGAGCTAATTTTCCATTCATAAAGTCAAATGGCGCGCCTTCCCTTCCGAGCCCTGCCGTGTGCCCAAACAGTGGTTTACCCCCACATATGAGGTATTGGCGTACTCGGGAGAAATTTCCCAACACATTTTAGGATCCATTTTATCCTATTGCCCATGTGAAAATGAAAAAATTGAGGCGAAAAGAATTTTTTTGTGAAAAAAAAGTACTTTTTCATTTTTACAGATCAATTTGTGAAGCACCTGAGGGTTTAAAGTGCTCATTAGGCATCTAGATAAGTTCCTTGGGGGGTCTAGTTTCCAAAATGGGGTCACTTGTGGGGTTGCTCCAATGTTTAGGCACACAGGGGCTCTCCAAACGCGACATGGTGTCCGCTAACGATGGAGATAATTTTTCATTCAAAAAGTCAAATGGCGCTCCTTCCCTTCCGAACCTTACCATGTGCCCAAACAGTGGTTTACCCCCACATGTGAGGTATCAGTGTACTCAGGAGAAATTGTCCAACAAATTTTAGGATCCATTTTATCCTGTTGCCCATGTGAAAATTAAAAAATTGAGGCTATAAGAATTTTTTTGTGAAAAAAAAAGTACTTTTTCATTTTTACGGATCAATTTGTGAAGCACCTGGGGGTTCAAAGTGCTCACTATGCATCTAGATAAATTCCGTAGGGTGTCTAGTTTCCAAAATGGGGTCAATTGTGGGGGAGCTCCAATTTTTAGGCACACGGGGTCTCTCCAAACGTGACATGGTGTCCGCTAAAGAGTGGAGCCAATTTTTCATTCAAAAAGTCAAATGGCGCTCCTTCCCTTCCAAGCCCTGCCGTGCGCCCAAACAGTGGTTTACCCCCACATATGAGGTATCAGCGTACTCAGGACAAATTGGACAACAACTTTCGTGGTTCAGTTTTTCCTTTTACCATTGGGAAAATAAAAATAATGTTGCTAAAATTTATTTTTTGTGACTAAAAAGTTAAATGTTCATTTTTTCCTTTCATGTTGCTTCTGCTGCTGTGAAGTACCTGAAGGGTTAATAAACTTCTTGAATGTGGTTTTGAGTACCTTGAGGGGTGCATTTTTTAGAATGGTGTCACTTTTGGGTATTTTCAGCCATATAGACCCCTCAAACTGACTTCAAATGTGAGGTGGTCCCTAAAAAAAATGGTTTTGTAAATTTCGTTGTAAAAATGAGAAATCGCTGGTCAAATTTTAACCCTTATAACTTCCTAGCAAAAAAAAATTTTGTTTCCAAAATTGTGCTGATGTAAAGTATACATGTGGGAAATGTTATTTATTAACTATTTTGTGTCACATAACTCTCTGGTTTAACAGAATAAAAATTCAAAATGTGAAAATTGCGAAATTTTCTAAATTTTCGCCAAATTTCCATTTTTATCACAAATAAACGCAGAATTTATTGACCTAAATTTACCACTAACATGGAGCCCAATATGTCACGAAAAAACATTCTCAGAACCGCTAGGATCCGTTGAAGCGTTCCTGTGTTATTACCTCATAAAGGGACACTGGTCAGAATTACAAAAAACGGCAAGGTCTTTAAGGTCAAAATAGGCTGGGTCATGAAGGGGTTAATCAGATTTTTATTTTTGAAGGATAACACCAGACTTGTGTGTGTTTTATAATACCAGACTCCTATGTCTCTTGTCAAGTTGTGTGTGTTGAGTTGCGTGTGGCAACATGCATGTAGCGACTTTTGTGAGATGAGTTTTGTGTGGCGACATGCGTGTAGCAACTTTTTGTGTGTCGAGTTGCATGTGACAGGTTAGTTTTGCTCTGTTATTGGTAAGTGGCTGACCACCACTGTTGCCGTGCGCCGCGCCTGGTTATGTGCGCCATTCTTTCTGTGTCTCAGTGATTGATAGGCTGCTGTTCACACACAGCAGCCCTGCCCTGCCTCAGGCTTTGTTTTATTATGCCCCTGTGCCTCAGCCTGTCTCACTCTTCATCTGTGGCTCTGGAGGGGCAGTGTGGAGGTTGGATCCGAAATGTCTGTCTGGACCTGGTCAACCTTTATCCTTGCTTGCCTACTCTGGCGCCATGGGGGTGACTCAGTATATGCTCCAGGTACAGCATGTTTTTAATGTGGTCTTGCATTTAGTTCATTTAGGAGGCCTTTATGGCACAGCGAATATAAAAAACGTAGTGTAGGACTGCCCCAATATGAGATTGCCGTGAAGAGGCGGGGTGGCTCAAAGAATTGATCAATTGTTTGCTAAATGTCTCATTTTGAAAATACAGTTAGAAATTAATATGTGCATTTGCACTTTATGTATTGCGTCTTAACCTTAGGCTGCGCTGGCTTCTCCCCTTTTTTTGCTCTGTTATTGGTAAGTGGCTGACCACCACTGTTGCCGTGCGCCACGCCTGGTTATGTGCGCCATTCTTTCTGTGTCTCAGTGATTGATAGGCTGCTGTTCACACACAGCAGCCCTGCCCTGCCTCAGGCTTTGTTTAATTATGCACCTGTGCCTCAGCCTGTTTCACTCTTCATCTGTGGCTCTGGATGGGCAGTGTGGAGGTTGGATCCGAAATGTCTGTCTGGACCTGGTCAACCTTTATCCTCGCTTGCCTACTCTGGCGCCATGGGGGTGACTCAGTTTATGCTCCAGGTACAGCATGTTTTTAATGTGGTCTTGCATTTAGTTCATTTAGGAGGCCTTTATGGCACAGCGAATATAAAAAACGTAGTGTAGGACTGCCCCAATATGAGATTGCCGTGAAGAGGCGGGGTGGCTCAAAGAATTGATCAATTGTTTGCTAAATGTCTCATTTTGAAAATACAGTTAGAAATTAATATGTGCATTTGCACTTTATGTATTGCGTCTTAACCTTAGGCTGCGCTGGCTTCTCCCCTTTTTTTCCCCGGATTATAAGACAAACCTCAAATTTTGAGGAGAAAAATAGGAAAAATAAAAGTATTGCTTACCGATGGTGGCAGCAGCAGTGAAGCGGATTCCCAGGGTCGCTGCTGATAGAGGCATGAGTGAGGCAATGCTGCGGACCTCAGACTTGGAGAAAGGGGTGTTCGGATGTGCAATGCTGCGGGTGTTCGGTGGTGCAGGCCACAGTGGAGCAGGGTCCCAGGGTTGCTGCTGGAGAAGGCAAGAGTGGCGATGTGGGTGCTCAGTGGTGCAGGGGCTCCGTGACATTTTGTGAAAGTCCAGAGCCCCCGTACTGTTTACTATATGGTGGACTCTGGGAAAATGGCTGCCAGGGCGACGCATGCGCAGATGGAGATTTTGGCACTTAGATCTCATCTCCTGAGATCTTGATGCTGAGATCTCCATCTGCGCATCCACGGCCGTTTTCCTGGAGACATCACATAGAGGCAGGCGCGGATGCAGATCTCGGCTTACCTTCAACTGCGCCCGTGCCGACTGAGAAGCTGGACCCCGGAAGAATGGCGACCGCCATATGCCGCCATGGCAGGGCTACCGCTTGCCGCGTACCACCACTGCTCACCGCCATACCACCACCGCACACTGCAGGACCACTGCAGGACCACCGCAACAACACAAGCTCCAGGCCCGCAGCATTGACCCCTTGGTCAGAACAGTGTTCGGGTTACAAGACTTACTCCAATTTTTCCCCTAATTTTGGGGATCATAAAAGTGTGTCTTATAGTCCGAAAATACGGTAAATAGCAGCAACAGATTACATACATGTGCAATAAAACAAAAGAGCTGAATGTAGATGATAGCAAGTACACATCCTTGACTCATGTCAAATTGCATAGTGCTAGGAGAGAGCAAAGGACTGATTCAGCAATGCTACAAAGACGGGGTAAATATAGTATGCTACGTGGAAAAAAATAGGTGTTTACCTGAACCATGCGATGGTGCCAGAGTCCCATTAGATGCTTGAAGTCAGTTAACCATTATGTGGTTCCAATTATCAATATTATTTAGCTTCATTTTCAGGGATTTCTATGTGTTGTAGCTTATACCATCGCAATGCAACAATAACCATGTTAAACTGTATAGATGAGTCATTGAATCCATAACAAATTTTTGAAATTGAATTTTGAAAGTAAATATTTTGAAAGTGTACCTTATGTATTTAAAAAGTACATTTTATAAATCCAGACAAAAATTATGAGGACACAAAAGAGAATAGTAAAACCAAAAACACTCAGTTTGAAAAAATGTTGCAGTAATCCGCAAGTGCTAGTAAAAGATGTAAAAAACAGGGTATTTGGTTGATACGTTTTTTGCAAAAAATGTATACTAAGCTGCTCTACCAATCTTCACGGTATACCCTTATCAGAGCAGTCCTAACTAATGTATGCAATCCCTATCTGATGTATTTAAAAACCTGATCATCTGTATATAACCTGTGTGAACAGGGTTCAGAGAGGAAAAATCCATGTGTGCATACAGGGTAGAACAGCATTTGTGCAGATAGCCCAAGAGGAGTGGTGGAACTCCCCAGTCTTGTAGACACAAGAGAACAATTATGGAAACAGGAACACATGGGCTACCTGCACAGTGAACAAGTCTGTATGATCATGTTCACACACCACCAAGAAACCTGAAGACACAAAAGAGAATAGTAAAACCAAAAACACTCAGTTTGAAAAAATGTTGCAGTAATCCGCAAGTGCTAGTAAAAGATGTAAAAAACAGGGTATTTGGTTGATACGTTTTTTGCAAAAAATGTATACTAAGCTGCTCTACCAATCTTCACGGTATACCCTTATCAGAGCAGTCCTAACTAATGTATGCAATCCCTATCTGATGTATTTAAAAACCTGATCATCTGTATATAACCTGTGTGAACAGGGTTCAGAGAGGAAAAATCCATGTGTGCATACAGGGTAGAACAGCATTTGTGCAGATAGCCCAAGAGGAGTGGTGGAACTCCCCAGTCTTGTAGACACAAGAGAACAATTATGGAAACAGGAACACATGGGCTACCTGCACAGTGAACAAGTCTGTATGATCATGTTCACACACCACCAAGAAACCTGAAGACACAAAAGAGAATAGTAAAACCAAAAACACTCAGTTTGAAAAAATGTTGCAGTAATCCGCAAGTGCTAGTAAAAGATGTAAAAAACAGGGTATTTGGTTGATACGTTTTTTGCAAAAAATGTATACTAAGCTGCTCTACCAATCTTCACGGTATACCCTTATCAGAGCAGTCCTAATTAATGTATGCAATCCCTATCTGATGTATTTAAAAACCTGATCATCTGTATATAACCTGTGTGAACAGGGTTCAGAGAGGAAAAATCCATGTGTGCATACAGGGTAGAACAGCATTTGTGCAGATAGCCCAAGAGGAGTGGTGGAACTCCCCAGTCTTGTAGACACAAGAGAACAATTATGGAAACAGGAACACATGGGCTACCTGCACAGTGAACAAGTCTGTATGATCATGTTCACACACCACCAAGAAACCTGAAGACACAAAAGAGAATAGTAAAACCAAAAACACTCAGTTTGAAAAAATGTTGCAGTAATCCGCAAGTGCTAGTAAAAGATGTAAAAAACTGAGTGTTTTTGGTTTTACTATTCTCTTTTGTGTCTTCAGGTTTCTTGGTGGTGTGTAAACATGATCATACAGACTTGTTCACTGTGCAGGTAGCCCATGTGTTCCTGTTTCCATAATTGTTCTCTTGTGTCTACAAGACTGGGGAGTTCCACCACTCCTCTTGGGCTATCTGCACAAATGCTGTTCTACCCTGTATGCACACATGGATTTTTCCTCTCTGAACCCTGTTCACACAGGTTATATACAGATGATCAGGTTTTTAAATACATCAGATAGGGATTGCATACATTAGTTAGGACTGCTCTGATAAGGGTATACCGTGAAGATTGGTAGAGCAGCTTAGTATACATTTTTTGCAAAAAACGTATCAACCAAATACCCTGTTTTTTACATCTTTTACTAGCACTTGCGGATTACTGCAACATTTTTTCAAACTGAGTGTTTTTGGTTTTACTATTCTCTTTTGTGTCTTCAGGTTTCTTGGTGGTGTGTGAACATGATCATACAGACTTGTTCACTGTGCAGGTAGCCCATGTGTTCCTGTTTCCATAATTGTTCTCTTGTGTCTACAAGACTGGGGAGTTCCACCACTCCTCTTGGGCTATCTGCACAAATGCTGTTCTACCCTGTATGCACACATGGATTTTTCCTCTCTGAACCCTGTTCACACAGGTTATATACAGATGATCAGGTTTTTAAATACATCAGATAGGGATTGCATACATTAGTTAGGACTGCTCTGATAAGGGTATACCGTGAAGATTGGTAGAGCAGCTTAGTATACATTTTTTGCAAAAAACGTATCAACCAAATACCCTGTTTTTTACATCTTTTACTAGCACTTGCGGATTACTGCAACATTTTTTCAAACTGAGTGTTTTTGGTTTTACTATTCTCTTTTGTGTCTTCAGGTTTCTTGGTGGTGTGTGAACATGATCATACAGACTTGTTCACTGTGCAGGTAGCCCATGTGTTCCTGTTTCCATAATTGTTCTCTTGTGTCTACAAGACTGGGGAGTTCCACCACTCCTCTTGGGCTATCTGCACAAATGCTGTTCTACCCTGTATGCACACATGGATTTTTCCTCTCTGAACCCTGTTCACACAGGTTATATACAGATGATCAGGTTTTTAAATACATCAGATAGGGATTGCATACATTAGTTAGGACTGCTCTGATAAGGGTATACCGTGAAGATTGGTAGAGCAGCTTAGTATACATTTTTTGCAAAAAACGTATCAACCAAATACCCTGTTTTTTACATCTTTTACTAGCACTTGCGGATTACTGCAACATTTTTTCAAACTGAGTGTTTTTGGTTTTACTATTCTCTTTTGTGTCTTCAGGTTTCTTGGTGGTGTGTGAACATGATCATACAGACTTGTTCACTGTGCAGGTAGCCCATGTGTTCCTGTTTCCAAAAATTATGAGGAGTTTCATCCATAGATCTCTGAAAGGCAACAACAGGCAGGCCTCATTCAAATATTTTTAATTTTTAAGTATACTATACTTGCTATACTCCCACACTCATAAAGGCTTTGCATAAAGTACAAATCAAGGAAAAAATTATAGGTAGGATAATACAGTATTCCACTCCACTTTTTCTTCTACTTCCTCTTGAGGCTACAGGGACTGCCTCCACCTGCTTCCTGGAGCCCGATTCCCGGGTGCCTGGGCTGTAAGTAACCCAGCTTCAGGTAGTGCTGGAGCCCCAAAACATAGAATTGGGCAGCAGCCCCCTGTGTCACCTACACCATCGGCTGCTCACGCATAGGAGGTGAGGAATCCCAAGGACAGTATAATGTATCAGGAGTAGTAGCCCTGTCTTGAGCCACCTCAAAAAGCCTCTACCAGGCCCATTCATTTTTCAAAAAATTGTCATCCTGCTCCCTTCCTTCTGGCATCATACCCACTGAATACCAGCGATATTGACCCTCCATTTTGAGGAACATAACCCAAGTTCCAGCCATCAGGTCTTGCAGCCTTCGAGGCAAGTGTTCCATCTCTACTGCCCCATGGTTGAACGAGATGTGATGACGGGTCACAAACTCTTCAATGGACCATCTTCTCCGGAGATAGTTGTAAGTGCCTACCACCCCCTGGGATGCCAATTCTCAGTAGTGCCTTACTACTATCGGACCCGATAACATTTGTCCAGACCTGGTCATGGCTCGCCTCCTTGTCTCTTCTGACAAGCCTAAGCCCCACAGTACACTCACCAGTCTGAATCCTTGCTCTAGCATTTGCAGTCCACAAAAACCACAGCAGTAAAGGATGCAGCCTGGGTTTGGGCTTTGAGGGGTCTGGAATATTGGCAGGATCAGAAACACAGCCTTCTGCAACCTTTGCTGTTGAGCCAGCTTCCTCTGGCTCCTATATTCCTCTGGTCACTCCCTCGTTAGCCTTGCATGCTTCTGCCACTTTTGTCGCCCACTAAGGACCTTACACTGCATGGATGACTAATTAAATACAGTAAACAATTTTAATACTTTTTAGGAGTGTTATAAATCACAGAAATATACCCCAGACAATGTAATACTTTATGGCTCAGAAATGTAACCCTACAAAATTTTATTAATAATTCATACATACACTACCATTCAAATTTTTGGGGTCACCCAGACAATTTTGTGTTTTCCATGAAAACACACACTTTTAGTAATCAAATGAGTTGCCAAAATAATTTAAAATCTAGTCCAGACATTGACAAAGTTCGAAAAAAAAGATTTTTATTTGAAGTAATAATTTTCTCCTTCAAACTTTGCTTTCATCAAATAATGCTCCCTTTGCAGCAATTACAGAATTGCAGACCTTTGCCATTCTAGCAGTTAATTTGCTGAGGTGATCTAGAGAAATTTCATCGCATGATTCTAGAAGCCCCTCCCACAAGTTGGTTTGGCTTGATGGGCACTTTTTGCGCACCATACGGTCAAGCTGCTTCCACAACAGCTCAATGGGGTTGAGAGCTGGTGACTGCGTTGGCCACTCTTCTTCCCTAAACAGTTCTTACATAGTTTGGAGGTGTGCTTTGGGTCATTGTTCTGTTGTAGGATGAAATTGGCTCCAATCAAGCGCTGTCTGTCCACAGGGTATGGCATGGCGTTGCAAAATGGAGTGATAGCCTTAAGGTACTGTCACACTAGACGATATCGCTAGCGATCCGTGACGTTGCAGCGTCCTCGCTAGCGATATCATCCAGTGTGACAGGCAGCAGCGATCAGGCCCCTGCTGGGAGATCGCTGGTCGGGGAAGAAAGTCCAGAACTTTATTTCGTCGCTGGACTCCCCGTAGACATCGCTGAATCGGCGTGTGTGACACCGATTCAGCGATGTCTTTGCTGGTAACCAGGGTAAACATCGGGTAACTAAGCGCAGGGCCGCGCTTAGTAACCTGATGTTTACCCTGGTTACCATCCTAAAAGTAAAAAAACAAACACTACATACTTACCTACCGCTCTCTGTCCTCCAGCGCTGTGCTCTGCACTCCTCCTGCTCTGGCTGTGAGCGTCGGTCAGCCGGAAAGCAGAGCGGTGACGTCACCGCTCTGCTTTCTGGCTGCCCGGCGCTCACAGCCAGACCAGAGAAGCAGAGCGCCGAGGACAGACAGCGGAAGGTAAGTATGTAGCGTTTGTTTTTTTACTTTTTAGGATGGTAACCAGGGTAAACATTGGGTTACTAAGCGCGGCCCTGCGCTTAGTTACCCGATGTTTACCCTGGTTACCGGGGACCTCGGGATCGTTGGTCGCTGGAGAGCGGTCTGTGTGACAGCTCTCCAGCGACCAAACAGAGACGCTGCAGCGATCCGGATCGTTGTCGGTATCGCTGCAGCGTCGCTATGTGTGACGGTACCTTTATACAAAATCCCTTTTACCTTGTACAAATCACTTTACCAGCACCAAAGCAACCCCAAACCATCACATTACCTCCACTGTGCTTGACAGATGGCATCAGGCACTCTTCTAGCATCTTTTCAGTTGTTCTGCGTCTCACAAATGTTCTTCTGTGTGATCCAAACACCTCAAACTTGGACTCGTCTGTCCATAATACTTTTTTCCAATCTTCCTCTATCCAATGTCTGTGTTCTTTTGCCCATGTTAATCTTTTCCTTTTATTAGCCAGTCTCAAATATGGCTTTTTCTTTGCCACTCTGCCCTGAAGGCCAGTATCCCGGAGTCGCCTCTTCACTGTAGATGTTGACACTGGCATTTTACGTGTACTATTTAATGAAGCTGCCAGTTGAGGACCTGTGAGGGGTCGATTTCTCAAACCACAGACTTTAATGTACTTGTCTTGTTGCTAAGATGTGCAGCAGGGCCTCCCACTTCTCTTTCTCCTCTGGTTAGAGCCTGTTTGTGCTCTCATTTGTAGGGAGTGCTACACACCCTTGTAGGAAATCTTCAGTTTCTTGGCAATTTCTCACATGGAATAGGCTTCATTTCTATGAACAAGAATAGACTGTCGAGTTTCACATGAAAGTTCTTTTTTCTTGCCATTTTGAGAGTTTAATGGAACCAACAAATGTAATGCTCCAGATTCTTAACTAGCTCAAAGGAAGGTCAGGTTTATAGGTTCTCTAATCAGCCAAACTGTTTTCAGCTGTGCTAACATACTTGCACAAGGGTTTTTAAGGGTATTCTAACCATCCATTAGCCTTTTAACACAGATAGCAAACACAAAGTACCATAAGAACACTGGAGTGATGGTTGTTGGAAATGGGCCTTTATACACCAATGAAGATATCGCATTACAAACCAGACGTTTGCAGCTAGAATAGTCATTTACCACATTAACAATGTATAGAGTGTATTTCTGAATCATTTAATGTTAGCTTCATTTGAAAAAAACTACTTTTCTTTCGAAAATAAGGAAATTTCTAAGTGTCCCTAAACTTTTGCATGGTAGTGTATAATATCACAGAAATATACCCCAGAGAAAGTAACAATGTACAAATGAGAAATGTAATGCAGCTAATTTTTTAACGCTATTTTGGAGTGTTAGGTGATATCACAGAAATTTATCACAGACTTTGGAATAGTGTATATGTAAGAAACATATTCTAGCCAATGTTTTTAACCCTTTTTTCCAATGTTAGGTATGACAGAAATGTACCACAGAAGAGGAAAAAACTTTATGTGTGAGAAATTTAAGACTGCAAATTTTTTTTTACTTTTTTCAGTTATTTAGATCACAGGAAATACACCCCAGACCATGTAATACTGTATGGGTGACAAATGTAGCAAATTTTTAAATGCTCTCTTGGAGTGTTATATATATACTAGATTGTGGCCCGATTCTAACGCATCGGGTATTCAAGAATATGCATGTGCCCGTAGTATATGGACAATGATGATTCCAGAATTCGGGGCAGAATGTGCCCGTCGCTGATTGGTCGAGGCAACCTTTATGACATCATGGTCGCCAAGGCAACCATTATGACATCTACGTCGATACTGTGCCCGTCGCTGAATCAGAAATGTGGGATTTCTACGTCATTATGACATCATCGTCGCTGTGCCCGTTGCACAGCATCGGGTATTCTAGAATATGCATGTCCCAGTAGTATATGGACAATGATGATTGCAGAATTCGCGGCAGATTGTGCCCGTCGCTGATTGGTCGAGGTGACCTTTATGACATCGTCGCCATGGCAACCATTATGACATCATCGTCGTTGTGCCCGTTGCTGATTGGTCGAGGCCTGGCGGCCTCGACCAATCAGAGAGCCGGGATTTCCAGGACAGACAGACAGAAAGACAGACAGACAGACAGAAAGACAGACAAACGGAAAAACCCTTAGACAATTATATATATAGATCTATATATATATATATATATATATATACCAATCAGCGACGAGCACAGCGACGATGATGTCATAAAGGACGTAGATATCCCGCGTCTCTGATTGGTCGAGGCCAATCAGCAACGGGCACAACGATGATGTTATAATGGTTGCCATGGCGACGATGTCATAAAGGTCGCCTCGACCAATCAGCGACGGGCACAATGTGCTGCGAATTCTGGAATCATCATTGTCCATATACTACTGGGACATGCATATTCTAGAATACCCGATGCTGTGCAACGGGCACAGCGACGATGATGTCATAATGACGTAGAAATCCCACATTTCTGATTCAGCGACGGGCACAGTATCGACGTAGATGTCATAATGGTTGCCTTGGCGACCATGATGTCATAAAGGTTGCCTCGACCAATCAGCGACGGGCACATTCTGCCCCGAATTCTGGAATCATCATTGTCCATATACTACGGGCACATGCATATTCTAGAATACCCGATGCGTTAGAATCGGGCCACAATCTAGTATATATATATATATATATATATATATATATATATATACAGTGGGGCAAAAAAGTATTTAGTCAGTCAGCAATAGTGCAAGTTCCACCACTTAAAAAGATGAGAGGCATCTGTAATTTACATCATAGGTAGACCTCAACTATGGGAGACAAACTGAGAAAAAAAAATCCAGAAAATCACATTGTCTGTTTTTTTTAAATTTTATTTGCATATTCTGGTGGAAAATAAGTATTTGGTCACAAACAAAATTTCATCTCAATACTTTGTAATATATCCTTTGTTGGAAATGACAGAGGTCAAACGTTTTCTGTAAGTCTTCATAAGGTTGCCACACACTGTTGTTGGTATGTTGGCCCATTCCTCAATGCAGATCTCCTCTAGAGCAGTGATGTTTTTGGCTTTTCGCTTGGCAACACGGACTTTCAACTCCCTCCAAAGGTTTTCTATAGGGTTGAGATCTGGAGACTGGCTAGGCCACTCCAGGACCTTGAAATGCTTCTTACGAAGCCACTCCTTCGTTGCCCTGGCGGTGTGCTTTGGATCATTGTCATGTTGAAAGACCCAGCCACGTTTCATCTTCAATGCCCTTGCTGATGGAAGGAGGTTTGCACTCAAAATCTCACGATACATGGCCCCATTCATTCTTTCATGTACCCGGATCAGTCGTCCTGGCCCCTTTGCAGAGAAACAGCCCCAAAGCATGATGTTTCCACCACCATGCTTTACAGTAGGTATGGTGTTTGATTGATGCAACTCAGTATTCTTTTTCCTCCAAACACGACAAGTTGTGTTTCTACCAAACAGTTCCAGTTTGGTTTCATCAGACCATAGGACATTCTCCCAAAACTCCTCTGGATCATCCAAATGCTCTCTAGCAAACTTCAGACAGGCCCGGACATGTACTGGCTTAAGCAGTGGGACACGTCTGGCACTGCAGGATCTGAGTCCATGGTGGCGTAGTGTGTTACTTATGGTAGGCCTTGTTACATTGGTCCCAGCTCTCTGCAGTTCATTCACTAGGTCCCCCCGCGTGGTTCTGGGATTTTTGCTCACCGTTCTTGTGATCATTCTGACCCCATGGGGTGGGATTTTGCGTGGAGCCCCAGATCGAGGGAGATTATCAGTGGTCTTGCATGTCTTCCATTTTCTAATTATTGCTCCCACTGTTGATTTTTTCACTCCAAGCTGGTTGGCTATTGCAGATTCAGTCTTCCCAGCCTGGTGCAGGGCTACAATTTTGTTTCTGGTGTCCATTGACAGCTCTTTGGTCTTCACCATAGTGGAGTTTGGAGTCAGACTGAGGGTGTGCACAGGTGTCTTTTTATACTGATAACAAGTTTAAACAGGTGCCATTACTACAGGTAAGGAGTGGAGGAAAGAGGAGACTCTTAAAGAAGAAGTTACAGGTCTGTGAGAGCCAGAAATCTTGATTGTTTGTTTCTGACCAAATACTTATTTTCCACCATAATATGCAAAAAAATGATAAAAAAACAGACAATGTGATTTTCTGGTTTTTTTTTTCTCAGTTTGTCTCCCATAGTTGAGGTCTACCTATGATGTAAATTACAGACGCCTCTCATCTTTTTAAGTGGTGGAACTTGCACTATTGCTGACTGACTAAATACTTTTTTGCCCCACTGTATATATATATATATATATATATATATATATATATATATATATATATATATATATATATATATATATATTTCATCCAGAAAACAGAGCAGCATATGGGTAACAAATTTAACCCAGGGAAATCTTTTATATAACACAATAAAGTCACACTAATCACTTAAATCTCGATGGATCAATGTATATTAAAATTTTTAACCACCTCAAAAAAAATCTGCAGCTATATATTTGTCAACAGACTGCAGAACCCTATTCCCTGCCTATAGATTGGAATCTGTCACCCTCCCTGCTCCTGTGACTCTCTCTCCCTCCCTAGGCTCAATGCAGATTGTATGTGATGCAAACAGCAAAGCAAATGATTAGCCCTTAGAAGGGCTGTTAGTATGATGGCTCATCTCCAGCAATACCAACACTCTCCCCATCCAACACAAAGTGTTACAGAGCTGTGCAATGACGTTAGTGTGCCGAGCCAGACGGCGCCTGTTCTTTTATAATCCCCAGGGCCGTATTTACCACTAGGCACTTGAGGGCACGTGCCTAGGGCGGCAGGATGCGGGGGGGGCGGCATCTGAATAAGGGTTTTTTTTTTTTTCAATAGTCCGGGGCATGATCGCCCTCCTCTGCCCTCCTCACTCCTCCCTCCGCCCTCCTCCTCCCTGCTCCCTCCACCCACCTACGTTTTCTGGCTGCAGCGGGTCTCGGATCCCACGCAGTCAAATGTACTGCACATGGAGCCAGAAGCAGGAAACATGTCACATCATAGGCCCCGCCCCCTCCTCGCTAAGGCGCCTAATTCAATTGCTGCCTGACAGTCCACCCGCCCACCTCAGTGTCCTGGCTGCTGAGGATCACATCCTGGATCACATCCCTCTGCTGTACCCCGGCCGGACTGCTGGTGCCTTGGCCGGGATTCGGAAAGGCTCAAGCCCTCTGCCCATCAGGACCTCTGCGAGCTGCTGGCGGTGGGGGGCGCTGGTGGTGGGGAGCGCCATCCTGGGAGAAGAGCAGCTGAAACAGAGTTATTGGGAGAAGCCTCCACCTGGATCCCGGCAATGTACTGTGAAGTGCTAAAGGCCAGTACAGCCGTCAGCACAGCCTTGGCACCTGCATGCATCTCTCCGGGAATCCAGGCTGGGTGATCCTGCCCATCACGCTGCCAGCATTCTCTTTACCGGGACGTGGATAGTGTAAGTGCACGGCAGGGGCTCGGGGCTGCTCTGTGATGGGGGCAGTATAGCCGGGGAGCACTGATCAAAGGAGTCTATGTGTTGGAGAGAAAGGTAATGATGTGTGAAACGTCTTGGGGGAGGAATGGGGGCTGATACTGCTCTGTGCACCTCCAGGGGATGCCATGGTCCCAGCAATGCCTGCAAGTCCTGGCACCTTCATCATGTCACTGTGCTGTCAGCAGATGGTCTGCAGCCGCCTGTCATGTAAGGCTAGGTTCACATTGCGTTAGGGCAGTCCGTTTAGCGCATAGCGCTGTGGACTGCGCTAACGCAATGTCTCAAAAGGGATCGCGTTAGCCGATCCCGCTAGCGCAGATGCCCAATCTGCGCTAGCGAGGAACGGACCTCGGACGCTGCAAGCAGCGTCCGCAGTCCGCCCGAAACTAATGGTACATCGCTAGCGCGTGCCGAAAATGGCATGCGCTAGCGATCTGTTAGCACATTGCCGTCAATGGGTGCGCTAACGGATCCGTTGCATGGCGTTAATTGCGACAATTTCACCATGTAATGGAGTCCGCTATCGTTAACCCATTAACGCAATGTGAACCTAGCCTAAGGGTATGTGCACACGCTGTGGATTTTGCTGCATTTCCGCAGCTGCGGATCCGCAGCAGTTTCCCATGCATTTACAGTACCATGTAAAGCAATGGGAAATGAAATCCGTAGTGCACATGCTGCGGAAAAAAATGCGCGTAAACGCAGCGGTTTATTTTCCGCAGCATGTCAATTTTTTCTGCGGATTCCGCTGCGGGTTTGCCCTTGCTCCAATAGAAATCTGCAGGTGAAAACCCGCACAGGAAACCACAAAAGAAACTGCGGTAAATCCACAGTAAAAACCGCAGCGGTTTTTCACTGCGGATTTTGCAAATCCGCTGTGGAAAATTCCACAATGGAATCTGCAGCGTGTGCACTTAGCCTAAGGGTCACTATGGGGGAAAATACTAGGTGGTCCCTAGAAGGTCATAGACAGGTCCAATATGAGCCCTGCCATCCATAATGACACTACCCTGGCATACGGTCTGTGCCTACATGTGGGGTTGTCAGCATTTATGACTGATTGTTATTGTGACATTTGTGATATTTAACAGCTTGTGCACTATTTTCTTTTAGGCAGCGCTGTACATAGTGATGACGACATGTATGGAACTGTTAGTCTATGTTCACATGTTGCATTTTTTTAAATGCAAATTTAAAGCTGCTTTTAAGCTTCTTAAGGTACCGTCACACATAACGATATCGCACATAGAGAGAAGACATATTGAACAGGAGATCAACAGGACAAATATACAAAATTATCAAAAAGTATTTATTAGTGAACAGTCCAATAAGCGCACAATACAATTAAAAACAATTAAAAAACACACAGAGGTGCCCGTAATACCGGGAACCACAGAAAACCTTAGCCCACAGACAAAAATACTGGATATAGTGGCACCTGAGAGAGCTAACATAAATAGAGGAGCGTTTCCAGAGCAAAGGATTAACATGAAAGTACATGTAATATATCCCAGTTCAATAAAGAAATAATAAATAAATAATAATAGAATCAAATAACCCTGGAACACACTCTAAACTCCTGAGGGGCAGACAGACCACATATGTAACCAAAACACCCTATTTAAAGACCTATAGTAGTCCACATGTCATTACACTCACACATGGATATGGTGATCCCACTAAAAAAGATATATAAATAAATAATACTCTAAAGGTGAGGTGTAGTAAGTGGACATACCAAAAAAGTAATCAAAAAAATGCGAGACCCATGCGGGGCCATAGAGGGTGAATAGCAGGTAAATGACAAGTCAAAAAATTACCGGTCCAGTCCGTCCTATCAGTCAGGGTGCCAGTCAGATAGTCATAAAAATTGTGTCCATGGGGCTAAGTTGCCCTACGCGTGTCGCCGCATGCAAGCAGCTTCATCAGGGGCAGGCATGTCCACTTAACCAAAGACTAAACTTATATATACCTTACAAAATAACAGGATCACCCCCAGCTGGAGAGTAGAGCCGCGGGTCCAGGACCGGAAGTACTAACGGCGTGCTTGCCTGCATATTGCGCAGGCGCATGAAACAACATTGACCTCACCGCTATGGGCGGTACTAAGCAGTACAATAAAGAAATTCCAAAGCCGGCATAGTAGGTCTATTACTGCGCAGGCGCGAGAAAGTATTACGCTGAGAGGCTGACCTCACCAGAATAAGCGGGCCAAGCAACGCATTACACAAATGCCCGAATACCGCACAGACTCAAAAGGGAGGCTGACATCACCCCTATCAAGCAGGGAAACCGTAAAGACCACATGTGGCGTAGGCACAAGGTGAAGTAAAAGTCCCCACCACTGTGAGCGGCATGGTTGGAATAGTAAACCGAAGCATAAAGACTTAGCCAAAACATGGAAAAGTGGTAGTTTCACCGCTAAGATAGACATAGCGCAGTAAATAAAAAAGCCATGCCGGCAATATTGTAACCATTTATAGCGCTGGCGCAGGGAGGAGTTAAAGGCCAGGGGGAGGAAAGAGCAAAAAGGAGTTGGGGAATACCGACCTCATCGCATGTCCCACATACGATCAGAGGCCCAGGGATACCCAAGATGTTAAACAGGCACCAAGTTAGTATCGGAATACAGCCTTACCATAGACAATTATCAACAGGCCTGAATATAGAAGGAATTAGAAGAAAAAGTATACATGATATACTGTTTAATAATAATCAAAAATGCATAAGGGACACATTCAATGCCATTGTACAGAAAGTGCAACGAATAGTGTCCCGTTAAATAAACGATAGCAACCTACAAAACCAATCAAAAAGTCAAAGGAATAAAAACAAAAAAACAAAATAACAAAATTTTGAAGACTAAAACAACTCAAAAGAGTTGTTAGTCTAGATACCAGACAAAAGGCAGAACAAAGATGGCGCATACCAAAAAAGGTATGTAAAGGTATGTATACAGATGTAAACCAAGACATCCTATCCTACTCAGGTGCCACATAAGTCCTATTCACACCCACAGGGTCGCAAATACATGCGATATAACAAGAGGTGTAATGACTTCATCTATTTGATGGGACCCATGTAAAGCCAAGGGGCCAATATAACAAAGATGGTGCTCAGGCCCACCCTAGGCAATTTTATGCCAAGCAGACCCAGGATGTAAAGTGCCCAATGCAAACTACAGTAAATAGAGAAGGATGACATATAAAGCATATATATACAAAATTACAAAGGGGTAAGAGAAAAGAAAGAAACTGTCCCATAAGTCCCAACTGCCCCATGAACTAGAATGCGGGTTAAAGCAGATATTATAGTTGTTTATAGAATCCTGTGAATAACAGGTCCTCATTGAGGCCCCTTGGAGTGCAGCTCTGAAGTTTATAAATCCATTTGGACTCGCACCGAAGGAGAGCATTTGTAATGTTTCCGCCTCTGATGTTTGTAGATACGCTCTCCAGGCCCATAACCTTAAAACCCACAGGAAGTCCTTGATGTTTCTCCAAAAAATGAGCCGCCACAGATGACAAAGTCTTGTTCCTTTTCTGATCTCTCGAAGCCATAGCGATGTTGGACAAATGTTGCTGCATCCTTCTCTTAAGTTCCTGCGATGTCTGGCCAACATATATCTTGGGACAACCACAGAGTATAGCATATACCAGATTTCGTGAACGACAGTTAAAGTATTCCCTAGAGCGAACCTTTTTCTCCAGGAGGCTGGATCTATCCTGACCACGAGCAAGTTGGAATGCTTTGGAAATCACCCTTTGTGGATAGCCCCTCTGTTTAAATCGCCTTGTCAGGTCCTTGGCTTGTCCCAGAAAATCTGTGTTGGTGCTACAGTTTCTCCTGAGACGGAGAAATTGACCTTTGGGGATCCCATTTTTTAGATGTTGCGGGTGAAAGCTCTCGTAATGTAGTAAGCTGTTTGTCGCAGTAGCTTTCCGAAACAGGTTGCAGGCGATCTTAGAGTTTTCGATGGAAAGTTTGATATCAAGGAAGTCTACAGAATTTGCTAGATTGTGTGATATGCTTGTGTACAGAGCTTCGACGTCCAAACACACCAGGTAAGTGTCCTCCGGTATCTCACAATCCTCCAAGACTTGCATCAAATGTGTCGAGTCTCTAGTGTATGATCTGGTGGCTCTGTCACAGATTTATGCACCTTAGGGAGTGCGTAAAAAGTGGGGACGACCGGGGACTGGGTAATCAAGAAATCCGCTTCCTTTTTGGTTATAGTCTGCCCATCCAGTGCTTTGAGCACAAGGGAGTCCAATTTGTCCTTATCAAAAAAGATCTGTATCGCAGGGAAGAGAGAGAAGGAAGGTGTGGCCTGAGAGGGAAGTCGTCTTGGAAAGAGGCCTCTTGTCTCCGCCTGTTCATTTTCTTGTAACAAGTCCAAGAGATCCAAAAAGACTTGCTTCTCATTATCCGGAAAAGACTCTATGAGATTAGGCTGTTGATATAGTAATTTGAACGTAACCTCTGGAGTGGTTAACGCCTCTTGTTGTATCTGGTCTCCCTCCTGAATGACGGTGACCAGTTCCTCCGTGTCCGAGCGTTCTTCCTGTAGGTGCCCGTGTTTCTTTCTTCTACCCCTCCTACGGCGCCTTCGGCGTCGCTGGGATCCGAGGATAAAAAATCACTCGAAGATGGTTCAATTCTTAGGGTAGTATCATTGGTTCTTACAGGATCTCTAAGGGGTTGGCGTTTGTTGCCATAGTGCACCCATCTATAAGCTTTCCCTTTATTAAAGTCCATTTTGTCCCTTTGAAACTTGTGTCGTTTCCTAGCAATAATATCCTTTTCAAACTGATCTATTGTCAATTTTAGTTTTTCCTGAAAGGGGATAACTAAGGTATTTTTATCAAAATTGCCCAGTTTACTTTCACAATTTTTTATATCTTCCTTGGTCTTAATCAGGAGTGCCTGATCATGCTCAATCAGCATCTCAATCAAAATTATAGAACACTTAGCTAGTCCACCTTCCCAAACTGTTTGAAAATCAGGGGTCACCTCCCAAGAGGGAAAAATTTGGATACGCAATCCCCGGGGTATAATCCCCACCTTTTTGTACTCCTCCAAACTCCTAATATTCCACCAAATTTTGGTCAATGATTTATGTAAATTAGTGATGTCTGTAGACAGTGATTGAAAAGACAGATCACCCCCTGAGCCCGCCGAAAGACCATTAGTGTCATTATCAAATAATCCCAGAGCCCTGTTGCTCCAAGCAGTTTCCCTAGCCGAGAGATCCATGTCAAAATAAAAAATAATCACTATGAAATGTAATCAATATGACAGTAGGTATAGGTGTGCCACACTCCTGAAAACGGGGGTATAAGAGACTCCCCAAAACAAAACACATATAGTAACTATATAAATGGAGGGCACCACCTTAAACATAAATTATAAATCAAGACGTCCTGAATCCCCCTCAACACGTAAAAATGCATAAACCACATAGAGAGAAGACATATTGAACAGGAGATCAACAGGACAAATATACAAAATTATCAAAAAGTATTTATTAGTGAACAGTCCAATAAGCGCACAATACAATTAAAAACAATTAAAAAACACACAGAGGTGCCCGTAATACCGGGAACCACAGAAAACCTTAGCCCACAGACAAAAATACTGGATATAGTGGCACCTGAGAGAGCTAACATAAATAGAGGAGCGTTTCCAGAGCAAAGGATTAACATGAAAGTACATGTAATATATCCCAGTTCAATAAAGAAATAATAAATAAATAATAATAGAATCAAATAACCCTGGAACACACTCTAAACTCCTGAGGGGCAGACAGACCACATATGTAACCAAAACACCCTATTTAAAGACCTATAGTAGTCCACATGTCATTACACTCACACATGGATATGGTGATCCCACTAAAAAAGATATATAAATAAATAATACTCTAAAGGTGAGGTGTAGTAAGTGGACATACCAAAAAAGTAATCAAAAAAATGCGAGACCCATGCGGGGCCATAGAGGGTGAATAGCAGGTAAATGACAAGTCAAAAAATTACCGGTCCAGTCTGTCCTATCAGTCAGGGTGCCAGTCAGATAGTCATAAAAATTGTGTCCATGGGGCTAAGTTGCCCTACGCGTGTCGCCGCATGCAAGCAGCTTCATCAGGGGCAGGCATGTCCACTTAACCAAAGACTAAACTTATATATACCTTACAAAATAACAGGATCACCCCCAGCTGGAGAGTAGAGCCGCGGGTCCAGGACCGGAAGTACTAACGGCGTGCTTGCCTGCATATTGCGCAGGCGCATGAAACAACATTGACCTCACCGCTATGGGCGGTACTAAGCAGTACAATAAAGAAATTCCAAAGCCGGCATAGTAGGTCTATTACTGCGCAGGCGCGAGAAAGTATTACGCTGAGAGGCTGACCTCACCAGAATAAGCGGGCCAAGCAACGCATTACACAAATGCCCGAATACCGCACAGACTCAAAAGGGAGGCTGACATCACCCCTATCAAGCAGGGAAACCGTAAAGACCACATGTGGCGTAGGCACAAGGTGAAGTAAAAGTCCCCACCACTGTGAGCGGCATGGTTGGAATAGTAAACCGAAGCATAAAGACTTAGCCAAAACATGGAAAAGTGGTAGTTTCACCGCTAAGATAGACATAGCGCAGTAAATAAAAAAGCCATGCCGGCAATATTGTAACCATTTATAGCGCTGGCGCAGGGAGGAGTTAAAGGCCAGGGGGAGGAAAGAGCAAAAAGGAGGAGGGGAATACCGACCTCATCGCATGTCCCACATACGATCAGAGGCCCAGGGATACCCAAGATGTTAAACAGGCACCAAGTTAGTATCGGAATACAGCCTTACCATAGACAATTATCAACAGGCCTGAATATAGAAGGAATTAGAAGAAAAAGTATACATGATATACTGTTTAATAATAATCAAAAATGCATAAGGGACACATTCAATGCCATTGTACAGAAAGTGCAACGAATAGTGTCCCGTTAAATAAACGATAGCAACCTACAAAACCAATCAAAAAGTCAAAGGAATAAAAACAAAAAAACAAAATAACAAAATTTTGAAGACTAAAACAACTCAAAAGAGTTGTTAGTCTAGATACCAGACAAAAGGCAGAACAAAGATGGCGCATACCAAAAAAGGTATGTAAAGGTATGTATACAGATGTAAACCAAGACATCCTATCCTACTCAGGTGCCACATAAGTCCTATTCACACCCACAGGGTCGCAAATACATGCAATATAACAAGAGGTGTAATGACTTCATCTATTTGATGGGACCCATGTAAAGCCAAGGGGCCAATATAACAAAGATGGTGCTCAGGCCCACCCTAGGCAATTTTATGCCAAGCAGACCCAGGATGTAAAGTGCCCAATGCAAACTACAGTAAATAGAGAAGGATGACATATAAAGCATATATATACAAAATTACAAAATTACAAAGGGGTAAGAGAAAAGAAAGAAACTGTCCCATAAGTCCCAACTGCCCCATGAACTAGAATGCGGGTTAAAGCAGATATTATAGTTGTTTATAGAATGCTGTGAATAACAGGTCCTCATTGAGGCCCCTTGGAGTGCAGCTCTGAAGTTTATAAATCCATTTGGACTCGCACCGAAGGAGAGCATTTGTAATGTTTCCGCCTCTGATGTTTGTAGATACGCTCTCCAGGCCCATAACCTTAAAACCCACAGGAAGTCCTTGATGTTTCTCCAAAAAATGAGCCGCCACAGATGACAAAGTCTTGTTCCTTTTCTGATCTCTCGAAGCCATAGCGATGTTGGACAAATGTTGCTGCATCCTTCTCTTAAGTTCCTGCGATGTCTGGCCAACATATATCTTGGGACAACCACAGAGTATAGCATATACCAGATTTCGTGAACGACAGTTAAAGTATTCCCTAGAGCGAACCTGAAAAGGCAAACAAGAGGCAGAACAGACGTCACTGGCTGTGATAAATTGACATATATTACAGTTAACACAGGGATATGAGCCCACAACCCTCGAGCCACGGTTCAGCCTCCCAGATGGCCTATAATAGTGACTATGGCATAAGTCATCTTTAAGGTTCTTAGCCCTCCTGGCAACTAGATTAGGAGTTTCAGAGATGAATGGTATGATTTTCTTGTCGCTCAAGAGGATATCCCAGTTCCTCGACAGAATGCCTCTGATGTCTGACCATTGATTGTTGAAAGTAGTTATCAAAGGTACCGATCGAAGAGGTTCACGTACCTTTTTCTCCAGGAAGCTGGATCTATCCCGACCACGAGCAAGTTGGAATGCTTTGGAAATCACCCTTTGTGGATAGCCCCTCTGTTTAAATCGCCTTGTCAGGTCCTTGGCTTGTCCCAGAAAATCTGTGTTGGTGCTACAGTTTCTCCTGAGACGGAGAAATTGACCTTTGGGGATCCCATTTTTTAGATGTTGCGGGTGAAAGCTCTCGTAATGTAGTAAGCTGTTTGTCGCAGTAGCTTTCCGAAACAGGTTGCAGGCGATCTTAGAGTTTTCGATGGAAAGTTTGATATCAAGGAAGTCTACAGAATTTGCTGAAATGACAGATGTTAATCTCACATTAAGAGAATTATTGTTTAAAACCTCAACAAAATTCCTACATCCAGCCAGTGAGCCCGTCCACAGGAAGAGAACATCATCTATATATCTTTGCCAGGTGAGTACTCCCCTGGCAAAGGCTTCCGACCTGTAGACAATTGTCTCCTCCCACCATCCTAAAAACAAATTCGCATAAGATGGCGCGCACCGGGCACCCATAGCGGTGCCCGAAATCTGTCTGTAATACTTTCTGTCAAAAACAAAGTAGTTCTTATCTAAGATAAAGAACAACAAATCAAGAAGAAAATGGTCATGTGTTCTATCTCTTTTAACTTTTTTCTCCAGAAAATATTTAACCGCAAGCATACCTAGATTGTGTGATATGCTTGTGTACAGAGCTTTTTCTCTTACCCCTTTGTAATTTTGTATATATATGCTTTATATGTCATCCTTCTCTATTTACTGTAGTTTGCATTGGGCACTTTACATCCTGGGTCTGCTTGGCATAAAATTGCCTAGGGTGGGCCTGAGCACCATCTTTGTTATATTGGCCCCTTGGCTTTACATGGGTCCCATCAAATAGATGAAGTCATTACACCTCTTGTTATATCGCATGTATTTGCGACCCTGTGGGTGTGAATAGGACTTATGTGGCACCTGAGTAGGATAGGATGTCTTGGTTTACATCTGTATACATACCTTTACATACCTTTTTTGGTATGCGCCATCTTTGTTCTGCCTTTTGTCTGGTATCTAGACTAACAACTCTTTTGAGTTGTTTTAGTCTTCAAAATTTTGTTATTTTGTTTTTTTGTTTTTATTCCTTTGACTTTTTGATTGGTTTTGTAGGTTGCTATCGTTTATTTAACGGGACACTATTCGTTGCACTTTCTGTACAATGGCATTGAATGTGTCCCTTATGCATTTTTGATTATTATTAAACAGTATATCATGTATACTTTTTCTTCTAATTCCTTCTATATTCAGGCCTGTTGATAATTGTCTATGGTAAGGCTGTATTCCGATACTAACTTGGTGCCTGTTTAACATCTTGGGTATCCCTGGGCCTCTGATCGTATGTGGGACATGCGATGAGGTCGGTATTCCCCTCCTCCTTTTTGCTCTTTCCTCCCCCTGGCCTTTAACTCCTCCCTGCGCCAGCGCTATAAATGGTTACAATATTGCCGGTATGGCTTTTTTATTTACTGCGCTATGTCTATCTTAGCGGTGAAACTACCACTTTTCCATGTTTTGGCTAAGTCTTTATGCTTCGGTTTACTATTCCAACCATGCCGCTCACAGTGGTGGGGACTTTTACTTCACCTTGTGCCTACGCCACATGTGGTCTTTACGGTTTCCCTGCTTGATAGGGGTGATGTCAGCCTCCCTTTTGAGTCTGTGCGGTATTCGGGCATTTGTGTAATGCGTTGCTTGGCCCGCTTATTCTGGTGAGGTCAGCCTCTCAGCGTAATACTTTCTCGCGCCTGCGCAGTAATAGACCTACTATGCCGGCTTTGGAATTTCTTTATTGTACTGCTTAGTACCGCCCATGGCGGTGAGGTCAATGTTGTTTCATGCGCCTGCGCAATATGCAGGCAAGCACGCCGTTAGTACTTCCGGTCCTGGACCCGCGGCTCTACTCTCCAGCTGGGGGTGATCCTGTTATTTTGTAAGGTATATATAAGTTTAGTCTTTGGTTAAGTGGACATGCCTGCCCCTGATGAAGCTGCTTGCATGCGGCGACACGCGTAGGGCAACTTAGCCCCATGGACACAATTTTTATGACTATCTGACTGGCACCCTGACTGATAGGACGGACTGGACCGGTAATTTTTTGACTTGTCATTTACCTGCTATTCACCCTCTATGGCCCCGCATGGGTCTCGCATTTTTTTGATTACTTTTTTGGTATGTCCACTTACTACACCTCACCTTTAGAGTATTATTTATTTATATATCTTTTTTAGTGGGATCACCATATCCATGTGTGAGTGTAATGACATGTGGACTACTATAGGTCTTTAAATAGGGTGTTTTGATTACATATGTGGTCTGTCTGCCCCTCAGGAGTTTAGAGTGTGTTCCAGGGTTATTTGATTCTATTATTATTTATTTATTATTTCTTTATTGAACTGGGATATATTACATGTACTTTCATGTTAATCCTTTGCTCTGGAAACGCTCCTCTATTTATGTTAGCTCTCTCAGGTGCCACTATATCCAGTATTTTTGTCTGTGGGCTAAGGTTTTCTGTGGTTCCCGGTATTACGGGCACCTCTGTGTGTTTTTTAATTGTTTTTAATTGTATTGTGCGCTTATTGGACTGTTCACTAATAAATACTTTTTGATAATTTTGTATATTTGTCCTGTTGATCTCCTGTTCAATATGTCTTCTCTCTATGTGGTTTATGCATTTTTACGTGTTGAGGGGGATTCAGGACGTCTTGATTTATAATTTATGTTTAAGGTGGTGCCCTCCATTTATATAGTTACTACATAACGATATCGTTAACGAAATCGTTATGTGTGACAGCGACCAACGATCAGGCCCCTGCTGTGACATCGTTGGTCGCTGGGGAAAGTCCAGCACTTTATTTTGTTGCCGGATCTCCCGCTGACATCGCTGAATCGCGTGAGACGCCGATTCAGCGATGTCTTCACTGGTAACCAGGGTAAACATCGGGTTACTAAGCGCAGGGCCGTTCCAGAGCTCGGAAGGAAGGAGCCCCGTTTTGGAATGCAGACTTTGATAGAATGGTCTGCGGGTATTATGTTGCGTTTGCAGAGCCCCTGATGTACCTAACCAGTAGAAACCCTCCACAAGTGACCCCATTTTGGAAACTAGACCCCCCAAGGAACTTATCTAGATGTGTGGTGAGAACTTTGAATGCCCAAGTGCTTCACAGAAGTTTAGAATGCAGAGTCGTGAAAATAAAAAATATTTTTTTTTCCACAAAAAAGATATTGTAGCCCCCAAGTTTTTATTTTCACAAGGGTAACAGGAGAAATTGGACTGCAATAGTTGTTGTCCAATTTATCCCGAGTACGCTGATGCGCCATATGTGGGGGTAAACCACTGTTTGGGCGCACGGCAGAGCTCGGAAGGGAAGGAGCGCATTTTTGGAATGCAGACTTTGATAGAATGGTCTGTGGGCATTATGTTGCGATTGCAGAGCCCCTGATGTACCTAAACTGTAGTAACCCCCCACAAGTGACCCCATTTTGGAAACTAGACCCCCCAAGGAACTTATCTAGATGTGTGGTGAGAACTTTGAATGCCCAAGTGCTTCACAGAAGTTTAGAATGCAGAGTCGTGAAAATAAAAAATATTTTTTTTTCACAAAAAAGATTTTGTAGCCCCCAAGTTTTTATTTTCACAAGGGTAACAAGAGAAATTGGACCCCAGAAGTTGTTGTCCAATTTATCCCGAGTACGCTGATGCCCCATATGTGGGGGTAACCCACTGTTTGGGCGCACGGCAGAGCTCAGAAGGGAGGGAGCACCATTTGACTTTTTGAGCGCAAAATTGGCTGTCGTGTTTGGACACCCCCTGATGTACCTAAACAGTGGAAACCCCCCAATTCTAGCTTCAACCCTAACCCCAACACACCCCTAACCCTAATCCCAACCTCATCCATAATCCTAATCACTAACCCTAACCATAATCACAACCCTTACCCCAAAACAACCCTAATGTCAACCCTAACCATAACCCTAATCAAAACCCTAAATCCAACACACCCCTAATCCTAATCTCAACCCTAACCTCAAACCTAACCCTAATCCCAATACACCCCTAATCACAACCCTAACCTTAACCCTAATCCCAAACCTAACCCTAATCCCAAGCGTAACCCTAATGCCAACCCTAACCCTAATACCAACCCTAATCCAAACCCTAACCTTAATCCCAGCTCTAACCCTAACTTTAGCCCCAACCCTAGCCCTAACTTTAGCCCCAACCCTAACCCTAGCACTAGGGCTACTTTCACACTTGCGTCGTTTGGCATTCCGTCGCAATCCGTCGTTTTGGACAAGAAACGGATCCTGCAAATGTGCCCGCAGGATGCGTTTTTTGCCCATAGACTTGTATTGCCGACGGATCGTGACGGATGGCCACACGTCGCGTCCGTCGTGCACTGGATCAGTTGTGTTTTGGCGGAGCGTCGGCACAAAAAAACATTCAATGAAACGTTTTTTTGTACGTCGCATCCGCCATTTCTGACCGCGCATGCGTGGCCGTAACTCCGCCCCCTCCTCCCCAGGACATAGATTGGGCAGCGGATGTGTTGAAAAACTACAGCTGCTGCCCACGTTGTGCACAATTTTCACAACGTGCGTCGGTATGTCGGGCCGACGCATTGCGACGGCCCCGTACCGACGTAAGTGTGAAAGAAGCCTAACCCTAAGTTTAGCCCCAACCCTAACCCTAAATTTAGCCCCAACCCTAACCCTAAATTTAGCCCCAACCCTAGCCCTACCCCTAACCTAACCCTACCCCTAACCCTACCCCTAACCCTACCCTAACCCTAACCCTACCCCTAACCCTACCCCTAACCTAACCCTACCCCTAACCTAACCCTAACCTAACCCTACCCCTACCCCTAACCCTACCCCTAACCCTAACCCTACCCCTAACCCTACCCCTAACCCTAATTTTAGCCCCAACTGCTGTTCTCCTGCCGGCCGGCAGATGGAGACAGATGGCGGGCGCACTGGGCATGCGTCCGCCATGTTCTGCTGCCGGCGGCCAGGAGGAGCAGCAAGAGGATCCAGGGACCTAGGTGAGTATGCTAGGGTCCCCGAATCCCCCTATTTCTCTGTCCTCTGATGTGCGATCACATCAGAGGACAGAGAATTACACTTTACTTTTTTTTTTTTTTTTTTTTGCGGTCGCCGGTAAACAGTTAATTACCGGCGATCGCAAAACAGGGGTCGGTAATATCGACCCCGAATCATGTTCTCTGGGGTCTCGGCTACCCCCGGCAGCCGAGACCCCAAAGATTCTCCCGGTGCCGGCCGGCGGGCGCACTGCGCACGCGCCCGCCATTATGAAGATGGCGGCGCCCACCGGGAGACACGAGGAGCATCGGGGGAACTAGGTGAGTATTGGGGGGCCACCTGGGACCCCTTTTCTCTGTCCTCCGATGTGCGATCACATCGGAGGACAGAGAAATTAAAAAGAGATCGCTTTTTTTTTTTTTTTGCTATCGCCGGTAAACGGTTAATTACCGGCGATCGCAAATGCGGGGTGGGTTAAAAAACCCCCGAATCATGTTCTCTGGGGTCTCGGCTACCCTCGGCAGCCGAGACCCCGGAGAAAATCGGCCTCTGGGGGGCGCTATGGACTTTTTCCACAGCGCCGTTAATTAACGGCGCTGTGGTTTAAGTACCCTTAGCGGCCGCCGTTAAAAGGCGTATCGGCGGTCGCTAAGGGGTTAAACAAAGGCATAAAAACCGCTGAAAGTGACATGTTGCAGTTTTTAAAAACACAGTAGTTTTCCAAATCAGTCAGGGAAATAAAACCAGTGTGTGCATGAGATTTCTGAAATCTCATTCACTTTCCTGATACTGTAAAACGCAACTTACAACTTGCATGAAAAAGCAGCAAAAAACCCTGCAAAAATACAACACATCAACACAGCCTTATTAGTAATGTTTAGGGTAAGTTCACACTGGGTGTTTTTGCTGCGTTTTTTTTTTTTTTGCTGCTTTTTTATGCTAATTTTCAGCTGCTTTTGCAGTACCAGCAACGCCTATGGTATTTCAGAAATCTCCTGCACACACATTGGTTTTTTGTGTGATCAGCATTTTGTGCTTTTTTGTGGCATGGAGCATGTCACTTTTTTCATCGTTTTTCACCCATTGACTGAATGGATGGTAAAAAAAACGCTGCAAATACGCAGGTTGACTTTTCTTGCAGCCTATTTGCTGCAGAAAAGTCAAGGACAGCCGGATGTGACCTCACACTCGGTTCTGCTATCTCTAGATGGCAGGCTGCATGATGTGTCCATGCAGCCTGTCATCCAGCAGAGCGGGCCCGACATTGCAGTGTTTGACACGCTGTCACGTGCATGACAGCGCAGCAAACACAGATTCTGATCGGCAGTGAAATCGTCCCCGCCGGTCAGAGAGCTGCGGTTCCCACAGTGTCAGGAGCCAGCGGCACGACAGGGAGTCAGAGAATTATGTCAGTCCCTCCCCTTCTTATGAAAAAATGGACCCTCTATGAAAATATGTCTACTGCAATGGTGAGACCAAACCATTTTTTATCTTGAGCACTGGTATGCACAAGCACTTTATACACGTGGTTTTCTTTGTGTCTTTTTTGCCCATGATTTTAGTGTTGTATAAAAAGTTATGTTTTAATAATAAGGGAGACTCTCCTTTCTATACTCAGTTATGCCATACCAATTCATCAGATTAAGAGAGCTGCTGTAAAAATACAGCAGGTGTATGGGCTGTACGGTCTGGGTCCAGGTGCACGCGCAGTCCTCATATTGAAGCTGGCCCGTGCTGGCCGTACACCTGATAAGCCCCCACAATGCACCGGACAGGAACTGACGTCCGTCTGCGCGTCATACTATGAGGAGGATTTCAAAAACCTGACCGGCACATCCAAACATAGACTAAGTGTGAACAGGTGCTGAACCTAGAGTCGCCAACTCGTATATAGTTAAGTAAATAAGGCAGCACACTGCAGCTCTAGAACATACAAACTTGAAATACGAAATTTGAACTGCATTACTGCACTAGAAATATGAAAAATGAGAGCGTTTAGCGCATAAAAATGGCCAATTTCATGTGTACCTGGTAGCCCCTTTACGGCATCTCTCTTATACCAGATCCTAAACTTGCCTTACCTCGCTGAGAATAAACGTCTCCATCTGAATGGGTACATGTGAGACCTCTTCTTAGACTAAAATTCTCTCTCTCTGTGGAGGGGTATTGGACCTGCTGTAATTAAAACACATGTGGCTAGGAGGCGGAGTGCACGATCAGAAGGCTAGAGAATACATTTCAAAAACCTGACCGGCACATCCAAACATAGACTAAGTGTGAACAGGTGCTGTACCTAGAGAGAGAGAATTTTAGTCTAGGAAGAGGTTTCACATGTACCCATTCAGATGGAGACGTTTATTCTCAGCGAGGAAAGGCAAGTTTAGGACCTGGTATAAGAGAGATGCCGTAAAGGGGCTACCAGATACACATAAAATTGGCCATTTTTATGCGCTAAAAGCTCTCATTTTTCATATTTCTAGTGCAGTAATGCAGTTCAAATTTCGTCTTTCAAGTTTGCATGTTCTAGCGCTGCAGTGTGCTGCCTTATTTACCGTACGTAACTATATACGAGTTGGCGACTCTAGGTTCAGCACCTGTTCACACTTAGTCTATGTTTGGATGTGTCGGTTAGGTTTTTGAAATGTATTCTTTAGCCTTCTGATCGTGCACTCCGCCTCCTAGCCACAGGTGTTTTAATTACAGCAGGTCCAGTACCCCTCCACAGAGAGAGAGAATTTTAGTCTAGGAAGAGGTTTCACATGTACCCATTCAGATGGAGACGTTTATTCTCAGCGAGGTAAAGCAAGTTTAGGACCTGGTATAAGAGAGATGTCGTAAAGGGGCTACCAGGTACACATAAAATTGGCCATTTTTATGCGCTAAACGCTCTCATTTTGCATATTTCTAGTGCAGTAATGCAGTTCAAATTTCGTATTTCAAGTTGGCATGTTCTAGCGCTGCAGTGTGCTGCCTTATTTACTTATACTATGAGGAGGAGGCGGGAATTTTAACATAGGGGGCGAGAAAAGAAGGAATGATGACGCCCAGCGGGATGTGATAAGAGCAGCGAGGGGGGAGAGATTGGAGACCCGGAGACTTCCCGTCCCATTCTACCCCGTAACCTGGAGCCTCATTATCAGAGGAATATGGCAGTTAATAAATTGTTTTATAAAGCTTTATAGTGTAGTTTTAGGTCAGAATGGGATGTTGGGGATGAGCTAGCAAGGTGCAGGGACAGGTAGTGATGGCTACTTGCAGACATGTGCGGCACTTGCGGTTTGGCACTTGTGGTGAGACAAAAACACTGCTAACCGGATCGTGGCAAGTGCCACACATGTCCGCAAGCCCCATATTGAACGAATGAGGCCGAACACAGTGTTGCCGTAAGTGATCCGTTACGTGGCAGATGCAGAAAAACTGCTGGATCTGCTGCAAATGGCAAAAATTGCTGATGTCAAAGAAGCCTAAGTCACTGTCGGCAGTATCTGCATTAGTCATACCAATGGGGGAGGCAGCACGAAAAGTGCCTAGGGCAGCATAAACTCTAAATACGGTCACATGGCCAGCCAATCACAGTAATGCCACAACCCAGATAGCTACATTACAGTGACGTGCAGCCAATACTTATTGGCTATGTAACAGGCGGCAAAAATGCGGGGCAGGGATTCCAGTTTTACATAAAGTACCACTCATTACTTGATAACTGAGTATCACTGAGCATGTTCACTCATCCCTAGTGTCAATCAAAACTACAACTCATTTTGAAAATGAAAACCCTCACACAGCTATGTGGACGGGAACAAGAAAAAAGTTATGGCTCTTTGAAAGAGAACACAAAATAAAATTGTCTGTGGTCTTAATTGGTTAACAGCATCATCTAATAATAACTGCAGCAATGTTGTACTGCAGTGTTTAACTTGTGACCGTCGCTATATAATGCAGTAATGTTCACAGGCTTCAGCAGAGTCATTGGCAGTAAGCCACATCTACAGCTACCGTTAAAAAATGTCATTAAAAAGTTAAGGTGTATGCATTATTTCTTTCAATGAAGAGAAGTGGTTAAAATCCAAGAAGATGGCTCTGATGTTGCTTGAGTTCTTAGTCCTAAATTATCTTGAATATTTTCTGTTTGAGGTCAACTATTCCTTGTTGAAGTCAAACATTCAGGTATCACAGTCTGAGTATAGTGTGATGCAGAGAAAAGTCGAGGGTCTCCTGACCCAAACGTGACAGTCTCATAGGCATATCAAGATTAGAGATGAGCGAATTTGATCTGGTCAGGGCTTATTCGGTAAACTATAGCACTTACCGAATAAGCTGCAGAAGGAAACAAACTTCCTGGATCGCTCCGACTGATCAACTGTTCGGCTCCGCAGCTGCATGTCTTGCCGCTGTGTGACTGTCATGACACATGCATGGAGACAGTCATGACACATGCAGATGCGGAGCCGAACAGCTGATCAGCCGAAGCGATTCAGGAAGCCGGTTTCACTCTGCATCTTATTCGGTAAGCGCTATAGCTTGCAGAATAAGCCCTGACCCGATCAAATTCGCTCATCTCTAATCAAGATACCTGTGGACAATCTGTGCGTCACGGTCCGTACTTGGACTTTGAGACATGGATGTCTGAATTCAGCCTAGTACTGCACTATTTTGACTTGGAACATACTTGCACCTGTTTCCCTTCTTGTGCATGTCAGTAACTTTCTCAAGAGAAAATAAGGAATGGGCAGCTCCAGGAGGCGATCAGAAACAGAGTTTGAAGTTGAATTGGAGAGACACAAATGGAGGATAATCCATCAATGTGCCAAGTAATTTATTACTACTCACAATTTTACGACTCATCAGTAAATAATGTCAATTTGTTGAGACTTTTATAGACCATAAAGTAGTTAGACGCTGTAAAATGACCACAAAAATTACCAACAGAGTCCATAAAAAGAAAGGAATTTAAGAGCAACTCAACAGAAGATCCATGGTATTTTTCAACAGTCTGATTCTGGGTAATTTCTAGGAAAAATGGCCCGGCTCAGCAGGATTTTATCAATGTAAAGTATTTTTGCTACTTTACAGTTGTGCTCTTGGAAACTGAAATGCCCAATGTATAATCTTAAAAAGCTTTAACAATAGAGAAATGATGTCACTGTTTGCGCACATCCTTTAAATATATCTGTTCCACAAGCAGTTACAGTCGTTACAACTCATAGTCAGATAAAAGATAAAGTTCATGTTCCATATACAAAATTATCTCATGCTTGTCATTGTTGTAAATTGATATTTTTTCCTTTTTGTTCTTATTTTTAACTTTTAAAAACAGTCTAAAATGAAAACTGTCTTATTTGTCCATAGCAACCAATCGTAACTCAGCTTTTATTTTCTGAACAGCTATGGAAAAATGAAAGCTGGGCAATAGACAGTTTTTGTTTTAGACAATTTTAATAAATGTACTTCTCTGTATTTTCTTCTGCAGCATCAATTTGTATATCCAATCACGCAAAGAATAAAGCCCGCCATATACATCAGAAGGCTGTCGGATGAATACGCACGAGTGCTCATGCTGCCAAGCTCTCCTTGTGTTCTCAATAAGAGAGCTGCCGCTAAACATCGGTGGTGGCGGCTTAAAAACAGGGAGTACAAAAGGATCAGCTGTCCGAAATCCCTGGGGCAAATTAGCGGTAGCTTTACTGTCCTCTCCTTCGAACATAATTGATGTTCAGAGGAAATGATAAGGCAGTGAAGATCTTACTTCCTCCGGATGTCCTGATTTGTCTAAAGGAGGGGAGAGTGACGTAAGAATGTCACACGAACCCCAGGAGAGCCAATGATGACAACGCTGGAATGTCGCTGGCACCAGATTTGAGTAGTTTACTGGGGGAATACATAGAGATTTAGAAGGAGTTATCCAAGTAATGGACAACCCCTATAACTACAAAACCAAACAGTGCCAGTGCCTCAATTCACATTATACTGCTGACCGAACCCTATCAGTTGTTTTGGCCAACATTTGTCTAATGTTTATGGGTGAAATAACTATCCAAAGCATAATTTCATAGTTGATAAAGATGCATTTGAAAGGGTATTTTCACAGTGGTGGACATGCTGCTGATTTTCTGTATGTATTTTCCATAATTGAGAAAACCAAAAGCCTAAATTGAGAAGCACTGTGGATTTTAGGAATTTAACCAGTGGATTTTTACTGCAATTTAAACCTTTGCTATGCATTAACAGTAATTTCCACAGTGAAATGCAGACCATTTGTTTTGGATCTTGCTTCTGCATATTTTGTTATGTAAAAAATCCGCAATTTATATGATCCACGAAACATGTACCTTGCAAATTAAAAAAAGAAGTTTCTTCTCTAAGCATCTGAAAAGGCCCCTTTCACACATATGATCTATTTTGAAAGCCTTAAAAGGATCAAATTCCAAATGCCTCTTTTTCCTATGTTCTAACAATCTCCTTTCTGCACCTCTCCCCTTTACATTTGGCTCCTTTCAGCAATCTCCAACCTCCCAGATCACTGCGCATGCGCACTCACGGACACTCACATCACCAAGTACCAACAGGCACCGGGTGTTTGCGTCACTATCTCTGTCCACCTCTTCCTCATAAGCCGACACTGCTTTTCCTGTGCGATATACATCAGCATGCTAGGATATGACACTTTCACTTTACAAGCACATTGCAGTCAAGTACCAACGGACTGATGGAAAGGTAATTGCATATCCCTTGATTTTTTCTCTGTTTTTCCTTTTGATCTGTCCTTCTTGTTGTAAGATCACTTTTACACATATTACTTAGAAGCACTTTTGCTAGCTTTTACTCCTCATTTCAATCCTTGAATACCAGTGGTCCCCTTACTTGATTGCCCATCAATAAATAGGCAGTTTTATCAGCTTTTCCCTTTTACATTACAGAATCTCATTCACTTGATTGAAGCAACACCCGCTTGAAAATTCTGTCAATTCATATATGCACTGAACAGCGCTAATAAAATGATCTATTATAATTCATTTTGTAATGTATTTATCTTACAACTACCTGGTGAAATTTTCTTACAGACTATTGTGACGATATTTCCTTGCTTTTGATATTTGTTCTTTATGTTGTAGTTGGATCGCCCCCAGACGCAGGGCCACAAGTTCTCGGTACCGGGCCTCTCTGGTTCGGTTCTGAGGCTGTCACGGTGGCTAGACCCGGTCCGCGACCCTGCTAAGGGGCGTCCAATGAAAGTAGTGGAACAGTCTGTCAAGGTTTCGTGACGCCACCTGTGGTACTCGGTCAGGGTGACCGACGCTGCTGTGGGGTCCGCTGGGGTGATGGAATGGCAGCTGGATGGTATAACTTCCCACAGGTGAAGTATGTCCCCAGGGCTTCCCAGTGGTGTAGGTGGCGATGGTGTGAGGTGCAGGCAATAATGAGGACACAAGGTTGCAGTCTCTTTACCTCTTTACTGAATACTTCAGGATCCTCAATCCAGAGTACGTTTAACAGGGCTCTCTGAGACCGGCCGGTCCGATGGGCACATCCAGAGTTTCCTTCGCAGATGGAAATCGTTGCCTACCACTAGCGCCTGTGTGTTGTAGTCCCACCCTGCTGAGCATTCGGAATAGTCCGCACAACTGCTGTTCTCGTTCGTTCGCTCTCCACAGCTCTCTCCTTCTCTTCAGTTCCAGATGTTACTAGTCTCTCGTCCCCCAGTATGTCCTGGCTAGGACGCACCCGCACGACGGGAGGGCCTGGAGGTCCCCCGGGACCCCAGAGACGCCCCTCTCCCAATGCTGCCCCCTATGTCTTCTTAGGAAATTTAAGGTAGACAGCCAACCTATAATTAACTGTCCGGCGGAGTTTGAAGTAAGGCCTGAAGTCAGTTACTCCTACGGTGTTCCGGCCACCGACTACGCGCCTCAGTAAGATGTTGCCTCTGTCTCTCTCGGCACGACTCTTACTGGCTCTCCTTTGTGCTTGATCTCGTTTACACTGTTCCACAATATCCTTCTCTTGGTGTCTCTCTCCTGGATACTGCCGCAGGTGTGCAGGCGCGGTTCCGTTACGTTCTGTTCGCTAGGCACCTGCCAGGTTCCCACGCCTGACAGGGACCCCCCTGTGCCTTCTCCCTGCTACACCCCCTGCCACTGGATGTTGCCTAAATCCAACCCAGTCAGCTTCTGACTAACTTCCTCCCCAGCCCCTAGTTTTACCAGTGTGAGGAGTGGCCCAATAAATAAAGCCTTTTTCTCCCCCTGGTGGCCGGAGTGTGAAGTGTAATGTGTTCTTGTGATACCTGGTCAGGAGAACTCCTTAGTGCCATCAGACGTACCGCCACTCCCCTTAGCGGCAGAGTGCCATACTGCAACGACCAGGTCTCTGGGGCGCTGCACTCCCCCCCGGTTAAATCCAGTACTCCTGGACTGGGAAGAAGAATAACAATATAATACAGCAAAAGACATACCAAATTTTTGAAATGCTTAGAACAAGTAAATAGAAAAGGTGCTTCCCTTTATGGGAGGTAAGGACACTTGAACGTTACAAACAAAACAAAGTTAAATATTTTTAAATAACATTTTTGACTATAAATAACTCTCAGTACCCAGCCGGGTATTCTACTAAGTGCAAACTTCTGATTTAACTTTTCCTTTAAGGGCGTATAAGCTGAACCCACTAAAGGCCTACTATAAAATACTATAACAACATTTCAACTTTTCTTTCTGTTCCAACTTCACCAATGCAGGACCGCCTAGCTCCTTGGCTGGGCCTACTGTCATGACCATCTTTCTACATCTCTCAGGAGGACTCTCTCTCTAACCCTGGAAGCATCATCTTCGCAAAGTCTTCTCTCGCTTGTAATACCAGTAGGGAGCACCTTTAAGAAGGTGCAAACTATATACAAAAACAGTTTTGAATCATTCACCGTCCATGATCCGGCAGTCTTTGAAACAATGATGAACTTTGTGCAAAAGTTGAAAAGAAATAGAAAACATTAGGGATCCCGGGTAAACAAAGGGATCCCTAGAAGTTAACCCTGGTCGGGTTTAAAGTAGCAGCAACAGCAGGAAACAGTTAACTATATACAATTTTCAGGTCTTCGAGGTTTAGTGCTATAGTAGGTTGCAAGGCATCCATCGGTAGGGGACTCTTCCCGGACGCGGAAGTTCTGGTTCCGTGTTCTCGCCTGTTGCAGTGTCATTGTCATGGGTTCGTCGCTCAGGTGCGGCCAGGTCACCCGGTGTCTGGATCGGAATGTCAGCTTTGGTTGCAAGTTCTGTAGCAGTGATGATGCACACTGGTGACAGAGGTGGAATTCGTCAAATCCGGGTTAGTCGTAGTCAGGTCAGCAGGTGGCACCACTACCGGCTCACATCGGTAGACATTTCGAGCGCACCACCCTTGTGCACTCCGATGGCGGGTGTATGTCACCTGATCCCCTTGATACAGCAGTTGATTATCCCATCTATCACGGCGCGGGGTCTTCACGTTGTAGCTAGTAAAGAAGATTTCCGTCGGTAGCCCCGGTTCCTGTATATAGCCCCAACCCCGCTTCGGGTGAAAAGCTAGCACAGTTCCCCGCTTTACCGGACTCCCTTTATTGCGTTCTGTCTTTGGTCCTTGTGCTTTCGGTGGGTCACTTTGTTCTGTCTCTTTTCGGTCTTTCCAGTGTAAAATTAAGCATTGTTTATATTGTTCCCAGGTGAGCGCAGCGATGCTGAGGCCCTCCTGTCTGGTCCTGTCTGGCTCTATCCTCGGGTTATCCCATTGGAAGATCACCCCCTCGGAGCTTACGTACAGTGGTGTCCCCATAGTTGTCGGTAGCGGAGGCACCAGCTTTTCCATGGTGCCAGGGACGATAGCCACCAGTTCAGGGGCAGGGAATCGGTCACCGTCAGGACGGGGAGCAGTCGCGGGAGCCGGATTGGTCAGGAGGGCAGGGGCATTTTCCATACCTCCGTCTGATGTGGTTCCACTGATACCGATCGGTTCCGTTGATAAGGACACTGGAGTCGGCTGCGGCTCGAACTGTGGTTCTCCCGATGCGGCTCTCGGTGGCGGCTCTGACCTCCATTGCTTCACATCGGCTGGCTCCACGCTCGGGATAGGCTGACTCGGCTCCTCCACCTGCGACCCCAAGTTGGATCGCCCCCAGACGCAGGGCCACGAGTTCTCGGTACTGGGCCTCTCTGGTTCGGTTCTGAGGCTGTCACGGTGGCTAGACCCGGTCCGCGACCCTGCAAAGAGGCGTCCAATGAAAGTAGTGGAACAGTCTGCCAAGGTTTCGTGATGCCACCTGTGGTACTCGGTCAGGGTGACCGACGCTGCTGTGGGGTCCGCTGGGGTGATGGAATGGCAGCTGGATGGTATAACTTCCCACAGGTGAAGTATGTCCCCAGGGCTTCCCAGTGGTGTAGGTGGCGATGGTGTGAGGTGCAGGCAATAATGAGGACACAAGGTTGCAGTCTCTTTACCTCTTTACTGAAGACTTCAGGATCCTCAATCCAGAGAACGTTTAACAGGGCTCTCTGAGACCGGCCGGTCCGATGGGCACATCCAGAGTTTCCTTCGCAGATGGAAATCGTTGCCTACCACTAGCGTCTGTGTGTTGTAGTCCTACCCTGCCAGGTTCCCACGCCTGACAGGGACCCCCCTGTGCCTTCTCCCTGCAACACCCCCTGCCACTGGATGTTGCCTAAATCCAACCCAGTCAGCTTCTGACTAACTTCCTCCCCAGCCCCTAGTTTTACCAGTGTGAGGAGTGGCCCAATAAATAAAGCCTTTTTCTCCCCCTAGTGGCCGGAGTGTGAAGTGCAATGTGTTCTGGTGATACCTGGTCAGGAGAACTCCTTAGTGCCATCAGACGTACCGCCACTCTCCTTAGCGGCAGAGTGCCATACTGCAACGACCAGGTCTCTGGGGTGCTGCACATTCTATGCAGATAACCTTGATAAAGGCCAGACAGGCCAAAACGTTGGCATTATATCTGACTTCACTGGTCGCTCTAATAAAAACTTATTTTGAAAAGAACTTCATTTTTGCTCTTACATTGTGCCGAAGGTTACTTTGTTATTCATATATAATTTTCTTGTTTAGCACCAAAGTGTTTTGGCTGTGCAAGCTCCTATTTACTTGATTTTTGGAGCCATCGCACCCAAGGCGCTTCATTATGTTAGGACTGGCAGAACGCACCGAATAAATATAAAGATAATAAAAGGTGCGTTCGCAGCTCAGGGTCGACCGTGCAGAGATGGAGCCTGCTGCTAGGTAATGGCGGCACTATATGGCGGTACTACGCCTGACTAAACATATTTTCTGTCACCCGGTATTATTATTATTTATTATTATAGCGCCATTTATTCGATGGCGCTTTACATGTGAGGAGTATACATAATAAAAACAGGTACAATAATCTTGAACAATACAAGTCACAACTGCTACAGGAGGAGAGAGGACCCTGCCCGCGAGGGCTCACAATCTACAAGTATGAACTGATGAGAACTCTGTTGCTTCAAAGAGTTGCAGGGAAAGTAAGGAAATGCTGTGCCCTGTTAGCAGTCACAGGGTGCAGCAGATGGACGCTAGTGGGATCCCTGAAATTCACCCCCACTATGCTGGTGACTGATCCCACTCTGACCCTCTGTGGCTTTTGGACTAATGAAAGATTACTGCACAGAGTGCATACAGCGCCGCACTGGTGGACGCCACTATGCACCCTTACAAGGGTTAGGAAAGCGCTCTAATTGCGCACGGCGCCGCACTGGCACTCGCTGTTGGTTAGGCGCAGTAAGGATCGTGCTCTTGTGTTAAGGATAGCACTGTCAGGCGCTAGGTAGCTCCAACATTCATGAACATTCAACAACTCTAGGAATGGGAATGATTAAGGAGCAATCACGAGAACAGGCATACAACCACACACACAAGATTACAGGTTTATACTAGCGCATGGCCGAGCGGTCATGCGATCCTTTTATAGATGTAGCCTTCCGGGACCTTCCTAGTGGTCCAATCAGGGCCGCTACAGGACTTGAGCATGTGACCTCCGACCTCCAATGAGAGGTTGTCCCACGGGCATGCTCAGTAGATGAAAAGTAGGACTTTGTCCCTGGAACGTCTGCTCACCGCTGATTAATGCTGGTTACAAAGGCTGAACCTGGGGCTGCAGCCGTAACCAGCCGCACAGTATCAGCTTGAGCCAGACGCTGGGACTGAATGCAGCTGGGGAAGAATGGGAGACCGCAGAGGATATGGTCCGAGATTCCCCCTGTGCAGCTGCGTGAACTCGACACCTAACACATTATGTCATTAAATATAATGTCATACAATTGAGCTGAGACTCATGCTATCATATCACAAGAGAATACTCCTGGACAGTCTCTACACATATCAGCTGAGGTAATAAGATCCATAGGCTATGACTGATTACTGAAGAAGTAAACCGCATTAGAACTGCATTATGTAACTCTGGCAGAGTATCACAAGGTACAGAGGATGCCATGATGCCATGATGCCTTCAAGAACCTTTAAGCCCCACCCTGTTTCAGAAGTCTGAATACTGTTCAAAGTTTGAAGGCATACTTAATAAAAGTTCTATGAATATCATTTTATTAACCATTAAATTCCTATAGAAGATAGTCGAGATTTATCTACAAATAAACTCCATCCAGCAGCAGATGAGCAGTACCCTCTCTACTGATGAGTTCAACAATATCAAACAGAAGACTGAAAAATCTATAAAAGACTTCAGCGTTTACGGAAACGTAACGGAAAATAAGTAAGTTTCTTTGCGATGCCGAAGATTATCAGCATAGCCAAGTTTATAAATGGCAAGACATCGGCTCCTTTAGGCAGAGAAAGACCTTTCAGTGTGGATATTCCTCAGCTTCAACCAGTTCCGACAGTGAAAGCTCCAGACATACACCCTAATTTTTTAAGTGTGAGCCAAAGATGAAGAAATTGACAAGGAGGATCATATCATGACAACATCCACCCGGCCACAGTTATGACAGAACAAATTGTCTACAACATTTCCTCGTATAATCTTTCTCCATCAGAACTATCCTTTTCACAACAAGGTCTCTCTTTTTGCCCTACATCAACATTTAATGAACTCCTCCTGGATCAACAAATTTATCATTTGGGGTACATTTTTCAGATAGATTGCCTGAACAGTCTACAGGTTCAGCTAATGTTACTAATGAGGTTAATGTCAATGATGTACTAGGTTCCTCACAGTCTTTAGATCAGTTGATATTAAGGAACTTAAATTACACACACCCAGCACTTTTAATACTCCCAGCTCATATCATCAGGTTGAGACATATATTTTCCTAGTACAGAAGGATATTAAACAGAAATTAGAACAAGATAAAAGTGTATTAATTCGAGTACAACACAACTTTACCTGGACAGAAAAAGGGCATTACAGGATCTCAGGGATAATAAAAATATTATTATCAAATCTGTGGATAAGGGAGGCTCTATAATCACCATAGATAAATCCTATTATACTGCAGAGCTCTATTTCCAACTAAACAATGTTCACACTTATTCACTGATCCCTAGAGATCCTACATTTGACATCACCAAAGAAATCTGAGCTATGGTTGATATCTTTAAAAGTCAAGGTTTCATAGAAACCAAATATGACTTCTAAATTAATTTACACTTGGTTGTCCCCGTATTTTATACATTGCAAAAAATACACAAGGATTTGTTTTATCCAGGGTATATAGTGATTGGAGATCCTTTAGATGCGCGGGCCCGGCAGGTTCGACCGAACAGTTAAGAAAAGTTCGGACACCAGAATACTACCCGAACACCAACCCAAACTCCATACAGATGAATGGGGTATTTGAACATACATTGTTTGCCATGTCATCTGCATGACAGCTTGGCATACACTGCATCTGATCTGTGGTAAGATTATTATCGGTGGTCAGAGACCTGCGGTTCCCATGCTGTCAGATGACAGCATGAGCCAGCAGCTGTGACCGGTGGGAAAAAAGTTTAGTCACAGGCATCGGCTGATATGAGTGCTACTCCCATCAGCCTACGCCTGCTGTCGTTGATAACAACAAGAGCATGCAGCGGCTCATGGGAGTATTCATCAGCAGGCACCTGCGCTATAAATAAATAAAAAATATGGTGTGGATTCTCCTCTATTCTCGTGGGCAGCACACTACTCAGAAAATACATGGCATGTGGAAAACAGTGTGGCAATAATTTGCTGAACCACAAAACAGGCAAATAACACATAAAACAGTCTCAGCAAAATACGCAAGATGGTGCAAATTTACAGTCTCATCTTTCCGCTGACTCATTGGGATAAGAGCAGCTGTTACTTCAGAAGTTCTAGGGCCGACTACCCCATCTGAATCACGCACATAAAGGAGGTAACGACAAGCTTAGGAAGGAAGAAAAAGAAAACAGAACATGCCCACAGAATGGGAACACCTATAACAGGTAAAAAACATACTATATTATCCAAAAAAAAAAAAAAAAAAAATCACAATTCAAACAATTTTGGACAGGACACAGCAACAACATTTAAACCATCAAAAATGCATGTGCTAGTCATGCCTTGTGGTAATGGCAATGACAACCCACAAAACAACCCCTCACAGTATAATGGTATAATATGGCTCACAACAAGGATAGATCAAAACCCCGAGTACATTGTTTAGTGGTGCCCTCCAGCCTTTCTTTATTCGACAAGCTTAGGAAGCTGACAGTCCATTGAGGTACAAGGCCAGGTGGCCGTAAGGTCATAGCCTGGCTTCTCTGAAACCTCTCCATGGAACCAGGTGACTAGTGGGTCCACATCCTGGGATCCCCAAACGTATCCATGGATTCAGTGATGGATAATGGTGCATATCTGTATTCTCTTTCAGCCGAGGCCATGGTCCCCTAAGCTGGCATCCTTTAGAATGTCAAACCTGTGTCCCTCGTGATGGAGCCATGATTTGGCAGTTATCATGTAGAGTGTTCCTGGCTGTGGTTTTGTAAAGAGTATCAGGTTCTCTGGATCTCTTGGCTGTCTGGATATATATTGTTAGAGGAATATCCCACTTACATAGCTCACAACTATTGTCCTTTAAGCCTGCATCCAGAGGTCAAGAGGAAGATGTGATGAGATTAACTCATATTGTTTGACTATTTAATGAATTTCCACAGTTTTTACTCCTCTCTTTTGCAAGTCAATAAGCCAAAGAAACCACACAATGGTCATTCAACATAATAAGCAAACATTCATTGTACAAATACCCTGCATCACTGTCTTAAAAAAATAGCAGACAATAAGTTGTATGAGCTGATATAAGAGGCAACTATTAGCCATTCAAAAATATAAAAAAAATCAACATTTAACACTCATATGACAACAGTGTATGGTCCTTGAGCAACTGAAGAACAAATGCATAAGTTCAAAAGAAAACATATAGATAAGTCTTTTCCTCCTGGCTTACTGAAAATGGACATCTGGATAATTAAGATAAAATGCTGTGTTGTCACAGCGCATCGTTTAGATGTGACAATTGTAGCCCTTTGCCTGGCTCTTCCCACTTGCCCTGTGGAGGTGGAAGTGTCAGGTGACATTAAGACCATGGATTTGTAAGGAAGAGGCATCAAAAAAAGACTTATCTATTACTAACCCCATAGTCATAATGTAAATAAACACATAGCCAGAATAAAGTCCTTTATTTGAAATAAAAATACACACCTTCTTAATTTTTATTTAAAAATAAAAAACAAAGTTATACTCACCTGTTAGGAGTCGAGTTCCCGCCCCTGCACAGGGGGAATCTCGAACCATGTCCGCTGCAGTCTCGCATTCTCTTCCAGCCGTAGTGGAGCCTGTGCAACGGAGAAGTCGGTCCCAGCTTCTGGTTCAAGCTGATACTGTGCGCTTGGTTACTGCTGCCTTTCCAGGCTCTGCCTTTGTAGCCAGCATTGATCAGCAGCGAGCAGACATTTCAGGGACTAAGTCCTGCTTTTCCCATACTGAGCATGCCCACGGGATGACCTCCCATTGGAGGTCGGGGGTCACATGCTCAGGTCCTGTTGCGACTCCTATTGGACCACGAGGAAGGTCCCGAAGCGCTACTACTATAAAAGGTTCGCAGGGCCGCTCGGCCATGCGCTAGTGTAAGCCTATTTTCATGTGTGTGTGGATGTATGCCTGTCGATGGATGAAAGCTCCGAATCATTCCCCTTCCTAGAGTTCTTGACTGCTCGAGATTAGAGGAGCTACAGTGCTACCTCACATCAGAGCATGATCTGTGCAGTAATCCTTTATCCTCAAAATTGGTCAGTGTAGGGTGGGAACTCCCGCTTGTTCTCAGCTGCTGACTTGGGGCGTCCTCAGGTGTGGGCTCAAAAGCCACCGAGGGTCAGAGTGCGACCAGGCACCAGCTTAGTGGGGGTGAATCTCAGGGATCCCACTAGCGTCTTCAGCTGCACCCTGTGACTGTTAACAGGGCGCAGCATTTATTTAGGCGACTCTGTGAAGCAACAGAGATCACTCTCTTTCACACTGGGTGAGGTCTAAACCCACGTGTGAGTAAGCATCCATCCGCAATTACTTAGCAGCAGGTACTAACTCTGCACGGTGGACCCCGGGCTGCGAACGCACCTCATATCTACCTCTTTATTATTTGATGTGTTCCGCTAGGCCGAACATTACACTAGCACCAGGGTCTGGCTAGTAATTGAGGACGAACAGCGACTGCAGTGGTACATCCAGCAGCTGGAGGGCAGGTTGGCAGCTCTCAAGCGCACAACCTCAGCTGTGGATGTTACCACAGTAGCTGTTCAGGCTGCTAGCGTGGCTGCAGCAGGTTAGGCCACTGCCATCCCTGTTCCGACCATATCTCGCCTCCCACTGCCAGATAAATACTCTGGTGATAGCAAGTCATGTAGGGGTTTCGTGAGCCAGTGCGCTATACACCTTGAGATCCTGGCTGCACGTTTTCCCACAGAGCGAGCAAAGGTGGGATTCATTATATCTATTCTATCCTATTATTATATCTATTATATCCGCTGTTTCTCAGCACTCTGAAACAGGTCTTTTTAGGACCTTGAGTCACCAATGATACAGCGCTCCAACTGCTGGCATTGACTCAGGGCTCATCCATGGTCAGCCATTTTGCTGTCCACTTCCGGACTTTAACATCTGAGCTGGAGTGGCCAGATAAAGCCCTCATCCCTGTATTTTGGAGAGGGCTGGCTGACCATATGAAGGACGCTTTGGCCACTAGGGAGATTCCCGCTACACTGGAGGAGCTAATAGCTGTATGAACTCGCATCGATCTTCATTTTAATAAGCGAAGGTTGGAGCAAGCCCAGTGTGGGCAGAGGTTTCGGCTGGCTCCCATCTTCGCCAAACCTCTGGAATCTCCGGTCCAGGTGTCCGAGTCACATGTGGCCATGGAGGTGTCACGAGCAGAATCTAATTCCCGGACCGCTTGTGCACTCAAGGTCTGTCATGTCTGCCTGCAGTCAGGACATCTTGCCTCCAGATGTTCCCAGCGGTCGGGAAATGTTAGCATCTAGTGTTTGTAGGAGGAGGTACACTAGACACGGCGACGTTTTCCTCCAAACTGTCCTTTAAGGGGATAATTACCATAGGCCCATCCACTCTTAAGGTAGAGCTTTGCGTGGATTCCGGGGCGGAGGGCATTTTTATGTCATCTGCCTTCGCCCAACAACATGCAATACCCCTGGTGATGCTCGCCAAACCTGTGACCGTACGAGTGGTAAATGGGTCGACACTACCCTCACAGATAACACACCAAACCATCCCATTTACTTTATCCATGTCTCCATCTCATCAGGAGATTATCTCCCTGCTAGTCATTCCCGAGGGAATTGATGAGGCCCTGTTGGAGATACCATGGCTACTCTACCACTTTCCTCATATAGAGTGGTCATCAGGAAGAATTCTGGGATGGAGTGAATCTTGTGAGGGTAGATGTCAGAGGGAGTGCATTCAGGTTGCTACAACTGAAGATAACACTAGTAGAAAGAACGCGGCAACACTCATCAGACCTGTGATCAAGTCTTGTCTTTATTAGAAAGCATGTAGAACCATCTTCACGGCACGGGGGAGTGGAGGAGCAAAGGAGGTGAGCGGGGAAAGGACAACGGCCGTTTCACGCAAAAACCGCGTTCTTTCTACTAGTGTTAGATGGTATGTTCCCGTTTTTCTACGCGAGCACCTCCCGAGACTGTCAGTGTTCCATTATTAAGGGCGGAGTGTGTACTGAACCTCGCTTCAGGCTGTGCTGCTGCGTTTTTCTTTTTTAGTAGATTTGCTACAACTAAAGTACCCACAGATCTTTCCTCTCTCCCCAAGCACTATTGGCCCTATGCGGACATGTTCTCCAAGAGGGCTGCGGCGACCCTTCCGCCTCACCGCTCCTATGACTGTCCTTTTGACCTCTTGCCTGGTGCTGAGCCTCCCCGGTGTCGAGTCTACCTGTTATCTCTCCCAGAGATGGAGGCAATGTCTCAGTACATCCAGTAGAATCTGGAAAGAGGATTCATTAGGAAGTCAGTGTCTCCTGCAGGGGCTGGGTTCTTCTTTGTACATAAGAACGGAGAACTATGTCCATGCATAAATTACAGGGGTCTTAACGCCATCACCAATAAGAATATATCTGGATGATATTCTCATCTACTCTACAGATATAGACTCCCACCGGAGAGATGTTTGCAAAGTCTTTGACCTCCTACGGGCAAACTCCCTCTATGCCAAGTTGGAGAAGTGTGTGTTTGAGCAGGAGTCCTTGCCTTTCCTGGGCTATATATCTCTGCCCAAGGATTGGCTATGGATCCTGCCAAGCTACAGGCTGTGATGGACTGGCAGGAACCCCATTCTCTCAAAGCAGTGCAGCGCTTTATGGGGTACATCAACTATTATCGCTAGTTCATTTCCCACTTCTCAACTTTGCTGGCTCCCCTGCTTGCCCTCACCAGGAAGGGAGGTAATCCCAAATTGTGGATGGAGGAGGTCTCCAAGGCCTTCCTTTCTATCAAGTCACATTTTGCTGGCGCTCCCATTTTACACCGCCCCGATGTTGATAAACCATTTAGCATGGAGGTGGATGCCTCTTCCGTCGGTGCTGCAGCAGTCCTCATCCAGAAGGGTCCTCAAGGTCAGAAGCTTCCTTGCTTCTTCTTCTCCAAGATCTTCACACCGGCGGAGAGAAATTATTTCATAGGGGACAGGGAGTTGCTAGCCATGAAGTTAGCCTTTTCAGAGTGTAGACACCTCCTGGAGGGGGTTCGCTATTCCTTCCAAGATTTCACCGACCACAAAAATTTGGTGTATTTGCAAACACTCAGTGGCTAAACTCTTGCCACGCCAGATGGTCCCTGTTCTTCTCCCGATTCCACTTTACCCGCCAATTTCTCTCCGGGGAGAAGAACACTCGTGCCGATGCTCTCTCTTGCTCCTTAGTGTCATCATCATCATCATCATCATCAGAGGAGCCTCGGCTTATTGTCCCTTCAGAGAGCCTGAGAACTGTGGCTCCAGTTTCGCTAGAGTCTGTGCCCCCAGGCAAGACTTTTGTTCCATCCAATTTGCAATCGGAGGTTCTCCCTTGGGCTCACTCTTCCAGAGTGGGAGGACATTTTGGGACCAAGAGGACATCTGAGTTTCTGGCAAGGACATACTGGTGGCCGCATATGGCCCGTGACATCAGGGACTATATTCGGGCATGTATCTCCTGCACCAAGAATCGGTCTCCTCGGCAACGGCCTGCTGCAGTACTTTACCCCCTGCCGGTGGTAGACAGGCCCTGGGAAATGGTCAGGATGGACTTTGTGGTGGGCTTACCCAAGTCTCGTAGCTGCACCGTTATCAGGGTAGTCATCGACCATTTTTTTAAAATGGTGCACTTGGTGCCTCTTTCACGGTTACCTTCTGCACGGGCCTTGGCGGCGTTGTTCATTAAACATGTTTTCCATTTACATGACATGCCTGACAAACTGTCAGTGACCGGGGTCCCCAGTTTGCGTCTCAGTTCTGGAGAAAGCTCTGTCATTTACTCTGCATTGAGCTGAATCTCTCTTCTGAGTACCATCACAAGACGAATGGGTTGGTAGAGAGGGCCAACCAGACTCTGATCACATACCTGCGACATTTTGTCTCTGCCAGGCAGGATGACTGGGCATCCTTGCTATCATGGGCAGAATTTGCTTTGAACAACGCCGTAGCCAACTCCACCACGCAGACCCCATTCCTCCTTAATTACATCCAACATATGTTTGCCCCTGTGCCCATGCCTGTGTCATTCACCGACTTTTGGGTGGCAGAGTGGGCGATGGAGGCACGTGACATTTGGGACCGCACACTGCTTTTCCCATATTGAGCATGCCTATGGGACAACCTCCCATTGTAGGTCGGGGGTCACATGCTCAGGTCCTGTTGCGACTGCTATTGGACCATCAGGAAGTTCCCAGAGCACTATTACTATAAAAGGTCCGCATGGCCACTTGGCCATGCGCTAGTGTAAACCTATTTTCACATGTGTGGATGTATGCCTGTCAATGGATGAAAGCTCCGAATCATTCCCCTTCCTAGAGTTGTTGACTGCTCGCGAATGGAGGACCTACCTAGGGCCTGAACGTGCTATCTCACACCACAGCACGATCTGTGCAGTAATCCTTTATCCTGACAATCGGTCAGTATAGGGTTGGAACTCCCGCTTGGTCTCAGCTGCTGACTCGGGGCGTCCTCAGGCGCGGGCTCAAATGCCACCGATGGTCAGAGTGAGACCAGGCACCAGCGTAGTGGGGGTGAATCTCAGGGATCCCACTAACGTCTTCAGCTGCACCCTGTGACTGTTAAAAGGGAACAGCATTTATTTAGGTGACTCTGTGAAGCAGCAGAGATCACTCCCTTTCACACTGGGTGAGGTCTAAACCCACGTGTGAGTAAGCGTCCATCCGCCATTACTCAGCAGCAAGTACCATCTCTGCACGTTGGACCCCGGGCTGTGAACGCACCTCATATCTACCTCTTTATTATTTGGTGCGTTCCACTAGCCCTAACACTCACCTTACACCCATTCCATTGAAGCTCTCATCACCTGTAAAAAAAAGAAAATAATATGCAACAATAATAATCACCTAACTCCCATGTCATTGAAGCCCTGATCTCATATAAAAAATTTTTTAAAACAACCATATCCCTTATCTATCTGACATACTTTCCTTTGACATATTATTATTTACAGAGGGTATGGAAAGTATTCTTACCCTTTACATTTTTATTTTTCACTCTTTCATTGCAGCTATTTGGTAAATTCAAAAAAGTTTATTTTTTTCTCATTACTATACACTCTGCACCCCATCTTGACTGAAAAAAAACAGAAATGTAGAAATTTTTGCAAATTTATTAAAAAAGCAAAAGTGAAATATCACAAGGTAATAAGTATTCAGACCCTTTGCTCAGACACTCATATTTAAGTCACATGCTGTCCATTTCCTTATGATCCTCTTTGAGATGATTCTACTCCTTCATTGGAGTCCAGCTGTGTTTAGTTAAACTGATAGGACTTGATTTGGAAAGGCACACCCCTTGTCTAAATAAGACCTAACAACTCACAATGCATATCAGACCAAATGAGAATCATGAGGTCAGAGGAACTGGCCAAGGATCTCAGAGACAAAATTGTGGCAAGGCACAGATCTGGCCAAAGTTACAAAATAATTTCTGCAGTACTCAAGGTTCCTAAGAGCACAGTGGCCTCCATAATCCTTAAATGGAAGAAGTCTTCCTAGACCTGACCTTCCAGCTAAACTAAGCAATCGTGGGAGAAGATCCTTGGTGAGAAAGGTAAAGAAGAACCCCAAGAACACTGTGGCTCAGCTCCAGTGATGCAGAAGGGAGATGGGAGAAAGTTCCACAAAGTCAGCTATCACTGCGGCCCTCCACCAGTCGGGTCTTTATGGCAGAGAGCCCCGACGGAAGCCTCTCCTCAGCGCAAGACATATGAAAGCCCGCATAGAGTTTGCTAAAAAACAAATGAAGGACTCCCAGACTATGTGTTAGGGTCAGTGGAATGCACTAAATAAGATATGATATTAAAGTGCGTTCACCACCCAGGGTCCACTGTGCAGAGATGGTATACTGCAGCTAAGAGGACAATGACGAAACAAGCAGCGAAGGTAACTGACTCGCACTGAGTTAAACGTCACTCAGTGGAGAAATACGTGGCTGTGCCACTCGTACACAGCGAAGCGAAAGAAACTCTTCAGCAGGGCTGTGTTTATAGGCACACATCCGCAGAGTGATAATGGCACTAAACGCGAACCCTGTTAGCTTCACAGGCATACGCAAGCCTCACTGGGGCAGGGAAACCTGTAGTGGACTCCAAACACTCATAGAACTCCTCTCTGGAGAAGCCAGAATTCTAAAGGCCTGATGCCAGCCCAAAATTCGTACACACTATCTCCTCTCCGGAGGAGCCATAATTCTAAAGGTATTAAGTCTGCCCTGAGCACATACAACCGAGTCCACAGTACCAATAGATTCCTCACACACACAGAACATAAATGATCTTAGCGCACCGATGGGCAAGCCAAAGATCCTTTTATAGATTTTGTCAATCAGACAGGACCTTGCTTACAGGCCAATCCGAAGCAGGACCAGGACCTGAATATGTGACGACCAAAGAGAAGTCACCTCACGAGCATGCCCAGTAGAGCGAAATCTGGACTTAGTCTCGGTAGAGATCGCTTGCTGCAGTGACTTATTAGTTACCATAGCTGAACCCGTAGAGGCAGCAGTAACCATGCTCACAGACTGAGTCTCAGCAAGATGCCGAGACTGACATCTTTGCTGAGCAGCATCCACTGTGGTTGGAACAGAATGGGAGACCGCAAATGAAGATAAGGCTTGGGATCTATCTTGTGCAGCGGAAGAATCCCCACGCCTAACACTATCAGCAATAAGATTCTCTGGTCTGATGAGATGAAGATAGACCTTTTTGATTATTTTATGCGGTATGTGTGGAGAAAATCAGGCACTGCTCATCACCTGCCCAGTACAATCCCAACAGTGAAACATGGTGGTGGCATCATGCTATGCTGGTGTTTTTCACCTGCAGGGACAGAACGACTGGTTGTCATTGAAGTAAACATGAATGTGGCCAAGTACAGCGATATTCTGGATGAAAACCTCTTCCAGAGTGCTCTGGACCTCCGACTTGACCGAAGATTCACCTTCCAACAAGACAATGACCCTAAGCACACAGCTAAAATAACAAAGGAGTGGCTTCAGAACAACTCTGTGACCATTCTTGACTGGCCCTGACCTAAACCCAATTTAGCATCTCTGGAGAGACCTAAAAATGGCTGTCCACCAATGTTCACCATCCAACCTGAGGGAACTGGAGAGGATCTGCAAGGATGAATGGCAGAGGATCCCCAAATCCAGGTGTGAAAATCATTCCCAAGAAGACTCATGGCTGTATTAGCTCAAAAGGGTGCTTCTACTCAATATTGAGCAAAAGGTCTGAATATTTATGACCATGTGATATTTCAGTTTTTCTTTTTTAATAAATTTGCAAAAATGTCAACATTTCTGTTTTCTTTCAGTCAAGATGGGGTGCAAAGTGTACATTAATGAGAAAAACAATGAACTTTTTTGAATTTACCAAATGGCTGCAATGAAACATAGAGTGAAAAATGTAAAGGGCATGAATACTTTCTGTATCCACTCTATTATTTTCTGTTTTTACAGGGAAAGAGGGCTTCAATGAAATGGACATAAGGTGAAAATAACTTTTTTATTTTTAAATAAAAAGGTGAAACAGTGTGTATTTTATTTCAAATAAAGGACTTTATTCGGGCTGTGTGTTTATTTACAATATGACTATGGGGTTAGTAATGGATACGTGTCTTATATATGCCTCTCCAATGCTAACCTGTAGGCTTGATGTCAGCTGACATCAACCCCACTTGCCACCACCACAGGGCAAGTGGGAAGTGCCAACAAAGCTCCAGAATTGGTGCATCTAATAGCCTTTTCTGGGGCTGCTGTGGGCTGCTGTATTTAGGATGAGGGGGCCAATATCCAGGGTTCCTTACCAGGCTGAGAATAAAAGCCCACATCTGTCTGCTTTTCTTGGCTGGTTGTCAAAATGAGGGGGACCATACACCATTTTTTTAAATGATTTATTTAAATAATGTAAAAAAAAAACCTCTACTCTTGATAACTAGCCATGATGAAGTTGACAGCTGAGGGTTGCAGCTCACAGCTTTCAGTTTTGCCATGTTGGTTATGAAAAATAGAGGGTAACCCATGTCATTTTTAAAAGAATGTATTTATAGCGCAGGCGCCAGTTGATGAATACTCCTATCATTGGTGCCTGTTCTTGCTGTTATCAGTGACAGCAGGTAAACTTGAAACAGCTGACATGTGCCGGAAAAGATGTTGGCTCAGCGACGGAGTCCACATCAAAGGGAGGGAGTCAGACATTGGTGGACTATTACAGTAAGGAAAAAAGTATTTAGTCAGGCACCAATTGCGCAAGATTTCCCACTTAAAAAGATGAGAGGCCTGTAATTGACATCATAGGTAGACCACAACTATGAGAGTCAAAATTGAGAAAAATCCCAAAAATTACCTTGTCTGATTCGGCAAAATTTATTTTTGAAATTATGGTGGAAAATAAGTATTTGGTTACATAAAAACATGCAAGATTTCTTGCTCTCACAGACCTATAACTTTTTCTTTAAGAGGCTCCTCTGTCCTCTACTCATTACCTGTAGTAATGGCACCTGTTTGAACTTGTTATCAGTATAAAAAAAACCTGTCCACAACCTCAGTCACACTCCAAACTCCACTATGGTGAAGACCAAAGAGCTGTTGAACGACACCAGAAACAAAATTGTAGCCCTGCACCAAACTGGGAAGCCTGAATCTGCAACAGGCAAGCAACTTCCTGTGATGAAATCAACTGTGGGAGCAATAATAAGAAAATGGAAGACATACAAGACCACTGATAATCTCCCTCGATCAGGGGCTCCACACAAGATCTCACACTGTGGGGTCAAAATGTTCACTAGAACGGTGAGCAAAAATCCCAGAACCACGCAGGGACCTAATGAATGACCTGCATAGAGCTGGGACCTCTGTAACAAAGGCTACAAAGGCTACCATCAGTAACACACTACACTGCCAGGGACTCAGATTCTGCAGTGCCAGACGTGTCCTCCAGCTTAAGCCAGTACATGTCTGGGCCCATCTGAAGTTTGCTAGAGAGCATTTGGATTATCCAGAAGAGTATTGGGAGTATGTCATATGTTCTGATGAAACCAAAGTAGAACGGTCTGGTAGAAGCAAAACGCGTCGTGTTTGGAGGAGACAGAAAGCTGAGTTACATCCAAAGAACACTATACCTACTGTGAAGCGAGGGGGTGGCAACATCACGCTTTGGGGCTGTTTCTCTGCAAAGGGACCAGGACGACTGATCTGTGTACATGAAAGAATGAATGGGGCCATGTATCGTGAGATTTTTAGTGCAAACCTCCTTTCATCAGCAAGGGCATTGAATATGAAATGTGGGTGGGTCTTTCAGCATGATCCCAAGCACACCGCCAGGGCAACAAAAGAGTGGCTTCATAAGAAGCATAAGATGGCCCTGGAGTGGCCTAGCCAGTCTGCAGATCTCAAACCCATAGGAAACCTTTGGAGAAAGTTGAAAGTCCGTGTTGCCCAGCGACAGGCCCAAAACATCAATCTTTTAGAGGAGATTTGCATGGAGGAATGGGCCAACAAACTTCCAACAGTGTGTGCCAACCTGTTGTGAATTCTGTGGCTGAATTCACTCCTGTGGTCACAAGTGGTACTGCAGCTTCTGGGCTTCCTCCCTCAGGTGTTCTGGTGAGCTCGTTGGCTGCCTTGTTATTTAACTCCACCTGATTCTGTCTTCCTTGCTCCTTGTCAATGTTCCAGTGTTGGATCTGAGCTTTGGATCTTTCCTGTGGCCTGCTGCTCTGCTTAGATAAGTGCTTCTTTGCTTTTGTTGCTATTTTTTCTGTCCAGCTTGTCTATTCGTTTTGCTGGAAGCTCTGAGATGCAAAGGGTGTACCGCCGTGCCGTTAGTTCGGCACGGTGGGTCTTTTTGCCCCCTTTGCGTGGTTTTTTGCTTTAGGGTTTTTTGTAGACTGCAAAGTTCTCTTTGCTATCCTCGCTCTATCTAGAATATCGGGCCTCACTTTGCTGAATCTATTTCATCCCTACGTTTTGTCTTTTCCTCTTGCTAACAGTCATTATATGTGGGGGGCTGCCTTTTCCTTTGGGGTATTTCTCTGAGGCAAGCCAGGCTTGTATTTCTATCTTCAGGCTAGTCAGCTCCTCAGGCTGTGCCGAGTTGCATAGGTAGTGTCAGGCGCAATCCACAGCTGCCTTTAGTTGTGTTTAGGATAGGTTCAGGTATTGCGGTCTACAGAGATTCCACGTCTCAGAGCTCGTTCTATTGTTTTTGGGTTATTATCAGATCACTGTATGTGCTCTGATTACTGGCACACTGTGTTACTGGATTGCCATCATAACACCAACCATATGAAGACTTACAGAAAACATTTGACTTCTGTCATTGCCAACAAAGAATATTTAACAAAACATTGAGATGAACTTTTGTTAATGATTAGTGATGAGCGAATATACTCGTTACTCGAGTTTTCTCGAGCATGCTCGGGGGTCCCCCGAGTATTTTTTAGTGCTCGGAGTTTTAGTTTTTTTTTGCCGCAGCTGAATGATTTACTTCTGTTAGCCAGCTTAAGTACATGTTGGGATTCCCTAGCAACCAAGCAACCCCCACATGTACTTATGCTGGCTATCAGATGTAAATCATTTGGCTGTGGAAAGAAAAACTAAAACTCCGAGCGCTAAAAAATACTCGGACGACCCCCGAGCATGCTCGAGAAATCTCGAGTAACGAGTATATTCGCTCATACTATTAATGACCAAATACTTATTTTCCACCATAATTTAAAAAATATATCTTGCCAAATCAGACAAGATGATATCCTGGATTTGCTTTCTCAATTTTGACTCTCATAGTTGTGGCCTATCTATGATATCAATTACAGGCCCCTTATCTTTTTAAGTGGGAGAACTTGCACAATTGGTGGCTGACTAAATACTTTTTTTCCCCACAGTACGTCCGATATCGGAAAGAGGTTAATTTTCCACAAGAACTCACAAACATTTAGAAACTTACCTGTCAGGGCAGATATCGGCTCGTGGACAACCGGTAATTAGCAAACTTTTTTATCCACTAAACAGAAAGGCACTTTTCCATGTCTCCATTGCCTACAATGTTCCAATGTTTTCAAAGGTGACACCTTCACCCATCCTAGTTCTGGCTAGAGGTTTCCCATTTGGATTTTTTTTACCTGTGACTCTTCATATGTAGTCTATCTTATTAAATGTCCATGGTGTCTCGGATATGTTGGAGAGACCACTCAATATATCCAAGACCACATTTCCCATCATAAATCTACTATAAGCTGCAAAAAGGCCATGTTAGTAGAGATGAATGAGCAATAAAATGCTCAGATGCTCGTTACTCGAACCAAGAAAATCCTAATGCTCGGATGCTTGCTTTGAATATCGAGTATAATAGGAGTCAATGGGAAATCTAAGCATTTTTCTGTCAGACCCTACAAAGAGGTCTGGGAGGCAAAAAAAAATGTTGAAATGTATGGAAAAAGTGCTGATTGGAAGGCGAACAGCATGGGAAAGAGACCTGGAAATATCTCTGACTCCCAGATCACTGCTGAGAACAATGGTGTCACACTTTTACTCCAATTTAACCTCTTAATCCCCAAGAGTGGCTTGCATGTTAATGATCAGGCCAATTTTTACAACTCTGACCACTGTCCTTTTATGAGGTAATAACTCTGGAACGCTTCCATGGATCCCGGTGATTCTGACATTGTTTTCTCATGACATATTTTACGTCACATTAGTTGTAAAATCTCTTTGATATGGCTTGCGTTTATTTGTGAAAAATTTTACAACTTTGAATTTTCATGCCCTTAAATCACAGAGATATGTCACGCAAAGTACTTAATAAGTAACATTTCCCACATGTCTACTTTACATCAGCACAATATTGGAACCAAAATTTTTTTTTGTTAAGAAGTTATAAGGGTTAAAAGTTGACCAGCGATTTCCCATTTTTACAACAGCATTTTTTTTAGGGACTACATCACATTTGAAGTCACTTTGAGGGGTCTATATGATAGAAAATACCCAAAAGTGACACCATTCCAAAAACTGCAGCCCGCAAGGTGCTCAAAACCAAACCAAACCAACCAAGAAGTTTATTATCCCTTCAGGTGCTTCACAGGAATTTTTGGAATGTATAAAAAAATTAACATTTAACTTTTTTCACCAAAAATTTACCTCAGATCCAGTTTGTTTTATTTTACCAAGGGTAACAGGAGAAATTTGACCCCATCATTTGTACAATTTGTCCTGAGTATGCTGATACCCCATATGTGGGGGTAATCCACTGTTTTGGCACATGGCAGAGCTCGGAAGGGATGGAGCGCTGTTTGACTTTTCAATGGAAAATTGGCTGGAATTGAGATCACACGTCATCTCGCATTTGGAGAGCCCCTGATGTGCCTAAACAGTGGAAACCCCCCATAAATGAAACAATTTTGGAAAGTAGACCCTAAGGAACTTGTATAGATGTGTTGTGAGCACTTGAACCCACAAGTGCTTCACAGAAGTTTATAATGTAGAGCCGTAAAAATAAAAAATATTTTTTCACAAAAATGAACTTTTCGTTCCCCCTTTTTTTATTTGGACCCCAAAAGTTGTTGTGAAATTTATCTTGAGTACCCTGATACTCCATATGTGGAGGTAAACCACTGTTTGGGCGCATGACAGAGCTTGGAAGGAAAGGAGATCAGTTTGACTTTTGAATGCAAAATTGGCTGGAATTGAGATAGAACGCCATGTAGCGTTTGGAGAGCCCCTGATGTAACTAAACAGTGGAAACCCCCCACAAGTGACATCATCTTGGAAATTAGACTCCCTAAGGAACTTATCTAAATGTGTGGTGAGCACTTTAAACCCCCAAGTGCTTCACAGAAGTTTATAATGTAGAGCCGTAAAAAAAATGATCTTTTTGCCCCCAATTTTTTATTTTTCCAAGGGTAACAGGAGACATTGGACAACAATAGTTGTTGCGCAATTTGTCCTGAGTACACTGATACTCCATATGTGGGAGTAAACCACTGTTTGGGTGCATGTCAGAGTTTGGAAGGGAAGGAGCGCTGTTTTGGAATGCAGACTTTGATGGAATGGTCTGCGGGTGTCACGTTGTGTTTTCAGAGCCCCTGATGTACCTAAACAGTAGAAACCCTCCACAAGTGACCACATATTGGAAACCAGAACCCCCAAGGAACTTATCTAGATGTGTTGTGAGAACTTTGAACCCCAAGTGTTTCACTAAAGTTTATAACGCAGAGCCGTGAAAATAAAAAATGATTTTTTTAGCCCCCAAAATTTTATTTTCCCAAGGGTAACAGGAGAAATTGGCCTGCAAAAGTTGTCCAATTTGTCCTGAGTATGCTGATACCACATATATGAGGGTAAACCACTGTTTGGGCGCACAGCAGCGCTCAGAAGGGAAGGAGCACCGTTTTACTTTTTCAACGCAGAATTGGCTGAAATTGAGATCGGAAGCAATATTGCGTTTGAAGAGCCCCTGATGTGACTAAACAGTGGAAAACCCCCAATTCTAACTCCAACCCTAGCCCAAACACACCCCTAGACCTAATCCCAACCATAACCCTAACCACACCCCTAACCCGAACAGGCCCCTAACCCTAATCCCAGCCCTAACCACACCACTAACCCCAACACACCCCTAACCCTAATCCCAGCCCTAATCCCAATCCTAACCCCAACCGTAAATGTAATCCAAAACCTAACCCCAAATCTAGCCCCAACCCTAACCCTAACTTTAGCCAAAACCCTATCTTTATCCCCATCCCTAACTTTAGCCCAAACCCTAACACTAACTTTAGCCCTAACCCTAATCCTAATGGGAAAATGGAAATAAATATTTTTTTTATTTTATTTTTCCCTAACTAAGGAGGTGATAAGGGGGGTTTGATTTACTATTTATAACGGGTTTTTATAGCGGGTTTTTATGTTTGGTAGCTGTGACACACTAAAAGATGCTTTTTATTGCAAAAAAGAGTTTTTGCATCACCACATTTTGAGAGCTATAATTTTTCCATATTTTGGCCTACAGAGTCATGTGAGGTCTTGTTTTTTGTGGGACAAGTTACCGTTTTTATTGGTACGATTTTCGGGCACAAGACTTTTTTGATCGCTTTATATTATGATTTTTGGGAGAATGAACAAAAACCAGCAATTCAAGAATTCCTTTTGGGGGGGGGAGGAGGTGTTTATACCATTCCTCGTGTGGTAAAATTGATAAAGCAGTATTATTATTCGGGTCAGTACTGTTACTGCGATACCTCATTTATATCTTTTATATGTTTTGGCACTTTTATACAATAAAAACTATTTTATTTAAAAAAATAATTATTTTTGCATTGCTTTATTCTGAGGGTTATAACTTTTTTATTTTTTTGCTGATGATGCTGTATGGCAGCTCGTTTTTTGCGGGACAAGATGATGTTTTGAGTGGTACCATGTTTATTACCATTATTTATATCCACCTTTTTGATCGCATGTTATTCCACTTTATGTTCGGCGGTATGATAATAAAGCATTGTATTTTGCCGCGTTTTTTATTTATTTTTTTACGGTGTTCACTGAAGGGGTTAACTAGTGGGACAGTTTTATAGGTCGGGTCGTTACGGATGCGACGATACTAAACATGTGTACTTTTATTGTTTTTTTAATTATTTAAATAAAGAAATGTATTTATTGGAACAATATTTGTCTTTTCTTTATTTAGGAATTTAAAACATAGATTTTTACACATTATATATTTTTTTACTTTTTTACATTGTCCCAGGGTGGGACATCACTGTATAAAGTCAGATCGCTGATCTGACACGTTGCACAGCACTGTGTCAGATCAGCGATCTGACGGGCAGTGAAGGACGCTTCTCAGGTCCTGCTCTCAGCAGGTGCTGACAACCCACCTCCCTCCAGGACCCAGAAGGACCCCGTGGCCATCTTGGATTCGGGGGTCTGCAGGCAGGGAGAATCTCAGAACAACGCAATCACATTGCATTGTTCTGAGGGTCTCAGGGAAGCACGCAGGGAGGGATGCTTCTCTATGCCACCGGAATGCTGCGATCTTGTTTGATTGCAGTATTATGGGAATTAATGTGCCGGGAGCGGTCCATGACCACTCCTGGCACTTAGTGAGGGGTGTCAGCTGTGAGAATCAGCTGAAACTCGGCCGCGATTACCTTGAAAAGAATCTCTGGAAAATGAAGGTTTTCAGAAACTGCTGAACTACCAAGTTGAGCACATGTGCCAAGCATGGCAAGTGTGTGAGCTTGCCAAGCTTCAAGGCTACCATTAAGTTATGGCCATTATCATACACGACCATGCCTGGTTGTAGCTTCAGCACAAGAACCATATATTTGTCTGTTTTGTTATTCCTTTCAATAACTATGCCGTGGTGTGTGGTTTGTTTCCTAGAAAAATTAGCTTCAGCAGAGCCTGTTGCCGATTCACTGAGGCAGTGCTCAGCGCCAGTTTTAAATAAATTGGGGCTCTAGGCAAAATTCAAAGTGGGGCCCCCATGTCCATATAAAATACGTACATGTTACACCGATATTGTCCCCCCAGTTAAAAACATCAGCACTCAGCTGCCCCAGAAAAAGCCTTGCGCTTCCCACTTGCCATGTAGCGGTGGCAAGTGGGGTAATAGTTTGGGGGTTAATATCACCTTTGTATTGTAAGGTAACATCAAGCCCGGCATAGTTGTTGTGAATTCAGCTTTTGGGCTCCCTCTGGTGGTTGTAGAGGGTAATGCAGTTGTGCCTGGACTGCAGGATTGGACAGGTGTATCTACTAATTGCAAAACTGACTGGGGTATATAGCTTTGCAGGACTCTTTAGTCCCTGCCAGTTGTCCATTGTTTTTGGAGGATTCACATCCCTTCTGGTCTCTCCTGTTCGCTGTGCTTTTCTTCAAAGATAAGTCCTGGGTTTGTTTTTGCTGTCCACATGCTGTGGACGTTATAGTTCTGTGCATTTTCATGTTTTGTCTTGTCCAGCTTTGTCTGTGAAGTGTTTTTTGCAGCCTTGCTGTGTCTCTGGAGATGCAGATATACCCTCCATGTCTTTAGTCAGATGTGGTGTTTTGTATTTTCTGTGGTGGATATTTTCTAGTGTTTTAATACTGACTGCATAGTACTCTGTTCTATTCTTTCTATTTAGCTAGTATGGCCTCCTATGCTAAATCCTGATTTCATGTCTGCGTGTGTTTTTTCCCTCTCCTCTCACAGTTATATTTGTGGGGGGCTGTCTGTCCTTTGGGGATTTTCTCTGAGGCAAGATAGGTTTCCTGTTTCTGTCTTTAGGGGTAGTCACAGATCGCTCCCGGTACATTAACCTCCAGCACACCGCGATTAAACATGATCGCGATGTGCCGGCGGTGCAGGGAAGCATCGCGCAGGGAGGGGGCTCCCTTCAGGCTTCCCTGAGCCCCCGCAGCAACGCGATGTGATCGCGTTGCTGCGAGGGTCTCCTTACCTCCCTCCCTGCTCCAGGCCCAGATCCAAGATGGCCGCCGCATCCGGGTCCTGCAGGGAGGGAGGTGGCTTCACAGAGCCTGCTCAGAGCAGGCACTGTGAAGCCTGCAGTGCTCTAAGTCAGATCGGTGATCTGACAGAGTGCTGTGCAAACTGTCAGATCACCGATCTGTGATGTCCCCCCCTGGGGCAAAGTAAAAAAGTTAAAAAAAATTTTTTCCAAATGTGTAAAAAAAAATAAAAAAAAATATTCCTAAATAATGAAAAAAAAAAATATTATTCCCATAAATACATTTCTTTATCTATATAAAAAAAACAAAACAATAAAAGTACACATATTTAGTATCGCTGCGTCCGTAACGGCCCGACCTATAAAACTGGCCCACTAGTTAACCCATTCAGTAAACACCATAAGAAAAAAAAAAGAGGCAAAAAACAATGCTTTATTATCATACCGCCGAACAAAAAGTGAAATAACACGCGATCAAAAAGACAGATATAAATAACCATGGTACCGCTGAAAGCGTCATCTTGTCCCGCAAAAAAGGAGCCACCATACAGCATCATCAGCAAAAAAATAAAAAAGTTATAGTCCTGAGAATAAAGCAATGCAAAAATAATTATTTTTTCTATAAAATAGTTTTTATCGTATAAAAGCGGCAAAACATAAAAAAATGATATAAATGAGGTATCGCTGTAATCGTACTGACCCGAAGAATTAAACTGCTTTATCAATTTTACCAAATGCGGAACGGTATAAACGCCTCCCCCAAAAGAAATTCATGAATAGCTGATTTTTGGTCATTCTGCCTCACAAAAATCGGAATAAAAAGCGATCAAAAAATGTCACATGCCCGAAAATGTTACCAATAAAAACGTCAACTCGTCCCGCAAAAAACAAGACCTCAAATGACTCTGTGGACCAAAATGTGGAAAATTTATAGCTCTCAAAATGTGGTAACGCAAAAAATATTTTTGTCAATAAAAAGCGTTTTTCAGTGTGTGACGGCTGCCAATCATAAAAATCCGCTAAAAAACCCGCTATAAAAGTAAATCAAACCCCCCTTCATCACCCCCTTAGTTAGGGAAAAATTAAAAAAATGTATTTATTTCCATTTTCCCATTAGGGCTAGGGTTAGGGATAGGGTTAGGGCTAGGGTTAGTGTTATGATACGGTGGTTTAGTTGCAACATGGAACGAGCTCTGAAGGAAGTGGAAACTGTACTGACCGCAGTCCCTAAGCTCAACAGAACACTAGAAGTAGCCATGGAATGCTCCTAACTCTCCCTAGGCATTTCGTCACAGCCTAAGTGCTAACTACCCCTAAAGATAGAAGCAGGAAAGCTATCTTGCCTCAGAGACAATCCCCAAAGTATAGATTAGCCCCCCACAAATAATGACTGTGAGTGGAGAGGGAAAAGACATACACAAAATGAAACCAGGATGAGCACAGGAGGCCAGTCTAGCTTGATAGATAGGACAGGATGGAATACTGTGCGGTCAGTATAAAACACTACAAAAATCCACGCAGAGTTTACTAAAAATCTCCACACCTGACTAAAGGTGTGGAGGGTAAATCTGCTTCCCAGAGCTTCCAGCAAGACAGAATTAATTCATACTGATAACGCTGGACAAACATAGAAGCACAGAACGGATAAGTCCACAAACTGTGAACAGAAAAGAGCAAGCAAAAACTTAGCTTTGCAGAACTGGTCAGGAAAACAGGGAACTCCAAAGAGATGTGAATCCAACCAGGAACATTTACAAGTGGCACTGGCTGAAGGACAGAACCAGGCATAAATAGTCGAGCAGAAAAGACGATCAGTGGAAGCAGCTGAAGACAGCTAACTCCAAGGAGCAGCCATATCACTTGAAACCACAAGAGGGAGCCCAAGAGCAGAACTCACAAAAGTGCCACTTACAACCACCGGAGGGAGCCCAAGAGCGGAATTCACAACAGTACCCCCCCCTTGAGGAGGGGTCACCGAACCCTCACCAGAGCCCCCAGGCCGATCAGGACGAGCCAAGTGAAAAGCACGAACCAAATCGTTGGCGTGGACATCGTAGGCAACAACCCAAGAATTATCCTCCTGACCATAACCCTTCCACTTGACAAGATACTGAAGCCTCCGCCTCAAAAAACGAGAATCCAAAATCTTCTCAACCTCATATTCCAACTCTCCCTCAACCAACACCCCGTAGGAGGGTCAACCGAGGGAACAACGGGCACCACATATCTCCGCAACAAAGATCTATGGAAAACATTATGAATGGCAAAAGAGGCTGGAAGAGCCAAATGAAAAGACACCGGATTAATAATTTCAGAAATTTTATAAGGACCAATATACCGAGGCTTAAACTTAGGGGACGAAACCTTCATAGGAACATGACGAGAAGACAACCAAACCAAATCCCCCACACGAAGCCGGGGACCAACACACCGACGGCGGTTAGCAAAACATTGAGCCCTTTCCTGAGACGTCAAATTGTCCACCACATGAGTCCAAATCTGCTGCAGCCTGTCCACCACAGAATCAACACCAGGACAATCAGAAGGCTCAACCTGCCCAGAAGAAAAGCGAGGATGAAAACCAAAATTACAAAAGAAAGGTGAAACCAAAGTAGCCGAACTAGCCCGATTATTAAGGGTAAACTCAGCCAACGGCAAGAAAGACACCCAATCATCCTGATCAGCAGACCCAAAGCATCTCAAATAGGTCTCCAAGGCCTGATTAGTTCGCTCAGTTTGGCCATTAGTCTGAGGATGAAACGCCGAAGAAAAAGACAAATCAATGCCCATCCTAGCACAAAAGGCCCGCCAAAATCTAGAGACAAACTGAGAACCTCTGTCAGACACAATATTCTCCGGAATGCCATGCAAACGAACCACATGCTGAAAAAACAATGGAACCAGATCTGAGGAGGAAGGCAACTTAGGCAAAGGTACCAAATGTACCATTTTAGAGAACCGGTCACAAACAACCCAGATAACAGACATCTTCTGGGAAACAGGAAGATCCGAAATAAAATCCATGGAAATATGCGTCCAGGGCCTCTCAGGGACCGGCAGAGGCAAAAGCAACCCACTAGCACGGGAACAGCAAGGCTTGGCTCGGGCGCAAGTCCCACAGGACTGCACAAAAGCACAGACATCGCGCGACAAGGAAGGCCACCAAAAGGATCTAGCAACCAAATCTCTGGTACCAAAAATCCCAGGATGACCAGCCAACACAGAACAATGAACCTCAGAAATCACCTTACTCGTCCATCTATCAGGAACAATCAACTTCCCCACAGGACAGCGGTCAGGCCTATCAGCCTGAAATTCCTGAAGCACCCGCCGCAAATCAGGGGAGATGGCAGAAAGAATCACCCCTTCCTTAAGAATGCTAACCGGCTCAAGGACTCCAGGAGAATCAGGCGAAAAACTCCTAGAGAGGGCATCAGCCTTAACATTCTTAGATCCCGGAAGATACGAGACCACAAAATCAAAACGGGAGAAAAACAGAGACCATCGAGCCTGTCTAGGATTCAGCCGCTTGGCCGACTCGAGGTAAACCAGATTCTTATGATCAGACAAGACCACAACGCGGTGCTTAGCTTCCTCAAGCCAATGATGCCACTCCTCAAACGCCCACTTCATAGCCAACAACTCCCAATTGCCGACATCATAATTGTGTTCCGCAGGCGAAAACTTTCTGGAAAAAAAGGCACACGATTTCATCAATGAACCATCAGACTCCCTCTGAGACAAAACGGCACCCTGCCCCAATCTCAGAAGCGTCGACCTCAACCTGAAAAGGAAGAGAAACATCTGGCTGACGCAACACAGGGGCAGAAGAAAATTGGTGCTTAAGCTCCTGAAAGGCCTCAACAGCCGCAGAGGACCAATTCGTCACATCAGCGCCTTTCTTCGTCAACTCAGTAAGGGGCTTAACCACACTGGAAAAGTTGGCAATGAAATGGCGATAGAAATTAGCAAAGCCCAAAAATTTTTGAAGGCCCTTCACAGATGTGGGTTGAATCCAGTCATGAATAGCTTGGACCTTAACAGGATCCATTTCTATAGACGAGGGAGAAAAAATAAAACCCAAAAAAGAGACTTTCTGAACTCCGAATAGGCACTTGGACCCATTCACAAACAAAGCATTATCACGAAGGATCTGGAACACCATCCTGACCTGCTTCACATGAGACTCCCAATCATCGGAAAAAATATCATCCAAATATACGACCATGAATTTATCAAGATAATTGCGGAAAATATCATGCATGAAAGACTGGAACACAGATGGAGCATTAGAGAGCCCAAATGGCATCACAAGGTATTCAAAATGGCCTTCGGGCGTATTAAATGCCGTTTTCCATTCATCACCCTGTTTAATACGAACAAGATTATATGCCCCTCGGAGGTCAATCTTAGTAAACCAACTAGCCCCCTTAATCTGAGCAAACAAATTAGTAAGCAGAGGCAAGGGGTATTGGAATTTAACCGTGATCTTATTAACAAGACAATAATCAATACAGGGTCTCAAGGAGCCATCCTTCTTAGCAACAAAAAAGAAACCCGCTCCCAATGGTGACGAAGAGGGCCGAATATGCCCCTTCTCCAAAGACTCCTTAACATAACTCCGCATGGCGGCATGCTCTGGCACAGACAGATTGAAAAGTCGGCCCTTAGGGAACTTGCAACAAGGAATCAAAGTTAGGGTATGTTCACACGTTCAGGATTTCCATCCTTTTTTTTTCCTGACTGTTTTTTAAAAAACTGCAGCTCTTGGCAGAAAACGCAGGTCCTTTTTTTGGTCCTTTTTTGGTCCGTTTTTGATGCGTTTTTTGATGCGTTTTTTTGATGCAGTTTTCTAGCCAGAGTCTGTGTGTTTTCTAGGAATTTTTTTAGGGTTAAAATGGCTGAAAATACCCTAACCCTACCCCTACCCCTAACCCTAACCCTACCCCTAACCCTACCCCTAACCCTACCCCTAACCCTAACCCTACCCCTAACCCTACCCCTAACCCTAACCCTAACCCTACCCCTAACCCTACCCCTAACCCTAACCCTACCCCTAACCCTAACCCTACCCCTAACCCTACCCCTACCCCTATTCTAACCTTAGTGAAAAAAAAAAAAAAAAATTCTTTATTTTTTTTATTGTCCCTACCTATGGGGGTGACAAAGGGGGGGGGGTGTCATTTACTATTTTTTTATTTTGATCACTGAGATAGGTTATATCTCAGTGATCAAAATGCACTTTGGAACGAATCTGCCGGCCGGCAGATTCGGCGGGCGCACTGCGCATGCGCCCGCCATTTTGCAAGATGGCGGCGCCCAGGGAGAAGACGGCCGGACGGACACCGGGACGCCGGGTGAGTATAAGGGGGGGAGATTAGGGCACGGGGGGGGCATCAGAGCACTGGGGGGGGGCATCGGAGCACTGGGCGGGGCATCGGAGCACGGGGGGGCGGGATCGGAACACGGGGGGGCAGCCACACTCCGCCCACGCACTTCCGCCCGATCCCCCGCACTTCCTCCTGCAGCGGTTCTGCACATCAAATCGCAGTAAAACCCGCAGATATATTTTTGATCTGCGGGTTTTACTGCGATTTTGACCTCACAATGGAGGTCTATGGGTGCAGAACCGCTGCGGTTCAGGAAAAAGAAGTGACATGCTCCTTCTTTTTTGCCGCAGCTATTCTGAGCGGCTTTTTAAACGAAATTACGGATCATGTGCACAGCAGTGACTGTTTTCCATAGGGTTACATTGTTATGTACCCTGCATGGAAAACAGCTGCGGAACCGCAGCGGCAAAACCGCTGCGGTTCCGCAGTAAAAAACGCACTGTGTGAACATGGCCTTAATAGCACAATCACAGTCCCTGTGCAGTGGAAGGGAACTGGATTTCGGCTCATCAAATACATCCTGGAAATCCGACAAAAACTCAGGGACCTCAGAAGAGGGGGAAATGGAAATTGACATCAAAGGAACGTCACTATGTACCCCTTGACAACCCCAACTAGTCACAGTCATAGTTTTCCAATCCAGCACCGGATTATGTTCCTGTAACCATGGAAAACCCAGTACAACAACATCATGCAGGTTATGCAACACCAGAAAACGGCAATTTTCCTGATGTGCTGGGGCCATGTACATAGTCATCTGCGTCCGGTACTTAGGTTTATCCTTGGCCAAGGGTATAGCATCAATACCCCTCAAAGGAATAGGGCTCTGCAAAGGCTGCAAGGAAAAACCACAGCGCCTGGCGAATTCCAAGTCCATTAAGTTCAGGGCAGCGCCTGAATCCACAAATGCCATGACAGAAAAGGATGACAATGAGCAAATCAGGGTCACAGATAAGAGAAATTTAGGCTGTATAGTACTAATGGTAACAGACCTAGCGACTCTCTTAGTACGCTATCTCTTAGGGCAATCTGAGATAACATGAGTAGAATCACCACAGTAAAAACACAGCCTATTCTGACGTCTGAATTCCTGCCGTTCTGTTCTAGTCAAAATCCTATCACATTGCATAGGTTTAGGACTCTGCTCCGAGGACACTGCCATATGGTGCACAGCTTTGCGCTCGCGCAGACGCCGATCAATCTGAATAGCTAGACACATAGATTCGCTCAAACCAGCAGGCGTAGGAAAGCCCACCATAACATCTTTAACCCCTTTCTGACATCGGACGTACTATCCCGTCGAGGTGGGGTGGGCCCCCATGACCACGGACGGGATAGTACGTCCAGCGCGATCGGCGGCGCTCACGGGGGGAGCGCGGCCGATCGCGGCCGGGTGTCAGCTGCCTATCGCAGCTGACATCCGACACTATGTGCCAGGAGCGGTCACGGACCGCTCCTGGCACATTAACCCCCGGCACACCGCGATCAAACATGATCGCAATGTGCCGGCGGTGCAGGGAGGCATCGCGCAGGGAGGGGGCTCCCTGCGGGCTTCCCTGAGCCCCCCGCAGCAACGTGATGTGATCGCGTTGCTGCGAGGGTCTTACCTCCCTCCCTGCTTGTTCCAGGCCCGGATCCAAGATGGCCGTGGATCCGGGTCCTGCAGGGAGGGAGGTGGCTTCACAGAGCCTGCTCAGAGCAGGCACTGTGAAGCAGCCTGCACTGCTCTCAGATCGGTGATCTGACAGAGTGCTGTGCACACTGTCAGATCACCGATCTGTGATGTCCCCCCTGGGCCAATGTAAAAAAGTTAAAAAAAAAATTTCAAAATGTGTAAAAAAAATAAAAAAAATATTCCTAAATAATGAAAAAAAAAATATATTATTCCCCTAAATACATTTCTTTATCTAAATAAAAAAAAACAATAAAAGTACACATATTTAGTATCGCCGCGTCCGTAACGGCCCGACCTATAAAACTGGCCCACTAGTTAACCCCTTCAGTAAACACCGAAAGAAAAAAAAAAAAAAACAAGGCAAAAAACAACGCTTTATTATCATACCGCCGAACAAAAAGTGGAATAACACGCGATCAAAAAGACAGATATAAATAACCATGATACCACTGAAAGCGTCATCTTGTCCCACAAAAAACGAGCCGCCATACAGCATCATCAGCAAAAAAAAAAAAGTTATAGTCCTGAGAATAAAGCGATGCAAAAATAATTATTTTTTCTATAAAATAGTTTTTATCGTATAAAAACATAAAAAAATGATATAAATGAGGTATCGCTGTAATCGTACTGACCCAAAGAATAAAACTGATTTATCAATTTTACCAAATGCGGAACGGTATAAACGCCTCCCCCAAAAGAAATTCATGAATAGCTGGTTTTTGGTCATTCTGCCTCACAAAAATCGGAATAAAAAGCAATCAAAAATTGTAACGTGCCCGAAAATGTTACCAATAAAAACATCAACTCGTCCCGCAAAAAACAAGACCTCACATGACTCTGTGAACCAAAATATGGAAAAATTATAGCTCTCAAAATGTGGTAAAGCAAAAAATATTTTTTGCAATAAAAAGCGTCTTTCAGTGTGTGACGGCTGCCAATCATAAAAATCTGCTAAAAAACCCGCTATAAAAGTAAATCAAACCCCCCTTCATCACCCCCTTAGTTAGGGAAAAATTAAAAAAATGTATTTATTTCCATTTTTCCATTAGGGCTAGGGTTAGGGTTAGGGCTAGGGTTAGGGCTAGGGTTAGGGCTAGGGTTAGGGTTAGGGCTAGGGCTAGGATTAGGGCTAGGGTTAGGGCTAGGGTTAGGGCTAGGGTTAGGGTTAGGGCTAGGTTTAGGGCTAGGGTTAGGGCTAGGGCTAGGGTTAGGGTTAGGGCTAGGGTTAGGGCTAGGGTTAAGGCTACAGTTAGGGTTGGGGCTAAAGTTACGGTTAGGGTTTAGATTACATTTGCAGTTGGGAATAGGGTTGGGATTAGGGTTGGGGGTGTGTCAGGGTTAGAGGTGTGGTTAGGGTTACTGTTGGGATTAGGGTTAGGGGTGTGTTTGGATTAGGGTTTCAGTTATAATTGGGGGGGTTTCCACTGTTTAGGCACATCAGGGGCTCTCCAAACGCGACATGGCGTCCGATCTCAATTCCAGCCAATTCTGCGTTGAAAAAGTAAAACAGTGCTTCTTCCCTTCCGAGCTCTCCCGTGTGCCCAAACAGGGGTTTACCCCAACATATGGGGTATCAGTGTACTCAGGACAAATAGGACAACAACTTTTGGGGTCCAATTTCTCCTGTTACCCTTGGGAAAATACAAAACTGGGGGCTAAAAAATAATTTTTGTGGGAAAAAATAAGATTTTTTATTTTCACGGCTCTGCGTTATAAACTGTAGTGAAACACTTGGGGGTTCAAAGTTCTCACAACACATCTAGATAAGTTCCATGGGGGGTCTAGTTTCCAAAATGGTGTCACTTGTGGGGGTTTCTACTGTTTCGGTACATTAGGGGCTCTGCAAATGCAATGTGACACCTGCAGACCATTCCATCTAAGCCTGCATTCCAAATGGAGCTCCTTCCCTTCCGAGCCCTCCCATGCGCCCAAACAGTGGTTCCCCCCCACATATGGGGTATCAGCGCACTCAGGACAAATTGGACAACAAATTTTGGGGTCCAATTTCTCCTGTTACCCTCGGGAAAATACAAAACTGGGGGCTAAAAAATAATTTTTGTAGGAAAAAATTTTTGTTTTATTTTTACGGCTCTCCATTATAAACTTCTGTGAAGCCCTTGGTGGGTCAAAGTGCTCACGACACATGTAGATAAGTTCCATAGGGGGTCTACTTTCCAAAATGGTGTCACTTGTGGGGGGTTTCTACTGTTTAGGTACATTAGGGGTTCTGCAAACGCAATGTGACACCTGCAGACCATTCCATCTAAGTCTGCATTCAAATGGCACTCCTTCCCTTCCGAACCCTCCCATGCGCCCAAACAGTGGTTCCCCCCACATATGGTGTATCATCGCACTCAGGACAAATTGGGCAACAAATTTTGGGGTCCACTTTCTCCTGTTACCCTCGGGAAAATACAAAACTGGGGGCTAAAAAAATTATTTTTGTGGGAAAAATTTTTTGTTTTATTTTTACGGCTCTGCATTATAAACTTCTGTGAAGCACTTGGTGGGTCAAAGTGCTCACCACACCTCTAGATAAGTTCCTTAGGGGGTCTACTTTCCAAAATGGTGACACTTGTGGGGGGTTTCAATGTTTAGGCATATCAGTGGCTCTCCAAACGCAACATGGCGTCCCATCTCAATTCCTGTCAATTTTGCATTGAAAAGTCAAACGGCGCTACTTCCCTTCCGAGCTCTCCCATCCGCCCAAACAGTGGTTTACCCGCACATATGGGGTATCAGCGTACTCAGGACAAATTGTACAACAACTTTTGGGGTCCAATTTCTTCTCTTACCCTTGGGAAAATAAAAAATTGGGGGCGAAAATATAATTTTTGTGAAAAAATATGATTTTTTATGTTTACGGTTCTACATTATAAACTTCTGTGAAGCACTTGGTGGGTCAAAGGGCTCACCACACCTCTAGATAAGTTCCCTAGGGGGTCTACTTTCCAAAATGGTGTCACTTGTGGGGGGTTTCAATGTTTAGGCACATCAGTGGCTCTCCAAACGCAACATGGCGTCACATCTCAATTCCAGTCAATTTTGCATTGAAAAGTCAAATGGCGCTCCTTCGCTTCCGAGCTCTGCCATGCGCCCAAACAGTAGTTTACCCCCACATATGGGGTATCACTGTACTCAGGACAAATTGTACAACAACTTTTGGGGTCCATTTTCTCCTGTTACCCTTGGTAAAATAAAACAAATTGGAGCTGAATTAAATTTTTTGTGAAAAAAAGTTAAATGTTCATTTTTATTTAAACATTCCAAAAATTCCTGTGAAGCACCAGAAGGGTTAATAAACTTCTTTAATATGGTTTTGAGCACCTTGAGGGGTGCAGTTTTTAGAATGGTGTCACACTTGGGTATTTTCTATCATATAGACCCCTCAAAATGACTTCAAATGAGATGTGGTCCCTAAAATAAAAATGGTGTTGTAAAAACGAGAAATTGCTGGTCAACTTTTAACTCTTATAACTCCCTAACAAAAAAAAATTTTGGTTCCAAAATTGTGCTGATGTAAAGTAGACATGTGGGAAATGTTACTTATTAAGTATTTTGTGTGACATATCTCTGTGATTTAATTGCATACAAATTCAAAGTTTGAAAACTGCGAAATTTTCATAATTTTCACCAAATTTCCGTTTTTTTCACAAATAATCGCAGGTACTATCAAAGAATTTTTACCACTACCATGAAGTACAATATGTCACGAGAAAACAATGTCAGAATCACTGGGATCCGTTGAAGCGTTCCAGAGTTATAACCTCACAAAGGGACAGTGGTCAGAATTGTAAAAATTGGCCTGGTCATTAACGTGCAAACCACCCTTGGGGGAAAAGGGGTTAATTAATTGGCTGTCTTTTTTTTGGAAGTGCATTTGGACAGCAAGGTGGATTGCTGTTAAGGGAGCTAGTGAAAATAAAAAAAAAAAATCTATAAATCTTCAGCATAGCGAGTGTGAGCGAGCTGAGTGTGAGCTGAGTGTAAGTGTGAACGGCGGTAAGTGTGACTTGTGATTCAGTGACTTTGGAGTCAGGGAGTTTCCAAGGGAGGAATTACTGAATTGATGTCTGTTTTTTTATTAATACTTTGTATTTATTTTTTATTTTTTTTATTTAACTTTTCTGTCTGGTGCAATCCCCATTAGGAAATGTGCTCCACTCTTGTTAATGCCATCCAGTGCACGTCTTGCCACATGTATGCAGTCCTTGAGCAGCAGATCGAGGGTGCATACTGCTGTGCGAGATGTGAGCACGTTGTGCATTTGGAAAACCAGATTCTGAATATAAATGTGCAGCTGGCAACACTTAGATCCATAGACAATATGGAGAGGAGTCTTCTGCTCACGGAGCAGACGCTCAATGGGATAGATGAGGGGGGGATGGTATGATGGAGCTGCAGGATGGTGAAGTAGCAAGCTGGGTGACAGTTAGGAAGTGGGGTAGACGGAAGAGTGCCAGGGAGGCTAGTCCTGATCTGGAACACCCCAATAAGTTTGCTAAGTTGGCAGATGAGGGGGGTGCAAGTACAGGGGTAGCACTGCTGCAGCCAGGCATGTCCTCTGAAAGCCGGAGGAGTGACTGCTCCAGTAAGGAGGGAAATAGGAGAGCAGGGCAGGCCAGACAGGTGCTGGTAGTGGGTGACTCAATTATTAGGGGAACAGATAGGGCAATCTGTCACAAAGACAGGGATCGTCGAACGGTGTGCTGCCTACCTGGCGCTCGAGTCCGACACATCGCTGATCGGGTGGACAGATTACTGGGAGGGGCTGGTGAGGACCCAGCGATCATGGTGCACATTGGCACTAATGACAAAGTTAGAGGTAGGTGGAAGGTCCTTAAAGATGATTTCAGGGAATTAGGCTGCAAGCTGAAAGCAAGGACCTCCAACGTTGTATTTTCCAAAATACTGCCTGTACCACGTGCCACGCCAGAGAGGCAACGGGAGATTAGGAAGGTTAATAAGTGGCTCAAGAATTGGTGTAGGGAGGAGGGGTTTGGGTTCCTGCAGAACTGGGCCGACTTCTCAGTTGGCTACAGGCTCTACGCTAGGGACGGGCTGCACCTTAATGGGGAGGGTGCAGCTGTGTTGGGGGAGAAAATGGCTAGAAGGTTGGAGTAGTGTTTAAACTAGGAATTGGGGGGGAGGGTATTCATTTTATAGGAGGGAAAGATAGTGCAGATAGAGACCTGGGCACAAATAAGGGGGGTGGCGGTGGCATGGGGGGTGGGGTTAGAACAGTTAATAGTTTAAGAAAGAATAGAGGTGCAGAGAGATACATAAAATGTATGTATACTAATGCCAGAAGCCTCGCCAACAAAATGGACGAATAAGAACTAATGTTGTTTGAGCATAATTATGACATGGTGGGTATATCTGAGACATGGCTGGATGAGAGCCATGACTGGGCTGTTAACTTGCAGGGCTATAGCCTGTTCAGAAATGACCGTAGAGATAAGTGAGGGGGTGAGGTGTGTCTATATGTAAAATCGTCCTTAAAACCCATCCTGCGTGATAATATAGGTGAATTTAATGAAAATGTAGAATCCCTGTGGGTGGAGATAAGGGGAGGGGGAAAAAAATAAATTACTGATAGGGGTTTGTTATAAATCTCCAAAAATAATGGAATCAATGGAAAATATCCTCGTAAAGCAAATAGATGAAGCTGCGACTCAAGGAGAAGTTATTATTATGTGGGACTTCAACTACCCTGAAATAGATTGGGGAACAGAAACCTGCAGTTCCAGCAAAGGTAATCGGTTTTTGACAACTATGAGAGACAATTACCTTTCACAACTGGTTCAGGACCCAACAAAAAGGGGGGCACTGCTAGACCTAATATTAACCAACAGGCCAGACCGCATATCAAATATAAGGGTTGGGGGTCATTTGGGAAATAGCAATCACAAAATAATAAGTTTTCATGTATCCTTTAAAAAGATGTGTAATAGAGGGGTTACAAGGACACTAAACTTCAGGAGGGCAAATTTCCAACGGATGAGAGAGGATCTTGGTGTAATTAACTGGGACGATATCCTGAGACACAAAAATACACAAAGAAAATGGGAGACATTTATTAGCATCCTGGATAGGACCTGTGCACAGTATATACCGTATGGGAATAAACATACTAGAAATAGGAGGAAACCAATATGGCTAAATAGAGCTGTAAGGGGCGCAATAAGTGACAAAAAGAAAGCATTTAGAGAATTAAAGGAAGTAGGTAGTGAGGAGGCATTAAATAAATACAAAAAATTAAATAAATTCTGTAAAAAGCAAATCAAGGCAGCAAAGATTGAGACAGAGATACTCATTGCCAGAGAGAGTAAAAATAATCCTAAAATATTCTTTAACTACCTAAATAGTAAGAAACTAAAAAATGATAGTGTTGGCCCCCTTAAAAATAGTCTGGGTGAAATGGTGGATGAGGATGAGGAAAAAGCCAATATGCTAAATGACTTTTTTTCATCAGTATTTACACAAGAAAATCCCATGGCAGACAAAATGACTAGTGATAAAAATTCCCAATTAAATGTCACCTGATTAACCCAGCAGGAAGTGCGGCGGCGTCTAAAAATCACTAAAATTGACAAATCTCCGGGCCCGGGTGGGATATACCCTCGAGTACTGCAGGAATTAAGTACAGTCATTGATAAACCATTATTTTTAATCTTTAAAGACTCCATAATAACAGGGTTGGTACCACAGGACTGGCGTATAGCAAATGTGGTGCCAATATTCAAAAAGGGGACAAAAACTGAACTCGGAAATTATAGGCCAGTAAGCGTAACCTCTACTGTGGGTAAAATCCTGGAGGGCATTCTGAGGGATGCTATACTGGAGTATCTGAAGAGGAATAACCTCATGACCCAGTATCAGCACGGGTTTACTAGGGACCGTTCATGTCAGACTAATTTGATCAGTTTCTATGAAGAGGTAAGTTCCGGATTGGACCAAGGGAACTCAGTGGATGTAGTGTATATGGACTTTTCAAAAGCTTTTGATATGGTGCCACACAAAAGGTCGATACATAAAATGAGAATAATGGGGATAGGGGAAAATATGTGCAAGTGGGTTGAGAGCTGGCTCAGGGATAGGAAACAAAGGGTGGTTATTAATGGAGCACAGTCGGACTGGGTAGCGGTTAGCAGTGGGGTACCACAGAGGTCAGTATTGGGCCCTCTTCTTTTTAACATATTTATTAATGACCTTGTAGGGGGCATTCAGAGTAGAATTTCAATATTTGCAGATGACACTAAACTCTGCAGGGTAATCAATACAGAGGAGGACAATTTTATATTACAGGATGATTTATGTAAACTAGAAGCTTGGGCTGATAAATGGCAAATGAGCTTTATTGGGGATAAATGTAAGGTCATGCACTTGGGTAGAAGTAATAAGATGTATAATTATGTGCTTAATTCTAAAACTCTGGGCAAAACCGTCAATGAAAAAGACCTGGGTGAATGGGTGGATGACAAACTCATATTCAGTGGCCAGTGTCAGGCAGCTGCTACAAAGGCAACTAAAATAATGGGATGCATTAAAAGAGGCATAGATGCTCATGAGGAGATTATAATTTTACCTCTATACAAGTCACTAGTTCGACCACACTTAGAATACTGTGCACAGTTCTGGTCTCCGGTGTATAAGAAAGACATAGCTGAACTGGAGCGGGTGCAGAGAAGAGCGACCAAGGTTATTAGAGGAAAGGGGGGTCTGCAATACCAAGATAGGTTATTACACTTGGGGCTATTTAGTTTGGAAAAACGAAGACTAAGGGGTGATCTTATTTTAATCTATAAATATATGAGGGGACCGTACAAAGACCTATCTGATGATCTTTTTAATCATAGACCTGAAACAGGGACAAGGGGGCATCCTCTGCGTTTGGAGGAAAAAAGGTTTAAGCATAATAACAGACGCAGATTCTTTACTGTAAGAGCAGTGAGACTATGGAACTCTCTGCCATATGATGTTGTAATGAGTGATTCATTACTTAAATTTAAGAGGGGACTGGATACCTTTCTGGAAAAGTATGTTACAGGGTATATACACTAGATTCCTTGATAGGGCGTTGATCCAGGGAACTAGTCTGATTGCCGTATGTGGAGTCGGGAAGGAATTTTTTTCCCCAATGTGGAGCTTACTCTTTGCCACATGAGTTTTTTTTGCCTTCCTCTGGATCAACATGTTAGGGCATGTTATGTTAGGCTATGGGTTGAACTAGATGGACTTATAGTCTTCCTTCAACCTTAATAACTATGTAACTATGTAAAAGGTGACATTAACCCCCAAACTATTACCCCACTTGCCACCGCTACAGGGCAAGTGGGAAGAGTGAGGCTAAGTGCTGGAATTGGGGCATCTTACACATGCGCCTTTCCTGGGGTGGCTGAGTGCAGATGTTTTTAGCCAGGGGGGCCAATATCCATGGTCCCTTCCTAGGCTATTAATATCAGCCCGCAGCTGTCTGCATAGCCTTTGATGGTTATTAATTATGCGGGACGTCATTTGATTGGGGCCCTCCATTTTAATAGCCAGTAAAGGCTAAGTATACAGCTGTGAGCTGATAACAATAGCCTGGGAAGCTCCATGGGTATTACCCCCTTCCCTGGCTATAAGCATTTTCCCCCCAGTCACTGGCTTTCCCTGCTGGTTTTGAAAATTGCGTGGGAGTCCATGCCATTTTTTTCCGTAAAATAATCTTTTATTAATTAAATACATGTCCAGTAATTTGCACACACACTGCACTAATTGTATTTATTACTCACATCTATGTATCTACCTATTCTATATGTATTTACTGTATGTAATCCACCTCTTCTATCCTACCGGCTCCTGAAGTGATTTTACAAAAGCAGACAAATGAATTACCGGCTAATCTTCTATATATCTCTCTATGAACTATAAAGACATATATATATATGGGTGTCACTGTTATATACAGTATATATATATACCGTATATCTATTCTATGTGTATATATCTATTCTATCTTTTCTATTATAACCTACAGTATTCTATACTGTACGTGGCAGATCATTTGCTGGCTTTTAATCTATTCATCTAATATATATATATATATATATATATATATATATATATATATATAGCTCTGGCAAAAATTAAGAGACCACCACATCAATCAAAACCCTGTCATGGGCAGCCCAATCTCCAGACCTGAACCCCATTGAAAACCTCTGGAATGTAAGCAAGGAGATGATGGATAGTGACAAGCCATCAAAGAAGTGCTTACATTTTTGCGCCAAAAGCAGTTTAAAAAACTAGTGGAAATCATGCCAAGACGCATGAAAGCTGTGATTAAAAATCATGGTTATTCCACAAAATATTAATTTCTGAACTCTTCCTGAGTTAAAAGATTAGTATTGTTGTTTCTAAATTATTATGAACTTGTTTTCTTTGCAATATTTGAGGTATGAAAGCACAGGGGTTTTTTTTTTACCATTTTTCTTTTTCAGAAAAAAATGCAAAATATATTCCTTGGGAATTCGGAGACATGTTGTACCGGCCATGCGGTACGCGACTTTCGCGCCAAAGTCGCGTTTCGTATGATGCACTTGGCGCCATTTTTTCAGCAAATGAAGGAGCGTGGGCAGAATGATGACATAGGTCTTAGGGGCGTGGATGCCTATCGCCATCGCTTGTGCGCTGTAGCGATTTGCAATGTGTAACACCAGCTTTTCTGTTCAGGGACGGAGGAGAGAGAGAGAGAGAGAGAGAGAGAGAGAAAAAAATTCCCATTGACTTTGCATTGGGTTTCGTGTTTCGGTCGATCCCCGACTTTTCGCCATAATCGGCCGATTTCACTCGACTCGACTTTTGAGATAGTCGTGTTTCGCGAAACCCGAGTCGACCCTAAAAAAGTAAAAGTCGCTCAACCCTAGTCAGACGTTTTAAGAATAAAAGAACAATTTACATTGTACTCAAAAATATACCTATGAGCAGAAAAATCAGACAAACTTACCGTATATACTCGAGTATAAGCCGACCTGAGTATAAGCCGACCCCCCTAATTTTGCCACAAAAAACTGGGAAAACTTATTGACTCGAGTATAAGCCTAGGGTAGAAAATGCAGCATTTACCAGTGAATTTCAAAAATAAAAATAGATGCTCCATACCGTTCATTATTGCCCCATAGATGCTCCATATACAACTGTGCTATATAGAATGCTCTGCACCTTTGATTATGGCCCCATAGATGCTCCTTATAATGCTGTGCCATATATGCTCCGCACCTTTGATTATGGCCCCATAGGTGCTCCTTATAATGCTGTGCCCCATATATGCTCTGCACCTTTATGACCCCATAGGTGCTCCTTATAATGCTGTGCCCCATATATGCTCTGCACCTTTGATTATGGCCCCATAGATGCTCCTTATAATGCTGTGCCATATATGCTCCGCACCTTTGATTATGGCCCCATAGGTGCTCCTTATAATGCTGTGCACCATATATGCTCTGCACCTTTATGGCCCCATAGATGCTCCTTATAATGCTGTGCCCCTTATATGCTCTGCACTTTTGATTATGGCCCCATAGGTGCTCCTTATAATGCTGTGCCCCTTATATGCTCTGCACCTTTATGGCCCCATAGATGCTCCTTATAATGCTGTGCCCCATATATGCTCTGCACCTTTATGGCCCCATAGGTGCTCCTTATAATGCTGTGCCCCATATATAAGCTCTGCACCTTTATGGCCCCATAGGTGCTCCTTATAAAGCTGTGCCCCTTATATGCTCTGCACCTTTATGGCCCCATAGGTGCTCCTTATAATGCTGTGCCCCATATATGCTCTGCACCTTTATGGCCCCATAGGTGCTCCTTATAATGCTGTGCCCCATATATGCTCTGCACCTTTATGGGCCCATAGGTGCTCCTTATAAAGCTGTGCCCCTTATATGCTCTGCACCTTTATGGCCCCATAGGTGCTCCTTATAATGCTGTGCCCCATATATGCTCTGCACCTTTATGGCCCCATAGGTGCTCCTTAGAATGCTTCCCCATATATGCTCTGCACCTTTGATTATGGCCCCATAGGTGCTCCTTATAATGCTGCTGGTGCTGCCATAAAAAAAAAAATAAATCACATACTCACCTCTCTTCTCAGGACGCCGGCGCTTTCAATAATTACCTGCTCCTCTGCGGCTCCGTCTCCAGCACTGACGCTCAGCAGAGGGCGCGCACTGACTATGTCACCGCGCCCTCTAACCTGAGCGTCACTGCCAGAGGACGCTGCAGACGGAGCCGCACCGGAGCGAGGAGCAGGTAATTATAGCGCTGCGCTCCCCTTACCTGCTGCGGCGCGGTCCCTGCAGTCCCTGGCTTCTCCGGCGCTGCAGCTTCTTCCTGTAATTGAGCGGTCACATGGCACCGATCATTTACAGCAATGAATATGCGGCTCCTCCCCTATGGGGGTGGAGCCGCCTATTCATTTCTGTAATGAGCGGTGCCATGTGACTGCTCAGTACAGGAAGAATCTGCAGCGCCGGAGAAGCCAGGGACTGCAGGGACCGCGCTGGGAGCAGGTAAGTATAATTACACAGCCCCCGCTCCCCCTCCCCTGCTGACACCCGGGTATATGACTCGAGTATAAGCCGAGAGGGGGACTTTCAGCCCAAAAAAATGGGCTGAAAATCTCGGCTTATACTCGAGTATATACGGTAACATTTTGCAGTGATCTCTTAATCTTTGCCAAAGCTATATATATATATATATATATATATATATATATATATCTAATATATAAAGCTAAATGTGTGTGTGTGTGTGTATGTATGTCCGGGATTGGCATCTGCACCGTCGCAGCTACAGCCACATAATTTTGCACAGTCACACGTCTGGACCCCGAGAGCGTCATAGGCTATGTTGTGAGGCAAAATTTTAACCCCGCGCGTTCCAATTCACCCAAAAATTTTGCCCCTATCTACATAATGGGGAAAAAGTGAAAGGAAAAGTGTTGGAGGCGTCGCAGCTACAGCCACAAAATTTTGCACAGTCACACGTCTGGACCCCGAGAGCGTCATAGGCTATGTTGTGAGGTGAAATTTTAACCCTGCACTTTCTAATTCACCAAACAATTTTGCCCCTATCTACATAATGGGGAAAAAGTGAAAGGAAAAATGTTGGAGGCAAATTGACAACTGCCAGATGTGAACAACGGGGACTTAAAGAGTAAGAGCGTTGGCGCCAAAGAGTATATACCGTACAGTTGCTAAGGTGGGGCCCCGACATGGGATACTCACCACATACGGGGATATGAACACACACACAAAATGCGCCACACACTACCACGTGCTTGAACACATATACCACCCTCAGCACACATTTCACCACACATACACCAACCTCGCCACATAAAAGTCACCACATGCAAAACTAGGCTCATGCAAAACTCGCCACACGTGCAAAACTCACCTCATGGAAAACTCGCCACAGGTGGAAAAATTGCACACGCGGAAAAATTGGCACATGCACAAAAGTTGCAACACATGCAAAAGTTGCCTCACACAAAACTTGCACATACTCAAAACGCACCACACATAAAACTCGCCACGCGCAAAACTCGCCATGCGCAAATCTTGCTGCACACAACTTGCTACACTAACCTGTCACATGCAACTCGACACAAAAATTTGCTACACGCATGTCGCTACACAAAACTCATCTCACAAAAGTCGCTACATGCATGTCGCCACATGCAACTCAATACACACAACTTGACACATGAAACTCGCCCTAACACACACAAGTCTGGTATTATCCTTCAAAAATAAAAATCTGATTAATAAGCAGACAAACTACAAGAGAAACAAATGTACCATATAGGAAATACGGCAGCTGTCAGTCACATGACCTGTCTATTATGTGTATGTGTGAGCTAATATATACTGCCAGGGGGGAGGGCTTCCTGTTGGCTGGGGATTTATCAGGCTGCCAATGTAGTACTATATACAGGAGAGCTGACACACAGGTATATACTATATACAGGAGGATGACACACAGGTATATACTATGTACAGGAGGAGATGACACACAGGTATATACTATATACAGGAGATGACAAACAGGTATATACTATATACAGGAGGAGATGACACACAGGTATATACTATATACAGGAGGAGATGACACACAGGTATATACTATATACAGGAGAGATGACACACAGGTATATACTATATACAGGAGGAGATGACACACAGGTATATACTATATACAGGAGGAGATGACACACAGGTATATACTATATACAGGAGAGATGACACACAGGTATATACTATATACAGGAGGAGATGACACACAGGTATATACTATATACAGGAGGAGATGACACACAGGTATATACTATATACAGGAAAAGATGACACATAGGTATATACTATATACATGAGCAGATGACACACATGTATATACTATATACAGGAGGAGATGACACACGTATATACTATATACAGAAGGAGATGACATACAGGTATATACTATATACAGGAGGAGATGACACACAGGTATATACTATATACAGGAGGAGATGAGACACAGGTATATACTATACACAATAGGAGATGACACACACATATATATTATATACAGGGGAGATGACACACATGTATATACTATATACAGGAGCAGATGACACACATGTATATACTATATACAGGAGGAGATGACACACGTATATACTATATACAGGAGGAGATGACATACAGGTATATACTATATACAGGAGATGACACACAGGTATATACTATATAGAGGAGGAGATGAGACACAGGTATATACTATATACAATAGGAGATGACACACACATATATATTATATACAGGGGAGATGACACACATGTATATACTATATACAGGAGGAGATGACATTCAGGTATATACTATATACAGGAGGACATGACACACAGGTATATACTATATACAGGAGGAGATAACAACCTGGTATATACTATATACAGGAGAGATGACACACAGTTATATACTATATACAGGAGATGACACACAGGTATATACTATATACAGGAGGAAATGACACACAGGTATATACTATACACAGGAAAAGATGACACACAGGTATATACTATATACAGGAGCAGATGACACACATGTATATACTATATACAGGAGGAAATGACACACATATATACTATATACAGGAGGAGATGACATACAGGTATATACTATATACAGGAGGAGATGACACACAGGTATATACTATATACAGGAGGATATGAGACACAGGTATATACTATATACAGGAGGAGATGACACACACATATATACTATATACAGGGGAGATGACACAGGTATATACTATATACAGGAGATGACATACAGGTATATACTATATACAGGAGGACATGACACACAGGTATATACTATATACAGGAGGAGATGACATACAGGTATATACTATATACAGGAGGAGATGACAACCTGGTATATACTATATACAGGGGAGATGACATACAGGTACATACTATATACAGGGGCGATGACACACAGGTATATACTATATACAGTGGAGATGACACACAGGTATATACTATATATAGGAGATGACATACAGGTATATACTATATACAGGAGGAGATGACACAGGTATATACTGTATACAGGAGCAGATGATACACATACAGCAGGTATATACTATTTACAGGGGAGATGACATACAGGTATATTCTATATACAACAGAAGACATACAGGTGTATACTTTATATAAGGGAGATGACAAACATGTATATACTGAGGTGAAAATGAGGGGTGTGAGGTGAAAATGAACAGGTGTGAGTGCAAAATGAGAGGAGTGAGGGAAAATAGTGGAGTGATCGGAAAATGACAGATGTGAGGTCGAAATGACAAGTGTTAGGGGGGAATGACAGGAGTGAGGGGGAAAATGAGAGTTGTAAAGGAGAAAATGAGAGGTGTTAGGGAGAAAATGAGAAGCATGATGGGAAAATAAGAGACGTGAGGTGCTATAACTAACCACAGATATTTACTATGCCCAGGCAACGCTATATATATATATACAGTATATGCTTTAAAGAATATTTCGTTTTAAAATGATAAAAGCTCATGTTAAAATCGCATTGCATACAGATTGCATATGGATGTCATACAGATACTAGATGTGAGGAAATCGCATCGTCACATTGCAAACGGATTACACACGGATCACCATTCGGAGAACTTTGGTGCAATTCTCGGACGTCAAAATCGGACCGATTTTGTATACGTTGAGTGTGACTCTGGCCTAATTGTGAGTATAGGGGAACATCAGTAGAGGACCGTGCTGTGATTGAAAATAAATCTATATACAAAAACGAACACTGATATTACTACAAAGGTAGATACCAGTCCTACAGACCATATAAGAGATCACAGTTTAGTTATACATAGTGACTTACAGATGATGTTCCTTCTTATGGAGTCGTTCACCTTTCCTGTCTTTTTCATCTTGCTCACACCGAAATGACAACTTCTCCAGCTAGGATTTGTCTGCAGAGATTACAACAAAGACACATTTGACTTTTCACATTTCCAGCACCTTCCATATCTATCCCCAACCTGTACAAACTACTCATTCTGCTGATACCCCAATACTGAGCCACTGCTGGGATATGTGTCCTACAGCACCTGCTGTGTGGAACAATAACGGTTCCCCTTACCGCCCCACATAATACTGCCTATTACATAGTAATAATGTCTCCTTTATGCTCTCTAGATAATAAAATTCCACGAGAGAAAATATTAATGCCCTGTGCTAGTGCCCTCCACATTTTGTCCCTAAAAAGTAATAATGCCCCATATGCAACTTTGATGGTCACAATACTCTTATTGCCCATATAGCAATAATGCTTAACATTTAATATTGTCCCTGAGTTCCCCCCATGTACAGCTCGACTATACACAGTAATGTGGGCCCACAGCTTTCCTATACAGAGTATGATGCCTCCACAGCTCCCTCTGCACAGTATGATGAGCTCACTGCTCCTCTATACAAATTATGGTGAGCCCACAACTCCCCTATACACAGTATGATGTCCCCACTGCTCCCCTATACACAGTATGATGATCCCACTGCTTCACTATACACAGTATAAACAGCCCCCAGCTCCCCTATACACTGTATAATGCCAACAGAGCCTCACTATAGAAAGTATAATGCCCCCCAGAGCTCCCCTACATACAGTATAATGGGTTAACAGCTACCCTATGCACAGTACAATGCCTTCCCAGTTCTCCTATACACAGTATGGTGGGTCTACAGCTCCCATACATACAGTATGATGTCCCCCACAGTTCCCCTGTACACAGTATAATGGGCCAACCGCTCCCTTACACACAGTATAATTCCCCCACAGCTCCCTTATACACCATACACGTTATAATGGGCCCAAAGCTCCTGTACATACAGTATGATGTCCAGCAGAGTTTCCCTATAAATAGAATGATGTCCCCACTGTTCCCCCAAAACACAGTATAATAATTAATAGAGTTCTGACACAGTGCAGCGTCCGCACTGTGAGTCCCACTGCCAGGAGGAAATTAACTTTATTTCTCCCGCCAGCCTTGCTCTTTCTGTCATAGGGGCGGTGTTGGCACGGTTTCAGTCACCACTCTGTGTATAGAGAGCAACAGCTGTAACTGTGCCCCTGACCCTGGCAGCAGGTCAGCATCCTTATTCACCCAGTAGCTACGCTACCGATGCTTCTACAAACAATAATGCTTTTTAAGTGCCCACTTGACATTTAATAATGTCCCCTGAGTCCCCTCATGTACAGTAATCATGGCCCCAGCATCGCTGTCAGCCAGTGGTCATATGACTCTCTTTTGGCTTCTCTCAATTCTCTTTTATTGAGAGAAGCCAAACCTTTCTAGTCAACACATGCACATAGCAAGTGATATTGGGGACTGATGACAGCACGCACTCCCTGTCATAGTTTGGACATTTATTCCAAGGGTTTATTAATGTTAGAATAATAAACTGCTTATTATTAAATTATTAAAGCACCACTCCAGTGGAGGGGTGTTTCACCGCTCGAATGGTGCTTTAAGCGTAACTCCCCTGCCCCGTTCATATACTCATCCTCTGGCATATTCACCGTTTTTTGGCACCGCTCCTGTCCCGTGGCTCCATCTTGTGACCGTAGCTTCTGTACAGCCAGAAGTTAGGAGCTACGTCACAAGCACTCAATGCAAATCTAAAACAGCCAGAACGAGGCTCTCATAGACTCACATTGATTAGTGACCTCTGTGCCACTCCATGAAACACTGGAGCAGCAGACAGTTCACAAACTGCAGGAGATGGAGCAGAACTGTAGGGAAAACAGATGAAAATGCCAGAAGGTGAGAATCAGACAATCAGTAGATGTCTTGGATTTTAAGCGCCACTAGAGCGGTGAAATAAAAAAATGCTGTAGTGGTGCTTTACAGTGGTGCTTTAGCCTCTGACATCCCCACCTTCAGCCCCCAAGACAGCAACTATTACATGTAATGGAGTGCATATAATCTCATAACAAAACAGTATATTTAGTCCCCCAGCGCCCTGTCCCCCCTCACCCACCTCAGCCCCCACAATACCCTCATCCACTCACATTCACCCTCAGTGCCCTATCCCCCTTCCCCCACCTCAGCCCCCACAACACCATCCTCTCACATTCAGCCCATAATGCCCTGTCCCCAAACCCCCACTTTAGCCCCCACAATTCCCCCATTCTCTGACATTCACCCCACAGTGACTATGACATGCCTACATTTAATGTAACCCCACTTACCTATGAAGTTTGCAGGCAGTGAGGCAGGACCAGGAAGTGCATGAGAGAAATGCAAGGTGGGCACTAGGACCCGGTGCCTCTCCTGAGCCAAAACAAGCATGCAGGAGTGAAGAAAACTGCAGCATGACAGAAGCTCCGCAGGACAGTAAAGCCTGCACTGTACAGTGCAGAAGAGAGACTCTGCAACTGAGCCACTGTGCTACTCAGCGTGCAGAGTCTCTGTCAGACAGGAGCAGGAATTGCGCTGCTCTACTCCTGTGCTGTGTTCTGCCTCATCATAGAAGTGTCCGTGACTCCCGGTGGGCCCCTTCATGTGACGGGCCTGGGGCAATGGCCCCTCTGCCCCCAAGTTGCTATGCTACTGAGTGAAACATAAACACAGCCATGTGTGCCAGGCTGCCAATAGCCAAGACTTACTTGTGCCCAACCAAGAGGGAAACTGTCCATGTTGTCCTCCCTGTCCTCCTAAGGTACCTTCACACTAAACGACGCTGCAGCGATCCAGACAACGATCCCGATCGCTGCAGCGTCGCTGTTTGGTCGCTGGAGAGCGGTCACACAGACAGCTCTCCAGCGACCAACGATGCCGATAACCAGGGTAAACATCGGGTTACTAAGCGCAGGGCCGCGCTTAGTAACCCGATGTTTACCCTGGATACCATCCTAAAAGTAAAAAAAACAAACGCTTCATACTTACCTTCCGCTGTCTGTCCCCGGCGCTGTGCTTCTCTGTACTGGCTGTGAGCACAGCGGCCGGAAAGCAGAGCGGTGACGTCACCGCTCTGCTTTCCGGCCGCTGTGCTCACAGTGAGTGCAGGAAAGCACGGCACCGAGGGACAGACAGCCGAAGGTAAGTATGAAGCGTTTGTTTTTTTTACTTTTAGGATGGTATCCAGGGTAAACATCGGGTTACTAAGCGCGGCCCTGCGCTTAGTAACCCGATGTTTACCCTGGTTACCAGCGAAGACATCGCTGAATCGGTGTCACACACGCCGATTCAGCGATGTCAGCGGGAGAGCCAGCGACCAAATAAAGTTCTGGCCCTCTAGCCCCGACCAACGACATCACAGCAGGATTCTGATCGCTGCTGCGTGTCACACTGAACGATATCGCTAGCCAGGACGCTGCAACGTCACAGATCGCTAGCGATATCGTTTAGTGTGAAGGTACACCTAGTCTTCAGGCCATCCATGCTTGAACAGATGGGATGAAGGTAGTGTGGGCGCTATCATCAGTAGCACAGGCAACCAGCGCCTGTTCCTCCTACTCCTCCTCCTCATTATCGCCCAATACATGTTGAGAAGATGATATTAGGCTTGGCTGTGTAGTAGCACCCAGTATAGTTTATTGCTCTATCTCAACTTGCTCTGCCTGCAAAGCCTCCTCTTTAATTGTGAGCATTTCAGTAGACAGAGAAGGAGAAGGATGGTTACGCTGATTATGGTGTCATTTCTGCTCACCATCTTGGTCAAATCTTCAAAATTTTGGAGAACCACACAAATTTCAGACTTCCATGCCCACTCATGAGCTCTTATTTGTGGAGGCAAAATACCAACATGCATGGTGTAGTTGGTATTCAACTACTGCCCTCTACTGCTCACAAAGCATTGCCAACATATGTAATGTCGAGTTCCAATGCGTGTGACATCGCACACCAGTCAGTGAGCTGGAAGTTGCAAACAATGCTGGAGCACTGCCAAGGCGGTGGCAGATATAGCCAACTTGCAGAAATAGGCACACAAGCTTCATACTTTCACAAGTAGCTCAGGCAGATCTGGGTAGGGTTTGAGAAGTTGCTTAACCACTAAGTTGAGCACATGTGCCAGATTACCAAGCTTCAAAGCTGCCATCAGGTTACGGCCATTGTAACACACAACCATACCTGGTTGTAGGTTCAGGGACAATAGCCACAGATCAGTCTGGTCTGTTAGACCTTTCAAGAACTCCACGGCGGTGTGCAGTTTGTCACCTAAGCAGATTAGCTTCAGTACAGCTTGTTGCCGTTTGGCAGAGGCAGTACAGCAGTGCTTCCAGTTTGTTACTGATGTTGACATTTGTGAGATAGAGAGTGAGAAGGAGGAGAAAGAGGAGGTGCTGGAACTGCTGTATAAGGTGGGTGCAAAGCTGAATGAGCCAGAGCCCGCAATCCTCGGTGTCAGTAGCACATGTTCTGTCCCATGGTCTGACTGGGTCCTGGCTTCCACAATGTTCACCCAATGTGTCGTCAAGGAAATGTAGCATCCCTGGCCATAAGCACTTGCCCAGGTGTCCATAGCCAAGTAGACTTTTCCAGTCACAGCGTTGGTCAGGGCATGGCTGATGTTATGGGACAAGTGCTTTTGTAAGGCCGGAACACCACACTAGGAGAAATAGTGGCTGGGGACGGCCGCTGCTATGAGGTTGCAGAAAGGTTCCATCTCTACAAGCGTAAATGGCAACATTTCCAGGGCAGTCTGGAAATGTGGCCGCTTAACATTGTAGCCTGTGGTACGAATTCACGCTTGTGCTCCAAGGACTGGGGTGGGGACAAATGAAAACTGAGCTGGGACAAGGACGTGGACATGGCTGAGGATGGGGTGCAATGACAGGTGCAGGGTGGGAGGCGTCTTTGCCTATGTCATGGACAGGGGATTGGCATGCCCATAGAACAGGGAAAGAGGTGGTGGTGTCACCCGCAGATACAGTTTCCTGACCCTGGCATTTGGCCCAAGTAGTCAGGTGCTTTGCTTTCATATGCCTGAGCATACTGGTGGTGGTCAGACTGGTAATTGTGCTGCACTTGCTGGTGCTGGCATGGCAGATGTTGCAAATGGCCTTTTTTGGGCTGACTTGACTGTCTTTAAAAAAGCGCCAGATTCGGGAACACCTACCGTATTTTCCCGACTATAAGACGCACTTCCCCCCCCCAAAAAAAGGGGGGAAAATGGGGGGTGTGTCTTATAGTTGGAATACTGGCTTACTGGCAGTGGTGTGGCGGCGGCACAGGTGCGGCGGCAGCAGAGGTGCGGGGATGAGGAGGCAGTATGGCGTGAGCGGGGTCACTTCCACAGGTGAGGTGATGCAGCAGCCTGGTAAGCAGCAGAGCCGACTGAATCATGGCGTTATCAGTGGTGGCGGCCGCGCGTGCGCAGATGGAGTGCTCTGCTTCCTGGGGCTTCAGGAAAATGGCCGGCGTCACAGTGTAGCCGGCGTCACAGCATTAGTGACGACCGATCATCTTTTAGAAAAAAAAAATCATACAGAGTAGTTTTATAGGGAGGTAGAGTCTTTTTTGCATAAAAAAAATCTGCTATCGCCGGATAATCTCTAGTGCATTAGGGGAGCGTACGTCACACTGTTAGTGGCGTTTGCATTTCTTTTGTAAGGCTAAGTGCACACGTTGCAGAATTGCTGCGGAAATTTCCGCGGCAATTCTGTGCCTCCTGCCGCGGGTATATCGCATGCGGAATTGGCATGCATATTCCCGCAGAAAACTAGCGTTTTGCAAGCATAATTAGCTTGCGGAATGCTAGCGTTTTCCAAGCGATCTGTAGCATCGCTTGGAAAACTGATTGACAGGTCGGTCACACTTGTCAAACAGTGTTTGACAAGTGTGACCAACTTTTTACTATTGATGCAGCCTATGCCACATCAATAGTAAAAGATAGAATGTTAAAAATAATAAAAAAATTAAAAAAAATGGTTATACTCACCTACCGCAAATAGCCGATCTCCTCAGCGGCTTCCGTTCCTATAGATGGTGTGTGTGCAGGACCTTCGATGACGTCGCGTGACGTCATCGCAGGTTCTTCACACACCATCTACAGGAATGGAAGCGGCCGCGTGCAGCGCTGTGAGGCAGGAAGACTCCGGGGGCCATCGAAGGTGGTCACGATTTTTTTATTTTAATTCTTTTTTTTTTAACAAGTATATGGTCTCCTCTCCTCCACCCTGGGTACCAACCGCACATGATCTGCTTATTTCCCGCATGGTGGGCATAGCCCCATCCGGGAAGTAAGCAGATCAATGCATTCCTAGGTGTGCGGAATCCCCGCGATTCCGCAAATTTAATGAACATGCTGTGTTTTTTTCTGGAATGCGAATCCGCTCAGGAAAAAAATGCAGCATGTGCACAAAAAATGCTGATTGCATTCTATTAAATAGGATGCTTAATGTGAGCGTTTTTTTCGCGGTTTTATAGCGTTTTTATAGCGAATAAAACGTGAAAAATCTGCCATGTGTGCACACAGCCTAAAAAGAATAATTAGTTGCGTCGCCTAATTTTTAGCGAGTGCATTAGGGGAGCGTGCGTCACACTGTTACTGGCGTTTGTTTTTTCTTTTGTACAAAGAATAATTAGTTGCGTTGTCTAATTTTTAGCGCATTCATTAGGGGAGCGTACATCACACTGTTAGTGGCGTTCGTTTTTTCTTTTGTAAAAAGAATAATAAGTTGCATCGTCTAATTTTTAGCGAGTGCATTAGGGGAGCGTACGTCACACTGTTAGAGGCGTTCGCTTTTCTTTTACAAAAATAGTTGCGTCGTCTAATTTTTAGCGCGTTCATTAGGCGAGCGTACGTCACACTGTTAGTGGTGTTCGCTTTTCTTTTTTAAAAAGAATAGTTGCGTCATCTAATTTTTAGCACGTTCATTAGGGGAGCGTACGTCACACTGTTAGTGGCGTTCGCATTTCTTTTGTAAAAAGATTTTTAGTTGCGTCGTCTAATTTTTAGCGAGTGCATTAGGGGAGCGTACGTCACACTAATAGTGGCGTTCGCTTTTCTTTTGTAAAAAGAATAATTAGTTGCGTCGTCTAATTTTTAGCAAGTGCATTTGGGGAGCGTACGTCACACTGTTAGTGGCGTTCACTTTTCTTTTGTAAAAAGAATAGTTAGTTGCGTCGCCTAATTTTTAGTGCATTCATTAGGGGAGCGTACGTCACACTGTTAGTGGCGTTCGTTTTTTCTTTTGCAAAAAAAGATTTAGTTGCGTAGGGTAAATTTATACTTTTTTTTATACAAACTTATGTTTTTACATCTGATTTTTCTTTTCATCTTTTTTTCTTGTTTCCTCTACATTTTTTCTCACTATTTGTTTTTTCTCTCTGATTGGTTATAATAAAGAGTACCCTATACACAAGCCCCACACATTACACGTGTAAAAACACCACTTACACACACATCCCCAGGGTTTGGGAAAAAAAATGGCCCATTCGTCAACAAGGCACTATTCACCAGAGGAGGCTTACGCCATCCTTGCGTCCAACACGTATACAGCCAGTGAGGAAGATCCCACATTCCTCTATTCCTCCTCCTCATCTGGTGAGGAAGGACCCCCAACAAGGCGCCCTAGGACCCAGGCAACTCCTGCAGCAATCGATCCTGTATGGATTGCACCCCCTGAAAATTTTCAGCCCGTCATTCCGGATTTCAGCAGCAGCTCAGGAATCCAGTTTGACACGACTGGCCTCACTGAAATTGACTTCTTCAAATTCTTTTTCAGTGATGAAATAATAAATCTTATGGTGGCCCAGACGAACCTGTATGCCCAACAATTTTTCACCCAAAATCCCACGTCATCACACCCCAGATGGACCCCCGTAAATGCAGCAGAGATGATGACGTTTTGGGGAATTGTGCTGCATATGGGCATAATCAAAAAGCCAAAACTTCGGCAATACTGGAGTACTGACATTCTCTACAGTACACCGGTATTCCGCATGGCCATGAAAAGGACACGATTTGAAGGGATCCAACATTTTTTGCATTTTAGTGATAATGCACAGTGTCCTCCTCAAGACGATGCAAACTTTGATCGTCTATATAAAATTCGGCCAGTGGTTGAACACTTCAGCAGAAAATTTGCTGAGGCGTACACACCCCAGAGGGACATCGCTATTGATGAATCTCTCGTTCACTTCAAAGGGAGGCTAAAATTCCGACAATACCTGCCCAGTAAGAGGTCCAGGTACGGAATAAAGCTGTACAAACTGTGCAAGAGTACCTCAGTGTACACCCACAGATTTAGGGTCTACGAGGGGAAGGACACCCAGATTAATCCCCCTGAATGCCCCTCATCCTGGGGGTGAGTGGGAAAATTGGGAATTGCTGCACCCACTGCTGGATAGGGGTTATCATCTCTACATTGACAACTTTTACACCAGCATCCCACTCTTCAAGGCCCTCTCTGCCAGAGGTACAGCTGCATGTGGCACCGTGCGAAAAAATCTGCGAGGCCTCCCTAAGCCGCTAATTGGGCAAATGCTGAGAAAAGCAGAGCCCAATGCAGCGACAACATGCTGGTGGTCAAGTATAAGGACAAAAGGGATGTCCTTATCCTGACCACCATACACCGTGACAACACCCTTGTTACTGTTCGTGGGACCACAACACAAGTCCCAAAGCCAGATTGTATCCTGGATTACAATCGGTACATGGGGGGTGTGGATCTCTCAGATCAGGTCCTCCAACCATACAGTGCCATGCAAAAAGGTGATGTATGGAACAAAAAATTGTCCGTGCACATTGTATAGATGGCACTGTACAATGCTTTTGTGCTGTTCCGATCTACAGGCAATACGGGGGGGACCTTCCTTCAGTTTTAGGAGGTAGTCATCAAGGCCCTAATGTTTGGCACTCAGGGAGGTGAGGGCCCCAGTACTTCTGAATCTGATAGTGCCCGTATTGTCCCAGGTCAACATTTCCCAGGACAGATTCCCCAAACAGCGAGGACAGGACGATCACAAAAACGGTGCAGAGTATGTTCCAAGAAGGGAATCCGAAAGGACACAATTTACCATTGTGAAACCTGCCCTGAGAAACCTGGCCTGTGCATTAAAGACTGCTTCAAAGCATACCACACGTCCACAAATTAATAAAATTAGTTTATACCCTGTTGACGTTGACACAACACACTTTTAACATGTGGGATATGTTACTTATTAACTAATTTGTGCGATATGAGTCTCTGATGCAAGGGTATAAAAATTAAAAGCTTGAATATTGCAAAATTTTCACTAAATTTCCGTTTTTTTCACAAATAAACGCAATATCAAGGAAATTTTGCCACTATCATAAAACACAATATGCATTTAGAAAAGCCGCGGAGACACCATCACGTGTTTCTCAACACAAGCAATAAATATCCAGGTCTTTCACCGGGAAGGAACAACCACGGGAAGGGCAGCATCCAAAAAGGAAAACCACCTATGCCAAAACATGGTATCCATCCACAGACAGCTGTTTCGGGGTATTTTCCCCTCATCAATGTGGAGTAGGAAACTGGCTATCAGGACCAGTGCCTAGTAAAAGCACTATAAACATAAGAAAGAATGACCTCGGGGAGATCAAAACATCCAACACCGTGGAGACACCATCACGTGTTTCTCAACGCAGTGATCCAGAACACTGTTCCCATCCCTTATGGGAAATATGCAAATGCATGTAGAAAAGCCGCGGAGACACCATCACGTGTTTCTCAACACAAGCAATAAATAGCCAGGTCTTTCACCGGGAAGGAACAACCACGGGAAGGGCAGCATCCAAAAAGGAAAACCTCCTATGCCAATACATGGTATCCATCCACAGACAGCTGTTTCGGGGTATTTGCCCCTCATCAGTGTGGAGTAGGAAACTGGCTTTTAGGAGCAGTGCCTAGTAAAAGGACTATAAACATAAGGATGAATGACCTCGGGGAGATCAAAACATCCAACACCGCGGAGACACCATCACGTGTTTCTCAATGCAGTGATCCAGAACACTCCTCCCATCCTTTATGGGAAATATGCAAATGCATGTAGAAAAGCCGCGGAGACACCGTCACGTACATGACACCGTCAAAAGGTTATAGGTCTCAGATCAAAGCAATGCAAAAATAATTATTTTTTCTATAAAACAGTTTTTGTTGTGTAAAAGCGCCAAAACATAAAAACTATATAAATGTGGTATCACTGTAATCATACTGAACTGAATGAAGTTGCATTATACATTTTACCACACCCATATTGGCATACAAAAAGCAGTTCCTGAATTGCTGATGTTTGTACATTCTGCCTCCAAAAAATTAGAACAGAAATCAATCAAAAAATGTAATTTGCTCGAAAACAGTACAAATGAAAATGTCAACTTGTCCTGCAAAAAAAACAAGCCATCACATGACTCTGTTGGCAGAAATATGGAAAAATTATAGCTCTCAAAATACGGAGATGCAAAAACTAGCTTTTGCCAGAAAAAAAGCATCTTTTAGTGTGTGACAGCAGCCAATCGTAAAAAAAAAAATATAAATATGGTATTGCTGTAATTGATCTGACCCAAAGAATAAAGTTGTCTAATCATTTACACCGCATGAGAAATGGTGTAAAAACTAAATAAAACCAATTCTTCACCTGCTGTAGATTTGTTCATTCCGACTCCCAAAGATCACAGTAAAGCTCGGCTCACATTTATCCTGCGCTCTGCGCTGAGCGCCTTTACTGGGTTTCCATGTAATGCTTTGAAATACGTGATTCGGACAGAATCCCTGACGGAAGATTCCCTATAATGAAGTAGATGGAGGCACTGTAGACATTGTCTGGCCTGTGATTTGGCAGTGTCCCTCTTTATAGGCGTTTACAGTTTTGTGCACCTCTGAAATGAAGGACAATGCTGAACAGAGGCCATAATAGTGAATGGATCCTTTGGGGGTTTCATCTGAATCATGTCACTCAGAAATTTAGATGGAAAGACCAATGTAAGTGCTCAGCGCAGAGCGCCAAATAAATGTGATTCCAATCGTTACGTAAAATGCTCCCAATAAAAGCTTCAAATCAATCCACAAAAAAAACAAGTCGCCACTGAGGTCCATCACCTGTCAATGGAAATATAGGGGGCTTCTAGGTTACTGGTAGTACAAAGGCTCTGGGAAAGCAAAATGGCTCCTCGCACTCCAAAAGAAATCCAGTGAATTTTGTACAAATCCAAATGTCCCTCTCTCTTCTGAGCCTCACAGTGTCCCTGAACTACATTTCGCGTCCACATGTTTGGCATGTCTGTAGCGATGAGAGCCCGCCTAAATTACAGGTGCGTGTCTCCAAAAGCATGAGCTGAGCACAATGTACAGGTCACTACGATGTACTGCTCCCCACAATGTACTGGTGCTGTCTGCTTCTGGAAAACATTAATGGAGTCAAAATCATCACTACACATGTAGATAAATTCACAAAGGGGTATAATTTCCAAAATGGGCTCACTTGAAGGGGAATTCTGTTCTTTTAACATTTAAGGGTTCTGTAAATGGAGTCTGCAAACTATTCTAGAAAAATCTGCGCTTTAGGTCAAATAGCGCTCCTTACCTTCCGAGTCGTGCTGTGTGGCTAAACAGTATTGTACAGCCACATATGGGATATTTCTACATTCAGCAGGAGAAATTGCAAAACAACTTTTTGGGTCCATTTTTCCTGCTATCCTTGTGAGACGGAAAAATATTTGGGCTAAAACATTTTTGGGTGAAAAACATTTTTTCTTCATTTCCACTTAACACTGAAAAACTCTCACTGTGCTCAATGAGATCCCTGCTGCTCAGCCCGGCTGGGAACGCAGCCTCAGTGACCGGAGACAACCTTGATGACGTCACCACTGGTCACTGAGGCTGCGCACGCAGCATCTCATTCATCAGTGGTTCTCAGCCTGTACGGTCGCATCTTAGCACCGTCCAGGTTTAAATCTGTTTAACCCCCAGACATGGATTAAGGCAAGGGACAGAACGATAGACAGGTATGGTATATTGTTGTTTTTTTACTACAGGGCAAGTGGGAACAGCCGGGCAAAGTGCCAGAATTGGCTCATCTAATAGATGTATCTTTTCTGGGCAGCTGCTATTTTTAGGCTGGTAGGGTCAATAGCAATGGCCCCTTACCAGCCTGAGAATAACAGTCCCCAGCTGTCTGCTTTAGATTGGCTGGTTCTCAAAAATATGGTAATCCACGCTTTTTTTATTATTTATTTAACCCCTTAGTGACAGAGTCATTTTGGTACTTAACCCCTTTCTGACATCAGAAGTACTATCCCGTCGAGGTGGGGTGGGCCCCTATGACCACCGACGGGATAGTACGTCATACGCGATCGGCCGCGCTCATGGGGGGAGCGCGGCCGATCGCGGCAGGGTGTCAGCTGCCTATCGCAGCTGACATCCGGCACTATGTGCCAGGAGCAGTCACGGACCACTCCCGGCACATTAACCCCCGGCACACCACGATCAAACATGATCGCGATGTGCCGGCGGTACAGGAAAGCATCGCGCAGGGAGGGGGCTCTCTGCGGGCTTTCCTGAGCCCCCCACAGCAACGCGATGTGATTGCGTTGCTGCGAGGGTCTCTCTACCACCCTCCCTGCTCCAGACCCGGATCCAAGATGGCCGCGGCATCCGGGTCCTGCAGGGAGGGAGGTGGCTTCACAGAGCCTGCTCAGAGCAGGCACTGTGAAGCCTGCAGTGCTGTAAGTCAGATCGGTGATCTGACAGAGTGCTGTGCAAACTGTCAGATCACCGATCTGTGATGTCCCCCCATGGGACAAAGTAAAAAAGTAAAAAAAAATTTTCCAAATGTGTAAAAAAAAAATAAAAAAAAATATTCCTAAATAATGAAAAAAAATATATATATTATTCCCATAAATACATTTCTTTATCTAAACAAAACAAAAAAAACAATAAAAGTACACATATTTAGTATCAACGCGTCCATAACGGCCCGACCTATAAAACTTGCCCACTAGTTAACCCCTTTAGTAAACACCGTAAGAAAAAAAAAAAAAACGAGGCAAAAAACGCTTTATTATCATACCGCCGAACAAAAAGTGGAATAACACGCGATCAAAAAGACAGATATAAATAACCATGGTACCACTGAAAGCGACATCTTGTTCTGCAAAAAACGAGCTGCCATACAGCATCATCAGCAAAAAAATAAAATAGTTATAGTCCTGAGAATAAAGCGATGCAAAAATAATTATTTTTTCTATAAAATAGTTTTTATCATATAAAAGCGCCAAAACATGAAAAAAGATATAAATGAGGTATTGCTGTAATCGTACTGACCCAAAGAATAAAACTGCTTTATCAATTTTACTAAACGCGGAACGGTATAAACGCCTCCCCCAAAAGAATTTCATGAATAGCTGGTTTTTGGTCATTCTGCCTCACAAAAATCGGAATAAAAAGCGATCAAAAAATGTGACGAGCCCGAAAATGTTACCAATAAAAACTTCAACTCGTCCTGCAAAAAACAAGACCTCACATGACTCTGTGGACCAAAATGTGGAAAAATTATAGCTCTCAAAATGTGGTAACGCAAAAAATATTTTTTGCAATAAAAAGCGTCTTTCAGTGTGTGACGGCTGCCAATCATAAAAATCTGCTAAAAAACCCGCTATAAAAGTAAATCAAACCCCCCTTCATCACCCCCTTAGTTAGGGAAAATTAAAAAAATGTATTTATTTCCATTTTCCCATTAGGGCTAGGGTTAGGGTTAGGGCTAGGGTTAGGGTTAAGGCTAGGGTTAGGGTTAGGGCTAGGGTTAGCGCTAGGGTTAGGGCTAGGGTTAGGGCTAGGGCTATGGTTAGGGCTAGGGATAGGGCTGCGGTTAGGGTTAGGGCTAGGGTTACGGTTAGGGCTAGGGTTAGGGTTAGGGCTACAGTTAGGGTTGGGGCTAAAGTTAGGGTTAGGGTTGGGGCTAAAGTTACGGTTAGGGTTTAGATTACATTTACAATTGGGAATAGGGTTGGGATTAGGGTTAGGGGTGTGGTTAGGGTTACTGTTGGGATTAGGGATAGGGGTGTGTTTGGATTAGGGTTTCAGTTATAATTGGGGTGTTTCCAATGTTTAGGCACATCAGGGGCTCTCCAAACGCGACATGGCGTCAGATCTCAATTCCAGCCAATTCTGCGTTGAAAAAGTAAAACAGTGCTTCTTCCCTTCCGAGCTCTCCCATGCGCCCAAACAGGGGTTTACTCCAACATATGTAGTATCAGCATACTCAGGACAAATAGGACAACAACTTTTGGGGTCGAATTTCTCCTCTTACCCCCGGGAAAATACAAAACTGGGGGCTAAAAAATAATTTTGGGGGAAAGTTTTTTTTTTTTTATTTTCACGGCTCTGCGTTACAAACTGTAGTGAAACACTTGAGGGTTCAAAGCTCTCACAACACATCTAGATAAGTTCCTTAGGGGGTCTAGTTTCCAAAATGGTGTCACTTGTGGGGGTTTCTACTGTTTAGGTACATTAGGGGCTCTGCAAACGCAATGTGACACCTGCAGACCATTCCATCTAAGTCTGCATTCCAAATGGAGCTCCTTCCCTTCCGAGCCCTCCCATGCGCCCAAACGGTGGTTCCCCCCCACATATGGGGTATCAGCGCACTCAGGACAAATTGGACAACAAATTTTGGGGTCCAATTTCTCCTGTTACCCATGGTAAAATGCAAAACTGGGGGATAAAATATAATTTTTGTGGGAAAAAATTTTTGTTTTATTTTTACGGCTCTGCATTATAAACTTCTGTGAAGCCCTTGGTGGGTCAAAGCGCTCACCACACATCTAGATAAGTTCCTTAGGGGGTCTATTTCCAAAATGGTGTCACTTGTGGGGGTTGTCAATGTTTAGGCATATCAGTGGCTCTCCAAACGCAACATGGCGTCCCATCTCAATTCCTGTCAATTTTGCATTGAAAAGTCAAACGGCACTCCTTCCCTTCCGAGCTCTGTCATGAGCCCAAACAGTGCTTTGGGTATCAGCGTACTCAGGACAAATTGTACAACATTTTTGGGGTCCAATTTCTTCACTTACCCTTGGGAAAATAAAAAATTGGGGGCAAAAAAATAATTTTTTTGAAAAAATTTGATTATTTATTTTTACGGTTCTGCATTATAAACTTCTGTGAAGCACTTGGTGGGTCAAAGTGCTCACCACACCTCTAGATAAGTTCCTTAGGGGGTCTACCTTCCAAAATGGTGTCACTTGTGGGGGGTTTCAATGTTTAGGCACATCAGGGGCTCTCCAAACGCAACATGGTGTCCCATCTCGATTCCAGTCAATTTTGCATTGAAAAGTCAAATGGCGCTCCTTCGCTTCCGAGCACTGTCATGTGCCCAAACAGTGGTTTACCCCCACATATGGGGTATCGGTGTACTCAGGACAAATTGTACAACAACTTTTGTCGTCCATTTGCTCCTGTTACCCTTGGTAAAATAAAACAAATTGGTGCTGAAGTAAATTTATGATAAAAAAAAGTTAAACATTAGACTCGAACAAAGAAGACCCAGGAAAACATACTCAGAAGGGAGGTAAGAACATTTCTAAAACAATCCACAGCGAGGAGATTGGAACAAAACAAAATCCTCTAAACTGCATGCTCGCAAACGCCAGAAGCCTGACAAACAAGATGGAAGAACTAGAAGCAGAAATATCTACAGGTAACTTTGACATAGTGGGAATAACCGAGACATGGTTAGATGAAAGCTATGACTGGGCAGTTAACTTACAGGGTTACAGTCTGTTTAGAAAGGATCGTAAAAATCGGAGAGGAGGAGGGGTTTGTCTCTATGTAAAGTCTTGTCTAAAGTCCACTTTAAGGGAGGATATTAGCGAAGGAAATGAGGATGTCGAGTCCATATGGGTCGAAATTCATGGAGGGAAAAATGGTAACAAAATTCTCATTGGGGTCTGTTACAAACCCCCAAATATAACAGAAATCATGGAAAGTCGACTTCTAAAGCAGATAGATGAAGCTGCAACCCATAATGAGGTCCTGGTTATGGGGGACTTTAACTACCCAGATATTAACTGGGAAACAGAAACCTGTGAAACCCATAAAGGCAACAGGTTTCTGCTAATAACCAAGAAAAATTATCTTTCACAATTGGGGCAGAATCCAACCAGAGGAGCAGCACTTTTAGACCTAATACTATCTAATAGACCTGACAGAATAACAAATCTGCAGGTGGTCGGGCATCTAGGAAATAGCGACCACAATATTGTACAGTTTCACCTGTCTTTCACTAGGGGGACTTGTCAGGGAGTCACAAAAACACTGAACTTTAGGAAGGCAAAGTTTGACTAGCTTAGAGATGCCCTAATCTGGTAGACTGGGACAATATCCTCAGAAATAAGAATACAGATATTAAATGAAAAATGTTTAAGAACATCCTAAATAGGCACTGTAAGCGGTTTATACCTTGTGGGAATAAAAGGACTAGAAATAGGAAAAACCCAATGTGGCTAAACAAAGAAGTAAGGCAATTAACAGTAAAAAGAAAGCATTTGCACTATTAAAGCAGGATGGCACCATTGAAGCTCTAAAAAACTATAGGGAGAAAAATACTTTATCTAAAAAACTAATTAAAGCTGCCAAAAAGGAAACAGAGAAGCACATTGCTAAGGAGAGTAAAACTAATCCCAAACTGTTCTTCAACTATATCAATAGTAAAAGAATAAAAACTGAAAATGTAGGCCCCTTAAAAAATAGTGAGGAAAGAATGGTTGTAGATGACGAGGAAAAAGCTAACATATTAAACACCTTCTTCTCCACGGTATTCACGGTGGAAAATGAAATGCTAGGTGAAATCCCAAGAAACAATGAAAACCCTATATTAAGGGTCACCAATCTAACCCAAGAAGAGGTGAGAAACCGGCTAAATAAGATCAAAATAGATAAATCTCCGGGTCCGGATGGCATACACCCACGAGTACTGAGAGAACTAAGTAATGTAATAGATAAACCATTATTTCTTATTTTTAGGGACTCTATAGCGACGGGGTCTGTTCCGCAGGACTGGCGCATAGCAAATGTCGTGCCAATATTCAAAAAGGGCTCTAAAAGTGAACCTGGAAATTATAGGCCAGTAAGTCTAACCTCTATTGTTGGTAAAATATTTGAAGGGTTTCTGAGGGATGTTATTCTGGATTATCTCAATGAGAATAACTGTTTAACTCCATATCAACATGGGTTTATGAGAAATCGCTCCTGTCAAACCAATCTAATCAGTTTTTATGAAGAGGTAAGCTATAAGCTGGACAACGAGTCATTGGACGTGGTATATCTCGATTTTTCCAAAGCGTTTGATACCGTGCCGCACAAGAGGTTGGTACACAAAATGAGAATGCTTGGTCTGGGGGAAAATGTGTGTAAATGGGTTAGTAACTGGCTTAGTGATAGAAAGCAGAGGGTGGTTATAAATGGTATAGTCTCTAACTGGGTCGCTGTGACCAGTGGGGTACCGCAGGGGTCGGTATTGGGACCTGTGCTCTTCAACATATTCATTAATGATCTGGTAGAAGGTTTACACAGTAAAATATCGATATTTGCAGATGATACAAAGCTATGTAAAGCAGTTAATACAAGAGAAGATAGTATTCTGCTACAGATGGATCTGATAGGTTGGAAACTTGGGCTGAAAGGTGGCAGATGAGGTTTAACAATGATAAATGTAAGGTTATACACATGGGAAGAAGGAATCAATATCACCATTACACACTGAACGGGAAACCACTGGGTAAATCTGACAGGGAGAAGGACTTGGGGATCCTAGTTAATGATAAACTTACCTGGAGCAGCCAGTGCCAGGCAGCAGCTGTCAAGGCAAACAGGATCATGGGGTGCATTAAAAGAGGTCTGGATACACATGATGAGAGCATTATACTGCCTCTGTACAAATCCCTAGTTAGACCGCACATGGAGTACTGTGTCCAGTTTTGGGCACCGGTGCTCAGGAAGGATATAATGGAACTAGAGAGAGTACAAAGGAGGGCAACAAAATTAATAAAGGGGATGGGAGAACTACAATACCTAGATAGATTAGCGAAATTAGGATTATTTAGTCTAGAAAAAAGACGACTGAGGGGCGATCTAATAAAGATGTATAAGTATATAAGGGGACAATACAAATATCTCCCTGAGGATTTGTTTATACCAAGGAAGGTGACGGGCACAAGGGGGCATTCTTTGCGTCTGGAGGAGAAAAGGTTTTTCCACCAACATAGAAGAGGATTCTTTACTGTTAGGGCAGTGAGAATCTGGAATTGCTTGCCTGAGGAGGTGGTGATGGCGAACTCAGTCGAGGGGTTCAAGAGAGGCCTGGATGTCTTCCTGGAGCAGAACAATATTGTATCATACAATTATTAGGTTCTGTAGAAGCATGTAAATCTGGGGATTTATTATGATGGAATATAGGCTGAACTGGATGGACAAATGTCTTTTTTCGGCCTTACTAACTATGTTACTATGTTACTATGTAAATGTTCATTTTTATTTAAACATTCCAAAAATTCCTGTGAAGCACCATAAGGGTTAATAAACTTCTTGAATATGGTTTTGAGCACCTTGAGGAGTGCAGTTTTTAGAATGGTGTCACACTTGGGTATTTTCTATCATATAGACCCCTCAAAATGACTTCAAATGAGATGTGGTCCCTAAAAAAAAATGGTGTTGTAAAAACGAGAAATTGCTGGTCAACTTTTAACCCTTATAACTCCCTAACAAAAAAAAATTTTGGTTCCAAAATTGTGCTGATGTAAAGCAGGCATGTGGGAAATGTTACTTATTAAGTACTTTGTGTGACATATCTCTGTGATTTAATTGCATAAAAATTCAAAGTTGGAAAATTGCAAAATTTTTATAATTTTCGCCAAATTTCCGTTTTTTTTCACAAATAAACGCAGGTACTATCAAAGAATTTTTACCACTATCATGAAGTACAATATGTCACGAGAAAACAATGTCAGAATCACTGGGATCCGTTGAAGCGTTCCAGAGTTATAACCTCATAAAGGGACAGTGGTCAGAATTGTAAAAATTGGCCCGGTCATTAACGTGCAAACCACCCTTGGGGGTAAAGGGGTTAATGTCAAAGCTAATTTTTGCAATTCTGACCACTGTCTATTTATGAGGTTATAGCTCTGTAACGCATCAACGTATCCCACTAATTCTGAGACTGTGGTTTTGTGACATATTGTACTTCATGTTAGTTGTAAAATTTCTTTGATATGACTTGTGTTTATTTGTGAAAAAAACAGAAATTTTCCAAGAATTTTGAAAATTTTGCAATTTTCAAACTTTCTTTTTCGCCTAAATCAGAGAGTGGTGTCACACAAAATAGTTAATAAATAACATTTCCCACATGTCATCAGCACAATTTTGGAAACATTATTTTTTTGTTAGGTCGTTATAAGGGACAAAAGTTGACCAGCGATTTCTCATTTTTCCAACAAAAATTTACAAAACCATTTTTTTAGGGATCACCTCACATTTGAAGTGAGTTTGGAGGGGCAATATAACAGAAAATACCCAAAAGTGACGCCATTCTAAAAACTGCACACCTCAAGGTGCTCACAACCACATTCAATACGTTTATTAACCTTTCAGTTGCTTCACGAGAGCTAAAGAAAGCAATGTGGAAGGAAAAAAATGAACATTTTACTTTTTTCACAAAAAATTTAATTTGGAACAATTTTTTTTTATTTTCACAAGGGTATTAGGAAAAAATGAACCACAAAATTTGTTGTGCAATATCTCCGGAGTATGTTGATACCCTGTATGTGGGGGAAAGTCACAGTTTGGGTGCATGGCAGGGCTCAGAAGGGAGGGAGCACTGTTTGACTTTTTTAACTTAAAATTGGCTGGAATCAATGGTGGGTGCCATGCCGCATTTGGAGACCCGCTGATGTACCTAAACAGTGGTAGCCCCCCAATTCTAACTCCAACGCTAAACCCAACACACTCCTAACCCTAGTCCCAATTCTAACCATAACCCTAACCACAACCCTAACCCCAGTCCAACCTTAACCCTAGCCCCAACCCGATCACATCAGAGGAGAGAGAAATTAAATGGGAAATCTGCCTTTTTCTTATTTTTTGCGATCACCGTTATTTGGTGAATAACAACGATTGCAACACTGGGGTCGGTAAAAACCGACCTGAATCATGTTCTCTGGGGTCTCAACTACCCCCGGTAGCCAAGACCCCAGAGAATTTCTGACGCTGGGGGGGCTCTATACAATTATTTCCCAGCGCTGTTAAAAAGCGGTGCTGAGGCATAAGTACCCTTAACTGCCGCCATTAAAAGGCATATAGACGGTCGTTAAGGGGTTAAATAATAAAAAAATATGGCGTGGGGACCTCTCTATTCTCGATACAGCCTTACTGAAGCTGACAGCTAAGGGTTGCAGCCACCAGCTGTGAGTTTTGCTTGGCTGGTTATCAAAAATATAGGGGGACATGTTTTAAAAAAAAAAAAAAAAATATTTATGTAGAGTGCAGGCGCCGGCTGAAGAATACTCCTATGCGCCGCTCCTGCTCTCACTGCTATTTGCAGCAGCAGGCGTTGGCTGATGGGAGCTGTAGTCACCACCACCACACCAGAGCTGACACCAGTGACTGGAGGTAAACTTTATACCTCCGATCACAGCTGCGCACTCACGCTGTCTGTTGACATCGTGGGAACCGCGGCTGCCTGACAGGCGGTGATGATTTTACCGCTGTTCAGAAGCGATGTTTGCCACACTGTCATGTACATGACAGCGTGGCAAACACTGGATGTTCAGGCCCCCCATTCAAGTGAATGGGGTCCGGGTACTGCTCTGGTTCCCCAACCTGAACTTTTTGTAACTGTTCGGCCGAACCCGAACATCCAGTTGTCCGCCCATCTCTAGTGGCCACTAAAGCCAATCACTGGGCTCAGCGGTACTGCCAAGCTTGTCAGCTCAAAATGGCTGAGCCTAGAGATTGTGTGCAGCGCTTATATGAGCTGTAGTTAATGACGTCAGAACTGCAGCCTGTCAAAGATCAGAGCAGCAATGGAGCTGCAGTTCTTGACTTTACAGAGGATGAGTATAACCGGGTTTGTACCTTTATGTGTCCATAAATAATAAACATAAAAAGTCGAGAGGTCGAGGAGAAAGTAATCATTCTAGTATGCCAAATCCTAACAGCGTGAAATATACGCACTGACAGGATTCGGTTCTGCTTTGCTGGTTTCTGTGGTCATCATGTGACCACTCAAATGTGATTTTTCATACTTTATGGTAATGTACCAACTTGGTTCTCTCACTGAAGCAGGGGCTGTAGTTTTTCACTGAACATTGAGAGAATTAGGAAGAGAAATTAGTCGTCAGCTGACTGTAAGTGTGCAAAACGGAGCTCTTGTAGGACGGCTCGGCATGCTCGAGTGCTGCGCCAATCACTTCTTATGGTTTATGGGGCTGCTGAGTGCTGTGCTTGACTATTTTTGCAGCCCCATAGAGAATGAATGGTGCGACGGTCGGGCTGAATAGAGAATTGACCCCAACCCAATTGACACTTTTGGGATGAACTAGAGAGAACATGGCCTTCTCATCTGTGACTTATCAACTGCTCTTCTAGATGTATGGGGAAATGTTCCCACAGACACAACCCCAAATCTTGTAGGAAGCCTCCTCAGAAGAGTGGAGGCTGCTCTATCTGCACAGTGGGGGGCAGCCATATTAATGCCTGTGGGGTTAGTATGGGATGGAGCAGCTCCTGTAGTGGGGATTCAGTGTATGTCACCGAGCACTGACACTGGGATAGTGGGGCTGACTGCTGCTGCCCACAGAGGTGACCCAGTGTGGGGCTGACTGCTGCTGCCCACAGAGGTGACCCAGTGTGGGGCTGACTGCTGCTGCCCACAGAGGTGACCCAGTGTGGGGCTGACTGCTGCTGCTCACAGAGGTGACCCAGTGTGGGGCTGACTGCTGCTGCCCGCAGAGGTGACCCAGTGTGGGGCTGACTGCTGCTGCCCACAGAGGTGACCCAGTGTGGGGCTGACTGCTGCTGCCCACAGAGGTGACCCAGTGTGGGGCTGACTGCTGCTGCCCACAGAGGTGACCCAGTGTGGGGCTGACTGCTGCTGCCCACGGAGGTGACCCAGTGTGGGGCTGACTGCTGCTGCCCACAGAGGTGACCCAGTGTGGGACTGACTGCTGCTGCCCGCAGAGGTGACCCAGTGAGGGGCTGACTGCTGCTGCCCACAGAGGTGACCCAGTGAGGGGCTGACTGCTGCTGCCCACAGAGGTGACCCAGGGTGGGGCTGACTGCTGCTGCCCACAGAGGTGACCCAGTGTGGGGCTGAATGCTGCTGTCCACAGAGGTGACCCAGTGTGAGGCTGACTGCTGCTGCCCACAGAGGTGACCCAGTGTGGGGCTGACTGCTGCTGCCCACAGAGGTGACCCAGTGTGGGGCTGACTGCTGCTGCCCACAGAGGTGACCCAGGGTGGGGCTGACTGCTGCTGCCCACAGAGGTGACCCAGGGTGGGGCTGACTGCTGCTGCCCACAGAGGTGACCCAGTGTGGGGCTGACTGCTGCTGCCCACAGAGGTGACCCAGTGTGGGGCTGACTGCTGCTGCCCACAGAGGTGACCCAGTGTGGGGCTGACTGCTTCTGCCCACAGAGGTGACCCAGTGTGGGGCAGACTGCTGCTGCCCACAGAGGTGACCCAGTGTGGGGCTGACTGCTGCTGCCCACAGAGGTGACCCAGTGTGGGGCTGACTGCTTCTGCCCACATAGGTGACCCAGTGTGGGGCAGACTGCTGCTGCCCACAGAGGTGACCCAGTGTGGGGCTGACTGCTGCTGCCCACAGAGGTGACCCAGTGTGGGGCTGACTGCTGCTGCCCACAGAGGTGACCCAGTGTGGGGCTGATTGCTGCTGCCCTCAGAGGTGACCCAGTGTGGGGCAGACTGCTGCTGCCCACAGAGGTCACCCAGTGTGGGGCTGACTGCTGCCCAAAGAGGTGACCCAGTGTGGGGCTGACTGCTGCTGCCCACAGAGGTGACCCAGTGTGGGGCTGACTGCTGCTGCCCGCAGAGGTGACCCAGTGTGGGGCTGACTGCTGTTGCCCACAGAGGTGACCCAGTGTGGGGCTGACTGCTGCTGCCCACAGAGGTGACCCAGTGTGGGGCTGACTGCTTCTGCCCACATAGGTGACCCAGTGTGGGGCAGACTGCTGCTGCCCACAGAGGTGACCCAGCGTGGGGCTGACTGCTGCTGCCCACAGAGGTGACCCGGTGTGGGACTGACTGCTGCTGCCCACAGAGGTGACCCAGTGTGGGGCTGACTGCTGCTGCCCACGGAGGTGACCCATCATACACTGCACCCAGCCTGGGGGGCATCAGCTCTGTCCGGGAGATGTGGCAGGATCGCCAGGCTGCAGCTTGGGGAGAAGCCTCCATTCAGGCTGTGCTCGCTGGCATCTCTGCGGCCAGTGCAGGGGAGGAAGAGAAGGGTCTGTTGACGTCTCAGGGGGAGGTGTCAGTCAGGCCTGTATTAGATGTTTGGGAGGCTAGAGGGGGAAAGCAGAGCTCTGTGAGCCCGGAGTCACTGCCTCTGCCCCTCTTCCTCCCCTCCACTAGTTCTCTGACTGTAGGACTCTGCCCCCTCCCTCCTGCGCCAGCTCTCCGGCTCCACACAAGAACTTTCTCCTCCTGCCGTCCGGCTGCAGCTCCCCGCTCCTTAAAGGGCTAGTCCGCTAATTTACCTGCTAGTAACGCGCAGACTGGGAAGGCGTGAAGCAGCGCACCTTCCCTCATTAGTAGAAGTAACTGTATGACAAGTGTCCTTACAGGACTGCCCCATAGATGAGCAGCGCCAGGGTCCGAGGACACGTGCACCGACACCTCCATAGAGAAGAGCGGTCCTCAGGAGGAGAACGGCCCCGGCAGCAGCATCTGACCGCAGCACCCGCACTCATCCCGACCCCCATGGCTCTGCTGCCACTCTGCCTACTGCTAGCTGTGGCTGTGATGGAGGGCAAGACTTCAGCTCCACCGGTAATGCCAGCTGCCTGCCATGTTATCTGTCTGTCTGTCCCTTATCTATCTATCTATCTATCTATCTATCTATCTATCTATCTATCTATCTATCTAATATCTATCCCATATCTATCATCTATCTATTTCTATCTATCTATCATCTATCTATCTATCTATCTATCTATCTATCTATCTATCTATCTATCTATCTATCCCATATCTATCTATCTATCTATCTATCTATCCCATATCTATCTATCTATCTATCTATCTATCTATCTATCTATCTATCTATCCCATATCTATCTATCTATCTATCTATCTATCTATCTATCTATCTATCTATCTATCTATCCCATATCTATCTATCTATCTATCTATCTATCTATCTATCCCATATCTATCTATCTATCTATCTATCTATCTATCTATCTATCTATCCCATATCTATCTATCTATCTATCTATCTATCTATCTATCTATCTATCTATCTATCCCATATCTATCTATCTATCTATCTATCTATCTATCAATCTATCTAATATCTATCCCATATCTATCTATCTATCTATCTATCTATTAATTCTATCTCATATCTATCTATCTCTCGATCTCATAAAGGCTATTTTCCTTTCTTTCTTTCTTTCTTTCTTCCTTCCTTCCTTCCTTCCTTCCTTCCTTCCTTCCTTCCTTCCTTTCTTTCTTTCTTTCTTTCTTTCTCTCTTCCTTCCTCTCTCACTTTCCGCTGTGATGGGCTTTCATATTAACACTATGTCCAGCAGAGGATTTCTGTATAAAGGGACCAGTGCTATGCTTAAATATAACATGTGGCAGTGGCTACACGTGTCACTATAAAGAGGTTCTCGGCTGCCTGACAGATCCAGGCTAAAGGCTCCCGCTCCATGAGTTCTGCTGTACTTACATCCAGGGTGTAGTTGATTTTTCCAATAGAAGCCTGAAGCGCTCACTAGAAATCATTAATTAACTTTAGGACCTTTGGCAACTGGACTGTTGGCAGGATTACTGATTTCCTCCATGGGGGGCGCTGTGTTTAGCGTATACTCAAATCCTTTGGACTGTAGATGGCAACACAGATGTGTATTCAGCGATGGTTGCCTGGAGCAGTTTGGGGTTTTCTCCCCAACACAAACTATGCAGTGTACTTTAATGTGAAGTGTCCACGACATCTAAATTAAATGAATGTTCTTTTCTTTTTCTTTATACCCAGGCTGGCACCGAAGGAAACACTTGGATAGGTAAGTTTATAACATGGCAAGCTATTGTAAAAAGCTGCATTTCTGATAAATTATTACTGATGATGGCTATGAACATGAAGGGGCTGTGACCATACAGTGACGGAAATAAGTATTTGATCCCTCGCTGATTTTGTAAGTTTGCCGATTGACAAAGACATGAACAGTCTTTCATTTTAAGGGTGGGTTAATTTTAACATTGTGAGATAGAATATCAAAAATAAAATCCAGAAAATCACAACTGTATAAATTATATAAATTAAGTATTTGATCCCTGTGGCAAACAAGACTTAATACTTGGTGACAAAACCATTGCTGGCAAGCACAGCAGTCAGACGTTTTTTGTAGTTGATGATGAGGTTTGCGCACAGGAGGAATTTTGGTCCACTCCTCTTTGCAGATCATCTCTAAATCATTAAGATTTTGAGGCTGTCGCTTTGCAGCTCGGAACTTCACCTCCCTCCATAAGTTTTCTATGGGATTAAGGTCTGGAGACTGGCTAGGCCACTCCATGACGTTAATGTGCTTCTTATTGAGCCACTCCTTTGTTGCCTTGGCTGTATGTTTTTGGTCATTATCTTGCTGGAAGACCCAGCCATGACCCATTTTTAATGTCCTGACAGAAGGAAGGAGGTTGTCACTCAGGATTTTACGGTACATAGCTCCATCCATGCTCCCATTGATGCGGTGAAGTAGTCCTGTGCCCTTAGCAGATAAACACCCCAAAACAATGTTTCCACCTCCATGCTTGACAGTGAGGATGGTGTTCTTTGGGTCATAGGCAGCATTTCTCTTCCTTCAAACACGGTGTGTTGAGTTAATGTCAAAGAGCTCAATTTTTGTCTCATCTGACAACAGCACCTTCTCCCAATCTCTCACAGAATCATCTAGGTGTTCATTGGCAAACTTCAGACGGGCCTGCACATGTGCCTTCTTGAGCAGGAGGACCTTGTGAGCACTGCAGGATTTTAAACCTTTACGGCGTAATGTGTTACCAATGGTTTCCTTGGGGACTGTGGTCCCAGCTGCCTTGAGATCATTAACAAGTTCCCCCCGTGTAGTTTTAGGCTGTTCTCTCTCCATCCTCATAATGAAGGATACCCCACGAGGTGAGATTTTGCATGGTGTCTCAGATCGATGTCGATTGACAGTCATTTTGTATTTCTTACATTTTCTTACTATTGCAACAACAGTTGTTTCCTTCTCACCCAGCATCTTACTTATGGGTTTGTAGCCTATTCCAGCTTTGTATAGGTCTATGATCTTGTCCCTGACATCGTTATACAGCTCTTTGGTCTTGCCCATGTTGTAGAGGTTAGAGTCTGACCAGAGGCGTAGCTAGGGTTTTGGTCCGGGGGAGCGAAGCTTCTGAGTGGGCCCCTAACCAGGTAACCTTGATTACAACTCGGTGACGCTTCCTAATAGTGGAGGAGAACCTCAGCAGATGACCGCGCTGTTACTGAAGATAATCTCTATATAAAGACCAATATGGATATTACCGCCATATGGTCAGTGGTAGATACCAGTCCTACAGAACATGTAAGATCACAGCACAGTTACAGATAATGTCTTACCGCTGACGATCTTTCTGATGGAATCGTTCACTTTTCCCATCTTTTCCATCTGGCCCAGACCAACATGACAACTTCTTCCAGCCACGACTAGTCTGCAGAGAATACAACAAAGACAAGTTTCACTTCTCATATTCCAGCCCCATCACCATCTATTCCCAACCTGCACAAACTCATCATCCTGCTGATACCCCAATACTGAGCCGCTGCTGCCGTATGTGTCCCTATTACTGCACCTGATACCCCAATACTGAGCCGCTGCTGCTGTATGTGTCCCTATTACTGCCCCTGGTACCCCAATACTGAGCCGCTGCTGCCGTATGTGTCCCTATTACCGCCCCTGATATCCCAATACTGTGTGGTTCTCTGTGCCCTCTAAATTCTAAAGTAACCCTCTATAATATAGTAATGCCGGGTGCAAGTGCCCTAGAAAACAGCGCCCACATTTTGCCCCCTGGAAAGTAATATTGCCCTGTGTGCCCCTTTGATAGTCACAGTAACCTGAGTTCCCCTATAACAATAAGTGCTCACTTTACATTTAATAATGTTCCGAGTCTCCCCCCTGTACAGCTCCGCTATACACAGTATGATGCTCTCTTATACACAGTATACTGACCCCTTAGTAGCCTCCAAACTGTTTGATGGCTCCAACACTGTATGATGGCCCCTTCACTGTAATCTCCACACTGTATGATGGCCCCTATAGATAACCTCCATATAGTATAATGTGCCAGATATTTCTCAATATAATACAAGGCAGCTCCCCATAGGCAGACCCTGTAGTATAAGGCAGCACCCCCCATAGGCAGATCCTATATATAAGGCAGCACCCCCCATTGGCAGATCCTGTATATAAGGCAGCACCCCCCATAGGCAGATCCTGTATATAGGGCAGCACCCCCATATGCAGATCCTGTATATAAGGCAGCACCCCCCCCCATAGGCAGATCCTGTAAATAAGGCAGCAACCCCCATAGGCAGATCCTATATATAAGGCAGCACCCCCCATTGGCAGATCCTGTATATAAGGCAGCACCCCCCATAGGCAGATCCTGTATATAGGGCAGCACCCCCATATGCAGATCCTGTATATAAGGCAGCACCCCCCCCATAGGCAGATCCTGTAAATAAGGCAGCAACCCCCATAGGCAGATCCTGTATATAAGGCAGCACCCCCCATAGGCAGATCCTGTATATAAGGCAGCACCCCCATAGGCAGATCCTGTATATAATGCAGCACCCCCCATAGGCAGATCCTATATATAAGGCAGCACCCCCTCCTATAGGCAGATCCAGTACATAAGGCAGCACTCCCCCATAGGCAGATCCTGTATGTAAGGCAGCACCCCCTCCCCATAGGAAGATCCTGTATATAAGGCAGCACCCCCCATAGGCAGATCCTATATATAAGGCAGCACCCCCCATAGGCAGATCCTATATATAAGGCAGCACCCCCCATAGGCAGATCCTGTATATAAGGCAGCACCCCCCATAGACAGATCCTATATATAAGGCAGCACCCCTCCCATAGGCAGATCAAGTCTATAAGGCATCACCCCCCATAGACAGATCCTATATATAAGGCAGCACCCCTCCCATAGGCAGATCCAGTATATAAGGCATCACCCCCCATAGGCAGATCCAGTATATAAGACAGCACCCCCCATAGGCAGATCCTGTATATAAGGCAGCACCCCCCATAGGCAGATCCTGTATATAAGGCAGCACCCCCATAGGCAGATCCTATATATAAGGCAGCACCCCCTCCCATAGGCAGATCCTGTATATAAGGCAGCCCCCCCATAGGCAGATCCTGTATACAAGGCAGCACCCCCCATAGGCAGATCCTGTATATATGGTAGTACCCCCCATAGGCAGATCCTGTATATAAGGCAGCACCCCCCCCCCAAAGGCAGATCCTGTATATAAGGCAGCACCCCCCCATAGGCAGATCCTGTGTATAAGGCAGCACCCGCTCCCCATAGGCAGATCCTGTATATAAGGCAGCACCCCCCATAGGCAGATCCTGTATATAAGGCAGCACCCCCTCCCCATAGGCAGAACCTATATATAAGGCAGCACCCCCTCCCCATAGGCAGAACCTATATATAAGGCAGCACCCCCCCATAGGCAGATCCAGTATATAAGACAGCACCCCCATAAAAAAGCAATAAATACTCACCTCTCTTTTTCCTTGTTTCAACGGCGCTCCCTGCTCCCGCTCATCTCCTGACAGTGGGCGCCGGGCGGTGACATCATCGCGCCCGCTGTCAGGTCAGACGATATGGGGGATAATGGGAGAAGGAGCGCAGCGCAGTGCTCCTTCCCTCATCGCCGCTGTCACCTATATCTGCTAGATGCCGATACAGCTGACCATTCGATGACGGGCGGGGGGCCCACTGCTGGCATCGGGCCTCCCCCCGCCTGCTCAGGGGCCCCATAGCGACAGAGCAGGGAGATTGATTCTCCCTGCTCTTCTTCACAATGTAACTGTATCAGCGCGCTGCACGCGCCGATACAGCTACAGTAGCGTAGCTCCGGGTGGGCCCCCACACCCTCTGCCCCCCCGGTAGCTACGCTACTGAGTCTGACTGATAAATTTAGTCTGTGGACAGGAGTGTTTTATAAAGGTGACTATGTAAGACGGCTGCAGGTAACAAGTTGATTAGGAACATCTAACTGCTTTGTAGGAGCCAGAACTCTTGTTTGGTAGGGGATCAAATACTTATTTCTCACTGCAAAATGCAAATTTATGCAATTTATGCAATGTGATTTTCTGGATTTTATTTTTTATATTCTATCTCTCATTGTTAAAATTAACCCACCCTTAAAATTATAGACTGTTCATGTCTTTGTCAGTGAGCAACCTTACAAAATATTTAAAAAAAAGCAAAAACACAAAATTGAGCTTGGATTAAGTTGCTATACATGCAGCACATACGCATGTTCACATTGGCCATAAAGCGTACAAAACCTACAAGAAGCAAAATAAATAAAAAACCCTGCTGTAATTAAATAAGCAAAAAGCAAAAGTGCATCTAAATAACTCAGGGTTCGTAGTAATACTGTTTTTGATCAAAAATAGCATAAAAGCAATCCCACCATCGTCAAGGTGCCCTGATCGGGACGGTCTTACACTGTCTAAAGGCCCCTTCACATTAAGCGACGCTGCAGCGATACCGACAACGATCCGGATCGCTGCAGCGTCGCTGTTTGGTCGCTGGAGAGCTGTCACACAGACAGCTCTCCAGCGACCAATGATGCCGGTAACCAGGGTAAACATCGGGTAACTAAGCGCAGGGCCGCGCTTAGTAACCCGATGTTTACCCTGGTTACCAGCGTAAAAGTAAAAAAAACAAACAGTACATACTTACCTACCGCTGTCTGTCCCCGGCGCTCTGCTTCTCTGTACTCCTCCTGTACTGGCTGTGAGCACAGCGGCCGGAAAGCAGAGCGGTGACGTCCTGTTTGTACTGTTTGTTTTTTTTTACTTTTACGCTGGTAACCAGGGTAAACATCGGGTTACTAAGCGCGGCCCTGCGCTTAGTAACCCGATGTTTACCCTGGTTACCAGTGAAGACATTGCTGGAACGGTGTCACACACGCCGATCCAGCGATGTCTACGGGAGATCCAGCGACGAAATAAAGTTCTGGACTTTGTTCAGCGACCAACGATCTCCCAGCAGGGGCCTGATCGTTGGTCGCTGTCACACATAACGATTTCCTTAACGATATCGTTGCTACGTCACAAAAAGCAACGATATCGTTAACGATATCGTTATGTGTGAAGGTACCTTTATATTAAAAACCTTACCATGTGTCAGAGTTGAACTCAGTGTGTGAGTAAGTAAGGGCAGACAAAAGCTTTTCTGAGCTTTTCTTATTACTAAGAACCCGGAGTTATTTAGATGCACTTTTGCTTTTGCTTATTTAGTTACAGCAGGGTTTTTTGCTCATCTTGTTTCTTGTAAACTTACAAAATCAGCAAGGGATTAAATAATTATTTCCTTCATTGGATATGTGGCTATGACCATGAAGGTGGCTATGAACATGCCATTTCTGTTATTTTTCTGACTCCTCCACAAGCATGCATGCTCTGCTGATCTGAGCATGCATGATTATTTCCATATCGCTGGCGCTGACTTCGGGATATCCTTACTATTATTAAGTGTAGCTTTGCTATTGAGACCACCTCCTGCTGGGGGCAGAACGGTTTTGCAGCAATATACATGGAACGATTGTGTCTGTATATATATGTTGAACCTTATGTTATTATTAACCCCTTCACGACATGCCCCGTACTAGTACGGCACATGTTGTGTCTCCCCCTTTGATGTGGGCTCCGGCGGTAAGCCCACATCAAAGTCGAGACATGTCAGCTATTTTGTACAGCTGACATGTGCCTGCAATAGCGGCGGGTGAAATCGCGATTCATCCCCCGCTATTAACCTGCTAAATGCCGCTGTCAAACGCTTTCAGCGGCATTTAACTACTGCTTCCGGCTGCGCGGCCGGAAATGAGCGCATCACATGATCGGGGTCGGCGATGCGTCAGGATGGTAACCATAGAGGTCCTTGAGACCTCTATGGTTACTGATGCGGGCCTGCTCTGAGCGCCACCCTGTGGTCGGCGCTCATAGCACACCTGCATTTCAGCTACATAGCAGCGATCTGATGATAGCTGCTATGTAGCTGAGCCGATCAAGTTGTGCCAGCTTCTAGCCTCCCATGGAGGCTATTAAAGCATGGCAAAAGTAAAAAAGATAAATAAATGTAAAATATGAAAAAAAAAAAAAATAAATAAAAGTTTAAATCACCCCCCTTTCGCCCCATTCAAAATAAAACAATAAAAAAAAAATCAAATCTACACATATTTGTATCGCCGCGTTCAGAATCGCCCGATCTATCAATAAAAAAAGCATTAACCTGATCGCTAAACAGCGTAGCGAGAAAAAAATTCGAAATGCCAGAATTACGTTTTTTTGGTTGCTGCAACATTGCATTAAAATGCAATAACGGGCGATCAAAAGAACGTATCTGCACAAACGTGGTATCATTAAAAACGTCAGCTCGGCACGCAAAAAATAAGCCCTCAACCAACCCCAGATCACAGAAAATGGAGACGCTACGGGTATCGGAAAATGGTGCAATTGTTTAGGCAAAGTTTTGAATTTTTTTTCACCACTTAGATAAAAAATAACCTAGACATGTTAGGTGTCTATGAACTCGTAATGACCTGGAGAATCGTATTAGCAGGTCAGTTCTAGCATTTAGTGAACCTAGCAAAAAAGTCAAACAAAAAACAAGTGTGGGTTTCACCACACTTGGAATTTTTCCCCGTTTTATAGTACAAGACATGGTAAAACCAATGGTGTCGTTCAAAAGGACAACTCGTCCCGCAAAAAATAAGCCCTCACATGATCATATTGATGGAAAAATAAAAAAGTTATGGCTCTGGGAAGGAGGGGAGCGAAAAACGAAAACGCAAAAGCGAAAATGGGCCGCGGCATGAAGGGGTTAATATTATTATAATAGTTTCATTACTGTAAGGCGGCTGCCGTCACACTAGCTGTATTTGGTCAGTATTTTACATCAGTATTTGTAAGCCAAAACCAGGAGTGGGTGATAAATGCAGAAGTGGTGCATATGTTTCTATTATACTTTTCCTCTATTTGTTCCACTCCTGGTTTTGGCTTACAAATACTGATGTAAAATATAACAAACAGCACGTGCTGTAGAAAAAATCTATTCAGTTACCTGGTCCAAGATGGTATCTCCCGGCGTGGCACCTTCCCTGACGAAGGAGCCTCGGCTCCGAAACGCGCGTCGGGTTTCAGACGTGTGGGCCATCCATCAGAAACCCGGGAGATACCATCTTGGACCAGGTAACTGAATAGATTTTTTCTACAGCACGTGCTGTTTGTTATATGGGTCATATTGCCATCATTCCTGGCTTCCCCCTTGATGGTCTCTGTTATTCATGCAGTTATGGCTGCGTTTAGTTTGTTTACTTTCCCCGGACATCCGCATTAGTGCACTTGCACTCCTTATATATATACTGATATTGTAGCCTCCCCCTAATGGGGCATATATGCTGTTTGTGGGGTATTTCGGGGAATCATATTGGAATACTAGGTTCATCGCAGCCATCCTGCTTTTATGGTGTCTACTCCCCATACTTACATCTTTATAGTTAGGGAGTTGATGTTGGGCCTGTACGTTTTGTCTGTACATGGTAGTTTCGTGTCGTGACCTATACTATTCCCACATCTGTGTTCCATTTTGTCCGTACATTTTTAATGATTGTATTTAATAAAGAGTTGTTTTTATTGTTTATAGTTTTTTGCCGTATGGTCGTTTTTCTTGTGGTCTCCACATTTCTCCTATATTATCCTTTTTTCGACTGGTGTGTGAATAGTCCGGCAAGTGAGTAGCAGCAAAGTGTTGAATAATTTGGACTCACAATATGCTACTTTATAGTACCGCCATTTTGATATGTTATATGGTAATGTGCATACTAGGAGGCACTGGGGAGGTTAATATATTTTTCGAGTATAAGAGGAAACCAGTATGGACGACACAAAAACTCCATGACAATGTTATGCTTGGTCAGATTTGAACCAATAAGCTACCATACTGCCTTGAAACAGAAACTCCAACAATGCTCATCATAATTGAGTACATCCGCTTTGAAATGTAAGATTGCATTAAATATCTCACTGTATATAAGAACAGTTTCCAAAATTTTGACAAGACTGAGACTGAGTTTCATAAAACTTTTTTTTTAACCCATAACAAGAAAGTTAGGTTAATAATGTAACTTTCATTACAAAATCCTCAGTTTTACTCACATTAGTTGATGCAAAAATGGGTACACAGCACCAAGTCTTTTAGACATGGAATGAATAAGTTGGCGACATATTGCAACATCTATTTCCATTCTTCATGAATGACTTTTTTTGAGCCTGGATGCTGGATGGAGAGTGATGCTCAACTTGTCTCTTGAGAATTCCCCGTAGTTGATTGATTTGGTTCCGATCAGAGACATACTTGGCCACTTAATCACTTTTACCCTGTTCTTCAGAAATGCAAAAGTGTCCTTAGATGTGTTTTGTATCATTGTCTTGTTGGAAAAGTAGTAAAAATAAGATGCGCATTCAGTTGTCCATAAGGTGCAGGCTGAGCTGGAGAACTCTGATGTATCAAAATAAAAAGGAATCGGCTGCACTCACAAGTGTATTTTGTTTCAAATAAGGCTACTTTAACACTAGCGTCGGAATCTCCCCGTCGCAATGCGTCGGGCAGAGATTCCGACGCTAGCGTTTAACGCACTGCACAACGGAGGCAGCGGATGCATTTCTCCGGCGCATCCGCTGCCCCATTGTGAGGTGCGGGGAGGTGGGGGCGGAGTTCCGGCCGCGCATGCGCGGTCAGAAAAAGCGGTTCGTCAGGAGCAAAAAACGTTACATGTAGTGTTTTTTGCTCCCGACGGTCCGCCAAAGCACGACGCATCCGTCGCACGACGGATGCGACGTGTGGCAATCCGTTGCAATGCGTCGTCAATACAAGTCTATGGGGAAAAAACGCATCCTGCAAGCACTTTTGCAGGATGCGTTTTTTTCTGCAAAACGACGCATTGTGACGGATTGCAGTTAACGCTAGTGTGAAAGTAGCCTAAGTGTCTGTATGTTTTACAAGTACAAAGAGTTATTCACCACAGAAACAAAAATGCAGATCATAAGCATAGAGTAAGTGGAGGTTAAGTTTCGACCCATCTTGGGTCTTTCTCAAACCTCACCAAAAAAAGTGTTAGGAGCTGTATAGGCAGGCAGGCTTTTCATAAGGAGGTTCGCACGGTGTCCCAGCAGGGGCTTGTCCATTTGTATATCGTGTATGTAGTGCTTCCTGTGGTGAATAACTCTTTTGTACATGAAATAAATACTGACACTTTTTTGCAACGAAATACCCTTGTGAGTGCAGCTGATTCCTTTTTATTTTGTTGAAAAAGTATACACCTACCAATGGCATGGAGTGATGGTAACATATTTTCTTTCAATATAGAGCAGAAAATCTGTGAATTCATAATATCATCAATAAAATGTAGGACATTGGCACCACCATATTTCACTGTAGGCACCATGCATTTTTCTATGTACTCCTCACTTTGCAACGCCTTTCAGTTTTGAAGCCAAAAGCATTTATCTGTGTCTCATCACTCCATAGTAAAGCGTCCCGGTAGTCTCCATACTTTCCCGCATAGGCCCTGGCAAATTGTAGGTGGACTTTTTTGTTCATGGGCTTTAGTAGAGGCTTCCTTCACGGATGACACCCATGCATGCCAATCCTCTGCTGTGTACGCTACATTGTGTCATGGAAAACACTCCCCTCCCTCTGATTTGGCTTTCTACTTCTTTAGATAACTACAGTGAACTTTCTTATCTATTTTCTTTAATCAGTCTCATCAGCAGACGCCCCTGTTTAGGTGTTAAGTTTTATAGTCAGCCTGGACATCTCTGTGAGATGTGGAAGTTCCATCTTTGTAAAATTTTTGTACCCCTTTTGCTACAGTATTCTGACTACTATGGAAAGCTTTTCTTGTGTAAATAAATTACTTATAGTCTAAACTTAGGTTTGATCCTTTCATCAGGATTCACTCATTTTTGCAACATGACCTTGAAAGAATTTGTAAGATTACTTTTTGGATGTGCAAAATAAATAATCTTGTTTACAATCAATTACCTACAGTTGTGGGAGTATTTTGTAGTATGGTATCCCATAGAAAATGCTTATTCTGAAAGGAAACTAAAGGTTTTCTGAAAAAATGTTGCAGAACAGTCAATAGTTATATTACAGTTTTTAGTAATTTCTGTCATACCAGTATTTTTAAATTAGGAAGATGGTATGAACGTAGGAAATATCATATGATAGTGACTTCAAAGTACATGTTTCGGTCGTAACTTAGTGACCCAGCCTGGGTGGGGGCACATATAGAGGCACGCTCCTTCGTAAGATTGGGCAAGATCTCAGCAATTTGTCGCTCCAAGGGGCAGAAGAATTCTGCTTATCCTCAGGCATGAGCAGAGCCTTGTACAGGCTGAGTGATTGACTGTAGGCCTGCTCTGCTTATTTTCTTGGATATGACTAACACTTCTTTGACATGGCTTGAGCGATAAGTAGGGTTTTGAGGATACGGACCCCTCAATCAATCCTACTAAACTGGGACTACAACATATCAGATATATTACGATTTAAGGGTCCTTTCCAGAGGCGTAGCTAGGGTTTTGGTTCGGAGGGGCAAAGCTCCTGAGTTGGCACCTAACCAGGTAACCTTGATTACAGCTGGGTGACGCACCCTAATAGTGGAGGAGAACTTCAGCAGATTACCGCACTATTACTGAAAATAATCTCTATGCAAAGACCAACATGTATATTACCGCCATATGGTCAGTGGTAGATACCAGTCCTACAGAACATATAAGAGATCCCAGCACAGTTACAGATAATGACTTACCGCTGACGATCTTTCTGATTGAATCGTTTATTTTTCCCATCTTTTCCATCTGGCCCAGACCGACATGACAACTTTTTCTAGCCAAGACTCGTCTGCAACAAAGACACATTTCACCTCTCATATTCCAGCCATCACCATCTATTCCCAACCTGCACAAACCCCTTATCCTGCTGATACCCAAATACTGAGCCACTGCTGCCGTATATGTCCCTATTACTGCCCCTGATACCCCAAAACTGAGCCGCTACTGCCTTATGTGTCCCTATTACAGCCCATGATACCCCAATACTGAGCCGCTACTGCCTTATGTGTCCCTATTACAGCCCATGATACCCCAATACTGAGCCGCTGCTGCCTTATGTTTCCCTATTACTACCCCTGATACCCCAATACTGAGCCTCTGCCGTATGTGTCCCTATTACTGCACCTGATACCCCAATACTGAGCCGCTGCTGCTGTATGTGTCCCTGTTACTGCCCCTGATATCCCAATACTGAGCCGCTGCTGCCATATGTGTCCCTATTACTGCACCTGATACCCCGATACTGAGCCGCTGCTGCCGTATGTGTCCCTATTACTGCCCCTAATACCTCAATACTGAGCCTCTGCTGCCGTATGTGTCCCTATTACTGCACCTAATACCCCAATACTAAGCCGCTGCTGCCGTATGTGTCCCTATTACTGCACCTAATACCCCAATACTGAGCTGCTGCTGTTGTATGTGTCCCCATTACTGCACCTGATACCCCAATACTAAGCCACTGCTGCCATATGTGTCCCTATTACTGCACCTAATACCCCAATACTAAGCCACTGCTGCCATATGTGTCCCTATTACTGCCTCTGATACTCCGATACTGAGCCGCTGCTGCCGTATGTGTCCCTGTTACTGCACCTACTGTGTGGGTCTCTGTGCCTTCTAAATTCTAAAGAAACTCTCTATAATACTGTAATGACGGATGCAAGTGCCCTAGAAAACAGTGCCCACATCTTGCCCCTAGAAAGTAATATTGCCCTGTGTGCCCCTTTGATAGTCACAGTAACCTGAGTTCTCCTGTAACAATAAGTGCTCACTTTACATTTAATAATGTCCCGAGTCTCCCCCTGCACAGCTCCCCTATACACAGTATGATGCTCTCTTATACACAGTATAATGCCCCCTCACTGTATAGTACCACCCACACACTATACTGACTCCTTAGTAGCCCCCAAACTGTTTGATGGCTCCAACAATGCATAATGACCCCCACATTGTAATCTCCATACTGTATGATGGCCCCCTAGATTGCCTCCATATACAGTAGCATAATGCACCAACTAGTCCACAATATAGTATAATGTACTCCCCATAGGCAGACTCTATAGCGTAAGGCAGCCCCCATAGTCAGACCCTGTAATAAGGCAGCCCCCATAGTCATACCCTGTAATAAGGCAGCCTCCATAGTCAGACCCTGTGATAAGGCAGCACCCCCATAGTCAGACCCTGTAATAAGGCAGCAGACCCTGTAATAAGGCAGCACCCCCATAGTCAGACCCTGTAATAAGGCAGCCCCCATAGGCAGACCCTGTAATAAGGCAGCCCCCATAGGCAGACTCTATAGCGTAAGGCAGCCCCCATAGTCAGACCCTGTAATAAGGCAGCCCCCATAGTCAGACCCTGTAATAAGGCAGCCTCCGTAGTCAGACCCTGTAATAAGGCAGCACCCCCATAGTCAGACCCTGTAATATGGCAGCAGCCCCATAGGCAGACCCTGTAATAAGGTGGCACCCCCATAAGCAGACACTGTAATAAGGCTGCAGACCCTATAATAAGACAGCACCCCCATAGGCAGACCCTGTAATAAGGTGGCACCCCTGTAGGCAAACCTTATAATAAGGCAGCAGACCCTGTAATAAGGCAGCCCCCATTAAAAAAATAAAATAAATAAATACTCACCTCTCTTCTTCGTGGTTCCTGCGCTGCTCCCGCTGATCTCCGGACCACGGGCGCTGGTCAGTGACGTCATTGCACCCGCTGTCAGTGTCGGCGACGTCAGATGGGGATGATGGGAGAAGGAGCATAATGCTCCTCCCATCAATGCGGTCAGCTGTAGCGGCATGTATTCTATGGAAAGGACCAGTTGCTTAGCTCCGGGTGGGCCCCCTCAGAGCCCCAGGCTCGGGGCGATGGCCCCCTCTGCTTCCCCCCTGGTCCTTTCCATAGAATATTTTTGGAAATGTCAGTGAGACAATGATTGGTGGTTTGCTGGTTTTCTGAATTATATAAAAAAATCTGATCTACATTACTGTCAATACAGACATCGGAAAAAATGGAAAATATGCAATGGAAATGTAATGTAATATCAATACAAGAGGTATTTTCTGGCAAAGATAGTATGGTTTTAGGCTATAGACAATTTATTTATAACAGTAAGACATAATTGTAAGTTCTCATTTCCTGTTAGATTAAGCCATTCCTAAGCATGTTATTCTATATGTGATGAGTAGGATCCATGGCTGCTTGTCCCACTGAGAAACCACTTCTAGTCCCACACCACATACGAGCTGTTTGCATATACAGCTCTTGCAAAAATTAAGCGTCCACCACATCAAAACCCTGTCATGGGCAGCCCAATCTCCAGACCTGAATCCCATTGAAACCTCTGGAGTGTAATCAAGAGGATGCTGGATAGTCACAAGCCATCAAACAAAGAAGAACTGCTTACATTTGTGCGCCATGACCAGTGTGAAATACTGGTAAGTATGCCAAGACACATGAAAGCTGTGATTAAAAATCATGGTTATTCCACAAAATATTGATTTCTGAACTCTTCCTGAGTTAAAACATTAGTATTGTTGCTTCAAAATGATTATGAACTTGTATTCTTTGCATTATTTGATAATTTACATTTTACTCAAAAATATACCTATAAAGAGAAAAATCAGACAAACTGAACATTTTGCAGTGGTCTCTTAATTTTTGCCAGAGATGTGTGTATTTGTTTAAGATTAGATGGAGCTGATTAATGAATTGAATGTTATGCTGTCTGGCCCCACTAAAGATGAGCTGTATTTTTAAAGGGAATCTGTCACCCCAAAAATCGTGTATGAGCTAAGGCCACCGGCATCAGGGGCTTATCTACAGCATTCTGTAATGCTGTAGATAAGCCCCAGATGTAACCTGAAAGGTAAGAAAGACAGGATAAATTATACTCACCCGGGGCGGTACCACTGCGGTCCAGGTCTGATGGGCATCGTGGTCTGGGTCCGGCGCCCCCTATCTTCATACGATGATGTCCTCTTCTTTGCCCGGCGCCTGGGCACTGCAGTACTTTGCTCTGGCCTCAACAGGGCAGGCAAAGTACGCCTGCGCCAGAGCCGCGGCAGGAAGACAAGAGGACATCATCGTATGAAGCTAGGAGGTGCCGAACACGGACCGCAACGCCCATCGGACCCGGACCGCAGCAGGACCGCCCCTGGGTGAGTATAATATATCCTGTCTTTCTTACCTTTCAGGTTACATCTGGGACTTATCTACAGCTTTACAGAATGCTGTAGATAAGCCCCTGATGCCGGCGACCTTAGCTCATATACGATTTTTGGGGTGACAGATTCCCTTTAAGGTTAAAGGGAAGGCACCATCACAAAGTGACCGATTGTTTTAATCAGGTTTTTGTGCTACTTAACATGGGACTGCTAATCAACACTGAAAAACAAAGATATTAACTACTGCTACGTACGACCGGAGCACATATAAGATGGATGACAATGGACTGGAAGTTGTAAAAGACTTCAACCTTCTTGGATCAGGCTGCTTTCACACATCAGGTTTTTGGTTTCAGGCACAATCCGGCAGTTTCAGGCACAATCTGGATCAGTTTTTTTCTGATGCCTGATCCGTTTTTTCCCCATAGAGTTGTATTACTGCCGGATTGTGCCTGAAGGACATGAGTTTCATCCGTTTTGTGCCGGATTCGTCCCTTCAGGCTTTTTTGACGGATACAAAAAAGTCTCCTGCAACGTTTTTTGTGTCCGGCGAAAAAGCCTGAAGGGACGTTTCCGGCAATATACGCATGGAACTGATGTATGAATGAACGTTTCCGGCGACTGAATCCGTTTTTAACACACTGAGCATGCCCAAAAGCTTTGCTTTTGATTCTCTCTCTCTCTCTCTCCTCAAAAACCATGCCCAGGAACTCAAAAACCATGCGCAGTACATAGAGCCGGATCCAGCTAAAAAACGGATCCAATGCATCAGTTTGCATCCGTTTTTTCACTATTTACACCCGATCCGTTTTTTTAGCAAATTTGCCGGATTGTGCCTGAAACCAAAAACCTGATGTGTGAAAACAGCCTCAATGATCACTCAACATGCAGCAATGACAGCGGAAGTCCATAGGAGACTAGCTATGAGCAAATCAACAATGAAGTCACATGACAAGGTCTTTAAATCGAGCAACATTTAACTGGCTATGAAGCCACAGCTCTTACATAGTTTGGTATTTTCTTTGGTAACATATGGATGCGAAACCGGGACGATAAAGAAACAAGGCAGAAAAAGAAACGACACCTTTGAATTGTGGTGCTGGAGAAGAATGTTATCAATACCATGAAGAAGAACAAACAAATCAAATTTTGGAATACCGTAAATCAAGTCAGATATGTCACTCAAAGTAAGGATCACACATCAGATGAAGACAGCAATTACTGGAGAAAGACGTCATAGTCAGAAAAATAAAAGGAACAAGGCAAAGAGGAAAACCAACAACACCATGGCTTGATACTATCAGGGAGAAGACCCTGGTGGAGCAAACTAGGCATGCACAAGATCGATCTTTCTACAGATGGTTCATCAAGTCGCTATGGCTCAAGGTCGAGCTGAAGACCCATAAAGAAAAAAAATATATATTTTTCAAAACATTTTTGTATGCCAACTGAAACTAATGATCCTTGTGCTTTGGCTTTGTTCACAAAATATCACTTTAAAACTGACTATCGTCATGGCATAAGTTCTATTTAGTATGTCCAATGGGTGAAATGATCCTATCCCTATGAAACGTCTGAATTTCCCGTTCACACTGGCCCTGGAGTGTCGTAGCTAGACTAGCTCAGACATGCTGCTCACAAGCTTTAATCTGTGATTTCACGGTATAGTGGTAAAAGTAATAAAAGTCATGACCATTCTTAACTCACCAGAAGACCTCTTGTTTCTGCTTAGTTGGAAACTTCCTTGGATAAACTCAAATCCACCAGCTACACAAATCATCATCTGCATTTGGCGGAAAGGAACGTTTAACATAAATTTAGGAAGCGGATCAACATACTTTATACATCAAGGGGGTTGCTCAAGGGTTGACATGAATGGACATTGTTTTTTATAACCCATGTTACTTTATAAACCCATATGTTATTTTGTGAAAGTCTCTCCACCAGATCCTATAAAAGGTAAAGCATAGAGCAAGAATACAAAGATGTATCCAAACGGTTAGAAAACGATGAATCCATTAATTTGTGCCATGTGCTATGAACTGGGGGTACACTACGAACCCAAACTTCAAAAGACCTTCGAAGAATTTGCACTTTGGCTGGTATCAGAACTATTTAGGAATTTATGGTCCCATCTATGAATCTTGGATGCGTGTGATATATATATGAAGTTTATTTTGTATTTTAGAAAATATTATCTAATGCACATTTATCAACTTCATCAGATCGCATGATAACAAAGAATACTTTCTTTATACTATCATTGCAACCATATGCCAAACAGTCCATATAAAAAGTTTCACAATGTGCTCTTCCTTTCCTACTAATCTAAGACATACATTTTTCATCAGGAGAAAGATTTCCTGGGTTTTGAAACATTTTAAAATAGGAAACAGGAGTTTACATAAGAATTACCAGGTCTTATATTTCAATTAATTTCTATATTGATACACTTTTTGAATGGTGTAAATATGCGATGCCTGTCAATTGAAAGGGAATCTTTAACCAGCTTTTTACCAACTAATCTGAAGCAGCATGATGTAGAGGCAAAGAACCTGATACCAGTGATGTGTCACTTACTGGGCTGCTCACTGTAGTTTTTATAAAATCACTGTTTTATCAGTAGTAGATTATCATTAGAGGACTAGTAATCCTGCTGCCATGTAGTCCAACCACTCCTCCACTACTGATTGGATGCTTTATGCTAATGCACCGAGAAAACTGCCAATGAGTGGTGTGGGCGGGGTTATACATACGCTATGTATATGATAAAACATCACATAGCACTCGGACCGCTGCTAATCTTTGGGGCAGCTCCCATTACCATTTTTGTTCTCGGCTGTATTATACATGTGAGTGTAATCGCAGCATGCTGCGGTTGTCACTAACACTCGGCCAAGTCTCGGCCATTTTTAACGTGCGAGTTGAAAGCCTATGGGTGTGAGAGAGACAATCCAAGTGTTGTGCATTATACACTGACACCGGCAATGGAGGAGATGGGGAAATTAGTTTCTCCACCTCCTCCGCAGCTGCGCTCCGATCCGTTCTGTGCGGGAGGCTCGAAGCACAGACGCATGACACTCGGCTCCTGCTTGCAGCAGAGCAGGAGCCAGGGGTCATTAGCATATCACATCCGATGCGCTCGCAAGACTAAATCTGGGGCTAATGTGGGCATTGATGTGACTAGTTCTACTATTATTAATAGTAGATAAACTATTGTATCTAGGGTTGCCATGTGGCGCTGCAGTAACTTTAAGTACCATACAGGCATTATAATGGCTTGGGAAAATTAATAAGCAATACCATGAACGTGGCTACGATTTGGGTAAACTAACTTTATAGCTTATAGGAGGTGGGAAAGTTGCAGTCACATTCAGGTTATGGTGGACCCAGTGAGTGACTCTCCAGTATCAAAAATGGTGAGAACTAAACCCTTAACTCATTTATTAGGATCAGTGAAATTTTTTGCATAGGGATTTAGGGGCTTTAAGTCTTTATGACTATGTGGACAATACTGTGGTAGGGCGCTATTTGGGAAATATTATAGCCGAGGCTACTGTATTCCCTTAGTGACCAGGCCAAATTTTTCAAATCTGACATGTGTCACTTTATGTGGCAATAACTCTTGAATGTTTCAACTTATCTCTGTGGTTTTGAGCTTGTTTTTTCATGACATATTATATCTTCTAATAATGGCAAATTTAGGTTGTTGTTTTTGTGTTTATTTATAAAAATATCCGGAATTTAACCAACATTTCTAAAAATTAGCAATTTTTAAACTTTGAATGATTATCTTTTTAATCCAAGTTGTCATACCACACAAAATAATTAATAAATAACATTTACATGATGTCTGCTTTACATCAACACCGCTACCGCAAGGGCTGGAGCTGCTAAAGGAATTTTAATATGGCCAAAAATGCTGTTTAGCTGCAATCTAAATGTTGCTTTTGCGAGAAATCTACAGTGAGGATCAATAATCATCCTTTGGGAGAAGTTCTTATCATGACAGTTATTACATTGCTTGATAATGATTATTTCCTCAATGCATCCCACCCGTCAAATCTTCAATTTTCACATATTTATACACCACGTCGGGATTTCCTCCTGAATCTCTGAATAACAATTTTACGAAAACATAATTTTGACGGAAAGCCGGCTGAAGTCATACACTATTATAAGTTTAACGGATTCACTTTGGACTTTATCTGGCCTTGAACTTGGCAATGTCCATTTTTTCCCCTCTTTTTTTTCGTGAACATCTTAAAAAGACAAACATTGAGATGGAGGTCAGTCGGACTCTGGTGTCCAAAGTGATCCCCTAAATGCCAGATTCGGATGGATACCTTGATGAGTGCTCAGCGAAGAGCACTGTATATGTGTGAACCTACGTACATAAATTCTTTCTTTACAAAATTAGAATACCATCAAAAAGTTACTGTAATTTATTTCAGTTCTTCAATACAAAAAGTGAAACTCATATTATATAGAGTCATTTACAGAGTGATCTATTTCAAGTGTTTATTTCTGTTAGTGCTGATGATTATGGCTTACAGCCAATGAAAAACCAAAAGTCATTATCTCAGTAAATTAGAACACCTTATAACACTAGCTTGAAAAATGATTTCAAAATCCGAAATATAAGCCTACTGAAATGTATGTTCAGTAAATGCGCTCAATACTTGGTCGGGGCTCCTTTTGCATCAATTACTTGATAGGCATAGAGGAGATCAGCCTGTGGCACTGCTGAGGTGTTATGGAAGCCCAGGTTGCTTTGATAGCAGCCTTCAGCTAGTCTGCATTGTTGGGTCTGGTGTCTCACATCTTCTTTCTGACAATACCCATAGATTCTCTATGGAGTTAAGGTCAGGCGAGTTTGCTGGCCAATCAAGCACAGTGATACTGTTTTTTGTAAACTAGGTATTGGTTCTTTTGGCAGTGTGGCAGGTGCCAAGTCCTGATGGAGAATGAAATTTCCATCTCCATAAAGCTTGTCCGCAGAGGGACGCATGAAGTACTCTAAAATTTCCTGGTAGATGGCTGCACTGACTTTGGTCTTTATAAAACACAGTGGGCCTACACCAGCAGATGACATGGCTCCCCAAACTATCACTGATTGTGGAAACTTCACACTAGACCTCACTAGCAGCTTGGATTGTGGGCCTCGCCACTCTTCTTTCAGACTTTGAACCTTGATTTCCAAATGAAATGCTAAATTTATTTTCATCTGAAAACAGCATCTTGTACCACTGAGCAACAGTCCAGTTCTTTTTTCTACTTGGCCTAGGTAAGACACTTCTGTCGTTGTCTATTGGTCATGAGTGGCTTGGCATAAAGAATGCAACACTTGTAGCCCATGACCTGGATACGTCTGTGTGTGGTGGCTCTTGAAGCAATGACTCCAGCAGTAGTCCACTCCTTGTGAATCTCCCTCAAATTTTTGAATGGCCTTTACTTAACAATCCTTTGAAGTCTTTAGTGTGGCAATGACTGCTTTCTGGACATCTGTCAAGTCAGCAGTCTTGCTCATGATTGTGGAGCCTACTGAAACAGACTAAGGGACCTTTTTAAATGCTTAGGAAGCCTTTGCAGGTGTGTTTTGTTATTTATTCTAATTTGCTGAGATAATGACTTTTGGGTTTTCATTGGCTGTAAGCGATAATCATCAACATTAACAGAAATAACACTTGAAATAGATCACTCTGTTTGCAATAATTCTATATAATATATGGGTTTCACTTGTTGTATTGAAGAACTGAAATAAATTAACTTTTTGATGATATTCTAATTTAGTGAGAAGCACCCGTAGCTTTATCATCTAAAGAAATATCTATTTACATAGGAAAAAGTCAATGAAAACTTTATATGCTTGTTTTTGCCTTTCAGTAGTTGTAATTATGGAATAACACTAAACACTTATTCCGATCTGAATGGGCTTCATTATAATCTTTCTTTCTCACTTTTGCATTATTGGTGTTTATTTAGAAGTATGTAAGACAGAAATTCTACTCATTGACCTTAAGTCACCTATAAGTCAAATGAGGTTCTCCAATGAGATCTGGTCCAAAATTATATTAGTTTTTAAAATAGGAATTTTCTAATGCTGGGTTATTACTGAACATGACATGAATTGCCAGAATGCAGGAAAGGTCATGTGCAGTAACCTTATTTAGTTTTCCCTGGAAACTGTTGGCAGTGTGGGCATCTAATGTGTACTCGTCTTTTGGGTAATGGTATAGTATAACAGCTAAAGGAATAACACATTAGTTTGCTTTCAGTTAGTTGAAAATGAGTCAGGCAGTTTGGAGTTTTATGTTGCATTACGTTGTCTGCAAGGTTATACTGTATATACCATTGAGATATAACATACAGCTGCTGTAGACCCATGGAGACCCAAGTGCAAGGTGAGACCATATACACTATGCATAGAATTATTAAGCAATTTGTATTGTTGATCAATCATTTTATTATTGAACAACTACAGTGCTGTCGGTCAATCCAAAAGGTTAATAAACCCAGATACTGAATATTTAAGAATGTAAGGTTTTGCCTTTTTCGGGAGAATATATACGTGTGCAGAATTATTGGGCTACGATCATGAAAAACTTAATTTTCTCACCTCAGTTCTTTATTTTTACCTGATAAAATGTCAATAATAACCAAACAACTCAAAACGTACAAAAATACATAAAAAATATCTATCAACAACTAATATAGCTGCCCTTATTTTCAATAACAGTCATAAGATTTCCATCCATGGAGTCTGCCAGTTTTTTAATCTGTTGACAGTCATCTTTTTAGGCAGCACCAACCACAGCCTCCCAGACACTGTTCGGAGAGATACACTAGGGTTCCAAAATTTAGGGACACCCAGACAATTTTGTGTTTTCCATGAAAACTCACACTTTTATTAATCAAATGAATTGCCAAATGAATTGAAAATCTAGTCCAGACATTGACAAAGAACGAAAAAAAGATTTTTATTTGAAATAATAATTTTCTCTTTCAAACTTTGATTTTGTCAAAGAATGCTCCCTTTGCAGCAATTACAGCATTGCAGACCTTTGGCATTCTAGCAGTTAATTTGCTGAGGTAATCTGGAGAAATTTCACCCCATGCTTCCAGAAGCCCCTCCCACAAGTCGGTTTGGCTTGATGGGCACTTTTTGCGCACCATACGGTCAAGCTTCTCCCACAACATCTCAATGAGGTTGAGATCTGGTGACTGCGCTGGCCACTCCATTACAGATAGAATACCAGCTGTCTGCTTCTCCCCTAAATAGTTCTTGCATAATTTGGAGGTGTGCTTTGGGTCATTGTCCTGTTGTAGGATGAAATTGGCTCCAATCAAGCGCTATCCACAGGGTAAGACATGGCGTTGCAAAATGGAGTGATAGTGATAGCCTTCCTTATTCAAAATCCCTTTTACCTTGTGCAAATCTCCCACTTTACCAGCACCAAAGTAACCCCAGACCATCACATTGCCTCCACCATGCTTGACAGATGGTGTCAGGCACTTTTCCAGCATCTTTTCAGTTCTGAGTCTCACAAATGTGCTTCTGTGTGATCCAAACCCCTGTGTGACCTCAAACTTGGATTCGTCTGTCCATAATACTTTATTCCAATCGGCCTCTGCCCAATGTCTGAATTCTTTTGCCCATTTTAATCTTTTCCTTTTATTAGCCAGTCTCAGATATGGCTTTTTCTTTGCCACTTTGCCCTGAAGGCCAGCATCCTGGAGTTGCTTCTTCACTGTAGACATTGACACTGGCGTTTTGCGTGTACTATTTAATGAAACTGCCAGTTGAAGACATTTGAGGTGTTGATTTCTCAAACTACAGACTCTAATGTACTTGTCTTGTTGCTCAGTTGTGAAACGGGGTTTCCCACTTCTCTTTCTACTCTGGTTAGAGCCTGTTTGTGCTCTCATCTGAAGGAAGTAGTACACACCGTTGTAATAAATCTTCAGTTTCTTGGCAATTTCTTGCATGGAATAGCCTTCATTTCTAAGAACAAGAATAGACTGTCGAGTTTCACATGAAAGTTCTTTTTTCTGGCCATTTTGAGAGTTTAATGGAGCCAACAAATGTAATGCTCCAGATTCTCAACTTGCTCAAAGGAAGGTCAGGTTTATAGGTTCTCTAATCAGCCAAACTCTTTTCAGCTGTGCTAACATATTTGCACAAGGGTTTTCAAGGGTATTCTAACCATCCATTAGCCTTCTTACACAGTTAGAAAATGCAAAATACCATAAGAACATTGGAATGATGGTTGTTGGAAATGGGCCGCTATACACCTATGAAGATATTGCATTACAAACCAGACGTTTGCAGCTAGAATAGTCATTTACCACATTAACCATGTATAGAGTGCATTGTTGTATCATGTAATGTTAGATTCATTGGAAAAAACTGTGCTTTTCTTTAAAAAATAAGGAAATTTCTAAGTGACCCTAAACTTTGAACGGTAGTGTATACTGTTTTCCTTCAACATAAATCATCCATTTAAGAAGGGCCCACAAATTCTCTATAGGGTTTAGGTCAGCTGAGGAAGGGACAATGACATTATTCTTTCATCTTAAATCCCTTTATTGGGTATCCAAGCAGTGGAGCATTTTAATCCATGTGATGGAGCACCATCCTGCATAAAAACCATATTTTTTTAAAGATGCAGACTGCAGATGCAGAAACAAATTTTCACTTTTTATCATTTAAAAGTAGAGGTAAATCCTCTGTATAACATATTATTAAAAATCCCTCAAAGTGATGACAATTCACTAGAAAATAGCATCACGTCATGATTGGTGATCGATTGACCTCTGAAACTTCCAATAATTCAGAGAAAGAAGGAGATGCTGCTACTCTAGCATTATATCTTCTACATTTTTACTTCACAGCAGCCTCCAGCCAGCAAGCTGGGTAGAAAGCTGTGCAACGAACTATAGTAAAGGGGGTCAGAAATCGTAGTATCATAAAGTGATGCCCTGTAGTCAATCAATGGCTGCTTCACTCTCACTTCCTTTAGACAAAACTGAAACATGGAAGATGAGTTGCTGCTTCTCTCTGTCTCAGTCACGTCCAAAGGAAGTGAGATTGAAACAGCCGTGAATTGGGTGCAGGGCTCACGTGACATAACGTCACGCGAGCCCTGGGAAACCAGATGCCAATGTTTCAGGAACAGTGCCGGCATCAGAAGTGAGCGTTGGTTAGTCAACTTTTACATTGACTAGTAAAGGGTAACAATGTGTTGAACGTTTGATTTTCAGGCTCCATATCTCACCATCCACTGCAGCTTCGAGTGTGAGACTACCATAATTTTATAAACAACCATCTTGGTTATCTCATACATAAATTTGACTTGCACCTATTTAGTGTACTATTAGTTATGCTGATTATTGTCATGTCGCTGCATTGTTACCGTTTTGCTCCTAAAAAAAAATCAAAATTTTTATTTTCATTATTTTGTTAGGATTTTGTAAATCCACCTGTGGCTTTCAACCAGGGCTTTGGAGTCGGAGTCGTGTCCATTTTGGTGGAGTCGCTATTGTATATAATAAATTGTGTACAGTAATATGCAGTATGTGCTGTAAATGTTTTTCTAAGAATTTGGGAAAAATGTGAAATGTCCTATAAATGTCTGTTCTGTTCCTGATTTAAGAATCTAGACTTCTAGTTGAGATTAATCTGTGCTGCACTTTATGTACATGTTCAGTGTCATGGGGTTACCGTGACAGTGTGGAGCCAGAAGACCGCAGTGTCTGATTGCTCCTACTCCAACGCTGAGAAGAAGCACTTCTTCTTCATTTTAAATGTGTTTATTCCTTCTGGCAGAACAGAGGTTAATTGGCCTTGATGGAAATCCCTGTGCTCACAGCTGAGCTCGGTTAGCCACTGCTTTCTCCTTTATAATCTTGGCTCTGTTACAAATCCTTGTAAAATCAAGCATTTGCTCTATAGCTAATGGAGGGAGAGGAGTTCATATGAGAAGGAGAGTTGGAGGAGTTATCTGTGACTGTTGTTTGGTTTGTATGTGTGGTAATTACCTATCTTCTCTATTTCATTTTTTTCCCCTACCTCCACACCCTGGTGCATTCCTCTGTTATATGTGAGTGAATATTTTGCATGCCTGAAGTTTTCTGTTAACCCTTGTTTGTCGGGCTGGTGTACTACGTTGCACAGTAGTGCCCCTCTTCCCTGTGTGGGGGACAGAACTGACGGAGGGCTAACTCAGGAGATAAGGCAAGGGTGGAGGCCCTGGCATCTTCACCTTCAAAAGTGTCCCAGGGAGTAGAGCGAGCTAAGGCACCCCCTAGTGTTAGGCACAGGGAAGGAGCCCCTGGTCCCGGGTCACCCGACAGCTGTGTCGTGACACTAAGGCAGTGCTGTGGAGTCGGGAGTCAGGGAAATTGAGGAGTCGGAGGTTTGGCTTACTGGCTCCAAAACCCTTCTTTCAATACTCCCTGAATACTTCTGGGCATGCTCTCGATCAGATTCATGCAGGTCTTGACCGAAATCTGATCAGTACCTAGTAGCTCATCTTGTTGGATACTCACATATAGAAGAGCATTGAGACTACCATCGATCGTGGTCAAGTATCGAACGCCTTTGGCTGTGAAACAACCCCATATCATCAGGCTTCCACAACTGGGGCAACACCTTGATCAAAATGATTGGGCTAAGTAAAATAATAAAGCCTACACTCACCTCCCGTGCTGGAGCTGTCTCTGCGGTCTCGGCACTCCCTCTCCCAGGGCTCCCTTGCGGTTGTTGTGACACGTGACGCCGGTGACCAATCAGCACCTTTCTCTAAATTGAGATTCTGATTTAGGCTTTTATTCTTAATCATATTGCAAGGCTCTTTAAAGGGTCGATATTCACTTGCAGCATTGCTACTTTCAATAGGTGGCACTAGAGTTCAAGCCCTCTTCCTTTATGAAGAGACAGTTTACATAATTTAATGTAGTACAATTTTGCGGGAGAAAGGATGTTAATTGTTGTGAATTCCGTTCTTGGGCTCCCTCCGGTGGTTGTAAATGGCACTTTTGTGAATTCTGCCCTTGGGCTCCCTCTGGTGGTTCTGAGTGGAACTGCCGCTCCTTGGGTTTAGCTTTAGCAGCTGCTTTCACTAATCGTCTCTCCTGGCTCTGCTATTTAACCTGGCTCTAGTCTTCAGCCTATGCCACTTGTCAATGTTCTCTGGCTGGATTCACATCTCTGCTTGGATTCTCCTGGTTTCCTGACCAGTTTTGCAAAGATAAGTTCTGGCTTTGCTCATTTCAGTCCACATGTTGTGGACTTATTGTTCTGTGCATTCTATTTTTGACCAGCTTGTCATTATGAATTTTTTCTGTTAGCTGGAAGCTCTGGGAAGCAGATTTACCCTCCACATCTTTAGTCAGGTGTGGAGATTTTGTAAACTCTGCGTGGATTGTTTTGTAGTTTTTATACTGACCGCACAGTATCCTTTCCTGTCCTATCTATCAAGCTAGACTGGCCTCCTATGCTAAAATCTGATTTCATCTCTGCGTATGTTATTTTCCCCTCCTCTCACCGTCAATATTTGTGCGGGGGGCTATCTTTCCTTTGGGGATTTTCTCTGAGGCAAGATAGGTTTCCTGTTTCCATCTTTAGGGGAAGTTAGATCTTAGGCTGTGCCGAGGGGTCTAGGGAGCGTCAGGTACCCCCCACGGCTATTTCTAGTTGCGCTGCTAGGTTCAGGGTCTGCGGTCAGTACAGATACCACCTCCTTCAGAGCTTGTCTCATGTTGTTCCTAAACCACCAGATCATAACAGTACAAGTGGCCGAAAATGAATTAAATGTGTCTCAAAAGAAGGAAAAGAAAGTTCTGAACCATTTTTTTTTTCTGTGCTCTGGTTTACCTCTTTTTTCCTCTTGATATCTGGGTGGTGCAGGATATATGCTCTGGCATGGATGTTCAGGGTTTGTTTTCTCGTGTGGATCAACTGGCTGCAAGAGTACAGAGTATCCAGGACTATGTTGTCCAGACTCCGTCTTTAGAGCCCAGAATTCCTACTCCGGATTTGTTCTTTGGGGACAGATCCAAGTTTTTGAACTTTAAAAATAACTGCAAATTGTTTTTTGCTTTGAAACCCCGTTCTTCAGATGATTCCATTCAGCAGGTGAAAATCATCATATCCTTGCTGCGTGGTGATCCGCAAGACTGGGCTTTTTCTCTTGAAACAGGGAATCCGGCATTATTGAATGTAGATGCATTTTTTCAAGCGCTCGGATTATTGTATGACGAACCTAACTCTGTAGAGCATGCTGAGAAAACACTGTTGGCCCTGTGTCAAGGTCAGGAAGCAGCAGAGTTATACTGCCAGAAATTTAGAAAATGGTCTGTGCTCACTAAATGGAATGAAGAGGCTCTGGCTGCTATTTTCAGAAAAGGTCTTTCTGAAACCCTTAAAGATGTTATGGTGGGCTTTCCTACGCCTGCCGGTTTGAACGAATCTATGTCTCTAGCCATTCAGATTGATCGGCGTCTGCGCGAGCGCAAAGCTGTGCACCATATGGCAGTATCCTCTGAGCATAGTCCTGAACCTATGCAATGTGATAGGATTTTGACTAGAATAGAACGGCAGGAATTAAGACGTCAGAATAGGCTGTGTTTTTACTGTGGTGATTCTGCTCATGTTATCTCTGATTGCCCTAAAGGCCCCTTCACATTAAGCGACACTGCAGCGATACCGACAACGATCCGGATCGCTTCAGCGTCGCTGTTTGGTCGCTGGAGAGCTGTCACACAGACCGCTCTCCAGCGACCAGCGATGCGGGTAACCAGGGTAAACATCGGGTAACTAAGCGCAGGGCCGCGCTTAGTAACCCGATGTTTACCCTGATTACCATGCTAAAAGTAAAAAAAAACAAACACTAGATACTTACCTACCGCTGTCTGTCCTCCAGCGCTGCGCTCTGCTTCTCTGCTCTCCTCCTGTACTGGCTGTGAGCCGGAAAGCAGAGCGGTGACGTCACCGCTCTGCTTTCCGGCTCACAGCCAGTACAGGAGGAGTGCAGAGCACAGCGCTGGAGGACAGACGGCTGTAGGTAAGTATGTAGTGTTTGTTTTTCTTTACTTTTAGCATGGTAACCAGGGTAAACATCGGGTTACTAAGCGCGGCCCTGCGCTTAGTTACCCGATGTTTACCCTGGTTACCAGTGAAGACATCGCTGGATCGGTGTCACACACGCCGATCCAGCGATGTCAGCAGGAGTCCAGCGACGAAATAAAGTTCTGGACTTTCTTCAGCGACCAACAATCTCCCAGCAGGGGCCTGATCGTTGGTCGCTGTCACACATAACGATTTCATTAACGATATCGTTGCTACGTCACAAATAGCAACAATATCGTTAACAATATCGTTATGTGTGAAGGTACCTTAAGCGTACTAAGAGAGTCGCTAGGTCTGTTACCATTAGTACGATACAGCCTAAATTTCTCTTATCTGTGACCCTGATTTGCTCATTGTCGTCCTTTTCTGTCATGGCATTTGTGGATTCAGGCGCTGCCCTGAACTTAATGGACTTAGAATTCGCCAGGCGCTGTGGTTTTTCCTTGCAGCCTTTGCAGGGCCCTATTCCTGTGAGGGGTATTGATGCTACACCCTTGGCTAAGGATAAACCTCAGTACCGGACACAGATGATTATGTACATGGCTCCTGCACATCAGGAAGATTGCCGTTTTCTGGTGTTGCATAACCTGCATGATGTTGTTGTGCTGGGATTTCCATGGTTACAGGAACATAATCCGATGCTGGATTGGAAAACTATGTCTGTGACTAGTTGGGGTTGTCAAGGGGTACATAGTGACGTTCCTTTGATGTCAATTTCCTCTTCCCCCTCTTCTGAGGTCCCTGAGTTTTTGTCGGATTTCCATGATGAATTTGATGAGCCCAAGTCCAGTTCCCTTCCTCCACATAGGGACTGTGATTGTGCTATTAACTTGATTCCTGGTTGTAAGTTCCCTAAGGGCCGACTTTTCAATCTGTCTGTGCCAGAGCATGCCGCCATGCGGAGCTATGTTAAGGAATCTTTGGAGAAAGGGCATATTCGGCCCTCTTCGTCGCCATTGGGAGCGGGTTTCTTTTTTGTTGCTAAGAAGGATGGCTCCTTGAGACCCTGTATTGATTATCGTTTTCTTAATAAGATCACGGTCAAATTCCAATACCCCTTGCCCTTGCTTACTGATTTGTTTGCTCAGATTAAGGGGGCTAGTTGGTTTACTAAGATTGACCTCCGAGGGGCATATAATCTTGTTCGTATTAAACAGGGTGACGAATGGAAAACTGCATTTAATACGCCCGAAGGCCATTTTGAATACCTTGTGATGCCATTTGGGCTCTCTAATGCTCCATCTGTGTTCCAGTCTTTCATGCATGATATTTTGTGCAATTATCTTGATAAATTCATGGTCGTATATTTGGATGATATTTTGATTTTTTCCAAGGATTGGGAGTCTCATGTGAAGCAGGTCAGGATGGTGTTCTAGATCCTTCATGATAATGCTTTATTTGTGAAGGGGTCTAAGTGCCTATTCGGAGTTCAGAAGGTCTCTTTTTTGGGTTTTGTTTTTTCTCCTTCGTCTATAGAAATGGATCCTGTTAAGGTCCAAGCTATTCATGACTGGATCCAACCCACATCTGTGAAGGGTCTTCAAAAATTTTTGGGCTTTGCTAATTTCTATCGCCGTTTCATTGCCAACTTTTCCAGTGTGGTTAAGCCCCTTACTGATTTGACGAAGAAGGGCGCTGATGTGACGAATTGGTCCTCTGAGGCTGTTGAGGCCTTTCAAGAGCTTAAATGCCGATTTACTTCTGCCCCTGTGTTGCGTCAACCGGATGTTTCTCTTCCTTTTCAGGTTGAGGTCGACGCTTCTGAGATTGGGGCAGGGGCCGTCTTGTCTCAGAGGGAGTCTGATGGTTCTTTGATGAAACCGTGTGCTTTTTTTTTCCAGAAAGTTTTCGCCTGCGGAACGCAATTATGATGTCGGCAATCGGGAGTTGTTGGCTATGAAGTGGGCGTTTGAGGAGTGGCGACATTGCCTTGAGGGAGCTAAACACCGTGTTGTGGTCCTGACCGATCATAAGAATCTGATTTACCTCGAGTCGGCCAAGCGGCTGAATCCTAGACAGGCTCGATGGTCCCTGTTTTTCTCCCGTTTTGATTTTGTGGTCTCGTATCTTCCGGGATCTAAGAATGTTAAGGCTGATGCCCTCTCTAGGAGTTTTTCGCCTGATTCTCCTGGAGTCCTTGAGCCGGTTGGCATTCTTAAGGAGGGGGTGATTCTTTCTGCTATCTCCCCTGATTTGCGCCGGGTGCTTCAGGAATTTCAGGATGATAGGCCTGACCGCTGTCCTGTGGGGAAGCTGTTTGTTCCTGATAGATGGACAAGTAAGGTAATTTCTGAAGTGCATTGTTCAGTGTTGGCTGGTCATCCTGGGATTTTTGGTACCAGAGATTTGGTTGCTAGGTCCTTTTGGTGGCCTTCCTTGTCTCGCGATGTGCGTGCTTTTGTGCAGTCCTGTGGGACTTGCGCCCGGGCCAAGCCTTGCTGTTCCCGCGCTAGTGGGTTCCTTTTGCCTGTGCCGGTCCCTGAGAGGCCCTGGACGCATATTTCCATGGATTTTTATTTCGGATCTTCCTGTTTCCCAGAAGATGTCTGTTATCTGGGTTGTTTGTGACCGGTTCTCTAAAATGGTCCATTTGGTAACTTTGCCTAAGTTGCCTTCCTCCTCAGATCTGGTTCCATTGTTTTTTCAGCATGTGGTTCGTTTGCATGGCATTCCGGAGAATATTGTGTCTGACAGAGGTTCTCAGTTTGTCTCTAGATTTTGGCGGGCCTTTTGTGCTAGGATGGGCATTGATTTGTCTTTTTCTTCGGCGTTTCATCCTCAGACTAATGGCCAAACTGAGCGAACTAATCAGACCTTGGAGACCTATTTGAGATGTTTTGTGTCTGCTGATCAGGATGATTGGGTGTCTTTCTTGCCGTTGGCCGAGTTTGCCCTTAATAATCGGGCTAGTTCGGCTACTTTGGTTTCACCTTTCTTTTGTAATTTTGGTTTTCATCCTCGTTTTTCTTCTGGGCAGGTTGAGCCTTCTGATTGTCCTGGTGTTGATTCTGTGGTGGACAGGCTGCAGCAGATTTGGACTCATGTGGTGGACAATTTGACGTTTTGCTAACCGCCGTCGGCGTGTTGGTCACCGGCTTCGTGTGGGGGATTTGGTTTGGTTGTCTTCTCGTCATGTTCCTATGAAGGTTTCTTCTCCTAAGTTTAAGCCTCGGTTTATTGGTCCTTATAAAATTTCTGGAATTATTAATCTGGTCTCTTTTCGTTTGGCTCTTCCAGCCTCTTTTGCCATTCATAATGTTTTCCATAGATCTTTGTTGCGGAGATATGTGGTGCCCGTTGTTCCCTCGGTTGACCCTCCTGCCCCGGTGTTGGTTGAGGGAGAGTTGGAATATGAGGTTGAGAAGATTTTGGATTCTCGTTTTTCGAGGCGGAGGCTCCAGTATCTTGTCAAGTGGAAGGGTTATGGCCAGGAGGATAATTCTTGGGTTGTTACCTCCGATGTCCATGCTACCGATTTGGTTCGTGCTTTTCACTTGGCTCGCCCTGATCGGCCTGGGGGCTCTGGTGAGGGTTCGGTGACCCCTCCTCAAGGGGGGAGGGGTACTGTTGTGAATTCCGTTCTTGGGCTCCCTCCGGTGGTTGTAAATGGCACTTTTGTGAATTCTGCCCTTGGGCTCCCTCTGGTGGTTTTGAGTGGAACTGCCGCTCCTTGGGTTTAGCTTTAGCAGCTGCTTTCACTAATCGTCTCTCCTGGCTCTGCTATTTAACCTGGCTCTAGTCTTCAGCCTATGCCACTTGTCAATGTTCTCTGGCTGGATTCACATCTCTGCTTGGATTCTCCTGGTTTCCTGACCAGTTCTGCAAAGATAAGTTCTGGCTTTGCTCATTTCAGTCCACATGTTGTGGACTTATTGTTCTGTGCATTCTATTTTTGTCCAGCTTGTCATTATAGATTTTTTCTGTTAGCTGGAAGCTCTGGGAAGCAGATTTACCCTCCACACCTTTAGTCAGGTGTGGAGATTTTGTAAACTCTGCGTGGATTGTTTTGTAGTTTTTATACTGACCGCATAGTATCCTTTCCTGTCCTATCTATCAAGCTAGATTGGCCTCCTATGCTAAAATCTGATTTCATCTCTGCGTATGTTATTTTCCCCTCCTCTCACCGTCAATATTTGCGGGGGGCTATCTTTCCTTTGGGGATTTTCTCTGAGGCAAGATAGGTTTCCTGTTTCCATCTTTAGGGGAAGTTAGATCTTAGGCTGTGCCGAGGGGTCTAGGGAGCGTCAGGTACCCCCCACGGCTATTTCTAGTTGCGCTGCTAGGTTCAGGGTCTGCGGTCAGTACAGATACCACCTCCTTCAGAGCTTGTCTCATGTTGTTCCTAAACCACCAGATCATAACAGTTAATAACAGCTACAGACTAATGAAGCAGACAGATAAAGAAAACATTTTGGGAACCCTGAGTTGATGGGAATTGTTAGTGTAGTTCATATACTTAAAAGACATCCTCCGAAGTTGATGAGTAATCCAAATGTTGCAGTCTGACGCTCCATCTGGTCCACACATTCCCTAAAGAGATGTATATTTAAGCCATGTCTGAATGATGACACAAGTCTGAGTATTGTCTTTTAGTTGTTTTTTTACATTTTTGTTTTATATGCTTAAAACGATTATAAAAGAGGCAGTTCAATGACAACACAACATGTGAATTATGTAACAGATACAACATGCTGTGTGACAGGATCAGTCTTTTTCCTCTAGACAACCCAAGTGTTGTCCTCTTGTCTGCATCTGTCAGTCATGTGACATTACTTTCTGTCTCAGTGACTACTGAGTGTAGCCTCCTAGCCCACCTAAAGGGTGCCTTGTTCATACAATGCCCCACTCGGCCTAGCTCTGAGAGCCATAGTGAAGAGCTGCTTTGTAGCTTCCATATTGGTGAACTTGAGCAAGTCATATATTTAAGGAGCCGCATATTTAAAGAAGTTGCAACTGATGGGGAAACGCCTTTAAAGGGAGCCTGTGATAAACTTTTACACCCCCATAGCCATTAATAGGATTGGGTAGCCCTTTAGACTGGAAGTGCGGTCATTTTCTCTTGTACTGTATATGGCCACTGACCTGTCACTTAACCTTGGGAGAGTGCTGCCAGGTAGGGAATACAGTCTGAGGCTGAGCAGCTAGAAGTGCATGGTCACACTCCAATGCACTGCCTGACACTACATAATGTGCTTTCTGGCTGCTGGAGCAGTGCTTTCCAGTTATAAAAGGATCAGCTGTCTCGGTTTTTAACGGGCTTCCGAGTCATAGAAATGTCTTAGGATGGGGTTAAAGTTTCTCGGAGATTCCCTTTAAGCGTCATAGTTACAGATGCAGGCCTGGGATTGAACTAAGTCTAGGAAGTCATGCAAGAAGTGTGCAAGATGGTGAGATGTGCTTGTATCGGGGAAGGGAATGCAGATCGGTAGAAAATAAATAAAACCTAATAGTCGTAAAGGACAATTTTTGGGGAAGAATTAGGTTCTGTTCACATTTGTAAATTTTTGTCAGTTTTGATAGGAAGAATAGCACCATATCCCAGAACAAAGATTGTAGCAAATTTATATAGAATTTTATTTTCTCCGTTTTTGTATTTGTCACACTAATAGTTTTCAACCTGTAACTATAAAAGGAACTTAATCTGACATTTGATACAAGTGTTAATATACAGGATCACTAGGTCCATGTTTATTAGTTTCTTTCACATGTCTATTCATGTAAAAATATATGATGAAAAATCGCAGTTATCTCATATGCTGCCATCTAGTGGCCAAACTGGATGCATGGCATACTGGTTCTGCATCTCATTTTATAGCCTACAGTAAACTGAATATTGCTATCAATAATAGGCAGAAGAAAGGCTCATTTAGGGTCCAAGCGAAGAGTGTTGGCAGAGCCGAGTGAGAAGACAGAGTTATCAGGAGGGCTAGGGATGGCACTGCCCATCTCAAACTGTAGACACCTTTCTCTTGCTCAATTTTAATTGATAATTAGCTTCAGATAATTTAATAATGATTGTAATTTATTCGTTCACATTACTTGTTCCCAGTGCTCCGGAACTAATGCTAAATGGGTGTCTTCAACTCATTCCTATTCATGTTACTTTCATATAGTATGTGCTACACTAATAGAAGAGAGCGGACACGTCAGGCATCACAGAGAAAAAGAGGCAATAACTACCAGTAGCTGGTTACAATAACAGTATACTGCGGGATACAGACGGGCCTTATTGACACACTGGGCAGCCAAAAGCCAGCCATACACATTAGATGGCTGCTGGCCGAACGATACCTTGGCCAACAGTTCAGTCGTCAGCCATCTTGGTCATCTATTCCATACACAGGCGCTCCCCATTGACCCATTACTTGTGTTTGCCATGAGAAATCTCTGCCGGTAGCTTATGGGGAGATCAAAGCCATTGGCAGTGTAAAATCTAACGTGCCCGATCGACATCTCCGACAATCAGTCGACCTGTGCCCCCATACACATTAGAATGTCGGCCAAGCCCATCAATATCTACTTGTTTGGCGAACATTACTCTTTTTGGGGGCTTTAAGCTTTTTGTCCTGCCATATCTATTTGTCACGGGCAGATATACCATTAGTGCAACCTGTGTCCACACTAATCTTTATATACAGTAGCTGTAGTTCTGTATATCTATATATATATATTTGTCACTTTTTTGCCGGTTTGAGGTTATTGGTGTCTTAGATCATTTTATTGTGTAAAGTCAGGGACAATTCACTTTACCAAATGTGTAATAATAGAAGGTCTAGGTACCAGCCCACCTACAACGTGGCCCCTAGAATCACTAAATCCCCATGGTGGATCATTGTTGCCCATATTTGATAATGTTTTTGAGGCTCTAGTTCATCCACTGTCAACCATGTCTATGTGCTTGTACCTACTGTATCCATTCCCCTCTATAAAGTAATGAAAACTTTGAAAAATATAAATAGGTAATATAGGATATATGACCAATACTTTTTGATCTCACTATCTTCTTATCATTTTTCCAAAATGTCTACCATAACCATTGATATTCTATTTTTTTCCTCTGAAAAACAAAAACTTTTTGTTAACCGAATGTTTCTTTTTACTTAGATTTAAACAGAATAAAACAAGGAGAATATGAACTGATAACACCGATAAGTACTGACGCCGAGGGACACCATATTTCCAATATTCTTTCCATTGGTCACAAGAAAAGATTGACAAGAGATACATCAAGTAGTCGCCAGCACCTATACTTTAACATTACAGCCTTTGGAAGAGAATTTCATCTTAATTTGAAGCCAAACACTCGTCTCATTGCTCCAGGGGCCGTGGTGGAGTGGCATGAAGACCCTGTGAATGCTGAAAACAGAAGCCATGTTGGAAATATGAACCACGTCTCGAATAGCAGTGAGGAAGTCTGGAAAAAGGAGCCATTGTGGACAAATTGTGCTTTTGTCGGAGAAATATCAGATATCCCGGGAGCGTCGGTTGCATTAAGTAACTGTGATGGTCTGGTAAGATACATTTTCTAAATATCACTTTTTTTATTTTCATTTACTGCCTGTAGTTTTAATTTTGCTGCAGCATACCATAAAATTAATAAATATTACAAAACATAATACAGGATTTAACAAAATACCAATACATACAATTTATACAAATATTTTCTGCTTGTAGTGTTGTGAGGCTTTGCTTTATCCTAGGTCCTAAAGCAGAAATGGCACTTAAAGAATACTGAAACTTGACGTCCGAAAAACAATGTTTTTCTCCCCTTAATGTAGAGATAGATAGTAACCTATACTCTGCCTTGTCAAATAAAAAAATTGAAGAAAACCTCTCAGTTAAAGGGGTATTCTCAATTAAATCTCCACCTCTCGTGTCTCCCCTTTTCCCCATACTTTGTAAGCTTGCGAGCAGGGCCCTCACTCCTCCTGGTATCTGTTTTGAACTGTATTTCTGTTATGCTGTAATGTCTATTGTCTGTACAAGTCCCCTCTATAATTTGTAAAGCGCTGCGGAATATGTTGGCGCTATATAAATAAAATTATTATTATTATTATTATAATTAAATCTCTGTATATTATTTTTGTATTACTTTCAGATGTCTGTTATTCATGTATTTGTCACACCAGCTGTTTTTTTTTACCAATGACCATAATGTAACTTGATGTGATGTAACCCCTTAACGACCACCGATATGCCTTTTAACAGCGGCAGTTAAGGGTACTTATTCCTCAGAGCCGCTTTTTAACGGTGCTGAGAAATAAGGTTATAGCGCCCCCCAGCGTCAGAAAATCTCCGGGGTCTCGGCTACCAGGGGTAGCCATGACTCCAGAGAACATAATTCGATCAGTTTTTACCAATTTCCGATTTATTTATTTCTTCTCTGATATGATCTAGCACATCGGAGGAGAAAGAAATGGGGTCCCCAAAGGCCCCCCGGTACCTCTGGCACCTCCTGCATCCCCCGATCCTGTCCCCCGGCCATCGGCGTCTTCTTTCTTGAAGAAAATGGCGGGCGCTTGCGCAGTGCTCCCACCGAGATCTGCTGGCCAGTACTCAGCAACAATGGGAGATTTTTCCTTTTGGTTCATTTTAATCACTGTGATAGACCTTATCAAGGTGATCAAAATAAAAAATAGTAAATCAAACCCCCTTTATCATCCCCTAGTTAGGTAAAAATCATAAAATAAATAAATGTATTTTTTTTCCATTGTTCCATTAGGGTTAGGGTTGGGGCTAGAGCTAGGTTTAGGATTGGGGCTAGGGTTAGGGTTGGGGTTACAGTTAGGGTTGGGGTTAGAGCTAGGGTTACGGTAGGGGCTAGGGTTAAAGATAGAGTTAGGGTTGGGCTAGGGTTGTGGTTGGGGCAAGGGTTGGGGCTAGAGTTAGGGTTGGGCAAGGTTTCGGCTAAGGTTGGGGCTAGGGTTAGGGTTGGGGCTAGGGTTGTGTTGGGTTTAGATTTGTGATGTTGGGGTTAGGGTGGTGCTGGGGTAAGGGTTGTGGTTAGGGTTATGGTTAGGGTCGGTATTAGGGTTAGGGTTAGGGCTATGTTAGGGTTAGAATTGCGGGGTTTCCACTGTTTAGATACCGTATTTTTCAGACTATAGCACGCACTTTTCCCCAAAAAAAATTGTGAGGAAAATGGGGGGTGCGTCTTATAGTTCGAATGAAGGCTTACCGGCAGTGGTGTGGCAGCGGCAGAGGTGCGGGGATGATGAGGTGCGGTGAGCAGTATGGCATGAGCAGGGTTCCTTCCACAGGTGAGGTGACGCTGCGGCTCGGTATCCAAGGTGAGCAGTAGAGTCGGGTGAATCACGGCATTCTTGGTGGCGGCGGCCATCTTCCTGAAGCCGAGTTCGCAGATTGAGATCTCGGCTTCAGGAAAATGGCCGCCAAGATCTCCCATGGCCATTTTCCTGAAGCCCCAGGAAGCAGAGCACTCAATCTTCACACGCACGGCCTCAGGAAGATGGCCACCACCACCGAGAAAGCGGTCATTAACCCGGCTCTGCTGCTCGCCTTGGATACAGAGCTGTGGCGTCACCTTACCTGAGGAAGTGAAAGCACCTCTGCCGCCACAGCACTGCCGCAACCCCCCCATGGACACCAGGCTGCAGCATCGCCCACCTTAGCAGGAAGGGACCCTGCTCAGGTGCACGCCGTTCCGCCCACCGCGCCTCAGCATCACCGCACCTCTGCCGACACCATGCCTTCTGTGACCCTGCTCTTCCACCGCCAGCCCTCAGGTAAGATACCTTAAATTTTGCCAATAAGACGGACCCCCATCTTCTAAAAAAATCTTTTTTTCTGCAATTTTCACCCCAAATCTTGTGGTCCGGTGCGTCTTACAGTCCGAAAAATACGATACATCAGAGGGTCTCCTAATGCGACATGACGCCCGCCATTGATTCCAGCCAATTTTACATTCAAAAAGTCAAACAGTGCCCCTTTGCTTCTAAATGCTGCCATGCGCCCAAACAATGGCTTTCCCCCACATACGGGGTGTCGGCCTACTCAGGAGAAAGTGCACAACAAATTTTTTGGTTTTTTTTCTCCTGATACCCTTGTGAAAATAAAAAAGTTTGGGTCTAAAGCAAACTTTTTGTGAAAAACAGTGGCTTTCCCCCACATACGGGGTATTGGCGTACTCAGGAGAATTTGCTCAACAAATTTTTAAAAAGTTTGGTTCCAAAGTAATTTTTTGTGAAAAAAGTAAAATGTTCATTTTTTCCTTCCACAATGCTTTACTTCTCATGAAGCACTTGGAGGATTAATAAACTTCTTGAATGTGGTTTTGAGCACCACGTGAGGTGCAGTTTTTAGAATGATGTTACTTTTGGGTATTTTCTGTTATACTGACACCTCAAACTCACTTCAAATGTGAGGTGATCCCTAAAAAAAATGGTTTTGTAAATTTTTGTTTCAAAAATGACAAATCGCTGGTTGACTTTTAACCCTTATGATGTCCTGACAAAATTTTTTTTTCCAAAATTATGCAGATGTAAAGTAGACATGTAGGAAATGTTATTTATTAGCTATTTTGTGCAATATGACTCTCTGATTTAAGGGCACAAAAATTAAAATTTGCTAAATTTTCAAAATTTTTGCCAAACGCAAGTCACATCGAAGAAATTTTACAACTAACATGAAATACAATATGTAACGAAAAAACAGTCTCACAATCAGACTTTGATAATTTCGACCACTTTCACTCTATGAGGTTATAGCTCTGGAACGCTTCAACGGATTTCACTGATTCTAAGATTTTTTTTTCGGGACATATTGTATTTCATATTAGTGGAAAAATTCCTTCGATGTGACTTGCGTTTATTTATGAAATAAACGGAAATTTGCCAAAAAGGTTGAAAATTTTGCAATTTTCAAACTTTTAATTTTTGGTTTCTTAAATCAGAGCGGTCACACAAAATAGTTAATAAATAACATTTCCTTCATGTCAAATTTACTTCTGCTCAATTTTAGAAACATAATTTTTTGGTTATGAAGTTATAAGGGTTAAAAGTTGACCATCGATTTCTCAATTTTTCCAACAAAATTGACAAAACCATTTTTTTAGGGACCACCTCACATTTCAAGTGACTTTGGGGGGGGGGGGGGGGGGTCAATTTTACAGAAATTACCCAAAAGGGACACCATTCTAAAAACTGCACCCCTCAAGGTATGCCAAACCACAATCAAGAAGTTTATTAACCCTTTAGGTGCTTTATGAGAACTAAAGCAATGAGGAAGGAAACAATTAACATTTACATTTTTTCACATAAAGTTTAATTTAGACCCAAACTTTTTTATATTAACAAGGGTATCAGGAGAAAATGGACCAACCAAATTTGTTGTGCAATTTCTCCTGAGAACGCAGATATCCCGTATGTGGGGGAAAGCCACTGTTTGGGCGTATGGCAGCAGTCTGAAGGGAGAGAGCACCGTTTGACTTTTTGAATGCAAAATTGGCTGCAGTCGATGGTTGGCACCATGTCAAGTTTGGAGACCCCCTTATGTGTCTAAACAGTGGAAACCCCTCAGTTCTAACTCCAACCCTAACACACCCCTAACCCCAACCCTAACCCCAAGACACTCCTAACCCTAATCCTAACCATAACCACAACCCTACAATACAACTCTAACCACAACACTAACTCCAACACCAACCCTAACCCCAACACCACCATAACACCAATGCCACCCTAACTCTAACACCACAGGCGAAACCCCAACACAACCGTAACCCCAACACAACCCTAACCCCAACACAACCCTAACCCCAACACAACCCTAACACAACCCTAACCCTAGCCCCAACCCTAACCCTAACTGCAAAGAATGGAAAAAGATTAAAAAAATTATTTTATTATTTTTACCTAACTAAGGGGGTGACAAAGGGGGGATTGATTTACAATTTTTTGTTATTTTGGTCAGTGTGATGGGGTCTATCACAGTAATCAAAATGATCCAATAGGAAAAATCTCCTATTGTTGCTGGATACCAGTTGGCAGATCTTGGCAGGCACACTGAGCATGCGCCCACCATTTTCTTTCCGGAAGATGATGCGGAGGGCCGTGGAATGGAGCAGAAGGGTCCGGAGATGGCGGAGGTACTGGGGGTACTCGAGGGACCCCATTTCTCCCTCCTCTGATGGGCTAGATCATATCAGATGAGAGAGAAATGACTTAAAAGTCTGACTTTTTTTATGATCACTGTTATTTGGTGAATAACGGTGATCACAAGACTGGAGACAGTAAAAATTTATCTAAATAATGCTCTTCGGGTCTCGGCAACCCCCGGTACCTGAGACCTCGGAGATTTTCCGATGCTGGGGGTGCATTAACCTTATTTCTCAGCATGGTTAAAAAGTGGTGCTGAGGAATAAGTACCCTTAATTGCCGCCGTTAAAAGTCGTATTGGCGGTTGTTAAGGAGTTAAAGTCTACTTTATATATTTACATGACACACAGCTTATATGTGTTACTTTGACTTTGACTTTTTGTATATTGAAATCGTAAGGAAATGTACAGGGAGGTATTTATTTCATAGTGCGTTCAAGGTAATAAGCTATGCCATTCCGACATACACATTTCCATATTTTTCTTAGCAATATCCACTTTATTCTTATGAATTAGTCTTTTTTTAAGTTACAAGCCCTGGCTAACCCTTGAAACTACAAAAATATTATACTTGAAAATGTTAAAGTGTGATCAGTATATTTTCCACGGGAGTCAAACAGGCCTTTAAATCACAAAAAAGATACTGTGTGGCTGAAATGTTTTAGGATAAAATCAGATTGAGGTCATTGCCAGGTAGACTGGAAGACACTTTGGCCTGCATCTCTTTGCCACACTAAACACTATTTCTAAAAAACAGCATGAGCGGGCGGGTATTTACTGTGGTAACTCCGTGGTCTACCAGGGTAAACACTTTGAAATCCCAGATACACACTGCTTGTAACCCACATGTGCTGCAAATACTAATTCAATCAGTGTTACAGAGTAAAAAACAACAGCAGCTATTTTGTGTTCATCTGGTTACAGTAGAAACTCCCTTTCCCATGGGACCACATCTAAAAACACATTGGAAGCTGACCTTCTTCAATGGGTTGCTTAAGGAAGACTAATAGAAAGCTGTGCTAGTTTCTGTAGTTTCTGAAAGCAATTGCTACTTGACTCATTTACTTTGGATTTGCATTGGCTTAAATAATTACATCTGACACCTCTAAAAGCTGAAAAACTAAACTTATATCCCTAAAACGATATTGTTGGACCTATATGTTGCACCAAAGTATAACTCTGCCTTGTTGGATCTTGGCACAACTCTTTTTTCGTCGAAACCAAACCTTCGTAGTTAAATGTTACTAGAATCCTATTCCGTGAACACTTTTCTGAAACGTTTCCTGAAGCTATTGACATTTAAAGGGACATGAAACATACGGGTAGCATCTGATAAAAGAGTAAGCAGCCTCATTAGAGGGGCTATTTCATGAAAGCAACCTCTTTCCATATGCCATATATGTTTGAGCTGCTAACAATCTCAGGGTAAATCTGTCTTACAGAGTTTGTCATTCATCTTAATGGAGGTCATTGAGTACTATATACTAAAATGAAAGGCTGGCCATCACTTCTCCTATCAATATCAAATGTTTGTCGGGAGCAGAACACACAGTAATCAGTTGCTCATGTCCGAGTTTGCATTATGAAACACTTGTCTTTGAAACCCTTTAAAGAAACTTATAGCCAGCCTAATATCCAGATAAATGATTGCTTTAAAAGTAAAAACTAAAGAGCCTAGTAAATAGAATCTTTTAGTTTTTGTTCTCTCATTAGATGGCTGTCGACCCAACAATGCTTTAGCCGATCGTTCGGACGACAGTCATTTTTGGAGACTATCCCATATGTAGGAATGATCGTTTGGGTGAGCTCTTGTGTGTTCTCCTTGAGAAAGTTATTAGCTGACATGGAGGCTTGTAGCTTAACTTCTGAAAAATAATGTGATTGGGAGTCCGAAACTGGACTTGCTCGATTGCCATCTTCTTCGACCATCAGTTAGCCAGCACCCCTGTACATTTTAGACCATCGTCCAAACCCGTCAATATTGATGGGTTTGTCCAGCATTAATCTAATATGTATGAGGACCTTAAAGTAGCCTTAAATGTTAGTCGGGATTGGATGAAGCCTATGCTGTCAAATAGCTAACAATCATTTGCCTGCTGAATCTTAACGAGATGGCCAATGCTGATGAATCATAAATAGTCATCATCTGGAAAAAGTCTGCTTTGTTTAAAAGTCTTGTCCAATAGATTGGAGTCCATAAACCTTCCTTCTGAACCTTCCTTCTGAAAAAAAGTAAGATAGGATGGCTTTTGCCTGGTGTAATTGAGCTTCCATGGCCAGTTCCAGTGACTGAAAATGCCAAAATAGACTATTATTATTATACATTTTTATTATGCTATTTATTCCATGGTGCTTTACATGTGAAAAGGGGGCAAATATAGACAAATACGTTAAACATGAGCAAGAACAAGGCACTAACAGGTACAGAAGGAGATAGGACCCTGCCTGCAAGGGCTCACAGTCTACAGGTGATGGGTGGGGATACACTAGGAGAGGGTAGAGCTGGTTGTGCGGCAGTTCAGTAGGATGAGGGTCACTGCAGGCTGTAGGCTTGTCGGAAGAGGTGAGTCTTCATGTTCTTTTTGAAGGTTTCCGTTGTAGGCGAGAGTCTGATGTGTTGGGGTAGGGAGTTCCAGAGTATGGGGGAAGCATGGGAGAAGTCTTGGATGCGGTTGTGAGAAAAGATAAGAGGGCAGTAGAGAAGGAGATCTTGTGAGGATTGAAGGTTGCATGTAGGTAAGTACCGGGAGACCATGTCACAGATGTATGGAGGAGACAGGGTGTGGATGACTTTGTACAGTGGGGCAAAAAAGTATTTAGCCAGTCAGCAATAGTGCAAGTTCCACCACTTAAAAAGATGAGAGGCGTCTGTAATTTACATCATAGGTAGACCTCAACTATGGGAGACAAACTGAGAAAAAAAAATCCAGAAAATCACATTGTCTGTTTTTTTAACATTTTATTTGCATATTATGGTGGAAAATAAGTATTTGGTCGGAAACAAAATTTCATCTCAATACTTTGTAATATATCCTTTGTTGGCAATGACAGAGGTCAAACGTTTTCTGTAAGTCTTCACAAGGTTGCCACACACTGTTGTTGGTATGTTGGCCCATTCCTCCATGCAGATCTCCTCTAGAGTAGTGATGTTTTTGGCTTTTCGCTTGGCAACACCGACTTTCAACTCCCTCCAAAGGTTTTCTATAGGGTTGATATCTGGAGACTGGCTAGGCCACTCCAGCACCTTGAAATGCTTCTTACGAAGCCACTCCTTCGTTGCCCTGGCGGTGTGCTTTGGATCATTGTCATGTTGAAAGACCCAGCCACGTTTCATCTTCAATGCCCTTGCTGATGGAAGGAGGTTTGCACTCAAAATCTCACGATACATGGCCCCATTCATTCTTTCATGTACCCGGATCAGTCGTCCTGGCCCCTTTGCAGAGAAACAGCCCCAAAGCATGATGTTTCCACCACCATGCTTTACAGTAGGTATGGTGTTTGATGGATGCAACTCAGTATTCTTTTTCCTCCAAACGCGACAAGTTGTGTTTCTACCAATCAGTTCCAGTTTGGTTTCATCAGACCATAGGACAGTCTCCCAAAACTCCTCTGGATCATCCAAATGCTCTCTAGCAAACTTCAGACGGGCCCAGACATGTACTGGCTTAAGCAGTGGGAAACGTCGGGCACTGCAGGATCTGAGTCCATGGTGGCGTAGTGTGTTACTTATGGTAGGCCTTGTTACATTGGTCCCAGCTCTCTGCAGTAAATTCACTAGTTCCCCCCGCGTGGTTCTGGGATATTTGCTCACCGTTCTTGTGATCATTCTGACCCCACGGGGTGGGATTTTTCGTGGAGCCCCAGATCGAGGGAGATTATCAGTGGTCTTGTATGTCTTCCATTTTCTAATTATTGCTCCCACTGTTGATTTCTTCACTCCAAGCTGGTTGGCTATTGCAGATTCAGTCTTCCCAGCCTGGTGCAGGGCTACAATTTTGTTTCTGGTGTCCTTTGACAGCTCTTTGGTCTTCACCATAGTGGAGTTTGGAGTCAGACTGTTTGAGGGTGTGCACAGGTGTCTTTTTATACTGATAACAAGTTTAAACAGGTGCCATTACTACAGGTAATGAGTGGAGGAAAGAGGAGACTCTTAAAGAAGAAGTTACAGGTCTGTGAGAGCCAGAAATCTTGATTGTTTGTTTCTGACCAAATACTTATTTTCCACCATAATATGCAAATAAATTGTTAAAAAAACAGACAATGTGATTTTCTGGATTTTTTTTTCTCAGTTTGTCTCCCATAGTTGAGGTCTACCTATGATGTAAATTACAGACGCCTCTCATCTTTTTAAGTGGTGGAACTTGCACTATTGCTGACTGACTAAATACTTTTTTGCCCCACTGTATGTCATAGTAAGGGTTTTGAACTGGAGTCTCTGGACGATAGTAAGCCAGTGAAGGGCTTGGCATAGGGGAAAGGCTGGGGAATAGTGGGGAGACAGATAGATTAGTTGGGCAGCAGAGTGTAGGATGGATTGAAGTGGTGCCAGAGTGCTAGAGGGGAAGCCAGAAAGTAGGAAGTTGCAGTAATCGAGGCGGGAGATGATAATGGCATGCACTAGTGTTTTTGTGGTTTCATGGTCAAGGAATGCGTGGATACAGGAAATATTTTTGAGTTTGAGACGGCAGGAGGAGGCAAGGGCTTGGATATGTGGCTTGAAAGAGAGGGCAGAGTCGAGGATCACCCCGAGGCACTGGGCGTGTGGGACTGGGGAAAGCAAGCAGCCATTGACATTAATGGATAGGTCTAGTGGAGGGGTAGAGTGAGATGGGGGAAAGATAATGAATTCTGTTTTGTCCATGTTCAGTTTTAGAAAGTGAGCAGAAAAGAAGGCTGAGAGAGCAGACAGACATTGTGGGATTTTGGTGAGTAAGGAGGTAAAGTCAGGTCTGGATAGGTAGATTTGCGTGTCATCGGTGTAGAGATGATACTGCAAACTGCGGGATTCTATGAGCTGTCCCAGGCCAAAGGTGTAGATGGTGAAGAATAGGGGTCATAGAACTGAGCCTATAGGAACACCGACAGACAAGGGGCGAGGTGAGGAGCTGGTGTGGGAGAGGGAGACACTGAATGTACGGTCTGTTAGATATGACGAGATCAAGGATAGGGCCAAGTCTGTGATGCCAAGAGATGAGAGAATCTGTAGCAGGAGGGAGTGGTCCACATTGTCAAAAGCAGAAGACAGGTCCAGGAGAAGGAGGACAGAGTAGTGTTTCTTGCTCTTGGCGGTTAGTAGGTCATTGTTGACTTTAGTTAGGGCAGTTTCAGTTGAGTGATGGGGTCAGAAGCCAGATTGTAACCAGTCAAAGAGGGAGCAGGAGGAGAGGTGGGAGGACAGTTCAAGATGGACATGCAGTTCCAGTAGTTTTGAGGCATAAGGGAGAAGAGATATCGGGCGATAGCTAGACACAGAGGATGGGTCGAGGGAGGGCTTTTTGAGGATGGGTGTGATCGAGGCATGCTTGAAGGATGAGGGGAAGACACTAGTTGTGAGTGAGAGGTTGAAGAGATGTGTTAGGGTTGGGATGAAGACTGTGGCGAGGTTAGGGATGAGGTGAGATGGGAGTGGGTCAAGCGTGCAAGTGGTGAGACGTTATTTGGACAGGAGGGTGGGAGCTGATCTTCTGTCATGGTGGAGAAGCTGGTTTAGGAGCAACAGGGTTGAGCGGCTAAGAGGGGCATTGAGGGCTGCAGGCCAAAGCTTTCTCTGATCGCATAAATTTTCTGTATATGACTGAGAGCAACCATCACGCAATAAGGCTACGTTCACATTTGCGTTTTGCGCCGCTGCGTCGGCGACGCAACGCACAATGCAAATAAAAACGCACCAAAACGCACGCAAAAACGCTGCGTTTTGCGACGCATGCGTCCTTTTTTGCCGAAATTTGGACGCAAGAAAAATGCAACTTGTTGCATTTTCTGCGCCCGACGCTTGCGGCAAAAAAAAACGCATGCGTCACACAACGCAGCACAACGCATGTCCATGCGTCCCCCATGTTAAATATAGGGGCGCATGACGCATGCGTCGCCGCTGCGTCGCCCGACGCAAACACGCAAAACGCTAATGTGAACGTAGCCTAACTATCTAATCTGAGTGGCCACCTTCACACTACTGAAGCATAATCTTACTTGATATACTTTCATTCATGTATAGATCTATCCATTTACAATATCTACATCTATCTATTCAAGTTGACTGTTCACAAATAAATCTAGCCAATGAAGTGAAGTAAATTTCACCAGTGTGTGATGAGGGTTCCAATTGATGCGGATCGTATTATGTCAGATATTATGCCTTTACATTACTCCATACCTTTCTTTGAGATAGATAAGTAAATGCTACACTTGTCTACTGCTATCAATGAAACAAAAATGAGAAGCATGAAAGATAAAATCCATGAGCAATTGGGTAGATATCCTTGGGATTAAATTGATCGGTAACATTGGTCTAACAGTTAACACAGTTGGTTAGAAGGAACCTTCCTCCACTGGAACCTCAATTATTTGGTAGTTCTGGGACTCCCAATGTTAGTCATTTTTATGAGTTTTTATTTTAGCATTGCTGTGATAATCCAAATGTGATGTGCTTTTCAAGGAAAGAAGACATTTTATAGCTCAAGAATGGTGTTCTTATGCTATTAGAAGAGGATCTGTTATGTTCATAATGCTAAAGTCCTTGTTTGTCATCTCATACGGAAGGAGCTTTCCTATAGTTCTCATTTATTAATAATTTGTCCTGATTTTATGTCATTCTGGTAATATGAAAAGTTGAGCCATGGCATTGAGCAATGGAGTTGAGAAAATATCTTGATTTACTTGAGGAGGAAGGAAAAATGAGACCGTAGAATAAGAAGTGGCCTCTTGATAACAAGGAACCTGTCACTGCTGGCATAATTCCCCAAGAGAATGTGGAACAGGTTCAAACATGCAGCGACTGCTCGATGACTGACAGACTTATCTTGTCCTCTTCAATTCAAGCCCATATCCTCAATGGTCCGAAAAAAGATGAAAGGCGCGTCACAGTAATATTGTTGAGTTATCTGTTTGGCAAGAGATGAGGAGACTTTAAAAGTATATGCAAATTGCTTGTGTTTTATACTGCACTTACATTGATCCTGTTTAGAATTCGTGTCTGTTCTTAGCTTTCTAAAGTGGATATCCCAGTAAAACGTTACTTGGATAAGTGGTCTTCTTGACAACTATGCTTACAAAATCATTTTGGATGTTTACTTTGAAGTTTCACAAAATGACTAGTTCAGCCATCATTAGAAGTGAGGAAATTGGTCCATTCATCGATCTACCTAATTTCCCAGCATATAAGAGACAATGGGGAAATTTGCTTATTATGTTTCAGTAATCAATATGTGAACCCAAAGCAATAGATAATAATTGGCCTTGTGTATCTTAAAGGGGTTCTCTGAGAAATATAATAAAATAAATATATAAAATAATACACATTTAAATCTTAAATATTTTTCTATATACCGGTAACTTTATTAACCCCTTCACGCCGCAGCCCATTTTCGTTTTTTGAATTTTTTTTTTTTGCTCCCCTTCTTCCCAGAGCCATAACTTTTTTATTTTTCCATCAATATGGCCGTGTGAGGGCTTGTTTTTTGCAGGACGAGTTGCACTTGTGAAAGACACCATTGGTTTTACCATACCATGTACTGGAAAATGGGAAAAGAATTCCAAGTGCGGTAAAATTGCAAAAAAGTTTTTTTTTTTTTTAACCAAATGCTAAAACTGAGCTGCCATTATGATTCACAGGTCATTACAAGTTCGGAGATACCAAATATGTATAGGTTCTTTTTTTATTTCAGTGGTGAAAAAAAATAAAAAGTTTGTTAACAAAAATTGCATCATTTTCCGATACCCATAGTGTCTATATTTTTCGTGATCTGGGGCTAGGTGAGGGCTTACTTTTTGCGTGCTGTGCTAACATTTTTATTGATACCATTTTGATGCAGATACGATCTTTTATCGCCCGTTATTGCATTTTAAGGCAATGTTGCGCTGACCAAAAAAATGTAATTCTGACGTTTTGACTTTTTTTTCGCTACCACGTTTACCAATCGGATTCTTTTTGTATCTTGATAGATTGGTCGATTCTGAACGCGGCGATACCAAATATATGTATTTTTTATTGTTTTATTTTAATGTGGCATATGGGGGGTGATTTGAACTTTTTATATATTTTTAAATTTTTTAAAATTTTTAAAAACTTATTTTTACTTTTTACTTGCTTCAATAGTCTCCATGGGAGACTTAAAGTTGTGATCTTCTGATCACCTCTGTTGTCTGTGTGTAGCAAAAATGCTTACTAGCTATAAACACCGACCACTGGGCTGCGCTCATAGCACACCACAGGGGTTCACTGCAGACCCCAAGTTATCATGCCAACCTATCGACGACCAGAGGTCATGTGACACGGGCGCTGATGGGTGGAATTAGTGACACACTACTGGTGCGATCACATTAAATCAGAGATTGACAGTGCCATTTAACAAGCTAAAAGCTGCTGGTGGATCACGATTCCATCCGCGGTTGGTAGGGGCACATGTCAGCTGTTCAAAACAGCTGACATGTGCCGGTTACGATGTGAGCTCAGCCCCGGAGCCCACATCAAAGGGAGAGACACGACATGTGCCGTACATGTACGGCGCATGTCGTGAAGGGGTTAAGCTAAAAGGTATGCTTTTTCTAGTGCACTCTGTCAGGATTTTAATGATGACAACTGCCATATGTCATTGATTGTGCTGCCCATCCTAGATTTTAGAAGACATGCAGTAGCATGAAGAACATGAAGAACAAGACAGATGATTCTCAATTAGTTATAAAAAGGTGCTTCCTTCAGTCATATTTTTGCTCTGTTTTCCTCTTATCCAAAATAGTTTGCAGTGGCTTGGGGTATGCTTTTGAAATTCAGAAGTATACCTCCTCTGTTTTTCCTCTGCTGCGGGATGGACCAGCTCTGATGTTGGGATGGACACAGTTCCAACGCCAACTGCAGTAGCCTATTCTATGGCAAAGGGCATGGCAGGGGAGGTGTAGTTCCGAATTTTCACATGACACTCCATGCTGATGTGGTTTCTGTTTTGGACAAGAGAAAAGTTGGTTGCCATTCTAAGCAAGGTAGACAGCAAAATGGAAGAAACTGGATATGGTGACTATACATCAGAAAGTTATAGTCAAGTTTAATGTTGGTCTTTTAGGGTCACTTTAATGGCAGCTATATTGTGAATTTAATTGAATTGTCGTGTCTGTCTACCGCATTTTATTCTCAGTGTCTGGTGTGTGTATTTTTATATAGCGTTAACATATTCCGCAGCGCTTTACAGATTTGCATACATTATCATCACTGTCCCTGATGGGGCTCACAATCTAAATTCCCTATCAGGATGTCTTTGGAATGTGGGAGGAAACCGGAGAACCTGGAGGAAACCCACGCAAACACGGGGAGAACATACAAACTCCTTGCAGATGTCCTTGGTGGGATTTGAACCCAAGACTCCAGCGCTGCAGTGCTATCCACTGAGCCACCGTGCTGCCCTACCTGGATAGTCAGTAAGCAGGAGGACATTTTGGCATTCAACATTTGTTTTGTTTTAATAGCACCAGTGGAAAGAAAATAGTAAGTGGCACTCACCCAGAAAGTGAAGTTCACATTTGTAGTTTATTTTAAAAAAGTCTAGCGTTAGGTGGGAGTGTGTATGTAGGCAATATTCAGAGAGCGATGGCCGTTTTACACTAAGTTTGGGCCAGCTGAAGCTTATTCATATCACGAAACAGTCATTGCTCTGTGAGTGTTGTCTGTGTTCCCACTCCCACCACTGTGTGCCACACTTTTTTTTCCATCAAACTACACATGTGAACTTCACAACCAGGGTGAGTGCCACTTTCTTTTTTTCTTTCACCTGTTACTGTTTTAAATGTATTTTCTAACGTTAGCACCACCTAAAGGCTTTGAAAATTTGGCCGCCCCTTGCTTTTACATGCATGGCTATTGCTGCAGCTCTGAAATACTGTAGTTCTAGCTACGTTAAGGCCCCTTCACATTAAGCGACGCTGCAGCGATACCGACAACGATCCGGATCGCTGCAGCGTCGCTGTTTGGTCGCTGGAGCGCTGTCACACAGACCGCTCTCCAGCGACCAACGATGCCGGTAACCAGGGTAAACATCGGGTAACTAAGCGCAGGGCCGCGCTTAGTAACCCGATGTTTACCCTTGTTACCATCCTAAAAGTAAAAAAACAAACAGTACATACTTACCTACCGCTGTCTGTCCTCCAGCGCTGTGCTCTGCACTCCTCCTGTACTGTCTGTGTGAGCACAGCGGCCGGAAAGCAGAGCGGTGACGTCACCGCTCTGCTTTCCGGCTGACCGACGCTCACAGCCAGTACAGGAGGAGTGCAGAGCACAGCGCCGGGGACAGACAGCGGTAGGTAAGTATGTACTGTTTGTTTTTTTTACTTTTAGGATGGTAACCAGGGTAAACATCGGATTACTAAGCGCGGCCCTGCGCTTAGTTACCCGATGTTTACCCTGGTTACCAGTGAAGACATCGCTGGATCGGTGTCACACACGCCGATCCAGCGATGTCCACGGGAGATCCAGCGACGAAATAAAGTTCTGGACTTTCTTCAGCGACCAACGATCTCCCAGCAGGGGCCTGATCGTTGGTCGCTGTCACACATAACGATTTTATTAACGATATCGTTGCTACGTCACAAAATGCAACGATATCGTTAACAATATCGTTATGTGTAAAGGTACCTTTAGTGCAAGAGTTTTTCTATCCGGCCTTTTGAAGAGTTTGATTTTGTTTGCATTGAGTACTGTCTGTGATTGGTACATGCTGGTAAAATACCATGGTCAAGCTGCCTTATATTTCTAATTGTCCTAAGGCCTAGCAATTCCAGATATCCTACAGTTGAGGAGACCTAGTTGTCTGATGATTCTTTTATCCCATGATCTATTTTCTAGTGATCCAAGTAACTGGGAAAATAGTGACAAAGTGTAATCATCTGCATTGTAACGTGTTAGGATTTTGTGAGTCTTCGTGAACCTGTTGCGTTGTAAATGCATGTCAATGCAACTAGAAATATTTTAACCAGAGACTCTAGTTTCTTTTACCTTAGTGTAGAATCCAACAATGTCTGTGACTGCAACTTATTATTCCCCAAATTTTATGAATATTATCAATTTGATTTCCAGGAAATACCGTAATTCTACCCATCTGCAATGTAGATGGGTGCTTGTGTCATCTTGTCCGATAAATTGTTCTTATTCCTAGTGTATGGGCACTATCAACATCACAAGAGAAAATACAGAGAAGTACCGAGCATTTATACTATCATGTTTAGAACCAAACACAATTTGAGAACAATAAGGTTAAATTAAAGTAACACTCCTATCAAAATTTGTATCCTCTTAATTTATTGCAGTCATCATATTATATCGCACCGTGTGTTTACAATTGCTCTTTTGACTTTCTACCCAGTTAATGCTTCTCTTTTCCATGACGTTCATGACATCACAGGATTTAAAACAGACTTGCTGAATTCTACTAAGCTCTGAGTCAGCACTAGAACTACAATTCTACTTAATCTAAACAGGACCTGTCACCAGGTCAAAAGTAATCAGTTTTTACTCTTCTTTTTTCCTCCTGCTCCTGAGTATTCTGTTTTTTTGCAGGACAGCCTAAATACACCCCTCATAAAATTATGTGAGCCACGCCCCCAAAAGAAGAAAATCATAAAAATAAACACCAAATAAAAAGGCCATATTTCTGGGACTATATGGTGGATTTAAAGAAAAAAACAGAATACAATGCTGGCCACTTGTTACCTGGTGACTGGTTCTCTATAAATCAATGGGTTGTCTGCATTAAGCACAAGATGGGTCCTCAGAGACAGAAGTATATCCTTTTTATCTGGTCTTCACTGTGGCCTGGAGCCAAGGATCCTAAACAGGGTTCTTAATTAAGACTAAATACCCTAATAGTGCATATGGAAATGGTCTTTCTAAACTGTAGAGCCCATTTCATGAAATAGAAGAACTCACTTGAGACCTTCTTCAGTTCCACAAAGCTAGAAAGAAAATTGCAACTAAGGTTGCAGTCCCCAAAACACGTGAGAGCATTATACTGCCTCTGTACAAATCCCTAGTTAGACCGCACATGGAGTACTGTGTCCAGTTTTGGGCACCGGTGCTCAGGAAGGATATAATGGAACTAGAGAGAGTACAAAGGAGGGCAACAAAATTAATAAAGGGGATGGGAGAACTACAATACCCAGATAGATTAGCGAAATTAGGATTATTTAGTCTAGAAAAAAGACGACTGAGGGGGCGATCTAATAACCATGTATAAGTATATAAGGGGACAATACAAATATCTCGCTGAGGATCTGTTTATACCAAGGAAGGTGACGGGCACAAGGGGGCATTCTTTGTGTCTGGAGGGGAGAAGGTTTTTCCACCAACATAGAAGAGGATTCTTTACTGTTAGGGCGGTGAGAATCTGGAATTGCTTGTCTGAGGAGGTGGTGATGGCGAACTCAGTCGAGGGGTTCAAGAGAGGCCTGGATGTCTTCCTGGAGCAGAACAATATTGTATCATACAATTATTAGGTTCTGTAGAAGGACGTAGATCTGGGGATTTATTATGATGGAATATAGGCTGAACTGGATGGACAAATGTCTTTTTTCGGCCTTACTAACTATGTTACTATGTTACGTTCAGGGGGACAAAGATAGTGAAAAAAATAGATTCCAAAATTTGAGGAAATCAGAAAAGTTAGATGAAAGGGAAACAACTTTCCATGGTCTTGTTTATACTTATCCTAAAGTTCTAGATTTTTTATAACGTAAAAGAGCCTATCCCATATGTCTGCTAGAATGCATTTAACATTCTGCTGTTTCACCAGCAAAGTCAACACATTTTTTATATGACAATGGGCATTGCTATGGGAACCCTTCACTAATTAGCACATAAGCAATTTCCAGAGTGATGTATGGAGTTGCCAAAGTAATAAAGTCTGGCATCCTCTTAGGTTGTATGGAATATAAAAGAGCAAACAATGTCATTTTATTTTCAATGAGAAGTTAATCTCTCAAAATAAGCTCTTTTTTAAAATATAAATTACGATGGACTTGCCAAAAAAACGAGCTCACTGAGTACTTCATTAAAATGTACTTATGACTCTATTAATTTAATGTGCTTTTTTTCTAAATGAATGCTATTATATGTCTTTTACTTAGATCGCAGAGCAAGCAGTTAGTTTTGTATGTTTATATTTAATCCTAGCAAAGTGGTAGACATCCTTGCTAATTGCAACTCCCACCTATTGGAATAACAGGGGTCACATGACCCCTCCATCGCAATGTGAGGCAATGGAAAAGAGAAGAATAAATCTGTCTTTTTCTATTGAAATCTCTGGGAAATGGGGAAACAGATATGTTCTTTGCAGTTCATTTTATATGTGCATTTATTTAAAATAAAAAAGGAAATACTTGCATTGCCAATGAAATTTTAATGGGAACTGGCTGCATGCAAACACTAGATAAGAGTTTAAGTGGAACGCTTACTTTACTGATTTAATCAATGATACAAACAAATTAGCAGTTTGGGGAACAACCGTGAATCCAAGTGATGCACGTTTTGACAGTTAAAAGTACAGTTATGAGACTCCACTTTTATTTGGGATTAAAGGGGAACTAATCTTTCAAGTTACTTTCTAGAATAAGCTGTCCTATGTGTCCAGTGTTCCAGTCTACATTTTCCCCTGAACTAACTCTGAGCTAGTAGGAGTATACTAGCCGATATATTTCCTATATAATGAAGAATTTCTGCTGATTTTGCCTTTGGTAACACACAGACGGAAGCAGCTGAGATCATGGAGGACAATATAAAGCAGTACTCATCTGTGTAGCTGTGAATCCAGCTTTGGAATAATTTAGCCAGAATCTTCTTAATCTGCCCCTCACTCTTCTTCTCAACACTCCTGCCCACTCCCCTTTCCTAAGACTTCGATATGCTGTGGAACCTGAACGCTCACTATGCTAGTAGTTTTGTTTTGAGGAAATTTATTTTGAGCTGTTTTTCAAGAGGCAATAGCAAGGGGGAGAAGTGGCGTATAAGTGGAGGAAGAACCATATCTCGCTGATAAAACGTATTACAAATTTTCATATATTCACTGGTAGTACTTCTTTAAGCAATCGTTATTGAAATTGTTGTTCCCATGTAGCTTATAGTGATGTTGAATCAATTTTGCACATCAGACTTTTTCTCTTATGCCAGCCCCAACTTCAGTCTGCGACAGACACTACACACAGTGTCATGACTTGTGATACATTTTTCTATCTTCCTATGCTTTGGCCACCTGTGGTATCACATGGTATCACCGACTACCCCAGTTTTTTTTCAGTAAAACACTTTGAAAGGTAGAAAAATGTTTTCACAATTCATAGTTATGCAAACATTTGGCTACTTTTGGCATTTTCACTCCATTCTTGGCCATATCTGGTAAAATTGGCGAAGCAAGGGCAGGACAGGAGCATAGCAACACCTGGCCTTCTAATTCATCGTAACGTAAGCCATAAATCTTACTCCAGTCTTCGGAGTAGTATTTCTGGTGAGGCTCACACCTAATTCATTAAGTGGCATGCGCCTCTTTAGGAATCAGGCACCTTTTACTCTGTCATTCCCATTCTTTAAGACTGGTGTGTAGAATGCCAGTTTTAATGAATTGGGCCTCTGTGTTGTGCTGTATCTCAGGTATTTCTGCAAAATACATTTGAAGAAATTGACGACTTGGCAATACTATTTCCATGGTCAAAGGGGCTTATCCCTACATTTTTTGGCACTGTAAGATTTGATTAGACTTTGCATGGACACGTCCCCAACTCATTTCTAGGAGGGATAGCAAAAGAACAGAACAATGCATAATTCTAGAATATTACAACTCATTACTAACACAGACATCAGCGGAGCTGACAGGTCTTCTTTAAAGTCCTCTACCTGCTTGCCGGTAAGCAGTGTGCTTACGGCGGCATCTTTGTGCTACTGCCCAAGCAATGCATTGCCTGATGCTGCAAGCGGTGGCAGCTTTGCCAATTGGAAAGAGCTGATATACACTACTTTCCTTGCCTCTACTAGGTGGCTGCTAATGTAGGCAATAAAATTAAGACTTTCTCTGTTCTTTAAAACATGCATGGTTTTTTTTTAATAGAAGTGAATTGCAAATTTGCTTGCTTTTACAAGCACTTGGACATTTTACCCATTAAATACATTGAGAATAACCCTTTAAGGAATTACAAAAATTACATAGTTCTAAAACCTAATATTATTATTTGTACATTCACTTTCTTTACAAGATTGAGCATTGTAATAACCATGTTTAGCCTCTACTTGGTCTCACTGTGCATGCTGTGTAATTCTCTGAACACATATGTTTAACTTGTCCTCAGATTTCTATTATCGAGACCATTGCACTCTTCCAATTGTTTGGTTAGATTTGTGTAAGGCTAAGCTCACATGTCAAGTAATGATCTGCTTGAAACAGATCCATCAGTAATCAGTTGTCTTAGCAGGACCAAAAAAGTCGGGCAGACGCAACTTTTTTGTCCAGCTAACAATGTCCAGTAATCATTGGTTAGAACGGTTCTAGAAGCAATCCGTTGGCAAGAACGTTATGCAGACACAACTCTTTTGTCAGTTTATAAACGACTTACTTTAGCTGAATCGTTTTTTGAACATTGAATTACGATCTGATAAATAGCCATCCATTTTTGTTTCATTTGAAAAGGATCCATTTTTTGTATACTGGATCAGTTTCAAATAGAGCAAAACAAACGGCTAATTAATGATTTGTTGTCCATAGACTTCAGTGGTAAAAAAAAAAATCCAGCTGAAATGAGTTTTTTAAAAACGGATGAAAAGTTGTGTCAACGAATTGCTGCTGGATCCATTTTAACTGATGAGTACTGGACATGTAAACGTAGCCTATTAAAAATGATTGGAACTGGAACCGCTTTTTTTCTTCAGAGTCCATGGAAAACGTTAAATAGCCATCCATTTTACTTCCATTTGAGACCAACCTGTTTTTTTGCTTACTGGATCAGTTTGAAACAAACGACTATTGGACACATGAACTGTCAAGTAATCATCCATTTGAAACTGATCCAGTAAGCAAACAACGTTTCGAATGGAGGAAAAATGGATGGCTATTTATCTATTTTCCATAGACTTCAGTGTTAAAAATTGGATCCAGTTGCAATCAGTTTTTTTAGCCAGAAAAAAATAAGTTGCATCTGCACAAGTTTTTTGTCCTGCTAAGAAAACTGCTGCTGGATCCTTTTCAAATGGATGATTACTGGACTTGTGAACACAGCCTTAATTATAGCAACATGCTCATCTGGTTTATAGCCAGAAAATAGTAATATATCTAAACAGTTTCTATGTCAGTTGTTGTTTTCCTGATGGCTCAAATTGCAGAATAATTAAATCATCAACAGGAAGTCGGCAGGGAATGTTCTGTTGTCACAATAACAATTTACATTGTCAGTATGTCTACTCATCTCCCTCCGCCACGCTATGGACACTGTCCAGAGTTTATGATTAATGAGCGTACCACGCCAGGAAAATTCATTCATTCTTAGCGTCCAGTGAGTGGGAACATGAACATACTGTGTACTGATTTGCCAAGTACTTTACAATATGTAACAACACTAACATATAATAAGAATAGTTTATAGTATAAGAGGAAATCTGGAATCAGAAAAGTTAATGTCAATGACAATGATAAGCAGGATTCCACTCTTGGGAGGCATGATTTCCCATTTACATAAAAAAACTAGTATACAGCTTCCCTTTTCTATTTTTTTCACATATTGTTAAGGAGTACATTATACTACTATGTTGGAAAGCAGGGTGACAGCGGCATTTTGCTACCTCAGCTCCCACAATGGTCCTGAATTGTAAATCTGTTCAGATTTTGTGGAGATTGTGCTCAGGAGTATAAAATGTGAGTAACAACCCATGTGGACTAAAGGTGCAAGTTACAACCTTTGATGTAGCAGGAAAATGTCTGTATTTAGTTGTGCAACACACATGGATTCTGGACCCACTGTGCCACTGATTGGGGAGAGCCTGGAGGGGTGTATCTTAGCGATCACCTGGGTTTTCACTTAAGCCCTTGATGGTGTGGTTAGACTTGGGCCACAGGTGGGTGCCAGGTGCTACTCCAGGACAGATTCCGGTACCCGAAGGGTCAGGACAGTAGACATAGACTCGGAGTCCAAGGTGAGACTGGATACTGGTGGAACAGATAGTAGTGTTAATACAGAAAGGAAATGGTAGTAAGCACAGGTACAAACCATTGAAGCGGTTTCAGGCTCTGGCATCGCAGGTGCAATTCCAGTTTACGTTCTGCCGAAGTGGTTTTGTGTTCAGGCACCTCCAGAGCGGTTTTGGGTTCAGATACTGCCGGAGCAGATTCTGGCTCACGTACCGCTAGAGCAGTTTCATACTCAGGCCCCGTTGACGCGGTTCCAGGTTCACATACTGCTGGAGCTGTCTCATGTTCAGGTACCACCGGAGCAGTTTCAGGTGCAGAACTACAGATGCAGATCAAGTACTAGAACAGATTTGTAGTGAAGGACCTGACAACAAGCTTGCAGCTAGCAGACTGTCAAAACTTAATTGTTGCTTAGTCACCTCCCTACAGGTGGAGGTGCATTAAGTACTAAATGCCTCCCAGCTATTAGCTGGGGACACATAGGATTGTGCAAGCTATCTCTTTTAGAGACTGGGAGTGCACACGCCCTAAGTGCGCCAGCAGGAGAGCATTGTGGCGCGCAAAGAGACTGAGGCGCAGGAGTCAAAGCAGGGAACATGATAGGGCGGCCTGAGTTGTGAGTAAGGGTACCGTCACACACTGCCATTTCGATCGCTACGACGGTACGATTCGTGACGTTCCAGCAATATCGTTACGATATCGCTGTGTCTGACACGCAGCAGCGATCAGGGATCCTGCTGAGAATCGTACGTCGTAGCAGATTGTTTAGAACTTTCTTTCGTCGCTGGATCTCCCGTTGTCATCGCTAGATCGGTGTGTGTGACACCGATCTAGCGATGCGATCTAGCGATGCGTTCGCTTGTAACCAGGGTAAACATCGGGTTACTAAGCGCAGGGCCGCGCTTAGTAACCCGATGTTTACCCTGGTTACAAGCGTAAAACTAAAAAACAAACAAACAGCACATACTTACATTCTGGTGTCCGTCAGGTCCCTTGCCGTCTGCTTCCCGCACTGTGACTGCCGGCCGTAAAGTGAAAGCAGAGCACAGCGGTGACGTGTGCTTTCACTTTCACTTTACGGCCGGCAGTCACTGAGTGCGGGAAGCAGAGATGGCAAGGGACCTGACGGACACCAGAATGTAAGTATGTGCTGTTTTTTTTTTTTTACGCTGGTAACCAGGGTAAACATCGGGTTACTAAGCGCGGTCCTGCGCTTAGTAACCCGATGTTTACCCTGGTTACCCGGGGACCTCGGCATCGTTGGTCGCTGGAGAGCTGTCTGTGTGACAGCTCCCCAGCGACCACACTACGATTTACCTACGATCACGGCCAGGTCATGTCGCTGGTTGTGATCGTAGGTAAATCGTATAGTGTGACGGTACCCTAAATCAGCATCCGTGTTGAGAGGGAAGAGTGGAGGCATGCAGGTATGCTAGCATTGCAAGTTGCCTCTCAGCTTTGCCACATATTGCTGGACTTAATAGAAGAGTTTTTGAGGCTGGCACAAATTTTAATTTTCACAAAATTTGCTGCTTCGTTTTTAGATCTTTTAGTCAGATATTTATGTGGTTACTGAAGTACAATTAAAAGTATTTCAGAAGTTTTTGCACTTTTTCACAAATATCAATCAATTTTATGTAAATACTCAATATTTAAAGTGTGCTCCCATATTTTTCAAGACTTCTGCAATTCACCCTGTTAGCTGGATATTCGCTTCTAGGTCAAATCCTGACTGATGGTAACCCATTCTTGTCTAATCGATGCTTGGAGCTTCATCAGAGAAAATACCTCTGCTTGAAGTACAAGGACTGGATTGCTGAGCACTGGGGTACAGTTATTTTCTGTGATGATGCCTCTTTTTGACTTTTTGGGACATCTGGAAGAATTATTGTCCTGGGAAGAGTTCTTCCATGAGTTCTATGTTATGCCAACATAAAAACATCTTAAGATTATTCACATGTGGGGTTGCTTTTCATCCAAGGGAGTGGACTCACAATTTTGCCTAAGAACACTCTTATGAATAAAGAATGGTGTCTAAACATCCTCCATGAACAACTTCTCCCAAGAATCGAAGAGCAATGAATGAATATGATTGAGCACCATGTCACAACGCAAAAGTAATAAATAAGTGGCTCAGTGAACAAAACATTGAAATTTGCGTCCTTGCAAACTCAGGAGCTAATAGACATGGGGATTTTTGTGGGATGCTACACAGAGGCAGTAAAGGTGGTGCCATTTGTTCATAGGCTCAAAAACTGGTGACAGGTTCCCTTTCATATCCAGCTGCATGAGAGAATTGGAGACGTCTTGAAAAGTAAGGGTCAACACTTCAAATACTTGCGCTTTAAAACTTATGAAATGCTTCTAATCGTACTTCATAAACCATAGAAATATCTGACTAAAAGATCCAAAAGCACTGAAGCAGAATACTGTGAAAACCCAAAATTTGTGTCGGTCTCAAAACTTTTGGCCATGACTGAAGAGTCAGTCATCTGATATATGGCAGATGCTGCCTTGTCTACTGAAGTGTAATTAACCCCAGTTGATCATTTTTTGGGTTCCTTTACCTTCTTTTTCTGTTAGTGGCTTGCATGTTGCATGAATTCAGTACTGAATGTTTTAGTGCTACTGATTTGAAGGCTCCTGTGACTTAATAGGGGATGTCCTATCAGTGCCCCCAAACCTTTGCACTGGGATGTTTATTTATTTAAATGTCTCAACGATGGAGCTCAAGAAAGGATTAATTTATCATCCTGTGCCAAAATTAATTTGGAAGTGTAGTTGGGACCAGGGGGAGGCCAGAAATAGCATGTTATGAGCAGATTTGCTAAATAAACCATCTGTGATCAATTGTTTTACATTTCATAAACAATAGTCAGTATTTATTTATTGCTGATTAAAGCCCATCAATGTTAGTAGTAGTCTAAATAGCAAAATAAATCATACATGCAATCTACCTTTAGGAAATCTTTTGCCAAATTCTTTTGGAGACATTGTTAGAAACATTTTGTACAGAACAATGGCTTTTCTTTCTTTGTTTTTATGTACTTACATTGGATAAATTCTCTGGATTGTTATATATGAAAACATTTTAGCCACAAGTAGAGGTGTAGCTAGGGGTTCAGCTCAGGCAGGGGGGCAAAACATCTGAGAGGGCCCCTAATCGGGTATCTCTGATTGTAACTATGGTGGCGCACGCTACAGTAACTGTGGGTATATGGGAACTGAGCTGGAAATACAGTAAATCTCTATACATTGACCAACACTGATATTACCGTCATCGGGCGACCGTATTGTAGAAACCATTTCTGCAGAACATAGAAGCATCACTCTACAGTTATAGATAGGAACTTACAGATGACGTTCTTTCATATGGAGTGTTCCTGTCTTTTCATTCTGGCCCAGACTGACATGACATCTTCTGCAGCCTCAACTTATCTGCACAGATTACAACATAAACACTTCCCATTTGACATCTCACATTCCCAGCACTGTCCCCATCTATTCCCAACCTGCACAAACTCCTCATCCTGCTGGTACCCCAATGCTGAGCCGCTGCTGCCTTATGTGTTCCTATTACTGCACCTGCTGTGTGGCACAAAAACAGTGCTCCTCTTTATGCCCCATATAGTAATGCCCACCACTGTGCCCCTTACATAATAAAACACCTCTTTTGCGCCCTCTAGATGGTAAAATTGCCCCCTAGAAAATATTAATGTGCTGTGTAAGTGCCCTAGAAAACAGCGTCCCTACATTTTTATAATGTGTTCTGAGTCCCCCCATGTACAGCTCCTCTATATACATGATAATGCCCCCTGGCCACCTTGTACACAGTGTGATGCCCCCACAGTTCACTTATACACAGTATGATATTCCCACAGTTCTCCTATAAACAGTATGATGTCCCCCACATCTCCCCTATACATAGCTTGATGTCTCTACTGCTCTCAGTATTATGACCCCCACAGTAGTTCTCACACTGTATGATGACACCCACACTGTATAATGGCCCCGACACGGTATAATAGATTCCACAGTAGCCCCCACACTCTTTAATAGTCCCCACACTGTATAATGGTTCCCATAGTAGCCCTCCCACTATATAATGGCCCTCACACAGTATAACAGCCTCCACAGTAGTCCCCACACTTTATGAGGGCCCCACACTGTATGAGGACCCTTACAGTAGTCCGTACACTGTTTGGTGGCCCCTGAACTGTATATTGGCTCTTACATTAGCTCCCACATTGTATAATGACCCCGACAGTAGTCCCCACACTTTATGTCGTTCCCCTACACTTTATATTGGCTTCCTCACTGTATGGGCAGCACGGTGGCTCAGTGGATAGCACTAAAGCCTTGCAGCGCTGGGGTCTTGGGTTCTAATCCCACCCAGGACGACATCTGCAAAGAGTTTGTATGTTCTCTCCGTGTTCGCATGGGTTTCCTCCGGGTTCTCCGGTTTCCTCCCACATTCCAAAGACATACTGATAGGGAATCTAGATTGTGAGCCCTATCAGGGACAGTGATGATAATGTGTGCAAAATGTAAAGCGCTGCGGAATATGTTAGCGCTATATAAAAATAAATGTTATTATTATTATGATGGTCTTCACAGTAGTTCCAACATTTAATGCCCCCCCCACAGAAGTCGTCACAGTGTATGATGGCCCTCAAACTGTATAATGGCCCTCACATTCCAGCTTTCTCATCCTCTGTCTCACAAAGTTACTTGCTACCTCACATACGCTTAGTTCTTTATTGGTCCTGCATCACACTCGCCTCCAACCTTTATCCCATTGCCTTTCTCTTAAAGCCAAAATTGGCTTTTAGCACACTTCAATCCTCTCAGGTCTAACTGCTTCCTAGACCAATAGCAGCATTAATGGCCCCACACTGGCCATCAACCCACATCCTTATTGATTTCACACCTCCTTTTTATCTTCCCCTAGCAGCTACTGTACTTGTTAGCGTGGATGTCCAACTTACAGCGTCATTGTGCACTTTCCCGCAGTCACACCAGGCTTTTCCTGTCTTTACTTTTCTCTGGATCTGACTGTCAAAAACACCATCATTCCCATATTCGGCCACAACATCTTTTCATAGTAGCTCTGAAGGGTGCAACCGACCACTTGGACCACCTGCATTGTAAAAGTAACATATAGGGCTCGTGCACATGGCCGTATTTTCGCTCCCAGTGTAATCTAACAAAACATCAGATCGCACTTGGACCAAAGTTATTTTATGGGGCCATGCACATGTCAGATTTTTTTCTCGGACCAAGCCAAAAATTGCTGCCTGCCCAAGTTATTATATTCGGATCACACTCGGCCATGCAAGTGCATGAGTCCATGGAAACCATCGCACTGCACCCAGGCGTCATCAGTCCTAGTTTCCACTTACTGACAGACTGGAGAAGATGGAGACATTTTTTCCTCATCTGAGAGAATCGGATCACACAATGTTCAAACTCTGATGAGTGTGGGATTTGCATAATTTATCTTATTCTCTTGGATAAGAGACTACGTGGTAGTCTGCACCTAGGCATATATACGCATATATAGAATGCAAAAACATATGACCACTGAGCAGTCTCTCAGAAAACTATTCAGTCCATTTAAAGGAACAGGCAAGCAGTAATTGAGGATATATCCCATTCTATGTGTGTACGAGGGTCACCCCTACTTTCTACTGATCTTAAAGAGAAGGAATTTAGATTAAGGATGCAATATTGCCGAGTGTGGGACTGCAGGTTTGCCAGTTTCACAATGAATGATGCATGAGAAACAAAGAATTGGAAGCTATTTTTGTGGTGGTCACTTCCGTTTGACACTGAGTGCAACTTGCTTTTGTATACTTGTTTTATTGGTCAAAGTGCTGATGTTCCAGTTGTGTTTCATTGCTGCAATGTAATTAAGATAGAAAAGAAAGAATGGCCTTTGTTTTGCACTATTGTTTCCCAATTGTTGAACTCACCATGTCGGTGTTCTATTCTCCTCTTTCACTGAAACAATGTAGACTAGTGTGATTATGTACCCTTTTTAGACTTACTATAGGTCACTGACATGTCATTATAAAGAAACTGCTAAATGAAAATAAAGCTATCTGTCCATATTGGTACGTACACATGTACAAATTATGGATTCCGGAGGATTTGTGTAATTCAGTGCATAGATTTAGACTCTGTTCTCACCACTGTTCTGTTATGTTCCTGCTGAGTTTTGATGGACAGGATAGTGTCTGTGGTTCTGTTATTTCCTGCAAAAATAAAACTTGACTCATTAAAAAGTCAGTGGGATCCAAAATAATTTCAAGAAGAAACGCAGGGATTCTTCACCGTCACTGTTGACTTTCTATGAAAGCGGCTCTTCGAGATATATTTAGCAACCACACTCACTTATATTGTATTTTGAGCACAGGTAGTAGTGCCCAGCATAACAGCCTGATTTCCAAATAATAAGGAAAAGACTTGCAGCAATGCTCCCACGTAAGTTGAGCTTTACTACAAATTAAATGTGAACTTCACAACACAGTAGCCAGTAGTGGCAAGAGAATGCCAAGAGTGTGCATAGCAGTCATCAAAGCAAAAGGTGGCTACTTTGAAGAACCTAGAATATAAGACATGATTTCAGTTGTTTCTCACTTTTTTGTTAAGTATATAATTCCACATGTGTTAATTCATAGTTTTGATGCCTTCTGTGTGAATTTACAATTTTCATAGTCATGAAAATACAGAAAAATCTTTAAATGAGAAGGTGTGTCCAAACTTTTGGTCTGTACTGTAAATCAGATGCTAGGTGATAAAAAAAATCGCATAACAATAGTCTGACTTTTCAGGAACAAAAACGGCTGATTTTAGAAACATTAGTGTGTTTTCAGCCTAATAGAGAAAAAAGCACGGTGGCGCAGTGGTTAGCACAGCAGCCTTGCAGCGCTGGAGTCCAGGACAACATCTGCAAAGAGTTTGTATGTTCTCTCCGTGTTTGCGTGGGTTTCCTCCGGGTACTCCGGTTTCCTCCCACATTCCACAGACATACTGATAGGGAATTTAGATTGTGAGCCCCAACAGGGACAGCAATGATAATGTGTGCAAAACTGTAAAGCGCTGCGGAATATGTTAGCGCTATATAAAAAATAAAGATTATTATTAAAGGACTGGAAGGTATGACTTCTGTCAGTCTGCGTATCCACATTATTGTTAGTGGAGTGCCAGCGTAGCTTTGAGCTGAATTGCAGAGTCATGTTTGACAGGCTGGTTGCAAGGCATCCAATGGTTGTCAGGTGTTATAGGCACATACTTCTAATCATACATTTTAGCAAGGATCTCCTTTGAACCAAAATGATGTAATACAATGTAATCTGTCTATTCTCTTAGTAAAGTAGGAAGCAGACCCTACAAATTGCTTGTCACCCCAGACTACATACAACTAATCTACATAAAACCCAAGTGATGTTTGCAGAGTATTCATTTTAGGAACTAGTACTCTACACTGTATATGGGTATCAGCATTTATGTAGACATCAAAGCTGTATTCTCCATTTTCTAGTTGTAGATGTTGGTAACAGCCTGATGTGTTGGAGTGTTGACATGTCTCTTTTTCCCTTGATCTGAGATCAAAGAGAGCTGACTTTATTCACATGTTACATGTCATTCTTTGGCCTTTAAACAAACTTTGAACAAGAAGTAAAGAAAAAGCAGCGGCACTTCATGCCATGGACATTATCTGCTCAGATTAGGAAACAATGCACTCGGGGTTTAGGCCAAAGTACTTGTATCCGGTTGTAAGTGGGGCTGAGAGCCAATATTTCAGACATTTGTTTGTCCTCCTTCTTGTGTGACAGCTTTGCTGCCTTGTTGGTCCATGTCTAGAAGTTTAGTACTACTAAGTGACGTAAAATGCATGTTCTTTCTAGTCATCATACAGTTCACTGTTAAGGAGCTGAAAAATAGAAATTACTCCCGGTTCTCTGCAAGAACTTGTCAAGTATTCATCTGGGAATAGGATAAGTGGTGAGGATCATCTAGATCTGGCATAGACTTTTCAGGTCGGAGGGTTTCACTGTCATACTGAATTAATCCCGAAGACCCAATACAGCATAAAGGGAACCTGTCAGTAGGATTCATCCTCTTAAGCCATCTATATAGGCATGTAGGTCATAAAATGATACCTTGATATCTGCGATCCGATTTCTTATTCCAGAGAAATCCACATTTTTCTTAATATGTAAATGAGCTGTTAAGATCTATGGGCCGAACACTGGTCTGCATGAGAATCTGCATCCAGACCTTAATTTAAAGCATCGCTCCAGTGCTTTTTTTTTCATTTCAGAGATACTACTAAAGTAAGACCCCTGCACCTAATACTGTAATTACCATCCGCTATTTTCAGCTTCCCTCCATTTCTGCGGCCCCATCTTGTGATTGAAACTTCCGATGGACCAGTCTTAAGTTCTCAGTGCAGCCAAAATGTATTATGATTAAAAAAAACTTTGTTTAGAATAGTCACCTTTCCCCCCATACATTGTGGCATACTGTAGCAATATAACATTATTATCGTTTAAATGGATATATTTCTATGTTTGAGAAAACTAAAAGTTATGGTGAAGTTATTGTTTCTTGAATTTTAGTATATCATTGGTCTGGAATCGGAGATGATTTTCGCATTGTACATTGTTTTGGCATTGCATGTTACACATTATAAAGCAATAGTTTGATATATTGAGTAGTGTACCAGGAATCCAGTGTCCAGCTTACAAGGGACAGTCTCTAGCACTTGTAAGCATCCTACCTTGTCGGAAACACTAGCACTGCCATTATGGTGCTCATAGGGACCACTACTGAATAACAAAGGGTGAACAGTGATTTTATGGCATCTGTGTCACTTGCGCCAATAGGCAAAAGGGTGGTATCAAGTCATTGCTATGTTAAAGAGCAGCTATCATCATGGGTACCAAATAGGAGCTTGATTTTAGAAAGTAATATAATATCAACCACCTGTCCTGTATTTAGGGAATGTTCACACAATGCGATAGAGATATATGTTTCTCCATGAGTTTTTCAGAGGTGCAATATAAACTCTCTTTTTAAAAAAAATCATGGTAAAGTCTTCATTATATATATATATATGTATATATATATATATATATATATATATATATATATATATATATACATATATACTGCTCAAAAAAATAAAAGGAACACTAAAATACCACATCCTAGATGTCACTGAATTAAATATTTCAGTTGTAAATCGTTATTCATTACATAAAAATGATCAATGTAAATCAGAATGAATATCCCATGGAGGTCTGGATTTGGAATGATACTCAAAATCAAAGTGGAAAATCAAATTACAGGCTGATTCAACTTCAGTGGAAATGCCTCAAGACAAGGAAATGATGTTCAGTTGTGTGTGTGTTGCCTCCATGTGCCTGTATGACATCCCTACAATGCCTGGGCGTGCTCCTGATGAGGCGGCGAATGGTGTCCTGAGAGGTCTCCCCCCAGACCTGGACTAAAGCATCCACTCCTGGACAGTCTGTAGTGCAACGTGAGGTTGTTGGATGGTGCGAGACATGATGTCCCAGATGTGTTCAACCGGATTCAAGTCTGGGGAACAGGCAAGCCAGTCCATAGCTTCAATGACTTCATCTTGCAGGAACTGCTGACACACTCCTGTCACATGAGGTCTGGCATTGTCCTGCATTAGGAGGAACCCAGGGCCAACCGCCCCAGCATATGGTCTCACAAAGAGTCTGAGTATCTCATCTCGGTACCTAATGGCAGTCAGACTACCTCTGGTGAGCACATGGAGGGCTTTTCGGCCCTCCAAAGAAATGCCACCCCACACCATTACTGACCCACTGCCAAACCGGTCATGCTGAAGGATGCTGCAGGCAGCAGATCGCTCTCCACGGCATCTCCAGACTCTGTCACGTCTGAACCTGCTTTCATCTGTGAAGAGCACAGGGCGTCAGTGGCGAATTTGCCAATCCTGGTGTTTTTTGGCAAATGCCAATCATCCTGCATAGTGTTGGGCTGTAAGCACAACCCCCATCTGTGGATGTCGGGCACTCAGACCATCCTCATGGAGTCGGTTTCTAACAGTTTGTGCAGACACATGCACATTTGTGGCCTGCTGGAGGTCATTTTGCAGGGCTCTGGCCGTGCTCCTCCTATTCCTCTTTGCGCAAAGGCTGATGTAGCGGTCCTGCTGCTGGGTTGTTGCCCTCCTTTGACCCCCTCCACGTCTCCTGGTGTACTGGCCTGTCTCCTGGTAGCGCCTCCAGCCTCTGGATACTACGCTGACAGACACAGCAAACCTTCTTGCCACAGCTCGCATTGATGTGCCATCCTGGATGAGCTGCACTACCTGAGCCACTTTAATCTGTCTCATGCTACCACGAGTGTGAAAGCACAACCTACATTCAAAAGTGACCAAAACATCAGCCAGAAAGTATTGGTACTGAGATGTGGTCTGTGGTCCCCACCTGCAGAACCACTCTTTTATTGAGGGTGTCTTGATAATTGCCAATAATTTCCATCTGTTGTTTATTCCATTTGCACAACAGCATGTGGAATTGATTGTCAAACAGTGTTGCTTCCTAAGTGGACAGTTTGATTTCACAGAAGTTTGATTTACTCAAAGTTATACTCTGTTGTTTAATTGTTCCCTTTATTTTTTGGAGCAATATATATATATATATATTGGCTTGAGAAAGGCTCAGTGCGAGCCGAAACGTCGCGAGATGTGGGTCTGAAATAAACTTCACAGCCTTTTTTCACCTTTATCTGATGTTGGAGTGCTGCCTTCTTTTTTTGCTTGATATATTACGTGGTTGGACTAGTGGATGGTCCTATCCAGGAGGCTTGGCACCCACAGGTGAGGATTGTGCTGCTCTCGTTTTTTCCTATCTATATATATATATATATATTTATATGTACAAAGCTTTTTATAAGTAACATGTTGAAGTAATGTTGCAACTGATTTTTTTCAGAAAACAGTCATTTGTTTTCTTCTCTATTTTATTTTTGCCCAGAAAAATGTGTCATGGGAATAACTGTGTCATTATTATTTATTGGGATGAACTGTTTGAGCACTAAGGGAAGTTATGAGCATACAGCCGTGTTGTGTTATCTTGCCAAGTTAAGAGATTTTGTACAATCATTTTTATTGCCTCCATTTAATACACGTGTCCTTCCGCTGTTATTGTGCACAGAAGGAAATGCTGCTCCATTCACTTGCTAGATGTGAAAACGATTCTGGAGAGTGGTTTACCTAAGGCTTTGTTTTGTCCAATTCTTTTCCTGCTGACTGCTAAATTCACATGCATAAAAAATGAATTAATAAATTAAGCGATTTTTCACATATTCTTCCTTGACATTTTCCTGCTTTATGTTGGTTCTATGCATTTTCATGGCAACAGACAACAAAACAAATCCCTATGTAGTCTGCTCTTGCACTAACACTCTCGCTGTTCATCTGCTACTTCCTCCGAACATTGGGTAGAATGGCAAGTAGTGAAATCTAGGTGAAATGGTATACAACTGCAGGAGCAAACGACATAGGCCTTGGGTGTTGTCTGTTATCAGAGAAACACATCACATCTACACATCGGCTTATATGCAAAATGGTTGGATAAATGTAATAAAGACAAAGTTGCTTCAAAATGTATTGGAACTAGAGATGAGCAATTTGCTCAGTTCTTGGCTTCTACACCCAGCATCTTCAGGCTGGCGTCCATGGGAGCTCTATTCATGACGTTGCTGGGCCTAATAAGTCCAGTGGCCAGAGGCCTGACTGAAGATCATGGGTGCAGAAGTGAAGACTGGCTGCCACAGAAGACTAGACTGGACTCCAAACCAGGACAGAGCGAATAGAATTTCTCATCTCTAATTGAAACCATAAAAAATGGACCTAATTGACAATATTGTCTTTAAACGGAGTCTGTCTGCAGATGTGACCCTATAAAACTGCTGATGGCACTATAAAGGAGATCTTGAAAGCTGATTAAACATATTAAACATACCAAATGTTCTTAGTATCAGGTAGACAGAAAAGGAAAAGTTTTAAACTCTCTTTTGCCAGATTTCAAGGAAGAATTGGTATCTTCATGGCAATTCCCAGGCTCTCTGCAATGAACACTCCCCTCCTATTTGCTTTGTTTGACATCTCTAGAGCTCTCCTGCTTGGCTTCTAGAACTAGAGAGGATGGGTTGGGTTCTGTCCAGAGGGCTTGTGAGAACTACATGTGAAGGGACTGCCTGTTGTCAACTTGCAATCATGACATGCAACAAAAACAGTCATTATTTAGGAAGTGATATTTATGAAAGGTTTTCGTTATGAGAGGCTTTTACTCTCATCATTTTCTTTCAATTTGCGGTAGCGCATAACTGCGCACCTACTTCTGGCGTTGTTTGAAAAAGACCCAGACGGGCTTGAAACATCACACGCTACTTGATCTCTGTTTCATCACTAGAGAATTTTTTGCCTTTTGTATTGTAATTATTTACATAAATTAAATATTTTTGCGAATAGTTGAGAGTGCGGCTGATTTAACTCTTACATGTTGAATAATTTTCTTTCTAGCCTTACATTGGGGTCAATCACTGGAAATGTCATGATTTCAGCATGGCTTGACTTCTGCTGTGCTAGAATTCAGGGGCTAGATGATGCTTTCAATATGATATCATGTGTAAAAAAAAACCGGAATAAGGCTATGTTCACACCTAGGAAGAGGGCTGCGGGTTCTCCAGCGGGTTTTGATAAATCTGCAGGGCAAACCCGCTGCGGTTATCCCTGCAGATTTATCGCGGTTTGTGTTGCGGGTTCCACTGCGGGATTTACTCCTACTATTGATGCCGCATATGCAGCAATATGCAACATCAATAGTAATGTTAAAAATAAAAAAATAATGATATACTCCACCCTCTGACGTCCCGATCTCCTCGGCACTGCAGGCGGCGGTCCGGTTCCAAAGATGCTGTGCGAGAAGGACCTTCGTGACGTCACGGTCATGTGACCGCGACGTCACCGCAGGTCCTGGTCGCATAGCAAACCTGAGACCGGACGGCCACGTGCAGCGCTGAGGAGATCGGGACGTCAGAGGGTGAGTATATCATGATTTTTTATTTTAATTCTTTTTTTTGTTTACTCAAATATGGTTCCCGGGGCCTGGAGGAGAGTCTCCCGGGTACCACCCACACATTATCCGCTTACTTCCCGCATGGTGGGCACAGCCCCATGCGGGAAGTAAGCGGATCAATGCATTCCTATGGGTGCAGAATCGCTGCGATTCTGCACAAAGAAGTGACATGCTGCGGGTTGTAAACCGCTGCGTTCCCGCGTGGTTTTTCCCGCAGCATGTGCACAGCGGTTTGCGGTTTCCATAGGGTTTACATGTTACTGTAAACGCAATGGAAACTGCAGCGGACCCGCAGCGGCAAAATCGCCGCGGTTCCGCGGTAAAAAACGCAAAGTGTGAACATGGCCTAAGAGATTCATCAAAGCTTTTAGGGTATGTTCCCACTGTCAGGAATGGCTCAGTATTTTCTCAGGATTTGATGCAGGTGAAATCTGCATCTGAGGTCACTTGCAGGTCACCTGCGTTTTTGATGCGTTTTTTACATTTTTTCATTTCATGCGTTTTTTTTGTCACTTGAAATAAAGCTAATGGAAAGTTGGCTTCTGGGAAGGAAAAAAGTGATTTCCTGTTTGCAGATATATTGGGGTATGTTTCAACGGTCAGTAAATGCTGCGGGTTGGACGCTGTGTACATTCGCAGCATCTAACCCGCAGCGGCCAGATGTTACAGCATAATGGATGGGATTTCAAGAAATCTCATGCCCACTATGCGTGCACCAACACCCACGGATCACATGTGGAGACGGACATGCGGATCGTCTTTCCAAACCGCAGCATGTCTATTTATGTAGCGGAGACGCTCAGTCTCTGCTGCGTAAATTACCCATTCGCTGTCATTATATGTGGTAAAACCGCATGATCTTCCTAATCACATGTGTATTAAGTGCGGGAACACAGCCTACTACACATGTGAACTAATTTACATAATGGTGAATCTTGTGACACATCCAGACATACACGACACAGAAAGTGGTGGAAAGCATGGAGGTGCCCTCATTAATAAATAAATAATATAATTTAAAAAAAAAATGGTGTGGGGTCCCCCTATATTTGTTAACCAGCCAGAGTAAAGCAGACTACTGGGACTGGTGTTTCAGGCTGGTAAGAATCCAATATCCATGAACCTGATAATACCAGGCTGCAGCAGTCTGCTTACCTTGGATGGTTAGCAAAAATAGTGGGATTTCCTCCAAAACAGTGTGGAATCCCCTATATTTGTTAACCAGGCAAGGAAAAAGCAGACCGCTGTGGCCCGGTATTGTAAAGCTGGTAAGGATCCAATATCCATGAACCTTGCCTGCCTGATAATGCCAGGCCGCAGCAGTCTGCTTACCTTGGATGGATAGCAAAAATAATGGGATCCCCACTAGAAAAAAATAGCATGGGGTCCTCCTATATTTGTTAACCAGCCAAGGAAAAAGCAGACAGCTGCGGCCCGGTATTCTCAGGCTGGCGAGGCCCATGGATTTTGGCCCTCACCAGCCTAAAAAGCTGACTGAACGTTTTCTCTGCCCGACGGACTGTTTTTTAATGCAGGATCCAGTGAAGGACGGATGAAACGGATGGCCATCCGTCACAATCCATCGCTAATACAAGTCTATAGGAAAATGCAGGATCCTGCATTCTCAAAAATCGACGGATTGAGACGGAAGCTGAAAGACGGAAGTGTGAAAGAGGCCTAACACTAGCATGAGTAACATTCCGCCTGGTGTTCTGGTGCTAACTGATCATTATTTGCTTCAGTATGAAAGATAGTGTTTGGGTCTGATCATTGTTGCTAATCTACATGTGGATTTCCTGAAACAACAGTCTAAAATTATTCTAGTGACCAGTGGGAAATATGCTTACTTTCTCATTTTTATTTTTAGTAAAGATACAACCCCTGGCAAAAATTATAGAATCACCGACCTTGGAGGATAATTAATTCCTCAGAATTGAGTGATTCCATAATTTTTTCCATATGCTTGGTTAAAAAAAGTAACCATTACTGACTACCACTGACTTTTGTTCTTGATTTCATTAGTGTTTCTTAAAGCCAGAAAGTTGCCATTTGAAATGACTTTAGTTTTGTGCCATGTCTGAGATCTGCTTTTTTCTACAAAATTAAACAACTGAATGAACATCATCCAAGGCCTGTGATTCTATAATTTTTGCCGGGGGTTGTATATATATAATATATATATATATATATATATATATATATATGTATATATATAATATAACGCTGGGAGCGTCACTCTGTCCGAAGCCTTTATAGACTGCGCTGGCGCAAGCGCCGGCGCAGTCTGGGCCTCACAGAGTGACGCTCCCGGGAGATCGCGGTATGCGTTCACACTGAACGCGCACCGCGATCTCCAACAGAGAAGCAGGGACCGCCAGGAGGGTGAGTATCGGCCATATTCACCTGTCCTGCGTTCCACCGCTGAGCGCCGCCATCTTCCCGGTCTTCGGCCTGTGACCTTCAGTTCAGAGGGCGCGATGACGCGCTTAAAGCGCGCCGGCGCCGCCCTCTGACTGAACAGTCATAGCCAGAGAACCGGGAAGATGGCGGCGCGCAGTGCTGGAACGGGACAGACAGGTGAGTATAGTAAGTGCTGGGGGGCCTGAGCTGGCGGCGATACCGGCACCTGACCCTCACAGCGCGCCGGTGTCCCCGCCTGCTCAGGCCCCCGGATGGGTGCAGCACATGACAGGATGGGGACGCAGGATGGGTGCAGCACATGACAGGATGGGGACGCAGGATGGGTGCAGCACATACCAGGATGGGGACGCAGGATAGGTGCAGCACATGACAGGATGGGGACGCAGGACGGGTGCAGCACATGACAGGAAAGGGACGCAGGATGGGTGCAGCACATACCAGGATGGGGACGCAGGATGGGTGCAGCACATACCAGGATGGGGACGCAGGATGGGTGCAGCACATACCAGGATAGGGACGCAGGATAGGTGCAGCACATGACAGGATGGGGACGCAGGACGGGTGCAGCACATGACAGGATGGGGACGCAGGATGGGTGCAGCACATACCAGGATGGGGACGCAGGATGGGTGCAGCACATGACAGGATGGGGACGCAGGATGGGTGCAGCACATACCAGGATGGGGATGCAGGATGGGTGCAGCACATGACAGGATGGGGACACAGGATGGGGATGCAGGATGGGTGCAGCACATGACAGGATGGGGCGCAGGATGGGTGCAGCACATGACAGGATGGGGACGCAGGATGGGTGCAGCACATGACAGGATGGGGACGCAGGATGGGTGCAGCACATACCAGGATGGGGACGCATGATGGGTGCAGCACATGACAGGATGGGGGCACAGGATGGGTGCAGCACATGACAGGATGGGGACGCAGGATGGGTGCAGCACATGACAGGATGGGGACGCATGATGGGTGCAGCACATGACAGGATGGGGATGCAGGATGGGGACGAAGGATGGAGCAGCTCATACCAGGATGGAGACCATATACCAATATAAATGCTCGCCACCCGGGCTTAGAACGGGTTCAATAGCTAGTATATATATATATATATATATATATATATATATATATATATATATATATATATAAAGTTGCGGAACAGCACCACTTAGGCTACTTTCACACATCAGGATTTTTGTTTCAGGCACACAATCCGGCAAGTTTTGAAAAAAACGGATCCATTTTTTTTACGCTGGATCCGTTTTTTTCTCATAGACTTTCATTAGCGCCGGATAGCACCTGATGGACAGAAGTTTCATCCGTTTTTTTTCTGGATCCGTTCAAATAGTTGTTTCTGGTGGACAGAGAAAACGTCCAGAGGAATGTTTTTTTTGTCCGGCAAAAAAAGCGCACAGTGACGGAACCGGCCAAAAACACGTGAAACGGAGATGTGAAAAAATCAATACGGCGTGCGGATCTGGTTTTCCAAGCATTTTCCATTGAAATCATGCATATTTTCCGTTCTGGGGTCTCTCTCTCTCTTTTTTTTTCTTCCAGAAAGTCACTGTAAACTCCATGTTAAAAATAAAAACCGGATCCAGCAGAATATCTGTTGCATCAGTTTTTTCACTATTTGCAACGGATCCGTTTTTTACAACATTAGCCGGATTGTGCCTGAAACTAAAAACCTGATGTGTGAAAGTAGCCTTAGTATTTACTTACAATGGGTGCCAGGCCGCCAGACAAATGTCCAATTTCTTTCATAATAAGTAATATAAGAAAAAAAGCAGCACTCCAAGAAAAAAAAAATGCAAAATTGAAAAAAGGTGAACTTTATTAAGCCCAAATGGCAATGTTTCAGTTCATAGAACCTCTGTCGAGGCTCCTATAGCAATCTTACCTGGTCTCACTACAGTGCCATATGCCTTGCATATCTTGCGCTGCCATTTCAGGGGCCTGGATGGGCTGACGCTGACATATAGAGTTTGATGAGAGTGTGGTATGAATGTCATCCGATTTTCTCATATGTGGAGAAAGTAAAAAGAAAAAAAAATCTCCATTTTCTCCATTCATCCCAGTGTGGTCCGATTTTTTCACGGACCCATTGACTTGAATTGCCGATTTTGATCTGACCCTCGCATCAAAATCATTAAAAATGTTTCCTTGATTTTACGTGGACCCCTTGGTCCATAAAAAATTAAACCATAGACATGTAAATGACACCATAGATTATCACTGGTATGAGCACTGTTTGTGAATATCATGGATAGCATTCGTGCGCGAAAATTGGATGGCTGAATAAGCCCCAATTTACAATAAAAATGAAAACGATTCCTAATTAGATGGTATTCATAAAAAATAGGAAGGCCAGCAGATAATAAAAGTATTTTTTTGGCCCATTCACCAATACTTTATCTTATTTAATATTTTACACATTTGATTTCTTAATGTGTCATTTTCAGTTATGCTCCATTCACTTTCATCCGTAAATGCATCCCTATACAATTGAAGCTGCTGCTGGTTTCCATCAGGTCACATTGATTTTGCTGTCTAGAAAATAGAGTTTTCTATTTTATTTCACAGAAAATAATAATAATAAGGCAATTATAAGGAAATCCTTTTATCTTCTATGACAGTTACTGATCGGACACTGGCATGTTTCCAGATCTTTTCCAGATACATAATGTCAACTATAAATTCATGTACAGTGTTGAAGATTGATGAGTTTTAATGTTGACCTGTTATCCGGTCAAAAGTGGCCAGTTTTTGTCTTTATTTTATTCCTGCTGCTCGCTTCAGTATTCATTTTTTTTAAATCCAGCATATGGTTCCAGAAATATGGGCCTTTTTACTTTTTATGGTGTTTACCAAAGGAGCAAAGCTCACAGGATTCTCTTGGTATGTGCCTTTAGGACAGGGGTGGGGAACCTCAGGCCCCAGGGCCATTTACGGCCCTCGATGACCTTTTATCAGGCCCCCGAGCAGATTCTCACAGACCCCCACTCTTGGGCAGGGAGCTGTATTTTGATTGCCACCAGCTCATTCATACCTTCTTGCACACACACACACACACAATGTTCACTACTGAACAGTGAAGGGCATGCAATGAAAGATTACGTCCTGACACCAGTGCCAGAGTCTGGATGTACTTTGTGGGTGGAGTTTGTACGGCCCCCGAAGGATGGTATAAATATCCAAATGGCCCTTGGCAGAAAAAAAGATTCCCCACCCCTGGTTTAGGATGTTCTGAACGGTCCCTGTGATTTAGAGCATGGAAATCAGCACTAAATAAAAATGACCATATCTATGGAACTGTATGGTTAATTTAAAAAGGAAACAAAAAAAGGCATTTTCAGGGAGTAGTGGGAAATAAAGGTAAAATCTGTCCCCTTCTGACCTTGTGGCCCGTCCTTTCTAAGGTTTTCACTTCACCCATCTAATTCATTTTACCAGCATCTCTGGATCAGATTGAGGATGTGCGTAGACAAAGCAGATGTGTAGCATGTTCATCACGGTATTGCAAAACCTTTGCTTTGTAGTTCCTAACACACTCGGACTTGTCACCGCTTTTTAAGAACTTGGACCCTTGAGTGATTGCACTTCTGTTCCTCTGCCCCCCTCATGCACCTCTAGACCATGCAGCTCCAATTTCAGATACAGTACTACTGCACCGAATAAACATACTACATCAAAAAGACATTACTGAATATGTCCTCTGTACATAGCCCCTTCAGAATAGGCCGTAAGCTCCACAGTCAATAAGAACTTTGATTCAGGTTTCAAGGATTAACCTGTGAAGAGATTGACTATTTCAGTACCTGTTTACTTCTGTAAATCTACAGCATTTCCCTGTGCCCTCAGATGAGGGAAGAAGGGAATTTACTGTTCAATGTCCATGTGTGCTCCTCACAGCTCGGGACAAGCAGCAGTTTAAGCAGAATATAAAGTACAGTTATTACGTTTGTGTGCCTGATATATCAGGAGGTACAGTCTCAGCCCTGTTTTTCCGCGTTATTTGGCGTTCATTCATTGGTATGAGAAATATCCCTTTTAGCATGGTGCAAAACGCGACAGCTCAAACCTGCGTTTATTGCTTATCCGTGCCATAGAAATGAAAAGCACATCACCCTGTAAAGTAAAGCCGTGACCCATGCCCCTGACATTCCTTCTCACTATCCATTAAGAGGTTTTGTCTAAGATCTTTTTCTGTAGTATTAATGGTGTGAAAGAGTAGGGACATGGGGGCATGGTAATAAATGACATCCCATGGGAAAAGGGGGTTAAACTTGCAGCTACCATTTTCTTTCAGGTAAAATCGTAGCTATTCCAGGGCATCGGAGCATGACTGGGATGTTAGAATTAGTTTAGGGACTTGGATCCTGGTTGAGTATAGCTTGGGAATTTCATAAGGAAAATATATAGAATGGGGTACTCTGTTGCTGTAATCATATATTGTCATGTTAAAAAAAAAGTTAGTCTTTAGAAGAATGGCATAAGGACATATACACCAGCCTAAAGACCATTTTGCGTTGTATAGGCAAATGGAGGAAAGTGGGTAGGATGGCACCTGGATACAACTCCAGTATTTGCATCCTCATATCCACCATCCAGTTGTGTGTTAATGGTGAAGGTCAATGAAGGTCCCCTTAACATGGGATTACACTATATTTACCAACATTCTCGATTCATAGGTTTTACTTGAGAACCTCTTGTTGGGGAGTGATTTTTACGCTTAAGGTGTGTTCATGCATTTTTTGGCACAGATTTCTGAGACTTACAGTATGTAACTAAATGAAATTTGCAGAATTCCACACCTTTGCTGCTAAAATAACCCAACTGTATTTATGAAACAGATTTTCTGATCTGCTGGCCATGAAAATACTTATAGACATATTTTGCCCACATTTTAGTCAGTTCCAGGTTAAAAACGTAACTATCATTTAAATTTTTTTCTTTCAGAAATTAATAGAAAACATGAGAACAAGTAACTTTTTAGTACAACCTAAATTCCCCAAAAGTTGGGGCGGCGCTGTGTAAAATGTAAAGAAAATCAGATTGAAATGATTTTGAAACCTCTTGTAGTCATATTTTGTCCACAACAGAACAAAGAACACAGCTTAAAGGTGAAAGGTATTTTTCTTAATGAAACCGTGTCCTCATACCTTCACAGACATTTATAGACTGCTGTAAAAAGAAGAGGGAATGATATAATAAATGGTATCACTTTGGGTTTCCAGTATATACCGCAGTTCTCTCAATGTCATTTCAAAACGGAATATTAATAATAATTTTTATTTATATAGCGTCAACATATTTCGCAGCACTTTCCAATTAAGCTGGGACATGTACAGACAATAAATTAAATACAAGTTAAGACAATTTAAACAGTGACATTAGGGGTGAGGTCCCTGCCCACAAAATTACAATCTACAAGGAAATGTGGGGACACAATAGGTGAAAAGTGCTTGTTATTTCAGATCTGGCAATTATAATAAATAGGGATTTTTATATAAAGCTGCATGATCCGGTCATCAGCCCGTGTGTTTAAGTGCAATAGTCAAGTATCAAGTGCAGTCATGTGCATGGAGGGTGTGGAGACAGAATAGTAGGGTGCAGATTCAGAATAATATTTGGAAGGAGGGAACAGGGCAAAGTTAGTTTACTGAGTAGTTGATGTGGTAGGCTTGTTTGAAGAGATGGGTTTTTAAAGCGCGCTTGAATAGGTCGGGGCTAGGTATTAGCCTGATCGTCTGGGGAAGTGCATTCCAGAGAGCTGGCGCATCATGAGAGAAGTCTTGGAGACAGAGGTGCAAGGTTTAGATTATGGGGGATGTTAGTCTTAGGTCATTTGTAGAACGGAGGGCATGTGTAGGCCGATAGACAGAGATGAGAGAGGAGATATAAGGCAGTGCAGAACTGTGGAGAGCTTTGTGGGTGAGAGAGATGAGTTTATACTGGACCCTGTAGCGAATAGGTAGCCAGTGTAATGACTGGCACAAGATGGAGGCATCGGGGAAGTGACTAGAAAGAAATATGACCCTGGCTGCCGCATTCAAGATGGTTTGGAAAGGAGAAAGTTTGGTAAGAGGGAGACCGATCAGAAGAGAGTTGCAGTAGTCCAGACAGGAATGAATAAGAATGACAAGTAAGGCTACGTTCACATTAGCGTTCCGCTAATGTGCGTCGCTGTTGCGTCGGCGACGCAGCGGCGACGCAGCGGCGACGCGCCCCTATGTTTAACATGGGGGACGCGTGCGTTTTTTGTTGTTGCGTTTTCCGACACGTGCGTCGTTTTCGACGCTAGCGTCGGACGCAAGAAAATGCAACAAGTTGCATTTTTCGTGCGTCCGATTTTCGTCAAAAAACGACGCACGCGTCGCAAAACGCAGCATTTTTGCGTGCGTTTTTGGTGCGTCGTGCGTTGCGTCGCCGTTGCGTCGCCGACGCACCGGCGCGCAACGCTAATGTGAACGTAGCCTAAGAGTCTTAGCAGGTGAGAAAAGGTTGGATTCTGGAGATGCTTTTAAGATGCAGGTGACAGGAGCGAGTGAGTGATTGGATATAGGGAGTAAAGGAAAGTTCGGTGTCAAATATGACCCCAAGACAGCGGGCATGCTGCTTGGGAGTTATGGTTGGGGGAGGACATGATGTTAGAGACAGCAGACAGACAATCCTTGGTGTTTTGAATTAGGGTAGGGGTGATGTCAGGGGAAGAAGTGTATAATTGGGTGTCGTCAGCATAGAGATGATACTGGAACCCAAATCTGCTGTTTGTCCAATAGGGGCAGTATATAGAGAGAAAAGGAGGGTCCTAGGACTGAGCGCTGCGGAGCCCCGATAGTAAGGGGACGAGGAGAGGAAGAGGAGCCGACAAAAGATATAGTGAAGGAGCGGTCAGAGAGGTAGGAGGAGAACCAGGAGAGGGCTGTGTCCTTTAGGCCTATAGAGCGAAGCATAGAGAGGAGAAGCTGATGATCCACAGTGTGGAATGCTGCGGAGAGAGCCAGGAGAATCAGCAAGGCAGGGAGCAATGACCTTTGGATTTAGCTGTTATTAGATCATTAGAGACTTTAGTGAGGGCAGTTTCAGTGGAGTGTAAAGAGCGGAAACCAGATTGTAAGGGGTCGAGAAGAGAGTTATCCAAGAGATAGCGGATTAGATGGGAGTGGACCAAGCGTTCCAGGAGTTTAGAGATGAAGGAAAGGTTAGAGAAAGGGCTGTAGTTAGCAGTGTAGTTCTGGTCCAGGGATGGCTTTTTAAGTAAAGGGGTTATGATTGCATGTTTGAATGAGGAGGGAAAGATACCTGAAGAAAGAGAGAGGTTACATTTTTTAGTCAGGTGAGTGGTGACCACTGGTGAGAGAGACTGCAGGAGATGTGAAGGAATGGGGTCACTGTTGCAGGTTGTAGGCCAGGCAGAAGCGAGGAACTTGATAACTTCTTCTAAAACAGGCTCAAAGATGTCTAGTGAGCTTGAGGTATGGCAGGGAAGGGGATCCAGGCAGTGAGGAGATTGGGCTGAAATATCCTGATGGATGTGGTTGATTTTTTCTAGGAAATAAGTGGCCAGATCCTCACCGCTGAGGTTGGTGATGGGGACCTGTACTTTAGGTTTCAGGAGGGAGTTTAAGGTTTCAAAAAGTTGTTTTGGGTTGTTGGATAGTGAGGTGATGAAGGTGGTGAAGTAGGATTGTTTGGCCAGATGAAGGGCAGAGTTATAGGTTTTGAGCATGAACTTATAGTGGATTAAGTCTTCTGCTAAGAGAGATTTTCTCCACTGCCGCTCTGCACACCTTGAGCAACGCTAAAGAAAGTGTATTTGTATAGTGTGCCAGGGCTGCCATTGTCTGTGTCGTTTTTTTCTGCATGTAGAAGGTGCTGTTTCATCTAGGGCATTCTTTAGTGTATTATTAAAGTGACAATGCTAAGTCTGGACAGGAGAGGGAGGAATGAAGAAGTTAGAGAAAGAAGATGAGAGGCAGATTGGCAGAGGGGATCATTGATGGGGATGTTAAAGTCTCCCATGATGAGGGCGGGGATGTCACAGGATAGAAGGTGAGTAAGCCAGGTGCAAAGTGGTCTAGAAACTGGTGGGAGGAGCCTAGAGGGCGATAAACAACTGCCACTCGCAAGGAGAAGGGCTTAAAGAGTCTGACGGCGTGGACTTCTAAGAAAGGAAATGTAAGTGAGGGAACCGGGGGGATGACCTGGAAAGCACATTGTGATGAAAGGAGCAAACCAACTCCTCCACCCTGTCTGTTCTCAGGTCTGGCGGTATGTGAAAATTTCAGCCCACCAAACGAGAGAGCGGCAGCGGTGGTGTCTGAATGCTGGATCCAGGTTTCTGTAATAGCCAGAAGGTTAAGGGAATTAGAGAGGAAGAAATCGTGAATGTAAGTTAATTTGTTACACACAGACCGTGTATTTCAAACCTCACAGTGGAAAGCGATAGGAGAAGGCATGCACTGAATGTTAATAAGATTAGCAGGGTTTCTATATGTAGCTGGAGGAGAGTAATGTATGCTGGTGGAGGGAGGCCCTGTGTTGGTGGTGATGTCACCTGCAACTAGTAAAAGGAGAAAAAACAGAAAGAGCAGGTGGTGGGATGATTTGTATGAGCGCTTTGAGTGCTGCATGGAGGTATGCGATGTTTTGGAGTGGGTAAGAAATGTCAGTAGAGCCTCAGAGTTATGCATGGAAGAGGGGAGAAAGGAGGGGTGGATATGGAGAGAGTGCACAGAATGTGTTAAAGGGCGGGAGAAAGCAGAAGTAAAAACAAATAAGAAGCAGATTGTTATGATCAATGCATAATGTAGTACGACTGATCAAGATGAATGATTGTTTGAAAAACTTATGCACCTTATCTGTCTCCTGCCCTGTCCAACTGCCATTGTCTAACTGCCAAGCACTTTATACTATTGCACTTAATATCTGTTGCACGCGCGTGCTATCCCAGCCAGACTAAATATATATGAAATGAAATGACTGCTAGCATCAGGCAACAAATGGCCATAATCAGCAATTAACTAATTAGCATAAGGCCAGAGCAGGTATTAATATGCAGGGTAAACATGTAACATGTAAATATGTCATCTCAAACTCAAAAATATTTCCCGGATCCGTGCTTTCCTTGACCGCAACACTGCAAAAACGCTAGTGCATGCCCTTATCATCTCCCGCCTCGACTACTGCAACCTCCTACTCTCTGGACTCCCCTCTAGCACTCTGGCACCGCTCCAATCCATCCTACACTCTGCTGCCCGACTAATCTACCTGTCCCCCCGCTATTCCCCAGCCTCTCCCCTGTGTCAAGCCCTTCACTGGCTTCCTATCGCCCAGAGACTCCAGTTCAAAACCCTCACACTGACATACAAAGCCATCCACAACCTGTCTCCTCCATACATCTGTGACATGGTCTCCCGGTATCTACCTACATGCAACCTCCGATCCTCCCAAGACCTCCTTCTCTACTCCCCTCTCATCTCTTCTTCCCATAACCGCATCCAAGACTTCTCCCGTGCTTCCCCCATACTCTGGAACTCTCTACCCCAACACATCAGACTCGCGCCTACCATAGAAACCTTCAAAAAGAACCTGAAGACTCATCTCTTCCGACAAGCCTACAGCCTGCAGTGATCCTCAACCTACTGAACAGCCGCACAGCCAGCTCTTCCCTCTCCTAGTGTATCCTCACCCACCCCCTGCAGACTGTGAGCCCTCGCGGGCAGGGTCCTCCTTCCTTATGTACTCGTGTGCCTTGTTATCTGCTCATGTTTAATGTATTTGTCTATATTTGCCCCGTATTCACATGTAAAGCGCCATGGAATAAATGGCGCTATAAAAATGTATAATAATAATAATAATAAAAAATCAATGGTGAAAAAGGCCATAAAACAGTGGGGAAAAAAATAGCTTTGAACACTTTAAAGCAGAAACCAAAAAGAGAGAAAAGAAAAAAAAACACCACAGGAGTGATGGATGAAATACGATGAAAAAAGCTTGCTAAATATGGTTCCGTTAACACTTGTCAGACAGAGCACACAAACGGATGATGGATGAGATACCATGAAAAAAGCTTGCTAGACATGGTTCCGTTCACACTTGTCAGACAGAGCACACAAACGGATGATGGATGAAATACCATGAAAAAAGCTTGCTAGATATGGTTCCATTCACACTTGTCAGACAGAGCACACAAACGGATGATGGATGAAATACCATGAAAAAAGCTTGCTAGATATGGTTCCGTTCACACTTGTCAGACAGAGCACACAAACGGCGGATGGATGAAATACCATGAAAAAAGCTTGTTAGATATGGTTCCATTCATACTTGTCAGACAGAGCACACAAACGGATGATGGATGAAATACCATGAAAAAAGCTTGCTAGATATGGTTCCGTTCATACTTGTCAGACAGAGCACACAAACGGATGATGGATGAAATACCATGAAAAAAACTTGCTAGATATGGTTCCGTTCACACTTGTCAGACAGAGCACACAAACGAATGATGGATGAAATACCATGAAAAATAGGAATAGGTCCATCTTGGTAATTTCCTTAAAAACTAAAAATTGCTGCTAAACTTCTATGCTGTCTAACGTCTTAGCAAGATATGGTAAAAGGCAAACTAGACATCTGGTACATGTTGTTTCTTAACTTTTTGTGGTATGGTTACTTGGTTTATGCGGATAAAAATACAAAGTTTGAAAATTGCTAATTTTTTTTGCAAATTTCAGTTATTTTATTTAAATAAATGCAAAACATATTGATCTAAATCTACCAATAACATACATAACAATTTATAAAAAAAAACCCCAATCTTATAGTCACTGGGATACGCGGAAGCATTCCAAAGTTATTACCAAATAAAGTGACAAAGGTCAAACTTGAAACCTGGGATGACTTTACACAACCTTTACAATAGACTTGAAGGAGTTCCCAGAGATGCTGATTACTTGATGTATGCTTTTGTTTTCACTTTATGGTCCAAGTAATCCCAAACCACCTCAATTGGTTGAGGTTATGTGTTGTAGAGGCCATGGCATCTGATGTAGCACTCCATCCCTTTCCTTCTTAGTCATAGATCCCTTACATAGACTGGAGGTGTGTTTTGGGACATTGTATTGTTGCAACACAAATGATTTTGCAACGAAGTATAAACCAGATGGGATGTCATGTTGTTGCAGAAAACTATGGCAGCCATATTTGGTAAGTGTGCCTTGAATTTTGAATAAGTCACCAACAGTGTCACCACCCCCATGCCATCACACCTCTCTTTCCATGCTTCAAGGGGAACACCACATATGTAGAAACCCTCTGCTCAGTTTTTATGCATCTCAGCAAGACATGATGGTTGCTACCAAAAATCTAAAACTTTGATTACTCAGACCACTGTACAGATTTCCATTGATCTTATATCCAGTTCTTGTGTTGCTTGGCCCAAACAATTGTCTTCTTCTTGTTTGTGGCCCTTTTTAGTGGATTCCTGTAGCAATTCGGCCACAAAAATATTCTCACAGTCTCCTTTGGACAGTTGATATTCAGATGTGTCTGCTACCTGGTGTGTGTGTAATTTATGAGGTCTGATATCTGAGGTGCTATCAGTTAGCGTTTTCTGAGGCTAATTACTCTGATACACTTACCATATGCAGAAGAGGTAATTCTTGGTATTTCTTTCCTGGGACAGTCCTCATGAATGAGCTAGATTCATCCAACTGATTAACGTTTTATACTACACCTTGAGGATACTTTCACGGTTCTATGAATTTTCAGGAATGACTAACTTTAGGCCACGTTACCAACTTCAGTATTTGGTCAGTATTTTACATGAGTATTTATGAGTGAATACCAGGAGAGGAACAATCAGGAGCGTAGGGGCTGGCAGTCAGGAGACATCACGGTTACCAACATGGGTAAGGATCAATCCTGAACTTTTTATTTTACTGTTTGCCTTCTATTGGCTTTCTACATTACACAGTACGGCTTATTAGCCCTATGAAGTTGATCCTACCGGTGACTTACTGGCAGAGGTGTATCTAGGGTTTCTGGCACCCGGGGCAAGAATTCAGTTCGGCGCCCCCCCCCCCCAGAACAAATGTGATTTGCACACTTAGTCATGCACCCACGAGCTCCTTTCCCTAATGCTCTCAATGTTCAGTGAAAAACTGAGAGAAGAGGGAAGAGAAGCTCGTTGTCACAGGACCATACGTATGAAAATCGCATATGAGTGAAGTATCCATGTGATGACTACTGGAGCCTGCAGCGCTGAATCCTGACATCGCAGGCTACTGAATTCTCACAACGCATGCACTGCACACTTTTAGGATTCTCCCTGGCTGGTGGACAGTCATGTCAGCACAAGCATGTGATTTGTATACCTTTGACCACATTCCGACTAGACGTGCCCGGCCTCGCTGAGTTCATTTTCATTGAGTGAGGCCACAGATGACTAGTCGGCATGTGACCGCATGTATGTAAATCGCCAGCACCAGAGAATCCTGACAGAGTGCAGTGCACACTGTGAGAACTCAGAAGTCTGCAGTCACAAAGAATAACTGCAGACTCATTACAAACCTGGACATCCCCTTTAATGCTCCTAACAAAAATAAAAACATGAGTTAGTCAGTATCACAATTAACATTTATATCCAGGTACAGTACCTGATAGATGACGTCGTCGCTGGAGCCGTTCTTCTTTTCTTCATCTTGTCCAGACCCCATGATGAGTTTTCTCATCCACAGCCTTCTCTGCAGACTACCATCTTCTCCGCTCTTTTGCAGAAAATCTCCACATGATGCCCTTAATGATACAAGTGTCATTATAATGCTCCTGAATGAAAAATTGCCCCTCAATATATTGTCTGCATAAAATATGACCCCCACACTGTCCCTCTTATGGTACATGCTCTTTACACGGACCTCTCCTTTCCATACCGGACCCCTCTTCACACTGTCCTCTCACACTGTGTCCCCCTATAGGGCCCAATATTTATACTGTACTCTCATCACACTCCCCCTCCTTGATATACTGTCCCCTCCTGGCTGTGCCCTTACACTGTCCATTCATGCTATGCATGCACACATCCCAACACCCTCACGCCCCGTACTCTGTCCACATACGTTTTTCACATCGCTACTCATACTGTGTCTGCATACATTCCCCCGTTTGCTCCCCAAACTGTCTGCACGCCATCTCCCCCTTTGCTCTTCATTTTGTGTCCTTAAATCTCCCCCACACATTAAATCCCCCCATCCCCACTCCAAATATCACCCCACACATTAAATCCCCCATCCCCATGACAAATCTCCCCCCACACACATTCAATCCCACATCTCCACTCCAATTCTACCCACACACAATAAATCCCCCCATCTCCACTCATATTAAATCTCCCCCATCCAATAATAAATCCCCCCATCTCCACTCTCATTAAATCCCTTCCCCACAATAAATCCCCCCATCTCCACTCATATTAAATCTTCCCCCATCCAATAATAAATCCCACAATCCCTACTCACATTAAATCCCTCCCTGCACCTTCGGTGTCTTAAGCTCCATTGGAGCACTTACCACCGATCTGCGTCTCTGCCTCTGCTCTGCAGCGCGGGCGAGTGACGTCAGCAGCGTGATCACATGACCTGATCACGCTGCTGGCGTCGCACTGACCCAGCAGTCAGAGCTTCAATTGTACTCGCATCTCAGATGCAGTACAATTGAACACTGGGAGCCAGCGCGCTGCAGCTTCTCTGTGCCGGCTGTCAGCTTGACAGTCGGCACAGAGAACAGCTGACTCCCAGTGCGAGGGGCGCCAGAATGCAGCCGCCAGGGAAGACACTGCGGACCGCCGCTTTAGGCAGCCCGACTGCGCCCCTTTGCCAGCTGCGCCCGGGGCACATGCCCGGGCTGCCCCCCCCCTAGATACGCCACTGCTTACTGGGATCAGTGATGTTCTCCTGATTATCTATTTTGCCCTGTGTCCTTTTCATTGAGTTTTATCTACTTTTATCTACATAATATAATTGTGTACTGATTGATTTTACTGACATCTTTGTTATTGCTCTTTTGTTTGTGGACTAATAAAAATATTTTGTATCTACCTTGACAGATTCAGACTCCAAATATTCAATTAAAATATTTATGGGAGTTTTCCTGTCCTATGTGTGAACTTTGATATATTGCTCTGAATTAATTTTTCTATATGAGGATGATGACAGTTGTAGTCAGCACCCAGTGCCTCGGAACAGTGCTAGCTGTAATGCTTTTTCCTGGCGCCGAAGCTTTTCATTCAGGTATGTGTCACACAGATGTCATACGGATTTCATCTGTGTGTCATCAGTGTGCCGCACACATTTCCTTCGTGCTGCTGGAAAAAAAAGGACATGTTTGCGGGTTTTTCACAGGGCCTCATGGACTGTGTGAAAAATCTGATATATGTGCACCACCATTGAATACAATGAGTGTGCGTGTGTCCGTATTTGCGGTCCTTAAAAAATGAACCGCATACGGACCAAAAAAAAACCAGACATGTGAAGGAGGCCTTTGGCAGGTTTGGAATTGATAGAGAGATTTCTGGATGTTTAAGCACAAGTGGATATTCTTTCCTTATTCCAGCAACCTGCTGCACATTGAGGGAGAATTAAAATATATGCTTTTACTCAACTTTTTGGAAAACTGCTATTAGTCAGATCCATTAGTAGGTTTTTAGCATCATTTCAATTACTGTAGGAGTATCTTTATTAGGTTCAAATTAGAAACAGATGATCCCATAATTCTCATTTGTATGATTGTTTTTTCTTGCATCATTGTGATGAAGACTTTCCTTTGTGTTTTGCACAATTTTCTTTCTTTATGACTCAGTTATGCTTTAGATGATGTCGTTACTAAGAATTTTTGCAACCATTGAAAAAAAAAATGAATGACTCCTTCAGTAATGACAAACAAGTCCTTCAATAAAGAAGTTCCTGTGTCAAACACACTCTATTTCTTTGCTTCTATAGCTATGCACACTATAGGCTCCTATAACAGAAAGACAAGACATGGGCCACTGCAAAAGCAGTTAGCAGAAACAGACTCTAAGGGCTCACACTCATCAGCTTAAATGAAATTGTCCGATGTTGTTCCTGAAAAGTAAAACGAGTGTCAGTCGAGTGTCATGCGAGTACAATGGGATTTTCTCAGGGATGGGATTAGCTTTTGCATACAGTAATTCTCAATTGTCATTTCAAGCTAGTTTACTAACTAATAAAACAATGTTATATGCAGGGATAGATAGATATATAGATGCATAGATGGCATTGAGGTACAGTGAGGGAAATAAGAATTTAATCCCTTGCTGATTTTGTAAGTTTGCCCACTGAAGAAGACATGAACAGTCTATAATTTTAAGGGTAGGTTAATTTTAACATTGAGAGATAGAATAAAATAAAATACAGAAAATCACAACTGTATAAATTATATAAATTTTATTTGCACTTTCCAGTGAGAAATAAGTACTTGATCCCCCTGGCAAGCAAGACTTAATACTTGGTGGCAAAACCCTTGTTGGCAAGCACAGCAGTCAAGACGTTTTTTGTAGTTGATGATGAAGTTGCGCACATGTCAGGAGGAATTTTGGTCCACTCATCTTTGCAGATCATCTCTAAATCATTAAGAGTTTGAGGCTGTCACTTGGGAACTCGGAGCTTCAACTACCTTCATAAGTTTTCTATGGAATTAAGGTCTGGAGACTGGCTAGACCATTCCATGACTTTAATGTGCTTCTTTTTGAGCCAATTCTTTGTTGCCTTGGCTCTATGTTTTGGGTCATTGTCTTTCTGGAAGACCCAGCCACAACCCATTTTTAATGTCCTGGCGGAGGGAAGGAAGTTGTCACTCAGGATTTTATGGTACATGGCACCATACATTCTCCCATTGCTGCAGTGAAATAGTCATTTGCCCTTAGCAGAGAAACATCCCCAAAACAAAATCTTTCCACCTCCATGCTTGACAGTAGGTACGGTGTTCTTTGGGTCATATGCAGCATTTCTCTTCCTCCAAATATGGCGAATTGAGTTGATGTCAAAGAGCTAAATTTTTATCTCATCTGACCACAGAACCTTCTCCCAGTTACTCACAGAATCATCCAGATGTTCATTGGCAAACTTCAGACCGGCCTGCACATGTCCTGTCTTGAACGTGGGGACATTGCAGGCACTGCAGGATTTTAAACCTTTACAGCGTAATGTGTTAGCAATGGTTTTTTTGGTGACTGTGTGTAACAGCGTGTCCCTCCCCCGGCCTGTGGTCCTGGACTGTAATGTAATCAGTCCTAGGTCCACCTTGATGTACTACATCTAGTTGGAGATTCTGTCTTTGTTCTTCTCAGCATGGGACTCCTCCAATACAGAAACCTGTAGACAGACTGCAAACAGGGTTTCTGGAACATTCTTATCTTTCGAGCTATGTTTAAGGAGGTGGGCGTTAGTATATCTGCTCAACAAGGGTCTGATCCCAAGAGTGGTAGGACAATAAGCCATATGTTCAGTTGGTTGATGCTGTGTGCTTTGAAGGACAAGGATCTGCAGCTATGGCTGAATCCTGGTATCATGTAAGGAGATTGGAGATCATTTGCCACATAGATTTGTGATGTCTCATCACCCTGCTGGATTTGAGGACTGAATCTAAAGACTGTTGTTCTGTGGTGACTTGCGAAGGGCTGGGATCTTATGCGGAGGCGAGATGCCGGTGACCGTGTGTATTGTTAGAAGCTGACATATGGGACTGTGTTGTGTCAATCATCTGCTGTAGCCATTGAATTCACCCAAGGACTATTTCTATTTTCCTGGCATCGGATTGCCGGGTGGCGCCCCCGGATCTGCTCTGCAGTACTACCTTCATTTGTGTTGCCCCAGTTCCCAGTTCCAAAAAATCTCATTGGATTGTTTATAGGCCTTGTGTCTCTTTCTGCTCTGTCGCATAACCTGTCACACTGTAATCCCAGCTGCATTGAGATCATTAACAGGTTGCCCCTGTGTAGGTTTAGGCTGATCTCTCACCTTCCTCATGATCAATGATACCCCATGAGGTGAGATTTCTCATTGTGCCCCAGATCGATGTCGATTGACAGTCATTTTGTATTTCTTGGATTTTCTTACTATTGCACCAACAGTGGTCTCCTCCTCACCCAGCATATTACTTATGGTTTTGTAGCCCATTCCAGCTTTGTGAAGGTCAATGATCTTGTCCCTCACATCCTTATAAAGGTCTTTGTATTGAGTCTGTGGACAGGAGTCTTTTATAAAGGTGACTATATAAGACATATGTCTTTAATGCAGGTAACAAGTTCATTAGGAGTGCCTAACTGGTCTATAGGAGCCAGAACTCTTACTAGTTGGTAGGGGATCAAATACTTATTTCTCACTGCAAAATGCAAAGAAATTTATATAATATATTCAATGTGATTTTCTGGATTTTGTTTTTGATATTCTATCTCTCAATGTTAAAATTAATCTACCCTTAAAATTATAAAATGTTCATGTCTTTGCCAGTGGGAAAATGTACAAAATCAGCAAGGGATCAAATACTTATTTCCTCCACTGTATATAATCAGTGCAGTTCAGCTTACTGTACATGTATTTAGCTCATGATTAAATAAGAAAAAGAATAAATGGCACGAGGTACCCTTAATTTTCTTAACCAGCTGAGGGAAAGCTGACAGCTGGGGGCTGATGTTTATAGTCTAGGAAGGCGGGTAATAAACATGGAACTTCCCAGGCTATTAATGGCAGCTCACAGCTATCCACTTAACCTTTACTGGTTACTAAAAAGGGGTGATTCCCCAAAAGAATGATGTGAAGAATGCTTCTCCTGGGAAATGAAATATGCAAATTGCCTCTTCAGAGAATAAGAGGACTTTAACTCTAGTGCCACCTATTAGAAGTATCAATCCTCGACCCTTTGATGAGGGTCGTTAATGGGTGAATTTTAGGATTGTTTTTTCCAAAAGGTAGCACTAGAGTTCAAGTCCTCTCTCTTTCTGAAGTGGCAATTTTCATGTTAAATTTCCCAGAGGAGCATTGCATGGCCTTTACGGAACCTTACTCTGGCATGCCAGGAATGTCACTTTGCATAAGGTGAAAAGTTATCCCTTAAACACGAGTCAGAGGCCCTCATACAGCCAAGTCAAATTTCATGCTTTGCACTGAAGAGGAGCAACAACCCGAAAAACGTGTCAGCAAATTGAGATTCTGGTTTGGCTTTTTTCCTAAGTCATATATAAAGGATTGATATTAGCTTTTAGGATTGCTACTACTAATAGATGGCAAGAGGCAATTTGCATAATAACGTATATTAGACAGTGGGACTTCACTAACACAACTTCTTAAATTGTATGGGAAAAATTATCAGCTAAGAGGGGGTCCTTAATTTACACAAAGTATAGAGGAATCCAAAACCTCTTGCAGAAAAATGTGATCTAGCCTCCACGAGTAGGTGGAGAGGTGTCACTGTAGTTGTCTATGGGCTAAATGTATTCCGACTTGCGTTCGTTTGATATATATTTGTATAGAACACTTTACCAATAAAGTAATGCAAACTTTAACATTGATACATACTTTCTAAAAATATGTCTTGTCTCTTGCTACTTCAACTGACTAACTGTCCAATCTATTTCCGAACAGATAACTTTAGGCTATGTTTTCAAGCAGTGTTTTTGCATCATTTTTTCTGTGGGAAATAAGGAGAATTTTACAGTACTAACAAAAGCTATGAGATTTAATTCACATGTTGAATTTAAGAGCTGCAGCATTTTTTAAATCTGCGTTTTGCAGCATTTTACTTTGTTTTTTTGCTGCATTTTGGTGACTAAAACTAACTTTATTAAACATGTACTGTAGACAAATCACGCAAGTAATCTGCATCCAAAAACTGCAACAAAGAAACGCAGCAAAATCTGTGTTTTGAACGCAAATATTTTACTGCCAAGATAGCAGGTTTTGGCTGCTTAACAAAAATGCAGCAAAAATTCATCAGGGGAGCTTTACAAATAACGCTTAAAAGAAACACAGTGTAAGCATAGATTAGACACCACCTCTTTTTTGACTTACTTTGTACCAATAATGTACATAAAAAAAGAGTAAATGGGGGCTATAAATATGTTTGTCGAATATATTGGAGGGATTTATTTTTGTCTATATTTTTCAATTCTGAGCCAAAAACTAATGCTTACAATACAAATATAGTATGGTCATTAATGTTTGGTTACCATAATTTTATAGTCAATTCTCTTGACTGCTACAAATTAATCACTATTGAATGTGACTGTTATTACTCCGAAGGTACTACTTTTAGGCAGGATACTTTTGATGGGATTTGTCTTGATATTATGGACATGGTTCCTTTTAAACATGTGACCAAAACTATGTAGGAAGGTGTGCATTTTTCAGCATCTTCTAAAATTGTCATGTATGCAGATGCTAAGTCAAAGGTATATTATCAAGTTATTAAATTGCTTTAATCAGTTAGACGGCATGAAAGTAAGCTAGTTTGACTTAAGGTACCTTCACACTAAACGACGCTGCAGCGATCCAGACAACGATCCGGATCGCTGCAGCGTCGCTGTTTGGTCGCTGGAGAGCTGTCACACAGACAGCTCTCCAGCGACCAACGATGCCGGTAACCAGGGCAAACATCGGGTTACTAAGCGCAGGGCCGCGCTTAGTAACCCGATGTTTACCCTGGTTACCATCCTAAAAGTAAAAAAAACAACCACTACATACTTACCTACCGCTGTCTGTCCCCGGCGCTCTGCTTCTCTGTACTGGCTGTGAGCACAGCGGCCGGAAAGCAGAGCGGTGACGTCACCGCTCTGCTTTCCGGCTGCTGTGCTCACAGTGAGTGCAGGAAAGCACAGCGCCGGGGACAGACAGCCGAAGGTAAGTATGTAGCGTTTGTTTTTTTTACTTTTAGGATGGTATCCAGGGTAAACATCGGGTTACTAAGCGCGGCCCTGCGCTTAATAACCCGATGTTTACCCTGGTTACCAGCGAAGACATCGCTGAATCGGTGTCACACACGCCGATTCAGCGATGTCAGCGGGAGAGCCAGCGACCAAAGAAAGTGCTGGCCCTCTAGCCCCGACCAACGACATCACAGCAGGATTCTGATCGCTGCTGGGTGTCAAACTGAACGATATCGCTAGCGAGGACGCTGCAACGTCACGGATCGCTAGCGATATCGTTTAGTGTGAAGGTATCTTTACTTTTTTTGTCTGTTCTCATTTACCTGCAGTGAGAGCTTTTATCTTACATAGTGTACAGCTGGTTTCCATATAGCTCAGCTATTAGCACGAAAACCCCGATTGAGTGCACAGTAGTTACCTTCCAGGACAGTAATTAACGCCTAATATTCTAATATCCCAGAGAGCTCTCTCCATCCCATTGATTTCTTTACAGACGTTAGCTACTATCCTCTCTCTCCCTTCCTCTCATCTTCTGAGGAGCTGCTATTATAAATCTTGCAAAATCACCAGCTCCTCAATTTTCAGATTAGATTTCTTAATCTCATCTCTCACTTTCCTGAGCTGTATGCTTATGTAAAGTCCATGTTATCTCTATATGTAAATATAGTGCTATCACTGTAGACTCAGAACAAGCCACTGATAATTGAATGTGTTACAGCAGAATTTGTGATAAAAAAAACCCACCCCTCCGAAGAAGCTAACGCGACACATGCATTAGAGGTGTTCTTCTCTGGTCTCTCCTTGGGTAACTATGCTATTTTGATTCAATTTGGAGTCCGCCGTACTCTATATACTTATGTGATTTTGCACACTTTGTGCAAATCGTTGTGCATGGAACTTTTTCTATTATTGAATTTTATTGCACTATTTACACTTTATTAGACTTTATGTACATGTGATAAATGCCTAAATATACTGTATATTGATTGTGTGTAACTGAATGCTATTCCATATCTCCCTCTGTGACTACTCCTTACACACCATCATAGCACTTTTACATTTATTAAAAGCATTTACATATCCTTGGGGTACTTACTGCACATTATCATTTCCATCATTTAGACTCCATGGGTGCAGACCTAATCTAAACTTAGACTTCTGATCATATTTTGAAAAATATCTTGTCTGCACACCATACCCTTAGTTTGATTTACCTCTGTCCTATACCTCCATTTTTAATGTTGTGCATATTTATTTTCTTCCTTTTTTGTACTAATAAAACTCGTAATATATTTGTGGCTCTATACCCCTTAGCTCTTTATAGTTTTTTTCAAGGTTTATCAGGAGAGCCTTAGTATTTTTTTCAGGTTTATATATGGGTCTCAGAACTTGTGATGAGTTTACAGATCTACTAATACTACAGCCCCTGCTAGTCACCTGAATTGTTACTCAATAACTCAATAAGGAAAGCCGATCCTGCCAGAAGCCCAGAAGGAGACTATAAAAAGTATGTATAGCTCTGAGCTTCTAAAGAGGCAACCTGATAATAGCTGTTTAAAGAAAATCAGTCACCAGGTTTTTACAATTTAATCTGGGAGCTTTATAATGTAGTGCACACACAGCCGAATAAATGATACATTTATGGAAACAAGGTCTCTAAATTATACTGCTCACATATGGGGTAGAAAAAACCTGCTGAAAGTGTCACGGCTTGGTTTTGGAATTCAATCCGGTGACATGTTGCTTTGTGGTCGGTTCCTCTGTTGAGCTGTTGCTATTTTGCCTCCCTGCCCTCATGATGATTGTGCATATTGTCTTTATTCTCTCTCTGTTTGCTCCTTTCCAGACATTTTACATTTTCTTATTTTGGCTTGCCCTATCACATTATCGGCATAGGTTCATATATTATCCCTCACTGTACTTCTTTGCTGGCTATACTTCAAGGTGTATTTGTGTTACGGAGTCCCAGCCCTGTAGCGAACGCATTTACCCTGCTAGACTTACACCAAGCGGTTCTTTCTGTGTGTCTGTTTGTCTACCTTCCCACCATCTTTTCCTTTTACTACTTTTAGGTTTCTGGAAGGTTATTCTAGTTTCATTTTTTTTTCTTAACTATTCCCTCTCTCCCCTTATGAACACATTTTAAATTTTTCATGGTTGGCAGTGTATTGTGGCCTCCCCTCTGGTCCCTCCAAAGGCATGAGAAAACCCTCGATGTCCATTTAGACAGTTAGGTCCGAGGTGGTATTTTTAGTTGTGCAGCTAGGGAATGACTACTCTGTACAGGGACATGTTGGGTGTAGATGTGGCTTCTCTATATACTAAGTCTTTCTTACTCCCTTTACCCTTGTGTGAATGTGGTACGTGGATAGCATTATAGCCAGACCATTAGCATATGCTGGGGCATCAACATGGACTCATTGGGTACCATGGCACCACAGCTTCAAGTCTTGTCTTTGGAGGTTGCAGACACTAAGCAACAACAAGGGCAACTTGCATCCAAATGTCTTGGGCCGACAAAGAGTTGCAGTAGTACCCGTGTGTGTGGTACGTGCATAGCAGACAAATTCTCTTTAACCCCTTAATCCCTATCCCGTCAAGGTGACCTGGGACTTAATTCCCAGGGATGGGATAGTACGTCATAGTGATCAGCTGCGCTCACGAGGGGGAGCGCGGCCGAGTGTCAGCTGACTATCGCAGCTTACATCCGGCACTATGTACCAGGAGCGGTCATGGACCGCCCCCGACACATTAACCCACAGCACACTGCGATCAAACATGATCTCAGGGTTCCGGCAGTATAGGGAAGCATCGTGCAGGGAGGGGGCTCCCTGCGGGCTTCCCTGAGACCCTCGGAGCAACGCGATATAATAGTGTTGCTCCGAGGTTCTCCTACCTTCTTCTCCCTGCAGGTCCCAGATATAAAATGGCCACGGGGCTGCATCCGGGTCATGCAGGGAGGTGGCTTTCCAAGCGCTTGCTCAGAGCAGGTGCTGGTAAGCCCGGAGCCCTGCTTGTCAGATCGCTGATCTGACACAGTGTTCTGCAAAGTGTCAGATCAGCGATCTGACCTTATAGCACGATGCCCCCCTGGGACAATGTTATAAAGTGAAAAAAAAAATATTTAGTTGAGTAAAAAAAAAAAAAATCCTAAATAAAGAAAAAAAATTATTGTTCCCATAAATACATTTCTTTATCTAAATAATAAAAAAATAAAAAGTACACATATTTAGTATCGCCATGTCCGTAACGACCCGACCTATAAAACTGTCCCAGTAGTTAACCCCTTCAGTGAACACCATAAAAAAAAAAATGAGGCAAAAAACAACGCTTTATTATCATACCACCGAACAAAAAGTGGAATAGCACGCAATCAAAAAGATGGATATAAATAACCATGGTACCGCTGAAAATGTCATCTTGTCCCAAAAAACGATCTGCCATACAGCATCATCAGCGAAAAAATAAAAAAGTTATAGTCCTCAGAATAAAGCGATGCAAAAATAATTATTTTTTCTATAAAATGAGTTATCGCTGTAATCGTACTGACCAGAAGAATAAAACTGCTTCATCCATTTTACCAAGCACGGAACGGTATAAACGCCCCCCAAAAGAAATTCATGAATAGCTGTTTTTTGGTCGTGCTGCCTCACAAAAATCGGAATAAAAAGCGATCAAAAAATGTCACGTGCTGGAAAAAAATGTTACCAATAAAAACGTCAACTCGTCCCGCAAAAAACAAGACCTCACATGACTCTGTGGACCAAAATATGGAAAAATTATATCTCTCAAAATGTGGTAATGCAAAAAAAATTTTTTGCAATAAAAAGCGTCTTTTAGTGTGGGACGGCTGCCAGTCATAAAAATCCACTAAAAAGCCCGCTATAAAAGTAAATCAAACCCCCCTTCATCACCCCCTTAGGGAAAAATAAAAAATTTAAAAAATGTATTTATTTCCATTTTCCCATTAGGGTTAGGGCTAGGGTTAGGGCTAGGGTTGGGGCTAGGGTTGGGGCTAGGGTTGGGGCTAGGGTTAGGGTTGGGGCTAGGGTTAGAGTTTGGATTACATTTATGGTTGGGATTAGGGTTAGGGGTGTGTCAGGGTTAGGGGTGTGGTTAGGGTTATGGTTGGGATTAGGGTTAGGGGTGTGATGGAGTTGGGGTTAGGAGTGTGGTTGGGATTAGACTTAAGGGTGTGTTTGGATTAGGGTTTCAGTTAGAATTGGGGGTTTCCACTGTTTAGGCACATCAGGAGCTCTCCAAACGCGACATGGCATCCGATCTCAATTCCAGCCAATTCTGCATTGAAAAAGTAAAACAGTGCTCCTTCCCTTCTGAGCTCTCCCGTTTGCCCAAACAGGGGTTTACCCCAACATATCGGGTATCAGCTTACTCAGGACCATTTGGACAACAACTTCTGGGGTCCAATTTCTCTTGTTACCCTTGGGAAAATAAAAAATTTGGGGGGGGCTAAAAAACCATTTTTGTAGGAATAAAGTGATTTTTTATTTTCACGGCTCTGTGTTATAAATTGTAGTGAAACACTTGGGGGTTCAAAGTTCTCACAACACATCTAGATAAGTTCCTTGGGGGTCTACTTTCCAATATGGGGTCACTTGTGGGGGGTTTATACTGTTTAGGTATATTAGGGGCTCTGCAAACGCAATGTGACGCCTGCAGACCATTCCATCTAAGTCTGCATTCCAAATGGTGCTCCTTCCTTTCCGTGCTCTGCCTTGCACCCAAACAGTGGTTTACCCCCACGTATGGGGTATCAGCGTACTCAGGACAAATTGCACAACTACTTTTGGGGTACAATTTCTTCTGGTACCCTTGCAAAAATAAAAAATTGGGGGGAAAAGTTCATTTTTGTGACAAATTATTATATTTTATTTTTACAGCTCTACATTATAAACTTCTGTGAAGCACTTGATGGGTCAAAGTGCTCACCACACATCTAGATATGTTCCTTAGGGGTCTACTTTCCAAAATGGTGTCACTTGCGGGGGTTTTTAATGTTTAGGCACATCAGGGGCTCCCCAATGCAACATGGCATCCCATCTCAATTCCAGCCAATTTTGCATTGAAAAGTCAAACTGCTCTCTATCCCTTCTGAGTCTGCCATGCACCCAACAGTGGTTTACTCCCACATATGGGGTATCAGCGTACTCACGACAAATTGCACAACTACTTTTGGGGTACAATTTCTTCTGGTACCCTTGGGAAAATAAAAAATCGGGGGTGGAAAGTTCATTTTTGTGAAAAAATATTATATTTTATTTTTATGGCTCTACATTATCAACTTCTGTGAAGCACTTGGTGGGTCAAAGTGCTCAGCACACATCTAGATAAGTTCCTTAGGGGGTCTACTTTCCAAAATAATGTCACTTGTGGGGGGTTTCAATGTTTAGGCACGTTAGTGGCTCTCCAAAAGCAACATGGTGTCCCATCTCAATTCCAGACAATTTTGCATTGAAAAGTCAAATGGCGCTCCTTCTCTTCCGAGCTCTGTCATGTGCCCAATCAGTGGTTTACCCCCACATACAGGGTATCGGGGTACTCAGGACAAATTGTCCAACAACTTTTGGGGTCCATTTTCTCCTGTTACACTCGGTAAAATAAAACAAATTGGAGGTGAAATACGTTTTTTGGGAAAAAAAGTAAATGTTCATTTTTTTTTTAAAACATTCCAAAAAGTCCTGTGAAGCACCAGAAGGGTTAATAAACTTCTTGAATGTGGTTTTGAGTGCCTTGAGGGGTGCAGTTTTTAGAATGTTGTCACGCTTGGTTATTTTCTACCATATAGACCCCTCAAAATGACTTCAAATATGATGTGGTCCCTAAAAAAAAATGGTGTTGTAAAAATGAAAAATTGCTGGTCAAATTTTAACCCTTATAACTCCCTAACAAAAGAAATGTTGTTTCCAAAATTGTGCTGATGTAAAGTAGACATATGGGAAATGTTACTTATTAAGTATTTTGTGTGACATATCTCTGTGATTTAAGGGCATAAAAATTCAAAGGTGGAGAATTGCAAAATTTTCACAATTTTCGCCAAATTTCCATTTTTTTCACAAATAAACGCAGGTAATATCAAATAAATTTTACCACTACCATGAAGTACTATATGTTTCGAGAAAGCTTTGTCAGAATCACCGGGATCCGTTGAAGCGTTCCAGAGTTATATTCTCATAAAGGATCAGTGGTCAGAATTGTAAAAACTGGCCCAGTCATTAACGTGCAAACCACCCTCGGGGCTTAAGGGTTTAAACAAAGAACAGGTGAATAACTTGCTACAGATGTGATGGCTCTGAAAATTATAAACTTCATAGTCATGATTTTTTTTTTTCAACCAAATTATTTCAGACAACTTAGATCTTTTCCTCACTTATCATTCCATAATAGAGAGACTGTCTTCCCCCCAAAAAAGAAAAAGTTTAGGGGAATTATTAACATAGTACAGCACATCTACTAACTACTGTAAGCCTACACAAATAACATGTCTCATAGGAAGAAAGTTAACAGGCTGGGAGAAGGAATCTTATTTTATGGATTTGGCTTTTAACTTGACTTGATCCTAAGGATCCATAAACTTTAACTGCCCTGACCTCTAGCAGTGTCTCCCCATTTGTGCTACTGTCAGCCTTTCTTGACCTTCTGGCCTTTCTGCTTCCTATATCAGTGTCTAGCAGCTAGCTCTTCACTTGGTTTTGCTGTCAGTAACAGGCCAGCAGAATTTCCTGAAAGGATTCAAAGTGCAGTTTTGGGTTTTAATAATAAAAAAGCCTATAATTCTATATCTTTAAGATAATAAGTATGCAAACTAGCTCAAACGGATTCACACAAAAAGATTCAGAACATATCACATAGCTATCACTCATTAATGTGTCATAGTAATAGACAATAAGTAACTAATACTTGTAGTACATGGTAGTACATGGTCAGATGAGCAAACTTCATTAAAGAGGTTAACCAGTTTTGTTAAACCATAACAATTTTGTCAAAACGCAGACAGTGTAATAAAACAAAAATAACCAATACTCGTCCATTTAAGTAACTATGACAAACGCTGAAAATCCATAGATTTATCCAGCAGAGTCCAAAAGGGGGCTCAAAACCATAATCTTTTCCATTTGTGGCATTGTCCTCAAAAACTGCATAAAAAATGTGAAAATGGACACTATCAACTACATTTAGTTGGTTACACCAACAACATAAGAGTATGCTACGGCTTATACAGACGGTGTTCTCCGTAACCCACCTGAAAAAGTGCTAAAGAAACGCTAAAAAGAATGTACATATGCACTGCAATGGAAAAATGACTTGCTGTGCATGTTTCTGGCTTTCGAGCTTCTCTACTGCTTCACGTTTCTAAAGACAATCATCAGGTAGATTCTACTTGGAAGCCACACACTATTATTTAAATATATATATATATTTTTAAAATCTGGCTGCAAAGCTTCCCCAAAAAAGTGACTGCTAAGATTGACCATAAAGATGCTTCCGGAGAAACGATCTTATAATGTGGACAAATCGAAAATATAGTGGTTCAATTTTAATCCTATAAGCGAGTCCAATTTGTCTCAAAATAAATGACGAGAAAAAAAATATTGGAAGACTAAGTGGTAAAAATAAAAATGTAATTTTAAAGGGAACCTGTCACGTGAAAAAATGCTATTAACCTGCAGATATTTGGTTATTCTGCAAGTTAATAGCGTTCTTAACCTGCCTGGTGCTGGCTTTATTCCTCCCATTAGCATTTGGTTTTCAGTCAAGAGGGTGATGGTGCAGGTTCAGTCACCGCTCTTTGTATAGAGAGCGGCGGTGGTTAACTGTGCCTCCGCATTGACTGACAGCAGCTCACTTATCTCCAGATTAATAGTGTTTTTTCACGTGACGGGTTCCCTTTAAAGACACCAGTCCAAACCGCCATAATGATCCTTGGCCCTAAATGGTAAGGGAAATATGGATATTTGCTCACCTGTCTAGAATTTTACATTTAATAATCTGGGAAATTTGACCATTTCAAATTTTACTGTTATTGGATTTTAATTCTCGTTAATCAAAGACGATGAAAAGCATTGGAATGAACCTCTGCTCCCAGAGAGTGACTCAGACGTTACTTATAAAGAGGTCTTTAAGTGTCTGTAGAGTTTCAGAAGTTCTGGAAAATGAATGTATTCTGTGAATGGAGACAGAATATGGACATTTCCACAGCTTCATTCTAGGAAAAGAGACTAAGCATATGAAGTTTCCCAGTAACTGCTGACACCATATGACTTTTTGCTTTGCATTGGATTTGACTTTTTAAGACACTGACTGGAAGAGGTCACATAAAAGTCTAAGACAGCAATAAAAACATTTATGATGCAGGCTGCAAATTTATGTTACTGTAACAAAAGACGCATAACCTATTATTAGTATATCTCCAGTGAATTAATACTTCAAAAAGTGTAATAATAATAATAATAATAATCTTTATTTTTATATAGCGCTAACATATTCCGCAGCGCTTTACAGTTTGCACACATTATCATCACTGTCCCCGATTGGGCTCACAATCTAGAATTCCTATCAGTATGTCTTTGGAATGTGGGAGGAAACCGGAGTGCCCGGAGGAAACCCACGCAAACACGGAGAGAACATACAAACTCTTTGCAGATGTTGTCCTGGGTGGGATTAGAACCCAGGACCCCAGCGCTGCAAGGCTGTAGTGCTAACCACTGCGCCACCGTGCTGCCCAGTGTAGAGAGTTCTATAACGGTGGGGGTCCATATTTAAAAATTGATAGAGATAAGAGATTTGTTTTTAATTTAATCCAATTTGTGACGAATCTCTAGAAATTCACTAAAACTGACACATTCAAACAATATGCAATTTGCTTAGCATAAATCGGCTATGATGTCTTCATCCATTTTACATATGACAGAAGATTGCATCATCCAGAGAAAGATCATTTGATCTCTGACATAGCTAGGCAGACTTCCCCAAAGTGCCCTGCAAGTCACCTCACATAGTATAGTATAGTACAGTCCATCAGGAAGGGACTATCATAGCCTGTATAACAAAGAAATAAATGAGACAGCCATTTTATGGTGAATCTGAACAGTGAAAAGAAATAGGGACAGAAATGCATAAAACACCAAAGAAACTGTACAGATAGTGCATATAATAGTAGAGCAGAGAAGTAGAATAGTGTTTGAGGAAAAAAAATCAATAATATAGATTTAACTGATAGGAAGAGAGAGATAGGAGAATCATTAATTTTGTGAGGTAAGGCCAGGGAAGGATACATAGCTGTCAGCGGCTGCTTGCTTTGTTACTGCTTCAATTCAATCATTATGTCATGGGACTGCTGCGACAGAGAGAAACGAAAGTACTGGTTTATCCTACTCCTGCACCATCTAGAAGCACTTCAACTTCATATTAAATGCAGTTTTTTTTCTAGCGGTGCAGGGGTTAATCTGCTCAGTTGAGAGCTCCTGGAAGCTTTCCTGCATAAGGCTATCAGCTGTTCACTGTTGGCCACTCCCCTCACCTATTTAAACTGGACTCTGGCAATCAGGAAATGCCAGAGGTAGCTTCATTGGTGTATGGTTTAGGAGTTGGTGGTGTGTTGTTTGAGAAGGCATTTGGTGGAATTTTCTAAGACTGTAGCTAGGTTTTGGTTGTATACAAAGTCTCTCTTTTCCAACTTTGGTTTTTCCCATCCTTCACTCCCCGGTGTCACCCTCAGTTGTTTGAGTGTGCAGTTTAGTATGATTGGTATTTTCCTTTATCCCTGCTCATATTACCTTGCTAGTCTGTTGGGTGTATAGCCATACACTACTATTCCCCTCTTCCCTGGGTGTGGGGAGGTAACATACTTAGGGCAGATTCAGGAGTTAAGGCAAGGTACCTTACCCCAGCGTCTTCACCATTAGAAGTAATCTGGGGACAGGGACAACTAGGACACCCCTAGCGTAAGGAACAGGGAAGAAGCCCCTGGCTCGTGGATACCTGACAGCAGAGTCGTGATACACTCATTTTTTTGCATTTATACAAAAGCAAGCCACCAATTTTCCACAAATGAAAAATATACAGTTAAGTCCATATATATTTGGACAGAGACAACATTTTTCTAACTTTGGTTATAGACATTACCACAATGAATTTTAAACAAATCAATTAAGATGCAGTTGAAGTTCAGACTTTCAGCTTTCATTTGAGGGTATCCACATTAAAATTGGATGAAGGGTTTAGGAGTTTCAGCTCTTTAACATGTGCCACCCTGTTTTTAAAGGGACCAAAAGTAATTGGACAATTGACTCTATGTCATGGACAGTTGTGGGCAATCCCTTCGTTATGTCATTCTCAATTAAGCAGATAAAGGCCTGGAGTTGATTTGAGGTGTGGTGCTTGCATTTGGAAGGTTTTGCTGTGAAGTAAACATGTGGTCAAAGGAGCTCTCCATGCAGGTGAAACAAGCCATCCTTAAGCTGCAAAAACAGAAAAAAAACATCCGAGAAATTGCTACAATATTAGGAGTGGCAAAATCTACAGTTTGGTACATCCTGAGAAAGAAAGAAAGCACTGGTGAACTCATCAATGCAAAAAGACCTGGGCACTCACGGAAGACAACAGTGGTGGATGATTGCAAAATAATCTCCATGGTGAAGAGAAACGCCTTCACAACAGCCAACCAAGTGAACAACACTCTCCAGGAGGTAGGCGTATCAATATATAAATCTACCATAAAGAGAAGACTGCATGAAAGTAAATACAGAGGGTTCACTGCACGGTGCAAGCCACTCATAAGCATCAAGAATAAAAAGGCTAGACTGGACTTTGCTAAAAAACATCTAAAAAAGCCAGCACAGTTCTGAAAGAACATTCTTTGGACAGATGAAACCAAGATCAACCTCTACCAGAATGAAGGAAAGCGAAAAGTATGGCAAATGCGTGGTACAGCTCATGATCCAAAGCATACCATATTATCTGTAAAACTCGACGGAGGCAGTGTGATGGCTTGGGCATGCATGGCTGCCAGTGGCACGGGGTCACTAGAGTTTATTGATCATGTGACACAGGACAGAAGCAGCCGAATGAATTCTGAGGTATTCAGAGCCATACTGTGTGCTCAAATCCAGCAAATGCAGCCAAACTGATTGGTCGTCATTTCATACTACAGATGGACAATGACCCAAAACATAAAGCCAAAGCAACCCAGGAGTTTATTAAAGCAAAGAAGTGGAATATTCTTGAATGGTCAAGTCAGTCACCTGATCTCAACCCAATTGAGCATGCATTTCACTTGTTAAAGACTAAACTTCAGAGAGAAAGGCCCACAAACAAACATCAACTGAAAACCACCGTAGTGAAGGCCTGGCAGAGCATCAAAAAGGATGCACAGCGTCTGGTGATGTCCATGAGTTCAAGACTTCATGCAGTCATTGCCAACAAAGGGTTTTCAACCAAGTACTAGAAATGAACATTTTATTTAAAATTATTTAATCTGTCCAATTACTTTTGGTCCCTTTAAAAACAGGGTAGCACATGTTAAGGAGCTGAAACTCCTAAACCCTTCATTCAATTGTAATGCAGATACCCTCAAATGAAAGCTGAAAGTCTGAACTTCAACTGCATCTGAATTGTTTTGTTCAAAATTCATTGTGGTAATTTCTATAACCAAAATTGGAAAAAATGTTATCTATGTCCAAATATATATGGACTTAACTGTACCTGTCGTGAAACCTCCAGCAGGGGGAGATGGTGAGGGAAGAGAGGTTAAACACAAAGCGTAGTAACACAGAGCACAGGCACAGGTGTCACAGGTAATGAGAGAAGTCAGACAAGCCAAGATCATACACAGAGATATCAGCACTGTACACAGGGGCAGTCATGAGAGTAGTCAGGGACATGCAAGAAATCAGAGCCTACTGGGAACGTGGTAACCAAAACGTGAGACGTAGGACAAAGTCGGGGTACAAGCCAAAGTCGGAACCAGGAGGGGAGCGTGGTGTCAGAGACGGAAAACAAGAGAAGTCCAGAGATCAGATCGAGTCATACATGGGTACAGGCAGACAGAGAAACAAGGATCACCATAACCAGGATACAGGTCAGGGGCTCAAGCTGGGAAGCATGAACTATCACTAACACTGATCAGCAGGCTGTGAGGGACTGAAATAGCCCAGCTAGCTCAAGAACGAGGCTGAGGAGATTAACCCCTGCATGGCCAGTCCCCAGAGAGGAAAGATGATAATAAACTCCGGACTGGTCCATGACAATACCATAATTTAACTCTGTGACAAAATTGTTTAAAATTTCATTTAGAAGAGAAGAATAAAAAAAAAGCGTGCACGTCACATACAGCATGGCTGTTTTATTAGTTTAATTTGATGTACGTACATGACACACCAATACTGCTGCCTGTGGTCTTTTTGCCTCTTTTTTTTTTGGGGGTGGGGGGGTTTACCTACGGTACCATTTTTGTTGCCCCTTTTTGGAAAGGGGGAAGGTAGTTTTAATTTTTTTTGTTTAAAAAGCACAAAATTCAGACAGTTCAATGTGTTATTAAATAGGCAGTTTCTGTTATTATCTGTTTATCCATGGCCATTTTTGTTGATATCACTTTGTCATTACAAAGGCCTCATTCAGAAATCTGTTTTGTATGTTCGTGTTTTTATGGACTGATTAGTTTGAAAAAATCATGGAGACGTGTCTGTTTGTGATCCAAGGCATGAATCAGAATTTCCCATACAAGTCTATGGATTCATGTAAATCACAGACAGCACATGGGTGGTACAAGTGTCATCCATGTGTCCATGATTAACATTGTAATAGTTAGGAGAACCTTTGTCATTTATGTCAGTGATGAAACCCTGATGGTAAAAACTAAAACACTGACCACTAATGAAACTCATATTCAAAACCCTGATGAACATGTTTTTACTTGCGTAAAATATCACTGGTGTCTGAATTGAGCATACCCCTGTGTTTGCATTAAAGGGAATCTGTAAGTAAAATCAAACCCCCCCAAACTGCAGGTATGGGCATGTAGGTCTTTGAAATATAAATCCATGGACAGCTCTATATCTGTATCTGTTGCACTATTCTTGCACAATTAGAATTTCATCATATGCAAATTAGGTGTTAAGTGCTCTGTCTGTGACAGATAACTTAAGGAGCCCTTGCTTCCTGAGGTTGTTTCCTTGGCCCACACCAGCCATTTTAGCTTGATTGATAGCTCACTGTATCTGTGATATCAGGTGCCAGACAAGAAAATTAGACAGAAAGCAATCAAGGTGAAGTGGCTGATGCTGGGCAAGAAAACATCCTCATGGGGTAGAGACTCAGGCTGGTTTCACATTTGCTGTTGTGTCCGCAGTGTTTTGGATGCATACATCTGCATGCATGTATTCCTATCTTTAACATTAGGGACGCAGGTGCCTGCAATAGGTTGTGTTTTGCCGCATTTGACGACGCATGCGTCGTTTCGTTGTCTGAGGCTTGGCGCCATAAACGCTGCGTGTTGTAATTTCAGAGGTGTCAATTTGCCGCCTTGAAACGTATGCGGTTGTAAGCAGAAGGAAAGCGTCAAAAAACACATTCCAGTCTATGTGAACGCATGCATTCGCAAGCACATGGGTTTGTTTGCGTTTGTGAACGCATGCGTTATACCACAGGAAAACCTGTCTAGACACTGAGTAGCCACCCCCCCACATACAAACTGATAAAAGGAGGGAGTGGGCATTTGCAGGTCACTACTCAGCAGACTGGGAACAAGAGCAGACGCAGCAGACCAGACACAGGAAGGAATCTACACTCTGAACAATGTGAGTATATCCTAGCCAATGTCTTTATTTTCTTTTTTTCTGTCTCTATATGTCCTAATAATTTCTTTTATTTCTTGCTGCATGCATCAGAATGTCTTCTTCTTCTGAGGAGGAGCAACGTCTTGGGCCTGCACAAGGTGGAAATGACAGTAAAGTGAGTACTCACCTCTTCAGATTGGTAAGTATTCTCTGTCACATCTACACGTGACAAATTTTTTTTTTCTTTTTCAGAACAGTTCTTCAACTGCAGCAGAGGCCGAGCAGGTGCAGCGTGGACACGGTTGTGTGGCAAGGCGGCGTGTAAGTATACCTGACTGATTGTACTCTGCTTATTGTATCCTGACTTTGCTATTCTTCACTGTTCATTTCTTAACTTTGCTCTTTCTTTACCTTTTTCTTCTTGACTTCTTTTTTTTTCTTGACTTTGAATATTCTTCCCTGTTTTCTGTCTCTGTTGTTTTCTTTCTTTTCCTTATGTTAATGTCTTAAACATTAATGTATTTATTTATTTTCTAGGTTCCAGAACGGGATGAGGACCTCATTGACAATGACATCCTCATCTCCCTGGTCCATGAGCGAGTCCCGTTGTGGGATACCCGGGTTCTGCAGCACTCGGACAACGTGACGATCCGGCGGCTATAGAATTAAGTGGCCTGTTATGGACCTGGTGGTTAGGAGCACCCAGAACGACCTGATGGTTAAACTCACACAGGACAAGCTCTGGGAAGTGGGAGCTCTGCTGACCGCAACCCCTAATCCTATCACACAACTAGAAATAGCCGTGGAGCGTACCTAACTCTGCCTAGACGCCTCTTCACAGCCTAAGAGCTAACTAGCCCTAAAGATAGAAAATAAAGCCTACCTTGCCTCAGAGAAATTCCCCAAAGGAAAAGGCAGCCCCCCACATATATTGACTGTGAGTAAAGATGAAAGTCACAAACACAGAAATGAAACAGGTTTCAGCAAAGGGAGGCCAGACTTACTAAACAGACTGAGGATAGGAAAGGTATCTTTGCGGTCAGCACAAAAAACTACAAAAAGACCACGCAGAGTGTGCAAAAAGACCTCCGCACCGACTCACGGTGCGGAGGTCCCACTCTGCATCCCAGAGTTTCCAGCTAGCAAGGCAAAATCATGATAGCAAGCTGGACAAGGAAACAATGAACAAATAATTAACTAGCAGGGACTTAGCTTCTGCTGGAGTAGACAGGTCACCAGAAAGATCCAAGAGCGAACTGAACTAGTACAAGAATATTGACAGCTGGCATGGAGTAACGATCAGAGTGGAGTTAAATAGAGCAGCCAGCCAAAGAATAAACTACGTCACCTGTGGAAGGAACCTCAGAAGCAGCAGCTCCACTCACAGCCACCAGAGGGAGTCCATGGACAGAACTCGCCGAAGTACCATTCATGACCACAGGAGGGAGTTCGATAACAGAATTCACAACAGTGGCCCAAGCGATATTGGATGGCTGAGACAATGACACAGCTCAGGTCCGCAAGGCATTTCGTAAGTATTGCAATGCGGTGTGATGCAGCAGTGACCTTGGCTGTGATCACACAACTGTGTGTGATGAGAGAAACTCCAGAGAGTTTCTCTCATCACACACAGTTGTGTGTGTCATGATCCCAATGGCAGGGGATCACTAAAGGACAAGCACAGATACAAACAAGCTCTAGGGCGATGGAACCTGAGCTGACCGCGACCCTGAACCTATCACACAAATAAAAGTAGCCGGGGAACGTGCCTACGATGATCCTAGACGTCTCGCTCCAGCCGAAGATCTAACTTCCCCTATTAGAAGAAACACAGACCTCTCTTGCCTCCAGAGAAATACCCCACAGAAATAGCAGCCCCCCACATATAATGACGGTGAAATGAGAGGAAAGCACATACGCAGTATGAAAACAGTTTCAGCAAAATGAGGCCCGCTAAAGCTAGATAGCAGAGGATACAAAAGTGAACTGCGCGGTCAGCGAAAAACCCTTCAAAAAACCATCCTGAAATTACTTGAACTCATGTGCCAACTCATGGTACATGAGGAGCAATTTCAGCCCACTAGAGCAACCAGCAGCAAAGAATCACATATCTGCAGGCTGGACTAAAAACCAAATAAAGCAAAACACCAAAACAGGAAAATCCAAACTTAGCTTGACCAGAAGGTTCTAGGAGCAGGGAGCAGAGGTAACAAGACACACTGGATACATTGATAACCGGCGAGGAAATGCCAGCAAAGCCAGGTTAAATAGGAAACTCCCATATCCTGATGGAACAGGTGGAACCCAGAGACCCAGGAAAGACAAGTCACCCAGTACCATCAGTAACCACCAGAGGGAGCCCAAAAACAGAACTCACAACAGTACCCCCCCTTGAGGAGGGGTCACCGAACCCTCACGAGAACCACCAGGGCGACCAGGATGAGCCCTATGAAAAGCGCGAACCAAATCATCAGCATGAACATCCGAGGCAACCACCCAAGAATTATCCTCCTGACCATAACCCCTCCACTTGACCAAATACTGGAGTTTCCGTCTGGAAACACGAGAATCCAAGATCTTCTCCACAACATACTCCAATTCTCCCTCCACCAGCACTGGAGCAGGAGGCTCAAGCGAAGGAACAACACGTACCTCATACTTCCGCAACAACGACCGATGGAACACATTATGAATAGCAAACGATGCCGGGAGATCCAAACGAAACGACACAGGGTTAAGAATTTCCAAAATCCTATAGGGACCGATGAACCGAGGCTTGAACTTAGGAGAAGAGACCTTCATAGGAACAAAACGAGAAGACAACCACACCAAGTCCCCAACAAGAAGTCGAGGACCCACGCGGCGACGGCGATTAGCAAACTGCTGAGCCTTCTCCTGGGACAACTTCAAATTGTCCACCACATGACTCCAAATCCGATGCAACCTATCCACCACCATGTCCACTCCAGGACAATCAGAAGGTTCCACCTGACCAGAGGAAAAACGAGGATGAAACCCCGAATTACAAAAGAAAGGAGAAACCAAGGTAGCAGAACTAGCCCGATTATTAAGGGCAAACTCGGCCAGCGGCAAAAAGGTAACCCAGTCATCCTGATCAGCAGAAACAAAACACCTTAAATAAGTTTCCAAGGTCTGATTAGTTCGTTCAGTCTGGCCATTCGTCTGAGGATGGAATGCAGACGAAAAGGACAAATCAATGCCCATCTTAGCACAGAACGTCCGCCAAAATCTAGACACAAACTGGGATCCCCTGTCAGAAACGATGTTCTCAGGAATCCCATGCAAACGAACCACATTCTGAAAAAACAGAGGGACCAACTCAGAGGAGGAAGGTAACTTAGGCAAGGGTACCAGATGAACCATTTTAGAAAAGCGATCACACACAACCCAGATGACGGACATTTTTTGAGAGACAGGGAGATCCGAAATAAAGTCCATGGAAATGTGCGTCCAAGGCCTCTTCGGGATAGGCAAAGGTGACAACAATCCACTGGCCCGAGAACAGCAAGGCTTAGCCCGAGCACAAACCTCACAAGACTGCACAAAAGAACGCACATCCCTCGACAAGGAAGGCCACCAAAAAGACCTGGCCACCAAGTCTCTAGTACCAAATATTCCAGGATGACCTGCCAACGCAGAAGAATGGACCTCGGAGATGACTCTACTGGTCCAATTATCCGGAACAAACAGTCTCTCAGGCGGACAACGATCAGGTTTACCCGCCTGAAACTCCTGCAAAGCACGTCGCAAGTCTGGGGAGACAGCAGACAAAATCACCCCATCCCTAAGGATACCAGAGGGCTCAGAATTTCCAAGGGAGTCAGGCACAAAACTCCTAGAAAGAGCATCCGCCTTCACATTCTTTGAACCTGGCAGGTATGAAACCACAAAATTGAAACGAGAGAAAAACAGTGACCAACGAGCCTGTCTAGGATTCAGACGCCTGGCAGACTCAAGGTAAATCAAATTTTTGTGATCAGTCAAGACCACCACACGATGTCTAGCACCCTCTAGCCAATGACGCCACTCCTCAAATGCCCACTTCATGGCCAAAAGTTCCCGATTACCAACATCATAATTCCGCTCAGCCGGCGAAAACTTTCTAGAAAAAAACGCGCATGGCTTCATCACTGAGCCATCGGAGCTTCTCTGTGACAAAACCGCCCCCGCTCCAATCTCGGAAGCATCAACCTCAACCTGAAAAGGGAGCGAAACATCTGGCTGACGCAACACAGGAGCAGAAGAAAACCGGCGCTTAAGTTCCTGAAAGGCCTCCACAGCCGCAGGAGACCAATTAGCAACATCAGCACCCTTCCTAGTCAAATCCGTCAAAGGCTTAACAACACTAGAAAAATTAGTTATAAAACGACGATAGAAATTAGCAAAGCCCAAGAACTTCTGTAGACTCTTAAGAGATGTAGGCTGCGTCCAGTCACAAATAGCCTGAACCTTGACGGGATCCATCTCAATAGTAGAAGGGGAAAAAATATACCCCAAGAAAGAAATCTTCTGGACTCCAAAGAGACACTTTGAGCCTTTTACAAACAAGGAATTGGCCCGCAGGACCTGAAACACCTTCCTGACCTGCTGAACATGAGACTCCCAGTCATCAGAAAAAACCAAAATATCATCCAAATACACAATCATAAATTTATCCAGATATTCACGGAAAATATCGTGCATAAAGGACTGGAAGACTGAAGGAGCATTAGAAAGTCCAAAAGGCATTACCAAATACTCAAAATGGCCCTCAGGCGTATTAAATGCGGTTTTCCACTCATCACCTTGCTTTATTCGTATAAGATTATACGCACCCCGAAGATCAATCTTAGTGAACCATTTAGCCCCCTTAATGCGAGCAAACAAATCAGTCAACAATGGCAAAGGATACTGATATTTTACGGTAATCTTATTCAAAAGACGATAATCTATACAAGGCCTCAAGGAACCATCTTTTTTGGCCACGAAAAAAAAACCTGCTCCCAAAGGGGACAAAGATGGACGGATATGTCCCTTTTCTAAGGACTCCTTAACATAATCCCGCATAGCAGTATGCTCTGGCACTAACAGATTGAACAAACGACCTTTAGGAAATTTACTGCCTGGAATTAAATTTATAGCACAATCGCAATCCCTGTGAGGAGGAAGCGAACTGAGCTTAGGCTCCTCAAAAACATCCCGATAGTCAGACAAAAACACAGGAATCTCAGAAGGAGTAGATGAAGCGATAGAAATCGGAGGTGCATCATCATGAACCCCCTGACAACCCCAGCTTAACACAGACATTGATTTCCAGTCAAGGACTGGATTATGAGTTTGTAACCATGGCAGACCAAGCACTAGGACATCATGCAAATTATACAGTACCAGGAAGCGAATCACCTCCTGATGAACAGGAGTCATACGCATGGTCACTTGTGTCCAGTACTGAGGTTTATTCATAGCCAAAGGTGTAGAGTCAATTCCCTTCAAAGGAATAGGGACTTCCAGAGGCTCCAGACTAAACCCACAGTGATTGGCAAATGACCAATCCATAAGACTCAGGGCAGCGCCTGAATCCACATAGGCATCGACGGAAATGGATGATAATGAACAAATCAGAGTCACAGACAGAATGAACTTAGACTGTAAAGTACTAATGGCAACAGACTTATCAACCTTTTTTGTGCGTTTAGAGCATGCTGATAGAACCTGAGCTGACCGCGACCCTGAACCTATCACACAAATAAAAGTAGCCGGGGAACGTGCCTACGATGATCCTAGACGTCTCGCTCCAGCCGAAGATCTAACTTCCCCTATTAGAAGAAACACAGACCTCTCTTGCCTCCAGAGAAATACCCCACAGAAATAGCAGCCCCCCACATATAATGACGGTGAAATGAGAGGAAAGCACATACGCAGTATGAAAACAATTTCAGCAAAATGAGGCCCGCTACAGCTAGATAGCAGAGGATACAAAAGTGAACTGCGCGGTCAGCGAAAAACCCTTCAAAAAACCATCCTGAAATTACTTGAACTCATGTGCCAACTCATGGTACATGAGGAGCAATTTCAGCCCACTAGAGCAACCAGCAGCAAAGAATCACATATCTGCAGGCTGGACTAAAAACCAAATAAAGCAAAACACCAAAACAGGAAAATCCAAACTTAGCTTGACCAGAAGGTTCTAGGAGCAGGGAGCAGAGGTAACAAGACACACTGGATACATTGATAACCGGCGAGGAAATGCCAGCAAAGCCAGGTTAAATAGGAAACTCCCATATCCTGATGGAACAGGTGGAACCCAGAGACCCAGGAAAGACAAGTCACCCAGTACCATCAGTAACCACCAGAGGGAGCCCAAAAACAGAACTCACAACATGTGTGATCCCAGCCAAAAGTGCATTGTCTAACCATAATTTTTTTTTCAACAGTGCTCAAAGTCAGAACATGTTGGCGTTCGATGAAGTATTGCTTCAACAAGGACCTTTGTCAAGAGAGCCAGGTTCCTAGTAGTTCTGGAGCAAGGATCCGAAAATATAAATATCACCGCATCCTGGCATTTTTGAGACCGGTCCCTGCCCAGAGAACGTAAGTATTTTTTGTGTTGTATTGGGTTGTCTTGTATTGCCTAGTCTGTATATTTCTATTCCAGGAGTCGGCGCTTTTACTTTTGCAAATGTTTGGTACTAATTTTTTGTATTTATTTTTTTTTTCACAGCACATGGAGCAGCACCCTTGACCCTTGGTTCTGGAGCGGTAATTCATCAAACAGCCACGGACCTGTCTCAGCCATCCAGCAGCGCTGCAGCAAGTGGGCCTGCAACACAGACTGGAGACCAGGACGCTGGTCCATCAGGTGTTCCCCTGTCCCTGTCCTCTGCCTCTGCCTCTTTTTCTTGGGCTCTTCCCAGCAGCGTCAGAGAGCCTCGGACAGGTCACTCATGCTCGAGTTTTTGCACTTGAGCTCGGTCTTTCATGATGGATTCAAGGCGATTTGAGACAGACTGGATAGTGCCATAAACCGTATGAATACACTTATCCAGGATGTGACCAGAAGCCTTGACCAAGTGAAAGCCGACCTTCAGAGGCCAGCACATAATTTTTTCAATTAAATAGAGAAGGGCATGTCGGAACACCTTACTCCTGATCTCCAGCTTAGTGTCATGCAGGCCTGCAATGCTGTTTACATGCAGGCTATGCAGCAGAGTCAGTATTTTCAACAGCCAGTGGTGGCATTTCCACCTGTGCCAACACTGTCACACTTGACCTCAATGCCGAGCTCTACTGCATGCCACTGCACAGCCACCACCATTACAAGCACTGCTGGACACCACTACAGCGCTACTACTATGCCGAGTGCTGTTGGACAGCCCACTGCCACCACCATGCCAACTGCTGCTCCTGCTTGGACATCCTCCACTGCCACCACCAGCAACAGCAGCACCCGGACTCTGGAATGGCTTTCCGCACCACCACCATGCAGCAGCAGCCGGACCCTGACACGGCCTTCCCCACCACCACCATACAGCAGAAAGACCCTGGCATGGCCTTCCGCACCACCACCATGTAGTAGCAGCAGCAGCTGGACCCTGGCATGGCTTTCCCCACCACCACCATGCAGCAGCAGGATCCTGGCATGGCTTTCCGCACCACAACCATTCAGCAGCAGCAGCACCCGCCAGACCCTGGCATGGCCATCCCCTCCACCACAACCATGCAGCAGCAGCAGCGGCACATGAACCCTGACAAGTCGGCCACCATGACCAGGCCTCAAGAGACGAGCCCACCGAGGCACCGAAGACCGCAGCACCGATCCCAAAAAGGAAAAAAAAATAAAAAGCAGCGAACTATCTCTATTCTTCCCCCCTCACCTCCCAATGTGTCTTTGATGTCAGGTTTGTCTCACCCTTCCAGTGTGTCTCTGCCTTCTCATGCTTCTGGCACCATCCCTGAACTCCCAGACCCCACTACTTTAATTGCCCCTTCTCCTGCAACCCCTGCATCATCTACAGTTAGCCAGGCCTCACAGCTACACCCCGCCCCCCCAGTTCCGTCACTCTACCCCAAGCAGGCGCAGTTATTTTTTTTTTTTTTATAAATAAATGTTAATGTTTTTTGCCCCCAATTCTGTTTCGTTATTTGTGTATTTCGCCGCCGGCAACACATACCGTGCGCCGAATAAACACACTGCGCCATACACTTTGTTTTTTTTGCCACCTCATAGCTCCAATAGTTATTAAGTACAACGCTGCAGCTTTGTGTGTTTGGTATGGTGTTGTGAGTTGTCAAAAAATAATATTACTTGCATTTTCTCCATAATCTCTTCAGTCTGCTTACCCCATTATCTACCAATATCCTTTTTTAGGGACACCTAATCTTTAGCTTCTAGCAACTAAGATTTTATAATTTTTATAATTAGGTCCAATTTTTTGTGTTGTGTTTGTAAAATGAATATTTTCAAAATAGGAAATCATGTCATTGTCATTTTAAATGAATATTGGGACGCCCTTTTCTGAAAAATCCGTACTTGTAAACATTTTAATTTGGCAAGTAATGGGTTAATCTGTGTCGCAGACTGAAGAGACAATGGCGGTAATGCAAAGCAGAACTATACTCAACAGGTCATGTGTCAAAAAACTCATTATTTATGACACCTGACCTGGTAAGTAGAGAACTGCCTTGTATAACCTCCATTTTCTCTTCAGTCTACGTAATCTATTTCACACAAACTGAACAGACGATGGAGGTTATACAAGGCATATCTATACTCACCTGGACAGGTGTCAGAAATAGTGAATTCATGAGGCTGGGTTTTGTGCTCATGAAGTCATTATTTCTCACACATGACTTGGTGAGTATAGATCTGCTTTGTATTATACCTCCATCGTCTCTTCAGTCTGCGTCCAATAAATACTGCAGAACAGAATCAGGATGTAATGATGTCAACTACCTTACCACTAGCAACCTAAGTGGTTTGTAGAGGAAATACATAGGAGACTCGGTTCAGATATCAAAACACTTTGGTTATTAACAAAAAATATGAGTAACATTTAAAACATAACTGGTACAGACCCAAACCCAACAGCACATTTTACACAATATTATTTTGCCATGCCACACGTCCAATCTCAGAAACAAAATAGGCAGCAAATTGGTCCCGCATGTGGCCAACTTCAACAGTTTACCTCAGCGGGTCATGCTGGTAATCTGGCAATGGGTTTGCAACTTGTTCATCCAGTTCAATGTTGGGTCGCTCCTTAGCCATTATGCAATTGTGGAGAACCACACAGGCTTTGACCACCTCATCGACTGTCTCCATTTTTAGATTAATGGCTGTCCCAAGAATGTGCCATTTTGAGACAAGAATCCCAAAGGTACACTCCACTGTTCTTCGGACCCTGGTCAGTCTGCAGTTATAAATCCTTTTAGTGTGGTTCAAGTCCTGACTTGAATATGGCTTCAGTAGGTTTTCACATATCTGAAAGGCCTCATCCCCAACCATAACAAATGGCATCAGTGGGCCTTGAGTGTTGGGGAGAGGTCGTGGCAGGGGAAAATTAAATTTTTTTCCATACACACATGGGCCTATATCCGAGTTCTTGAAAGTCTGGGAGTCATTGCCACGGCCAAAAGCTCCAATGTGCACGGCGATAAAGTGACAGTCCGCATCTGGTATTGCCATGAGCACTACAGAAAAATATTTTTTGTAGTTGAAGTACTCAGATCCAGTTTTGGCGGGTTTGATAATGCGGATGTGCTTTCCATCCACTGCTCCCAAACAGTTGGGGAAATCACACACACTCATGAATTTTTCGGCAATTTCCATCCACATGTCCGCGGTGGGTAAGGGGATCAACTCATCCCGGAGACATTCCACAAAGCCCGGCAGCTGTCAGCAACTATTCCAGACAAGGTGGAAATTCCAAGCCGGTACTGAAAGCTCTCTCTGGTAGCCAGGAATCTGAAATAAAAAAAAATAAAAAATTTACAAACAATTCTATTTATGGTGGTGTTTAGCTAAAGACATAAAGGAAAATACAAATAATACATGGCAGACCCACAATAATTATGACTGGCATTTGTTTAGAATTATTACATACCTTAATGTGACCTGGAGATGTTCCTCTGCAGGAATCGCTCTACGGAGCTGGGTGTCCTGTCTCTGGATGGCTCCCTGGACACGACCAAGCAAATCCCGAAAAGACTCTTGCGACATCCTGGTATATTCCGGGAATTTGTCCGCGTTGGCATTAAGCTCGCCATATAGCGTGTGATAGGCTCCACGGGTCTCCCTGAGTTCATTAATGGGGTGTCTCCAAAAACGCCTACGCCATGTCCTTCTCTGTTTTTCTCTATTTCTTTGTTGCTCCCAAGCAAACGCACAGGCAAGAAACAGCTTGATACTTAAAACCAGGTTTCAATAAAAGCTCTCCATGCGAAGATCCATCATGAAACAGGATACAGTAGCAAAATCTGTGGATTTCAGCAGTCCTAGGGTCTATATAAAGAAATCCCATAATACACGCCCACTATAGTCCCATTGGCGCTGTCTGTTTATCTAGATTTTTCTCCTGTTAAATTTTCCACCATGCTCGCAGTAAATGGAAACGCATGCAAAACGCATGAAAAAGTGTGCAAACGCAGCGGTTTTTTTACCGCATGCGTTACCTTATACGTCTAAAAACCGCTGCGTTTGCATGTGGTTTATCGTGCTTTTCAGGTTGTGGTTTAAACTCTGCGGATTCTACCGCAAATGTGAAACTAGCCTTAGTTTTCTGTTTTGCCCAAAGCACTTAATGCCTCATTTGCATAATAAAAGTGCTAATTACACAGGAATGAAGCAACAGAGAGAAGATATAAAGGTGTTGATACATTTACATTTTAAATTCCTGCTTGCCCGTATGTACAGTTTAGTGGGATTGATTGTACAGACAGATTCCCTTTAAAAAGCCTGAAAGGATTTGGATAAAGTCCTAGGAAACCTCAGAGTGTCATAGACATCTTCTCTTGGCAGTTCCAGCCTTTGAAATACTTTAGACTTGAAGCAAATAATTTCCTCGCATTTCTAATTTCTGGACCAAACTTCAGCAAAACTGGCAAATTTCTGGGCTAAATTTTGGCACAGCTGGCAAAGTTTGATTGTCAGAAGATGATGATTTTGAGTTGGAGGGGTGTTTTATATTTGTTATTTTGGAAACAGCTGCAAAGTAAATGCTAATTTTCTGAAGGGAAAGGGCAGATATCTTGGAGCCAATTACTTGAAGAGAAGTATGCCCTCTGACCACCCTTTTATATACTTTAAAGGCATGGGCAAGGGGATTGTATTATCAAATGTACCCCTTTAAGAGTGTTGCTCAAACATAAATTGACATTTTTTTCCACGTTTTCCACTATTTATGTTTTCTTGATATTTTTTTCTTGTGAGGTTAGAAAAAGTGGCATGAAAAAAATACAAGCAGCAGGTATATGTGACGCAGGCCTCATACTACCATTGAACTAAATACACCTTAAGCTAACAGGGAGGGTGAAAGGTAGCAGTGTTCAAGCTGAATCTGTGTTTTTAGACGAAGCAGCACCTTTTGAATGAAAGCATGCTTATACGACTCTTTAAGAAGTTTAGACTACAGAGCTGTCTCTAAAAACTGGCCCCCCTTCAGCTGAGTCCCATATGTTTCTCTTGGCATCGTCTCTGTGTCTGCTTGGCTGGCGTTAATGCAGGGATATTAAATTGATGAAACACAGAGCTCTTGATCCTTTTCAGTGGGGCTTCTATTTAAGTAATGACAGGCTAGTGCTCTGTCAACCACCTGCAATTGTCCAAGAGAAAAAAATTGGAGGGAGTTATGAAAAGTGAGCAACAGCAATGGATGAGAGGAAAATTCCTGAAAACATTTCCAATCTTCTCAGACAAGAGAAATAGATACATCCAAGATTTCTGATTGCATTATGAAGAAATGTCATTAATACATAACTGATAAACGGTAAGTTAAATAGAAGTGGCCTTCCTCATAGTGAACAATTTAGGCATATAAATTACTGATAAAAATGACTAAATGTGAGTACTACCTCATATTAAGAGGTTTATCCCATCATTACTTTATTAGAACTCACCGTTCTCCATATACATGTCTTCTTGCTTGTGGGCATTTATAGGTGGAGTATAATGCTGTCAATATAGGCTATAATGGAATAGAGAATGGCAGCAAAGTTACAAGGGAGAGTCCCTGACTCTGCATTTATTACTAATTGTTAATTATTTACTGTTAGCTCAAGCTTCATATGTGTATTTTGATAAGGGATGCCATGTCTCGATCGTTAGGGATGTTGGCTGATCACCATGTTGTATATGTGTTTTAATTGTTTTTATGTGTTTGTGGTTTTGTATGTTCCAGTGTTCCAATTAAATCATACATTTTATTCTATTTATATTATTGAATTAGGTGTGCACACCAATCTATGTGTTTGGTCTTTCTTGCTTCTTTTCATGGTGATGTAATTTCGACAAAAATCTTCGCTGTCTTGGATACTACATCTGCCTATGCCATACTCAATAGGTACTGTGGCTTCCTTGGCGAAGGGGCTCCAGGCTTTAGGTCATCTCTAAGGCCGGGATCACACATACGCGTGATACAGCCGAGTATCGCAGGTGAAATCCCTCCTCTGGCGCCGGCACTCCGGAGCGGAATGTGCAGCCGCACAGCAACACATGGAGCTGCACGCTCCGCTCCCAAGTGCCGGCGCCAGAGGAGGGATTTGACCTGTGACACTCGGCCGTATCACACATATGTGTGATCCCGGCCAAACTGGGAGTAGAGTCCCCCTTAAATAATAAAATATAACCTTTAATTGAATATTATTAAACTAGATAACTCTGGACAAAAAGTGACACAAAATTATAATAACCACATACATTCCCTGTCATGCCCCTGCATTGCTCCTGTCCTCACAAGGACACTCCCCAAGTGTATGCTGCTACGGGTTACCCACCATTAGTGTATAAATTGACAGAGAATAAGAGGAAACGTCCCCCCACTTGGACTATACATCCTGTTACTTGTCTAAAACGAACCTGCTACAGAGAACTTCTAATATACTGATGAGACCAAACCATTTTTAATGAGCACTGGTTATGCACTAGCACTTTATGGATGTGGCTATTGTAGTTTTGTGTCATTTTTTTTCTCAGAGTTATCTATTATAATATTATTCAATTATAGGTTATATTTTATTATTTAAGGGAGACTCTCCAAGCTATACTCCTACTAATCCTGAGGGCACTTAATAGTGAATTCTGAAGTAATAACCTATAGCTGATCTTCAACTTTAACTGGGGACACAGACAGTCGACCTAAATCTGGTGGTCCATTAGACCAGAGGTATAATGGTATAGCAGACAGAAACTGAGTTATAGTCGCCGGCTGCCAGTAGGCAAACCTCCTCATTGTTTAGGATACCAGAGCACAGTGCCATCTTCATGATACTATGTGTTGGCATGTATCTTCTGCAGCAGGTCTGCACCAAGGAGATTCACCGGGTTGGTGTCACTGACTAGGAGTCTGCTGAGGGTGGACCGATTGGGTTGGAAGGAAACTGTAATGGGTCCTGTAACTGGGGTGTGTCTGGTTTTTCCTTCTACCCCCAACACAAGAAAGAGACTGCATGGTGAGGCAGCTTGCATTTAAATCTTATCTGCTCACTACTGATTTGGCTGCACCACTGTCAATGAGAAAATGCTAGGGATCACTGCCCATAATTGAAATGGGGACAAGCAGGGCCGGCTCTAGGTTTTTGAGGGCCCCGGGCGAAAGAGTCTCAGTGGGCCCCCCCTTTTACACATACCACGATTCATGATCGCATATAAACACAGCCATGTAGTATATAACACAGCCCACGTAGTATATAGCACAGCCACGTAGCATATAACACAGCCATGTAGTATATAACACCCCACGTAGCATATAACACAGCCACGTAGTATATAGCACAGCCAACGTATTACATAACAGCCCATATAGTATATAGCACAGCCACATAGTATATAACATGGCCCACATAGTTTATAGAACAGCCATGTAGTATACAGCACAGCCCACATAGTAGTATACAGCACTGCCCACACAGTAGTATACAGCACAGCCCACACAGTAGTATATAGCACAGCCCACACAGTAATATATAGCACAGCCCACACAGTAGTATATAGCACAGCCCACACAGTAGTATATAGCACAGCCCACACAGTAGTATACAGCACTGCCCACATAGTAGTATACAGCACTGCCCACATAGTAGTATATAGCACAGCCACACAGTAGTATACAGCACTGCCCACATAGTAGTATACAGCACTGCCCACGTAGTATATAGCAGCCCATGTAGTATATACACTGCCCACGTAGTATATAACACTGCCCATGTAGTATATAAGGAGAATAATGGCATGCACTCGGATCAAGAATAATAATTCGAGGTGCTGGTAAGACAGACCCGGAGGCCCGAAGAGTCATATATCAAAAAATTACCGCACACTCAGACTGGATATGATGCAAAAGGTTTTGAACCAATTTATTATAACAAAAGGAATAGCCATAGAAAAAATAGGAGCAAACGTGTTCAAATCAGACCAAACCCAACGTTTCGACCCACCAGGGTCTTATTCATGGGGTTACTTGGCTTCCAGAGGTATGTACACTTATGGCAAAGAAGAGGGAAAAGCAGGAGGGCAAGCTTTGTAGTGCAAGTCCTGTCACTGTAATGTCCTAGGAGGGCGCTCTAGTGTCGAGGTGATCGACTGCTAAGTACTGAAGTAGGCGGTAGGCCGATTTTGTGCCCCAAGTAATATAGCTTAATACACAGTAGTCCTTTGGTGTCCTTTAGCAGTGGTGCCGGGTACGGTCCAATTGGGTATGCGGGAGGTGGAAAATCCACATGCCCTAGTAGAAATAGCCGGACTGAGCGTACTGTTTCGTCTTGCAAAGGCTGCGTATTATTGCCAAATAGAGTGACAGGGGATGATGGACAAGTGGGTCCGAATGCTCCTGCTGAGCCTGGAGTAGTGGACCTGTGGGGTCCTGGGCTCTCTGTGAGGTAGGGTGGTGAAGCGGCACTCCCGTGCCTTGCTCTAGGCCGTATACGTATACTCCTATTTTTTCTATGGCTATTCCTTTTGTTATAATAAATTGGTTCAAAACCTTTTGCATCATATCCAGTCTTAGTGTGCGGTAATTTTTTGATATATCACGTAGTATATAGCACAGCCCACGTAGTATAAAGCAGCCCACGCAGTATATAGCAGCCCACATTGTTAAGGACTGGCAGAACGCACCAAGTATAGATGATATGAAACTAGGTGCGTTCGCAGTCCGAGGTCCACCGTGCAGGTAAAAACCCTGCTGCTAGTAAAAACCCTGCTGCTAGTAAGACGGACTATATGACGGTACTATAAGTATACACGCACGGGTTAACTTCACCCTGCGTGAAGGAAGCGATCCTGTTGAGTCACAGGACCACGGTACCGCACATAGAGCACGAGCAAGAAGTCAGCGAACACAACCCCAACACAGGATTGAAGTCCGATTAGACCACTTGCTGGCACAACACCGCAACTGGGTGTGTAAAGAAACTATTAAAATAGTATATAAAGGCACGAGAGTGCATGCAGTGCCGCACTGGGACGCCACTAACCACCCAGGCTTGGGTAAGGAAAGCGCAGAGGAAGCGCACGGCGCCGTACAGGCGGTCACAGCAACTAGACGCTGTTATGTGTGTAACGTGCTGTTGGATAAGTCGGGCACTAGATAGCAAACATACACCTTCCGCGAACAGTCATCCAATAGGGAGGGTATTTTAAAGAGCGACTTTCACTCACAACACACACACACATATTATCAAGACAATACTAGCGCATGGCCGTGCGGTCATGCGCAGTTTATATAGTTGCAGCACAGGAAGCTGCTACTGAAGTTTTGCCCTTTCAGGACCTGCCAAGAGGACCAATGGGATGTGCTGCAGCACCTGAGCATGTGACCCTCGATCTCCAACGGGAGATCCTGTCCTGGGCATGCTCAGAGTGTGCAAATAAGGACTTAGTCCCAGGGAAGCCCGCTCGCCGCAGATCAGTGCAGGGTACAACAGGAGAGCCGGAAAAGGCAGCAGTAACCCTTTGCACAGAATCAGTCCCAGCGAGACGCTGGGAGCGACGCCTCTGCTGAGCAGAGCCCACTGCGGCCGAAGCAGAATGGGAGACCGCAGCAGACACGGATCGAGATTCCCCCTGTGCAGCAGAGGAAACTCGACTCCTAACATTACCCCCCCCCCCTAGTGCTCCCCCCTCCTTCCAGTCCACCCCAAAAAAATTTTTGCCACGTACCACCTTGCACCCCAAGATAGCGTTCACCTCGAAATCGTCCGTAGACGAACCCGATGTCTCGGCAGATGACTCAGAAAACCGGGACATGTATATGGGCTTAAGGAGGGACACATGAAAGGTGTTGGTGATACCAAGGCGTGGAGGAAGGGCCAGACGGTAGACCACAGGATTAACCTGTTCGAGGACCTTGAAGGGACCCAAGTAGCGAGGAGCAAACTTAGTGGACTCAACTCGCAGCCTGATGTTACGGGCGGAGAGCCACACCAAGTCGCCAGGAGCAAAGGTCGGAGCGGGGCGCCGATGAGCATCGGCGGAGGACCTCATTCTCTCCTTAGAGGCCCGAATGGCATCTTGAGTGCGGTCCCAAATATCCCGTGCCTCCACAGCCCAGTCTGCCACCCTGGAGTCTGCGGAAGACACGGGCATAGGCACAGGTACCCGTGGATGCTGACCATAGTTGAGGAGGAATGGGGTTTGTCCTGTGGAGTCAACTACGGCGTTGTTCAGCGCAAACTCTGCCCACGATAGCAAGGATGCCCAGTCATCTTGCCTGGCTGAAACAAAATGTCGCAGGTATGTGACCAAGGTCTGGTTGGCCCTCTCTACCAACCTGTTCGTCTCGGGATGATAAGCGGAAGAGAGATTCAACTCAATACTGAGAAGACGACAAAGCTCTCTCCAGAACCGAGATGCAAACTGGGGACCCCGGTCACTGACAATTTTGTCAGGCATACCATGTAGGCGGAAGATGTGTTTAATGAACAACGCTGCCAAGGCCCGTGCAGAAGGTAACCGTGGTAGCGGCACCAAATGCACCATTTTTGAGAAATGATCGGTGATGACCCAAATGATGGTACAGCCGCGAGATTTGGGTAAACCCACGACAAAGTCCATCCCGACCATCTCCCAGGGCCTATCTGCCACCGGCAAGGGATAGAGCAACCCAGCTGGCCTTTGCCGCGGAGATTTATTTTTGGCGCAGGAGACACACGCCAGAATATAATCCCTGACATCCCGGACCATATGCAGCCACCAGTACGTCCTCGCCAGTAGCTCAGATGTCCTCTTTGTCCCAAAGTGTCCACCCACCCTGGACGAATGAGCCCAAGAGAGAACCTCCGGTCGCAAATTAATGGGCACAAAAGTCTTGCCCGGAGGCACAGACTCCAGCGAAACCGGCGCTACGGTTCTCAGGCTCTCAGAAGGGACAATAAGCCGAGGCTCCTCTTCCTCCTCTTCAGTTGACATAAGGGAGCGAGAGAGAGCGTCAGCACGAATATTCTTCTCCCCGGCGAGAAAATGAAGGGAAAAGTGGAACCGGGAAAAGAACAGGGACCATATGGCTTGGCGAGAATTTAGCCGCTGGGCTGTTTGCAAGTAGACCAAATTTTTGTGGTCCGTGTAAACTTGGAAGGGAAACCGCGCACCTTCCAGAAGGTGTCTCCACTCTGAAAAGGCCAATTTCATTGCTAGCAACTCCCTATCCCCGATGGAGTAGTTTCTCTCCGCTGGCGTGAAGGTCTTAGAGAAGAAGCATGGATGCTTCCGACCTTGAGCATCCTTTTGATAGAGGACTGCTCCAGCACCAACGGATGAGGCATCCACCTCCATTAGGAATGGCTTATCCACATCGGGACGATGTAAGATGGGAGCGCTAGCAAAGTGGGACTTAATAGAAGTGAAGGCCTTGGAGACCTCTTCCGACCACAATTTGGGATTCGCTCCCTTCTTGGTGAGGGCTACCAAGGGAGCTACCAGAGTTGAGAAGTGGGGAATGAACTGGCGGTAATAGTTAATGAACCCCATAAAGCGCTGCACCGCTTTAAGAGAATGGGGCTCTTGCCAGTCCATCACAGCCTGTAGTTTGGCAGGATCCATAGCCAATCCCTGGGCGGAGATGATATAGCCCAGGAATGGTAAAGACTCCTGCTCAAACATACACTTCTCCAACTTAGCATAAAGAGAGTTTGCCCGTAGGAGGTCGAAGACTCTGCCAACATCTCTCCGGTGGGAGTCTATATCTGGAGAAAAGATGAGAATATCATCCAGATAGACTACAACTGAGGAGGAAAGCATATCCCGGAAGATGTCGTTGACAAAGTCTTGGAAAACGGCTGGGGCATTACAGAGCCCGAAGGGCATCACCAGATACTCATAGTGCCCATCTCTAGTGTTAAACGCCGTTTTCCATTCGTCCCTCTCACGGATGCGAATCAGGTTATAAGCACCCCGCAGATCTAATTTAGTAAACACTCTAGCTCCCCGAAGCCTATCGAAGAGCTCGGCTATCAAGGGCAAAGGATACTTGTTCTTAACGGTGATAGCGTTAAGACCCCTGTAGTCTATGCATGGACGTAGTTCCCCATTCTTCTTCTGCACGAAGAAGAACCCTGCCCCAGCAGGTGGCACTGACTTCCTGATGAACCCTCTTGCCAGATTCTCTTGAATGTACTGAGAGATGGCCTCCGTCTCCGGGAGAGATAATGGATAAACTCGACCCCGGGGAGGCTCTGCACCAGGCAAGAGATCGATAGGACAGTCATAAGGGCGATGGGGCGGAAGGGTCTCCGCCGCCTTTTTGGAGAACACGTCTGCGTAAGACCAATATTGCTTGGGGAGAGAGGATAGATCTGCGGGTACCTCAGTAGTAGCAACCTGAACACACTCTCGGTGACACCTACCCCCACATGATTCACCCCATCCCAGAATTCTGCCTGAGGACCACTCGATGTGAGGAGAGTGGTACCGTAACCAAGGTATCCCCAACAGGACCTCATCAATCCCCTCAGGAATGATGAGCAGAGATATAATCTCCTGATGGGATGGTGACATGGACAGAGTAAAAGGGATGGTCTGATGTGTTATCTGTGCGGGGAGTGTCGACCCATTCACCACTCGTACCGTTACTGGTTGAGGTAGCATAACCAGGGGTATTGCGTGACGTTGGGCGAAAGCAGAAGACATAAAATTGCCCTCCGCCCCAGAATCCACGCAGAGCTCTACCGAGTGGGAGGATGAGCCAAAAGTAATTGTCCCCTTAAAGGACAATTTGGAGGCAAACGTCGCAGTGTCTAGTGCACCTCCACCTACTACCACTAGACGCTGACGTTTCCTCGACCGCTGATGACATCTGGTGGCAAGATGTCCTGACTGTTGGCATACATGGCAAACCTGGGGTGCACGAGCGGTCCGGGACTTAGATCCCGCTCGTGACACTACCTTAGGTTCATTGGGCTCAGGAGCCTGGACTGGAGATTCCAAAGGTTTGGCGAAGGTGGGAGCCAGCCGAAACCTCTGCCTACACTGGGCTCGCTTTAACCTCCGCTCGTGAAAACGGAGGTCAATACGAGTAGATACTGTTATTAATTCTTCCAGTGTGGCGGGAATCTCCCTAGTGGCCCGGGCGTCCTTAACGTGGTCAGCCAGCCCCCTCCAAAATATAGGGATAAGGGCTTTATCCGACCACTCCAGCTCAGATGCTAGAGTGCGGAAGTGGACGGCAAAAAGGCTGACCATGGACGAGCCCTGAGTCAATGCCAACAGTTGGAGCGCCGTATCATGGGTGACACGAGGTCCTAAAAAGACCTGTTTCAGAGTGCTCAGGAATAACGGAGCACTCTGCACCACATGATCGCCACGCTCCCACAGCGGCGTAGCCCACTGCAACGCCCTGTCCGACAATAAGGATATGATAAAGCCCACCTTAGCCCGCTCTGTAGGGAAACGAGAGGCCAGAAGCTCGAGATGTATTGAGCACTGACTCATGAAACCCCTACAGGACTTACTGTCACCAGAAAATTTCTCTGGTAGCGGGAGGCGAGATAGCGTCGGTACAGGGGCGGCAGTGGACAAAGTAGCTGCAGCCACACTTGCAGCCTGAACAGCGACAGCAGTAACATCCACAGCTGAGGTTGAACGCTCTAGAGCCGCCAACCTTCCCTCCAGCTGCTGGATGTACCGCTGTAAACGTTGATCGTCCGTCATTACTAGCCAGACCTTGGCGCTAGTATTATGATAAGGACTGGCGGAACGCACCAAGTATAGATGATATGAAACTAGGTGCGTTCGCAGTCCGAGGTCCACCGTGCAGGTAAAAACCCTGCTGCTAGTAAGACGGACTATATGACGGTACTATAAGTATACACGCACGGGTTAACTTCACCCTGCGTGAAGGAAGCGATCCTGTTGAGTCACAGGACCACGGTACCGCACATAGAGCACGAGCAAGAAGTCAGCGAACACAACCCCAACACAGGATTGAAGTCCGATTAGACCACTTGCTGGCACAACGCTGCAACTGGGTGTGTAAAGAAACTATTAAAATAGTATATAAAGGCATGAGAGTGCATGCAGTGCCTCACTGACTTACGCCACTAACCACCCAGGCTTGGGTAAGGAAAGCGCAGAGGAAGCGCACGGCGCCGTACAGGCGGTCACAGCAACTAGACGCTGTTATGTGTGTAACGTACTGTTGGATAAGTCGGGCGCTAGATAGCAAACATACACCTTCCGCGAACAGTCATCCAATAGGGAGGGTATTTTAAAGAGCGACTTTCACTCACAACACACACACATATTATCAAGACAATACTAGCGCATGGCCGTGCGGTCATGCGCAGTTTATATAGTTGCAGCACAGGAAGCTGCTACAGAAGTTTTGCCCTTTCAGGACCTGCCAAGAGGACCAATGGGATGTGCTGCAGCACCTGAGCATGTGACCCTCGATCTCCAACGGGAGATCCTGTCCTGGGCATGCTCAGTGTGTGCAAATAAGGACTTAGTCCCAGGGAAGCCCGCTCGCCGCAGATCAGTGCAGGGTACAACAGGAGAGCCGGAAAAGGCAGCAGTAACCCTTTGCACAGAATCAGTCCCAGCGAGACGCTGGGAGCGACGCCTCCGCTGAGCAGAGCCCACTGCGGCCGAAGCAGAATGGGAGACCGCAGCAGACACGGATCGAGATTCCCCCTGTGCAGCAGAGGAAACTCGACTCCTAACACACATAGTATATAGCAGCCCAGCCCACGTAGTATATAGCAGCCCATGTAGTATATAGCAGTCCATGTAGTATATAGCAGCGCAGCCCACGTAGTATATAGCAGCCCATGTAGTATATAGCAGCCCACGTAGTATATAGCAGCCCACGTAGTATATAGCAGCGCAGCCCATGTAGTATATAGCAGCCCACGTAATATATAGCAGCCCACGTAGTATATAGCAGCCCACGTAGTCAGGATCGGCTCCAGGTTTTTGAGGGCCCCGGGCGAAAGAGTCTCAGTGGGCCCCTCCCTTTAACACATACCATGATTTATGATGCACAGATACAGCAGAGAAATATAGGTATAGTGCACTGCCAGATATCACTTCTTGCATGAATGATAGCTATTGTAAATTCTACAATACCATACAGCAGAGGGGCTCTATATTAGTTAACCCCTTATATGCCAATTATGCGAGAGCGATGCCCGAGCCTTGCATTGCATCACCCGAAACGTCCGTATTTCTATGCAGCTGCACACTCCTGTCCAAAGAACGGGCGGCTGTGCACGGTGAAGTGATGTGAGGCTTTCGCAAGTGAAACTCCAAGTCCGACCTAATATATAGTAGTGATTGGTCACTTAGTCACTTACTAGTTCATGTGTGTGTTCTGGAAAATAAGTCTTGATAGTGGTGTTTATGCACTGTGTCACTCTTGGAGTAGGTGACATGTAGATCCTGTGCTTTAGCAGATGGCTAACTCTGGTGATCTAAGGTCCACAAGTCTCAAGGTATTAGTACCTGTAATATTAGGGGCAAATCAACATTATAGAATACTTTTGGGTTTTCATTGGCTGTAGGCCATAATCATCTACATTAACAGAAATAAACACTTGAAATAGATCATTATGTTTATAATGACTATATAATATGGAGTTTCATTTTTTGTATTGATGAACTAAAATAAATTAACTTTGTTGATATTCTAATTTTGTGAACAGCACCTGTATGCATACAACTTGATGAATATGCAGCATTTTGTTTGTTTAGTATAATACACCCCATAGTCCTCCATATATTATAATGTTCACCACAGTAATCCATATAGTATTATACACTCCTCAGTCTTCCATATAGTATAATACACTCTTCAGCTCTTCAGTCCTCCAGATAGTATAATACACTCCTCATAGCCCTCCATATATTAAAATACACTGCTCAGTACTCCATATAGTATAATACACTCCTCAAAGTTCTCCATATAGTATAGTGCACCGTCATATTCATCCATGTAGTACAATTCACTTTCCATAGTATAATGCACCCCATAGTTCTTCATATAGTATAACGTATTCCCCATAGTCCTCGATACAATATAATGCAGCCCACATATACGGCAGTATAATGCTGCCACCTCACAGAGTATAATGCAGCCACCCCACAGAATATATTGTAGCCCCTGAGTATAATGTAACCCCCCAGAGAATATAATGCAGCCCCCTCTTATATAATAATGCAGCCCCTGCATATATAATATATGGTAGCCCCCTCATAGAGTATAATGCAGCCCTGCCCCATAGAATATAATGTAGCCCCTCCATAGAATACAATGCAGCCCTCATATAGTATAATGCAGCCCCCTCATATGTATAATGCAGCCCCTGCATATATAATATATGGTAGCCCCCTCATAGAGTATAATGCAGCCCCCCATAGAATATAATGTAGCCCCTCCATAGAATACAATGCAGGCCTCCTGATATAATATAATGCAGCCCCCCCATAGAATATAATGTAGCCCCCTCATAGAGTATGATGCAATCACCCCTCATAGAATATAATAAAGTTAATACATAAAATAAATTTAATGCATAAAATATAATACAGCCTACCTCTCCATAGAATATAATGTAGCCCCATAAAAGAGTATGATGCAATCCTCCCTCATAGAATATAATACATCCCCCATAGAATATAATGTAGCCCACAGAGAATATAATACAGCCCCCCATAGAATGTAATACAGCCCCCCCATAGAATATAATACAGCCTCCTACAGAATGTAATACAGCCCCAAATAGAATATAATACAGCCCGCCATAGAATGTAATACAGGCCCCCATAGAATGTAATACAGCCCCCCACAGAATGTACTACAGCCGCCATAGAATATAATACAGCACAGCACCCCATAGAATGTAATACAGCCCCCCATAGAATGTAATGTAATACAGCCCCCCATGGAATGTAATGTAATACAGCCCCCATAGAATATAATACAGCCCCTCATAGAATATAATACAACCCCCATAGAATATAATACAATCCCCCATAGAATATAATACAGCCCCCCACAGAATGTAATACAGCTCCCCACAGAATATAATACAGCACCGCATCCCTTAGGCTACGTTCACATTAGCGTTACGCTAATGTGCGTCGCTGTTGCGTCGGCGACGCAGCGGCGACGCGCCCCTATGTTTAACATAGGGGACGCGTGCGTTTTTTTGTTAGCGTTTTTCGACATGTGCGTCGTTTTCGACGCTAGCGTCGGACGCACGAAAATGCAACAAGTTGCATTTTTCGTGCGTCCAATTTTCGTCAAAAAACGACGCACGCGTCGCAAAACGCAGCGTTTTTGCATGCGTTTTTGGTGCGTCGCGCGTTGCGTCGCCGTTGCGTCACCGGCGCGCAACGCTAATGTGAACGTAGCCTTAGAATGTAATACAGCCCTCCATAGAATGTAATGTAATACAGCCCCCCATAGAATGTAATGTAATGTAATACAGCCCTCCATAGAATATAATACAGACCCCCATAGAATATAATACAACCCCCATAGAATATAATGTTGCCACCCCTCCCCCGAAAATGGCCCCACAATCCAGTTATCACTCATTGATATATTTAAAAAAAAACAATCCTCACCTCTCCTCGTGCCCCGCGCTGCTCCTGGCTCCAGGCTGAGCAGTTGCAGTCTGCCCAGCCACACAGCAGGTACGCGATGATATGACATCATCACGCACCCACAGTGTCAGAGGCAGAGGGGAATGATGGGAGAGGGAGCGTCATCTGACGCTCTCTCTTTCATCATTGCATTGAACTGTACCGGCGTCATAGACGCCGGTATAGTTGAATGCAGCGGCACTGGCAGGGGGTGAGTCGCCTGTATCCCAGACATTGTGAGTGGGCCCCCCTGTCTCGCCAGGGTCCCGGCACTTCCCCGGGTGCTGACGCTGTCCCTGGGATGATGGATAGTCACAAGCCATCAAACAAAGAAGAACTGCTTACATTTTGCACCAAAAGCAGTGTGAAAGACTGGTGGAAAGCATGCCAAGACACATGAAAGCTGTGATTAATAATCATGGTTATTCCACATAATATTGATTTCTGAACTCTTCCTGAGTTAAAACATTACTATTGTTGTTTCTAAATGATTATGAACTTGTTTTCTTTGCATTATTTGAGGTCTGAAAGCACTGCTTTTTTTTAAATTGTGACCATTTCTCCTTTTCAGAAAAAACATTTTGCAGTGGTCTCTTAATTTGTGCCAGAGCTGTATTTTCCTTTGGTATAAACCGTTTCATCCACATTTTCTTTTAATAAGGTCAAAGTAACAGAAATGACTTTTTCAGACAATGGTTTGAGTGAGCCAACTAATAAGACACCTATTCTGTTACATGGCAGCTCATGGTTTACTTTGCACATGGCAACAAATGTATTGCCATGTATTGGCATTATACCATTGTAATATTGTAGTATAGAAGCTGAAGAAAGACCATGATAGACAGTGACTTATTTCACAATAAAGCCTGCAAGGTTCAATTATTTCAGACCCTTGCCTTGCTAAAGAAGATGATAATTCCGTAGTAGCCAAAGTTAAACTTGTTACATAACATTTGAGAAATATGCTACCCATAAAGTGGACTAAATGATGGAAACAGATGACTTTATTATTTCAATGGATGCTTAGTCATAGACTTGCACTGTTTTTACCTGAAAGAAACTTTGAGAATGAACAAGGCAGAACATGTGGTTTGGCTATGAAGTCATCGAAAGTGAATTTTCCTACGGCAAACCTCGACCCTGACAGTGCGGTGGGAAGATGGTATCAAATATTAGACAAGAAAATGAAGGTCAAGACATTTTTTGACTGCTGCCAAGGAAAAATGTCAAATTCCAAGTGTTTTCCGGAACTTTGCAGTGAATAGTAAATCAAATCAATATATCAGTATCTGCTACCCATATATGATTGCCCTGAAAGGTTGTGCGCTGTGTAACCTTGGGAGAACACAGGAGTCTTAATTTATTTCAACGTATATATGATGTATATTTCGGTGTACATCATTGCTGTTGATTCACGGGACAAAAATTTCTGTGTACATCATTTCTGTCGATTCACTGGACAAAATCCATTGTAATAAAGGGTTAAAAGGCTCTCCACTACCGTATTATGAAGCCCATTTTTTAAAAAAAGTCACCATAGGATTCGGACCTCCAGCACATACAATAAGTTAGGTTCTGCAGTAGTTTGGGGCGCTCATCCTGAGTGTTCATTTCATATTTAGATTAAAATTGAACATGAACTTCAGTAAAACTTGGATTCAACAGGTCATACTGTATATTTTATATGTAAAGAATAAAGAATGCTTCTAAATGTTTCTTTTCTTATCCTTACTATAGGCTGGGATGATACGGACAACAGAGGACGAATTCTTCATCGAACCCTTGGAGAAAGGCAAACAAAAAGAGGAAGAAGAAGGAAGAATACATGTAATATACAAAAGATCAACAGCAAAGAAAACGATGCCTGAAGACGTCCCCAACAGATCAGGTTAGGTGCACATTACATTGTGGATCTGCAGAGCCAGCTGACTTTTCTATGCCTTGTGCACTTGTAGTCTCAGTTAATAATTATGGGTCCTTGATCTGTCACTTTCTTAGACCAATACAGTAAATTGCATAGATATGATGAAAAAAATAAGACTATTTAAGTGTGGAAATGTATGTGAAGAGGTATTGAAATCGACATCTTAATTGTAAGCATAGATTTTAGTATTAAAAATGAAACTTTATCAATTTCATCTGGCAGGACTCTTTTAGGTATACTTTTTCCAATGCCCATATCGCTCTTAAAGTACCACTCCAGCGTTTTTTTTTTCAATTTCAGTGCTGGACTGGTATCACTTATCCATATTCCCTGCCTCTAATATTGCATTTACCAGCTTCGGTCTTCAGTTGTTTCTGGCACCGCATCAGTCGTCCTCAGCCATCTTATGACCACCGCCTCTGGTTTACCGTAAGTCAGAGGTAACGGTCACAAGCTCTTAATGTAAGTCTAGGAGAGCCCCTGTGATGTGCTGCTGCAGTGCAGTATGGAGCAATCTCCACCAGGGGGTGCTGGATAAGGAAAGGAGGCTGCACACACAGCACAGCTACACTGAACAACAACACAGGTGTCACAGGTAATGAAAGGGACATGAAACAAGCCAAGGTCATACACGGAGATAGCAGCGCGGTACAGAAGGGGCGAGCAGAGAATCGTCGGGGGCAAGCAAGATGTCAGAACCTACCGGGAACGTGGTAACCAAAACGTGAGGCGTAAGACAGAGTCGGGGTACAGGCCAAAAGTCAGAACAAGTAACAAACGGGTGCAGTCAGTCAGAGGCAAAGAGGAACACTTAGAACAGGGATCCAGGTCAGGAGCTCAAACAGTGCAGGATGAACTTATAGCTGACACTGGCCCCCAGGCTGCAGAGGACTTAAATAGCACAGCCAGCTCCAGGGTGAGGCAGAGAGGATTAACTCCCACATGACCAGTCCAGAGACAAGAGAGCTGAACATAATCTCAGAACTGGATCATGACAGTCCCGTTCTGGCTGTCATAGACTTACATTAAGAGCTTGTGACCGGGAGGAGCTATAACTAACACTTAATTTAGACACTTTTATAGAATTTTTTACACAAGTAACTTGCTTTCAGTTTTGCAACAACTATTCAGTTTAAAGGAGCTTTGCAGCATTATTATTTTGATGACCTATTTTTCGGATAGGCCATTAATAAAAGATCCGGTGACACCCGGTACTCCCACCGATCAGCTGTTACCAACTCTGGTGGCTGCTGGATGTAAACAATGTCGGGAGTGGAACACCACAATTCCATGCACTGTATAATGGTTGCTGCCATTTACTGCAGATCAGCTTCTATATAATTTCAATAGGAGCTGATCTGGAGCACCCAGGAACAGCCACTAAACAGTGTACTGGACTGCAATATTGCTCTCAGTACACTGTTTACATCCAACCGCTAACAGAAATGGTAACAGCTGATTGGTGGGGACTGGTGATGGACATCTCTTTATGTCAGAATCTAGGCTAGACAAGCCTAAGGCTATGTGCACACGTTGCAGATTTAGATGCAAATCCGCAGCGTTTTTGGACGCGCGGTAATGCATCAAATCTACTGTGTAGTGCACAACCAATGTTATTCTATGTGAAATGAAGAATTGTTGTGCACATGCTGTGGAAAATTCCGCAGCGTTTTATTTTCCGCAGCATGTCAAGTCTTTTTGTGGATCTGCAGCATTTCTGCACCCATTGACTTCTGTTGACTCAGGCACATCCGTATCAAAACCGCAGGTGTAAAAAAGATCTGCGGATTTGCTGCAGATGTAGGTGTGAGAAATGCTGCAGATTGGGAGGAGGGAAGTGTGTGGGCAGAGACTGTGTTAGTGGGCGGAGACTATGTTCGTGTCTGTGTGCGGGGGTCTGCGTGTATGGGTGAGTCTGTGTGTGTCTCTGTGTCTGTGTGTGTTCCTGTGTGTGTGCGGGTCTGTGTAAGCAGCCATTGTCTGATGAGACTACTGCTCCCACCCGGCAATGAATGCTCACAGTGACAGCTAGCCGATGATGGGAAAGTAGTCCCATCAGACAATGCATGTGTTCAGTAGTAAAAAAAAAAAAAACATACAGCAGACAAACAGGACATACATTGCAGACAGTACATACAACATATAACATACAGTACATACTCACCAATCACCTAGTCCCTGAAGCCATCGATCACCTGTAATAAAAATAACATAATAAAAAAACCTATACTCATCTTTCTGCCATAGTCCAGTTAATAATGAGTGTCCCACGATGATCTCCCGTGTAGAGCAGTGTTATCGGACGATGTCAGTGCTCTACAGGACCTCTGCGATGAACTGACAAGCGGAGGTGATCCTCCGCGATGTATCCCTTTGCCACTGCCGGGAGAGAGGTCACCCGAGTTCATTCTCTCACCGGCAGCGCTGTGTGAGAAAATTCCCATGCAGCATTAGCGTAAAGCGAGCCTGAACTTGGATAACCTCTTCAGCGATGCACTGCAGGGACCATTGTCTCCTGTCAGTGTGTCACTGTGGGTCCTATAGAGCGGTCACATCTCCTGATGTCACTGTTCTATAGGGGAGATCGTTGTGGGACACTCGTTATTAATTGGACTGCATCATAACAGGGAGTATACTGTTGGTTTATTATTTTTTATTTTTTGCAGGTGATCGCTAGCTTTGGGGAATTGGGCATGGTTGTAAGTATGGTGAAATTAAGGATATTAAAATACTTTTTTTCTGGCTGTGTCTTTATTTAACTCTTTCACTACTATAGGATTAGTAGTGGATAGGTGTCTTATTGACGCCTCTCCTTTACTAACCGGGCTTAATGTCACCTTACAATCAAAGGTGACAATAACCCCTTATTATCCCTTATGTCACCGCTACAGGGCAGTGGGAAGAGAGAGGCTAAGTGCCGGAATGGCGCATTTTACAGATGTGCAATTTCTGGGGTGGCTGGGGGCTGGTATTTGTATTCGGGGAGGCAATATCCATGGCCCCTCTCTAGGCTATGAATATCAGTCCACATCTGTCTGCATAGGCTTTTTTGGCTATTAATTATATGGGAACCCCATGTCATTTTTTTGGGGGGGTCCCCTATTTTAATAGCCAGTAAAGGCTAAGTATACAGTTGTGGGCTGATATTCATAGCCTGGGAAGATCCATGGATATTAACCCTTTCCCAGGCTATAAACATCAGCCCCTAGTTGCTGGCTTTCCCTCTCTGGCACAAAAAATTGCGCTGAGCCCCCGCCATTTTTTTTCAATTTTTTTAAATAAATTAAACAGATATTGCGTTTAAGGCCGGGGTCACACGTCTGAGAAACTCATGCAAGTCTCTTGCATCAATACCCGGCACTGCCACCGGCACTCGGGACCAGAGTGTGCGGCTGCATGTATCATGTATTTCTTTGCAGCTCAACGCTCCGGGCCCGAGTGCTGGCGGCAGTGCAGGGTACTTAGGTGCGAGACTCGGTCGACTTTCCCGCAAGTGTAACCCCGGCCTAATGCAGATTTTGTGTGTGAGTCTTTATATAACTCTTTATGTACCATTTTATTATGTTTATTACTAAACATCGGGCTTGGTATTATCTATCCATCTAGATATAGATATATCTATCCATCTAGCTATAAAGAAAAAGGAGGGCACAGCAGCACTATGTATAACTTTAGGCCATGTGAAAACACAGAAAAACATTAAAAACATAATCTAGATTTTGCTACTCAAAAATTTTTTTTTCAAGAACTTTTTTTAAACTTACGGAATTGAAGGTTCTTAGTGCATAAATTGGCCAATTTATGTATGCCCATGAACCACGGCAAGGTGACCTCCCTCTGATGGGTCCCTGCTGTACTGTACATGCCTTCTCTATTCCATTCTCTATAGATTTATCTATTATCTATCTATCTATTATCCATCTATCTATAGATATATCTATCCTTCTATCTATAGATATATCTATCCATCAAGCTATAGATATATCTATCCATCTATCTATAGATATATCTGTCCATTTATCTATATATATACATCTAGTAGTAAAAAATAGTAACAGCACAACCCCCAGGCAACCTGTCAAATGATTGTCCCAAATCCATACAAATCTAAAAAAAGAAGGCAGCACTCCATATCCTTGGTGAAAAACGTGCAGGATTTATTCAACCCACATGTCTGGGTGATGTTTCAGCTCTGAATGAGCCTTTCTCAAGCTATCTATAGATATATCTATCCATCTATCTATCTATCTATATCTATAACTAGATGGATAGATATATTTATAGACAGATAGATAATAGATAGAAAGATAATAGATAGGTATATCTATAAATAGATAATACATAGATGATAGATATCCATCTATCTATAGATATATCTATCCATCTATCTATGGATAGATAGATATACAGTTATGTCCATATATATTTGGACAGAGACAACATTTTTCTAATTTTGGTTATAGATATTACCACAATGAATTTTAAACAAAACAATTCAGATGCAGTTGAAGTTCAGACTTCCAGCTTTGATTTGAGGGTATCCACATTAAAATTGGATGAAGGGTTTAGGAGTTTCAGCTCCTTAACATGTGCCACCCTGTTTTTAAAGGGACCAAAAGTAATTGGACAATTGACTCCAAGGCTATTTCATTGACAGGTGTGGGCAATCCCTTCGTTGTGTCATTCTCAATTAAGCAGATAAAAGGCCTAGAGTTAATTTGAGGTGTGGTGCTTGCATTTGGAAGGTTTTGCTGTGAAGTTTACATGAAGGAGCTCTCAGGTGAAACAAGCCATCCTTAAGCTGCGAAAATAGAAAAAACCCATCCGAGAAATTGCTGTAATATTAGCAGTGGCAAAATCTACAGTTTGGTACATCCTGAGAAAGAAAGAAAGCACTGGTGAACTCATCAATGCAAAAAGTCCTGGGCACCCACGGAAGGCAACAGTGGTGGAGGATCGGAAAATAATCTCCATGGTGAAGAGAACCCCCTTCACAACAGCCAACCAAGTGACCAACACTCTCCAGGAGGTAGGCGTATCAATATGCAAATCTACCATAAAGAGAAGACTCCATGAAAGTAGATACAGAGGGTTCACTGCACGGTGCAAGCCACTCATAAGCATCAAGAATAAAAAGGCTAGACTGGACTTTGCTAAAAAAAAATCTAAAAAAGCCACCACAGTTCTGGGAGAACATTCTTTGGACAGATGAAATCAAGATCAACCTCTACCAGAATGATGGAAAGAGAAAAGTAAGGCGAAGGTGTGGTATAGCTCATGATCCAAAGCATACCACATCATCTGTAAAACATGGCGGAGGCAGTGTGATGGCTTGGGCGTGCATGGCTGCCAGTGGCACTGGGTCACTAGTGTTTATTGATGATGTAACACAGGACAGAAGCAGCCAAATGAATTCTGAGGTATTCAGAGACATACTGTGTGCTCAGATCCAGCCAAATGCAGCAAAAGTGATTGGTCGTCATTTCATACTACAGATGGTCAATGACCCAAAACATAAAGCCAAAGCAACCCAGGAGTTTATTAAAGCAAAGAAGTGGAATATTCTTGAATGGCCAAGTCAGTCACCTGATCTCAACCCAATTGAGCAGCATTTCACTTGTTAAAGACTAAACTTCAGACAGAAAGGCCCACAAACATACAGCAACTGAAAACCACCACAGTGAAGGCCTGGCAGAGCATCAAAAAGGAAGAAACACAGCGTCTGGTGATGTCCATGAGTTCAAGACTTCAGGCAGTCATTGTCAACAAAGGGTTTTCAACCAAGTACTAAAAATGAACATTTTATTTAAAATAATTTAATCTGTCCAATTACTTTAGGTCCCTTTAAAACAGGGTGGCACATATTAAGGAGCTGAAACTCCTAAACCCTTCATCAAATTTTAATGTGGATACCCTGAAATGAAAGCTGAAAGTCTGAACTTCAACTACATCTGAATTGTTTTGCTTAAAATTCATTGTGGTAATGTCTATAACCAAAGTGAGAAAAATGTTGTCTCTCCAAATATATATGGACGTAACTGTAGATATATGTATAACTAGATGGATAGATATATCTATAGCTAGATGGATAGCTATATCTATAGATAGATGGATAGCTATATCTATAGATGGATAACAGATATATAGATAATAGATAGATCTATGAATAGATAGATTTATCTATAGACCTATCTATCTATTATCTATCTATAGAGATATCTATCTATTATCTTTCTTTCTATCTATCTATCTATCTATCTATCAATCTCATATCTATCTATAGCTCTAGCTATAGGTCTATCTATAGATCTAGTTGTAGATCTATCTATCATCTATCTACAGTATCTGTAGATCTATCTATCATCTATCTATCTATGTGTGTAAACATTATTCTTCAATGGAGTATGTAAATGAAGAGGTTGGACAAGAAATGATATCACAATTCTTTTTTTTGTTTGTTCAATAACGGATTACAAAATGCGTACAAAAACGCATACAAATCTGCATGAAAAAAGGCATGAAAATCCGCATTAAAAAAACGCATTAAATCCGCGTGGATTTTTACACGCGTTTTCTGGCAAGAGATGCAGATTCTTTGCAAAAAATTCTGCAGGCAAATCTGTAACATGTGCACATACCCTTAAGCTTTTGTTGTGTTTTTACTGAATCATTTGGATCCAGAACCTTAAGTTAAGTATGGCGCAGAACTTATGTTTTGTTTTTTTTTAAAGTTTGATGGAGACACAAAACTAAACAAGGGGCGCGACAGTCAGATAATCTCCAGTCAACAAGTGATATAATATTTTAACAATAAACCGTCAATTTCAATAGTGGACAAACCTTTTTTAAGCAGAAATAAGTGTCTATGTATGTTGACTAGCCATCCTTCTGCTTAGCGTATTGCTTGTTTCTTAGCATTTTTTTTTATATTGGCTTTTATTTAAGCGCTTATTGTCTCGCCGCTATATAAATATCGAATGTCCTAAACACTGCTTTAGTCTACTCAGTATTCCTGGTCATTAAAGTTGGTATTCCATAAAAAACATTTAGCAGCTATCCACAGGATATCTGGATTGGTGGAGGCCTGATTAATCCCATGAGCAGAGAAGCCTTAATGTTCTGTAAGAATGGAGCAGTAATACACATGTGTGACCATGACTTTCTTATCTTCAATGGGCCTCTGGAAGAGGTAGTACACATGTGTGACCACTATTCCTATATCCAGTGAATAAAGCAGGAGGATATGCAAGCACATTACTGCTCCACTTGCACGGGGTACATATCTCTTGCCGTTATGTGATTAATGGGGTCCTAGTACATGACATACATTTTTTTCTTGCTTATCATAACCTTCAATATTTTTAAAGCGCCAACAGGACCTATTCTTAGCCATGGCCTTCAGAAGTAGATTATATAGGTCAGGGATAAGTGGAAGTGGGTAAGTATTCGTAACCGTGATTTTGTTTAATTCTTGGAAATCGAGGTAAGGACGGAGACCCCAGCTTTCTTTTTACAAAGAATAATCCATCAGCTACAGGGGAGGAGAAAGGATATGTTATTTATCTCCCAAAAATGTATCAGGGAGGGCTATTACAGGTTCTGGAGAGATCAACTATACATCTGAGGGTACTGACGTCACAGCCCCTGCCAGCAGTGGAGAGCTATAGGAGGTATTTATCAAATTAATTGCATGACCCTGCAACTGACATTGCATTCATGGCATTCCCTAGTCAGATCCTGAATCATCTGCATCAAATTTGCCTCCTGGTCATAGAGCATGTGAATAGGTTCCATACTAGCGAAAAAGAAAAACATATTTGCCAGACGTAATGTGACTCTGAGACACCTCTCACAGATAAGCCGTGAGATGGGACAGTAAAGGAGTCCAAGGTAAGAAGCCAGTATGGTACGTCATAGACAGAGGGGTGATGGAAAAGAATTGTCAGGTCATAGTCTAGTGGTCAAAAGCCAGGAGGGTACTTCATAAACAGAAGTAGGAGAAAAAGGCGTAGTCAGGTAAAGTTCCGAGGTCTGAATACCATGAGATAACAGATCAGAGCAGAAGCTGGTAAACAGATAGATCGTCAGAACGAGGTCCAAGGTCAAGCCACGAAAGATGAGCAAACAGAATTCAAGGCACAGAGAGAACGTCTGGGAGTGACAGCCCAGTTAAGTAGCCTGGCAATCACCTGGAACAATGAACAACTGGAGACAGCCAGCGTCTCCAAGTCTTTGGTAGGATGACCGAGCTGTTACTCAAACACCAACTGCTCAGCATGCCCTGCGCCAGACTGGACGACTGAGCGGTCAGTCAAAGTACTGACAGCTTCTGTACCAAATTGGACGCCTGAGCTGTCAGTAACTGCATCCCAGACACACTGAGGGGTGGAACTGTGACCCTCAGGCACTATTGTTTTTGCTACTTCTGGTATTACATCTTATAGTTGAAAAGTAATTCAAATACAGTCTACTGCATTTTGGTGTTCACTTGTGTCAAAAAGCACCTTTAATTGTTTACAATATTACTACATTTTTGACTTAGGAATAGGCTCTACATTGACTGCATAATTGACACATTATTCTGCTTATCAGGTACAAATTATTAAATAATGTGATGAGTGAAACCAAAATATGCACAAAACTAAGTTAAGTTTGATATCTGTGACACAGAAAAAAAATTGTTAAAAACACCTAAGTCTGTAATGCATGAAGTAATTACCTCTTAACAATGTAAAGGCTAATAAGTGAGCTTTTCTACATGCTTTCTATTAGCAAGAATTCTTGTATATATCGCAAAGTTGTCATGACAGCGGGTGACCATGTCTTTGTTACAGGTGGGAAACTAGTAGAAATAAAGGATGATTGGAGAGTTGCTCCTGGTTGCTTGGGAATGCTAGACCTTAGAGCAGAAGCCAGCACAATAGAAGGTCTAACAAGCCTTTCCACGTCCATCTATACCAAATAAATATCTCCTGGATGATTGATAAGGAAGTTATCAGTGCAATATGTCTTTAATACAAAGTTAATAAATTAACTATTTTACATGTCCCTGGCTCACATAATCTACATAGATCACATACTTTATTTATTGTGTATTTTAATTTTTCTTGGTCTTGACTCTGCTGTTGGGTAGATAGCATTAAAGCTGACACTATAATTATAGCTACAGAAATTGGAGGTGAACTAAAAGTAGACCCATGATTTACAGTTGTCCAATTAGCATTTATAGCAAAGACCCTGGTACTGACAGCTGAAATGATTTCACATGCTATGTTTCTGTCTCTAGACAATACCGCTTTCATCCAAATTTAGAGGAACAAGTGCCGACGGCCTTAGCTAACACAGAATGGCCAGCTATCAGACAAAGGGTGAACTGTAGCTTGTGTCCCCTTTCTGTATTAAAACATCACATCTAAATGTGGAGACAAGCAACTAATTTCCCCTCTTTTCAGATTTGGACGTATGATCACTCTTCTCCTATGAGAGGCTGCCCAAACAATGGTTTACATTGAATCCCCGGTAGGAGGTAGAGATGGCCATTTGAAGCTTTCTAAAGGACCTCGGTGTAGTGGCTGGCCCTGCTTTTCACAGCCTTTTGCAGCAGGAGTTGTTAAGTGTTCTAGAGGTCAGTCTGAAGATCTTTTTACCACCCATTTTTCTATTCTGTGGGAAATTTGGTTTGACAAAAAATGAGCCACTTAGCCAATTTTCAGAAGGAAACTTTTAGAAATGGCCTCTTTTAATGTCCGGAGTGTTTGCTGAAGTGTTTTGCTGGTGCACTGAAGAGAGCAGCACGTAGCCATAACAATTCATTTGCACTTTGTGCCTTTTCATATCTAAAGAATGGATTGCGAAGCCCAATGGTTACTGCCTGATTTATGTGCAGCAGTAACATTACTTATTTCATTTCATTTTTTTTTCATCAAAATTGGAATTATTATATGTGTATCACAGGGAATGTGGCCATTTTACTAATTAGGAAGAATTATGCTTTTGGACAATTTATAAGAATATTTAATCTTTCAAGCTGTTGCAACCAACAGTCAGGTCTCATTTTCAATATACCTCCTCCCCTATTTTTGCTTATTGCTATAGTAATAAAATTATTTTACTTTACTCACTTGTAAACTCAATTTAAACCCAGTCATCCTATTCTTTGTAGGTCTTTCCTGTTTTATCATTGCGTTTTCACACTATGCTACTAGTGCTATTTTCCAAATCTTGCCTTAAAACCTAATAATTGTACAGCTACCCTATGTGAACAATAACTTTGTGAACATTATATATACGGTAGTTTATTTAGGTTCATGAAAAGCCTGCTGAGCATGACAATTATTTTTTATAATGTGCTTTCTTATTGAAACATATTGAAAGGCTACATGTACCTGAGCTCAGCAAGCCTAGGTTCGGGAACATCTGGGAATGTTCCAGTTGTTGACACCAATGTGTGACAGGATGCTCTAATCAATTTTAATAATATAAAGGGATATTCTCAAAATTGAAACTTACTTACTGATCACTGTTGGTCTAACTGCTGGGACCTCCAATGATCTGTAGAACTGGACTGAACAAAGCCCCTTTCACATCACCCGAAAAACTAGACTTTGCTGAACTTTAACCAAAATAGAGCATCATCATGTATGGACTGCTGAAGAAACTTGACTGCTGCACTTGGCTATTTCAGGTACAGACAACATTTAGACTACAGACTATGGAGAGGATGACAAGCATGTTCATCTACACTCTATTCAAGATGGGGCTCTGCAGAGAATACCCCTTTTAGACACAAATGTGGCAGGATGCTCTTTGTGAAAAAGTCCCACTTCCCCTAAGGCCCTGCAGAGCTCTCGACCCATGACAGACTTTGTTCTCAAAGACACGTCAACCCACCAAAGCTGCTCTTTTTTCCTCCTGTTGCCTTATCTTTAGCCACATAAATAGCTTCCATCATACCCACCAAAGAAACTTTCCTGTTGGTCTGATGTTTAGCTCTTTACAAAGACTAGCACCAAAACGTGCGTTGGGGCTGATGCCAATCCAACAGGAGGTAATCATTTACTGGTATGTGCTACTGCAATTTATTGTTTCATTTGTACTATAGCAAATTGATATCTTATGTTCTGAATGCATTGACTTGTAAATTATCTATTAACTTGATATTGACAACATCACGTGGTTTTATTATTTTTTTTCTACTTTACTTTGCCATTATTGCAATATAGTAATTAGTATAGTCTAACGTCTTTTTCTCCTCTTTCAGGTAACATCAGCGGCTTATCTACAGCATTACAGAATGCTGTAGATAAGCCCCTGATGACGGTGAGCTTACCTCACCATCGATTTTGGGGGTGACAGGTTCCCTTTAAAGTGTAACCATCATTTTAGTTACCATATTTCATGAATCAATAATATACATGAAAATAAGCAATTCTGTAAAATATCTTGTGAGCAAAATCTGCTTCTTTCTCTGGCAGGACTGATCATTCACTTTTTAAAATGCTCAATTCAGGGTCCTCTCTACCTCCCTCAGTGAGTAGTATGGGATCAATCCCTCTTTATCTACCCTCTATGTGTAGTATGGGGTCAGTCACTCTCTACCTGCTATCTATGTGTAGTGCAAGGTATGTCACTCTCTACCTGCCCTCTATGTGTAGCGTGGAATCTGTCACTCTCTACCTGCCCTGTGTTTAGTGCGAGTTCTGTCACTCTCTACTTACCCTCTATGTTTAGTAAGAGTTCTATCACTCTCTACCTACCCTCTATGTAGTGTGGAGTCCATCACTCTACCTGCCCTATATGTGTAGTGTGAGCTATATCACTCTCTACCTGCCCTCTATCAGTAGTGTGTAATCTATCACTCTCTACCTGTCCTTTATATGTAGTGTGAGTTCTGTCACTCTCTACCTATCATCTATGTGCAGTGTGAAGACTGTCAGTCTCTACCTGCCTTCTGTTTAGTACGAGTTCTGTCACTCTCTACTTACCGTCTATGTGTACTGCGAGTTCTGTCACTTTCTGTCTACCCTCTATGCATAGTGTGAGGTCTATCTCTCTCTATCGGCCCTCTATGTGTAGGGTGGAGTCTATCACTCTCTACCTGCCCTCTATGTGTAGTGTGGTGTCTGTTTCTCTCTACCTGCCCTCTGTTTAGTGCAAGTACTGACACTTTCTACTTACCCCCTATGTGCAGTGCGAGTTCATTCACTCTCTACCTGCCATATATGTGTAGTTTGGAATCTGTCACTCTCTACCTGCCCTTTATGTGTAGTGTGGAGTCCATCACTCTCTACCTGCCCTTTATGTGTAGTGCAAGTTCTGTCACTCTCTACCTTCCCTCTATGTGTAGTGTGAGTTTCATCACTCTCTACCTGGACTCTTTGTGTAGTGCAAACTCTGCCACTCTCTACCTGCCCTCTATGAGTAGTGTGAAGTCTGTCACTCTCTACCTGCCCTCTGTTTAGTGAGAGCTCTGTCACTCTTTACTTACTGTCTATGTGTACTGCAAGTTCTATCACTCTCTACCTACCCTCTATATGCAGTGCGGGGTCTGTCACTCTCTACCTGCCATCTATATGTAATGTGGGGTCTGTCACTCTCTACCTACCCTCTATATGCAGTGCGGGGTCTGTCACTCTCTACCTGCCATCTATATGTAGTGTGTAGTCTTTCACTCTCTATCTGCTCTCTATATGTAGTGTGGGGTCTGTCACTCTCTACCTACCCTCTATATGCAGTGCGGGGTCTGTCACTCTCTACCTGCCATCTATATGTAGTGTGTAGTCTTTCACTCTCTATCTGCTCTCTATATGTAGTGTGGGGTCTGTCACTCTCTACCTACCCTCTATATGCAGTGTGGGGTCGGTCACTCTCTACCTGCCATCTATGTGTAGTGTGGAGCCTTTCGCTCTCTACCTCTACCTTTTTTTTAGTTTTGGGAACCCAGAAACAGAGTAATAGGTATATCTCTCTATTGTGTGAGTTGGTAAGGGAGGCTGAATACCTGGTGATTCCATGTAATAGAGGGTGAGTTCACTGCTAACACTGAATATATCTGTTCGCTACTGTGTATGGCCTCAGATAGAAAGCATTGATCTTATTATTTATTTTATTATATGCTTATTTAGTTTAAGATGACTAATTTGAACAATTTCATGGGGCATCGTCCAGTTTCATTACATTATACGTAATATAAGGTACATATAGTTTATTGAAGGGGTTTTAGAGAATCACAGGCCATGAATTGTGTTTGATATTTGAATGAGGTGCAATATCAGATTCTGCCGATGCACAGGCGTGCATCTAATTCTGTACGAAAGCAACCATGTTTTTCTAATATTATTGGAATAAATCAGAGTATGTCCATTTTATATAACTTTTCTAACAAAAACTCGAGGATTCTAGAAAGCTATGGTAATTTGATATTTAAGACTTTAAACACACAAAATTGCTCCAACATGGCATTCCTTTATGATTCATATAAGCAAATATGCTCTGTCACTAAAAGAATATCACAAGCTCCTATTGTTAGAGAAATTGCCTGTTTTGGAAATCTCTTTTTGTTTTTATTTGCCAACAATGATACACTAATCAACATATTTTCCTATTGCACCCCTTCCATTCCTGTAAAGTGATTTTTCATAGGCTTTCGATCTTCTGTCTTAATCAAGTTTGCCTGTTTTTGAAAAAGGTCTTAAGATAGATTTAAAAAGGCAATAAAATTTGTGGGGTAAACCATGCTTCTTTTTCAGACTGCACCCTTTTTTCTTTCCACACCGATTTAGGCTAGGTTCACATTGCGTTAATGGGTTAACGCTAACGGACAGCGTTGCACGGCGAAAATGTTGCAATTAACGCCGTGCAACGGGTCCGTTAGCGCACCCATTGACAGCAATGTTATTTCTGCCTGTAGCGTATCGCTAGCGCGTGCCATTTTCGGCACGCGCTAGCGATGTGCAGTTCTTTTGTGACGGACCCCGGACGCTGCTTGCAGCGTCCGAGGCGCGTCCGAGGTCCGTTCCTCACTAGCGCAGATCGGGGATCTGCGCTAGCGGGGATGCCGAACGCCGACCCTAAACAAACATTGCATTAGCGCAATCTGCTAGCGCTATGCGCTTAACGGATTGCCCTAACGCAATGTGAACCTAGCCTTACAGATATTGCCTCTATTACACCATTACTGTACAGTCATAATATGAAATCTCTGCCTCCTGTCTTCCTTATCAATCTTTTTTTATTACATTTTCAAAGATTTCTACATTTCTGCTTGTTTCAGTCAAGATGGGGCGCAGAGTGTACATTAATGTGAAAAAATGAATTGAATTTACCAAATGGCTGCAATGAAGCAAAGAGTGACAATTTTGAAGGGGTCTGAATACTTTGCGCACCCACTGTAAATCCCATTGAACATCTGGGGAGAGATCTTAAAATGTCTATTGAAAGAAGGCACCCTTTAAATATGAGAGACCTGGAGCAGGTTGAAAAAGAAGAGTGGTCCAAAATTCCAGTTGAGAGGTGTAAGAAGCTTGTTGATGGTTATAGGAAATGATTGATTGCAGCTATTTATTCCAAAGGGTGTGCAACCAAATATTAAGTTGAGGGGCCAATAATTTTGTCTAGCCTGTTGTTGGGGTTTTATGTGAAATGATGTCCAGTTTGCCTTTTTTCAGTTTTTTTTTCGTGTTGTTCCAATACACACAGAAATAAAGAGAATACTCTATTTTCTGGAACAATTTCAAGGATGCCAACACTTTTGGTTATGACTGTATGCCATCACGTTATCCTGCATGTGACATCTGATGTATGTAATCACAGTATACCATATACTATTCTGTATATTGTACTTGGTATACTACTGTATATGCAGACATTAGATGTTATGCGCAAGATAATATGTGACTGGTATAATACCCGATGTTGAGTAGTCATACTATAATATATACCATCATGTATAATCAATTTGATATTTGTAGTCACAGTATATCATACACCAGTCATGTGTTAACCCCTTCATGACCCAGCCTATTTTGACCTTAAAGACCTTGCCGTTTTTTGCAATTCTGACCAGTGTCCCTTTATGAGGTAATAACTCAGGAACGCTTCAACGGATCCTAGCGGTTCTGAGATTGTTTTTTCGTGACATATTGGGCTTCATGTTAGTGGTAAATTTAGGTCAATAAATTCTGCGTTTATTTGTGATAAAAACGGAAATTTGGCGAAAATTTTGAAAATTTCGCAATTTTCACATTTTGAAATTTTATTCTGTTAAACCAGAGAGATATGTGACACAAAATAGTTAATAAATAACATTTCCCACATGTTTAATTTACATCAGTACAATTTTGGAAACAAAATTTTTTTTTGTTAGGAAGTTATAAGGGTTAAAATTTGACTAGCGATTTGTCATTTTTACAACGAAATTTACAAAACAATTTTTTTTAGGGACCACCTCACATTTGAAGTCAGTTTGAGGGGTCTATATGGCTGAAAATACCCAAAAGTGACACCATTCTAAAAACTGCACCCCTCAAGGTACTCAAAACCACATTCACGAAGTTTATTAACCCTTCAGGTGCTTCACAGCAGCAGAAGCAACATGGAAGGAAAAAATGAACATTTAACTTTTTAGTCACAAAAATTATCTTTTAGCAACAATTTTTTTATTTTCCCAATGGTAAAAGGAGAAACTGAACCACGAAAGTTGTTGTCCAATTTGTCCTGAGTACGCTGATACCTCATATGTGGGGGTAAACCACTGTTTGGGCACACGGCAGGGCTTGGAAGGGAAGGAGCGCCATTTGACTTTTTGAATCAAAAATTGGCTCCACTCTTTAGCGGACATCATGTCACGTTTGGAGAGCCCCCGTGTGCCTAAAAATTGGAGCTCCCCCACAAGTGACCCCATTTTAGAAACTAGACGCCTCAAGGAACTTATCTAGATGCATAGTGAGCACTTTGAACCCCCAGGTGCTTCACAAATTGATCCGTAAAAATGAAAAAGTACTTTTTTTTCACAAAAAAATTCTTTTAGCCTCAATTTTTTCATTTTCACATGGGCAACAGGATAAAATGGATCCTAAAATGTGTTGGGCAATTTCTCCTGAGTACGCCGATACCTCATATGTGGGGGTAAACCACTGTTTGGGCACATGGTAAGGCTCGGAAGGGAAGGAGCGCCATTTGACTTTTTGAATGAAAAATTATTTCCATCGTTAGCGGACACCATGTCGCGTTTGGAGAGCTCCTGTGTGCCTAAACATTGGCGCTCCCCCACAAGTGACCCCATTTTGGAAACTAGACCCCCCAAGGAACTTATTTAGATGCCTAGTGAGCACTTTAAACCCCCAGGTGCTTCACAGAAGTTTATAACGCAGAGCCATGAAAATAAAAAATAATTTTTCTTTCCTCAAAAATGATTTTTTAGCCTGGAATTTCCTATTTTGCCAAGGATAATAGGAGAAATTGGACCCCAAATATTGTTGTCCAGTTTGTCCTGAGTACGCTGATACCCCATATGTGGGGGTAAACCACTGTTTGGGCGCACGGCAGGGCTCGGAAGGGATGGCACGCCATTTGGCTTTTTAAATGGAAAATTAGCTCCAATCATTAGCGGACTCCATGTCACGTTTGGAGAGCCCCTGTGTGCCTAAACATTGGAGATCCCCCAGAAATGACCCCATTTTGGAAACTAGACCCCCAAAGGAACTAATCTAGATGTGTGGTGAGGACTTTGAACCCCCAAGTGCTTCACAGAAGTTTATAACGCAGAGCCATGAAAATAAAAAAAAAAAAATATTTTCTCAAAAATGATCTTTTAGCCTGCAATTTTTTATTTTACAAAGGGTAACAGGAGAAATTTGACCCCAAAAGTTGTTGTCCAGTTTCTCCTGAGTACGCTGATACCCCATATGTGGGGGTAAACCACTGTTTAGGCACATGCTGGGGCTCGGAAGTGAAGTAGTGACATTTTGAAATGCAGACTTTGATGGAATGCTCTGTGGGCGTCACGTTGCGTTTGCAGAGCCCCTGATGTGGCTTAACAGTAGAAACCCCCCACAAGTGACCCCATTTTGGAAACTAGACCCCGAAAGGAACTTATCTAGATGTGTGGTGAGCACTTTGAACCCCCAAGTGCTTCATAGAAGTTTATAATGCAGAGCCGTGAAAATAATAAATACAATTTCTTTCCTCAAAAATAATTATTTAGCCCAGAATTTTTTATTTTCCCAAGCGTAACAGGAGAAATTGGATCCCAAAAGTTGTTGTCCAGTTTCTCCTGAGTACGCTGATACCCCATATGTGGGGGTAAACCACTGTTTGGGCACATGCCGAGGCTCGGAAGTGAAGTAGTGACGTTTTGAAATGCAGACTTTGATGGAATGCTCTGTGGGCGTCACGTTGCGTTTGCAGAGCCCCTGATGTGGCTTAACAGTAGAAACCCCCCACAAGTGACCCCATTTTGGAAACTAGACCCCGAAAGGAACTTATCTAGATGTGTGGTGAGCACTTTGAACCCCCAAGTGCTTCACAGAAGTTTATAATGCAGAGCCGTGAAAATAATAAATACGTTTTCTTTCCTCAAAAATAATTATTTAGCCCAGAATTTTTTAATTTTCCCAAGGGTAACAGGAGAAATTTGACCCCAATGTTTGTTGTCCAGTTTCTCCTGAGTACGGTGATACCCCATATGTGGGGGTAAACTACTGTTTGGGCACATGCCGGGGCTCGGAATTGAAGTAGTGACGTTTTGAAATGCAGACTTTGATGGAATGCTCTGCGGGCGTCACGTTGCGTTTGCAGAGCCCCTGATGTGCCTAAACAGTAGAAACCCCCCACAAGTGACCCCATTTTGGAAACTAGACCCCGAAAGGAACTTATCTAGATGTGTGGTGAGCACTTTGAACCCCCAAGTGCTTCATAGAAGTTTATAATGCAGAGCCGTGAAAATAATAAATACGTTTTCTTTCCTCAAAAATAATTATTTAGCCCAGAATTTTTTATTTTCCCAAGGGTTACAGGAGAAATTGGACACCAAAAGTTGTTGTCCAGTTTCTCCTGAGTACGCTGATACCCCATGTGTGGGGGTAAACCACTGTTTGGGCACACGTCGGGGCTCAGAAGGGAAGTAGTGACTTTTGAAATGCAGACTTTGATGGAATGGTCTGCGGGCGTCACATTGCGTTTGCAGAGCCCCTGGTGTGCCTAAACAGTAGAAACCCCCCACAAGTGACCGCATTTTAGAAACTAGACCCCCCAAGGAACTTATCTAGATATGTGGTGAGCACTTTGAACCCCCAAGTGCTTCACAGACGTTTACAACGCAGAGCCGTGAAAATAAAAAATCATTTTTCTTTCCTCAAAAATGATGTTTTAGCAAGCATTTCTTTATTTTCACAAGGGTAACAGGAGAAATTGGACCCCAGTAATTGTTGTGCAGTTTGTCTTGAGTATGCTGATACCCCATATGTGGGGGTAAACCACTGTTTGGGCGCACGTCGGGGCTCGGAAGTGAGGGAGCACCATTTGACTTTTTGAATACAAGATTGGCTGGAATCAATGGTGGCGCCATGTTGCGTTTGGAGACCCCCTGATGTGCCTAAACAGTGGAAACCCCTCAATTCTAACTCCAACACACCCCTAACCCTTATCCCAACTGTAGCCGTAACCCTAATCACAACCCTAACCCCAACACACCCGTAACCCCAACACACCCCTAACCCTAACCACAACCCTAATTCCAACCCAACCCTAGCCCTAAGGCTATGTGCCAACGTTGCGGATTCGTATGAGATTTTTCAGCACCATTTTTGAAAAATCCGCGGGTAAAAGGCACTGCGTGTTACCTGCGGATTTACCGCGGATTTCCAGTGTTTTTTGTCCGGATTTCACCTGCGGATTCCTATTGAGGAACAGGTGTAAAACGCTGCAGAATCCGCTCAAAGAATTGACATGCTGCGGAAAATACAACGCAGCGTTCCCGCGCGGTATTTTCCGCACCATGGGCACAGCGGATTTGGCTTTCCATATGTTTACATGGTACTGTAAACCTGATGGAACTCTGCTGCGGATCCGCAGCGGCCAATCCGCATCGTGTGCACATAGCCTAATTCTAAAGGTATGTGCACACGCTGCGGAAAACGCTGCGGATCCGCAGCAGTTTCCCATGAGTTTACAGTTCAATGCAAACCTATGGGAAACAAAAATCGCTGTACACATGCTGCAGAAAAACTGCACGGAAACGCAGCGGTTTACATTCCGCAGCATGTCACTTCTTTCTGCGGATTCCGCAGCGGTTTTACAACTGCTCAAATAGAAAATCGCTGTTGTAAAACCGCATTGAAATGCGCAGAAAAAACATGGTAAATCCGCCATAAATCCGCAGCGGTTTAGCACTGCGGATTTATCAAATCCGCAGCGGAAAAATCCGCAGAGGACCAGAATACGTGTGCACATACCGAAACCCTAACCCTAACCCTACCCCTAACCCTACCCCTAACCCTACCCCTAACCCTACCCCTAACCCTAACCCTACCCCTAACCCTACCACTAACCCTAACCCTAACCCTAGTTCTTACCCCAACCTTAGTGGAAAAAAAAATATTTTGTTTATTGTCCCTACCTATGGGGGTGACAAAGAGGGGGGGGGGGGGGGGGTCATTTACTTTTTTTTTTTATTTTGATCACTGAGATATAACCTATCTCAGTGATCAAAATTCACTCTGGAACGAATCTGCTGTTTGGAGGATGGCGGCGCCCAGGAAAGAAGACGGACGGTCCCCGGGAGGCCAGGTAAGTATAAGGGGGGGGAGATCAGGGCACGGGGGGGGGGGGCGTCGGAGCACGGGGGGTGGATCGGAACACGGGGGGGTGGATTGGAGCACGGAGTGGGGGATCGCTGTGCGGGCGGGTGGATCGGAGCACGGGGGGGGGAATCGCTGTGCGGGGGGGATCGCTGTGCGGGGGGGGATCGGAGTGCGGGGGGTTTGATTGGAGCACGGGGGGTGTGATTGGAGCACGGGGGGAGCGGGCAGGAGGACAGGGGAGCGGAGCACAGGACCGTGGGGAGCAGACCACAGATCGGGGGGCTGGGGGGGCGATCGGAGGAGTGGGGTGGGTGCACATTAGTGTGTCCAGCCATGGCCGATGATATTGCAGCATCGGCCATGGCTGGATTGTAATATTTCTCCATTTTTTTAGGTGAAATATTACAAATCGCTCTGATTGGCAGTTTCACTTTCAACAGCCAATCCGAGCGATCGTAGCCACGAGGGGGTGAAGCCACCCCCCCTGGGCTAAACTACCACTCCCCCTGTCCCTGCAGATTGGGTGAAATGGGAGTTAACCCTTTCACCCGATCTGCAGAGACGCGATCTTTCCATGACGCATATGCTGCGTCATGGGTCGGAATGGCACCGACTTTCATGACGCAGCGTATGCGTCAAAGGTCGGGAAGGGGTTAACTTGTATATTGTATCTAGTATACTACATGCACACAGACATCAGATGGTATAAGCAGGATAATATGTGACTTGTATATTACCAAATGTCCTGTAGTCATAGTATAAAATATACCATCAAATATTATCGTGTATATAATATCTGGTGACTGTGGTCTCAGTATATCATATACTAATCTGTTTATTGTATATGGTATACTATGTGCCCAGACTGATATCACATATAGGTATTGTCACCTGTTCTATCCTACAAATAGTCACACCTGATGGCTGCAGCAGCATCGAGCACATGCGCAGTGTACAGATAAAGACAAAGCTAGTATGCACTGCTTCACTGTTCACTACACATGTGCTGGTTGCTGCTTTGTAATGATGTACCCAAAATACAGCATCTGAGGGTCAACTCTGATAATCAGAATGTATTAAAAATTCTGTGCAAGAAATTGTCTTTTGTACAAAACATTAAGATTATAATCAAATATTGTCTTTCAATTTAAAAATAAATCTAGATTGTAATTTTAGGCAAAATCTCCAAGCCCTACTAGACAGAAATGTCCCTCTCTTGTGCCCCTATACAGTAAGGTCCCCATTTGAGCACACATATAGTTATCTTTCTTCATTTAACACTGACCTTTTCTGTCTTCCCCCTCTCTGTATTCTGCTACCTAATGCAGACGGAAGAATGAAGTAACATCATAGCACTGCCTGACGACCTGTGTAACAGGCCATAGTATACCCCGAGTCCAGACTATACCTGGGGATAAAGCAGCCTAGACTTGACCTGGGCATATTATGGCCAAGGCTAATTTATACTCTTGAGGATAAATTGGCCTAGGCCATTTTAATAACTCCTCATGCCAGATTATACCGACCCTTGATGTCAGCAGTAATGAGTGATATACAGAAGAATTACTTAATTTTTCAACATCTTATTGAAGGTTCAGGTTTGTCGGGTAAGTTATTTGAGAAGATAACGGAGTTAAATATTAAAGTTCTAAAGACATAGACTTTTATTACTTAAACCAGAAAAACTTCAATTAGTAAAAATATTAGACTTCCACAAACATATAATGAGGTAAAGAATCCTACCGCACTTCTCAGTAGTTACACATTAAAAGCAGCTGTGTGTCTGAGTATGATAGAAAGAGATTGGCACACTTTTCAACCAATCAGAGACAGTGTGAGAAATCCAGTGAAGTGATAAGATCAAGTTACAATTGTATTCTAAGGTAAAAGCACTTATGTTAATGGCCAACAATGTAATCTCAGTAATGGCTGTTGGCCATTAGTAGTCACATTGTATTGTAAGATCAATCTTCATCAGGTGTTAACAACAAAAATTCCTTCCACTACATATAAAGGTACCTTCACACTAAACGACGCTGCAGCGATCCAGACAACTATCCGGATCGCTGCAGCGTCGCTGTTTGGTCGCTGGAGAGCTGTCACACAGACCGCTCTCCAGCGACCAACGATGCCGGTAACCAGGGTAAACATTGGGTTACTAAGCGCAGGGCCGCGCTTAGTAACCCGATGTTTACCCTGGTTACCATCCTAAAAGTAAAAAAAACAAACGCTACATACTTACCTACCGCTGTCTGTCCCCGGCGCTGTGCTCTGCACTCCTCCTGTACTGGTTGTGAGCGCCGGGCAGACGGAAAGCAGAGCGGTGACGTCACCGCTCTGCTTTCCGGCCGCTGTGCTCACAGCCAGAGCAGAGAAGCACAGCGCCGGGGACAGACAGCGGTAGGTAAGTATGTAGTGGTTGTTTTTTTTACTTTTAGGATGGTAACCAGGGTAAACATCGGGTTACTAAGCGCGGCCCTGCGCTTAGTAACCCGATGTTTACCCTGGTTACCAGCGAAGACATCGCTGAATCGGTGTCACACACGCCGATTCAGCGATGTCAGCGGGAGAGCCAGTGACCAAAGAAAGGTCTGGCCCTCTAGCCCCGACCAACGACATCACAGCAGGATTCTGATCGCTGCTGCGTGTCAAACTAAACGATATCGCTAGCGAGGACGCTGCAACGTCACGGATTGCTAGCGATATCGTTTAGTGTGAAGGTACCTTAAGTCACTTTTAAGCTATTATAAATGACATCTACAATCTATCTCATTTACATGGACTCATAAAATAGAGGAGTATATTGTAGCCTGGAAGGATATAGTTTGGCCTAAGCTATTTTACACCCCAGGGATAGTTTGGCCTAGGGTTGTTTATCCCTTGAGGTATACTCTGGCCAGAGCCAATCTATACCCGGATTTAATCTGGACCTGGACTAACTTGGCCAGTTACACCGACACTCTGAACCTCTGATAGGCTGCAGGACTAGTGCAGCCTTCCAGAGTAATTGGCGGAGCAGTGAATTTATGACTCACTGCTCCTCCATCATTTTACACTGTATCCTCACCTTGAGGATGCAATTAAATATGCTTCTTGTAGAAGATATTTGCAAAATCTGTTCTAGGAGGAGAGGTCACCCCTATTTCCAGGAGCATTGGAGAGTATGATCTAGCTAAATAAGTTTGATCACAAAATTTGACCTTCATAATCTTTGCGAACAGCAACTGGTCAGAAACTTTAGGATTAAAGTAATGATTTGTGAAACCCAGTGACATCGGTCATTGTGAAGTACTGAGTGGAGTTTCCAAGTCTGGTATAGAATTGATCAGCTTCAAATACACGGTGGTCCATTGAGTGCATGGGGTAAAAACGGGGCCTATACCAGACTTCTCTGTCTGGACCTTACTTATAACATGCATACAGTATATCTATCATAACACTGATACATACCATATTAGGGAGGTTAATCAGGCCGGTAGAGTACTTCCATCTGTTTTTTTCATCAGTAGAGATCACATTGTCTATCTTTCGGAACATAAGTATAGCATGATAGATTCCTTTCCTGTGAATCTTTTACACTGGAAACAGTTAAGTTGATGATATCATAATTAATCTTTTTTCTGTATTTTGTCTTGGTACCTGTTCCACATCTGCTTCCCAGGTGCAAGGAGCATTGAAGACAATTTATTACTATCACTTTGGTATGTTATGTATAAAACATATGGATGAAAAGTATTAGTCACAGAAATAAAAATAATTCTATATTCTGAAATGAAACCAACATCCACGTGTCTATATGTTAACCCCTTAGTGACGGAGCCAAATTTTTGAAATCTGACCAGTGTCACTTTATGTGGTAATAACTCTGCAACGCTTCAACAAATCCCAGTGATTTTGAGATTGTTTTTTCGTGACACAGTATACTTTATGATAATGGTAAATTTAGGTCAATATATTTTGTGTTTATTTTTAAAAAATATCAAAAATTTGAGAAAAATGTTAAAAAATTAGCAATTTTCAAACTTTGAATGATTATCCCTTTAATCCAGATGGTCATACCACAGCAAACCATTAATAAATAACATTTCCCACATGTCTGCTTTACATCAGCACCATTTGTAAAATGTTATTTTATTTTGTTGCATTTTAGGAGGATTAAAAATGTAGCAGCAATTTTTCTTTTTTTTCAAGGAAATTTACAAAATTTATTTTTTTAGGGACTTATCCATGTTTGAAGTGACTTTAGAGGTCTCATATATTGGGAAACCCCCAACATGATACCATTTTAAAAACAGCACCCCCTGACATATTGAAAACTGCAGTCATGTAGTTTATTAACTCTTTAAGTGCTTTACAGGAATTAATGCAAAGTGGCATGATAGGAATGAAAATGTGCATTTCTACCACCTAAATGTCTCTAACTTCTGAACAGATTACTATAGCCGTCAGACTCTAAGGCCGTAATTTGGTCATGAATTGCCATGGCAAACATCAGGACCACAAAATCAAGATCTGAGGGCACCAATTTGGTTAAATAGGAAGCCCCCACACTCTGTTAACCATTTATAATGATGTAGTCACTATTGGCAGCAGCATCTAAGGGGTTAAACAGAGTTGGATGGTGCAAACACTGATCATGGCTGATGCAGCAAGTTGTCAGCTATAGTGGACAGCCGACAGCTTCTGGATTGTTACCTGTATGGGGAGGCTATTCTCTTATATCTCAGGTCAGTTAAAAGGCGTATTGGCGGTCATTAAGGGGTTAAATCACGGTCTGTTGTTTGACCATTCTTGGGAATGTGTCATGAGCACATCTCATAAGAACAGTACATGTCCTTATTAAACATTTCCACTATGACGACCACAACATATTTGATACGATTCAGTGAAGAAATCTATCCACCTCTCTAGGATAACTCTTCTGTTGTGGTAGATTAGGTCCCAGAATGCAAATACATCTTAACTTTTGTCCTCTGACACTACTTTCGTAATGTTCTTTAATTTCACCACCTATTGTCCTTTCATGGGGTGTATCCATTCACCAGTGCTTTATGCAATATTATTCTAATGAATAAACCTAAAAGCAAAGTCTTACTTAAGTAATAGACTTTTACTTTAGCTTTCTTTTTTTTCCTTTCTCAATGAAACTAAGCAACATCGCCAAGATGAGTTTGGTTAAAGGAAAGGTAACGAAAACCACCATGAGCAATTGAGTCTTAATTTTTTTCAGTGGTAAAGAAGCATTTCTTTCCGATCTCTCAAGGACAATCCAGCAATTTTCCTGGATAAAATTATTTCATAGTTTCCCAAATCAAAGTGTTAATGCCCAAAATTATAAATGTCCTGTCCTTTTTTAAACTAAATTCTGCAGTTTAACCCCTTCTAGCCAAAGCCAGTTTTCACTTTGTTAATCTGACCAAAACTTTCAGTGTGTCACTTTAGGTGGTAATAAGTCTGGAAAACGTCTGCATGTCCCAATCACTCTGAGATTATTTGTTTGTGACACATTGTTCTTTTACTTAGTGGTAAATTTAAAGGGTTGTCCAGGTTTTGCACGAAAGTCTGCAGTCACTCTATGTGACTGTAGACTTGTGAATCCTCATAGAGCGCACATCCTGCACTGTTAGAATTCTCTGGTGCTGGCGCCAGAAGTGGGTGGGCATGTGATCGCAAGTATGCAATATGCATACTCCCAGGCAAATTCCGACTAGACGTGCGCTGTCTCATTGAATGTAAGTAAATTAATTCGGAATGTGGCATACTCGCCATCACATGAATTCTTGGTCTCGCAATGGCACGGGATAATTCTGGCAAGTGCTAAATGTGTACTTTGTGAGGTTCACAAGTCTGCAGTCACATAGAGTGAATGCAGTCTTTTGTGCCAAACCCTGGACAATCCCAATGGGTTAAAGGGGTTTTCCTGTCCAAATCGATAAGTATGCAGTCACTGTGTGTGATGGCAAACTTTTGAATTCCCCAGCGCATTCACTGTGTGCTGCAGGAATTTGCTGATTTCTGATCCGGGACTAGAGGGTATGTACCGTATTTTTTGGACTATTAGACGCACCAGACCATAAGACTCCGCCCACATTTTCAGAAGGAAAATAGGAAAAAAATTAATGCATCAAATGGGCGTCCGTCTTGTAGTCAGCTTACTGAGGGGTGATCGGCAACGTTGGCTGAGTGGGATCACAAGGAGTGTTCAGTGGTCTTGCGATGATATGCCTCCCATCCTAGATTAGTGTGGCAGATTTAGCGGTGATACGGGGGCTCCCCTGACATTTTGTGAAAACCCAGGGCCCCTGCACATCCATTGCTGCGATGCAGTGGCCTCCAGGAAAATGGCCAAGGAAGCAGCACTGTTATGATCTGGTGGCCTAGGAGCAGCATGTGACGTACCCTGGAGAAGGTGGTACCTGTACTGACCGCAGACCCTAAACTTAACACCGCAACTAGAAGTAGCCGTGGAATGTACCTAACACTCCCTAGACACCTCGACACAGCCTAAGGACTAACTTCCCCTAAAGATAGAAACGGGAAAACTATCTTGCCTCAGAGAAAATCCCCAAAGGATAGACAGCCCCCCACAAATATTGACTGTGAGAGGAGAGGGAAATGACATACGCAGACTGAAATCAGGATTTAGCAAAGGAGGCCTTTCTAGCTAAAAGAAAGAATAGGACAGAGTACTATGCGGTCAGTATTAAAACACTAGAAAATATCCACCACAGAAAATACAAATCTCCACATCTGACTAAAGACATGGAGGGTATATCTGCATCTCCAGAGATACAGCTTGGCTGCAAAAAATCCTAACACAGACAAAGCTGGACAAGACAAAACATGAAAATGCACAAAACTATAAGGCCCACAGCATGTGGACAGCAAAAAAAAAGCCAGAACTTATCTTTGTTGAAAAGAACAGCAAACAGGAGAGACCAGTCAGGGATGTGAATCCTCCAAAAACAATGGACAACTGGCACTGACTAAAGGATCAAGCAAGACTAAATAGCTTAGTCCAAATTGCAATAAGTGGACACACCTGATAAATGCTGCGATCCAAAGACAGCAGCACTACCACTCATAACCACCAGAGGGAGCCTAAGAGCAGAATTCACAACAGTACCCCCCCTTGAGGAGGGGTCACCGAACCCTCACCAGAGACCCCCGGCCGATCAGGATGAGCCAAATGAAAGGCACGAACCAAATCGTCAGCATGAATATCGGACGCAACAACCCAAGAATTATCCTCCTGGCCATAACCTTTCCATTTGACAAGATACTGAAGCTTCCACCTCGAAAAACGAGAATCCAAAATCTTCTCAACCACATACTCCAACTCCCCATCAATCAACACCGGGGCCGGAGGATCAACAGAGGGAACAACGGGCACCACATACTTCCGCAACAAAGATCTCTGGAAAATATTATGGATGGAAAAAGAGGCTGGAAGGGCCAAATGAAAAGACACTGGATTGATAATCTCAGAAATCCTATAAAGACCAATAAACCGAGGCTTGAACTTAGGGGAAGAAACCTTCATAGGAACATGACGGGAAGACAACCAGACCAAATCCCCAACCCGAAGCCGGGAACCAACACACCGATGACGGTTGCAAAACGCTAAGCCTCCTCCTGAGACAACACCAAATTGTCCACCACATGAGCCCAAATTTGCTGCAGCCTGTCAACCACAGAATCCACACCAGGACAATCAGAAGGCTCAACCTGCCCTGAAGAAAAACGAGGATGAAAACCAAAATTACAAAAAAAAGGCGAAACCAAGGTAGCAGAACTAGCCCGATTATAAAGGGCAAACTCGGCCAATGGCAAAAAAGCCACCCAATCATCCTGATCAGCAGAGACAAAGCATCTCAAATAGGTCTCCAAAGTCTGATTAGTTCGCTCGGTTTGGCCATTGTCTGAGGATGAAATGCAAGAGAAAAAGACAAATCAATGCCCAGCCTAGCACAAAAGGCCCGCCAAAACCTAGAAACAAACTGGGAACCTCTATCGGACACAATATTCTCCGGAATGCCATGCAAACGAACCACATGCTGAAAAAACAATGGAACCAAATCAGAAGAGGAAGGCAATTTAGGCAAAGATACCAAATGAACCATCTTAGAAAACCGATCACAAACCACCCAGATAACCGACATCTTCTGGGAAACCGGAAGATCTGAAATAAAATCCATAGAAATATGCATCCAAGGCCTCTCAGGGATCGGCAAAGGCAGAAGCAACCCACTAGCACGGGAACAGCAAGGCTTGGCCCGCGCACAAGTCCCACAGGACTGCACAAAAGAACGCACATCCCGCGACAAAGAAGGCCACTAAAAGGACCTACCAACCAAATCTCTGGTACCAAAAATCACAGGATGGCCAGCCAACACAGAACAATGAACCTCAGAAATCACTTTACTAGTCCATCTATCAGGAACAAACAGTTTCCCCACTGGACAGCGGTCAGGTTTATCAGCCTGAAATTCCTGAAGAACCCATCGTAAATCAGGGGAGATGGCAGAAAGAATCACCCCTTCCTTCAGAATGCCGACCGGCTCAAGGACCCCAGGAGAATCAGGCAAAAAACTCCTAGAGAGGGCATCAGCCTTAACATTCTTAGAACCCGGAAGATACGAGACCACAAAATCAAAACGGGAGAAAAACAGGGACCATCGAGCCTGTCTAGGGTTCAGTCGTTTGGCAGACTCGAGGTAAATCAGATTTTTATGATCGGTCAGGACCACAATACGGTGCTTGGCCCCCTCAAGCCAATGTCGCCACTCCTCAAATGCCCACTTCTTAGCCAACAACTCCCGATTGCCGACATCATAATTGCGTACCGCAGGCGAAAACTTCCGAGAAAAGAAGGCACACGGTTTCATCAAGGAACCATCAGAATTCCTCTGAGACAAAACGGCCCCTGCCCCAATCTCAGACGCGTCAACCTCAACCTGAAATGGAAGAGAAACATCCAGCTGACGCAACACAGGGGCAGAAGTAAATCGGCGTTTAAGCTCCTGAAAGGCAGAAACAGCCACGGAGGACCAATTCGTCACATCAGCGCCTTTTTTCGTTAAATCGGTCAGAGGTTTAACCACACTGGAGAAGTTGGCAATGAAACGACGATAAAAATTAGCAAAGCCCAAAAATTTCTGAAGGCTCTTCACAGATGTGGGCTGAATCCAATCATGAATGGCCTGAACCTTAACCGGATCCATTTCTATAGATGAGGGAGAAAAAATGAAGCCCAAAAAAGAAACCTTCTGCACTCCAAAGAGGCACTTAGACCCCTTCACAAATAAAGCATTATCATGGAGGATCTGAAATACCATCCTAACCTGTTTCAAATGAGACTCCCAATCATCGGAAAAAATCAAAATATCATCCAAATATACAATCATGAATTTATCAAGATAACTCCGAAAGATATCATGCATGAAGGACTGGAACACAGATGGGGCATTAGAGAGTCCGAATGGCATCACAAGGTATTCAAAATGGCCTTCAGGCGTATTAAATGCAGTTTTCCATTCGCCACCCTGTTTAATACGAACAAGATTATATGCCCCTCGAAGGTCAATCTTAGTAAACCAACTAGCCCCCTTAATCCTAGCAAACAAATCAGTAAGCAAAGGCAAAGGATATTGAAATTTGACCATGATCTTATTCAAGAGGCGATAATCAATACAGGGTCTCAAGGAGCCATCCTTCTTGGCAACAAAAAAAAAACCTGCTCCCAATGGTGAAGAAGATGGCCGAATATGCCCCTTCTCCAAAGACTCCTTAATATAGCTCCGCATGGCGGCATGTTCTGGCACAGACAGGTTGAAAAGTCAGCCCTTAGGGAACTTACAACCTGGAATCAAGTCAATAGCACAATCACAGTCCCTATGCGGTGGAAGGGAACTGGATTTGGGCTCATCGAATACATCCTGGAAATCTGACAAAAACTCAGGAATTTCAGAAGAGGAGGAAGAGGAAATTGACATCAAAGGAACGTGACCATGAACCCCCTGACAACCCCAACTAGTCACAGACATAGATTTCCAATCTAACACCGGATTATGTACCTGTAACCATGGAAAACCTAGCACAATAGCATCATGCAAATTATGCAACACCAGAAAACGACAATCTTCCTGATGGGCTGGCGCCATGCACATGGTCAGCTGTGTCCAAAACTGAGGTTTATTTTTAGCCAACGGTGTAGCATCAATGCCCCTTAAAGGAATAGGGTTCTGCAAAGGCTGCAAGGGGAAACCACAACGTCTGGCAAATTCTAAGTCCATTAAGTTCAGAGCGGCGCCTGAATCCACAAATGCCATGACAGAAAATGACGATAATGAGCAGATCAAGGTCACAGATAACAGAAATTTAGGTTGTACAGTACTGATGGTAACAGAACTAGAGATTCTCTTTGTACGCTTAGGGCAATCAGAAATAACATGAGCAGAATCGCCGCAGTAAAAACACAACCTATTCTGACGCCTGAATCTTTGTCGTTCAGCACTAGACAAAATTCTATCACACTGCATAGGCTCAGGGCTCCGCTCGGAGGACAACGCCACAGTGTGCACAACTCTGCGCTCGCGCAAGCGCCGATCAATCTGAATGGCCAGAGACATAGACTCACTCAGACCAGCAGGCGTGGGGAACCCCACCATAACATCTTTAACACATTCAGAAAGACCCTTTCTGAAAATTGCCGCCAAGGCATCCTCATTCCATTTGGTCAATACAGACCATTTTCTAAATTTCTGGCAATACGATTCTGCTGCTTCTTGACCCTGACACAGGGCCAACAAGGTCTTCTCTGCATGATCCACTGAATTAGTTTCATCATACAATAACCCTAGCGCCTGAAAAAAGGTGTCTACATTAAGCAAAGCAGGATTCCCAGATTCCAGGGAAAATGCCCAATCCTGAGGATCACCACGCAGCAGGGAAATAACAATTTTAACCTGCTGAATGGGGTCACCAGAAGAACGGGGTTTCAGAGCAAAAAACAGTTTACAGTTATTTTTAAAGCTCAAAAATTTGGACCTGTCCCCAAAAAACAAATCAGGAGTTGGAATTCTTGGCTCTAAAACCGGAGTCTGAACTATATAATCGGAGATACCCTGTACTCTAGCAGCAAGTTGGTCCACACGAGAAACGAATTCCTGAACCTCCATGCCAGCGCCTAACTCCTGAGCCACCTAGAGGAAAAGAGGGAAGGAAAGACAAAACAGACTACAGAAAAAAAAATGGCTCAGCACTTTTCTTCCCTTCTTCTGAGATGCGTTTAACTCATTGTTGGCCAGTTGTACTGTTATGATCTGGTGGCCTAGGAGCAGCATGTGACGTACCCTGGAGAAGGTGGTACCTGTACTGACCGCAGACCGTGAACTTAGCACCGCAACTAAAAGTAGCCGTGGGATGTACCTAACACTCCCTAGACACCTCGACACAGCCTAAGGACTAACTTCCCCTAAAGATAGAATTGGGAAAACTATCTTGCCTCAGAGAAAATCCCCAAAGGATAGACAGCCCCCCACAAATATTGACTGTGAGAGGAGAGAGAAATGACATACGCAGACTGAAATCAGGATTTAGCAAAGGATTCTAGCTAACGGAAAGAATAGAACAGAGAATTATGCGGTCAGTATTAAAACACTAGAAAATATCCACCACAGAAAATACAAATCTCCACATCTGACTAAAGACATGGAGGGTATATCTGCATCTCCAGAGATACAGCTTGGCTGCAAAAAATCCTAACACAGACAAAGCTGGACAAGACAAAACATGAAAATGCACAAAACTATTGTAAGTACTCGGGCAGAAATCCGAGAGTGGACCCTCTGGGTCGTGACTCTAGAGCCCCCGGGATCGAGCGGACCAGATGGAATCACCCCCTATACAGGGAGTGTTAGGAGCAGGACCTCGGGGGAATGGAGACAGAACAGCTAGAGCCAAAGGGGCGACCCAAGATAAAGAAGGAAACCAAAGGCTATAAGGATGGCAGGGAATAATAGGAAAACAAGACTTAACTGAAAATGACTGGAACACGGAACGGCAGAACACAGCAGGAACACGGACAGGCAGGACACAGCAGGAACACGGACAGGCAAGACACAGCAGGAACACGGGCTGGCAGGACACTAAGACAAAGTAAAGACTGGGCTGAGAGAAGACACTGGTGCAGGGGAGCCTAGGGCATAGGGACACTGACGGCAGACAGTGCACCTACAAAGCAAAGGCGTCTTACCTAGGGAGACGCCGGGAAGAAATACCCGATGGGCGCCGCCATGTTGGGGCGGAGCCACCGGGTCGCGACCTCCCAGAAGGCTCTGCGATGGAGGAGACGCGACCGCGCATGCGCAGAGGCACCGGACGCCGTGAGCCGGCGAAGGAGGAAGCAGAGCGGCGCTGGACAGGATCGCGAGTGCACCGAGGGACGGGAGAAGCTGGGTAAGTATGCGCAGCGTGCGCAGCGTACGTAACAGTACCCCCCTCCTTAGTCCCCCTCTTTTTAAGGCTAGAAAGGAATATTTTCATGATAAGAGGAGCATTGATGTTCTCTTGGGGCTCCCAGGACCTCTCCTCAGGGCCAAATCCCTCCCAATCAATCAAAAAATAAGTTTTACCCCTAACTACCTTTTTGGCAAGAATGTCTTTAACATTAAAGATTCCATCAGAAGTACAGAGCTGAGGAGAGGAAGAGGTGGCGGAGTGAAAACGATTAAAGACTGCAGGCTTGAGAAGAGACACATGGAAGGCATTGGGAATGCGTAAAGAGGCAGGCAACTTCAACTTATAAGAAACATAAATAATGCGACTCAAGACAGGAAAAGGACCAATATAGCGGGGACCCAGTTTGCAAGAGGGAATTTTAAGCTTGATATAGCGAGAGGAAAGCCAAACTTTATCACCCGGAGAATATGGCGGAGCATCCAAACGCCTTTTGTCAGCAAACTTTTTCATATTAAGGCTAGCTCTCTCAAGAGCCACTTTGGTCTCACTCCAAATCATAGAGAATTCCCGGGACAAGAAATCCACTGCCGGTACCCCCGAGGAAAGAGAAACAGGAAGAGGAATGTTCGGATGTTGACCATAGACTACAAAAAAGGGGGTTTTGGAGGAAGACTCGCTGGGAAGATTGTTATATGAGAATTCGGCCCAGGGGAGAAGAGAGACCCAGTCATCTTGGTGTGCATTGGAGAAATGTCGCAGATATGTAGTCAGGACTTGATTAACTCGCTCCACTTGTCCGTTGGACTGTGGGTGATAGGTGGAAGAAAAGTCCAAGTTAACCTTTAATAGACTGCAGAGAGCTCTGCAAAAACGTGAGGTAAATTGTACTCCACGGTCTGAGACGATATGATGAGGAAAACCATGAAGACGGAAGACTTGGTGTAAACAGATCTTTGCCAACTCAGGAGCGGAAGGCAGACCAGGTAATGCGATGAAGTGAGCCATCTTGGAGAACCGATCTACAACAACCAAGATGACAGAGCAATTCGAGGAACAAGGTAGATCAGTGATGAAGTCCATCGCTATATAACTCCAAGGAATGGAAGGCACAGGCAGAGGATGCAGGAGACCGGAAGGAAGCTGCCTAGGGACTTTATTTTTTGCCCAAGAAGGACAAGAAGCGATGAATCTGGTGACGTCTTGTCGGAGAGATGGCCACCAGTAATGCCGAGAGATAAGAGAAAGTGTCTTCTTGACTCCTACGTGACCTGCAATTTTGGAGGAGTGACCCCAACGTAAAACTCTCTCCTTGTCTTGGTTAGCCACAAGAGTCTTGCCAGGAGGAGTTGAAATCACTCTTAGAGGAGCAAGAGTGACGATCTTCGCAGGATCAATGATGTGAGCCGGAGAATCCTCTAGGTCCAGAGGCTGAAAGGATCTTGAAAGATCATCTGCTTTGACATTCTTATTCCCGGGTCGGGAATGAAGTTCAAATTCGAAACGTCCGAAGAATAAAGACCATCTGGCCTGTCGTGGATTTAGTCTTTGGGCAGACTGAATATAGGCCAGATTCTTGTGGTCTGTGTAAATGGTGAATGGATGAAGAGCCCCCTCAAGGAGATAACGCCATTCCTCCAAGGCTAGCTTGATAGCCAAAAGTTCTTTATCTCCAATAGAGTAGTTACGCTCAGGAGCGGAAAAGGTTTTAGAAAAAAAACCACAGGTCACCAAACGTCCGGACGAGGATCTTTGCAAAAGTACAGCACCAGCTCCAATAGAGGATGCGTCGACCTCGAGGACAAACGGTCTATTAGCATCAGGACGATGAAGCACAGGGGCCGTAGCGAAGCTTTGTTTAAGAGACAGAAAGGACTCTTCAGCCTCAGGGGTCCAAAGACTGGAGTTGACTCCCTTGCGAACTAGAGCAGAGATAGGCTTGGTCATGGAAGAAAAATGAGGAATAAATTGTCTATAGTAGTTGGCAAAGCCAAGAAAACGTTGGATTGCTTTTGTTCCAAGAGGACGAGGCCAATTCAGGACAGCAGAAACCTTCTCTGGATCCATCTCTAAGCCAGATCTTGAGACAATATATCCCAGGAAGGGAAGAGAAGATTGTTCAAAGACGCACTTCTCAATCTTAGCGAACAGATGATTCTCTCTTAGCCTTTGCAGAACACGACGGACATCTCGCCTGTGAGTGGAGAGATCCGGAGAAAAGATGAGAATGTCGTCAAGGTAAACTACGACCGAGGAGTAGAGAAGATCCCGAAATACATCGTTCACAAATTCTTGGAAAACCGCGGGGGCATTGCAGAGACCAAACAGCATAACCAAGTACTCGTAGTGACCGTCACGAGTATTGAAGGCAGTCTTCCATTCATCGCCTGCACGAATACGAACCAAATTATATGCGCCACGTAGATCTAATTTGGTAAAAATTTGCGCACCCCGAAGACGGTCGAAGAGTTCCGGAATGAGTGGCAGAGGATATTTGTTCTTCACCGTGATGTTGTTTAGGCCTCGATAATCAATGCAGGGACGGAGAGAACCGTCTTTCTTCTTCACGAAAAAAAACCCTGCTCCGGCCGGAGAAGAAGACTTGCGAATGAATCCTTTAGCAAGATTTTCTTGAATGTACTCAGACATAGCTTGAGTCTCAGCAGGAGAGAGAGGATAGATCCTGCCCCTGGGCGGGTTAGTTCCAGGCACGAGATCTATGGGACAATCATAGAGCCGGTGAGGCGGAAGACCCTCAGCCTCCTTCTTGTTGAAGACATCAGAATAAGCGCTGTAGACACAGGGTAAGGCGGGAAAAGAAGAGGAAGGAGAAGAATTAGAGGAAGATCCCACAGGACGCACCGGCAGCAGACAACGTTCCCGACAAAGCTCACCCCAGCGCAAGATATTACCATTGCGCCAATCTAAAATGGGCTCGTGGTTCCGTAACCAAGGAAGACCTAAGAGCATAGGATGAGACAGACCCGCTAAAACATAAAATGCAATTCTCTCCTTGTGTAGAGCCCCAACCTGAAGTTCCACCTCAAGTGTTACTTGAGTAATGGTCTCCTGTAACGGTTTACCATCCACAGATGCAAGAATCACAGGAGCCTCTAAGGTTTTGACTGGAACGGAGAATTTCAAAACCTCCTCCAACCTAATAAAATTCCCTGCTGCGCCCGAATCCACATACGCATCCAGAGAAATGCCTTTGCCCGCAATATGCAAAAGAACGGACAAAGTAAGGGGTTGAGAGGGATCACACACACCTAGGGAGGCCTCTCTTACCTGACCTAGGCGGAGGAGTTTTCCGGACGTTCAGGGCAAGAGCGTAATAAATGAGCAGCACTCCCGCAGTAAAAGCATAACCCCTGAGTGCGCCTCTCTTTATGACGTTGTTCGGACATCTTAAGACGGTCCACTTGCATAGATTCCGGTGCGGACACCTGAGAGGAGGTTCTAGGCTGAGGACTGAGTGGCTTACGGGTGGCAGAAGAAGGACGAAGAGACCTCCGCTCACGGGCGCGTTCTTGGAACCGAAGGTCAATATGGGTAGCTAAGGAAATTAATTCCTCCAAAACAGTAGGGGTGTCCCGACCGGCTAACTCATCTTTTATGCGCCCAGAGAGACCCCGCCAAAAAGCACCCACCAACGCCTCATTGTTCCAGCCCAAGTCAGAGGAGAGTGTGCGGAACTGAATAGCGTACTGGCCTACGGATAACGACCCCTGATGGAGAGAAAATAGAGCTTCAGTTGTAGAGGCCAGACGTCCAGGTTCGTCAAAGACAAGACGGAAAGTCTCCAAAAATTCAGACAACCGGGAGACTAGAGGATCGTCTCGCTCCCAGAGTGGATTAACCCATGCCAAGGCGTCACCCTCCAGATGGGAAATCAAAAACGCAACTTTGGACCGATCCGTCGGGTAATGCTGGGGCAGAAGCTCAAAGTGAAGACGGCATTGGTTTAGAAATCCTCGGCAGGACTTAGGATCCCCATTGTACCGAGGCGGTTTAGCCAAGCGGGGTGGAGTGTCATGATCCCAATGGCAGGGGATCACAAAAAGGACAAGCACAGATACAAACAAGCTCTAGGGCGATGGAACCTGAGCTGACCGCGACCCTGAACCTAACACACAAATAAAAGTAGCCGGGGAACGTGCCTACGATGATCCTAGACGTCTCGCTCCAGCCGAAGATCTAACTTCCCCTATCAGAAGAAACACAGACTTCTCTTGCCTCCAGAGAAATACCCCACAGCAAATAGCAGCCCCCCACATATAATGACGGTGAAATGAGAGGAAAGCACATACGTAGTATGAAAACAGTTTCAGCAAAATGAGGCCCGCTAAAGCTAGATAGCAGAGGATACAAAAGTGAACTGCGCGGTCAGCGAAAAACCCTTCAAAAAACCATCCTGAAATTACTTGAACTCATGTGCCAACTCATGGTACATGAAAAGCAATTTCAGCCCACTAGAGCAACCAGCAGCAGAGAATCACATATCTGCAGGCTGGACTAAAAACCAAATTAAGCAAAACACAAAACAGGAAAATCCAAACTTAGCTTGTCCAGAAGGTTCTAGGAGCAGGGAGCAGAGGTAACAAGACACACTGGATACATTGATAACCGGCGAGGAAATGCCAGCAAAGCCAGGTTAAATAGGAAACTCCCATATGCTGATGGAACAGGTGGAACCCAGAAACCCAGGAAAGACAAGTCACCCAGTACCATCAGTAACCACCAGAGGGAGCCCAAAAACAGAACTCACAACAGTACCCCCCCCTTGAGGAGGGGTCACCGAACCCTCACGAGAACCACCAGGGCGACCAGGATGAGCCCTATGAAAAGCGCGAACCAAATCATCAGCATGAACATCCGAGGCAACCACCCAAGAATTATCCTCCTGACCATAACCCTTCCACTTGACCAAATACTGGAGTTTCCGTCTGGAAACACGAGAATCCAAGATCTTCTCCACAACATACTCCAATTCTCCCTCCACCAGCACTGGAGCAGGAGGCTCAAGAGAAGGAACAACAGGTACCTCATACTTCCGCAACAACGACCGATGAAACACATTATGAATAGCAAACGATGCCGGGAGATCCAAACGAAACGACACAGGGTTAAGAATTTCCAAGATCCTATAGGGACCGATGAACCGAGGCTTGAACTTAGGAGAAGAGACCTTCATAGGAACAAAACGAGAAGACAACCACACCAAGTCACCAACAAGAAGTCGAGGACCCACGCGGCGACGGCGATTAGCAAACTGCTGAGCCTTCTCCTGGGACAACTTCAAATTGTCCACCACATGACTCCAAATCCGATGCAACCTATCCACCACCATGTCCACTCCAGGACAATCAGAAGGTTCCACCTGACCAGAGGAAAAACGAGGATGAAACCCCGAATTACAAAAGAAAGGAGAAACCAAGGTAGCAGAACTAGCCCCATTATTAAGCGCAAACTCGGCCAGCGGCAAAAAGGTAACCCAGTCATCCTGATCAGCAGAAACAAAACACCTTAAATAAGTTTCCAAGGTCTGATTAGTTCGTTCAGTCTGGCCATTCGTCTGAGGATGGAATGCAGACGAAAAGGACAAATCAATGCCCATCTTAGCACAGAAAGTCCGCCAAAATCTAGACACAAACTGGGATCCCCTGTCAGAAACGATGTTCTCAGGAATCCCATGCAAACGAACCACATTCTGAAAAAACAGAGGGACCAACTCAGAGGAGGAAGGCAACTTAGGCAAGGGTACCAGATGAACCATTTTAGAAAAGCGATCACACACAACCCAGATGACGGACATTTTTTGAGAGACAGGGAGATCCGAAATAAAGTCCATGGAAATGTGCGTCCAAGGCCTCTTCGGGATAGGCAAAGGTGACAACAATCCACTGGCCCGAGAACAGCAAGGCTTAGCCCGAGCACAAACCCCACAAGACTGCACAAAAGAATGCACATCCCTCGACAAGGAAGGCCACCAAAAAGACCTGGCCACCAAGTCTCTAGTACCAAATATTCCAGGATGACCTGCCAACGCAGAAGAATGGACCTCGGAGATGACTCTACTGGTCCAATTATCCGGAACAAACAGTCTCTCAGGCGGACAACGATCAGGTTTAGCCACCTGAAACTCCTGCAAAGCACGTCGCAAGTCTGGGGAGACAGCAGACAAAATCACCCCATCCCTAAGGATACCAGAGGGCTCAGAATTTCCAAGGGAGTCAGGCACAAAACTCCTAGAAAGAGCATCCGCCTTCACATTCTTTGAACCTGGCAGGTATGAAACCACAAAATTGAAACGAGAGAAAAACAGTGACCAACGAGCCTGTCTAGGATTCAGACGCCTGGCAGACTCAAGGTAAATCAAATTTTTGTGATCAGTCAAGACCACCACACGATGTCTAGCACCCTCTAGCCAATGACGCCACTCCTCAAATGCCCACTTCATGGCCAAAAGTTCCCGATTACCAACATCATAATTCCGCTCAGCCGGCGAAAACTTTCTAGAAAAAAACGCGCATGGCTTCATCACTGAGCCATCGGAGCTTCTCTGTGACAAAACCGCCCCCGCTCCAATCTCGGAAGCATCAACCTCAACCTGAAAAGGGAGCGAAACATCTGGCTGACGCAACACAGGAGCAGAAGAAAACCGGCGCTTAAGTTCCTGAAAGGCCTCCACAGCCGCAGGAGACCAATTAGCAACATCAGCACCCTTCTTAGTCAAATCCGTCAAAGGCTTAACAACACTAGAAAAATTAGTTATAAAACGACGATAGAAATTAGCAAAGCCCAAGAACTTCTGTAGACTCTTAAGAGATGTAGGCTGCGTCCAGTCACAAATAGCCTGAACCTTGACGGGATCCATCTCAATAGTAGAAGGGGAAAAAATATACCCCAAGAAAGAAATCTTCTGGACTCCAAAGAGACACTTTGAGCCTTTTACAAACAAGGAATTGGCCCGCAGGACCTGAAACACCTTCCTGACCTGCTGAACATGAGACTCCCAGTCATCAGAAAAAACCAAAATATCATCCAAATACACAATCATAAATTTATCCAGATATTCACGGAAAATATCGTGCATAAAGGACTGGAAGACTGAAGGAGCATTAGAAAGTCCAAAAGGCATTACCAAATACTCAAAATGGCCCTCAGGCGTATTAAATGCGGTTTTCCACTCATCACCTTGCTTTATTCGTATAAGATTATACGCACCCCGAAGATCAATCTTAGTGAACCATTTAGCCCCCTTAATGCGAGCAAACAAATCAGTCAACAATGGCAAAGGATACTGATATTTTACGGTAATCTTATTCAAAAGACGATAATCTATACAAGGCCTCAAGGAACCATCTTTCTTGGCCACGAAAAAAAAACCTGCTCCCAAAGGGGACAAAGATGGACGGATATGTCCCTTTTCCAAGGACTCCTTAACATAATCCCGCATAGCAGTATGCTCTGGCACTGACAGATTGAACAAACGACCTTTAGGAAATTTACTGCCCGGAATTAAATTTATAGCACAATCGCAATCCCTGTGAGGAGGAAGCGAACTGAGCTTAGGCTCCTCAAAAACATCCCGATAGTCAGACAAAAACACAGGAATCTCAGAAGGAGTAGATGAAGCGATAGAAATCGGAGGTGCATCATCATGAACCCCCTGACAACCCCAGCTTAACACAGACACTGATTTCCAGTCAAGGACTGGATTATGAGTTTGTAACCATGGCAGACCAAGTACTAGAACATCATGCAAATTATACAGTACCAGGAAGCGAATCACCTCCTGATGAACGGGAGTCATACGCATGGTCACTTGTGTCCAGTACTGAGGTTTATTCATAGCCAAAGGTGTAGAGTCAATTCCCTTCAAAGGAATAGGGACTTCCAGAGGCTCCAGACTAAACCCACAGCGATTGGCAAATGACCAATCCATAAGACTCAGGGCAGCGCCTGAATCCACATAGGCATCGACGGAAATGGATGATAATGAACAAATCAGAGTCACAGACAGAATGAACTTAGACTGTAAAGTACTAATGGCAACAGACTTATCAACCTTTTTTGTGCGTTTAGAGCATGCTGATATAACATGAGCTGAATCACCACAATAAAAGCACAACCCTTTTTTCCGCCTATACTTTTGCCGTTCACTTCTGGACTGAATTCTATCACATTGCATTATCTCAGGTGACGGTTCAGACGACACCGCCAAATGATGCACAGGTTTGCGCTCCCGTAAACGCCGATCAATCTGAACAGCCATAGTCATAGACTCATTCAGACCAGCAGGCGCAGGGAACCCCACCATAACATCTTTAATGGCCTCAGAAAGGCCATCTCTAAACTTTGCAGCCAGAGCGCACTCATTCCACTGAGTAAGTACCGACCACTTCCGAAATTTTTGACAATAAATTTCTGCTTCATCTTGCCCCTGAGAGAGGGCCAACAAAGCTTTTTCAGCCTGAATCTCTTGGTTAGGTTCCTCATAGAGCAAACCCAATGCCAGAAAAAACGCATCTGCATTAAGCAACGCAGGGTCCCCTGGTGCCAATGCAAATGCCCAATCCTGAGGGTCACCCCGCAGGAAAGATATAATTATCTTGACTTGCTGAGCAGGGTCTCCAGAGGAGCGAGATTTCAAAGAAAGAAACAACTTGCAATTGTTCCTAAAATTCAGAAAACGAGATCTATCTCCAGAAAAAAACTCTGGGACAGGAATTCTAGGTTCAGACATAGGAGCATGTACAACAAAATCCTGTATATTTTGAACCTTAGTGGCAAGATTATTCAGGCTGGAAGCCAAACTCTGGACGTCCATGATAAACAGCTGAGATCAGAGCCATTCAAAGATTAAGAGGAGGAGGAAGTAGCCAGGCTGCAATAAAGCTAGGCAGCAAACTCTGAGGGGAAAAAAAAAAAAAAAAAAAACTTCCTCAGACTACTTATCCTCCTACTTCAGCCAATACAATTAACACTTTGTGGGCCGGTTATACTGTCATGATCCCAATGGCAGGGGATCACAAAAAGGACAAGCACAGATACAAACAAGCTCTAGGGCGATGGAACCTGAGCTGACCGCGACCCTGAACCTAACACACAAATAAAAGTAGCCGGGGAACGTGCCTACGATAATCCTAGACGTCTCGCTCCAGCCGAAGATCTAACTTCCCCTATCAGAAGAAACACAGACCTCTCTTGCCTCCAGAGAAATACCCCACAGCAAATAGCAGCCCCCCACATATAATGACGGTGAAATGAGAGGAAAGCACATACGTAGTATGAAAACAGTTTCAGCAAAATGAGGCCCGCTAAAGCTAGATAGCAGAGGATACAAAAGTGAACTGCGCGGTCAGCGAAAAACCCTTCAAAAAAACATCCTGAAATTACTTGAACTCATGTGCCAACTCATGGTACATGAAAAGCAATTTCAGCCCACTAGAGCAACCAGCAGCAGAGAATCACATATCTGCAGGCTGGACTAAAAACCAAATTAAGCAAAACACAAAACAGGAAAATCCAAACTTAGCTTGTCCAGAAGGTTCTAGGAGCAGGGAGCAGAGGTAACAAGACACACTGGATACATTGATAACCGGCGAGGAAATGCCAGCAAAGCCAGGTTAAATAGGAAACTCCCATATGCTGATGGAACAGGTGGAACCCAGAAACCCAGGAAAGACAAGTCACCCAGTACCATCAGTAACCACCAGAGGGAGCCCAAAAACAGAACTCACAACAGTGGAGGGTGGGACGCAGGAGCAGACGTAGAAGCGGCTGTCTGGATGGAAAGCAGCCGATCGTCAATAGAAGACATAACTAAGTATATGGGCCTGGGTGTCACGCTGCTGAGCTAACTCTTGCTGTAAGCCAACAAGTAGAGCGGCGTTGCCAGGATCGGAGGACTGGAGCGTGGACAAACGAGAATCCATAGCTTTCATAAAAGACATCATGCGGGACTGATTTTCTCGCAAAAAGAGTAGCTCTTTCTGCGCAGCAGAGGCCCCAGCGGGGTCCATGGCCTTTGCTTACTGTAAGTACTCGGGCAGAAATCCGAGAGTGGACCCTCTGGGTCGTGACTCTAGAGCCCCCGGGGTCGAGCGGACCAGATGGAATCACCCCCTATACAGGGAGTGTTAGGAGCAGGACCTCGGGGGAATGGAGACACAACAGCTAGAGCCAAAGGGGCGACCCAAGATAAAGAAGGAAACCAAAAGCTATAAGGATGGCAGGGAATAATAGGAAAACAAGACTTAACTGAAAATGACTGGAACACGGAACGGCAGAACACAGCAGGAACACGGACTGGCAGGACTCAGCAGGAACACGGACCGGAAGGACTCAGCAGGAACACGGGCTGGCAGAACACAGCAGGAACACGGACTAGCAGGATACAGCAGGAACACGGACTGGCAGGATACCACAGGAACACGGACTGGCAGGATACAGCAGGAACACGGACTGGCAGTATACAACAGGAACACGGACTGGCAGGATACAGCAGGAACACGGACTGGCAGGATACAGCAGGAACACGGACAGGCAGGACACAGCAGGAACACGGGCTGGCAGGACACTAAGACAAAGTAAAGACTGGGCTGAGAGAAGACACTGGTGCAGGGGAGCCTAGGGCATAGGGACACTGACGGCAGACAGTGCACCTACAAAGCAAAGGCGTCTTACCTAGGGAGACGCCGGGAAGAAATACCCGATGGGTGCCGCCATGTTGGGGCGGAGCCACCGGGTCGCGACCTCCCAGAAGGCTCTGCGATGGAGGAGACGCGACCGCGCATGCGCAGAGGCACCGGACGCCGTGAGCCGGCGAAGGAGGAAGCAGAGCGGCGCTGGACAGGATCGCGAGTGCGCCGAGGGACGGGAGAAGCCGGGTAAGTATGCGCAGCGTGCGCAGCGTACGTAACAACTATAAGGCCCACAGCATGTGGACAGCAAAAACAAAGCCAGAACTTATCTTTGTTGAAAAGAATAGCAAACAGGAGAGACCAGTCAGGGATGTGAATCCTCCAAAAACAATGGACAACTGGCACTGACTAAAGGATCAAGCAAGACTAAATAGCTTAGTCCAAATAGCAATAAGTAGACACACCTGATAAATGCTGCGATCCAAAGACAGCAGCACTACCACTCATAACCACCGGAGGGAGCCCAAGAGCAGAATTCACAACACAGCACATGTGCAGACTGAGATCTCGGCACTGAGATCTTGTCTCCTGAGTTTGTTGCCAAGATCTCAATCTGCGCACGTGCTGACTCTTGCAGCCATTTTCCCGGAGGCCACAGCATCGCAGCAATGGAAGTTCGAAGTCTCCAGGGTTTCACAAAATGTCGACGGAGCCCTTGCACTACCGAGCATCCCTGAATACTGCCTCATCAGCCTTGGATGGGAGTGAGATCATCATCCTGCAGCATTGGACTACTGCAGAATCGCCTGACTCATGCTGCTCAGAATCGCTCAACTCCTCCAACACTATAAGACGCACCCCCATTTTCCCCAACAAATTTTTTGGAAAAAAAGTGTGTCTTATAGTCCGAAACATATGGTATGTGTTATACTTACTCCCTGACAGAGCCCCCCAGAGGGCGCAGCCTCGCTTTCATACCCTTAACGGCCGCATCACTAGTCGGGGCACAGTCTCGGCTCAATACAAGTATATGGAGTGAGGTAGCGCCCACTGGCCAGGAGTTTGTATAACACAATAAAATTTGCATATATGTATGAAAATATTGTAAATGTAGATAAAATGTAGTAAAATTAGCAATTTTCAACTTTGAATTTGTATTCCCATAAAACAGAGTAATAACAAACAAAATAGTCCACAAATAACATTTTTTTAATTTCTTTTTTTTTTATTAGAGTATTAGAAGGATTAAAAGTTTTCCAGCATTTTTTTTATTGTTTAAAACAAGAGCTCATCTTAAAAACTGCATCCCTTGGAAGCTACTGTTTTTGAACATGACAAGATCTGACGGGGAAGGAGCGTTATTTGACCTTTAGAGCAGAAATTTGGCTGTAACAGATTGCGGACGCCATGTTGCATTTGCAGAGCTCCAGAGATGTAAAAGTAGCAGAAACCCCACACAAGTGACCCAATTTTGCAAAGTGTGCTCCTCAAAAAAATTAATCTAAGGGTGTGATGAGTATCGTGAACACACAGGGGCTTTACAGAATTTTATAACAATGGGCTGCTAAAATGAAAAATTACATTTTTCATCTGAAATGTTACTTTCACACCAAGTTTTTCATTTTTACCAGGATAACAGGAAAAGGGACCCAATAATTTCTCGTGCAATTTGCCCTGAAGTGGCCAACACCCCATATGTGGCCAAAAACTGCAGTTTGTGCCCAAAGCAGGGCATGGAAGGGAAGGAAATTGGGGTGCAATTTTGTCTTGAATAGACCACATATGTCATTTTGCATTTGAAGAACTCCCGGATGCATTGATACCAAACATACTTTTTTTTGTTTGTTTTTCATATTTGCATAAAAATGTGTTTTTATTGGCAACATTTTTCTGTGATTTTTACATTCTTTATTTTGTGTTGTTTCAATATTTTTATAATTTTTCTTTACCTTTTTGTATTTTTAATTCCTAATCTCACTATGAAACATCAGCTTCATTCGTTTGGTCACTGGTCTAATGGCCTACAATAGTGAAGTAAAGTATTAGACCTGAGAGTGTTACACTGGCATGATACCTGTTACACCTCTGTATATGTCAGGGCCTAACAAGCCAAGATGCCTGGCTGACCTGGGGGTCATTCCTTGATCTCTATTTTCTATACCAGCAATCAGCATCCTGCAGTCTTGTCATTTGGGACCAATGGAGTGGGAGAGAGTCTAAATGCCAAGAGCGCTATTGATCTTGGCATCTGGAGGGCTAAACAGCCATAGACAGTGCCCGCATTGGCCCTGGCTGTTACTACAGGAGCTCGGATGTCAGTTAAGCCGAGCTTCCAGCAGTGATCATGTGGGCTCAGCTCCTGTAACCTACATGTATGTTAAATGTCGGAACGAGGTTAAAGGGATTGACTCAAGATGTGTTTTCAGGAGCTTACTGCTCCACCATCTTCCTGCATGACGAGGATCGGGGTTTGCACGCTCCTGCTTGATTGACTGTGACATGGCTGCATAGCTGGCCTGGACTCTGCGGTCTCCAGTGCTGCGAGCAGTGACAGCTTTGCCTCTGCAACATCTGAGGAATGCAGTGACACTGAACATGTGCAGCCTAGTGAATCGGTCAGCTTCACTAGCCTGTAGTATAGTCCTTGTCTGAAGAAACTGCTCATCAATCTATTTATTGACTAATATATTATTGACTTTTATATAAATGGCTAATTGCTACATCCATGGAGATACTACAAACAATATTATACTTTTGAATATTACATATTCACACTTATCAAACATTACTGATTAAACTGTATTGGTTACTCCTTTGCAGGCCTAGAAGTTGTCTGTGCTAATTTTGGGTGAAGTCAGAATTGGAGTCAGTAGAAATGTACTGAGCTTGATTCTAGTTTTAAAAAAAAATCCGTTATTAATATTGGCTAATTAATTTATTAACTTTCATAGGAATTTAAACCAGTTCAGGAATGTTAATAATATAAATATACTTTATGTGCTATAGATTTTTTTTTAATTAAAATTAAAAATGATACAGTGAAGCTACCATTTTACTACAGTAAACCTGCCATTAATAAATACTTTTGTGGCCATTTATGAAGTAGTCTGAACTGCAATCGCCATCAGAAGCTTGGCTTACTGATTACTGGGAACTCCAGTCTATTGCAAAATTTTTATATGAGAATTTTCGAAATATGAGTACACCTACTTATAGTTAGTGTTTTTTACAATGTATTATTCTTTTGTAACTTTGTTAAGTATTTAAATTATTTCTTTAAAAAATTAAAATAGCGTTAATTGGTATGAGATCTCAAGACTTATGATGAAGCTACATGGACCACAATGAAAGTGCTGTGAGCACAGCACCAATTATTCATCTTTATCGGGGTCTCCGTTACTCGATCCCAAGGTCTGGAACATCTATATTAGGAGCAAAAGCAATGCTTACATGAGGCTTTAACGAAAACACAAAAGCAAACCAAACCCTTCTTAGATGGCTCTCTAGTGTTGCTACAGCGTAAATAGCCGCTACTTGCTAACGGCAGGAACCAAAAACTCCACTGGGATTTTTTGATCTCTGCTTAAAGCAGTTAGATGTATTTTTGCATGATGACGCAAGTCCCATGACTGTCATGGGGATACCGTAACAGAGTGGAGTCGGACGATTGCAGCATCGGGTGACAGATACACCTGTGGTAATTAGAACGGCTTCACCATCCTGTTAGCAGTTCTGGCTTTCCTTGCTCTGGTGCTGCAAGGGTTAAACTCAGTTGTACTCCTGGTGTTCTCTGCCTTGGGTGGTATCAGCTGTTCTGTGTTTGTTACTCCAAGCAGGTATAAGGACCCTCCTCATTTCTGAACTTGCCAGTGACAGTTTATTCTGCCTGGTTTGGTATTGCAGGAGTAGTTCGTGTTTAGAGTAGGCTTTGGGAGAGTTGTTCTGGAGATTAATGATTGGAGTTGCTTTGAATGCTTATCCTGATCCTCTCCTATTTGGTTTCTTCTAGCTATCCCTCCCCTGTTTTCCACTCTGCTGTGTTGTGAGTGTATTTCTATGATTGTAGTTTTCTTTTATCCCTGTCTGTCTTCTCTTGTCTATCTGGTTAGTGTAATCCTATACACTTCGGCCTCACACTCCACTGGGAGGGGGAGGGAACAGTTAAGGACAAAGACAGGTGCATAGCAAGGTATATGACCACGACATCTCCACCTTTCGGGGTAAACCGGGGGGAGGCATAGACTAGGGTGCCCCCTAGTTCAAGGGATTAGGTAAGTGCCCACAGTCCATAGTCACTGCGTGACAACGACATCCAAGAATGGTTTTTGTTTACAGTTTTCTATTTGTATTATTAAAAAATGAGCTAATATACAATGACTATAAAAGACACTTGCATTATGGTGATACGCTCAACATTCCAAGTTAACCTTGAACTTCACACCATATAATTTTTTTGAGGGGTTGCCAATGTTTGTGCATTGTATTTCAGTGTCTTTTGGAGTGCATTTTATTTTTTTTAGAACATCTGTATCCTGCTGTTTTGGCTATAGCTTGCTTCCTTAGCTACTCACCATATGATAGCAATTGTATACAAATTACTCTGTTCTACCTTTTTTTTCTTATCACTTGTTGCTTAACAGGCATTTGGGGACATAACAACTGAACATATATTGAGCAATGTTAGGCTGGGGTCACACTAGCGTATAACACAGGAGAAAAAAAACCAAACAACCAATCTATGGATTACCAGGGAAGCACCACACAGGACTAGATTATAAAATGCCTTTCTTAAATATTAATGGCAAAGTAAGAGAAAAAAAACATCTGTGCGCATAGCAGGACTAGGAAACAATGCATATAGTTGCTTCACAACTTAGGTAGTAATGGCCGACCCAATTTGCATATAAATAAATCCCTGAAGAGTGAAAGGTGAAAAGTAATGTGTGATAATATACCTGTGTACTCAAATAATACAAGGATAAAAAAGTGTATCAAATACAAATATCAAAAAAAGTGCAATGTGCAAAGCAGTAATTCACCTCAAAATCTGGTGCAAATATATAACTGTATATTCATAGGTAAAATATATCAAATCCAGATGTAGTATAAAATATTATCCAAGGTGCAATGTGCAAAGCAGCAATTCACATATCAAGACCTGATCTCACAGCAAGGTGTATCGATAGAACAAAAGTGTTATGTGCAAAGAGAGGGATAAAAAGTACTCAATATCTACATTAAGGAGTCGCCACGTTCCGTATTTGCGCACCCTGACGGGAAAGGTCAGAGAGGCCGGGCGCCTGCGCACTGCAGTACTTTGCTCTGCCCGGGAAAGGACAGACCAAGTGCGCCTGCGCCGGAGCCGCGGCAGGAAGCAAAGAAGAAGACGTCATCATATGAAGATGGGAGGCGCTGGATCCGGACCGTGACGCCTATCGGACCAGATCGAACTGGGACCGCCCCTGGGTGAGTATAATCTAACTTGTTTTTCTTATCTTTCAGGATACATCGGGGACTTATCCAGAGCATTATAGAATGATGTAGATTAGCTCCTGATGGCGGTGGCCGCAGCTTATAGGCCTAAAATGGGGTGACAGATTCCCTTTAACATCTAGAGTAAAACATTGTTGTGTATGTCTATTCCTATGGGATGCATTGCATTGATTGTTTCTATCTTTCTTACATCTCATTTACATTCACATTATTCTTACTGTATACATATAATCGCCTAGTTGTCAGCATACACATCTGTAGATGAGCAAAAAGAATCAACGTATGTTTAATCTCTCGATTTTACTATCCTAAGACTTACAGAATATACTAGTGAGGATAGTGAATGTCCTGTACTTGCAAACACAGGAGCTGTTTTATGCATTGGCTAATAGCTATTTGTACTTTTTTTGTACTTTTACTACCCCCCAGTAGCACATTTATATGGTATATAGCGTCACCTCTTACTGTTATATGTTCCAATTCCAATTTTATACATGTTGTGGGAAAATGATCTTTTTTACTTGGGAAACCAGAATAGTTTGCATGGCGTACTTACTGTATGTCTTCGGTTTAATATTTCACCACTTTAGTTTCTGCAGAATAAAGCAATGACAACATTAAGAGAAATAACTGTAAAAACCTCATTTCTAAAAGAAACAGCTCTTTAAACGTTTCCCAGGAAAGCATTGACTCATGGATGCCTCAGAGAGGGGTTTTGTGCATACTGCTATTGAGTTAATCATCACCAGTTGTATCAAAGAAACTGTAGGAGTCTTTAGTTGTTCCATTGCCACAAAATGAATTCCAAGGCAATGACACCAAAAGATTGTTGTATTTTGTAGGCAAATACAAGTAGCTGCATACATCTTAAGTTTTCGATTATGATACACCACTGTTTATTACTGTTTAGTAAGTATTTTGGTTCAGATACGTTAGTCCCTAGTTCAGAAGCAACCACAGCCTATATTAGCAATAGTCAAGCACTTCTCACTAATGCTACATTCACATTTGCGTTAAAATAGGCAATCCCTGCATATGTTGAGGCTGTCAATCAGCCACAGATCATGCAGCCGCAGGGACGTAAGCATAATATATGAGCACAACAAAGATACTCTGATAGCACCAGAGCATGCTCAGATAACATGTTGCCCCAGCACTTTCGTTCATCACTGATGGTGAGGCAAACTTCAGAACACAGTAGCTGAATACTAAGCGTACCTCGGGTGATGATGTCAAAGGAGTTTGCCAGACTACTGGAGAAACTCAACATGGGCCATAGCAAAAAGCGGCACTCATAGAAGGGACCAGGGAGCATTGCTGGAGCCTACACAGGTGATACAAGCTTAATGGAGAAATGGGTTAACAATGCAGGGCAAGCAAGCCAGTGGACAATGAAGGGCTTATTGTATGCTGGGAAGTGCGAGTAAGGAAGTTTCCGCAACTACAGTACTGCTGAAAAAGAGTATATGACAAGTGCAGAGCTTGACACCTGGGACAGTTTCTGGACATATTAGGCCGGCTTCACACTCAGCGTATGAAAATATGGTCCGTATATTACGGCCGTAATACGCTGAAAAGTCCCGAAAATAGTGGTCCGTAGCTCCTCCGTAGGCAGGGTGTGTCAGCGTTTTTTGCGCATGGCATCCTCCGTATGTAATCCGTATGGCATCCGTACTGCGTGGTTTTCTCGCAGGCTTGCAAAACCAACATACCGCTATAGAAGTGATCCATGTGTCCCAAAAAGAAAAAAAAAAATATATATACTGTCTATATATATATATATATATATATATGTATATATATATATATATATATATATGTCAGTAGACACATATATGTATATATATTAATATTTTTTCCAGCGCTATACAGCTTGAAAGCCGGTAATTCAATTACCGGCTTTTTCTTTCTCCTTCCTAAAACCCGACATGATTTGAGACATGGTTTACATACAGTAAACCATGTCTTCTCTCCTTTTTTTTTTGCAGATTCCACACTACTAATGTCAGTAGTGTGTATCTGCAAAATTTGGCTGTTCTAGCTAGTAAATTAAAGGGTTAAATGGCGGAAAAAATTGGCGTGGGCTCCCGCACAATTTTCTCCGCCAGAGTAGTAAAGCCAGTGACTGAGGGCAGATATTAATAGCCTGGAGAGGGTCCACGGTTATTGGCCCCCCCCTGGCTAAAAACATCTGCCCCCAGCCACCCCAGAAAAGGCACATCTGGAAGATGCTTCTATTCTGGCACTTGGCCACTCTCTTCCCATTCCCGTGTAGCGGTGGGATATGGGGTAATAAAGGGTTAATGCCACCTTGCTATTGTAAGGTGACATTAAGCCTAATTAATAATGGAGAGGCGTCAATGATGTGCCACAGAAACGCACGGGCACACGGACACGGATAATTCCGGTACTGATTTTTCCGGTACCGGAATTATCTGGACGTGTGGGACTGCCCTTACAGCGCACTTCAGTACCACCTCTTCTACTCTCAGCCAACTTTTGTGGTCCCATCAACAGCATGTAACCATTCAAGCCATGGGCTCAGCGATTTTGCGCTGCCTACCTCATCAAGACCGTTGAACTAATTGATTGACTGCAGCAGTCACATGCAATAGTGGCAGTTAGTGACCGAGGATATGTAATGACAATTTAATTATTATCTGTGGGGTCAAGCCTGAAAACCCTTTTAACCCCTTCATGACCTTGGGATTTTCCGTTTTTCTGTGTTCGTTTTTCGCTCCCCTCCTTCCCAGAGCCATAACTTTTTTATTTTTCCATCAGTATGGCCATGTGAGGGCTTATTTTTTGCGAAACGAGTTGTACTTTTGAACGACATCATTGGTTTTCCATGTTGTGTACTAGAAAATGGGAAAAAATTCCAAGTGCGGTGAAATTGCAAAAAAAGAGCAATCCCACACTTGTTTTTTGTTTGCTTTTTTACTAGGTTCACTAAATGCTAAAACTGACCTGCCATTGTGATTCTCCACGTCATTATGAGTTCATAGACACCAAACGTGTCTAGGTTCTCTTTTATCTAAGTGGGGGAAAAGAATTCCAACTTTGCTAAAAAAAAAAATCATCATTTTCTGATACTCGTAGCGTCTCCATTTTTCGTGATCTGGGGTCGGTTGAGGGCTTATTTTTTGCATTCCAAGCTGATGTTTTTAATGATACCATTTTTATGCCAATACATTCTTTTGATCACCCGTTATTGCATTTTAATGCAATGTCGCGGCGACCCAAAAAATTTAATTTTGGTGTTTTGAATTTTTTTCTCGCTACACTGTTTAGCGATCAGGTTAATGCTTTTTTTTATTGATAGATCGGGCGATTCTGAACACGGCGATACCAATTATGTGTAGGTTTGATTTTTTTTTTATTGTTTTATTTTGAGTGGGGCGAAAGGGGGGTGATTTAAACTTTTATATTTTTTTATTTTTTCACATTTTTTTAACTTTTTTTTTATTTTTGCCATGCTTCAATAGCCTCCATGGGAGACTAGAAGCTGGCACAACTGGATCGGCTCAGCTACATAGCGACGATCATCAGATTGCTGCTATGTAGCTGAATTGCAGGCTTGCTATGAGCGCCGACCACAGGGTGGCGCTCACAGCAAACCGGCATCAGTAACCATAGAGGTCTCAAGGACCTCTATGGTTACTATGCAAAAGCATCGCTGACCCCCGAACATGTGACGGGGTCGGCGATGCGCTCATTTCCGGCCCGATGGCCGGAAGCGCCGGTTAAATGCCGATGTCAGCGTTTGACAGCAGCATTTAACTAGTTAATAGCGGCGGCTGAATCGCTATTTCACCCGCCGCTTTTGTGGGCACATGTCAGCTGTTCAAAACAGCTGACATGTCCCGGCTTTGATGCGGGCTCACCGCTGGAGCCCGCATCAAAGCGGGGGTTCTGACATCGGATGTACTATCCCGTCCGAGGTCAGAAAGGGGTTAATATTAACAAAGAGTTTTATCCTGTTCATACCAAAACCACAATTACAACTGTGCCTTTTATTCTCATAGAGAATTTGCAATTCTTTCCTCTGGATGTATTTTTTTTAAAGCACATATTCATTTTTCATAATCCGGTAAGATTATTTAGACTGTAATCTATCCTCACCATCTTCTCCCTTCCCAACATTTTGTTGGGAATGAGTACCAAACTTCATGATATACAGTTTACCATTTAAAAATACCTGGATTGGTGCCATCCAACTAAAAGCAGAAAGCTATATACTGTACAAAGGACAGAATTAACCAGGTAAGGCCACGTTCACTTGTCCAGTATTTGGTCAGTATTTTACCTCACTATTTGTAAGGCTACATTCACACGTTCAGTATTTGGTCAGTATTTTAGCTCACTATTTGTAAGGCTACATTCACACGTTCAGTATTTGGTCAGTATCTTAGCTCACTATTTGTAAGGCTACATTCACACGTTCAGTATTTGATCAGTATTTTACCTCAGTATTTGTAAGGCTACATTCACGCGTTCAGTATTTGGTCAGTATTTTACCTCAGGATTAGTAAGGCTACATTCACACGTTCAGTATTTGGTCAGTATTTTACCTCAGGATTAGTAAGGCTACATTCACACGTTCAGTATTTGGTCAGTATTTTACCTCACTATTTGTAAGGCTGCCGTCACACTAGCAGTATTTGGTCAGTATTTTACATCAGTATTTGTAAGCCAAAACCAGGAGTGGAACAATTAGAGGAAAAGTATAATAGAAACATATGCAGCACTTCTGTATTTATCACCCACTCCTGGTTTTGGCTGAGAAATACTGATGTAAAATACTGACCAAATACTGCTAGTGTGACGGCAGCCTAAGGCTACGTTCACACGTTCAGTATTTGATCAGTATTTTACCTCAGAATATGTAAGGCTACATTCACGCGTTCAGTATTTGGTCAGTATTTTACCTCAGGATTAGTAAGGCTACATTCACTCGTTCAGTATTTGGTCAGTATTTTAGCTCAGTATTTGTAAGTCTACATTCACACGTTCAGTATTTGGTCAGTATTTTACCTCAGGATTAGTAAGGCTACATTCACACGTTCAGTATTTGGTCAGTATTTTACCTCACTATTTGTAAGGCTACATTCACGCGTTCAGTATTTGGTCAGTATTTTACCTCAGGATTTGTAAGGCTACATTCACTCGTTCAGTATTTGATCAGTATTTTACCTCAGTATTTGTAAGGCTAAACTCACGCGTTGAGTATTTGGCTAGTATTTTACCTCAGTATTCGTAAGGCATCATTCACACGTTCAGTACTTGGTCAGTATGTTACCTCAGTATGACATCAATGTGTGTTCTCATGTGTCGGATGTGTTGCCGTCCGTGCTGATGGCAAAAACCAGACATGTCAGCATTAGTCTTGAGCCACCTCCCTAGTGTTCGGGTTCGGTTCGGTTCGTCGAACAGGGACGTGTTCGACGAAATGTTCGTCGAACGTTCGACGAACACCGTCGAACCCCATTGAAACCAATGGCAGGCAAACACAAACACATACAAACACATGGAAAACACATAGAAAACACTTTAAAAGGTGTCTAAAAGCTGACAAACTGCTCAGAAGACACAACAAGCACATGGAAAAGGCACAACTACATATAGTCATGTGAAAAGAAAAGAGGTGGAGGAGTAAAAAGAGGAGGATACACAGATATAGGCATGTCATGCCCTTCTAAAATCAAGAAAGGCTGAAGTAAAAATCTAAACTCACTCTACCAACTCCCAGACGTCTTGACAAAAAAAAGGAAAAAAAGAAATATCTTTAGGTAGAATGGCGGCGGGTCCATTCAGAACACTTTCCTTAGAAGACGTAGTGGTACCACCGTTGGGAGTTGTGCCAAAAAATAAACCCAATACATTCAGACTAATCCACCATTTGTCATATCCAAGGGGCAGGTCAGTAAATGACAACATAGACGCGGAACCAAGTACAGTACTATGTACTGTACCTCCTTTGACGAGGCAATCAGGCGGGTCAAGAAGTTGGGAAGGGGCACCATAATGGCCAAAACAGACATTGAGGGGGCGTTCCGGTTACTACATGTGCCTCCAAATAGTGTCCTCCCATTGGGCTGCTTCTGTGAAGGAGCATACTACATAGATCGCTGTTTGGCCATGGGGTGCTCCATATCCTGCTATTTTAGTTGCTTCCTCTAATGTGTCATCATGGACGTTTGTAAGGCGGCACATATTATCCATTACCTCGATGACTTCTTATGCCTGGACCAAAAAGATTCGCCACAGTGTGAAAACACACGGTAGTCCACCTGTGAGAAAGAGAGAGCTGGAGGGAGAGTGGACACCCCAGAGCCGATTTAGATTGAGAAAGAAAGAAGGCGGTGTAGCTTGCTTCATGGGTGGGGTACTCTGCTGAGTAGCAGAAATTGCTACTAGGCCCAAAAAGGATTTCCTGGGCAAAATGCCGTTAAAAAATAGTACTTAGGTAAACAGGCGGTGTAGCTTGCTTTATGGGTGGGGTACTGTGCTGAGTAGCACAAAATGCTATTAGGTACAAAACGATTTCCTGGGCTAGATGCAGTTAAATATTAGTAATTAGATCAACAGGCGGTGTATGTTGCTTCATGGGTGGGGTACGCTGCTGAGTAGCACTAAATTCTTCTAGGCCCAAAAGGATTTCCTGGGCTAGATGCCGTTACAAAATAGTAGTTAGGTAAACAGGCGGTGTAGCTTGCTTCATGGGTGGAGTATGCTGCTGAGTAGCACCAAATTCTACTAGGCCCAAAAGAATTTCCTGGGCCAGATGCCGTTAAAAATAGTACTTAGGTAAACAGGCGGTGGCTGACTGGGCTACTCTGCTGACTAGCAGACACTGAAGCTCTGGAACAGACCTCTGATTCCCAAGCTATAGTATGCGTAAACAGCTCTACAGACTCAACCATGTGTGTTACCCCATGCTCAGACGGGCAGCTGGAAACTTGGGAGCTGTGAGGAAGCAAGTGCGATTGGGGTGACAACTCTGAGGACTGGAGTAGTTGTGATGTTGAAGTTGACATGGAGGAGAGCCCACTTGAACGAGCACTTGATATCCGTTCAAGCACCTGCTGTTTTTGTGCCTCATCTGGAATTTTTGGCGATGCTTGTAATGATGGTCGTAAGAAAGGGATCATATCAGATTGTCCACAAAAAGAAGTAGACATCTTACTTTGGCTGGAAGATGGTCTTTTTTCTGCAGATGCTACTGTTGCTTTACCACCTACCCCACGGACACAACCTTTTTTTCCCTTTCCAACACGCCTATTCCCCTTTCCACCAGCAGCAGGCCTTTTGCTACTCATTTTAGTGCTTAACTAATTGGCAACTCTGTATCTGTAGTTGTTGGCACAACAACCGATGGATGAAAATCGAGCAGAACTGAGTGGCCAAACTGTGGTACTAGGCCCAAAACTAATAGCTGGATTAGATGCAGTGAAAATTGAGATACACAGGCGGTATAGTTTGTTTCACAGGCGGGCTACTCTGCTAACGTGCAGACACTGCTCCTAGGCCCTAAACTATTAACTGGATTAGATGCAGTGAAAATAGAGATACACAGGCGGTGTAGTTAGTTTCACAGGCGGGCTACTCTGCTGACGTGCAGACACTGCTCCTAGGCCCTAAACTATTAACTGGATTAGATGCAGTGAAAATAGAGATACACAGGCGGTGTAGTTAGTTTCACAGGTGGGCTACTCTGCTGATGTGCAGACACTGCTCCTAGGCCCTAAACTATTAACTGGATTAGATGCAGTGAAAATAGAGATACACAGGCGGTGTATTTAGTTTCACAGGTGGGCTACTCTGCTGACATGCAGACACTGCTCCTAGGCCCAAAACTAATAACTGGATTAGATGCAGTAAAAATTGAGATACACAGGCGGTGTAGTTAGTTTCACAGGTGGGCTACTCTGCTGACGTGCAGACACTGCTCCTAGGCCCTAAACTATTAAGTGGATTAAATGCAGTGAAAATTGAGATACGCAGGCGGTGTAGCTAGCTTCACAGGCAGGTTACTCAGATGACTATCAGACAATGCTACTAGCCCAAAAGAATTGGCTGAGCTAGATTACACCAAATGCTGTGACAAACACTTGCACAGCACTGGCACAGACCTGCCTGGCAAACAGTGCTATGAACAACTAGTCCCGACTCTTTCCGACTCCCTAAACCTATCTCTCTGACAATTCGCTCCAAAAAAACACTCTTAGGCTGCCCTTACACTAGCAGTATTTGGTCAGTATTTTCCATCGGTATTTGTAAGCCAAAACCAGGAGTGGGTGATAAATGCAGATGTGGTGCATATGTTTCTATTATACTTTTCCTCTAATTGTTCCACTCCTGGTTTTGGCTTACAAATACTGAGGTAAAATACTGACCAAATGCTGCTAGTGTGACGGCAGCCTTAAGGTACCGTCACACATAGCGACGCTGCAGCGATACCGACAACGATCCGGATCGCTGCAGCGTCGCTGTTTGGTCGCTGGAGAGCTGTCACACAGACAGCTCTCCAGCGACCAACGATCCCGAGGTCCCCGGTAACCAGGGTAAAAATCGGGTAACTAAGCGCAGGGCCGCGCTTACTAACCCGATGTTTACCCTGGTTACCATCCTAAAAAGTAAAAAAACAAACGCTACATACTTACCTACAGCCGTCTGTCCTCGGCGCTCTGCTTCTCTGGTCTGGCTGTGAGCGCCGGGCAGCCAGAAAGCAGAGCGGTGACGTCACCGCTCTGCTTTCCGGCTGACCGACGCTCACAGCCAGAGCAGGAGGAGTGCAGAGCACAGCGCTGGAGGACAGACGGCTGTAGGTAAGTATGTAGTGTTTGTTTTTTTACTTTTAGGATGGTAACCAGGGTAAACATCGGGTTACTAAGCGCAGCCCTGCGCTTAGTTACCCGATGTTTACCCTGGTTACCAGGGAAGACATTGCTGAATCGGTGTCACACACGCCGATTCAGCGATGTCTACGGGGAGTCCAGCGACGAAATAAAGTTCTGGACTTTCTTCCCCGACCAGCGATCTCCCAGCAGGGGCCTGATCGCTGCTGCCTGTCACACTGGACGATATCGCTAGCGAGGACGCTGCAACGTCACGGATCGCTAGCGATATCGTCTAGTGTGACAGTACCTTTAGTCTGTATAGCGGCCACAGCAGCAGCGGTGCCGTCTAACACTAAGCTGCAGCAGTGAGGAAATGGTGGCTTCGGGGCAAATGGCTGGTTCTTATAGGGCAAGGACATGTGACATACACAGCCAATGACACATGACCTTGCTTGTGTGCATCACATGCACATTGCTGTGTGTGCGCACTGCTGATAGGCTGAGAGACTGCACCGCCCCAGTGTAAATGCGGGAAAGAAAAAAAAATTGAGATTGGCGTTATTTCAGCACAGATCTATCCCCCCCCCCCCACCCACTATACAGTGAAACAGTCTATTAACAATGATAAACAGTTTTAATGTGCAAATCAAGCGAGGCTTTTTGTGAACAAACAATTATCGCACAGAAACTTGAAAAGCCGAATTTTAAGCAAATTGTTCGGGTTCGTCGAACGACTCGAACACCGCCCAAAACAGCTCGAATTTGAAATTGGTGAAAAGTTCGACTCGAACACCACTCATCTCTAGTCAGCATGTTTTGTCCAGGGACACACGGTCCGTGGAAACACACTGCCATGTGCACAGACCCTTTCATTTGAATGGGTCCACATGTGTACGTGTCTCTGGAACGTGTGAAAACTGTCACCACAAGTACCGGAGACACAGACGTGTGAGAGAGGCCTAAGGGGAATGAACGCTGGCGATTATTACAAAACGTGATAACAATTTCTATGAAAGTGAAACGCTTATATCGCTGGCAGAGCTAAATATTGTGTCATTTGTGGTTTTGCTAGGAATACTTTTGCCCTGCCAAGGCATTTGTAGTAAAGATGCGTTTTGCTATTAATTTGATCATGGCCTTGTCTTTTCTAATCTTTGCTGGGTTCAGTTTGTTTCCAGCGCATTGCAATGCTTGCACGCTGAGGGACGGTCAGCAGAAGTGTGGCTTCCAAATAAAACTAATAAAGCTGTCTAAATAACATGAAAAGCAAGTGCCAAGATATTTTGAACTCAGTTGTATGTATCTTTGGGCGTAGGAGCTGAGTCTCTGCTTCAGGTTTTAGATCATTGCCAGAGGAACAAACTATAAAGTGGAGCTAATGCTGCAGTGTGGTAAGAGATACTTGCTTTAAAGTTTTAAAGGGAATCTGTCACCATATTTTTGCTACCACTTCTAGGAACAGTCTGTTGTAGGGGCAGAGACCCTGATTCCAGCAATATATCACTTATTGGGCTAATAACCCCTTCATGACCTTGGGATTTTCCATTTTTCCGTGTTCGTTTTTCGCTCCCCTCCTTCCCAGAGCCATAACTTTTTTATTTTTCTGTCAATTTGGCCATGTGAAGGCTTATTTTTTGCGGGACGAGTTGTACTTTTGAACGACATCATTGATTTTACCATGTCGTGTACTAGAAAACAGGAAAAAAATTCCAAGTGCAGTGAAATTGCAAAAAAAGTGCAGTCCCACACTTGTTTTTTGTTTGGCTTTTTTGCTAGGTTCACTAAATGCTAAAACTGACCTGAGATTATGATTCTCCAGGTTATTCCGAATTCATAGACACCTAACATGTCTAGGTTATTTTTTACCTAAGTGGTGAAAAAAAATTCCAAACTTTGCTAAAAAAAAAAAAATTGCGCCATTTTCAGATACTCGTAGCGACTCCATTTTTCATGATCTGGGGTCGGTTGAGGGCTTATTTTTTGCGTGACGAGCTGACATTTTTAATGATTCCAATTCGGTGCAGATACGTTCATTTGATCGCCCGTTATTGTATTTTAATGCAATGTCGCGGCGACCAAAAAAACGTAATTCTGGCGTTTCGATTTTTTTTCTCGTTACGCCATTTAGCGATCAGGTTAATGCTTTTTTTTGATAGATCGTGCAATTCTGAACGCGGCGATACCAAATATGTGTAGGTTTGATTTTTTTTTATTGATTTATTTTGATTGGGGCGAAAGGAGGGTGATTTAAACTTTTATATTTTTTTCACATTTTTTTAACTTTTTTTTTTTTAACTTTTGCCATGCTTCAATAGCCTCCATGGGAGGCTAGAAGCAGGCACAACGCGATCGGCTCTGCTACATAGCAGCGATCTGCTGTTCACTGCTATGTAGTAGAAAATCAGGTTTGCTGTGAGCACCGACCACAGGGTGGCGCTCACAGCTACCGGCGATCAGTAACCATAGAGGTCTCAAGGACCTCTATGGTTACAATGGAGAAGCATCGCCGACCTCCGATCATGTGACGGGGGTCGGCGATGCGCTCATATCCGGCCGCCCAGCCGGATGCGGTAGTTAAATGCCGCTGTCAGCGTTTGACAGCGGCATTTAACTAGTTAATAGCGGCGGGTGAATCTCGATTTCACCCGCCGCTATTGCGGGCACATGTCAGCTGTTCCAAACAGCTGACATGTCCCGGCTTTGATGCGGGCTCACCACGGAGCCCTGCATCAAAGCAGGGGAGCTGACCTCGGACGTACTATCCCGTCCGAGGTCAGTAAGGGGTTAACTGACGTATGTGCTTCAAGAATTCTGCGTAAAGTCAAAAACACTCTTTTTTTTCCCTTTTGACCGACTTAGCGATTTTTTTTTTGCTGAAATAGCTATCCATTTTGCAAACTGTGAAAAATAACTGGCACACATAAAAGTACGTCAGAGGGAGATGGTGTAAATTTGCACCAAATTTTGATATATTTTTAAAAGTTCCATTTGCTAAATAATTCTCAAACATGTGAAAAAAGTCACACTGACATTAGAATCAGAAAAATACCGTAAATAATGAAAGGTAAGTTTCGTTATCTGATAAAATCTTATTGCACTTTTGTTTGCTTCCTAGTCTCTCTCTCACTTTATGTGGTAATATCTCTCGAACTCTTTAACGGATCACACCGATTCTGAGGAGTTTTTTTTCATGACACATTTTATTTCATGATAATGGTAAAATTAAGTTGATATGACTTACGTCTATTTGTGAAAATATCCCAATTTTCTCAAAAATTTTGAAAAAAGGCTCCATTTTCAAACTTTTAATCTTCATAAACCAGTTATTCATGCTGTACAAAATAACTAACAAATAGCTTTTATCATATGTCTACTTTACATCTGTATCATTTTTCAAACGTCGTTTTATTTTGTTAGGATGTTATACAGGTTAAACGTTTAGCAGCAATTTCTCATTTTTTTCAACAAATTTACGAAACCTGGTTCTTTAGGGACCTATTCAGATTTCAATGGACCTTAAGGTGCCTCTATGTTGGCAACTCCTCACAACTGATATCATTTTAAAAACTGCACCCGCTAAATGCTTCAAAACTTCTGTCAGGAACTCAAACCCTAAGCCCCAACCTACCCTAACAAGAAAGAATTAAATAATTATATATATGTAAAAAATAATAATTTGACTAAGGGAGGCCAGTGCAGATGTTGGCGATCGCATTGCGCATGTGCCTTCCATTTTTTTTTAGGTAGAGGATGCGGCGAGCCAGGGGACAGAGCAGGAGGGCCTCGGAGGATGATGGAGGTACTAAGGGGGTCTTGGGGACATCATTTCTCTTTCCTCTGACATGTTATATAATGTCAGAAGAGAATGAAATGATTTTTATTTACTTTTGAGTGAATACGGCCCTTTAACAGCTGCACTTTTAATGCGTATCGGCGGTCTTTAAGGGATTGAGAAGATGAGAGAGCTGGCTATAGTTTGAACTATTGCTATTACTGGAACAAATACATCCAAAAGAGAACAAAATAAAGCTATAGCCTTAAAATAACATTTTTATTTCATAAATATAGACAAGTAAAAGACTTTTTTTTAGAAAAAATGGCAAAATTATTAAAAAGACTGTGCAGACACAATGTACAACAAATATGGTCGGTCCAAACTGTACAGTAATCCTGCCAAGGGTTGCGTATTAAACAACAATTATGCAAAAGTGCAGTGTGCAATCAGGAGTGTATGGAAGACACTTCTATATGGTAAGTATATGTGTGCTATTACTGGAATATTTTGCTGTGTTCTTGGACAGGTGAGCTGTATTTAACCTTCCTCTAGTGTTAGGGTCGTGACCGACCCGTTTTAAGTTTTAGGCTACGTTCACATTAGCGTTTTGCGTGTTTGCGTCGGGCGACGCAGCGGCGACGCATGCGTCATGCACCCCTAAATTTAACATGGGGGACGCATGGACATGCGTTGTGCTGCGTTGTGCGACGCATGCGGTTTTTTTGCCGCAAGCGTCGGGCGCAGAAAACGCAACAAGTTGCATTTTTCTTGCGTCCAAATTTCGGCAAAAAAGGACGCATGCGTCGCAAATGCAGCGTTTTTGCGTGCGTTTTGGTGCATTTTTATTTGTGTTGTGTGTTGCGTCGCCGAAGCAGCGGCGCACAACGCAAATGTGAACGTAGCCTAAAATGCATACAAATTCTACATACATTTGTTTATTGCATCAAGACTTTTTGACTTTTTCAGGAACTTATTGTTAAACAAAATCCAATAAAATAAAACTATTTTACTAAATTGTAAAATGCTCTTATTAAAATTATAACATTTGTGTGGTTGGGGTCTAAAATAAGAGTAAAAAAAAATAATAAGTCCCAAAACTGAACTCATAAACACAATATAAACCAACAGCCCACAGCCAGCCCTACCTCCAACAACTTGAGTTAGGTACATGTCCAGGCATGTATGGCCAAATCAGCTTAGAGTTGGTACTTTGCAGAGTATAGTTTATATTATTCTCTTGAGGTTTATTTGACAATATTTTTATATTGAAAATGAAGGGTATGCTCTCAAATGAAAGGCCCAGGGGGCCACAACAAAAAATATTAAAATCAATCCTTCCATGGATGAGAAACCCTAACAAGGTAACTAAGAGGTAAGAAACAAATTAGATCATAAATAACTGCTTTTAGGGTATCCTAGGGGTGATTTTAGACACGAGTCAAAACCGACCCGTTAACATAAGAAAGAGTAACACAAAGCTAACACTAGAGGAAGGTTAACATGTAGCCCGGTAGATGGCTTCCCAATGTAAACGATACGATACGATACGATACGATACGATACACTTTATTGATCCCGTGGGAAATTATGGTATCACAGCAGCACAACTTAAATCATAAAAATCATAAAGGAATTCCATAGTTGACATGACAGTTTGTTGACAGAAGAACATTATACATTAGAATAGGTCATACACAACGAGTGAACTGAAATGTAGAGAAATAAGTAGACATTCACCTTGGTGGTTTAACCCTAATGTTATTGTTGTACATTCCCATGGCAGTTGGCACAAACGATTTCCTATATTTTTCCTTCTTACACCTCAGAAGTATTAGCCGGTTGCTGAAGGTGCTCTTCTGTCTCATGAATAGCTCATATAATGGATGTGCATTATTGTTCATAATTGTCATACACTTTCTCAGAGTTCTTTTCTCCACTACCTCCCCAAAAGAGTCCAGATTGTAGCCCACAGCAGAACTTGCCTTCTTAATAATCTTATTCAGCTTATTAGCATCAGAGGCCCGCACACTACTACCCCAGCACGTGATTGCAAAAAAGATGGCACTTGCCACCACAGATTGGTAGAACATTTCTAACATTTTGCTACACACATTAAAAGACCTCAGTTTCCTTAGGAAATACAATCTGCTCATCCCCTTCTTGTAGACAAACTCTGAGTGGCATCTCCAGTCCAGTTTGCTATCCAAATGGACCCCCAAATATTTGTAACTCTCCACCTGCTCTACCTCCTGACCAGCAATAGTGATCGGTAAGCATTCCAACTTAATCCTGCTATAGTTGGCCACCAACTCCTTGGTTTTCTTAACATTTAGCTGCAGATAGTTACCATTGCACCAATCCACGAAATTCGACACCACCCTTCTATATTCCTCATCCCCCTGATCTCCCCTAATGCATCCCACAACCACAGAGTCATCCGAAAATTTTTGAAGATGGCAAAGTTCAGATTTATACTGAAAGTCTGAAGTATACAGTGTGAATAGAAAGGGCGCAAGCACCGTTCCCTGGGGGGCACCTACACTGCTCAATAATCTGCTTGACACCACTGCTCCCATCTGTACAAACTGTGGCCGATCTGATAGGTAGTCAGTTATCCAATTTCTCATCCCCTCCTCCACCTTCATATCAGTCATCTTTTTGTGTAGTAAAAGTGGCTGCAGGGAGTTAAATGCACTCGAGAAATCGAAGAACATCGCTCGCACCGTGGCTCCGTCATTCTCCAGAAATGAATGTACCCTATGTAACAGAGAAAGAATAGCATCATCCACCCCCAATCTATGTCGGTAGGCAAACTGAAGGGGATCAATAAAAGCATTGACCCTCGGTCTTAAGTGAGCAAGCACTAATCTTTCCAAGGCCTTCATAGCATGAGATGTTAAGGCTACAGGACGATAGTCATTTAGGGTTGCAGGAGAAGTCGTCTTGGGTACCGGCACCAGACAGGAAGTTTTCCATAACACCGGTACCCTCTGTGTTTGTAGACTAAACCTATGAGACTCACATCAAGGTTGTCATAGACTTACTTTGCAGAAGTTACTTAAAGTTCAAACATACGATGCAAGACACTGTGTGAGCTAGTTAATCTGAATTGCGTTTTGAAGAAGAGGATTGGAACATTGTTGGGTATTAGAAAAGACGGCATTGGGCATGTATTTAATGACATCCACACTACACTACATGCATATTGATAAGAGATTACGGAATAACATTTTTGAGGTTAATGCTTCTCTCTATCCACTCTTTTTTTTCAGCTCGATCCTTCTGCCAACACTACAGGTGCTAGAACTTTATTTTTCCATCTCATCTGCCATTGATAAAAGCCTTGCCTGTTACTAACTGAAAGCCAGTGACTTCATTATGCCTTTTGACATATTGGAGGGCACTAATCTGTCTTGAGATTTCTGTTCTTGAGATTGATTACTCTTAACAACAGACAGTGGACAGAAACTTAGGCTACGTTCACATTAGCGTTGCGCGCCGGTGCGTCGGCGACGCAACGGCGACGCAACGCACGACGCACCAAAAACGCGCGCAAAAACGCTGCGTTTTGCGACGCGTGCGTCGTTTTTTGACGAAAATCGGACGCACGAAAAATGCAACTTGTTGCATTTTCTTGCGTCCGACGCTAGCGTCAGAAACGACGCACGTGTCGAAAAACGCTACCAAAAAAACGCACGCATCCCCTATGTTAAACATAGGGGCGCGTCGCCGCTGCGTCGCCGACGCAACAGCGACGCACATTAGCGGAACGCTAATGTGAACGTAGCCTTAGACAGTTGACCGACACGTAGTTTAGAGTAATTCCCAGGGGTCGAGACAACATAATCATATGATACTACATTGTCCAAAAGTACAGTGACCATTTAAGTTGTCCACAAATATAACTGATTTGATTTTCATTCCATCCTTGTTAAATACTGTATCATCTACAATACTTACTGATCATTTTGACGATTATTGTTTTATGATCTTTGGTTCGTTGAATATTTTGTTAGCAGGTGGTTATGTTGTGCCTAGAGGCTTTAGAGTTTTGGCTATTTTTTTGAGTATTGACTAGGTGAATTATTTTTGGTACACTAGCTTATGCATTAGTCAAGTACATCACATCTAAAAACATCCTCTATCTGACATTGTCATAATAGAGTAGGACTAGGATTATAGTGGATATTTCCCATACTGCACATCCAGGGATGCATTGCTGGCTAGATATAGTCCAGCCAGAAGATTTTTAACTGATAAAATATGGTCAAGCAATGCTTGTAGATACAAATATAGAGAGATGTATTTAAAAAATGTAAATGTCTTGTACTGATGTGATTTCAAACATTTTACCTTGTTGAATTTAAACCACCATTACACTTTATGTGTTTGGCAAGCTGCAGCTGTCAGTCAGGCTGGTTGGGCAGAGACTTGGACTCTAGAGCACGCACTCTTTAGCTAGACTCATAAAATGCTCAGTATCACATCAGGATTGTACAGCAAGTCTCACATGCATTTTCAACTTACATTATAAGGACTGCATCTGGACTAAGGGTCCATTTAAATGTACCAAATTGTGGTACTAAACATTTCATGATTGGTCATTTAACAACCTTTTTACACAGACAGACCAAACTAAATGGTGCACACTGACCGATCTAAAGTAGGCTACCATTGTTGTCCTGTTTACACTGGGCAATGCACCATTGAGGATGATGATCTTTTGCGCTGTGCAAAGGATAATTTATTCCGATGAGCTAACCTTTTGCTTGTTCATCGGCTGATTGGCAACTTGTTTACACAGAAATTGTTCTTAATACCACGCATTCACAGTAATCTTTTGAAGTAAATACAGCTTCGAAGATCTATTTTTGTGTTCAGAAGGCATTTTGAAATTTGCTTGAAGATGGGCCACAAGGGTATGTAGAGTGAGTCAAGAATCAATAGCCAGCAGGCGCCGGAAAGGTCAGAGATGCCCGGCGCCTGCGCACTGCAATACTTTCCTCTGCCCTCAACATGGCAGGCAAAGTACGCCTGCGCCGGAGTCGCGGCATGAAGACCAGAAGAGGACGTCATGGAATGAAGATGGGAGGCGCCAGAGCGGACCTGAGACACCCATTTGACCAGACCGCAGCGGGACCGCCCCTGGGTGAGTATAATCTAACGTCTTTTTCTCCTCTTTCAGGTTACATCGGGGGCTTATCTACACCAGCCCCTGATGACGGTGAGCTTACCTCACCATCGATTTTGGGGGTGACAGGTTCCCATTAAACGCTTACCTAAAAAAATACCTAAAACATAAATATCTTTATTAAATATACCAATGCTAATAAACCCCTAAATAGGGGATTGTTCCTTATTGAGAAAATTGCCTGATAACCTGGGCCCAAAAACGACAAGTGATGCTGAGAATAATAGATTGAAGCTCAGCTATCTACATAAATAGTAACCAAAACATTGGAATACTAAAAAGACCCCTGCCATAATAAGGATAAACTGGGGTATGCCCAGGAAAAATTCCTCAAAACTTGGCAGCCTCATTTTTCGCCATGACTTCTGATCATAAAGCCAGTATCAATCTCTTCTGATGAACCTTCTGAGGGGAAACGTGTCGAGAGCCTGTTTAGACCTCTCCTTTCATCTAAGGATTGTTGTCACCATGATGCCCAGTTGCCTGCATGTTTGTTGCACACAATAGCAGATGAGTATGATTTATCTTGGAACTTTATTTACTAGCACTCTGATGTTTAATGGGGTAAACCATCATATACATAGGTAGTATCTATGTATCCTCATCTTGCAGGCTATGACTGTGCATTCATTGGAATATTTATGAGGGTCACTGTGTGACAGTACCAATTTATATTTTGTTCAATATAGGTTGATGTTACTGTATATTTGGGGATTACTATATCTGTGTGAGTGACTTAGGCTGATTGTACCCTCTCCTGTTTATATATACTGTATTTACCTTTTTTGATCTTGCATATACCCTATATTCACAGCATTTTACACTATACAGAATTACAGGCCAACTGGCCCTTTGTTTCTGACTATCTGCTTCATAGGGCTATAACAGGAGATAGGGTCAGCCATCGTACGAGCGGGGGCGCCAACCTCCGCACCTAGGTAGGTGTCCAGACAGTAATTACACCCAGGGCTAGGTCACTCTTTTCTGCACATCGGTTGTGAGTGTGTATATCCACCAAAGAATATTTTCACTATTACTTCTATATCAAAGGTACTGTGATTAGTTTTGAGGTATTTTTCTGGGCATACCCCTGTTTATCCCTATTATGGCAGGGGTCTTTTTAGTATTCCAATGTTTTGGTTACTATTTATGTAGATAGCTGAGCTTCAATCTGTTATTCTCAGCATCACTTGTCGTTTTTGGGCCCAGGTTATCAGGCAATTTTCTCAATAAGGAACGATCGCCTTTTTAGTTTTTTTTTAGCATTGGTATATTTAATAAAGATATTTACGTTTTAGGTGTTTTTTAGGTAAGCAGCTAGACATTAACCTGTTCACATATTAAGTTGTAAGAGATTCCCTTTCAATCCACTGACTGTGACCTTCTTTACTGTTATATTAACCTTCAGCTAATTACATTGATCATAATATTGATCCTTGTCTACATGACTGGATACCCAGCAGCCTCTGGCTAGAAATGAACAGGGAAGAACACAACAAGCGGGTCAATTAGATCCTCCCAAATGGCAAACTGAGAGGACAAGAATTATTTATTAAAGAATGCAATATAAACCTAAAAGTGACAGCTTTCTAGCCTTTTCTGTTCCCATATGTTTGCTTGCAAGAAGATTAGAAAAAAGCCAATATGCTCTTATGAATTTTGGAATCTGGCCACTCTTAGGATGGCAGAATTAATGTTATGTGTTTGTAAATAGCTGTATGGACTGAAGAAATCTGGACATGGCAGGAATGCTACTTATATCTTGGACTTTTTCCTCTGTGTCATATCTCTGTATAGCAGTATCTGCTTCCTCACTGGACAACTGTTGGAGATTTTTCTTCCAGGTTCTCTCTCATTTAGACTGCAAACTTACATATCAGCAATTTGTGTTTCTATTTTTGCATAAATAAATATATTTTAGAGTTAAATATTAACCCCTCAAAATTAAATATAGCAAAAACAGAAATTGAGTAACATAGGTAATGAATTCCATAAATATTTTTTTTCTACATAACACTTTTCTTAAGTCCTTTAAATGTATATTTTATAATTATTTTCACCTTGTTCCTAAGCAACAATTCCTTTACTGTATTCTGTACTGCATCCCGGGAAGGGACAATCAATCTCTGTACATTAGTCTATGGCAGCGCTTGTCCCTTCTAGATCCTATGTGACCTATTTTTATTCATAGCAAACTATATTTTATGGTAGAAAGGAAAATTGCACGAAAACAGAATATAATTTCAAATTGTTTTTGCTTGAGAGACAAACATTATCTTTAAAGGGAACCTGTCACTCCGTTTTTTCAGTATGAGATAAAAATACTGTTAAATAGGGCCTGAGCTGTGTGTTACAATAGTGTACTTTGTGTACCCTGATTCCCCACCTATGCTGCCGAAATATCTTACCTAAGTCGCCGTTTTCACCTGTCAATCAGGCTGGTCTGGTCATATGGGCGTGGTGACATCGCTGTTTCTTCCCCCAGATCTTGCATATCTTTCCGTTGGTGGCGTAGTGGTTTGTGCATGCCCAACTGCTGAATCCACTGCGTAGGTGAAGAAAAAACGCGCGATCGGCGCTATTTCCCTGGTTATCGGTGGGGGCGGCCATCTTCCTGAGGCCGCACGTGCGCAGATGGAGTCCTCTGCTGCCCGGGGCTTCAGGAAAATGGCCGCGGATGGAGATCGCGGCGGCCATTTTCCTGAAGCCAAGTTCGCATCTCGGCTTCAGAAAAATGGCTGCCGCAATCTCCATCTGCGCATGCGCGGCATCCCGCGGCCATTTTCCTAAAGGCCCGGGCAGCAGAGGACTCCATCTGCGCACGCGCAGCCTCAGGAAGATGGCCGCCCCCACCGATAACCAGGGAAATAGCGCCGATCGCGTGTTTTTTCTTCACCTGCGCAGTGGATTCAGCAGTTGGGCATGCGCAAACCACTACGCCACCAACGGAAAGATATGCAAGATCTGGGGGAAGAAACAGCAATGTCACCACGCCCACCCAACCAGACCAGCCTGATTGACAGGCGAAAACGGCGACTTTGGTAAGGTATTTCGGCAGCATAGGTGGGGAATCAGGGTACACAAAATACACTATTGCAATGCACAGCTCAGGCCCTATTTAACAGTATTTTTATCTCATACTGAAAAAACGGGGTGACAGGTTCCCTTTAATTATCTCTAACTGTCTCTTAAAGAGGACCTGATACATGCTGAACACAGCCAGGTATGTGTAACGGCGGCATTTCAGAAAAAAACATACTTTAGTTCCAGAGCAACGGGTGGGGAGAAGTCGCCGTGGACCCCCCTGTCCGGCTAGTCTGTAGTGTGGTCTCCGTCCCTGGCGCTTTCTATCCACCAACTGAAATGGAGCAACAAGTCTCTGCTTACATAGGCAGAGACTGTCCATCCAGGGAAGTAGGCAGGGAAAAACAGCCAAGGACCAGCCTGTCCAACTAGTCTATAGCGCAATCTCGATCACCGGCAGCTACTAAAGTATGTTTTTCTCGAAAACATCAAACATACCTGGCTGTATTCAGAAAGCAAGTGCTTGATATTTTCTGCCTACAGATTGGGCAGCATGCATCAGGTGGCCATTATATACACATTAGTTTTAATAGGTTGATGACTGAACAGTTAAATATATCATCCTCTGGTTATTCCGTACACATTTTTGGCCATTAAAGTTGTTTATACTTGTCATACATTCTAATCTTTCTGGAACATTTGAAGAACATTTGAAGAACCTTTTTTCAGGGCATTGTTCCTTGACTACCATCTAAAAGACAACAATTTTGAACAAAGTCTAAATTAGCTAAAACAATATTTATTTTAATTCCTCTGGACGAATATTTGTTAGGTAGTTTAATTACCAAAGATGCAAAGATAAGAATAATTTATTAAGACTGAGCAAAGAGAATATGACTTTGACGATGAAAAGAAGTCTCATGCTCATTGTAGAACATGTTCTATCCCATATGCCAGGATCTGGTTGAGGCAGGACCTAACAACGGAGAGAAGCTCACAAGGACCACTTTAGTACACTGTGCTCCTGTCTTTTAGAGCCTTTGACAGTCCGATGACACTTGGTGGAAAATTTCCATTAACATTACACAGATGTGATAACTATTAATATTGACCCGTTACCTGGACCCGTTGAAGCGCATCATGCGCAAAACGGCCGTCGTCCGGTTTACTCCCTGCACCCTCTCGTTTTACCTGCTGCAAGGCATGCCCTTACTCCGATATATGGAGGAATAAAGAATTTTTAATACATCGCTTGGTGAGTGCCACCTTTTCTTTTTTTTTGGATGTTCAATACAAATTACTGTTTGGTAGAGCACCACAGCGCGATTGTATTCCACCGTTGGTCCGATTGCCATGAGAGACTTTGATTGTTGCAGTAAATTGCTCACTTGAAGGCCATCTAAAACTACCTATCCTGGTGCCGTCATACTTTCTTCCTTTTATATGGATTAATATTGACCATCAATATGCTCCCTCCTGGTAGCTTTAGTATAAATCTTTGTCTTCAGCACATATAGAAAATTAATTGTGAGCACAAATAATGTATGAGAAATCTTTTTTACAAGCTTATGATTGCCTTTTATGAACTAACTAGATGGTGGCCCGATTCTAACGCATAACGGTATTCTAGAATATGTATGTAGTTTATTTATGAAGATTTTAGAATAATACATTGAATACACAGGATTAGGCCGGACTGCGCCTGTCGCTGATTGTTTACAGCCGGCCACGTAGTATATAGCACAGCCACGTAGTATATAACAGCCCACATAGTAAGTAGCACAGCCACGTAGTATATAGCACATCCACATAGTATATAGCACAGCCACGTAGTATATAGCACAGCCACATAGTATATAACACAGCCCACAGAGTATATAGCACAGCCACGTAGTATATAGCACAGCCCACGGAGTGTATTACAGCCCACATAGCATATAACACAGCCACGTAGTTTATAACAGCCCACATAGCATATAACACAGCTCACATAGTATATAACAGCCCACGCACGCAGTATATAACACAGGCCACGTAGTGTATAACACAGGCCACGTAGTGTATAGCACAGCCCACGAAGTACATTGCACAGCCCACGTAGTGTATAGCACAGCCCACAAAGTACATTGCACAGCCTACGTAGTGTATTGCACAGCCCACGTAGTATATAGCACAACCCATGCAGTACATTGCACAGCCCATGTAGTATATAGCACAACCCACGCAGTATATTGCACAGCCCACGCAGTATATTGCACAGCCCACGCAGTATATTGCACAGCCCACGTAGTGTATAGCACAGCCCACGTAGTGTATTGCACAGCCCACGTAGTATATTGCACAGCCCACGTAGTATATTGCACAGCCCACATAGTGTATAGCACAGCCCACTTAGTGTATAGCAGAGCCCACGTAGTGTATAGCACAGCTCATATAGTATATTGCACAGCCCACGTAGTATATTGCACAGCCCACATAGTGTATAGCACAGCCCACATAGTGTATAGCAGAGCCCACGTAGTGTATAGCACAGCTCATATAGTATATTGCACAGCCCACGTAGTATATTGCACAGCCCACGTAGTATATTGCACAGCTCACGTAGTATATAGCAATGTGGGCATCATATCCCTGTTAAAAAAAGAATAAAAATAAAAAATAGTTATATACTCACCTTCCGTCGGCCCCCGGATCCAAGCGAAGCGTTTACCGATGCTCCTCGTGCGCTCTGGTCTCAAGAGATGATGACGTGGCGGTCTCACGAGATGATGACGTCGCAGTCTCGTGAGACCGCTACTTCATCATCTCACGAGACCGCAATGCATGGACCGGCTACCGGAGCGTCGCGAGGAGCGGGAAAGGCCTGGGCTGGATCCGGAAGGTGAGTATATAATGATTTTTTTATTATTTTTAACATTAAATCCCGCACCAATGTCGCTGATTGCTCGTGCCGGCGCGAGCAATCAACGAAGCAGGATTTAAATCCCGCACCAATGTCTGGGGGGATAGTATAGAGGGGGCACTGACTGCTACGTCATTATCTCGCGAGACCGCAGTGCATGGACCGGTCACCGGAGCGTCGCGAGGAGCGGGAAAGGCCTGGGCTGGATCCGGAAGGTGAGTATATAATGATTTTTTATTTTTTTAAAATTATTTTTAACATTATATCTTTTTACTATTGATGCCGCATAGGCAGCATCAATAGTAAAAAGTTGGTCACAGAGGGTTAATATTGTAGTAGATATAAAATAAAAGAACATATAATACAGTTTGGATGTGCACAACAAATGGGTTATACAGTATTGTGATACTGAGGATCTTTACTTAAGATTGGTGGGGGATCGACTCCGACACCAGATGTAGTTTACAGAAACAGAAAAGAGCTCAATAAATTGTTTAGTGACCATTCATGTGTACTGTAGCTCAATTCCTAGTGAAGTAAATAGGGGCTGAACTGCAGTACCTGAAAAAAGCCACTGCACAGTGCTGTGGTGTACATCCATCGCTGATGGTGTTGAGAACAGCTGATGAAATGGAGTGTCGAGTGTTGGGCCACCAATGATCTGGTTTTGATTATCTGTCCTAAGGTTAGGTCATCAACATCGCAGTCCTGGACAGCCTCTTTAATATTTTCACATAGATCAGACCTTCTTATAAGTGAACGGTGGGCTAGCTAATGAAAAGTGTTCATGTCATCAAATAATTTATTTTAGCGATCCTAAATGAATACTAAGAATTTATGCCTTCTTTGTTATCTTAAAATGTTTTGTTATATTTTTATCAGGATTAGAAGGAAGAGCATGAGCTCGGTAGCCAATCATTCTGAAAGATGGTGCCATCACCAAACCAACTTTTTTTAATAGTTTTCTACTAAATCTGGATGAAATAAGCAGTTTTTTTAATTAAAGCGTAACTGTTTTAATTTTTATTCCATAAATCAATAGTACACATGAAAGTAAGCAACTTTGTAGTAGATCTTATTAAAAGAAATCTGCTTCGTTTGTTCCTAGAATTGATCAGTATTGAGAATCTATTAATATGGTTTTTAAACAAAAAAAAAACATGACACTTACTTTACAGATTCTATGTTGGTTGGGGATCCTCAACACAGAACAAAAGTGGATTAGATAAGATAAATATGTCATTGTTCCTCAACTTTCTTGACAGTTAGGATCAGATGAAGTAATAATTCTTAGTTCCATCTACCGTATTATTATTATTAAATAAGAGGCAGTGATTAGTAAAATATAGCAAGTGAATGATTTTGGTAGTTAAAATTAATACTTTATGTCACTTTTTGTCATGGATTTTATTGTTTGTTGAGCTAACAGGATAGTTGGATACCTGTAAAACAACAGGACATGTTTGACATAATGCAACACACATGGCGCTTGTACTAAAACAGCATGGTACAAGAAGTCGTACATGCTCCCGGCCAAAGGTCAGATACATAGGTGTCTCACGTATCCCTAGAGTGTCAGCGCTTTACATGTCAGCAATTGGGTTTATAAAGTCACAATGTCAATGGGGTAAAATAAGCTGCTGGAACAGTAGCACATTTACATCTAACATCTCAGGAATGACTACTGACCAAAGTATGTATGGAGAAACTGCCAAATACCAATACATTTAGCATAGATGTGTGTGCTCGCTTTGAAGTGTGTTTATAGGCTCTACAACCATATAGTAGAAGTGCTATTTTTACATTTGCTTGCACAATAATGATAAACTTCATAGAGTTTTATACATATATAATATTGTCTCATTGTGGAAAAGGGATTGATGAGATTAGATGACTTTTTAAGTGCATTGATGCCAGAGACTCTTGTATTTGCTTTTATTGAAATATCAATACAGTTTGATGAAAATCTGCTTGTCACGTGGCGCATACATATTTGTGGTTTTGTGTATCCACCTCTCTCCTATACATTTCTAAGCCAAACTGTACATGCCTCTGACACGGAAACAGCAGAATGAGTGTTCTATTTAAAGAGATGAGTACCACTTATTTATAGTCCGTTCCCACGGGACGCTCCGCCGGGACACCGCCTCCAATCCTCCAACCAGTCTTAAACCATTTTTAGGACATGAGCCTGTGTGTGAATTTGCCACCTATGTGCTATAACACTGCTCTTCTAAAGCTGTGGTATTTGGGTACGTCTTGGTTTTTGTTACAGTTACCATGTTAGTATTTTGAACGCATAGTGAAGAACGTGTGTGACGCCGAGTCACTTCACCATGAATCGGGATAGTCAAGGAGTCTGAGATCTGATGCCTCCTGGGCTCCAAAGCATTTGCATTATACTAAAAATGAAACCTATGTACCAAACCAACACCCACAAATTGTACCGCTAATCAAAGGATCAGCATATAGGGGTGCAAGGACGTATAGGGAAGGTTAAGTGCAAAGAAAATGAAAATCATATCAAGAAAAGCACCAGCAAAAACTAAAGTACTAAAAAGTTACTCCCGGAAGAAGGCACTACGCCGAAACGTGCGTTGAGGTGGGTGGCACCACGTTCCTTCAGGTAATCCCTCAGGAATATATGATTTTTACCTTCACGGTCTTTGCTCTGTACCCTCTTGGGATCTTTTCTGTGCTCCCGGTGTAGATTTACCTTTGGATATACTTCTCATATAAACTACCTACACTAGCATACCTTTTAGCACAATGCACTTTTGAGCAGTCTTATGGTTACAATTATTTGGCCTGTGGTTCTCTTTACCTGTCTGTTTACCGTGGTTCCATCAATTGGTTCACCACTGTCATTTCCCTGTCTTTTTTTGTTTTTATACCATGTTTTATTGTTATCTCAATAAAGTTGTTCACTTTTGTTGTTCACAATTATTATACTAAAAATGGCAGATTCTGGACAATGCCACTATCTTATACAATTACTCACATTTTATGACAGCTATGGTATTTTTATTTTGAGAAGGTTTTCAAAACAATTCCTACATTTACCAGAATATTAAAAACAGGTTGTCAAAAATTATTTTAAATATAGAGGACCTCACGAAATATATAGAGGATGTCCCCATAGTAAAAAAAAAGATTAAAATATGGCCCTTCATATTGGGGGGTTCGTGAGGCTAATATGAACTGGGACCCTATTATAACAATTGTTGTTGGTACACAGGATCTACAGAGAGTGCATAAACAGAATTTTTTCAAGCAAGGAGCTGGTAATAGGGCCATTGAGTATAGTGTGAACCTAGATCAAAAAATACGTAGTCTTATGTAGTTATGCTATTTTTGCTGACTTTTTTTTATCATTACTTATATGTTTTGCAGACTTTTCTGGCCTTGATGATTTGGACAGTGTCTATAGCAGTGTTGAAAGACAAGTGAACGAGACACTGCGACGGCGTAGGCACACAACAGACAATGACTACAATATTGAAGTGCTGCTAGGAGTGGACGACTCTGTAGTCAGGTTCCACGGTAAAGAACATGTACAGAACTACCTCCTTACGCTCATGAACATTGTGAGTATGACATTTTTCTCATCAGTTGAAGTTGAAATCCAGCCCAACACAGACAGACAATCGGTGCTGCAGAACTGGTCAGACCATCAGTTCAGAATTTGTCTTGTAATACCCAAAATGAATATTTCGTACAGTTCGTACAACAGGACCATAAAAATTGGATGAATGTTAGCCATTGTTTTGATTGCTAGCACTCACCCCCATGTTATTCAATGAGGCTGTGCATATGTTATTCAGTGAGGTCGTGCACATGTCCAATTTTGTCTTTGGACCAGGTGATTCCAGGAAAAAAATCGCAGCATGCACAATTTGCCTCCAATTATCAGAACGCACTCGTCCATTTAGGTCTATGGGACCGCACATGGGTGACATCCATCTTTCATGGACAGACTGAATAGAGAAGGTGGAGAAACTTTTTTTTAATTTTCCTCATCAAAAAAAAAATCAGATCAAACTCTGATCAGAGTGTAATTAGCATTATCGGACCGATTGTCTCAGATGGGAGAAAAACTGTCGTGTGACCCTAGCCTAATTGGAATATGCCATAGTAATCCCTGTCACCAGGTAAAAACTCTGAAAATCAAGTCATATTAATAATCATTAAAGGTTCTGTAGACATTTGAATAGCTCACCCTCCATTTGTCTGGCGCCGGATCCCACCACTGCTGCGGTATGTGTGTTTTGGCTGCAGCGCTGTTGTCATAACTACAGAGTGCAGCACCGGTGCAGCCACTCACCGAGCTTGGTGGCTCATGCCGTCAGCAACAACGGAGCGCTAAACTCATTGACTTGCTGCAGTGGTGATGCACGCTGTAGTTGTGAAGTCATCAATGCAGCCAAAACATAGACACCTGTGCAGTGGAGAGTGAGTACTATTTGTTTTTTTTTACTATTCATATGCTTGGGGTCCACTTTTCTAACCGTGGAAAATCCCTTTAATTTTCTCCTTTATATTTTTAGTTTTCTAGAATTTGGAATTAGTTGCGTCGCAATATGTCTCCCAAACTGTATCTATATCTGTCATGCAAAAGGAAGTGCTTTATCTGTATATTTGTAGACATTCACTCTCTGCTATTTTAGGATGATTTTAGAGTAAGTCACTCAAATATTTATTGATTTACTAAATAAATGGAGGCAAATATTAATCGGAAGTAAATTATTCTGCAAAGTGGCATGCAGCAATTCTGGCTAGACATGAAGTGATCTTATACACCATGTAAATAATTAGGCTGCTGAAAAGTTTGATATTACTTTGAAATATTTTGTGTGAATTGCATACTTACAAAGGAAAATATAATATCTATAGTATAGTACATGCTTTGATATCAAATTTTCATTCCAAACTAATGTTTTGCGTTGCTTAAAAAAAGAGGTTATTTGGTGAAGAAAATCAATGATCAAATAGCCTACTAAGCCAATGTGAACTGTTAGGGCTTGTTTTCACTTGCGAGGAACACGTCCGTGTCTCGCATGTGGAAACGAAGCTCTGGCGCCGGCACTCCAGAGCGGAGCGTGCGGCCGCATAGGAACACATGGAGCCACACGCTCCGCTCCACAGTGCCGGCACCAGAGCTTCGTTTCCACATGCGAGACACGGACGTGTTCCTCGCAAGTGAAAACAAGCCCTTAGAGAAGAATCTGTCATTTTTGACACTGAGCTTAAGGCACCTAAATTTATGGTATTGCTGGATAATTAATATTGTAGGCTGTGTGCACACAGTGCCTTTTTGATGTGTTTTCGCAGCGTTTTTTTCTGCTTGGAAATAGGACAAAAACGCTATGAAATCCTCATGCAAGCTAATAAAATTACAATCCTGAAGTGTTGTGCACATGATCAGTAAATTTCCTTAAGTATTTGCAGTGATTTTTTTTCTGCAGCATGTCAGTTGTACGTTTCTGCGGCTTTTTTCACTCATTGACTTCAATTTTGTCAGTCGAATCCGCTTCAAAATAGAGGGATAAAAATGTTTGCGGATTTGCTGCAGATTTGCAGAGTTTTTGTTTTGCTATTTACCGGCTTCCTATGGTGTTTCCGACGCTGTCATCTGTGTGGCAGCGTGGGAAACACTGGTGCAGTGGTTCTTATCGCTGTGATGCAGCTGCCGGTAAGACAGTTGGTCAGAGCGTTGCGGGATCATGCTGTCAGATGTCAGCGTGACCCCGCAGCTGTGACTGTGACCCGTGGTATCGCTACCGCCAGTACTGTCAGTCAGAGTGCTGCGGGGTAACACTGTCAGATGTCAGCGTGATCCCGCAGCTGTGAGTGTGACTCGCAGCGGTGACCTGTGGTAAAAAGCTTACCGCAGGTCAGCAGACATGGGCTGATGAAACTACGACTCCCATCAGGCTACGTCTGCTGTCACTGATAACAGTGACAGCAGGTGCCGCTGATGGGAGACGTAGTCTCATCTGCTGGCGCCTGTGCTCACAGTTGAAAAAAAAATTTAAATAATTACATACACATTCACATAAAGATAAAAACCCATTATACTCACCTAACGCCAAATCCCGATGCCCTTGTCTCCTAGAAATCATAAACCAACATATACTTACCTTTCCACCATAGTCCACGTAATACCGAGTGTGCTACGGCGATCTCACGTGTAGAACAGTCACATCGGGAGATGTGACTGCTCTACCCAGCTGCTGGCGATACACTGACAGGAGGTAATCACTCCCGCAGTGTATCCCTGAGCTGCCGTGAGAGTTCACCAGAGTTCATCAGCTCCAGTGCTCTCACAGCTCGGCTACATGAGAACTTTCTCATGCAGCAGTGGTGCCGTAAGGGAGATCACCTGAGCTGATGAACTCTCAGCTCAGTGCTATACACTGCGGGAGTGATTACCTCCTTTCAGTATATCGCTGGCTGTCTTTGAGAGCAGTCACATCAGTGACTGCTCTCAAAGTGATCAGGATCGTCGTGGGACATTATGGATTACCTTCTCTGTGGACAGGTGAGGAGTATTGTGGTTTATTATTTTATCTGTGTTGCAAGAGACGTTGGCTTTGGTTGATTAGGCGGTTTGTAAGTATGGTTTAATTAAGATTCATTAAAGGAGTCTATGTCATTATTTCAAACAAAGGACTTTATTCTGAGTGTCTGTATTTTTATACAAAATCACTATTGGGTTACTATTAGATAGGTGTCTTATAGACCCCTCTCTATTACTAATCTGTGTCACCTGACAATACAAAGGTGACAGCAACCCCATAAATATGAACCCCACTTGCCACCACTACAGGTCAAGTGGGAAGAGCAAGGCTAGGTGCCAAATTTGGCGCATCTTATAGATGCGCCTTTTCTTGGGCGGCTGAGAGCTGATGTTTGTATTCTGGGAAGGGCCAATACCGATGGCCCTTTCCTAGGCTATTAATATCAGCCCACAGTTGTCTGCCTAGCCTTTGCTGGTTAGATTTTATAGGGGGAACCTATGTCAATTTTTTTCTGGTGTCCCCCTGTAAACTGGCCAGTAAAGGCTAAGAAAACAGCTGTGAGCTGATATTAATAGCCTGGGAACCTTTATGGCTATTGGCTCCTTCCGACAATATAATAATAATAATAATATTTTAACCTCATCCGTCGGCTTTCCCTCTGCTGGTTATTAAAATTACGCAGGAGCCCATGCGCTTTTTTTTCTTTAACATTAACAGTTGCTGTCTGGTTAAAGCCTACTTAAGTTCATTTTCGTTCTGTTAAGGCACCTACATAGGCTTGTGACAGTGTATGTGTTTGTGTGTTTGTGTTTACTTATCAGCTTATGATGAAGGTGTCGGGCTGACACCTTTTCATTACTAAAGGTACCTTCACACATAACGATATTGTTAACGATATCGTTGCTTTTTGTGACGTAGCAACGATATAGTTAATAAAATCGTTATGTGTGACAGCGACCAACGATCAGGCCCCTGCTGGGAGATCGTTGGTCGCTGAAGAAAGTCCAGAACTTTATTTCATCGCTGGACTCCCTGCTGACATCGCTGGATCGGCGTGTGTGACACCGATCCAGCGATGTCTTCACTGGTAACCAGGGTAAACATCGGGTAACTAAGCGCAGGGCCGCGCTTAGTAACCCGATGTTTACCCTGGTTACCATCCTAAAAGTAAAAAAAACAAACACTACATACTTACCTACCGCTGTCTGTCCCCGGCGCTCAGCTTCTCTGCACTCCTCCTGTACTGGCTGTGAGCGTCGGTCAGCCGGAAAGCAGAGCGGTGACGTCACCGCTCTGCTTTCCGGCCGCTGTGCTCACACAGACAGTACAGGAGGAGTGCAGAGCACAGCGCTGGAGGACAGACAGCGGTAGGTAAGTATGTACTGTTTGTTTTTTCTACTTTTAGGATGGTAACCAGGGTAAACATCGGGTTACTAAGCACGGCCCTGCGCTTAGTTACCCGATGTTTACCCTGGTTACCGGCATCGTTGGTCGCTGGAGAGCTGTCTGTGTGACAGCTCTCCAGCGACCAAACAGCGACGCTGCAGCGATCCGGATCGTTGTCGGTATCGCTGCAGCGTCGCTTAATGTGAAGGGGCCTTAAGCCTAGAACTAGGTGTCATGACGGCTGCTAACACCAAGTCCTAATCCCAATACCCTGATGCCACTGCATCAGCATGAAAAAGGTGGTGTTAAACCAAGAAATTACATCATAAAACTTTTTTTAAGTATCTTTATTTAGCTGAAAAAAGCATTAATTGCTGTACAAAAATGCATAAAAAACGTGGCAAAAATACACATTTTTTCCCCAGCATTTTTCCTGCCAAGAGATGCAGAAACCTTGCAGAAATTTGTGCAAGCAAACACTCAGTGTGCACACATAGCCTTACTGCCAGGTTTTTCCACTGATTACTGCTAGTTACTAGTGATGAGCGAATGTACTTGGATAAGGTATTATCCGAGCTTGCTAATGTGATAACGAATGTTTTCGGCGTGCTCGAAAAACATATTAAGAGGCCCTGCGGCTGCATGTCTTGTAGTTGACACCTGCAGCACATGCAGGGATTGCTTTACAAATAGGAAATCCCTGCATGTGTTGTGCCTGTCGAACAGCCGCAGGGACTCGGACATGTTTTTCGAGAACACTGAAGACACTCAGCACACCAGCATGCTTGGATAAAACCTTATCCGAGTATGTTCGGTCATCACTAGTAGTTACTAGTCATTACTAGAGTTTCCAAATTCAGCTTGTTTTTGGAGAAACATTGTAAAAAAATTATCTAAGCAGACAATCAATTTAAAGGGTAAACTTCATCTCTCCTGTCTGTTTTAGTAAATTCTTATGTTCCTGTTACATTTCTACATTGACCTGCTCTAGCAACGTCTGCTTCTGTCTTGCTGCTGCCATGCTCACTCTGAAGGGAAAACCCTAGTAATGGAAGAGAAGTCAATGCCAGAAAGAATGGGTGTGTGTGGTGTCCAGCAGCTCAGCAGGTGTCATCAGCTTACTTATGTGGCCAATGAGACAGCGTCACACCATACATAAACTCACAGCATAGTTCTGGACGTTACCAGTTGTTGTGCTTGGTTAACTTTATTATTATTATTATTATTTATTTATATAGCACCATTAATTCCATGGTGCTGTACATGAGAAGGGGTTACATCAAAATACAAATATCACTTACAGTAAACAAAACTAACAATAACAGACTGGTACAGAGGGAAGTAGGCCCTGCCCTTGCGGACTTACATTCTACAGAATTATGGGGAAGGAGACAGTAGGTCGAGGGTTGCAGTAGCTCCAATGGTGTTGAGCTGGCCGTGTGGTCTTTACAGGCTGTAAGCTTCCTTGAAGAGGTGGGTTTTCAGGTTTCTTTTGAAGGATCCAAAAGTAGTGGATAATAGGATGTGTTGGGGCACTGAATTCCAGAGGATGGGTGATATTTGATATATCATATATATATGTGATATATGAGTGTCTGTACTGATACATACTTAGGCAGTTAACTGGTTCATGCAGCTTTACATGAACACCCGAGCCTTACACTATGGCCGGTCCGAATAACTAAAGCATTTGTTACCATCCACCTCTCGTGTCTCCCCTTTTCCTCATAGTTTGTAAGCTTGCGAGCAGGGCCCTCATTCCTCCTGGTATCTGTTTTGAACTGTATTTCTGTTATGCTGTAATGTCTATTGTCTGTACAAGTCCCCTCTATAATTTGTAAAGCGCTGCGGAATATGTTGGCGCTATATAAATAAAAATTATTATTATTATTATTTGGGAGAAGTCTTCGAGGCGATTGAGTGAGGAGCGAATAAGCGTGGAGGAGAGGAGGAGGTCTTGGAAGGACCGGAGATTACGTAAGGGAAGATATTGAGAGATTAGTGTGGAAATATATGGAGGAGAAAAATTATGGATGGCTTCTATTCTTTAGTGTTATTCTCCTGTTGTACTCATCATGTTCTTGTCCCAACTGATAATTCTCACTACGCCTGTCTCAGTGACCCCTCTGATCTAACTTTAGCTTGTCTGAGGTTGATTTTTTACTGACCTCCCTAGATTTGACCCCATCTATTCATCTGACTCTAGAATTATCTTCCTATTCTGTCCCTGATCCCCTCCCTTCTGTAATTGTTCCAGCTGTCCTTGCCTCAGACTTGCTCCTCTGACCAGCAGCTACTTCATGAATGCAACTAAGCAGCTTCTTCTGCTTTTCAGGCTAAGTAACGCCCCAGTTATTTCTTAAAATTTTGTAAAAGACATATACAGAGATATAAGCGGTCAGTAAGTGTTTGTCTATTTAGATGACATCTTGGTTTATTTACGTGATTATGAAGAAAAATTCCTGGGGTTTATCTTGTCTGCCAAAGGTTTCTGAATGGACTCCTCAAATGTTCAAGCTATTAAGGATTCGGTGAAACTCAAATCTCTGAAGGCTTTGCATAGTTTTTTTAGGATTTGCTGACTACTATTGTAAATTTTGTTCCAATATTGCCAAACCATTGACTAATGTGACTAAGAAGGGGACTGAAGTGGTCAGCTGGAAACCAGACAAAGATTGAGCCATCAAGGATTTAAAGCAATCCTTCTCATCTGACAATTTGTTGGTTCATCCTCACTTAGAGCATCCCTTTGTAGTGATGGTAGATACTGATGAGGTTGGAGTTGGAGCACTATTATCACAAGGAACAAGGTCTTTTACTCAGCTCCGACCATTCGCCTACTTTTTAGGAAAAAAATTCTTCCTTCAGACGCTATGATACCGGTGATCATGAATTGTTGGCAATCAAATGGGCCTTTACTGAGAGGTGTCAGTTCCTAGAACATGCTAAAAATAAAAGCACTGTCACCTAACCACAAGAATCTTATTTTTTCAAATCAGCCAGCGGACCACACCCTAAGTAAGCCAGATGGGATTTGTTCTTTTCTAGATTTGATTTTGCATCGAGATTCAAGCTTGGTATTAAAAATGTAAAAACAGACGCTCTTTTCCAATTTTCTGTCCATTTCAAACTCTGGTCTCGGAAAATGTTCCTATTCTTGCTGTGACTAAAGAGATCCTGACAGACTACTCTGACAATGTGTTACTGGACCCACCTCCCTATGGACTTTATTCCTGATCTGTCCTTCTCAGCCCAGGTAGTCCTGGACAGTAAACACTGTCATTTTGTTCCTTTCACCAGATTCACTAATTCCTAAAACCCATGTAAGCTATTCATCAAACATATTATACTTGTGTATGGGGGTGTATGGTATTCCTGAAAACATGGATTCTAATCGAGATGCTCAATTTATTTCACAATTCTGGAAGACATTCCGTAATATGTTCAATATAGAGGGTTTTTTTATACTGCTTACCACCCAAAGACCAGCAATCAAACAGATGTTTGAGCAATATTTTCGTTGTTATGTATCTGGTTATTAATTTGCAATTAAAGGGGTTGTCCACCTTTGGGGAAAATTATATATATATATTTTTTTACATCAATGCATGTATTTGAGGCTAAAAAATAAACTTTGAAATAGGGTTTTATTAAAAATGTTACACTGTTTGGCTTTTACAGGCTTTTTGTGTTGCTGCACATTCAACTTTGATGTGGTCTGTGGCCAAAAATCATATGGAATTAGTTCAGAAAAGACAAATAAAAGAGTTACAAATTCTGCTGTCATTAAATCTGAATGAGCTAACTGATGGAGTCTAAATTTTCTCATTCTGCAGTCATCAATAGGCAGATTCTATAGAAGCTACTAATGGTGCAAAATTTTGAATTAAATCCAGTTGTTAAAATGAGCACTAAGTGCATGCATTTAAGATAAAAAATAAAAAAAAATAGTGGACAACCCTTCTCATACCCGATATAAGGAATCCATCAATAACTTCTCCCTTTTTCTATAATCTCGGGTACTTTCCTCATTTGTGTTCTTTTTCAACCTCTGACTTGGAGACTCCAGAGGTTAATAAATCTATGGATAGGTTAAAGCTCATCTGGTCTGAAGTCAGAAAGAATGTGAAGAAAGTACAGATTAAACTTACCTCACCTGCTAGTAAGAGACATTCTAGTGGTCCACTGAAATCATAAAACTCAAATTTACTTCTGCCAAGTTGGGGCCCAATTTTATGGGTCCACATGAAATAATTGAGGTTGTTAGTTCTGTAGCCTCTCTGTCTGAAGCTACTTACATCCTTTCAGTCTCCCAGTGTATTTAATAAATCTCTCTTCAAAAGTATATCTGCTGCCTGTTCACAGTGTCAGAGATCCTCTTCCTCATGTAAGGCTAGGTTCACATTGCGCTAGGGGAGTCCGTCTAATGGACACGTTTTTAAGTAGTGAAAACGCAATGAAACGGACATTGTAACGCACCCATAGACTTGCATTGTCTGACGCATCGTGACGCATGCCTAAATTGGCATGCGTTTGTCACATTATGTTTTTTTATGACGGACCTTGGAACGCAGCTTGCAGCGTTTTCGGGTCCGGTCAAGCTAACGCAAGACGAACAGAAAGCGTCTATTCTGCCATTGAAGGCTATTGCAAACGCAGCCAGATGCAAATCATGCAAAATTTCCAAATAAAACCATACGTTAGAATTGTGTTAATGAGGGTGGTCCATGTGGTCATGTGACAGGAAATATGATTTCAGCCATTTTTAGGAGGAGGGACACTACAACACATTGTCAACACGCCTGCAGCACAATGTGAGTGTCAAGTGATCAGAGGCAATGTAAGTACAATTCTATGTATTATTATATTATATATCTCTGTATACATCTTGCTAGCAGAAGTTCACTCAGTGCTTTCAAAAAGGTTTTTGTCCACAGGAGAAATCCTGGATTTTTGGCTAGTAATGACAACCTGGTCTGGAAATGTCATTAATACTTTCCTGATAAGTCAGGAAAAAAGAATACAGAGGTCCCTCTTAAAACCGAAGGGGGACGTGGTACTGTTATATTCTTACCTGCATTTGCTTCAGCAACATCTGCTTCTAACAACACGGTCCTTTATTAATCACTCTGCAGGTGGCGCTTGTGATGAAGGAGACATCATTGCAAATATCACTGAATGGTACAGGTTCTGTCCAGCCAGGAATCCTGTTTTGACCCATCTTGTAACTCTGATTATTTCTGTCTCTGTGATCCCTTCTGATTTGACCTTGTCTGACTTTGTGTTCAGTTGGCCTTGTGGTTTTGGACCCTGACTATTCCTCTGACTGCTGTATCGCCTTCTCATTCTGTCCCCGGTTATTCCCCTTCTGTTACTGACCCTGCTAATTTGAATATCCTCAAACTTGCTCCTCCGGCCAGCAGCTACTTCATGGACTCATCTCAGGGGGGCTCTGTTGTAAGTTCAGATCACTGTATAGGGAATAAATGGAGAAGACACTGGTTCCTAAGGGAACTTGTAGACTGAGTGGCTAACTCTAAGTCCGTGTGAGGTAGCATTTTTGAGCTGACGGCCGTTGTCAAATTTTACAATAAAATTCCTATGCTGGAAAACATGTTCATAATTTTGCAACAGTCCGTTGTCACGTTCCTCTGTTATTTCTTTGGAAGACATAAGAATAAATTTAAAAATGTATATTGCTAGGTAAGAGTGAATATTCACACATTGCATTTGTTAAATTTCTTGATATGCTGCTTTTGTTGTCTCTCTTCTAGAGACTCAAAGTTTTGCATATTCTAAGGGTCTAAAATTGGAATCTTTTCTTCTGTTCCAGTCAGGGCTTCCATATTTCCCACTTTCTTTTAGGACACCCCTGCTTTATGCCAACTAAATGTTTATTTTGGATTTATTTCCTAAGCATCCAGACTAGAAGAATTAACGGAGAGTGTAGAAAGGATGTTTGAAAGTGTTTCCTTGTATTTGCAATGGAAAAGACATATTGGAAGCACTTTAAGGACTGAAATAGCAGCCTGTCAGAAGGGATGTCTCAGTTTTAGGATCAATAGAAAGACTTGACATAGTTCTGTCCTTCATATAAAAGTGGCCGGTTTTAAATGTGTTTAGTCAGATCAAGATTTGCATAGTTTTGCTTCATTGACTAACATTAACATGACTTTCTCTCATGCAGGTTAATGAAATTTACCATGATGACTCAATAGGTGCCCATATAAATGTGGTTCTGGTGCGCATGATTATGTTGGGATATGCAAAGGTAAGAATTCTTTATCTAAGAAATCTAAGAAAGGCTCATATTATTAGAAAACATAATACTACTATCAGTATGTTTCATAGAATATATGTTTCACCTTTTTTTGGAGATCTTTGGGCTTTGTGGAGTGTTATGGATCTGTTAGAATATGCCATGCTCATCTAATAATTGGGAGCCTCGCCTCCAGTGGCCAACAAGCAGCAATCAGCTCTTCCCATCATTCCTACAAACTTCAAGGAGAAAGCCTCATAAAAAAATGCCCAATTCTCCATTATTCCCCATACAACTATCCTATAGATATGTCACGTATGCCTGAGATGGGAATAAACCTCTTTTTCCTTGGAAATGCTCTTCAGTCTACGAGCAGCAGACTAAGGAGGACGAGAAACTGAATAGATTTATATATAGGGTTGTGGAGAAAAATTAAGCATAACTTGTATTTAATTAATTAAAATCCCTGCACATTCTTGGCTTTGGAGTCAAGTGGGTGATCCTAATCAGTTATTGCCAGAAATCTCTAAAAAAAAACTTGGCTGCAAGGATGGCTACCAAGCGCTAATTAGGACCACCTTCTGAACTTCTAAGCCCAGAATTACCAGAGATTTACATGAATGAATTACGAGTTATAATGAATCTTTTCCCATAATACTATGTAACAGACTGCTCAGCTATTCTGCTCCATAACAATCTGCTGTAAGCTCAGATGGCATGTTTAATGTGACGTGTTACTTTTCAGTTTAATATTACGGCTGAATAACACATTTTCTTTGGCATACTGGCATTTTTTTCCTGAAAAATAACACCAAAAACAAAAATTTACAGTACATTTGAGATCAATTAATCTTTAAGCCTCATTAATATTAATAAAAACCTTACAAAACTCCAGTAGTTACAGTTCATAATAAACATAAGTGGTGCCAAAGATCATTCATTTCAGAGAAATTGTAGGTTAAGTAATGTGACACCTAAGTGACCAATTTCAGTAGATTATCAATAAGACGGAGCAGAGGACCACATGGCTACGGGGTAAGACACTTTGTACATAGTATAAAACCATGGCGACACATAGTCTGCAGAGGAGCTGTAAACACTGTATATTAGAATATATAGTTTTTTTTTAAACTTTACTTGTATTAAAGAAATTGGTGGCAAAAGTTTACATGCCCTATTTAATGTGTTTTATTGAGTATTTATGCTACTACAGACACTTAATACCAATCTTTTGTATGATACTACTGTACAGACTTTTCATACCTGACTGGAGATGAGATTTTAAAGCCATACATTAAAATAGCAGCAATTATTCTTACAGTTATTTTTTTAAATTTTTTAATGAATTGGGATACTATAATATAGTTTATCATATAAGATAACTGTAGAAAAAAAGACTTCCGCGTATCCAAAAATCATATGTTGATCTAATGCCACCAGGCAAAATTCTTATCAGACTGTATGAAGCCCACTGCCACTTCACGGCGAACATCTCAGAGGACATCTAGCCTGAAAGGTGTGGCGTTGTGCGCTGGCCACTTCCAAACTTCTGCAAGACCAAGCCCCCATGGCTGTTGGCCACACCACTCACAGGCACAGAACCACATAATTAATGGCTGCCATACAGCACCAACATTAAGTATTTCTGCAGCTATGGTATACTTTATTGTAGTGCTAACATGCTTTGAATCAAAACTAAAAAGAAATCGCATGATCTTTCATGTTTTTTTCACAGTCCATCAGTTTGATTGAAAGAGGTAATCCATCTAGAAGCCTTGACAATGTGTGTCGCTGGGCATTCCAGCAACAGAAGTCTGACCCCAACCACTCTGAACATCATGATCATGCTATTTTTCTCACTAGACAAGATTTTGGCCCTGCTGGAATGCAAGGTAAAAAAAAAAAAATAAACTTGTTATTTAAAAAAATACCGTATTTTTCAGACTATAAGATGCACTGGACCATAAGACGCAGCTTGGTATTAGAGGAAAAAATTAGGAGAAAAAAAATTGAAGCAAAAAAATGGTCAATTCTGTACTGTAATATCCACTATCCTGGTATGCATGACTCTCTCATCCCTATCCTGGTGTGCATGGCCCCATCCTTATCCTGGTATGATTGGTCCCATCCTTATCCTGGTATGATTGGCACCATCTTCGTCCTGATATGAATGACCCCATCCCAGTCCTGGTATAATTGGCCCCATCTCGGTCCTGGCTTGATTGGTCCCATCCCTATTCTGGTATAATTGTCCCCATCCTGATCCTGGTATGATTGGCCCCATCCTTTTTCTTTTATAATTGGCCCCATCCCGGTCCTGATATGATTGTCCCCGTCCGTTTTCTTTTATAATTGGCCCCATCCACTTTCTTTTACAATTGGCGCTATCCCACTCCTGGTATGTATGCATGGCCCCATCAGGAAAGATATAAAAACACAAAATATTACACTCATATACACGGCGCTCCCTCGCAGTGCCCTGCTCCGATGCCAGCAGCTGCTTAATGCTTGTAAGCAGCACATGGCAGGGATGTCATGCACTGCTCACAAGCAGATCGAGCACAGCTGCCAGAATACTCACCGGGACCGTTCATCAGAGATCGCGGTGAGTATCCATTCCTCTTCAGTAGCGACAGTCTGCCGATACTTAAGAGAAATGAATATTCTGAATATTCATTTCTCTTAAGTATCAGCACATGTGACCGCTGGCAGCAGCAGGAAGGCTCCAGCTGACGCTGCGCGCTACTGAAGAGGAATGGATACTCACCGCTCTCTGCGATGAACGGTCCCAGTGAGTATTCTGGCAGCTGAGCTCTGCTTGTGAGCAGCTCATGACTTCCAGGCCATGCGCTGCTTACAAGCATTAAGCAGCTGCCGGCACCGTAGCAGGACGCTGCGAGGGAGCGCCGTGTAGATGAGTGTAATGTTTGTTTTTTTTAAATCTTTCCTCATGGATACCAGGAACAGGATGGGGCCAATTATAAAAGAAAAAGGATGGAACCAACATTCCAGGAACAGGATGGCGTCATTTATACCAGTGATGCCAGAAAAATGAACATGCATTGCCCTCCACGCCCATGGGCATGGAATGCAATACAAATTCATTTCTCTTTAGCAGTGGACACAGGAGGTAGCCGGAGCTGCCGGCTCCAGCCTCCTGTGACACGATGCTCCATCAAAACTGCTATCCTACCATAGCCAGAGCCCATACATCCGGACAATAAGACGCATCCCCCATTTAACTCCACATTTTGGGAGGAAAAATACGGTAAATAAAATTTGCAAAAATTATCCACTGAATGAAATCCTTTGAGTGTATATTAGTATGATTAAAAAACATAACTTTGGTTCCTCTACAATAATTTGAGTAAAAGATATGTATATTTAAGTTGAGCTGTTTAGCAAGGAGTTTGGCTAGAAGGACTTGCGATGATCAGCTGAGAAGGTACAGCCAGCCATATTGTAAGCTTACAGTTGAAATGTAGTGTTCTTACTAACCATTTATCTATCTGGCCAACGATCTAATGCATAGACTGGCGGGAATCACAAGGAAGCCAGCAGGAAACATCACTTTAACTCCTCAAAATCCTACAGTGTTGCATTATTTTTGAGGATTCGATCCAGTGACCTGTTGCTTTGTGGTCGGTTCTTCTTCCTGTTGAGCTATTGCCCTTTTACATGTACACATTCTGATTCTTCCTTTGTCCTTATTCTCCCTTCGTGGTTTGCTCCTTTCGAGATGTTTTCCATTTTCCCATTTTTTTTTTTGCCCTATCACGATATCGGTGGGATTTTATCTAGTATCACTTCTCTGCACTTCCTTGCTGGCTATATTTCCTGGTGGATATATATTTAGCAGTTACATCTATTTAAATTGGAGGTTTACCTTGATGGGTAAACTCCAGTAAGTTAATTTGCTTTCCCTCCCAGCACCTTTTCCTTTTACACTGCTAGGTTCTTGAGAGGTCTTACTTGTTCCTATTATTTTTGATACTCCTTAACCTTCACTCCTCCACCTTATTTGAATGTGTCTTAATTTCTTTGGTTTTATCTCTCCTCACACTTTACTTTTCCCTTGTTGGTAGTGTGTTCCGACCTCTCCTCTGGTTCCTCAGGCGGTACAATAAACTCATCGACGGACTTTTAGAGAGCCAGGTTCGAGGTGGTGTTTTTTAGTGTGGCTAGGGCCTTTTTAACCTATACAGGGACCAGTTGGGTGTAAGAGCGACTTTTCCTAGTGTGAGTGTGAACACGTTCATAACACCAGTTTAATTTAAAAATGAGAAGACAACCCCTTTAGCTATTTAATGTTTGAGAAAAAAAACCACCCTAATACAAAGTGTTTTTGTCAAAACCAAAATTACCAAAGCAAAAAATCACTTGTGATTGAAGTTGTTTGAGTTTAATATAAACGCCTCTTTAACATTGTACTCAAGTAGGTTTCTTGCCAAGGGCCAGCTGAGAAACAAAGAAAAATTATTGGCAAATTTAACATTTGAAATTTAGGTTGAACACTAACCACACAAAACGTAACTTACTGCCTTCCCTCTAAACATGACACATAGGTGTTTGTACAGGGTTGTATCATGCTATCAAGACATTGACATATAGCTTCTTCTCCAGTTTATCAGTCTAGAAAGATCCTAAGCAGTAAGTGCAAGTGCTTGTTTCATGATTAGGAAATTGATAGCCATTAGAACCATCATGATCTTTAGTTAGCATTGTGAAAAGTTATATTTATGGGGTTTATCAATATCCCGAGATCATGAGAATCATAAATGATGCGGCTACCAATGGGTCACTACCCAAATTGTGTATACATTTTACCGATTTTCATGTACGTAAGGAAGTAGTTGCCCTGGTTTGTCACATTTATTATTTTACTATATTGGAATCTATAACGAGTTTGCTTCTGAACACAGGATATGCTCCAGTCACCGGTATGTGTCATCCCGTAAGAAGCTGCACACTGAACCATGAGGATGGATTTTCATCAGCATTTGTAGTTGCTCATGAAACTGGACATGTGTAAGTTTAAATGCACTGTACATGGTAATCAATAATGACTACACTATACTATGTATTACATTCTTTATGTGATATATGAGATTATATGAATAAAAAGGCAACATGACACAAAATCTCATTTTTATGTATAAATACATGTTTGGTCAATACATAGGACTGGCACGCACGTTTTTCCTTCTAAAGACCTTAGAAAGGACCAAGGGACTTTCATTACATGTGGAGGAAAGGCGATTCCAGCATCTAAGTAGGAAAGGGTTCTTTACAGTTAGAGCAGTGAGACTGTGGAATGCCGACCACAAGAGCAAGTAATGGCAGTTACTATAACAACATTAAAAAAAGGCTGGATGCTTTTCTCACAATAAATTGCAGAGAATGAATAACTGGTCGAGAAAGGTTAAACTTGATGGACCTGTGTCTTTTTTCTATCTACATAAATGTGTAACATCAATCATACAATATACATTCATACATAGTGTAGAATCGTCCAACATGTAGCAAACATAATTCTCAAATATTCACTTCCAGTTCAACATTTTATGCGAAATATGTGTGACAGTTCCGTGTCTTATGTAAATGTGGCTTACTCAAGGTAGTTCACAAGGATGTTAATTGTGTACATATGCTGTGTACATATATTACACATAAATCGTGATCATGTAATGAGTTCATGGCTTATCTGTTCATTTTCTGTACCATTTATTTATTAATGTAGACTAGGAATGGAACATGATGGCCAAGGAAATAGGTGTGGAGATGAAACAAGCATGGGCAGTGTCATGGCCCCCTTGGTGCAAGCAGCATTCCACCGTTACCATTGGTCTCGGTGCAGCGGTCAAGAGCTAAAGAGGCACATACAGTAAGAACTTGTATTACCTATCTTATTCCAAAAAGACTTTCACTGATGTGAAATAAAAGACTTTAACAGTATTCAAATGTTATTTTTTTTTTACCTACCCATGATCAGTTGCTACAGTGTCTCCTTAACTACTAACATGAAGCCGCCGATTGCACCGAGGTCAGCTGATCGATAGGGATGTGGAATTAATAAGCATTTTGTGTATTTTTTGTGTCAGTTCTTTACAAATAAGTATGATACAGCCATATGTTAATATAAAGGGTTGACTAATACTAGTTTAAGCTAATGTAAAAGTTATATAGTTAAAGAATAACTGCACTTTCAAAAACTTGACACTTGATAGTGACATATCCAAAGTTTTGATCAATGAGGGTCCGAGGGCTGAGTCACTCATTGCAACAAAGGAACAGAAGAGCTCAGCTAAATGCTGTCATCCTCTGATAGACAAGGAAAGGCTCATAAAAAATTTTTTTGTAGAGCCTGTCTTCAGTTTATCGCGCCTTTCTAAGGTAACGTTCACATTTGCGTTGTTGGGCGCAGCGTCGTCGACGCAACCAATAACGCAAAACACAACGCTGCGTTTTTTGACGCATGCGTTGCCATAAACTAGTAATGTTCTTGAATTTTGGCGCAGGGAAAACGCTACAAATAGCGTCTTCCGCGCCCTGTCTAGTGCATCAAACGCATGCATCGTAAAACGCAATACAACGCATACCGGCGCATGTCCATGCGCCCCCCATGTTAAAGATAGGGGCGCATGACACATGCGTCGGTATGCGTCGACGACGCTGCGCCCAACAATGCAAATGTGAACGTAGCCTAAGGAGGCTAGAGCTCAGCTAAACATTTCTGTCCCTTGTTTTTATGCCAGATATCAAAACTTCTTTACTGAAAACAGATGAAAACTAACATGTCACTGAGATATCAAACACTTTTTGAAAATGCGCTTGGTTTCAATAGTTGTTTCACTGATTTTATATTGATCTTTACAAAGGTCATCAATATCAGGTTGATGGGAGCACGAGATGCGGTACCCCCACCAATCATTTCTTTCCAGCAGATCTGCCCTTGTTTGCATGTATATGAATCTTAACTTCTACACTACACAGTTGGAAGCAGCTGTGCTGTTCTGTTCCGTTACTGCGAACATTGTCGGCATTGAATGCAGCTTATCGAATGAGAGGTGTCGAGCGTCGAACCACTACCTATCTAATATTGATGATCTACCCTAAGGATAGGTTATGGATATAAAAGTAGTGGAAAATCTCTTTAAGACCTCATACTACATACTTTAAAAAGAGAGTCATACTCAGTCTTACACTTTTTTCATTATCTTTATTGTATTTTACAGTTTATATGATTGTCTTCTGGATGACCCCTTTGAACATGATTGGCCTAAACTTCCAGACCTTCCAGGAATTAACTATTCAATGGATGAACAGTGTCGGTTTGATTTTGGTGTGGGCTACAAAATGTGCACAGCTGTACGTTGTCTCTCACATTTCCTGTTCAGAAGTTTAAATGACTGCGCTTAGTAAGATATAATTATATGTGATATCTTTACTATGAAATAATTTGCATTGTTTTTTTCAGTTTCGGACTTTTGACCCTTGCAAACAATTATGGTGCAGCCATCCTGATAACCCTTACTTTTGCAAAACCAAGAAAGGTCCTCCTCTTGATGGCACAGAATGTGCGCCTGGAAAAGTAAGTTATTTGGCTGTGTACATTCATTTAATGAATGATAGATTTATCTAATAAATAATTTGCTTTAGTTGCCGTTTACAATGTATTGAAAGCTTTTTAAGAAAAAAATTGTCATAAGATCCATTGGTGCAATTATCAATGTAGATCAAGCCACCTGATTTCACAATACAAACTACATACATAACTAAATCGATTGGACATGATGAGGCTGGTGTGCTTAGCTGGTAATTCCAGAATCTTTTTTAAAGTTTTTTTTCCAGCTGATTTTAAAATAAGCATTTTTGAGTCCAGATAAGGCTAAAGTAGGACTAATAAAATGCTAATTTAACCCCTTTCTGCCATTGGATGTACTATCCCGTCCATGTGACCGGGGACTTAATTCCCATGGATGGGATAGTACGTCACAGGCGATCAGCCGCCTCCTCACGGGGGGAGCGCGGCCGGGTGTCAGCTGATTATCACAGCTAACATCCAGCACTATCACGGACCGCTCCTGGCACATTAGCCCCCGGAACTCTGTGATCAAACATGATCGCAGCGTTCCGGTGGTATAAGGAAGCATCGCGCAGGGAGGGGGCTCCCTGCGTGCTTCCCTGAGACCCTCAGAACAACGCGATGTGATCGCGTTGTTCCGAATGTCTCCTCCCTGCAGGCCCCGGATCCAAGATGGCCACGGGGGTCCTTCCGGGTCCTGCAGGGAGGTGGCTTGCGAGCGCCTGCTGAGAGCAGGCGCCGGCAAGCCTTCAGCATTGCATGTTATATCGCTGATCTGACACAGTGCTGTGCAAAGTGTCAGATCAGTGATCTGACACTACATAGTGATGTCGCACTCTGGGACAAAGTAACAAAGTAAAAAAAAATTACACTGTGTAAAAATATTTTTTTTAAATTCCTAAATAAAGCAAAAAGAAAAAAAAATATTGTTCCAATAAATACATTTCTTTATGAAAATAAAAAAACAATAAAAGTGCACATATTTAGATTGCCTTGTGCAGGCATGTACTACGGAGGACAGAGAATGAACTTCAATCCAATATTGCAGCCAGCATGCAGCCGGCGGGTAAGGAAAGGGTGAATCAAACACCCGAAATCCCCGCACCTATGGCTGAAGATTGTTCCCTCCAAATTCAGGTGACAGAGTGGTTTTTAACACCTTGAGGGGTGTAGTTTTTAGAATGGTGTCACTTTTTGGTATTTTCTATCATATAGACCCCTCAAAGTGACTTCAAATGTGATGTGATTCCAAAAATGAGAAATCGCTGGTCAACTTTTAACCCTTATAACTCCCTAACAAAAAAAAAATTTGGTTCCAAAATTGTGCTGATGTAAAGTAGACATGTGGGAAATGTTACTTATTAAGTATTTTGTGTAACATATCTCTGTGATTTAAGGGCATGAAAATTCAAAGTTGGAAAATTGCAAAATTTTCGCCAAATTTCTGTTTTTTTTTCACAAATAAATGCAAGTAATATCAAAGAAATGTTACCACTATCATGAAGTACAATATGTCACGAGAAAACAGTGTCAGAATCACCGGGATCCGTTGAAATGTTCCCGTTCCAGAGTTATAACCTCGTAAAGGGACAGTGGCCAGAATTGTAAAAATTGGACCGGTCATTAACATGCAAACCACCCTTGGGGGTTAAGGGGTTAAATATATGGCATGATAACTTTTCAACATTGATCATACAGCCATTCTGACATGGATTTACAAAGAATATCATCAGGTCTAAAGTATCAGTTAAACAATGTATTTTCCGTAATTTGCATAGTGAAATATTTCATAAATAATATTAAAATGTATACAGTATATTTAAATTATACATTAAGTAAGGTTGGAATGTCATATTGTGGATGTCTCATGTGTTCTCAACAACCAGTAGCTCTCATGGATTTTTTTGAATATCATTCTTCATATGGTTCAATAGTTTGCAATAATGACTTAGCAACGTATTGCCTTGTATATTCTACTTTTAGCAATATATTACAGTACGTAAAGTAAATCTTGCTTCTTTAATTCTTTAAATAAATGATAAACTTTCCAGATGTCTTATACACCTGATAATACATTTGATAGATTTTCTCCAAGTCACTAAATCGTAAATGCAACCATCTCGCCTAAACCCCAAATGATCTTACTTTTATTATAGCTTCCCTTTTTTACCATGGTGCTTTTACACTCCAATAAGAATCTCTAAATGTATTAATATTTGGCTGAGCTATTGGCAGTGTCATTCACTTAAGCAATCACTTTGCGGACCTCATCCTAAAATAACAAACCTTCAACAGATGACATAATGCTAGTGGCATCGGTAGCACATCTAACCTGCCAAATGTAGCCTCCTGTTGCTTTATTTGGGCTTTTGCCTGCCAATATAGGATGGTATTTTTATTGGTATTAATTATATGGGTATTCATATTTTTACAAGGATTAATTATATGACATCTTACATTTTTAGTACTTTTTTACATGGATTCCCGTATTGGCTCGCAGGAAGCTGGGAACTGTTTGGATTATTATTTTTGCAGATTTTTCAGTTTTTGCAATTCATATTTGCATTGTACAGTAGATCCATGCCTCATAATAATTCTATGCACCTAGTGATATACTTAGTGCTACAGTATGATTCCTGGCATTGTAAATGACTCTCAGTGGTATACTACAACCTAGTAAAAAAGTGGGAGCCTGACCAGTAGACCACACGTATTAGTACAGAAATACGTTATTATTTTAATTTTTTATTAGATTGTTGTATGATCTATAATTTCTTAAAACATATAAATGTCTTGCATTTGTTTTAATGATACAAAGTATGTACAGAGTCAGCCAAATCCTAATCCCTTCAGCCATTTTCCATGACAGAGACAGCCACACTGTTCCCCTTTTTCTACATGTAGATACCAAACATTTGTGTTTCCCAAGTACAGGTTTTAGTCACATTATTCCCCTGTGCAGGTGCTGGCCACAGTTTTCCCCTAGACAGGTGCTAGCAGTTCTGTTTCTGTGATATTATTCTCATCCTCATTATTTCACTGTGTAAATGCTGACCATAGTGATCCCCAGTAGAGTTTATCTCAATAATCTCCTGTGCAGTTGCTGGCTGCAGTGTTACGCTAGTGTCAGAGTCAGCCACAATATACCCATGTGCAGATGCTGACCACAGTGTTCCTCCAGTATCAGTGTCAGCCACTCTATACGCATGTGCAGGTGCTGGTCACAGTGTTCCTTCAGTATAAGAGTCAGTCACAATATACCCATGTGCAGATGCTGGCCACAGTGTTCCTCCAGTATCAGTGTCAGCCACTCTATACCCATGTGCAGGTGCTGGTCACAGTGTTCGTCCAGTGTTAGAGTCATCCATAATATACCCATGTGCAGGTGCTTGCCACAGTGTTCCTCCAGTATCAGTGTCAGCCACTCTATACGCATGTGCAGGTGCTGGTCATAGTGTTCCTCTAATATAAGAGTCAACCACAATATACCTATGTGCAGGTGCTGGCCACAGTGTTCCTCCAGCATCAGAGTCAGCCACAATATACCCATGTGCAGGTGCTGGCCACAGTGTTCCTCTAGTATAAGAGTCAGCCACAATATACCCATGTGCAGGTGCTGGTCACAGTGTTCCTCCAGTATCAGAGTCAGCCACAATATACCCATGTGCAGATGCTGACCGCAGTATTCCTCCGGTATCAGAGTCAGCCACAATATACCCATGTGCAGGTGCTGGCCACAGTGTTCCTCCAGTATCAGTCAGCCACAATATACTCATGTATATCTCGTGGTATATCTCGATTTTTCCAAAGCGTTTGATACCGTGCCGCACAAGAGGTTGGTACACAAAATGAGAATGCTTGGTCTGGGGGAAAATGTGTGTAAATGGGTTAGTAACTGGCTTAGTGATAGAAAGCAGAGGGTGGTTATAAATGGTATAGTCTCTAACTGGGTCGCTGTGACCAGTGGGGTACCGCAGGGGTCGGTATTGGGACCTGTTCTCTTCAACATATTCATTAATGATCTGGTAGAAGGTTTACACAGTAAAATATCGATATTTGCAGATGATACAAAACTATATAAAGCAGTTAATACAAGAGAAGATAGTATTCTGCTACAGATGGATCTGGATAAGTTGGAAACTTGGGCTGAAAGGTGGCAGATGAGGTTTAACAATGATAAATGTAAGGTTATACACATGGGAAGAAGGAATCAATATCACCATTACACACTGAACGGGAAACCACTGGGTAAATCTGACAGGGAGAAGGACTTGGGGATCCTAGTTAATGATAAACTTACCTGGAGCAGCCAGTGCCAGGCAGCAGCTGCCAAGGCAAACAGGATCATGGGGTGCATTAAAAGAGGTCTGGATACACATGATGAGAGCATTATACTGCCTCTGTACAAATCCCTAGTTAGACCGCACATGGAGTACTGTGTCCAGTTTTGGGCACCGGTGCTCAGGAAGTATATAATGGAACTAGAGAGAGTACAAAGGAGAGCAACAAAATTAATAAAGTGGATGGGAGAACTACAATACCCAGATAGATTAGCAAAATTAGGATTATTTAGTCTAGAAAAAAGACGACTGAGGGGCGATCTAATAACCATGTATAAGTATATAAGGGGACAATACAAATATCTCGCTGAGGATCTGTTTATACCAAGGAAGGTGACGGGCACAAGGGGGCATTCTTTGCGTCTGGAGGAGAGAAGGTTCTTCCACCAACATAGAAGAGGATTCTTTACTGTTAGGGCAGTGAGAATCTGAAATTGCTTGCCTGAGGAGGTGGTGATGGCGAACTCAGTCGAGGGGTTCAAGAGAGGCCTGGATGTCTTCCTGGAGCAGAACAATATTGTATCATACAATTATTAGGTTTTGTAGAAGGACGTAGATCTGGGGATTTATTATGATGGAATATAGGCTGAACTGGATGGACAAATGTCTTTTTTCGGCCTTACTAACTATGTTACTATGTTACTATGTGCAGGTGCTGGCCACAGTGTTCCTCCAGTATGAGAGTCAGCCACAATATACCCAAATGCAGGTGCTGGCCACAGTGTTCCTCCGGTATCAGAGTCAGCCACAATATCTGCATGTGCAGGTGTTGGTCACAGTGTTCCTCCAGTATCAGTGTCAGCCACTCCATACGCATGTGCAGGTGCTGGCCACAGTGTTGCTCTAGTATAAGAGTCAGCCACAATATACCCATGTGCAGGTGCTGGTCACAGTGTTCCTCCAGTATCAGTCAGCAACAATATACTCATGTGCAGGTGCTGGCCACAGTGTTCCTCCAGTATGAGAGTCAGCCACAATATACCCAAATGCAGGTGCTGGCCACAGTGTTCCTCCGGTATCAGAGTCAGCCACAATATATGCATGTGCAGGTGCTGGCCACAGTGTTGCTCTAGTATAAGAGTCAGCCACAATATACCCATATGCAGGTGCTGGCCACAGTGTTCCTCTAGTATAAGAGTCAGCCACAATATACCCATGTGCAGGTGCTGGTCACAGTGTTCCTCCAGTATCAGTCAGCCACAATATACTCATGTGCAGGTGCTGGCCACAGTGTTCCTCCAGTATGAGAGTCAGCCACAATATACCCAAATGCAGGTGCTGGCCAGAGTGTTCCTCCGGTATCAGAGTCAGCCACAATATATGCATGTGCAGCTGCTGGTCACAGTGTTCCTCCAGTATCAGAGTCAGCCACAATATACCCATGTGCAGATGCTGACCGCAGTATTCCTCCGGTATCAGAGTCAGCCACAATATACCCATGTGCAGGTGCTGGCCACAGTGTTCCTCCAGTATCAGTCAGCCACAATATACCCATGTGCAGGTGCTGGTCACAGTGTTCCTCCAGTATCAGACTCAGCCACAAAATACCCATGTGCAGATGCTGACCACAGTGTTCCTCCAGTATCAGTGTCCGCCACTCTATACGCATGTGCAGGTGCTGACCACAGTGTCCCTCCAGTATTAGTGTCAGCCACAATATACCCATGGGCAGGTGCTGGTCACAGTGTTCCTAAAGTATCAGACTCAGCCACAATATACCCATGTGCAGGTGCTGGCCACAGTGTTCCTCCAGTATCAGACTCTGCCACAATATATACGCATGTGCAGGTGCTGGTCACAGTGTTCCTCTAGTATCAGACTCAGCCACAATATACCCATGTGCAGGTGCTGGCCGCAGTGTTCCTCCGGTATCAGAGTCAGCCACAATATACTCATGTGCAGGTGCTGGCCACAGTGTTCCTCCAGTATCAGAGTCAGCCACAATATACCCATGTGCAGATGCTGACTGCAGTGTTTCTCCGGTTTCAGAGTCAGCCACAATATACCCATGTGCAGATGCTGACCGCAGTGTTCTTCCGGTATCAGAGTCAGCCACAATATACTCATGTGCAGGTGCTGGCCACAGTGTTCCTCCAGTATCAGAGTCAGCCACAATATACCCATGTGCAGATGCTGACTGCAGTGTTCCTCCGGTTTCAGAGTCAGCCACAATATACCCATGTGCAGGTGCTGGCCGCAGTGTTCCTCCGGTATCAGAGTCAGCCACAATATACTCATGTGCAGGTGCTGGCCACAGTGTTCCTCCAGTATCAGAGTCAGCCACAATATACCCATGTGCAGATGCTGACTGCAGTGTTTCTCCGGTTTCAGAGTCAGCCACAATATACCCATGTGCAGGTGCTGACCGCAGTGTTCTTCCGGTATCAGAGTCAGCCACAATATACTCATGTGCAGGTGCTGGCCACAGTGTTCCTCCAGTATCAGAGTCAGCCACAATATACCCATGTGCAGATGCTGACTGCAGTGTTCCTCCGGTTTCAGAGTCAGCCACAATATACCCATGTGCAGGTGCTGGCCACAGTGTTCCTCCGGTTTCAGAGTCAGCCACAATATACCCATGTGCAGATGCTGACCGCAGTGTTCTTCCGGTATCAGTGTCAGCCACAATATACCCATGTGCAGGTGCTGGCCACAGTGTTCCTCCAGTATCAGAGTCAGCCACAATATACCCAAATGCAGGTGCTGGCCAGTGTTCCTCCAGTATGAGAGTCAGCCACAATATACCCAAATGCAGGTGCTGGCCACAGTGTTCCTCCAGTATCAGAGTCAGCCACAATATATGCATGTGCAGGTGCTGGCCACAGTATTCCTCCAGTATCAGAGTCAGCCACAATATACCCATGTGCAGGTGTTGGTCACAGTGTTCCTCCAGTATCAGTCAGCCACAATATACCCATGTGCAGGTGCTGGCCACAGTGTTCCTCTAGTATAAGAGTCAGCCACAATATACCCATGTGCAGGTGCTGGCCACGGTGTTCCTCCAGTATCAGACTCAGCCACATTATACCCATGTGCAGGTGCTGGCCACAGTATTCCTCCAGCATCAGAGTCAGCCACGATATACCCATGTGCAGGTGCTGGGCACAGTTTTCCTCCAGCATGAGAGTCAGCCACAATATACCCATGTGCAGGTGCTGGCCACAGTTTTCCTCCATTATCAGAGTCAGCCACAATATACCCATGTGCAGGTGCTGGCCACAGTGTTCCTCCAGTATCAGAGTCAGCCATAATATACCCATATGTAGGTGCTGGCAGAGAAGCTTCCATTTTGACCACCACCTCTTATCATACAGTCCTCCTTTTCATTCATGTTGTACATATTTGTATATAGGATTATATTTAGTAATTTTATTTTGTTCCCTTCCCCATTCCCACCCTACCTTCTTCTCCCTGTTTTCTTATTTCTGTACAATAAGTATTCATTTTGTTTCATATATGTATGAATATATGTATATATTATAACAGATTCCTTAAAAAAAATTGGGGGGGGGGGGGGGGGTTTAAACGTTGGAATATTTTATGTTTGTTCACCACCAAACTATTAAAGACTAACAGACATTTTCATTTTTATTCAATAACTCAATAGTACACGTTAAGACATATTACAAAATTGCCTATTTTATGAGAGAAATCTGCTTTTCTCTTTGCCAGAATTGATCAGACATTATCAAAATTCTCAATTCTGAGGTAAAATCTGTATTCAATAAAGACATATGATTACATTACTGAGATAGAAGATGGCAGCTGCTACTGATAAGATTCTATGTAGATGGGAGGAGGAGAGTTATAATACAGGCCGAGAATCTTACCAGTAGAAACTGCCATCTCCTATCTCAGTAATTGGAATGTCTGTCTTCACTTTGGCAGCAGCAGGCGTCAGCTGATGGGAGCAGTAGTCCCATCAGCTGACGCAAGAGACCAGAGGTAAATTTTTTACCTCTCATCACAGCTGAGGTTCACTCTGTCATTTAAAAGTGTGGGCTGTCTGACCGGCAGTAATGATTTTACCGCCGATCAGAAGCAGTGTTTGCCGCACTGTCAGGCACATGACAGCCTGGCAAACACTGGATGGGGTCCAGGAACACAAACTTTTTATAACTGTTCAGTCGAACCCGCCGTACCCAAACATCCAGGGGTCTGCCCATCTGTAATAGTAACCTCTTCTTTAACACAGCAGAAGTTAATATTTTTCTGTACCCATCATAATTTTATTGTATGAATTCCACAAGAGACATCTAAGGAAGGTCTGGTCTTATTTGTCAAAATTGCTTGCAATGTAGTTGATTTTTTTTTACTTTAATTAATGATTGTGTAACTTATACAATGACAGCAACACTTTTCTCCTAACCTTTCTAGTGGTGCTACAAGGGTCACTGTATGTGGAGGACCACTAACCAAGTTAAGCAGGATGGTAACTGGGGAGCATGGACAAAATTTGGATCTTGTTCAAGAACATGTGGTATTGGTGTACGCTTCAGGACCCGTCAGTGCAATAACCCAATGTAAGTGTATTTATATGACAAATGTGTCTTATAGACTTGTAAGAAGCAGTTGCAATGTAATTAATGTTTCTGTAATTCTACATACAGTGAGGAAAATAAGTATGTGATACACAGCCGATTTTGCAAGTTTTCCCACCTACAAAGAATAGAGAGGTCGGTAATTTCTTTTGCAAGTACACTTCAACTGTGAGAGAAAGAATCTTTAAAAAAAATCCAGAAAATCATATTGTATGATTTTTACATAATTACTTAGCATTTTATTGCTTGAATTAAGTATTTGATACAATAAAAAACAGAACTTAATAGTTGGTACTGAAACCTTTGTTTGCAGTTACAGAGGTCAGACGGTTCCTGCAGTTCTTGACCAAGTTTGCATACAATGCAGCAGGGATTTTGGCCCACTCCTGCATACAGATCTTTTCTGGATCTTTCAGGTTTCGGGGCTGTCAGTGGGCAACATTGAGTTTCAGCTCCCTCTAAAGATTTTCTATTGGGTTCTGGTCTGGAGACGGGCTACAACATCCTAGTACCTTGAAATGCTTCTTACTGAGCTACTTTTTAGGTGCCCTAACTGTGTGTTTCGCATCATTGTCACGCTGGAAGGACCAGCCATGACCCATCTTCAATGCTCTTACTGAGGGAAGGAGTTTGTTGGCCAAATTCTCGTAATACATGACCCCATTCATCCTCCCTTCAATACGGTGCAGTCGTCCTGCCCCATTTTCAGAAAGGCAGCTACATATTATGTTGTTTCCCCCACCATTCGTCTCAGTTGGGATGGTGTTCTTGGGGTTGTACTCATCCTTCTTCTTCCGCCAAACATGTACAGTGGAGTTGATACCAAAAAGTTCTATTTTCGTTTCAAATGACCACATGACCTCACATGCCTCCTCTAGATCATCCAGATGGTTAACTTTAAACGGGCCTGTACATGTACAGGCATGAGCAGGGGGATCTTGCGTGCCCTGCATGATTTTAATCCGTGACGGCATAGCGTGTTACTAACGATAATGTTTGAGACTGTGGTCTCAGCTCTCTTCAGGTCATTGACCAGGTCCTCCTGTGTAATTTTTTGCTGATTCTTGACTTTTCTCAGAATTATCCTTACCTCATGAGACGAGATGTTGCATGGAGACCTAGACCGAGAAAGATTGATAGTCAACTTGTGTTTCTTCCATATTTGAATAATTGCGATAACAGTTGTTGCTTTCTCACCAAGCTGCTTGCCTACTGTCCTGTAGCCCATTTCAGCCTTTTGCAGGTCTACAATTTTGGTCCCTTGTGCCCTTAGACAACTGTTTGGTCTTGGCTATGGTGGAGAGGTCGGAGTATGATTGATTGTGTGGACAGGTGTCTTTTAAAAGTAACAAATTCAAACAGGTGCAATTAATACAGGTAACGAGTACAGAGTATGAGGTCTTAAGAAAAAATAGCAGGCCTGTGAGAGCCAGAATTAAAAAAATGCAATATAATTATTTAAAAATCATAGAATGTGATTTTCTGTTTTTTTTTTTTTTTGTTTTTTTTTTCATTATACATTCTGTTTCTCACAATTGAAGTGTACTTATGATAAAAATTACAGACCTCTCCATTCTTTGCAGGTGGCAAAATTTGCAGTGTATCAATTCCCCTCTGTACACATGGCAATGATATAGTAACAGAATTCAAGTTTATAGTCCTGTGTTAATTTCCTAATCCATAGGTGTCTATTGTCCCAATCCCTAGTGATCAGTGGTTTGACACTGCAATTTCTAGTGGACCTTGTTTTTGGTATCTTGTGTTATGGTGCCCCAGTCCCTTTTGTTAGGGACCCAAATCCATGGTATATCTTGTTTTTCAGTTTATGATGTTGTAACTACTTCTTTTATCATGTAATGTCCTGTAATTTTACATTGCTGTTTTATTTTTAGGCCAGTGAATGGTGGCCAAGACTGTGCTGGATTAAATTATGAATATCAGTTGTGCAACACTGAAGAATGTCCTAAACACTTTGAGGACTTCAGAGCCCAGCAATGTCAGCAGAAGAATTCCCAATTTGAATTTCACAGTGCAAAACACCATTGGCTGCCATACGAACATCCTGATGGTATGGAGAAATATTATTTATATTCTTTATTTTAAAGCAATATTTCGCAGATGCTTTTAAAATAAAAATGTATCGAATACGAGCTAATGATAGAAAAAATGCTGCTATAAAGACCTAATACATTCCTCAAAATTGAAATTACAACATCAACAAGAAAACATCTTGGAATTATGGAAATCACAGAAATGATAGACATGGTAATCATAAGCAAATGATGAAAACAATGGAAACAAAATGTCCCAAATATCTTGATTTATTTATTGAGTATGAGTGGTGTGCACAGAAATACACACACTTACATTGGCATTTTTCGTGTGTGGTTAATGTTTGTCTGAAAATGTTTTGCCATGCTGAATGCTCTTGAGCACGCAATTCATCAAGATCCGCTGCTGGCAGCTCTGCAATTGCCAACCATTGACATCCCAGATGTGCTCAATGGAAGACAAGTCCAAGTCCACTATAGGTTTTGGTAGTACGTTTAGGCCACTCAAGCCACTCAGAGTAGAATGAGCAACATGTGCCATGCCGTGTTGTGTTGAAAAATGGCTCCTGTTTAAAGAAATTGCTGTACCACTGGTTACATTACCAAATCAATGCAGCGCCAAGATGTACCTGACTTGAAGACTGCTGTACCTTATGCCACCTCACAAAAATCCCAGGAGTAAGCCTAGTGTCTTGTTCCCTAGAGAAGGCCTCTTCATGGAGTTGCTCACATATTTTCACCAGAGAATAATCCATTCTGTATATCAAGTGGCTTTGAATGTCACATACCAAGCCTAAGGGATTAAAGAGTGTCTTTGTAAGGCATTTGTATGACATTGGGCTCTGAGCCAGATGTCCAGTTACAGGTGTTCCATTGACCTCTTGCCATGTCTCTGAAAGGCTATCATAGTGCAGAGAAAGACTACAATGGAGACTAAAATGAGTTCCTCTTTTATTTTGAATGCAATGACAGTCTGAGAATGGTCTGGACACCACCTGGGCAATTGCTTGCAGAGGTAACATGCTGGCAGAGGTATCAAGCTGAGAAGAGCTGCTGTGCTGGGCAGCCAAAAGTGGAAGGATTCAGTGATCAGTGATGTGGATGCATGAGCTGCAGATGCCTCTTAAACAGACATTTCTTGAGAAAGGCTTGTTAGCCGAAACGTTGAATGTTGGTGTCTGTACTTACCCTTTTTTTCTTGAATTTTACCATATTTTTGGATAGAATAAAATCTCTTTGTGTTTTCAAAAAAATCTATTTTGAGTGCCGGAGTTCATCACTTTTTATAGTTTTCCTTTTTACCCTGAGCACCTATCTTTTTGACAGTGAGCACCCCTTATTCCATTGACACCACCTGGAAAATGCCATGAAGAGGACTTCACGAGGTGTATATTTACAATGTGTAATGTACGGAACATCTCTAGTCTTCATTCCAGGTACACTAACAGATTGGAGTTACATTGATTTGGTGCTAGAACCAGTGGTATGGCCATTTGCCCAAAGTTTATTTACTTATTCATTTTTATTTGTTTACTGTTATAGCGCCATTAATTCCACAGCACTTTACAGACATCATCATGAGTTGTCACTAGGATTGAGTGAAACAGATCGGCACTTTTCAAAAGTCGCCGACTTTTAGCAAAGTCGGGGTTTCGTGAAACCCGACCCGATTCCACTCTGGGATCGGGTCGGCGGTCGGCGATCTATAGTCCAAAGTCGGGTTTCGTTTTTTTATATATATATATATATATATATATATATATATATACTAGCTATTGAACCCGTTCTACGCCCGGGTGGCGAGCATTTATATTGGTATATGGTCTCCATAATGTGCTGCTGCCATCCTGCGCCGGTTCTGTCATGTGCTGCTGCCATCCTGCGCCCGTTCTGTCATGTGCTGCTGCCATCCTGCGCCGGTTCTGTCATGTGCTGCTGCCATCCTGCACCCGTTCTGTCATGCGCTGCTGCCATCCTGCGCCCGTTCTGTCATGCGCTGCTGCCATCCTGCGCCCGTTCTGTCATGTGCTGCTCCCATCCTGCGCCCCCGTTCTGTCATGCGCTGCTGCCATCCTGCGCCCGTTCTGTCATGCGCTGCTGCCATCCTGCGCCCGTTCTGTCATGCGCTGCTGCCATCCTGCGCCCGTTCTGTCATGTGCTGCTCCTATCCTGCGCCCCCGTTCTGTCATGCGCTGCTGCCATCCTGCGCCCGTTCTGTCATGTGCTGCTCCCATCCTGCTGCCATCCTGCGCCCGTTCTGTCATGTGCTGCTCCCATCCTGCGCCCCCGTTCTGTCATGTGCTGCTGCCATCCTGCGCCCGTTCTGTCATGCGCTGCTGCCATCCTGCGCCCGTTCTGTCATGCGCTGCTGCCATCCTGCGCCCGTTTTGTCATGTGCTGCTCCCATCCTGCGCCCCCGTTCTGTCATGCGCTGCTGCCATCCTGCACCCGTTCTGTCATGTGCTGCTCCCATCCTGCTGCCATCCTGCGCCCGTTATGTCATGCGCTGCTGCCATCCTGCGCCCGTTCTGTCATGTGCTGCTGCCATCCTGCGCCCGTTCTGTCATGTGCTGCTGCCATCCTGCGCCCGTTCTGTCATGTGCTGCTGCCATCCTGCGCCCGTTCTGTCATGTGCTGCTGCCATCCTGCGCCCGTTCTGTCATGCGCTGCTGCCAACCTGCGCCCGTTCTGTCATGTGCTGCTCCCATCCTGCTGCCATCCTGCGCCCGTTCTGTCATGTGCTGCTCCCATCCTGCTGCCATCCTGCGCCCGTTCTGTCATGTGCTGCTGCCATCCTGCGCCCGTTCTGTCATGTGCTGCTGCCATCCTGCGCCCGTTCTGTCATGTGCTGCTGCCATCCTGCGCCCGTTCTGTCATGTGCTGCTCCCATCCTGCTGCCATCCTGCGCCCGTTATGTCATGCGCTGCTGCCATCCTGCGCCCGTTCTGTCATGCGCTGCTGCCATCCTGCGCCCGTTCTGTCATGTGCTGCTGCCATCCTGTGCCCGTTCTGTCATGTGCTGCTCCCATCCCGCGCCACTATTGTATTATATGCCCCCGTATGCTGCTGCCATATAAAAAAAAAAAAAAAATACCATACTCACCTATCGTCCGGCTCCACTGCAGGTGTGTCTTCAAGAAAATGGCGCCGGAAAGCGCGGACTGCGCAGGCGCCGATTCCGGCAGCAGGAATCGGCGCCTGCGCAGTCCGCGCTCTCCGGCACCATTTTTCCGCAGCGCTGGAACGGAGGACAGGTGAATATACTTACCCTCCCTCCTGGCGCGTCCACGGTCCCTGTCTCTCCGGTGGAGATCGCGGTATGCGTTCAGTGCTTACGCATACCGCGATCTCCTGGGAGCGTCACTCTGTGGGGGCCAGACTGCGCTTGCGCCTGCGCAGTCTATAAAGGCTTCGGACAGAGTGACGCTCCCAGCGTTATATTATAGATATATATATATATATATGTCATAGAGACACATATATATATATTTATATATATATATATTTATATTAACTTCAGGGCGATATAGCATTAGCAGAGCTCCTGGCTGTAAAATATTTTAACCCCTTCAGATGGATTTACAACGTGGGACGTTACAGATCTACGGAAGGTATGTATATTGTTGGTTTATTATTTTTAATTTGTTACAGAGCTAGGGTCTTCAGGTGGATTGAGAGTACAATAAAATATTAAAACAACCTGTGTTTTTATTTCATTAAAATACTTTTTAATAATGTGTGTGTGTTTTTTTTTCAACTCTTTCATACAATTGGATTAATAATGGATAGGTGTCAGAATTGACGCCTATCCATTATTAATCTGGCTTAATAATAATAATAATAATAATAATTTTATTTATATAGCGCCAACATATTCCGCAGCGCTTTACAAATTATAGAGGGGACTTGTACAGACAATAGACATTACAGCATAACAGAAATACAGTTCAAAACAGATACCAGGAGGAGTGAGGGCCCTGCTCGCAAGCTTACAAACTATGGGGAAAAGGGGAGACACGAGAGGTGGATGGTAACAATTGCTTTAGTTATTCGGACCGGCCATAGTGTAAGGCTCAGGTGTTCATGTAAAGCTGCATGAACCAGTTACCTGCCTAAGTATGTAGCAGTACAGACACAGAGGGCTAATACTGCATAAAGTGTATGAGAACATGATGCGAGGAACCTTTTTTTTTTTTTTTTTTTTTTTATTATAAATAGGCCACACAGGGATCGTTAGGTTAATGCATTGAGGCGGTAGGCCAGTCTGAACAAATGAGTTTTTAGGGCACGCTTAAAACTGTGGGGATTGGCGATTAATCGTATTAACCTAGGTAGTGCATTCCAAAGAATCGGCGCAGCACGTGTAAAGTCTTGGAGACGGGAGTGGGAGGTTCTGATTATTGAGGATGCTAACCTGAGGTCATTAGCGGAGCGGGGGGCACGGGTAGGGTGGTAGACTGATACCAGGGAGGAGATGTAGGGTGGTGCTGAGCCATGGAGTGCTTTGTGGATGAGGGTAGTAGTTTTGTACTGGATTCTGGAGTGGATGGGTAGCCAGTGTAATGACTGGCACAGGGTAGAGGCATCGGTGTAACGGTTGGTGAGGAATATGATCCTGGCTGCAGCATTCAGGACAGATTGGAGCGGGGAGAGTTTTGCAAGAGGGAGACCGATTAGTAGAGAGTTACAATAGTCCAGACGAGAATGAATAAGTGAAACAGTCAGAGTTTTTGCAGAGTCGAAATTAAGAAAAGGGCGAATTCTAGAAATGTTTTTGAGATGCAGGTAAGAAGAGCGAGCCAGTGATCGGATGTAGGGGGTGAATGAAAGGTCAGAATCAAGGATGACCCCAAGGCAGCGGGCATGTTGCTTTGGAGTAATGGTGGAACCGCACACGGAGATGGCAATGTCAGGCAAAGGTAGGTTAGTAGAGGGAGAGAACACGAGGAGTTCAGTTTTTGACAGGTTTAGTTTCAGATAGAGGGAGGACATGATGTTAGAGACAGCGGTAAGACAATCACTGGTGTTTTCTAAAAAGGTCGGTGTGATATCGGGAGCAGAAGTGTATAATTGGGTGTCGTCAGCATAGAGATGGTACTGGAAACCAAATCTACTGATTGTTTGTCCAATAGGGGCAGTATACAACGAGAAGAGTAGGGGGCCTAGGACTGATCCTTGAGGAACCCCAACAGTAAGGGGAAGGTGAGAGGAGGAGGAACCAGCAAAACATACAGTGAAGGATCGGTCAGAGAGATAGGAGGAGAACCAGGAGAGAACGGTGTCCTTGAGGCCGATGGAGCGGAGCATAGTGAGGAGGAGCTGATGATCCACAGTGTCGAATGCTGCAGAGAGATCCAAGAGAATTAGCATGGAGTAGTGACCATTAGATTTAGCTGTTAGTAGGTCATTAGAGACTTTAATGAGGGCAGTTTCAGTAGAGTGTAAAGAGCGGAAGCCAGATTGAAGAGGGTCGAGAAGAGAGTTATCTGAGAGATAGCGGGTAAGACGGGAGTGGACCAGGCGTTCGAGGAGTTTAGAGATGAAGGGAAGATTAGAGACAGGTCTATAATTAGCGGCACAGTTTTGATCGAGGGATGGTTTTTTAAGTAATGGATGTATGATGGCATGCTTAAATGAGGAGGGAAAAATACCGGAAGTGAGGGAAAAGTTGAATATTTTTGTTAGGTGAGAGGTGATAGCCGGGGAAAGGGACTGGAGGAGATGTGACGGAATGGGGTCACTGGTGCAAGTGGTCGGGCGAGAAGATGCAAGGAGCCTGCTTACTTCTTCTTCTGTAACTGCTTCAAAGTCAGAGAGTGAACTAGATGCAGTGGGGGAGGGAGGACAGTGCATGGTATGATGTCACCTTACAATAGCAAGGTGGCATTAACCCTTCATTACCCCATATCCCACCGCTACACGGGAATGGGAAGAGAGTGGCCAAGTGCCAGAATAGGCGCATCTTCCAGATGTGTCTTTTCTGGGGTGGCTGGGGGCAGATGTTTTTAGCCAGGGGGGGGCCAATAACCGCGGACCCTCTCCAGGCTATTAATATCTGCCCTCAGTCACTGGCTTTACTACTCTGGCGGAGAAAACTGCGCGGGAGCCCACGCCAATTTTTTCCGCAATTTAACCCTTAAATTTAAGAGCTAGAGCGCCGAAATTTTGCATATACACACTACTAACATTAGTAGTGTGGAATATGCAAAAAAAGGGGGGATATGACATGGTTTACTGTATGTAAACCATGTCTCATATCATGTCGGGTTTTGGCAGGAGAAATGAAAAGCTATATCGCCCTGAAGTAAATATAAAAAAAAACAAAAACCCATTGAGTTGCATTGGGTTTCGAGTTTCGGCCGATCCCCGACCCCGACTTTTCAATTGGATCGGCCGATTTCACTCGACCCGACTTTTGAGAAAGTCGGGTTTCGTGAAACCCGACTCGACCTGAAAAAGGAAAAGTCGCTCAACCCTAGTTATCACCATTGGAGCTCACAATCTAACTTCCCAATCAGTATGTCTTTGGAGTGTGTGAGGAAAACCGAGCACCCAGAGGAAAACCACACACATGCAAACTTCTGTTCTAGGAGCTGTTTTCAATCACGTCAACACCAAGTCACATGTTTTTCGTGCTGCTGTGAGCAGCCTGCATTGCCTTAACAAAATAGCATAGCATGTATCATCTGTGAACATCAAGGACATGTGAAACCATTGGGTGGCAATTACAAAATGCGCTGCCAGCAGTGGATCTTGATGATTTGTTTGATGTAGTGCATTCAGCTTGACAGAACAGCCCTCATCCATTACTAACCTCACTTATAACTTGCCAGTGTAAGTAAGGGTGTATATTTCTCCATGTGGTCCTCATACTCGATTTTAAATAAATTGAGATGTTTGTAAAGCTTTGTTTCCATTTTTCACCATCTACGTATCACTAAGTTGTATATTGATCCAGTGATTTTCATAATTCAAAAATTTTCCCTCTTGGTTTTGCAATTTCAATGTTAAGGAGTGTAGTACAGTTTAACCTTTTGAATTGCTGAGTTTGGCAGATCAGGGAGTGTTCCAATATTTTAACTTATTAACTGCAAAGTATATCTTTACTTAAAGTTTATTCCATGTAATAAATTAATGATTTATGGACGTTTGAGAGACTCCATGTTTATCTGTTTCCCTTACAATTTAACTGGTGTGCTTTTATTAAGGAGACTTATAGATCTTGTTAATAAACTGCAAACAATATGTGATTAGATGTAGTTTTGTCCCCTTGGTAGTTTCAGCTCTGCAGCTTTGAATAGTTGAAAATGGTCAATACTAGTTACTAGAATTGTCATAGTTAAGTAGTTTTCCTATTTCTTTAGAATCAACGCTTAAGGGTAATTTCACACTGGACGTTTTTGCTACTTTTTTTTCTACAGCAAAACGTGATCTTCTTGGCAGGAAAGAAGCTGCGTCAAAAACGCAGGTGTAGGTTTTTTGTTGCGTATTTGGTGCTTTTTTTTTTCTTTGTCCATGCTAATGTCCTTGGATTTTCAGCAGCAAAAACGCAGCAAATAGTGATACCTGCGTTTTTGCTGCGTTTTTTTCAACACCCATTCAAGTCAAGGGGTGAGAAAACGCAGCAAAAACGCTGAAAGAAGTGACATGCCCTGTCCAAAAAACGCAGCAAAGCACAAAATACCAATCAAACAAAAATTCAAAGTGTGTGCATGAGATTTCTGAGATCTCATAGGCTTTGCTGGTATTGTAAAAAGCAGCTGAAAATTAGCATAAAAAAAGCCCTGTGTGAGCTTACCCTAATAGTTCTTGATTTTTATGTAGTGTAAGATTGCACTCACTAACGGGTAGGGGATTACTCGCTTGGCACAGGATTCAAGCACACGGGCACAAATTTTGAACACAAAAATAGTCCATACGGTTTATTTTATACAGCATAAACCGCATCGTAAGCCAAGTTGCAGATCACTGACTTACATCTAGTCCATTCTTTAACACAGCAAGATATGGTTTAACTCATTATCCTCACATTAACAGGTTGCAGCAACTAATCACGCTGGTCCTCCTCTGACCAGTTGCCGTGGGTTACCACACAGTTCATATAACTTCAGAAGCACCAACAATCAATGGTACCTTATTGGAGCTCCTGCTCCACCTGCTGACTCCTTGTCAGTCCTCTCTCCTGGGAAACTGCCTCATGGGGATCACCACCTTGCCTGGCAGGCACACGTCAGTTAGTCCAGACCTACCGAAGGACTGTAGCTTCCCCACACAGTAGCTGGCACTGACTCTGCAGATCCCTGTCCTCACCTCGTACTGTTTAGGGATCCGGTCCTACTCCCAAGACCTCCCAACACCCAGGTTATTCAGGATTAGACAGGTGGCCTGTCTGGGTACTATTCAGGACGTCTATCCCCAGCCTGGACCGTCCAATACCCAGGCCACCAGTAGCAAAGTCCCACCACGTGCTCTTCAGGGCTATCACACCCAACACAGGCTTCTATCAGGACCTTGCACCTGTACCATACAGTGTGTAACCAACTGAGGTAGTGAAGTCACAACACGATCCAAATATATAAAAAGTATAACTCTTTATTAACATATAACACAAAAATATTCCATATATCATATAGCATAAGTAATAATCATACAAAATTGCAAATATCTGTGAATATATTGAGCAGCAGTGACAAACCTGCTACTACACATGGACTCAGCAATAAAATGAGTAACAAAGAACAGAAAAACAGAGAGTGACCTATCCAAATATCACAGATCCACATTAATAAAAGGAAGATATATATATTAATGTGGATCTGTGATATTTGGATAGGTCACTCTCTGTTTTTCTGTTCTTTGTTACTCATTTTATTGCTGAGTCCATGTGTAGTAGCAGGTTTGTCACTGCTGCTCAATATATTCACAGATATTTGCAATTTTGTATGATTATTACTTATTCTATATGATATATGGAATATTTTTGTGTTATATGTTAATAAAGAGTTATACTTTTTATATATTTGGATCGTGTTGTGACTTCACTACCTCAGTTGGTTACATATTGTGCTATGTGAAGAGGATCGAATTTAGTTGTTATAGAGGAATTTGGTTGGTGGTCAACCTGTACCATACAGGTCTACACACTCAGACCATACAGGAACATGTGACCCATACCCTGGTCACTCTATATACCTTTAACCACTCCCCTGGGTGGGAGTGTGGGTGTGTGGCTAGTTTGTCCCGCCCATCTCACATAACTAGCCCTGCCAGCCTCCCATGACTATTATATAACACCTATACTTGTAGGACTACAGGTCCCAGAACACCATATGGCTTCAGGCTGGCAGCGCAGAGTTTGCGACACACATATCGGCCATTCACCACAATGCCGGACTTTGTCTCGTCATCACATCCATGCATGCAACTGCCATGCACTCTGACAGCCTCGATACGCCTCTGTGCGTATACTGGGGAGACCATGCAGCGCCCCCTACCTGTTACAGGGGTCACTGCATCACAGTAGCTATTAGTCTATGAGAGATGGTTGAACAATTTAGTAGACATTTACTTAACACATAATTCTTGTTTTGGATCGGTTTTGTTAGGTTGTGCTTTTCAGAATGGATAGAAAATGGCACATCTTATGCTCCTCCTCATAACTGAGAAGTCTCCTGATATGTTTGGCTTGACTGAGACATACAGAAGAGTTGGATATACTGTATGAGATTAGACCTATTTCTCTCAGTAGTCTCCCATTAAGACTAATCTATAGATACTTATCTATTTTACTCGCTTATAAGGCATCATTAATTTAAATTCCCTATCAGTATATCATTGTAGTGAAGGAGGATATCCAAACAAACAAGGGGAGAACATACACACTCCTTACAGAAGTTTTCCTTGGTCCTTGGTGGGATTTAAACCCATGACCCCAGCAAGGCTACAATATTAACCACAGAGCTACTGTAGTGCTCAGGATATTCTAGCTGTCACTTTCAACGTTGGTCTTGGAACTCTTGTCAATGAGGGTCTGATAGACCTACATATAGCAGACAATTCGGCTTTCTTCAAAATACTCCTTTAATTATACAAACTGAATCAGAAGTTACAGTCCACACAATCAGCATTGGGCAGCATTGAGCAAAACAGTTGAGTCATTTGAGAATATTAGCGACTATGCCTACACTGCCAAACTTAGTGAAGAAATGAGTCTAGAGTCTTAGAAGTGTTGAAGCTGCATCATCTTATTATGATAATAATTAGACTTTTTTCTGGATGGTAACAGTTTTAATTAAGACATTTCAGCTTAAGCATGATGTCTCCATTGGGAAAAAATTATGCAATTAGTTCACCTTCAAAAGGAAGAAAACGGTCTGTATTGACAATTATTGTAGATGCTTCATTGAAAGTTAAAATCCCAACCAAAAGCATGTTGGTGGTTCTTCATCAAAACTTTAAAGGAGTTATCCAACCCTGAAATGCTTTTTAGCATCCCTACATCTTTCTAAATTCTAATGGTGAGTAATGTACTCATCAATCACTAGAATTCGGCTCCACTTACTGGTATCACAAGACCACAAGTATGCGATTTGCATAGTTGCAATCACTGCCGACTGGAATCTCAGCTGCTTCTCAGTAGAATATACTGAAAATCAATATAGCCATTTGAGCAAATAGGTTCCCATGAGGGCTTGGCCAGAGAAAATCAGTTGTTACCTATCCACAGGTTAGGTGCTAATTTGCTGATTCTGTGGTGTCTGACTGCTGGGACTTGCACTGATCACCAGATTGAGGATTTTTTTCCTGTTACAAAGTGGCGTGGTAGGTTCTTTCTCTATGGGGCTTGTAAGACTCATGCTGGTGTGGTAGATGGAGGAAGGTATATCTCGCCCAGGTGTTTGTCCTATGTGAATTAGGCCACTCAGTATCTTCAGGGTGCTAATGGGTTAATGATTGCAGGAATAAAAGATGACCAGCTGGGTGTTTCCAGTGTCTGCCTGGGGCACACAGATTGCCTGCCTGTGTGAGACAAACGTGAGTGAAGAGCTCTGCTCAAGATCTGTATGATGTTAGCTGGGTGGGAGAAGCCCCCCCAGTTGTTGAGATAGCAACGTATTTGTTTAGTTAGTGCCGGACAGGCTAGGGTTTATTTTTATGTTTTGTTTTTTGTGTTGCTTTCACGTTAATAAATCTGACCTGAGGTCAGCCTGCTCAGAAACCTGCTGTACGCCTCACATTCAATGCACAAACCACGTGTCCTTTGACCCCAGCAAAGGCGATCCCAGAGTGTTTTGTCACATTGTGGTGGAGGACGCGGGCATACCGTGGCACAGGCGACAGCATGGAAGACGTGGTGAAAGCCTTAGTACAGTCCACTGCCGTACAGCAGCAGGCCACTGCCGCACAGCACGAAGCTAATCGCTTGATGGCCGCACAGCTGAAGGAGTTACTGGACATGACGGTTGCAGACCGCCAACTTCTCCAACAGGTGGCGCAGCGCCTGGTGAGCATGCCTGACGCTGACCCGGAAGCAGAGTCCAGAAGGATCCATGTGAGTCGATACTGGCAAAAGCTGACTGCAGAAGATGACGTCGAGGCATATCTGACAACTTTTGAGCGGACGGCATTGAGAGAGAAGTGGCCGAAGGCACGATGGGCCGATTTGATTGCCCCGTTTCTCTCCGGCGAGGCCCAAAAAGCTTACCATGATTTGGACCCGGAGGTCGCTCAGGACTTTGAGAAGCTGAAAGCTGAGATCCTGGCCCGGCTGGGTGTGACGACGGCTGTCCGTGCACAGAGGGTACATCAGTGGACATACCAGCAAGATAAACCAGCGCGGTCTCAGATGTTCGACCTGATCTACTTGACAAAGAAATGGCTGCAACCCGAGGTACTGACAATACCCAAAATAATCCAGCGGGTTGTCCTGGACAAGTACCTGAGAGTACTACCCCCAGCGCTGAAAAGGTGGGTAAGCCAAGGAAATCCCACGACAGCGGATCAACTTGTGGAGTTGGTTGAGCGTTATTCCGTGGCAGAAGGACTTCCCGACGACACCGCCAAACCCCGGACTGTGCCTCCTCCTCGTGGAACCGGTAAGACTGTTCCAGGGACCACGGGTGAAGGAAAATCGCTTAAAACTGTGGGGGAGGAGTCCGGGACTGCTCGCACTCCGAGACCAAGAGTATTGGACGGTGGTCTCAGTAGGGGACCTGTTAGGTGTTTCCGCTGCCATGAGAAGGGTCATGTTTCTGCGAACTGTCCTGTTACCGCTGAACCCATGCAGTGCGACGTTATAGACTCTAGAAAACGCATGTCTTTGGTTACACAGCTAGTGAGTGTGAATGCGGGTCAAAATGATACAGTGAAACACCTGTGTGAATTATCTGTTGATGGGAAAAATGTTGTGGCATTACTAGACTCTGGAAGTGTGGTGACTCTGGTGAAAGCTAGTCTGGTGGCACTTCCGTCTGGTCCGTCTGACAAGTTTTCTGTGACGTGTGTGCATGGTGACACCCGCTCGTACTTAACAGCGGTCATATGGATTTCTACTCCCTATGGGTCAGTGCAGCACAAAGTGGGACTCGTTCCCGCATTGTTACATGATGTAATCCTGGGCAGGGATTTTCCCTATTTCTGGCAGTTGTGGGAGAATCAGTTACTCCTTCACGGTAGCTGTACCCGTGAATCTTCTCCCATGCCATCTGGAGGTCCCGAGTCCCTAGAGGAGACCCCACAGGAAGATGTTGCTGGGGAGGTTAGTGAATCTAACCTTCAGTACCCCTTCTCCGTCATGGCGGGGGAAACAGAGGAAACTGAGGAACCTCAGCGAGAGGCGGAGGCAGACAGCCATCCGGCACCCTGCCTGCCAGATTTGGGAGTCCAGGTGGATGACTTCCACAGCGAGCAAATGAAAGATCCTACCCTGACTCCGGCTAGGAAAAATGTAAAAATGATAGATGGGGTACCCGTAGAACCTGACACTAGGCTAGCGTACCCGTATATGGTTCTTGAAAATGATTTGCTCTACCAGGTAGAAAAAAAAGGGGAAGACACAGTGCAACGGTTAGTGGTACCCAAACCTTATCGGCGGAAGGTACTGGATTTGGCCCACGGACATATAATGGGGGGACATCTGGGGGTACAGAAAACCACAGAAAGGATATTGCATTGTTTTGTGTGGCCTGGAATACATTGTGATGTGCGTAACTATTGTGAGTCCTGTCCAGAGTGCCAAATTGCGGCCCCTAAATCTCAGTTCCGTAGCCCTTTGGTACCCCTGCCTATCATCGGGGTCCCTTTTGAGAGAATTGGGATGGATTTGGTTGGGCCCCTTCCCCGATCCGCACGTGGGCACCAACATATCCTCGTCATTGTGGACTATGCCACTCGTTACCCGGAAGCCGTCCCTTTGCGTAACACAGCTACCAAGACGATCGCCAAGGAATTGGTACAAGTGTTTAGTCGGGTGGGAATTCCAAAACAGATACTCACCGACCAGGGGACTCCCTTTATGTCGAGGGTAATGAAGGAGCTCTGCAGGCTCTTACAAATAGACCCGTTGCGTACGTCTGTCTATCACCCTCAAACAGATGGCCTGGTTGAGCGCTTCAACAAAACCTTAAAACAGATGCTCCGGAAGGCGATAGACAAAGATGGGAAGAACTGGGATTACTTGTTACCCTATTTGCTGTTTGCCATTAGGGAAGTTCCCCAGTCTTCCACAGGATTTTCGCCTTTCGAACTGTTGTACGCCCGTCGTCCCCGGGGACTGCTGGACGTCGCAAAAGAAACCTGGGAAGGTCAAGTCACTCCCTTTAAAACGGTGATCGACCATGTACCACAAATGCAGGATCGTATTGCCGCTGTCATGCCCATTGTTAGGGACCATATGTTACAGGCCCAGGGAGCCCAGAGGCAAAGTTATGATAGAGGCGCTAAGGTCCGTACATTTGCACCCGGCGATAGGGTGTTGGTCCTAATCCCTACGGTGGATAGTAAATTCCTGGCGAAATGGCAGGGCCCATTTGAGGTCCGAGAAAGAGTTGGTGAAGTGAACTATAAAGTGTACCAGCCGGGTAAGAGAAAACCGGAACAGATTTATCATGTGAATCTGATAAAATCCTGGAAAGACCGCTCTGCCCTAACGGCGGATCTGCCCCGTCCGGTTTGTTCACCTACTGTACCAGAGGTGCAGGTTGCTGAGACTCTCTCAGAACGACAAAAATCTGAGGTTAAGCAATTTTTGTTACAGAACCGACAGTTTTTCTCCGAAAAACCTGGCCGGACTAAGTTGGTGAAACATGAGATTGTCACAGAGCCTGGCGTCACTGTTCATGTGAAGCCCTACCGGATTCCGGAAGCCCGCCGTGAAGCCGTCTCCCGGGAAGTGATGGCAATGTTGGACTTAGGAGTCATTGAGGAGTCACACAGCGCCTGGTCCAGTCCAATTGTGTTGATACCTAAACCGGATGGCTCCATCCGGTTTTGTAATGACTTTAGGAAACTGAATGCAGTTTCTAAATTTGATGCGTACCCTATGCCCCGGGTCGATGAGTTGATCGACCGGCTTGGTAAAGCCCGATACATTACGACCCTGGATTTAACAAAGGGGTACTGGCAGATTCCTCTGGCCGAGGCGGCCAGAGAGAAGACGGCATTTGCTACACCGGAAGGTCTGTTCCAGTATGTCTATATGCCGTTTGGACTTCACGGAGCTCCCGCAACGTTCCAGAGATTGATGGATCGAGTCTTGAGGCCTCACAGACAGTACGCTTCTGCCTACCTGGATGACATCGTAATTTACAGCAAGGACTGGGAAACTCATCTCCAGAAGGTACAAGCCGTGATTGATGACCTGCGAGATGCAGGTTTAACGGCAAACCCCAAGAAATGCCACATCGGGCTTGAAGAAGCCCGATACTTGGGCTACGTGATTGGCCGAGGAGTGGTTAAACCCCAGATCGACAAAATACAGGCAATTCAGGGCTGGCCACAACCAGTGAACAAGAAACAAGTGCAGGCTTTCCTGGGGATTGCCGGCTATTATCGCCGGTTCATACCCAATTTTGCAGCCATGGCTACTCCCTTGACGGATCTTACCAAGGGGAAGGGTTCCGTCATGGTAAAATGGACCTCAGCTGCTGAAGAGGCCTTCCACAGCCTGAAACGGGCTTTGTGCTCTCAGCCCGTACTAGTGACTCCTGATTTCAGCAGCGAGTTTGTGGTACAAACTGATGCCTCTGATACTGGTGTCGGAGCTGTACTTTCCCAGGTGAGGGACGGAGTCGAACACCCGGTCCTCTATCTCAGTCGGAAACTGAATGTACATGAGCAGAGGTATGCCGTGGTTGAAAAAGAGTGCCTAGCCATTAAATGGGCTCTCGACTCCCTCAAGTATTACCTGGCTGGTAGGAAGTTTAGGCTGGTCACAGACCATGCCCCTCTCAAGTGGATGCACCTCCACAAGGACCGTAATAGTCGGGTAACCAGGTGGTTCCTTGCCCTGCAGGCTTACTCTTTTACGGTGGAGCACCGACCTGGGGTGCAGATGGGGAACGCCGATGCCCTATCCCGAGTGCACTGTTTCAAAAGTGTTCTTGCTCGACCGGAGTGGTCTGAGCAAGGGGGGGGATATGTAAGACTCATGCTGGTGTGGTAGATGGAGGCAGGTATATCTCGCCCAGGTGTTTGTCCTATGTGAATTAGGCCACTCAGTATCTTCAGGGTGCTAATGGGTTAATGATTGCAGGAATAAAAGATGACCAGCTGGGTGTTTCCAGTGTCTGCCTGGGGCACACAGATTGCCTGCCTGTGTGAGACAAACGTGAGTGAAGAGCTCTGCTCAAGATCTGTATGATGTTAGCTGGGTGGGAGAAGCCCCCCCAGTTGTTGAGATAGCAACGTATTTGTTTAGTTAGTGCCGGACAGGCTAGGGTTTATTTTTATGTTTTGTTTTTTGTGTTGCTTTCACGTTAATAAATCTGACCTGAGGTCAGCCTGCTCAGAAACCTGCTGTACGCCTCAGATTCAATGCACAAACCACGTGTCCTTTGACCCCAGCAAAGGCGATCCCAGAGTGTTTTGTCACAGGCTGTATAGTACCACTTGGTCGAGTATGCGCACCATTCTAACATTTATAAAAGTGTCTTGTTCTGCTGATGATTTCGGGTCCCAGTGGTTGGACCCCCACCGGTCAACAAGTTATCAAGTATGCTCTAGATAGGTGATAACATGTTTTCACCTGACAACCCCTTTAATTACATTTGTCCATAGAAAAAGAGTAATGTAACTTGTTTTTAATTTTCTTTGTGGTCATGAAGTCACAACTCCAAACATATTTCATTGCCAGAGAAAGACATCTAATATTTGCATAAAGCAATGCACTTTTAATTGTGGTTGGAAACTAACCTTGGAAGACCTTGCAAAAATTAAGAGTTGCCAAGATTCCTGTAACATTTTCAGTGCTGATCAGGTATTTGTATACCATGTACCAAGCAAGCTAGATGGATATAATGTCCTAGAGTCAATAGCATAGCACCATGGATGGTAATTTGGAACAGCTGTCAGAAAACAAAAATACCACAATCTTTAACAAAATACACTAGATGGATGTTATTACCAGTCAGGGACATTAAAAGAAGAGTGCTGAGTGGAACGTTCTTCACAAGAGTCATTAGATCTTAACATGATGTCAGAGAAAATGAATGTTGATGCCCATGATTAGCCAGCAAAGGTATTTAGAAGCTCTCACATGATGATGTTATAACATGTGAATCAATTACCAATTTGGCTAACACAGAATAGCTATGCCATATATAAATACATGTAAAACATTACAAATCTAGAGCATATTATGCTACTCTGAGGTCTGTATCAATCTGTTAGTGTAAGTTACGGATAGAACTGTAATTTTGTAATAAAAGCTGACGTTGTTTCATAAATGAATATTCGTTTTTATCTAGTTTTTATGGAAATTGTTCAGTGTATGGAAAAGCAATAGGTAGTATAGCTACCAATAACAAGTGTAACATTTAAAGGGAATCTATTAAAACTGTAGAAAAAAGACTTGGAGTGCACATTCAAAAGTCATATGTTGATCTAATGCCAGCAGGCAAAAAATTTACAAAACCGAACCTGAGGTACTTTAATGTAACATTCTGATCAAACTGTCTGAACCCCACTGCCACTTCACAGCGAACCACTCAGGTGTCCCTAACTTTTAATAGCCTTAAGGCTGTGTGCACACGTTGCGGATATTTCGCGTTTTTTTCGCTATAAAAATGCATACATTATGCATCCCATCATTTAGAATGCATTCTGCAATTTTTGTGCACATGATGCGTTTTTTTCAGCAAAAAAAAAACGCATTGCGGTAAAAAATGCATCATGTTCATTAATTTTGCAGATTTTTTGCGTTTTTCCTGCTATTTAATGCATTGGGAAGCTCCGGAAAAAAACCCGAAAAAACGCACAAAAAAGCATCAAAAACGCATGCGGATTTCTTGCAGAAAATGTCCGGTTTTGCTCAGGAAATTTCTGCAAGAAATCCTGAACGTGGGCACATAGCGTAAAGGTGTGGCGCAGTGCGCCAACTACCTAAGCAACGGTGTACTAGCAGGGCGAGTGCCTTGGTGCCTCCCAGCACCCATGCTGCAATGCTGTGTCCCCATATCTCCAGACCACACTGCCCGACAGGCACAAAACCACAGCAAAAATAGCCACCACACAGCACCAACACCAAGTAATTAGGTGTTAAAAACTCATTTTCCACAAGCTCTGAGACTGTGAACTGAGTGCCTGTGTCAAATGGAGACGTGCTGGTCATGGTAAAACTAGAGGGGACAGACCATCCATTATTGTAGAACTGTTGAAAAAAGACATGGAGTGCAGATCCAAAACTCATTCGTTGATCAAATGCCACTAGCAAAAAGTTACAAAACTGAACGTGAGGTTCTTAGTTTAATATTCTGATCAGACTTTGTGAAGTCCACTGCCACGTCACGGTGAACCACTCAGTGGGTCCTTGAACCTCATGTTCAGTTTTGGAAATTTTGGTCTAGTGGCATTAGATCAACGTATGATTTTTGGATATGCATCTTTAAGGCTATGAAAAGTTTAGGACCCACTTAGAGGTTCTGCTGTCATGTGGCAGTGGGATTCATTAGAAGTCTGATCAAAATGTTAAACTAAGAGCCTCATGTCCAGTTTTTTAAATTCTTGCCTGGCGACATTAGATAAATGTAGGATTCTTGGATGTGCGCTCCAAGTCTTTTTTTTCTACAGTTCTAGCATATTTAACCCCTTCACTCCCACAGCCTATTTTCACCTTCCTCACCAGGCTCATTTTTTTCAATTCTGACGAGTGTCACTTTATGAAAAAATAACTCTGGAATGCTTCAATGGATCCCAGTGATTCTGAGAATGTTATTTTGTAATATATTGTACTTCATGGCAGTTGTAAAATTTGTTTGATATAACTTGTGTTTATTTGTGAAAATACCAGAAATTTTGCAAAAAGTTTGAAAATGTCGCTGTTTTCAAACTTTTAATTTTTATGCCCCTAAGCCAGAGAGTTATGTCACACTAAATAGTTAATAAATAACATGTAACACATGTATACTTTACATCTGAATCATTTTTAAAACATTTGTTTTGTTAGGAAGTTAGAAGGGTTAAAAGTTTACCACCAATTTCTCATTTTTCAACAATTTACAAAACCATTTTTGTTTTAGGCACCCCATCACATTTGAAGTGACTTTGAGGAGTATATGTGCCATAAAATACCCAAGAGTGACACCATTCTTTTTTTTTCTAATTGAATTCTATTAAGTTTTTCAGAGTAGTATTACAGAAAAGAAAGGAAAATCAAAATCCTTCAATACAAGAACACATTCATTAAGACAGCAAAAATGTGTGCAATTTCTAACAAACAGATTTATCATCAATATTGAGTAGGCACAATGTAATAAGTTTACATCTCAATACGTAGCTTAAACAAAAACACCGACACTACAAGACACTGAGACAGAAGGGGGGAGGGAGGGAGTAAAACCTATACTTATTGTATGACCTGTAGCAACTAATTTTCGCTGCATTTATTGGTAGTCTTTCTGAACCCAATAGGTGCCCAAAGAGTCCAAACTGCATTAAAATGATCAATAGTATTATTGAACATAGCCATGGGATATTCCATACTTCGAATATCTTGTATTCGCGACTAGAGTTCAGTGTTCGATGGGGGATGTATTGATTTCCACTTACAGGCTATCAAACATGTGGCAGCCGTTGTTATCTAATATATAAAGCTGAATGTGTGTGTGTGTGTATGTGTGTATGTCCGGGATTGGCATCTGCACCGTCGCAGCTACAGCCACAAAATTTTGCACAGTCACACGTCTGGACCCCGAGAGCGTCATAGGCTATGTTGTGAGGTGAAATTTTAACCCCGAGCTTTCCAATTCACCAAACAATTTTGCCGCTATCTACATAATGGGGAAAAGTGAAAGGAAAAGTGTTGGAGGCAAATTGACAGCTGCCAGATGTGAACAAGGGGGACTTAAAGAATGAGAGCGATGGCGCCAAAGAGCATATACCGTACAGTTGCAAAGGTGGGGCCCCGACATGGGATACTCACCACACACGGGGATATTTACACACACAAAATGTGCTTGAACACATATCACCCTCAGCACACATTTCACCACACATACACCAACCTCGCCACATAAAAGTCGAAACACAAAAGTCGCCGCTCAAAACTCGCCACGCGCAAAACTCGCCACATGCAAAAACTAGGCTCACGCAAAACTCGCCACAAGTGCAAAACTCACCTCATGGAAAACTCGCCACATGCAAAACTTGCACACGTGGAAAAATTGCCACATGCACAAAAGTTGCAACACATGCAAAAGTTGCCTCACACAAAACTTGCACATACTCAAAAGGTACTACACATAAAACTCACCACGCGCAAAACTCGCCATGCGCAAAACTTGCTGCACACAACTTGCTACACTAACCTGTCACATGCAACTCGACACACAAAAAGTCGCTACACGCATATTGCCACACGCAACTCAACACACACAACTTGACAAACGAAACTCGCCCTAAAACACACACAAGTCTGGTATTATCCTTCAAAAATAAAAATCTGATTAATAAGCAGACAAACTACAAGAGCAACAAATGTGCCATATAGGAAATACGGCAGCTGTCAGTCACATGACCTGTCTATTATGTGTATGTGTGAGCTAATATATACTGCCAGGGGGAGGGCTTCCTGTTGGCTGGGGATTTATCAGGCTGCCAATTTAGCTTACAAATACTGAGGTAAAAATACTGACCAAATAACGTGTGAATGCGGTCTAATACAGGAGGAGATGACACACAAGTATATAGTATATACAGGAGAGATGGCACACAGGTATATACTATATACAGGAGGAGATGACACACAGATATATACTATATACAGGAGGAGATGACATACAGGTATATACTATATACAGGGGAGATGACATACAGGTATATACTATATACAGGAGCAGATGACCTACAGGTATATACTATATACAGGAGGAGATGACACAGGTATATACTATATACAGGAGCAGATGACCTACAGGTATATACTATATACAGGAGGAGATGACACACAGGTATATACTATAAACAGGAGCAGATGACCTACAGGTATATACTATATACATGAGGAGATGACACACAGGTATATTCTATATACAGGAGCCGATGACCTACAGGTATATACTATATACAGGAGGAGATGACATACAGGTATATGCTATATAGAAGATGACATACAGGTATATACTATATACAGGAGGAGATGACACACAGATATATACTTTATACAGGAGGAGATGACATACAGGTATATACTATATATAGAAGGAGAAGACATACAGGTATATACTATATATAGGAGGAGATGACATACAGGTATATACTATATACAGGGGAGATGACACACAGCAGGTATATACTATATACAGGGGAGATGACAAACAGGTATATACTATATACAGGAGATGACATACAGGTGTATACTATATATAAGGGAGATGACAAACATGTATATACTGAGGTGAAAATGAGAGGTGTGAGGTGAAAATGAAAAGGTGTGAGTGCAAAATGAGAAGAGTGAGGAAAAATAGTGGAGTGATCAGAAAATGACAGATGTGAGGTTGAAATGACAAGTGTTAGGGGGGAATGAGAGGAGTGAGGGAGAAAATGAGAGATGTGAGGGGGAAAATGAAAGATGTGATTGGGAAAATGAGAGGCGTGATGGGAAAATAAGACAAGTGAGGTGCTATAACTAACCACAGATATTTACTATGCCCAGGCAACGCCGGGCTCTTCAGCTAGTCTACTATATAAAGCTGAATGTGTGTGTGTGTGTGTGTGTGTGTATGTGTGTGTGTATGTCTGGGATTGGCATCTGCACCGTCGCAGCTACAGCCACAAAATTTTGCACAGTCACACGTCTGGACCCTGAGAGCATCATAGGCTACGTTGTGAGGTGAAATTTTAACCCCGCGCTTTCCAATTCACCAAACAATTTTGCCCCTATCTACATAATGGGGAAAAAAGTGAAATGAAAAGTGTTGGAGGCGTCGCAGCTACAGCCACAAAATTTTGCACAGTCACACGTCTGGAACCCGAGAGCGTCATAGGCTATATTGTGACGCGAAATTTTAACCCCGCGTGTTCCAATTCACCAAACAATTTTGCCCCTATCTACATAATGGGGAAAAAAGTGAAACGAAAAGTGTTGGAAGTGTCGGAGCTACAGCAACAAAATTTTGCACAGTCACACGTCTGGACCCTGAGAGCGTCATAGGCTACGTTGTGAGGTGAAATTTTAACCCCGCGCTTTCCAATTCACCAAACAATTTTGCCCCTATCTACATAATGGGGAAAAAAGTGAAACGAAAGGTGTTGGAAGTGTCGCAGCTACAGCAACAAAATTTTGCACAGTCACACGTCTGGACCCTGAGAGCGTCATAGGCTACGTTGTGAGGTGAAATTTTAACCCCACGCTTTCCAATTCACCAAACAATTTTGCCCCTATCTACATAATGGGGAAAAAGTGAAAAGAAAAGTGTTGGAGGCGTCGCAGCTACAGCCACAAAATTTTGCACAGTCACACGTCTGGACCCTGAGAGCGTCATAGGCTATGTTGTGAGGTGAAATTTTAACTCCGCGCTTTCCAATTCACCAAACTATTTTTCCCCTATCTACATAATGGGGAAAAGTGAAAGTAAAAGTGTTGGAGGCAAATTGATAGCTGCCAGATGTGAACAAGGGGTACTTAAAGAGTGAGAGCGATGGCGCCAAAGAGTATATACCGATCAGTTGCTAAGGTGGGGCCCCGACATGAGATACTCACCACACATGGGGATATGAACACACACACAAAATGCGCCACACACTACCACGTGCTTGAACACATATACCACCCTCAGCACACATTTCACCACACATACACCAACCTCGCCACATAAAAGTCGAAACACAAAAGTCGCCGCTCAAAACTCACCACGCGCAAAACTCGCCACATGCAAAAAATAGGCTCACGCAAAATTCGCCACAAGTGCAAAACTCACCTCATGGAAAACTCGCCACACACAAAACTTGCACATGCGGAAAAATTGCCACATGCACAAAATTTGCAACACATGCAAAAGTTGCCTCACACAAAACTTGCACATACTCAAAAGGCACCAGACATAAAACTCACCACGCGCAAAACTCGCCATAAGCAAAACTTGCTGCACACAACTTGCTACACTAACCTGTCACATGCAACTCGACACACAAAAAGTTGCTACACGCATGTTGCCACACAAAACTCATCTCACAAAATTCGCTACATGCATGTCGCCACACACAACTCAACACACACAACTTGACAAACGAAACTCGCCCTAAAACACACACAAGTCTGGTATTAGCCTTCAAAAATAAAAATCTGATTAATAAGCAGACAAACTACAAGAGCAACAAATGTACCATATAGGAAATACGGCAGCTGTCAGTCACATGACCTGTCTATTATGTGTATGTGTGAGCTAATATATACTGCCAGGGGGAGGGCTTCCTGTTGGCTGGGGATTTATCAGGCTGCCAATTTATCTTACAAATACTGAGGTAAAAATACTGAGCAAATAACGTGTTAACGAGGTCTAATACAGGAGATCACACAGGTATATACTATATACAGGGGAGATGACACACAGATATATACTATATACAGGAGAGATGACACACAGGTATTTACTATATAAAGGAGGAGATGACATACAGGTACATACTATATACAGGAGGAGATGACATACAGGTATATACTATATACAGGAGGAGATGACACACAGGTATATACTATATACAGGAGCAGATTACCTACAGGTATATACTATAAACAGGAGGAGATGACATACAGGTATATGCTATATATAGAAGATGACATACAGGTATATACTATATACAGGAGGAGATGACACACAGATATATACTATATACAGGGGAGATGACACACAGGTATATACTATAAACAGGAGGAGATGACATACAGGTATATACTATATATAGAAGGAGATGACATACAGGTATATACTATATATAGGAGGAGATGACATACAGGTATATACTATATATAGGAGGAGATGACATACAGGTATATACTATATATAGGAAGAGATGACATACAGGTATATACTATATACAGGGGAGATGACACACAGCAGGTATATACTATATACAGGGGAGATGACATACAGGTATATACTATATACAGGAGATGACATACAGGTGTATACTATATATAAGGGAGATGACAAACATGTATATACTGAGGTGAAAATGAGAGGTGTGAGGTGAAAATGAAAAGGTATGAGTGCAAAATGAGAGGAGTGAGGGAAAATAGTGTAGTGATCGGAAAATGACAGATGTGAGGTCGAAATGACAAGTGTTAGGTGGGAATGAGAGGAGTGAGGGAGAAAATGAGAGGTGTGAGGGAGAAAATGAGAGATGTGAGGGGGAAAATTAAAGATGTGATTGGGAAAATGAGAGGCGTGATGGAAAAATAAGAGAAGTGACGTGCTATAACTAACCACAGATATTTACTATGCCCAGGCAACGCCGGGCTCTACAGCTAGTATATATATATATATATATATATATATATACATATCTACTATATAAAGCTGAATGTGTGTATGTGTGTGTGTATGTGTGTGTGTGTGTGTATGTCCGGGATTGGCATCTGCACCGTCGCAGCTACAGCCACAAAATTTTGCACAGTCACACGTCTGGACCCTGAGAGCGTCATAGGCTATGTTGTGAGGTGAAATTTTAACCCCGCGCTTTCCAATTCACCAAACAATTTTGCCCCTATCTACATAATGGGGAATAAGTGAAATGAAAAGGGTTGGAGGCGTCGCAGCTGCAGCCACAAAATTTTGCACAGTCACACGTCTGGACCCTGAGAGCGTCATAGGCTATGTTGTGAGGTGAAATTTTAACCCCGCGCTTTCCAATTCACCAAACAATTTTGCCCCTATCTACATAATGGGGAAAAAGGTGAAATGAAAAGGGTTGGAGGCGTCGCAGCTACAGCCACAAAATTTTGCACAGTCACACGTCTGGACCCCGAGAGCGTCATAGGCTACGTTGTGAGGTGAAATTTTAACCCCGCGCTTTCCAATTCACCAAACAATTTTGCCCCTATCTACATAATGGGGAATAAGTGAAATGAAAAGGGTTGGAGGCGTCGCAGCTACAGCCACAAAATTTTGCACAGTCACACGTCTGGACCCTGAGAGCGTCATAGGCTACGTTGTGAGGTGAAATTTTAACCCCGCGCGTTCCAATTCACCAAACAATTTTGCCCCTATCTACATAATGGGGAAAAAAGTGAAAGGAAAAGTGTTGGAAGCTTCGCAGCTACAGCAACAAAATTTTGCACAGTCACACGTCTGGACCCTGAGAGCGTCATAGGCTACGTTGTGAGGTGAAATTTTAACCCCGCGCTTTCCAATTCACCAAAGAATTTTGCCCCTATCTACATAATGGGGAAAAAAGTGAAAGGAAAAGTGTTGGAGGCGTCGCAGCTACAGAAACAAAATTTTGCACAGTCACACGTCTGGACCCTGAGAGCGTCATAGGCTACGTTGTGACGTGAAATTTTAACCCTGCGCTTTCCAATTCACCAAACTATTTTTCCCCTATCTACATAATGGGGAAAAGTGAAAGGAAAAGTGTTGGAGGCAAATTGACAGCTGCCAGATGTGAACAAGGGGTACTTAAAGAATGAGAGCGATGGCGCCAAAGAGTATATACCGATCAGTTGCTAAGGTGTGGCCCAGACATGAGATACTCACCACTAGTGTTGAGCATTCCGATACCGCAAGTATCGGGTATCGGCCGATACTTGCGGTATCGGAATTCCGATACCGAGATCCGATACTTTTGTGGTATCGGGTACATAGAGATGTGTAAAATAAAGAATTAAAATAAAAAATATTGATATATTTACCTCTCCGGCGGCCCCTGGACTCAGCGCGGGTAACCGGCAGGCTTCGTTGTTCAAAATCAGCGCTTTTAGGATCTGAGAATCACCTCCCGGCTTCTGATTGGTCGCGGGCCGCCCATGTGACCGCCACGCGACCAATCACAAGCCGCGACGTCACCGCAAGCTATTAACGCGCTCATTTTTAAAAATGAGCGCGTTAATGGCTTTCAAAGACGTAGCGGCTTGTGATTGGCCACGGCCACGCGACCAATCACAAGCCGCGACGTCACCGCAAGCTATTAACGTGCTCATTTTTAAAAATGAGCGCGTTAATGGCTTTCAAAGACGTAGCGGCTTGTGATTGGTCGCGTGGCCGCGACCAATCACAAGCCGCTACGTCTTTGAAAGTCATTACCGCGCTCATTTTTAAAAATGAGCGCGATAATAGCTTGCGGTGACGTCGCGGCTTGTGATTGGTCGCGACCACGCGACCAATCACAAGTCGCTACGTCTTTGAAAGCCATTAACGCGCTCATTTTTAAAAATGAGCGCGTTAATAGCTTGCGGTGACGTCGCGGCTTGTGATTGGTCGCGTGGCGGTCACATGGGCGGCCCGCGACCAATCAGAAGCCGGGACGTGATTCTCAGGTCCTAAAAGCGCTGATTTTGAACAACGAAGCCTGCCGGTTACCCGCGCTGAGTTCAGGGGCCGCCGGAGAGGTAAATATATCAATATTTTTTATTTTAATTCTTTATTTTACACATCCCTATGGATCCCAGGGCCTGAAGGAGAGTTTCCTCTCCTTCAGACCCTGGGAACCATGAGAATACCTTCCGATACTTGATGTCCCATTGACTTGTATTGGTATCGGATATCGGTATCGGCGATATCCGATATTTTTCGGATATCGGCCGATACTATCCGATACCGATACTTTCAAGTATCGGACGGTATCGCTCAACACTACTCACCACTAGTGTTGAGCGATACCTTCCGATATCGGAAAGTATCGGTATCGGTTTGGATCGGCCGATATTCAAAAAATATCGGATATCGCCGATACCGATACCCGATCCCAATGCAAGTCAATGGGACCAAAATATCGGAATTAAAATAAACCCTTTCTTTCCTTGTAGGTTCATTCTACCTGAAGGAAAACAACTAAGAATAATGTAGGATGTATGGGGGAGGTGGCGGAGACATTAAAGGCAATGAGGATTAGTCCAATCAAATAGAATAGCATGTTTTTTTTTTTTTTTTAAAGAAGTTCGGATTGAAAAAGATATTGAGTATGTAAATTTTTTTTATTTTGTCAGATATTGATGTTTCACTATTCCACGCCCTTCCCCTTCTTTTTTTTCTTTTTTTTTTTTCTTTTCCCACACTTTCATCTTCATCATCATCAGCATCCTTGACATCAACTTCTTCACCTTATTCATCTTCTTCTTCATCTTCTACCTATTTTTTTTTTTATTACATTCTTCATATTCATTTTCTTCAACTATTATTATTCTTCCTATTCTACATATTCTTTTTATTCCACTGTTATTATTCTTCCTATTCTACTTCTTCATCATATTCTCATTTGTGACAGGCATTCCCGTAGTTGTTATCTATAAAAGTTGGAAGATTACACCTTCCGTTCTGCCAGTCACAAAAGTTACATTTGTCCGCGTTCAGTTTGGCCTGCAGCATCAGGCTTTATCCAGGGGCACCACGAGGAGGAACGGACTCACCCCCATACACTGCTTAGTCTTCTTCTGCATATAATTTAGATAATATCTTTTGCTCTGATATTAAGTCTTATGCTTAATGTTCTTCTGCTCTTTGTTCTGCAGCCTCTTGTTCTTCTGCTTCTCGGTCTTCCATGTTGTCGTCTCCAGGGTCTTCGTCTCCAGTGTCGTCATCTCCGCCGTCGTCGTCTCAGCCGTCGTCGTCTCCGCCGTCGTCGTCGTCGTCGTCATCGGGGTGGTCTTCCGGGTCGTCGTCATCGGGGTGGTCTTCCGGGTTGTCGACGTTAGGGTCTTCAACTTGGAAATGTAGCAGAAGGTACAAGAAGGCTGAGAAAATGCCAAGAACCAGCTGATGGAACTGGAACTCGGATGGCTACCCGAAGGTTCAAGAGCCTATGGAACTACCGAGGACCAGCTGACGTTACTGGAACCCGGTTACTAAGCAGGAGGTACCCGTGCTAAAAAGCACTACCAAGGACCGCCTGACGTTGGCGGAACTCGGATACCCAGAAGGAGGCACCTAAGCCAAAGGCTCTGCCCGGAACCAGATGACGTTACTGGAACCAGGATGGGGAGCAGAAGGTACAAGAGCAAAAGACACTGCCGAGAACCAGCTGACGGTACTGGAACCCGGATGGGTAGCCGAATGTCCAAGAGCCAATGGAACTACCAAGGACCAGCTGACGTTACTGGAACCCGGTTACTAAGCAGGAGGTACCCGTGCCTGAAAGCACTACCAAGGACCACCTGACATTGGTGGAACTTGGATACCCAGAAGGAGGCACCTAAGCCAAAGGCTCTGCCCGGAACCAGCTGACGGTACTGGAACCAGGATGGGGAGCAGAAGGTACAAGAGCAAAAGACACTGCCGAGAACCAGCTGACGGTGCTGGAACCAGGTGGTGGACCCGAAGGCCCACAGGAGAGGAGAGAACAGCTAGGCCGCGAGGCAGCCGCAGTTACCGAACCCCAACAGTCCTACAGGGGGAGCTGGGCCTACTGGCACTACAGAACCAGCCTTGACTACCAGTTCACGCAGCCCACATAGGAAGCTCCTAAACTGGAGGCACCCTGGAGTTGGCTAACTCGACCGCCCCACGACGGGGCAAGCATAGGCGTCTCAGTGAAGTTGACACAACCCGGAAACAGCTGACGGTGCTGAAACCAGGCTTGGCACGAGGGAGTACCTGTGACAAGAACACTGCCGAGAACCAGCTGGCGGTGCTGGAACTCGGATGCGTTGCCCCAGTGTGCAAGAGCCAATGGCACGACCGAGGACCAGCTGACGGTGCTGGAACCCGGTTACTAAGCTGTAGGTGCCCGCGCTTAAAAGCACTACCAAGGACCGCCTGGCGTTGGCGGAACTCGGATACCCAGGAGGAGGCACCTTAGCCAAAGGCTCGGCCCGGAACCAGCTGACGGTGCTGGAACCAGGTGGTGGACCCGAAGGCCCACAGGAGAGGAGAGAACAGCTAGGCCGCGAGGCAGCCGCAGTTACCGAACCCCAACAGTCCTACAGGGGGAGCTGGGCCTACTGGCACTACAGAACCAGCCTTGACTACCAGTTCACGCAGCCCACATAGGAAGCTCCTAAACTGGAGGCACCCTGGAGTTGGCTAACTCGACCGCCCCACGACGGGGCAAGCATAGGCGTCTCAGTGAAGTTGACACAACCCGGAAACAGCTGACGGTGCTGAAACCAGGCTTGGCACGAGGGAGTACCTGTGACAAGAACACTGCCGAGAACCAGCTGGCGGTGCTGGAACTCGGATGCGTTGCCCCAGTGTGCAAGAGCCAATGGCACGACCGAGGACCAGCTGACGGTGCTGGAACCCGGTTACTAAGCTGTAGGTGCCCGCGCTTAAAAGCACTACCAAGGACCGCCTGGCGTTGGCGGAACTCGGATACCCAGGAGGAGGCACCTTAGCCAAAGGCTCGGCCCGGAACCAGCTGACGGTGCTGGAACCAGGTGGTGGACCCCAAGGCCCACAGGAGAGGAGAGAACAGCTAGGCCGCGAGGCAGCCGCAGTTACCGAACCCCAACAGTCCTACAGGGGGAGCTGGGCCTACTGGCACTACAGAACCAGCCTTGACTACCAGTTCACGCAGCCCACATAGGAAGCTCCTAAACTGGAGGCACCCTGGAGTTGGCTAACTCGACCGCCCCACGACGGGGCAAGCATAGGCGTCTCAGTGAAGTTGACACAACCCGGAAACAGCTGACGGTGCTGAAACCAGGCTTGGCACGAGGGAGTACCTGTGACAAGAACACTGCCGAGAACCAGCTGGCGGTGCTGGAACCCGGATGCGTTGCCCCAGTGTGCAAGAGCCAATGGCACGACCGAGGACCAGCTGACGGTGCTGGAACCCGGTTACTAAGCTGTAGGTGCCCGCGCTTAAAAGCACTACCAAGGACCGCCTGGCGTTGGCGGAACTCGGATACCCAGGAGGAGGCACCTTAGCCAAAGGCTCGGCCCGGAACCAGCTGACGGTGCTGGAACCAGGTGGTGGACCCCAAGGCCCACAGGAGAGGAGAGAACAGCTAGGCCGCGAGGCAGCCGCAGTTACCGAACCCCAACAGTCCTACAGGGGGAGCTGGGCCTACTGGCACTACAGAACCAGCCTTGACTACCAGTTCACGCAGCCCACATAGGAAGCTCCTAAACTGGAGGCACCCTGGAGTTGGCTAACTCGACCGCCCCACGACGGGGCAAGCATAGGCGTCTCAGTGAAGTTGACACAACCCGGAAACAGCTGACGGTGCTGAAACCAGGCTTGGCACGAGGGAGTACCTGTGACAAGAACACTGCCGAGAACCAGCTGGCGGTGCTGGAACTCGGATGCGTTGCCCCAGTGTGCAAGAGCCAATGGCACGACCGAGGACCAGCTGACGGTGCTGGAACCCGGTTACTAAGCTGTAGGTGCCCGCGCTTAAAAGCACTACCAAGGACCGCCTGGCGTTGGCGGAACTCGGATACCCAGGAGGAGGCACCTTAGCCAAAGGCTCGGCCCGGAACCAGCTGACGGTGCTGGAACCAGGTGGTGGACCCCAAGGCCCACAGGAGAGGAGAGAACAGCTAGGCCGCGAGGCAGCCGCAGTTACCGAACCCCAACAGTCCTACAGGGGGAGCTGGGCCTACTGGCACTACAGAACCAGCCTTGACTACCAGTTCACGCAGCCCACATAGGAAGCTCCTAAACTGGAGGCACCCTGGAGTTGGCTAACTCGACCGCCCCACGACGGGGCAAGCATAGGCGTCTCAGTGAAGTTGACACAACCCGGAAACAGCTGACGGTGCTGAAACCAGGCTTGGCACGAGGGAGTACCTGTGACAAGAACACTGCCGAGAACCAGCTGGCGGTGCTGGAACTCGGATGCGTTGCCCCAGTGTGCAAGAGCCAATGGCACGACCGAGGACCAGCTGACGGTGCTGGAACCCGGTTACTAAGCTGTAGGTGCCCGCGCTTAAAAGCACTACCAAGGACCGCCTGGCGTTGGCGGAACTCGGATACCCAGGAGGAGGCACCTTAGCCAAAGGCTCGGCCCGGAACCAGCTGACGGTGCTGGAACCAGGTGGTGGACCCGAAGGCCCACAGGAGAGGAGAGAACAGCTAGGCCGCGAGGCAGCCGCAGTTACCGAACCCCAACAGTCCTACAGGGGGAGCTGGGCCTACTGGCACTACAGAACCAGCCTTGACTACCAGTTCACGCAGCCCACATAGGAAGCTCCTAAACTGGAGGCACCCTGGAGTTGGCTAACTCGACCGCCCCACGACGGGGCAAGCATAGGCATCTCAGTGAAGTTGACACAACCCGGAAACAGCTGACGGTGCTGAAACCAGGCTTGGCACGAGGGAGTACCTGTGACAAGAACACTGCCGAGAACCAGCTGGCGGTGCTGGAACTCGGATGCGTTGCCCCAGTGTGCAAGAGCCAATGGCACGACCGAGGACCAGCTGACGGTGCTGGAACCCGGTTACTAAGCTGTAGGTGCCCGCGCTTAAAAGCACTACCAAGGACCGCCTGGCGTTGGCGGAACTCGGATACCCAGGAGGAGGCACCTTAGCCAAAGGCTCGGCCCGGAACCAGCTGACGGTGCTGGAACCAGGTGGTGGACCCCAAGGCCCACAGGAGAGGAGAGAACAGCTAGGCCGCGAGGCAGCCGCAGTTACCGAACCCCAACAGTCCTACAGGGGGAGCTGGGCCTACTGGCACTACAGAACCAGCCTTGACTACCAGTTCACGCAGCCCACATAGGAAGCTCCTAAACTGGAGGCACCCTGGAGTTGGCTAACTCGACCACCCCACGACGGGGCAAGCATAGGCGTCTCAGTGAAGTTGACACAACCCGGAAACAGCTGACGGTGCTGAAACCAGGCTTGGCACGAGGGAGTACCTGTGACAAGAACACTGCCGAGAACCAGCTGGCGGTGCTGGAACCCGGATGCGTTGCCCCAGTGTGCAAGAGCCAATGGCACGACCGAGGACCAGCTGACGGTGCTGGAACCCGGTTACTAAGCTGTAGGTGCCCGCGCTTAAAAGCACTACCAAGGACCGCCTGGCGTTGGCGGAACTCGGATACCCAGGAGGAGGCACCTTAGCCAAAGGCTCGGCCCGGAACCAGCTGACGGTGCTGGAACCAGGTGGTGGACCCCAAGGCCCACAGGAGAGGAGAGAACAGCTAGGCCGCGAGGCAGCCGCAGTTACCGAACCCCAACAGTCCTACAGGGGGAGCTGGGCCTACTGGCACTACAGAACCAGCCTTGACTACCAGTTCACGCAGCCCACATAGGAAGCTCCTAAACTGGAGGCACCCTGGAGTTGGCTAACTCGACCGCCCCACGACGGGGCAAGCATAGGCGTCTCAGTGAAGTTGACACAACCCGGAAACAGCTGACGGTGCTGAAACCAGGCTTGGCACGAGGGAGTACCTGTGACAAGAACACTGCCGAGAACCAGCTGGCGGTGCTGGAACTCGGATGCGTTGCCCCAGTGTGCAAGAGCCAATGGCACGACCGAGGACCAGCTGACGGTGCTGGAACCCGGTTACTAAGCTGTAGGTGCCCGCGCTTAAAAGCACTACCAAGGACCGCCTGGCGTTGGCGGAACTCGGATACCCAGGAGGAGGCACCTTAGCCAAAGGCTCGGCCCGGAACCAGCTGACGGTGCTGGAACCAGGTGGTGGACCCCAAGGCCCACAGGAGAGGAGAGAACAGCTAGGCCGCGAGGCAGCCGCAGTTACCGAACCCCAACAGTCCTACAGGGGGAGCTGGGCCTACTGGCACTACAGAACCAGCCTTGACTACCAGTTCACGCAGCCCACATAGGAAGCTCCTAAACTGGAGGCACCCTGGAGTTGGCTAACTCGACCGCCCCACGACGGGGCAAGCATAGGCGTCTCAGTGAAGTTGACACAACCCGGAAACAGCTGACGGTGCTGAAACCAGGCTTGGCACGAGGGAGTACCTGTGACAAGAACACTGCCGAGAACCAGCTGGCGGTGCTGGAACTCGGATGCGTTGCCCCAGTGTGCAAGAGCCAATGGCACGACCGAGGACCAGCTGACGGTGCTGGAACCCGGTTACTAAGCTGTAGGTGCCCGCGCTTAAAAGCACTACCAAGGACCGCCTGGCGTTGGCGGAACTCGGATACCCAGGAGGAGGCACCTTAGCCAAAGGCTCGGCCCGGAACCAGCTGACGGTGCTGGAACCAGGTGGTGGACCCCAAGGCCCACAGGAGAGGAGAGAACAGCTAGGCCGCGAGGCAGCCGCAGTTACCGAACCCCAACAGTCCTACAGGGGGAGCTGGGCCTACTGGCACTACAGAACCAGCCTTGACTACCAGTTCACGCAGCCCACATAGGAAGCTCCTAAACTGGAGGCACCCTGGAGTTGGCTAACTCGACCGCCCCACGACGGGGCAAGCATAGGCGTCTCAGTGAAGTTGACACAACCCGGAAACAGCTGACGGTGCTGAAACCAGGCTTGGCACGAGGGAGTACCTGTGACAAGAACACTGCCGAGAACCAGCTGGCGGTGCTGGAACTCGGATGCGTTGCCCCAGTGTGCAAGAGCCAATGGCACGACCGAGGACCAGCTGACGGTGCTGGAACCCGGTTACTAAGCTGTAGGTGCCCGCGCTTAAAAGCACTACCAAGGACCGCCTGGCGTTGGCGGAACTCGGATACCCAGGAGGAGGCACCTAAGCCAAAGGCTCGGCCCGGAACCAGCTGACGGTGCTGGAACCAGGTGGTGGACCCCAAGGCCCACAGGAGAGGAGAGAACAGCTAGGCCGCGAGGCAGCCGCAGTTACCGAACCCCAACAGTCCTACAGGGGGAGCTGGGCCTACTGGCACTACAGAACCAGCCTTGACTACCAGTTCACGCAGCCCACATAGGAAGCTCCTAAACTGGAGGCACCCTGGAGTTGGCTAACTCGACCGCCCCACGACGGGGCAAGCATAGGCGTCTCAGTGAAGTTGACACAAACCGGAAACAGCTGACGGTGCTGAAACCAGGCTTGGCACGAGGGAGTACCTGTGACAAGAACACTGCCGAGAACCAGCTGGCGGTGCTGGAACCCGGATGCGTTGCCCCAGTGTGCAAGAGCCAATGGCACGACCGAGGACCAGCTGACGGTGCTGGAACCCGGTTACTAAGCTGTAGGTGCCCGCGCTTAAAAGCACTACCAAGGACCGCCTGGCGTTGGCGGAACTCGGATACCCAGGAGGAGGCACCTTAGCCAAAGGCTCGGCCCGGAACCAGCTGACGGTGCTGGAACCAGGTGGTGGACCCCAAGGCCCACAGGAGAGGAGAGAACAGCTAGGCCGCGAGGCAGCCGCAGTTACCGAACCCCAACAGTCCTACAGGGGGAGCTGGGCCTACTGGCACTACAGAACCAGCCTTGACTACCAGTTCACGCAGCCCACATAGGAAGCTCCTAAACTGGAGGCACCCTGGAGTTGGCTAACTCGACCGCCCCACGACGGGGCAAGCATAGGCGTCTCAGTGAAGTTGACACAACCCGGAAACAGCTGACGGTGCTGAAACCAGGCTTGGCACGAGGGAGTACCTGTGACAAGAACACTGCCGAGAACCAGCTGGCGGTGCTGGAACTCGGATGCGTTGCCCCAGTGTGCAAGAGCCAATGGCACGACCGAGGACCAGCTGACGGTGCTGGAACCCGGTTACTAAGCTGTAGGTGCCCGCGCTTAAAAGCACTACCAAGGACCGCCTGGCGTTGGCGGAACTCGGATACCCAGGAGGAGGCACCTAAGCCAAAGGCTCGGCCCGGAACCAGCTGACGGTGCTGGAACCAGGTGGTGGACCCCAAGGCCCACAGGAGAGGAGAGAACAGCTAGGCTGCGAGGCAGCCGCAGTTTCCGAACCCCAACAGTCCTACAGGGGGAGCTGGGCCTACTGGCACTACAGAACCAGCCTTGACTACCAGTTCACGCAGCCCACATAGGAAGCTCCTAAACTGGAGGCACCCTGGAGTTGGCTAACTCGACCGCCCCACGACGGGGCAAGCATAGGCGTCTCAGTGAAGTTGACACAACCCGGAAACAGCTGACGGTGCTGAAACCAGGCTTGGCACGAGGGAGTACCTGTGACAAGAACACTGCCAAGAACCAGCTGGCGGTGCTGGAACCCGGATGCGTTGCCTTGCCTATTAAAGATTGTCTTCCTAGAGCCCCAACTAGCGGTGTTGGAGCAAAGGGTAAGCAGGGGGAGATGAGTGTAGGCCGAAGCCTGCACTGGAGGCAGCTTTGTGTCTGCGTTGCGTTTGCAGGACACTTTGCCGGCTACACACTGGGGGAACAGCTGGCGTTGCTGAACCCCACTAACACAATGGCGTGTGTTTTTATCTGTGCAGCTAGCACTTGCGGGCAAAAACTTGCGATGTTAGAGCCCGTGTTGAAGCAGGAGGAGGAGGAGAGGAGCAGAGTGTAGGCCGAAGCCTAGTTGAACCAATTTCAAAGGAAACCTTTAACCCCCCCCTCAGGTGTTACAAAGTACAAGAGACACACCTTGTGCAGTATTAATGCTGCACAAGTGAAAGGTTGCTCTATTAATTTGTCTACTTGCACACGCTGAATGAAAGACATACACAATTTACCCCATTCTACAGTCAAACTGTAGTGGATGCGTGACTTGGTTTTTTGATGAGACGCAGCACAGGTGTCCAAAATAACGCCTTGGTGCTTGGCGCAGCTTCCTGAGCGTTGTTATTTGCTGTACAGGAGTCTGCGCTCTTGTGTTATCCCTTGGCAATGCCCTGTTAGCGCTGCCCATCTTATGACCTCATTTCATGTTGGCCGGTGCGGTTAACGATGGCCATAAATCCCAGACCCACAGTGTCTTTTCATAAAGCCACACTGCGGTGCTGGGATTCGTGGCCTTGAGCAGTAAATATTTTGGCCGCTCACACACGTCCTTACACCTGCTTCAGACTGGGCGGCCTCTGCTGATCCCTTCTCGCATGCCGCGGCCATGAGGCTGCACAGTCTGAAGAAGGCGGAAGGAGATGAGTTAAGACAGGCGAAGATATGCACTGCTCGTGCCCATCAATCACACCCTCGCAGTCAAAATAATTAAGACAACGAGGAGCATTTTATTCAGGCAGGGCGGACGAACAGGCGCAAGTAGCCAACCAATGATGTCAGAAGACGGGAAGCGCTACCAAGGGGGGTGCTGCGTATCATTAGAAAGGAAAGTCACACCTCAGGGACAGTGGAATGGTCTCAAAGAGACACATTTTGTACGTGTTGAGTTCCACGTGGGCAAGGAGAAAACGTCAGCCACCTTGTACAAATGCAGCAGTACTGCTGTACAAGGTGGCTGTTATACATAGAAACACCTGGGGGTGGTGGCCAGGCTCCCTTCAATTTCAGTTCATGTGCCTGCGTGGCGTTTGCAGGTCACGTTGCAAGCTACACAGCAGGGGAACAGCTGGCGTTGCTGAACCCCACTGACACATTGACTGGTGTTTTTCTCTGTGCAGATTGCATGTCCGGGCAAAAACTAGCGGTGTTAGAGCCCAGGGTCAGCAGGAGGAGGAGGAGAGGAGCAAAGTGTAGGCCGAAGCCTGCACTGGTGGCAGCTTTTGGTCGGTTGTGCCAGCGTGGCTTGTGCTGGACACGATGCCGGCTACACAGCGGGGGAACAGCTGGCGGTGCTGAACCACACTAACACATTGGCTGGTGTTTTTCTCTGTGCAGCTAGCATGTCCGGGCAGAAACTGGCGTTGTTTGAGCCCAGGGTCAGCAGGAGGAGGAGAGGAGCAAAGTGTAGGCCGAAGCCTGCACTGGTGGCAGCTTTTGTTCTGTTGTGCCAGCGTGGCTTGTGCTGGACACGTTGCCGACTACACAGCAGGGGAACAGCTGGCGGTGCTGAACCCCACTAACACATTGGCTGGTGTTTTTCTCTGTGCAGCTAGCATTTCCGGGCAAAAACTAGCGGTGTTTGAGCCCAGGGTCAGCAGGAGGAATAGAGGAGCAGAGTGTAGGCCGAAGCCTAGTTGAACCAATTTCAAAGGTTACCTTTAACCCCCCCCTCAGGTGTTGCAAGGTACAAGAGCCACACCTTGAACAGCATTAATGATGCACAAGTCAAAGGTTGCTCTATTTAATTTTGCTCCTTGCACACGCTGAATTAAACACGTACACTATTTAGCCCATTATACTGTCAAACAGTTGTGGAGGCGTGACTTGTCTTTTTAACGAGACGCAGCACAGGTGTCAAAATTTGCACCTAGGTACTGGGCGCAGATTCCTGAGCGTTGTTATTTGCTGTACAGGAGTCTGCGCTCTTGTGTTATCCCTTGGCAATACCCTGTTAGTGCAGGCCGTCTCATGACCTCATTTCATGTTGGCCGGTGCGGTTAACGATGGCCATAAATCCCAGACCCACAGTGGCTTTTCCTAAAGTCACACTGCGGTGCTGGGATTCGTGGCCTTGTGCAGTAAATATGTTCGCCGCTCACACATGTCCTTACACCTGCTTCAGACTGGGCGGCCTCAGCTGATCCCTTATCGCATGCCGCGGCCATGAGGCCGCACAGTCAGAAGAAGGCGGAAGGAGGGGAGTGAAAACAGGGGAACATATGCACTGCTCGTGCCCATCAATCACACCCTCGCAGTCAAAATATATGAGACAACGGGGGGCGTTGTGTCGGGCAGGGGGGACGCACAGGCACAGCCAGCCAACCAATGATGTCAGGAGACGGGCAGCGCTAACAATGGGGGTGCTGCGTGTCATTACAAAGGAAAGTCACACCTCAGGGACATTGTAATGGTCTCTAATGAGACACATTTTGTACGTGTTGAGTTCCACGTGGGCAAGGAGAAAAAGTCAGCCACCTCGTACAAATGCAGCAGTACTGCTGTACAAGGTGGCTGATATACATAGAAACACCTGTGGGTGGGGGGCAGGCTCCCTTCAATTTCAGTTCATGTGCCTGCGTGGCGTTTGCAGGTCACGTTGCAAGCTGCACAGCAGGGGAACAGCTGGCGGTGCTGAACCCCACTAACACATTGGCTGGTGTTTTTCTCTGTGCAGCTAGCATGTCCGGGCAGAAACTGGCGTTGTTTGAGCCCAGGGTCAGCAGGAGGAGGAGAGGAGCAAAGTGTAGGCCGAAGCCTGCACTGGTGGCAGCTTTTGTTCTGTTGTGCCAGCGTGGCTTGTGCTGGACACGTTGCCGACTACACAGCAGGGGAACAGCTGGCGGTGCTGAACCCCACTAACACATTGGCTGGTGTTTTTCTCTGTGCAGCTAGCATTTCCGGGCAAAAACTAGCGGTGTTTGAGCCCAGGGTCAGCAGGAGGAGTAGAGGAGCAGAGTGTAGGCCGAAGCCTAGTTGAACCAATTTCAAAGGTTACCTTTAACCCCCCCTCAGGTGTTGCAAGGTACAAGAGCCACACCTTGAACAGCATTAATGATGCACAAGTCAAAGGTTGCTCTATTTAATTTTGCTCCTTGCACACGCTGAATTAAACACGTACACTATTTAGCCCATTATACTGTCAAACAGTTGTGGAGGCGTGACTTGTCTTTTTAACGAGACGCAGCACAGGTGTCAAAATTTGCACCTAGGTACTGGGCGCAGATTCCTGAGCGTTGTTATTTGCTGTACAGGAGTCTGCGCTCTTGTGTTATCCCTTGGCAATACCCTGTTAGTGCAGGCCGTCTCATGACCTCATTTCATGTTGGCCGGTGCGGTTAACGATGGCCATAAATCCCAGACCCACAGTGGCTTTTCCTAAAGTCACACTGCGGTGCTGGGATTCGTGGCCTTGTGCAGTAAATATGTTCGCCGCTCACACATGTCCTTACACCTGCTTCAGACTGGGCGGCCTCAGCTGATCCCTTATCGCATGCCGCGGCCATGAGGCCGCACAGTCAGAAGAAGGCGGAAGGAGGGGAGTGAAAACAGGGGAACATATGCACTGCTCGTGCCCATCAATCACACCCTCGCAGTCAAAATATATGAGACAACGGGGGGCGTTGTGTCGGGCAGGGGGGACGCACAGGCACAGCCAGCCAACCAATGATGTCAGGAGACGGGCAGCGCTAACAATGGGGGTGCTGCGTGTCATTACAAAGGAAAGTCACACCTCAGGGACATTGTAATGGTCTCTAATGAGACACATTTTGTACGTGTTGAGTTCCACGTGGGCAAGGAGAAAAAGTCAGCCACCTCGTACAAATGCAGCAGTACTGCTGTACAAGGTGGCTGATATACATAGAAACACCTGTGGGTGGGGGGCAGGCTCCCTTCAATTTCAGTTCATGTGCCTGCGTGGCGTTTGCAGGTCACGTTGCAAGCTACACAGCAGGGGAACAGCTGGCGTTGCTGAACCCCACTAACACATTGGCTGGTGTTTTTCTCTGTGCAGCTAGCATGTCCGGGCAGAAACTGGCGTTGTTTGAGCCCAGGGTCAGCAGGAGGAGGAGAGGAGCAAAGTGTAGGCCGAAGCCTGCACTGGTGGCAGCTTTTGGTCGGTTGTGCCAGCGTGGCTTGTGCTGGACACGATGCCGGCTACACAGCGGGGGAACAGCAGGCGGTGCTGAACCCCACTAACACATTGGCTGGTGTTTTTCTCTGTGCAGCTAGCATGTCCGGGCAGAAACTGGCGTTGTTTGAGCCCAGGGTCAGCAGGAGGAGGAGAGGAGCAAAGTGTAGGCCGAAGCCTGCACTGGTGGCAGCTTTTGGTCGGTTGTGCCAGCGTGGCTTGTGCTGGACACGTTGCCGACTACACAGCAGGGGAACAGCTGGCGGTGCTGAACCCCACTAACACATTGGCTGGTGTTTTTCTCTGTGCAGCTAGCATTTCCGGGCAAAAACTAGCGGTGTTTGAGCCCAGGGTCAGCAGGAGGAGTAGAGGAGCAGAGTGTAGGCCGAAGCCTAGTTGAACCAATTTCAAAGGTTACCTTTAACCCCCCCCTCAGGTGTTGCAAGGTACAAGAGCCACACCTTGTGCAGCATTAATGCTGCACAAGTAAAAGGTTGCTCTATTTGTTTTGCTCCTTGCACACGCTGACTAAAACACGTACACTATTTAGCCCATTATACTGTCAAACAGTTGTGGAGGCGTGACTTGTCTTTTTAACGAGACGCAGCACAGGTGTCAAAATTTGCACCTAGGTACTGGGCGCAGATTCCTGAGCGTTGTTATTTGCTGTACAGGAGTCTGCGCTATTGTGATCCCTTGGCCATGCGCTGTGAGCGCTTCCTGTCTTCTGACCTCATTTCATGTCGGCCGTTGCGGTTAGCGATGGACATGAATCCCAGACCCACAGTGTGTTTTTAAAAAATCACACTGCGGTGCTGGGATTCGTGCCCTGGTGCACTAAATATGTTTGCCGCTCACACATGTCCTTACACCTGCTTCAGACTGGGCGGCCTCATCTGATCCCTTATCGCCTGCCGCGGCCATGAGGACACCCAGTCTGAAGAAGGCGGAAGGAGATGAGTGAACACAGGCAAACATATGCACTGCACATGCCCATCAATCACACCCTCGCTGTCCAAAAAAATAAGACACCGAGGGCCGTTGTTTCGAGCAGGGGAGATGCACAGGCGCAGCCAGCTAACCAATGATGTCAAAAGACGGGCAGCGCTAACAAGGGTGGTGCTGCGTGTCATTACAAAGGAAAGTCACACCTCAGGGACATTGTAATGGTCTCTAATGAGACACATTTTGTACGTGTTGAGTTCCACGTGGGCAAGGAGAAAAAGTCAGCCACCTCGTACAAATGCAGCAGTACTGCTGTACAAGGTGGCTGATATACATAGAAACACCTGTGGGTGGGGGGCAGGCTCCCTTCAATTTCAGTTCATGTGCCTGCGTGGCGTTTGCAGGTCACGTTGCAAGCTACACAGCAGGGGAACAGCTGGCGTTGCTGAACCCCACTGACACATTGACTGGTGTTTTTCTCTGTGCAGATTGCATGTCCGGGCAAAAACTAGCGGTGTTAGAGCCCAGGGTCAGCAGGAGGAGGAGGAGAGGAGCAAAGTGTAGGCCGAAGCCTGCACTGGTGGCAGCTTTTGGTCGGTTGTGCCAGCGTGGCTTGTGCTGGACACGATGCCGGCTACACAGCGGGGGAACAGCAGGCGGTGCTGAACCCCACTAACACATTGGCTGGTGTTTTTCTCTGTGCAGCTAGCATGTCCGGGCAGAAACTGGCGTTGTTTGAGCCCAGGGTCAGCAGGAGGAGGAGAGGAGCAAAGTGTAGGCCGAAGCCTGCACTGGTGGCAGCTTTTGGTCGGTTGTGCCAGCGTGGCTTGTGCTGGACACGTTGCCGACTACACAGCAGGGGAACAGCTGGCGGTGCTGAACCCCACTAACACATTGGCTGGTGTTTTTCTCTGTGCAGCTAGCATTTCCGGGCAAAAACTAGACTAGCGGTGTTTGAGCCCAGGGTCAGCAGGAGGAGTAGAGGAGCAGAGTGTAGGCCGAAGCCTAGTTGAACCAATTTCAAAGGTTACCTTTAACCCCCCCCTCAGGTGTTGCAAGGTACAAGAGCCACACCTTGTGCAGCATTAATGCTGCACAAGTAAAAGGTTGCTCTATTTGTTTTGCTCCTTGCACACGCTGACTAAAACACGTACACTATTTAGCCCATTATACTGTCAAACAGTTGTGGAGGCGTGACTTGTCTTTTTAACGAGACGCAGCACAGGTGTCAAAATTTGCACCTAGGTACTGGGCGCAGATTCCTGAGCGTTGTTATTTGCTGTACAGGAGTCTGCGCTATTGTGATCCCTTGGCCATGCGCTGTGAGCGCTTCCTGTCTTCTGACCTCATTTCATGTCGGCCGTTGCGGTTAGCGATGGACATGAATCCCAGACCCACAGTGTGTTTTCAAAAAATCACACTGCGTGGCTGGGATTCGTGGCCTTGTGCAGTAAATAGGTTTGCCGCTTACACATGTCCTTACACCTGCTCCAGACTGGGCGGCCTCAGCTGATCCCTTATCGCCTACCACGGCCAGGAGGCCGCACAGTCTGAAGAAGGCGGAAGGAGATGAGTTAAGACAGGCGAACATATGCACTGCTCGTGCCCATAAACCACACCCTCGCTGACAAAATAAATATGACAACGAGGGGCGTTGTTTCTAGCAGGGCGGATGCACAGGCGCAGCCAGCTAACCATGATGACAAAAGACGGGAAACGCTACCAAGGGGGGTGCTGCGTATCATTACAAAGGAAAGTCACACCTCAGGGACAGTGGAATGGTCTCAATGAGACACATTTTGTACGTGTTGAGTTCCACGTGGGCAAGGAGAAAAAGTCAGCCACCTTGTACAAATGCAGCAGTACTGCTGTACTAGGTGGCTGTTATACATAGAAACACCTGGGGGGGTGGGGCCAGGTTCCCTTTTAATTTCAGTTCCTGTGCCTGCATGGCGTTTGCAGGTCACGTTGCCGGCTACACAGCAGGGGAACAGCTGGCGTTGCTGAACCCCACTAACACATTGGCTGGTGTTTTTCTCTGTGCAGCTAGCACTTCCGGGCAAAAACTAGCGGTGTTTGAGCCCAGGGTCAGCAGGAGGAGGAGAGGAGCAGAGTGTAGGCCGAAGCCTGCACTGGTGGCAGCTTTTGTTCTGTTGTGCCAGCGTGGCTTGTGCTGGACACGTTGCCGACTACACAGCAGGGGAACAGCTGGCGGTGCTGAACCCCACTGACACATCACCTAGTGTTTTTTTCTGTGTAGACAACACTTCCAGGTGGCAACTGACAGTGTTGAAACCCAGGGAATCAAAGAGGAGCAGAGTGTAGGCCGAAGCCTGCAGTGGAGCAAGTTGAAAGGGAACCTTTAACCCCCCCCCCCAGGCATTTGTTGCTGAAAGAGCCATCTTGTACAGCAGTAATACTGCACATGGAAAATGGTGGCTCCGAAAATTATGCTCCTTGCAAACGCTGAAGTACACACTCATATAATGTGTCCCCTCACACCGTCAAACCATCCCGGAAGTGGGACTTTCCTTTGTAATGTGACACAGCACAGCCGTCATTCCAACCCCCTTGGTGCCGGGCACCACCTCCTCAACGTTGTTTGGTTCTGTCACGGAGCCCGCACTGTAATGTTATCCCTTGGCCATGCACAGTTAGCGGTGCCCGTCTTCTGACATCATGTAGGTGTCAGGCTGGCAGTGCCTGTGCGTCCAAGCTGCCCGAGATCCAACCTTGCAGTGTCATCTAATGTAGTCCCACTGCGGGCCAGGGATCCATGGGCATGCGCAGTGCATATCATCGCCTCTCACTCACCTCCTTCCTGCTTCTTCAGACTGTGCGGCGTCACGGCCGTGGCATGCTATTAGGGATCAGCTGACGCCGCCTAGTCTGAAGAAGCGTGAAGAAGGGGAGTGAGAGGCTAGTATATGCACTGCGCATGGCCATGGATACCAGGCCCACTGTGGGATCACATTAGACGACACTGCGAGGTGTGATTTCGGGCAGCGTGGACGCACAGGCGCAGCCAGGACGACAACAAATGATGTCAGAGGACGGGCAGCGCAAACTGTGCATGGCCAAGGGATAACATAACAGCGCAGGGTCCATGACGGAATCAAACAACGCTAAGGAGGCAGCGCACGGTGCCAAGGGGGTAGCAATGACGGCTGTGCTGCGTCACATTACAAAGGAAAGTCCAACCTCCAGGACGGTTGGACGGTGTGAGGGGACACATTACATGAGTGTGTAGTTCAGCGTTTGCAAGGAGCATAATTTCAAGAGCGACCTTTCCCTTGTGCAGTATTAGTGCTGCACATGGTGGCTCTTTCAGTAACAAACGCCTAGGGGGGGGGGGGGACAGGTCCCCTTACATTTTAGTTGTGCCAGCGTGGCGGTCGCATGACACGTTGCCGGATACACAGCTGGGGATCAGCTGACGTTACTGAACCCCAATAACAGAGGAGCGACTGTTGACTGTGCACACAGCACTTCCAGGCACCAACTGGCGGTGTTAGAGCCCAGGGACAGCAGGAGGAGCAGATTGGAGGTATTGCCGCACACACAGCTGGGGATCAGCTGACGTTACTGAACCCCAATAACAGAGGAGCGACTGTTGACTGTGCACACAGCACTTCCAGGCACCAACTGGCGGTGTTAGAGCCCAGGGACAGCAGGAGGAGCAGATTGGAGGTATTGCCGCACACACAGCTGGGGATCAGCTGACGTTACTGAACCCCAATAACAGAGGAGCGACTGTTGACTGTGCACACAGCACTTCCAGGCACCAACTGGCGGTGTTAGAGCCCAGGGACAGCAGGAGGAGCAGAGGAACAGAGTGTAGGCCGAAGCCTGATTGGAGCAAGTTGAAAGGAAACCTTTAACCCCCCCCCCCAAGACGTTTGTAGCTGAAAGAGCCATGTTGTGCAGCACTAAGGATGCAAAAGGAAAAGGTTGCTCTTTTAATTATGCTCCTTGCAAACACCGAAGTAAACACTAAAAATGTGTCCCTTTATACCGTTAAACCGTTCCGGAGGTGCGAATTTCCTTCGTAATGGGACACAGCACAGCTGTCATTCCTATCCCCTTGATGCCGTGCGCTGCCTCCTCAGCGTTGTTTTAAGCTGCCACGGAGCCTGCGCTGTTCTGTTAGCCCTTGGCCATGCCCAATTAGCGCTGCCTGTCTTCTGACATAATTTGGTGTCAGGCTGTCAGTGCCTGTGCGTCCACGCTGCTCCAGATCCCACCTCGCAGTCTCATCTAACGTAATCCCACTGCGGGCCTTGGAACCATGGGCATGCACAGTGCATAACCTCGACTCTCACTCCCCTCCTTCCCTCTTCTTCAGACTGTGCGGTGTCACGGCCGTGGCATGCTAGGGATCAGCTGACGGCGCACAGTCTAAAGAAGGCGGAGGGAAATGAGCGAGAGCCCGAGGGGAAGATATGCACTGCGCATGCCCATGGATCCCAGGCCCGCAGTGTGACTCAATCAGAAGACACTGCGAGGCGGGATCTCGGGCACCGCGGCCGCACAGGCGCAGCCAGCCTGACACCAAATTATGTCAGAAGACAGGCAGCGCAAATAGGGCATGCCCAAGGGATAACAGAACAGCGCAGGCTCCGTGACAGCTTAAAACAACGCTGAGGAGGCAGCGCATGGCACCAAGGGGGTAGGAATGACGGCTGTGCTGCGTCACATTACGAAGGAAAGTCCCAGCTCCGGGACGGTATAACGGTATCAGTGAACACATTTTATAAGTGTTAAGTTCTGCGTGTGCAAAGAGCTAAAAAAAAAGAGCTACCTTTTCCTTGTGCAGCATTACTGCTGCACAAGATGGCTCTTTCAGTAACAAACGACGGGGGGGGGGGGGACAGGTTCCCTTACATTTAGGTTGTTGTGCCAGCGTGGCGGTCGCAGGACACATTGCCGGCTACACAGCTGGGGATCAGCTGACGTTACTGAAACCCAATAACACTGGGTCGTATGTTTTTACTGTGCAGCCTGCACTTCTGAGCCGCAACTGGCGGTGTTGGAGCCCAGGAATAGCAGTTCAGGTGGTAGAAAGATGAACACAGCAGGAGACCTGGATGACACCCAATTACTTAATCAGGCAGAGGAGTGGCAAATTCCTGCGAGATCCAGGCCTGGTTCATTTTCAGGAAAGTAAGCCGGTCAACGTTATCGGAGGATAGTCGCATGCGACGGTCTGTTAGTACACCACCTGCGGCACTAAAGACACGTTCCGATAAGACACTAGCCGCAGGGCAAGCCAGCACCTCCAATGCATACTGGCTTAGCTCTGGCCATGTATCCAGCTTAGAGACCCAAAACTTGAACGGGGAAGAGCCGTCTGGGAGTACAGTAAGAGGGCAAGCCATGTAGTCTGTCACCATCTGACGGAACCGTTGCCTCCTGCTGACTGGAGCCGCCGGTGATGGTGTAGACATTTGGGGCGGGCACACAAAAGTGTGCCAGAGTTGTGCCATACTGGGCTTGCCTTGGGCAGAGGCACTGCTTCTGCTCCCTCTTTGGGCAGAGCCTCCCCCACTGCCTCGACGCACTGAGCTGCTTTGTAAAGCACTAGCAGCACTCCTCTCAGTTGGACAGGAGAAGATGATGGAATTCACCAGTGTGTCGTGGTACTCCCGCAATTTACGCTCCCGGGTCAACGCAGGGATGAGGTTTTGGACGTTGTCCCGGTAGCGAGGATCGAGGAGGGTGAACACCCAATAATCAGGCATGTTGAGAATGTGGTCGATGCGGCGGTCGTTTCTCAGGCACTGCAGCATGAAATCCACCATGTGCTGCAGAGTGCCAACCGGCCCAGAAACGCTGTCCCCTGCTTGAGACATGATCTCTGCCCGCTCGTCATCACCCCACCCTCGCTGTACACACTGACCACTGGACAATTGTGTCGCTCCCTCCTCTGGACGGAGCTCTTCCTCCTCCATTGACTCCTCCTCATCCTCCTCACAAATTGGCCCCTGCGTACCCCTTTGTGAGGAACCACGTGGCGCTGACTCTCCAGAAGCTGATGGAAAAGGTGACTCCTCATCCTCCACCTCTTCCACCACATCATCCCTTAACCCTTGCAAAGTTTGCTGAAGCAGGCAGATAAGGGGGACAGTCATGCTGACTAGTGCATCATCTGCACTTGCCATCCGCGTGGAATAATCAAAAGGACGCAAAACCTGGCAGACGTCCTTCATAGTGGCCCACTCTGTGGTTGTGAAGTCTGATCGGCGCTGACTGCGACTTCTTTGCGCCTGATGCAGCTGGTACTCCATAACTGCTTGCTGCTGCTCACACAACCGCTCCAACATATGTAACGTGGAATTCCACCGGGTAGGTAGGTCACATATGATGCGGTGTTCCGGAAGGCGGAATCGGCGCTGCAGAGCAGCAATGCGGGATCTGGCCAAGCTGGAACGCCGCAAGTGAGCACACTCTAGGCGGACCTTGTGCAGCAGGGCATCAAGATCCGGATAGTCCCTCAGAAAACTCTGCACAACCAAATTGAGCACATGTGCCAGACATGGGATGTGAGTGAGGTTGCCAAGGGCCAAAGCTGCCACCAGATTTCGGCCATTGTCACACACTACCATGCCTGGCTGGAGATTCGCTGGCAGTAACCACACATCGCTCTCCTGCTTTATAGCATTCCAGAGCTCCTGCGCTGTGTGGCTTCGATGCCCCAATGAAACTAGTTTCAAGACGGCCTGCTGACGTTTGGCCACGGCTGTGCTCATGTCGGTCATAGGTAAACGTTCACGGGTCCATGTGGGGGTGGACTGTGACGGATCCTGCAGAGAGGAATCAGAGGAACTGGTGTAAGAGGAGGAGTCGATGCGTACAGACTGGATTCCTGCAATCCTTGGAGTGGGCAGGACACGTCCTGCGCCACTCGCACGATCTGTACCTGGCTCAACAACATTAACCCAATGGGCAGTGAGGGAAACATATCGCCCCTGTCCATGCTGACTGGTCCACGCATCGGTGGTGAGGTGGACCTTGCTACTGACGGCGTTCAGTAGCGCATGTTTTATGTTTGCCTCAACATGCCTGTGCAGGGCAGGGACAGCCTGCCTGCTGAAGTAAAAGCGGCTGGGCACCTTGTACTGTGGGACTGCCAATGCCATCAAGTCACGGAAGCTGTCAGTCTCCACCAGCCTGAACGAGAGCATTTCCAGGGACAACAGTTTGGCAATGCCTGCATTCAGAGCCTGTGCTCGGGGGTGGTTGGCCGAGAATGCCCGCCTTTTCTCCCATGCCTGTACTACCGATGGCTGTAGAGTAGACTGGGAGTGTGAGGATGACTGGGAAGGTGGTGCTGTGGGTGGAATTACACAAGGTCTCTGGGAGGAAGCCAAACCAGCTGTGCGTGAGCTGGAGGAAGAGGCAACACGAGCTGAAGAGGTGGTAGCTGCCGCTGTTGGTTGGCCTACATCTTCAGTGTGTTTCTGTAACTCCACCGCGTGCCTGGTCCGCACATGTTTCCACATATTTGTGGTATTGAGGTTGCTGACATTTTTCCCTCTTTTTACTTTATGATGACACAGCTTGCATTTGACAAAACAAATGTCATCTGCAACTGTGTCAAAAAAGGACCAGGCACTGCAAGTCTTGGGAGCGCCCTTTTTGGCTTTGGAAAGAGACAGGCTCCTAACGGGTGCCAAAGTGGAGGCTACAGGCTCCGCAGTCTTCCCCCTCCCTCTCCCTCTTTGGCCCGTAAGAGGAAGCTCTTCCTCTGAGCTGCTCCCACCACCTTCCTGTTCCTCACGCCACGATGGGTCAAGGACCTCATCATCTCCACTACCCTCTGCCACCAACTGCTCCTCCTGGGTAGTCTCAGCAGCACAGTACGCACGAGAAAGCGGCACCTGAGTTTCATCATCAGATGCGTACTGCGCTGTGGTCACCGGAGGCACTGGCCCACCTGCCTCTTCAGAGTCAGAGAGAAAAAGGTGTTGGGCATCACTGCACACTGCCTCTTCTTCCATTTCTCCAATGCTGCTTGGCTGGCCCCCTGTTTCCAAGCCAAGAGATTCAGAGAACAGAAGTAGAGACGGCTCCTGTCCTGGGCTCTCTGACTGCCTGGCCAATTTGGCAGGTGGTGAAGAGACAGATGGCTGCTCTCCAGTGCTCTGTGCCTGAGAGGATGTGGCACTAACTGAAGTCGATGCCGAGGCGTTAGCTGCCATCCACCCGACAACGGCTTCAATTTGGTCTTCACGCAGCAGCGGTGCACGGCGCTCTCCGACAAAGCTGCGCATGAAGGACTGTTCCCTGCTGAAACTGAGTGACGACGAGTCACCGGCGCCCGCAGCAGGCACAGAATCACCACGTCCTCTCCCTGCTCCTCTCCCTGCTCCGCGCCCACGCCCACGTGCCTTACTCCCTGCCCTCTTCATCTTGGTTGACAGATAAAGATAAGCAGAAAAGTACTAAGGCCTTAGTGTGCTTATTCCTGTAATGCTCCTCCTAACAGGTGTAAGAAACACTAATGTTGTAAATTGTGGACTAAACTTTATTATTTTTCAAATGTGGCCTACACAAGTGTAAGTTGTGTTTGGTGAACTTAACCTTTTTTTTGGTGCAGATCGGGCTACAGAGCTAGTTTAAATCACACGGAGACCGTGCAGACAGCCGTAAACGGCGCTGCAAGGCCAAGAAACCCTCCTCTCGGTTATCCTATATAGTGTTTTTCCACTATTTAGCTGGATACGAGTGGAAAGACACTAATAGGAATTTTTTTTTTCAAATTTTAAACTGGCTGCACTATTTGAAAAAAAGGAAATTGTTTTTCAAGGTATGAGGCAGTAACGCACCCTGAGCTGAATCCAACCGGCTATGGCTGCACACAGACTACAGGGCGAGCTGCGCTCACACAGAGACCGTGCAGACAGCCGTAAACGGCGCTGCAAGGCCAAAAAACCCTCCTCTAGGTTATCCTATATAGTGTTTTTCCACTATTTAGCTGGATACGAGTGGAAAGACACTAATAGGAATTTTTTTTTTCAAATTTTAAACAGGCTGCACTATTTGAAAAAAAGGAAAATTTTTCTCAAGGTATGAGCCAGTAACGAACCCTGAGCTGAATCCAACCGGCTATGGCTGCACACAGACTACAGGGCGAGCTGGGCTCACACGGAGACCGTGCAGACAGCCGTAAACGGCGCTGCAAGGCCAAAAAACCCTCCTCTCGGTTATCCTATATAGTGTTTTTCCACTATTTAGCTGGATACGAGTGGAAAGACACTAATAGGAATTTTTTTTTTCAGATTTTAAACAGGCTGCACTATTTGAAAAAAAGGAAAATTTTTCTCAAGGTATGAGCCAGTAACGAACCCTGAGCTGAATCCAACCGGCTATGGCTGCACACAGACTACAGGGCGAGCTGGGCTCACACGGAGACCGTGCAGACAGCCGTAAACGGCGCTGCAAGGCCAAAAAACCCTCCTCTAGGTTATCCTATATAGTGTTTTTCCACTATTTAGCTGGATACGAGTGGAAAGACACTAATAGGAATTTTTTTTTTCAAATTTTAAACAGGCTGCACTATTTGAAAAAAAGGAAAATTTTTCTCAAGGTATGAGCCAGTAACGAACCCTGAGCTGAATCCAACCGGCTATGGCTGCACACAGACTACAGGGCGAGCTGGGCTCACACGGAGACCGTGCAGACAGCCGTAAACGGCGCTGCAAGGCCCAAAAACCCCCCTCTAGGTTATCCTATGTAGTGTTTTTCCACAATAGAGCTGGAGACTGGTGGAAAAACACTAATAGGAAATTTGAGAAAAAATGTGCAGCAGGCTGCACTAAGAGCAAAAAAGAACAACTGTGTGAGGCAGTGTGAACCCCCCCTGAGCTGAATACAACCGGGTATATGGCTGCACACAGACTACAGAGTGAGCTGCACACACACACACACACAGAGACCTTGCAGAACGCTGTTAAAACAGCGCTGCAAGGCAAGAGCAAGGTGAACAGTGAAGAACACACAGCGTTTTGCTAAATTAGCCTTTGGAAAGGAAAATAAAGCAATTAGCTAGCTCGACTGGCCCTCAGTTAGAACACAGCGTCCTGTCCCTAACTGAAATCACAGCAGAGTGAGCGCAAAATGGCGGCAGCGCTTTTTTATAGTGCAGAGTGACATCATTTCAGCAGCCAATCCCAGCCTTGCCAGTACTTACATGCCCACCATGCTAAACAGGATGTGCCCACACTTTCATTCATTCCTCATTGGCTGCTGCGTTCAATTTGAATTCTGGGAACTTCCGATTCCGGTATCCGATACGCGGGAAGTATCGGAATTCAGTATCGGAATTCCGATACCGCAAATATCGGCCGATACCCGATACTTGCGGTATCGGAATGCTCAACACTACTCACCACACATGGGGATATGAACACACACACAAAATGTGCCACACACTACCACGTGCTTGAACACATATACCACCCTCAGCACACATTTCACCACACATACACCAACCTCGCCTCATAAAAGTCGAAACACAAAAGTCGCCGCTCAAAACTCACCACGCGCAAAACTCGCCACATGCAAAAACTAGGCTCACGCAAAACTCGCCACAAGTGCAAAACTCACCTCATGGAAAACTCGCCACACGCAAAACTTGCACACGCGGAAAAATTGCCACATGCACAAAATTTGCAACACATGCAGAAGTTGCCTCACACAAAACTTGCACATACTCAAAAGGCACCAGACATAAAACTCACCACGTGCAAAACTCGCCATGCGCAAAACTTGCTGCACACAACTTGCTACACTAACCTGTCACATGCAACTCGACACACAAAAAGTTGCTACACGCATGTTGCCACACAAAACTCATCTCACAAAAGTCGCTACATGCATGTCGCCACACACAACTCAACACACACAACTTGACAGACGAAACTCGCCCTAAAACACACACAAGTCTGGTATTAGCCTTCGAAAATAAAAATCTGATTAATAAGCAGACAAACTACAAGAGCAACAAATGTACCATATAGGAAATACAGCAGCTGTCAGTCACATGACCTGTCTATTATGTGTATGTGTGAGCTAATATATACTGCCAGGGGGAGGGCTTCCTGTTGGCTGGGGATTTATCAGGCTGCCAATTTATCTTACAAATACTGAGGTAAAAATACTGAGCAAATAACGTGTTAACGAGGTCTAATACAGGAGATCACACAGGTATATACTATATACAGGGGAGATGACACACATATATATACTATATACAGGAGAGATGACACACAGGTATATACTATATAGAGGAGGAGATGACATACAGGTACATACTATATACAGGAGGAGATGACATACAGGTATATACTATATACAGGAGGAGATGACACACAGGTATATACTATATACAGGAGCAGATTACCTACAGGTATATACTATATACAGGAGGAGATGACATACAGGTATATGCTATATATAGAAGATGACATACAGGTATATACTATATACAGGAGGAGATGACACACAGATATATACTATATACAGGGGAGATGACACACAGGTATATACTATATACAGGAGGAGATGACATACAGGTATATACTATATATAGAAGGAGATGACATACAGGTATATACTATATATAGGAGGAGAGGACATACAGGTATATACTATATATAGGAGGAGATGACATACAGGTATTTACTATATATAGGAGGAGATGACATACAGGTATATACTATATACAGGGGAGATGACACAGAGCAGGTATATACTATATACAGGGGAGATGACATACAGGTATATACTATATACAGGAGATGACATACAGGTGTATACTATATATAAGGGAGATGACAAACATGTATATACTGAGGTGAAAATGAGAGGTGTGAGGTGAAAATGAAAAGGTGTGAGTGCAAAATGAGAGGAGTGAGGGAAAATAGTGTAGTGATCGGAAAATGACAGATGTGAGGTCGAAATGACAAGTGTTAGGCGGGAATGAGGAGTGAGGGAGAAAATGAGAGGTGTGAGGGAGAAAATGAGAGATGTGAGGGGGAAAATTAAAGATGTGATTGGGAAAATGAGAGGAGTGATGGGAAAATAAGAGAAGTGACGTGCTATAACTGATATTTACTATGCCCAGGCAACGCCGGGCTCTTCAACTAGTATGTAATAAAAGCTGTTTGACTTTACCTAGTTGAAATGGTCATGTATTGAATAAATACAATTTTGGAACTAAGGGGATCTGATGGCCAGTGACTTTACATATCAGGGACTTGACATATTCCAAGAATACTAGAATATTTGGGCATGACCACAACAAATGGGGCAATTCACCTTCTGCATTCCCACATCTCCAACAAAAGTGACACCATTCTTATCACTGCACCCTTCAAACTTCTCAAAGTCACATAAAAGAAGTTTATTAATCCTTCAGGCACTTTAGTGGAATTAAAGCAATGTGGAAGGAAAAAAATGAACATTTTACTTTTTTCACAAAATGCTATTTAGCATCAATTTTTTTATTTTTACAAGGGTAACAGGAGAAAATGAACACTAAAATTTGTTATGCAATTTCTCCTGAGCACGTCGATACTCCCTATAAGAGGGAAAACTACTGTTTGGGTGCACGGCAAGGCTCAGAAGTGAACGAGCATCATTTGACTTTTTTGAATGCAATATTGTCTGGAATCGTTAGCGGATGCAATGTCGCATTCAGAGAGCCCCTGATGTGCCTAAAGAGATTAAACCCCCCACAAGTGACCCCATTTTGTAAACTACTCCTCCTGAAAGAACTTATCTATGAGCACTTGAACCTGCAGATTCTACACTAAATTTTATAACTTTGAGCCATGAAAATAAAAAAAATCACATTTTCCCCACAAAAATGTTTTAATCTCAAATGTTTTATTTTCACAAGGGTAGAAGGAGAAATTGCACCATTCAGTTTTTGTGCAATTTCGCCTGAGTATGATGATACCCCATGTAGAGACATGGGGGTCTGAGGGTGCTCTCATCCACTGGCCTAAGACTGCATAGACGAGGACTTATCCCACTGAAGCCCGCTGTCCTTTCCCTTTGGCATAAGACTACTCAGGCAACACAGTGTGAGGGTAAAACAGAGTGGCAATAATTTATTGAACCTCCAAACAATAATAACATATAGAGCAGTACCAGCAAAATACCCAAGATGGTTCATGTTAAAGAGTCTCACACTTGCGCTGACTCACCGGGGTTAGAGCATCTGCAACTTTGGGCTTCCAGGGCCGACTACCCCCAACAGTGGCACCCTGTATTGGCAGGCACCGTCAGAGAGGAGGTAAGAACAGTATTAGGAAGCTGACAGTCCATTGAGGCACTTGGCCAGGTGACCGGAGGGTCACAACCTGGCTTCTCCAAACATCTTCATGGGGCCAGATGAACAAAGAGTTTTAACCTGGCTTCTCTGAATGTCTCTATGGGACCAGGTGACAGGAGTGTCCCGATCCTGGCTTCCCCAAGCGTCTCCATGGGTTCAATGATAGTCAGTGGAGCAGGTAAAAGTGTTTTACATTTAAGCATATTAGAGGATCCATAATCCTGTGGCATTGCTTTTCTTGTACTGGAGGCCTTGACCGTATTACAGAAATCATGAAATCAGAGAATTAATGAGAGAATTTAGAGTGAAATGTCCTACCCAGTGTAAGAAAACTTGTTTTGAGTGGAAGATCATGGGTCTCCCAGCAAGACAATGACACAAAGCATAGATCCAAATGTACACAGGAATGATTGAAAAAGAAAAAATGGACTGTTTTAGAAATGGCCATCAATGAGTCCTGACCTCAATCCCATTGAAAATCTTTTGGGTGAGCTGAAATCTGCCATTGAGAACAAAGATCCCTGCAAACATTCAAGAGCTTTAACAAATTGCAAAGGAAGAGTGGGAGAAAGTACCAGCTGAGAAGTCCAAGAAGCTTATAGATGGCTACAAGAAATGTTTGGAGGCTGTCACCAATGCCAAAGGGTGTGCAACCAACTATTAAATAGGGGCGCCTTTATTGCTGCACATACTGTTAATTCTGTTTCTTCTTTGAAATAGCAACATGTATGTTGAAAAACAATGTTTTCTCCTGACGATATAATGTTTTATCCTGAGGATATAACTTTGGTACATTTGCATTTATTTCTAAAGATATTGTACAGTCTATGAAAAAGGAAGGGGTGCCAATAATTTGTGACCAGCACTGTATACAATGGTTAATCAACATATTAGCAAAAATCTATTGTTCAATGACCCTATGTCCCTGTCCTCAAAAGATAGTAGCAAAATAACTGTAGGAGATGATGTAAAAGGTAAAAAGTAGCAATTCATCAGTTTCAAGAGTCAACTTTAAGACTCATACGACAACAGTCTATGGTTCTTGACCCACCGAAGAAAACACATAAATTCAATAGTCAATATTCAGACAATGTCTCTTGGCCTACTGAAAATAAACCTCTGGCATAATTAAAAATAAATGCTGTGTCATCACGCATCACACTTGATGGAAAACTATTGTTTGGGCACATGGCAGGGTTCATAAGGGAAGGAGCACCAGTTGAATTTTGAAGCTCAATTTTCGCTGGAAGTGATTACAGATGCCATGCCACATTTAAAGAGCCCGTGACACACCAAAACAGCAGAAACACCCACAAGTGATACCATTTTGTAAACTACACATCTTGAGAAATTAATCTAGGGTGTAATAATATGAGAAAATGAATTGTACAATTTGTTTAGCAATTTTTCCTGAGTATGTCAATTCTTCATATATGGTCAAAAACTAGTTTTGAGGCACAGGGGAAAGCTCAGAAGGGAAGAGCGCCATATTGGAGTTCAGATTTTGCTGGAATGGTTTCAGGGTGCCATGTCACATTGGCAAAGATTCTGAGGTGCTAGAACAGCAGCAGATCCCCCCAGAGTGACCTCATTTTAATAACTACCCCCCCCAATGATTTTATGTAGGGGTACAGTGAGTATGTTGTCGTCACATGTGCCTCACAGAATTTGTACCGTTGGGCGGTGACGAAAGAGTAATTACATTTTTCTACTAAAATGTTGTTTTAGACCCAAGTTATTAATTTTTATAAGGGCTAATAGGAAAAAATTGACCTCAGTTTGTTGTATAATTTCTCCTGAGTGCAACAATACCCTACATGTAATCGGTAAATACTTTTCAGGCCGTGCAAAGCTCAGAAGGGAAGGAGTGCCATGTTATTGTGCAGATTTGGCTGTCAAGATTTGTGAGTGCCATGACAAATGGAGGAGTTACTGAGGTGCCAGAACAGCAGAACCCCCCCATAAATGACCTATTTTACAAACTACACCTCTCAATGAATTTATCTAAGGGTGCAGCGATCATATTGACACCACAGGTGTGTTACAGAATTTTATACCATTGGGCAGTGCCATAAACAATTATTACATTTTTACCACAAAACATTTGTTTTAGCCCCAGATTTTACATTTTCACATGGAGAAATGGGTAAAATTGTAAAAAAGAATTGTCAGACAATTTCTGCTGAATGTGGCAATACCCCATATGTGGCTATACAGTACAGCTTAGCCACATGGTGAGACTCGGGGGAAAAAGGAGCGCTATTTGACGCTCGGAGAACAAATTATTGTAAAATTGTTTCAGGACTCCATATACACAGCCCTTAAGTGCCAAAAGAGCAGAATCCCCCTCAGGTGACCTTTTGCATATAACACCCCTCTGGTAATTTATCTACAGAGATAGTGAAAATTTTGACTCCATGGGTGATTTCTAGAAACAAGCAGCAGCGAATGTTGCTGAGTGAAAATTGCCAGTGTATTGCCCCTACATTACAGTGCCTAGAATGTTGTAGTGACCATACATGGCAGTGCCCAGTATGTTGTAGTGCCCATACATTGTGACTTTAATGTACTTCTGGAGATATGGACCATGTAAATTATTCAGGCTCTCATCGCTGCAGAAATGCCAAACGTGTGGTTTAGGCACACTGTGACTTAGAAGAGAGAGGGACACTTGGTTTTGGGAATGCAGAATTCACTGGATTTCTGTTGAGGGGCGAAGAGCCATTCCGCTTTTCAATAGGCTTTGTGCTATCAGTAAGGTGGAAGTCCCCAATATTTCCTTTAACAGATGACGAACCTGAGTGATGACTTTTTTTGTGGATTGAGTTAATGCTTGTTGGGACCATTTTACATAATATTTGGACCACATTTATCCTACGCTGTTCACTTACATTTGAGTTTCCATCTACAGTAAGTCTTCAAATGAGTTTAATCAGATGAAACCCCCTATGGGTCCATTCCACTATAAAGAGGCAGCAGAGTTACTCTGGACTCCATCTAGCCTCTGTTCAGCAGTGTCCTTGTTTTCAAACGTGCACAAAATTGTGGCTGACTGCACTTTTATGCACTCTTAAAAAGATGGACACTACCAGATTGTAGGACAGTGTCCAGTGTCTCCATCTGACTTATTATAGGAAATCTTCCATTGGGGGTTCCATCTGAATTCAGAGATTTACACAGAAACCACAGTTTAAGCCCTCAGAATTGAGCGCAGGATAAATATGAGCCGGGCCTTACTGCAATCTTTGGGACGCAGAGTTAACAAATCAACAAAAGTTAAACAATTGTTTTTATTTATTTTTTACACGATAAAGCAAATTAATTCTTCGGGTCAGTGCGATTACAGCGATATGAGATTTATTTTTTTTGTGTGTTTGGCTGCTCTCACACTAAAAATTGCTTTTTATTGCAAAAGCAAGTTTCTGCATTTCCATTTTTTGTAAGCAATAACTTTCCTATATTTATGCCAACAGATTCATGTGAGGGCTTGTTCTTTGCAGGACGAGTTGGCATTTGTATTTATATATGTGTACTTTTTTAAAAAAATGTACATAAATAAATGTATTTGTTGGTAAAATATTTTTGTAATTTTTTTTTCGTTCTTTAATTTGTCATATTTACCCAATTTTTTAGAATTTTTTTAACACCATTTTTTAATGCACCAGTATTGCAATGCATTTGTCATGGTTTGTTCGGGATTTCTTTGGCAGTACTTCTAGAGTTAATTTATGTGGCCTCTCTATGGTCTGGGGAGGGCTATATTTACCCGCCCCTGTGCTGTGCCCGTTTTACATCCGATCTCGGCTGAGCAGCTGACCCCGTGAATACCTGTGCATATTGCTTATTCCTGTTTGTGTGCTTGTGTATGACCCGGTCTGTTCCCCGTTCTCGCATTTGTCTCCTGATTCGGTACTTCTCGTAATACTCTTGGTTTTGATCTCTGCTTTGTCCCCTGACTTCCTGCTCATTAGTCCTTCTGGTACCTCGTGTCTTTCTCTGGTTTCTGACCTTGCCTTGTCTCTTACATAGTAACATAGTAACATAGTTATCAAGGTTGAAGGAAAACTTTAAGTCCATCTAGTTCAACCCAGAGCCTAACCTAACATGCCCTAACATGTTGATCCAGAGGAAGGCAAAAAAACCATGTGGCAAATAATAAGCTCCACTTTGGGAAAAAAAATTCCTTCCTGACTCCCCATACGGCAATCAGACTAGTTCCCTGGATCAACGCCCTATCAAGGAATCTAGTATATATACCCTGCAACATTATACTTTTCAAGAAAGCTATCCAATCCCCTCTTGAATTTAAGTAATGAATCACTCATTACCACATCATATGGCAGAGAGTTCCATAGTCTCACTGCTCTTACAGTAATGAACCCGCGTCTGTTATTATTCCTAAACCTTCTTTCCTCCAGACGTAGAGGATGCCCTCTTGTCCCTGTCTTAGGTCTATGATTAAAAAGATCATCAGAAAGGTCTTTGTACTGTCCCCTCATATATTTATACATTAAAATAAGATCACCCCTTAGTCTTCGTTTTTCCAAACTAAATAGCCCCACGTGTAATAACCTATCTTGGTATTGCAGACCCCCCAGTCCTCTAATAACCTTGGTCGCTCTTCTCTGCACCCGCTCTATTTCAGCTATGTCTTTCTTATACACCGGAGACCAGAACTGTGCACAGTATTCTAAGTGTGTTCGAACTAGTGACTTGTATAGAGGTAAAATTATGTTCTCCTCATGTGCATCTATGCCTCTTTTAATGCATCCCATTATTTTATTTGCCTTTGTAGCAGCTGTCTGACACTGGCCATTGAACATGAGTTTGTCATCCACCCATACTCCCAGGTCTTTTTCATTGACGGTTTTGCCCAGAGATTTAGAATTAAGCGCATAGTTATACATCTTATTACTTCTACTCAAGTGCATGACCTTACTTTTATCCCTATTAAAGCTCATTTGCCATTTATCAGCCTAAGCTTCTAGTTTACATAAATCATCCTGTAATAAAAAAATTGTCCTCCTCTGTATTGATTACCCTGCAGAGTTTAGTGTCATCTGCAAATATTGAAATTCTGCTCTGAATTCCCCCTACAAGGTCATTAATAAATATGTTAAAAAGAAGAGGGCCCAATACTGACCCCTGTGGTACCCCACTGCTAACCATGACCCAGTCCGAGGGTGCTCCATTAATAACCACCCTTTGTTTCCTATCCCTGAGCAAGCTCTTAACCCACTTACACATATTTTCCCCTATCCCCATTATTCTCATTTTATGTATCAACCTTTTGTGTGGCACCATATCAAAAGCTTTTGAAAAGTCCATATACACTACGTCCACTGGGTTCCCTTGGTCCAGTCCGGAACTTACCTCTTCATAGAAGCTGATCAGATTAGTCTGACATGAACGGTCCCTAGTAAACCCGTGCTGATACTGTGTCATGAGGTTATTCCTCTTCAGATACTCCAGTATAGCATCCCTTAGAATGCCCTCCAGGATTTTACCCACAGTAGAGGTTAAGCTTACTGGCCTATAATTACCGAGTTCAGTTTTTGTCCCCTTTTTGAATATCGGCACCACATTTACCAGTCATGTGGTACAGACCCTGTTATTATGGAGTCTTTAAAGATTAAAAATAATGGTCTATCAATGACTGTACTTAGTTCCTGCAGTACTCGGGGGTGTATCCCATCCGGGCCCGAAGATTTGTCAATTTTTGTGATTTTTAGACACCGACGTACTTCCTGCTGGGTTAACCAGGTGACATTTAATGGGAAATTTTTATCACTAGTCATTTTGTCTGCCATGGGATTTTCTTGTGTAAATACTGATGAAAAAAATTCATTTAGCATATTGGCTTTTTTCCCTCATCCTCATCCACCATTTCACCCAGACTATTTTTAAGGGGGCCAACACTATCATTTTTTAGTTTCTTACTATTTACATAGTTAAAGAATATTTTGGGATTATTTTTACTCTCTCTGGCAATGAGTCTCTCTGTCTCAATCTTTGCTGCCTTGATTTGCTTTTTACAGAATTTATTTAATTTTCTGTATTTATTTAATGCCTCATCACCACCTACTTCCTTTAATTCTCTAAATGCTTTCTTTTTGTCACTTATTGCACCCCTTACAGCTCTATTTAGCCATATTGGTTTCCTCCTATTTCTATTATGTTTATTCCCATACGGTATCAACTGTGCACAGGTCCTACCCAGGATGCTAATAAATGTCTCCCATTTTCTTTGTGTATTTTTATGTCTCAGGATATCGTCCCAGTTAATTGCACCAAGATCCTCTCTCATCTGTTGGAAATTTGCCCTCCTGAAGTTTAGTGTCCTTGTAACCCCTCTACTATACATCTTATTAAAGGATACATGAAAACTTATTATTTTGTGATCACTATTCGCCAAGTGACCCCCAACCCTTATATTTGATATGCGGTCTGGCCTGTTGGTTAATATTAGGTCTAGCAGTGCCCCCCTTCTTGTTGGGTCCTGAACCAGTTGTGAAAGATAATTGTCTCTCATAGTTGTCAAAAAAACGATTACCTTTGCTGGAACTGTAGATTTCCGTTCCCCAATCTATTTCAGGGTAATAGAAGTCCCCCATAATAATGACTTCGCTATTAGTCTCTCCCCTTGGCTACCGCGCAGTCCTCTGGCCTGACCTCGGGCTTGCCTGACACTTCTTTCGGCTTCCCCAATTCCTATCATCATCCCTAGGAGTTCAGGATCTAGCCCCACCTTCAACAACTCCCACGGTGGTCACCTCCTGCGGGGCTTGTTCACCTGCAGACACACAACAGCATCTCACATCACAGCAGGAGTTCCCGGCTTTCCCAGCACGCACCCAGATGATGTAAAAATTGTTAATTAAGCAGGTAACCCTGGCCCAGTTTCAGCAGCAAGTTCAAAGGGAGGTTGCTGAGGCTGTGCTGGGTGCTTTTCCTCTGTGGCTCAGGGTGACAGTGCCAAAGATGTTTCCCTTATGACACCCGAACCGCCAGTAAAATTACCTGACACCTTCTCTGGGGACAAAAAGAAGTTTCAAGCTTTCAGAGAAGGGTGTAAATTGTTTTTTCACTGCGACCCCGTTCTTCGGGGAATGAAATTCAGAGGGTGGAGGTCATAATTGCTTTATTAAGGGAGGCTCTGCAGGCTTGGGCATTCTCTTTCTCATGGCTCCTGTAAGAATGTCAGTGGATGGGTTTTTTTGAGGCCCTCGGGCTTATATATGATGAGCCTGATCATGTGCGTCTGGCTAAGGACATGGTTATGAGTGTGGCACAGGGGAAGCACTCAGCCGAGTTCAAGCGATGGGCTGCAGAGGTATCATGGAATGACTCTGCTCTCGGGGGTTTGTTCCACTGGGGTCTGTCTGAATACCTGAAGGACGCATTGGCATTACATTCTCCATTGGACTCCCTTGAGGATGCAATGATACAGGCTGTCCGCATGGACCATAGTCTCCATGCTAGAGGGTGATGCAGATGGAAACCCCATTATATACCAGCAAAAGTGATATATTATCGGCTGCTGAACCAATGGAGGTGGGAGCTTACTCGTTCAAAGAGAAGGAGAGGAGGGATCACCGGGAAAATCAGCTGTTTTTACTGTGGAGCTCCAGGACACTAGAAATAGGACTGTCCTTCTTACCCTTCATCCGCCATGCCGTCGGAAAATGGCTAGGTCTGGGTAACAGTTGAGGAAGTTACCCAGACCCTCAGGTACAATTTTCCTCATTTTCTAAGGTTCTACTCCAGGTGGAGCTGAAGGTAGATGGTGGGTTATCCATTACCACGGCTTTTGCCGATTGTGGCTCTACCATCAACTTGATTAACTCTCACCTGGTGACTCAATATAAGATAGGGACAGTTAGGCTTGAGACTCCGGTTAAAATTGTAGCCATTGATTCCTCTCCTCTCAACAAAAAGGGGATCCTCTATGTCTCGGAGGTATTCTTACTCAAGATGGGCCCTGCTCATGTTGAAAACATAAGTTATTTTGTGCTGGACAATTTGCCTGCGAGGTTGGACTTGGGAATGCCTTGGTTACAGCATCATAACCCTGTTATTAACTGGGTTACTGGGGAAATTGTTGTAAATCTGTGTCCTTATATATGTCCTTGAAGTCTGTATCATCTGTTGGTCTGGAAGGTATTCTGGCGTGCCTGAAGGACTTTGAAGACGTGTTCTCTGAAAGTGAGGCTGAGGTTCTACCGCCACATCGATCTTTTGATTGTGCCATCGATTTAACTCCTGGAGCTAAATTACACGTTTGTTTAATCTGTCTGGTCCTGAGTGGCTGGCCATGAAGGAGTATATTGGCGAGAGTCTCCATAAGTGGCATATCCACCCTTCTATTTCTCCTGTGGCAGCTGGCTTTTTCTTTGTAAAGAAAAAAGAGGATGCTTTGCGTCCTTGACTCAACTTTCGGGACCTCAACAAAATCACTGTGAGAAACATGTATCCACTTATTCTCATTCCTGACTTGTGTAACCAATTGTCTGGGGCCAAATAGTTTTCTAAGTTGGATTTGCGGGGAGCCTATAATTTGATAAGGATTCGAGAGGGAGACTAGTGGAAGACGGCGTTTCTCACATCAGAAGGTCTTTTTGAGAATCTGTTTATTCCCTGTGGGCTAACAAATGCTCCGACCATTTTTCAACATTTTATTAATGTTCTGTTTGCTGATCTGATTGGTCGCTTTGTGGTTATTTACCTTGACGACATCTTGGTTTACTCCCCTGACAGTCAAACCCATTTACAACATTTGCGTATTGTCCTTCAGAGACTCAGGGAAAACCAACTTTTTAAAAAATTGAAAAAATGTTCATTTTTTGTTCAGGAGTTATCATTTTTGGGTTTAATTGTTTCCAATGAGGGGTTTTGCATGGATCACAAGAAGGTGCAGGCTATTAGTGATTGGGTTTAGCCCCGTGACTTGAAGGGTTTGCAACGCTTCTTGGGGTTTGCAAACTGCTATCGAAAATTCATCAAGGGTTTTTCGCAGGTAGTTAAGCCTCTTACTGGTCTCACGTTAAAGGGTGCGGATGTTAAGAACTGGTTAACGTCCGCCGTAAAATCTCTTTTGGAGTTGAAAAAGTGTTTTGTGTCTGCTCCAGTATTGGTTCAACCGAATCCGTCTGAACCCTTTGTGGTGGAGATTGATGCTTCCGAGGTGGGGGTGGGGACATTGTTGTCTCAAGGACCTGCCACTCTGACAAACCTCAAACCGTGTGCCTTCTTTTCCAAAAAGTTCTCTTGAGCAGAGAGAAATTATGATGTGGGCAGTAGAGAACTTCTTGCGGTCAAGTTGGCTTTTGAGGAGTGGAGGCATTTTTTGAAGGGGGCAGTTCATCCTATTGCTGTGGTCACTGATTATAAAAACCTAGCTTATATCAAGTCTGCCTAAAAATTGACCCCAGACAGGCCCGATGGTCGCTTTTTTTTTCTCGGTTTCAATTTTCCATTACTTTTCGCCTGGGATCAAAAAATGTTAAAGCTGATGCTTTATCCCTTAGCTTTGATCCAGTGTCCCCTCCCAAACCCCCATCCTCCATTCTTCAACCTGGGGTGGTTTTGGCCGATATCTCATATGAGTTGGAGAGAGAGATTTTTCAGGCTCAGTCTCTTGCTCCCAGTTCCAAGCCAGTTGGGAGATTGTTTTTCCCGGAGCAATTTCGTCATAGGTTCCTTCAGGAGTTCCATGAGTCCGTGTTACGTGCCCATCCGGGGATTTCGGCCACCCGGGTGGCCCTCGCTGGTTACTAATGTCAAAAAGTTTGTGTCGGCATGTGGAGTTTGTGCCCGTTCTAAGAGCTCTCATAGTTGGCCAACTGGGGAATTGGTGCCTCTACTAGTTCCTGATAGACCATGGACTCATCTGTCCATAGATTTTTTTACCAATCTCCCTTCTTCCAGGGGTAACACTGTTGTGTGGGTGATGGTGGACAGATTTTCTAAACAAGCCCATGTTTGTGCAACATGTGGTCCGTCTGCATGGTGTGCCAATGAATGTAGTGTCTGACATAGGTGTGCAGTTTGTGGCCAAGTTCTGGAGGGCATTTTGTAAAAAATTGGGCATTACATTGTCCTTTTCTTCTGCCTATCACCCTGAGAGTAATGGGCTGACCGAACGCACTATTCAGTCCCTGGAGTACATTCTGCGGTGTTTGGCCTCTACCAGTTAGGATGATTGGTGTGATGTTTTGCCTTTGGCTGAGTTTGCTTTCAAAAGTCTTGTGAGTCAGTCCACTGGTTAGTCCCCTTTCCTTGTTAACTAGTGGTTTAATCCGCATTTTGGGGAGTTTTCACGCTTGGACTCTGGTTGTCCTGGGGCTGAGGGTACTGTGCAGCATTTGAAGGTCCTGTGGGCTGAGGTTCGTCGTAACATCTCCAAGGCTCAGGGGAGGTACAAGTTTTTTGCTGAAAAGGGTGTTGTGTCCTACGTTCCAGGTTGGAGAGAAGGTGTGGTTGTCCACTCGTAATATAAGGCTCAAAGTTCCCTCTGCCAAGTTGGGTCCAAAATTAATTGGTCCGTATGAGGTTATGGAGATTATTAACCCAGTGGCCTTTAGGTTGCGTCTCCCATCTTCGTTAAAAATTTCCAACGTGTTCTACAAGTCCCTGTTGAAACCCTTGGGAACTGTTGAGGAGAGTTCTTTGCCATTGTTCCCCCAGTATTGGTGGAGGGTCACATGGAATGCGAGGTGGGATGCATCGTAGATTCCCGGTGGGTGTACCGTACGTACTTTGCAGTATTTGGTACACTGGAGGGGGTATGGTCCAGAGGATCGGTCATGGGTCCCGGCCCATTCTCTACATGCTGATCGTCTTATCCGGGCGTTTTATGCCAGGCATCCTGAGAAGCCTAGGGGTCCAGTGGCCCCTCATTGAGAGGGGGTGTAATGTCATGGTTTGTTCGGAATTTCTTCAGCAGTACTTCTAGGGTTTTTTTATGTGGCCTCTCTTTGGGTTGGGAAGGGCTATATTTACCCGCCCCTGTGCTGTGCCCATTGTCAGTTATACATCCAATCTCTCCCGTTGGCTACCGCGCGGTCGTCTGATTTGACCTCGGCTTACCTGACACTTCTCTCGGCTTCCCCGGCTCCTGTCATCATCCATGGGAGTTCAGGACCTAACCCCGCCTCTAACCTCTCCGACGGTGGTCATGTGCTGCAGGTCCTGTTCAACTGTAGGCATGCTCACAGCAGCATCTCATGTCACAGCAGAAGTTCCCGGCTTTCCCTGCACGTCCCCAGACACTCGTGCAGACCCAGTGGGTAAGTGTGTTATGGTGTCCCCTACAGCATTATACCTGTCAGTGCTGAGCATGGTCTAACAGGCTTCTCATAGCCTGGTGACCTAGATGTTGTCATGACGACCTCGGGTCACCGTGGCAACAATCGGACCCTCGCAGAGGTGCCAATTGGAGGGGCAAGGGAGCTCCCAGGGGCTATCTGCATCTAAATGCTGCGATATATATCTGCAATCGATATCGCTCTTGGCAGTGAGAACCGGGTTTCAGTTATCATGATAGCTAAACACCCGGCGGCAATCATGTGCGCACAATAGCAATGACGTAACTATACATCATAGGTCATAAAGTCCTTCCCTTTCATTACATATGGATATGTTTAAGGTCATGAAAGGGTTAAAGAATAACTGGTGTTTTCTTTTCATAAATCAATGGTACACATGAAGGTAAGAAACTTTGTAATATATCTGCTTCTATCTCTCCCAAGACTGATCATCCATTTTCAAGATTCTCAATCCCCGGGTAAAACCTATATTCAGTAAAGACAGATGTTAACATTACTGAGATAGGAGATGGCAGTTGGTGCTCATAAAGTTCTATGTGGAGTAGAGGTGGGAGGAGCTCTGCCTTTCGCTCCTTCTCTTTTATCTTCTTAATATAGGAGATGGCACTTGCTACTTATGAGACTCTATCGCCATTTTCACTATGGCCGGCGCTTGCGCACTGCTATCTTGACGATGTCTTACATTAGTTCATTAAAATTGTGCCGGAGTCAGTGCTTGGGCTTACCACGATCTCCGACACCATTTTCATGAAGACACTGCATATGTGAAATTGTAGACACAGCGTCTTCATATAAATGGTCCCAGAAAGCGCGGTATGCACACATGCTGACTCCAGTACCATTTTACATAGAAGCTTATCAGTAGCAATTGCCATCGTACATACAGGGGTGGATACGTCTTTCTGTCTGAAGCCGGGATGATAGGTGGTGCCTGCGCAGTGTGGCGCCAGGAGTCAGGGGGTGCACACAGTGCTATCCCTATGGCCGATGCGTGCAAACTGCTGTAATACATTAATTCAATAAAATGGCGCCGGAGTCATTGTGTTCACATACTGTGATCTCCGGCGCCATTTTATTGAAGACAGTCTATAAAGGTACCAATAAAAATGCTCGCCACCCTGATGTAGAACAGGGCCAATAGCCAGTCTCCTATATTGAGTGGATAGTAGAGGAAGAGAAGCTAAAGGCAAAGTTCCTCCCACCTTCCCTCTACATAGAATCACATTAGTAGCAACTACCATCTCCTTTCGCAGTAATGTAATAATCTGTTTTCACTTAATACAGATTTTTACCTGGGAATTCAGTTTTGTTTTTAATGAACGATCATTTCAGGAAGAGAAAGAAGCAGATTTCTCTGATGCATACATGCAACACAGAGGCTACGGAAGGCAAACTGTGCAAAAGTTGTATTGAAGGCTAATTACAAAAATTAATTTTACCTAAAAATACATGCATTTAATTAACATTTTTTTTTTTTAGCAGAGTTGGTCAACCCTTTAAACCTGAGATGTTAACTAGTAAGAAATTTTTAAACTTAAAGAATAACTAATACAAGCAAACTCAGGAGATGGGAACGCACAGCTCCTTGCTCTGCGCACTTGCAGCCCGGAGTACAGATTCAATAGAAAGCATAGGCTACTCTTTAAAGGAGTATTCTCAAATTTGAAAGCTATCCCCTATAACTTTCTGATAGCTGGGCTATTCAACCACTGGGTCCCTCACCAATACCCAGATCCTTCAGAGACCCATGTGAATGTATATGCGTGCTAATGCTATACTCATTCTTAATGGCACTGTCAGAGATTATCGAGACCTGCACTTGGCTGGTTTTGGTACACCCATGAGAATGAATTGAGCCCCAGGGTACATGATAGACCACTGCTCCATTCACATGGGGCTCTTTAGGAGGGGTAAAGGAGAGGCAGCAGTTGGACCCTGAGGGATCGGGAAGTTATACCCTGTACCATAGAGAGGATATCGTCCAAACTTTTGAATGCCCCCTAAAGTAGCATCTGATCAATGAAAGATGAAAAATGTTGGTGGCATTGGCAGAAGGACATTGTAAACTGTAATCTATTATTTGTTTGTGAACAGTTTTACTTTTTTTTTTTATTATTTTCCTCTCATCCATCTCTAAAGATAACTCTGTTTCATTTATAACCTTTAATAAAATAATAATTGAACCATGTTGTTTGCTTTTTCAGCCAATAAAAGATGCCAGCTGTATTGCCAATCTAAACAGACGGGAGACATAGCCTCAATGAAGCAGCTCGCACATGATGGCACCCGCTGCTCCTATAAGGATCCACATAGCATTTGTGTCAGAGGAGAGTGTGTTGTAAGTTATATTTTTACAATTTTTGCCAGATACGAATGCAAGTTTTCTGACATTTTGAATACGCAAACAAACATTTTAGATTTTTATGTCTTGTAGAAAGTTGGCTGTGACAAGGAAATTGGTTCCAATAAAGTGGAAGATAAGTGTGGTGTCTGCGGAGGCGATAATTCCCATTGTCGAACTGTGAAAGGAACATTTACAAGGACTCCAAAAAAACCTGGTACAGTAATTATTGCATTTGAGAGGGGATTTTTTATTTGTTTGCTTAAAAGCTTTGTACGACCATTTTTTTATAAAAAGTTTAGAAAATAAAATGAGCAACTTTGCAAATGTCTTTTTCTGAAGAATTTGAATATTTTTGTGTACACATTTGACATGTCAAATTAGGCGTTTCCATGGTTGCAGAATTGAAACAGACTCATTTTTTATTAAGGTGTCCTTTCCCCTTTTTTCTAAATTTTGTGGGTTAGTGGGAAAAATAGGTTGAAGAAAAGAGATTAATGCCTTAGGGTATGTTTCCATGGTCAGGATTGGCTCAGTATTTGCTTAGGATTTGACGCAGGTAAAATCTGCATCAAATCTGCATCAGAGGTCACTGGCAGGTCACCTGCGTTTTTGATGCGTTTTTTTTCATGCGGATTTGTATGTTTTTTTTGTAAGCTAAATAAAGATACCGTATATTATTTAACAAAAAATAAGATTTGTGATGTCATTTCTGATCCAACCTCCTCTTTAACATTTATCCAACCCACACTCCATTACACACACAGATAGACAAATAAATAGATAGATAGATAGATAGATAGATAGATAGATATGGGATAGATAGATAGATAGATAGATGGATAGATAGATATGGGATAGATAGATCTATCTATTTATAGATCTATCTGTATCTATCTCATTCCTTCTATCTATCCATCTATCTATCTATCTATCTATCTATCTATCTATCTATCTATAGATATACCTATCTATCTATCGATAAATCTACCAATAGATAGATCTGTCTATCGATAGATAGATCTGTCTATAGATAGAAAAAAAACTGTGTTAGGCCGGGGTCACACTTTATGAGAAACTCTCACGAGTCTCGCACTTCAATACCAGGCACTGCCGCCGACTCTCGGACCAGAACATTCAGCTGCATAGGAATACATGAGGCTGCACGCTTCGGTCCCAGCCCTAAACGCATTATCTGTTTAATTGAAAAAAAATGAAAAAAAATTGCGTGGGCTCCCGCACGATTTTCAAGTCCAGAGTGGGAAAACCAGCGACTGGGGGCCGATGTTTGTAGCCTGGGAAGCGAGTAATACCCATGGATCTTCCCAGGCTTTGAATATCAGCCCGCAGCTGTCTGCATAGCCTTTACTAGCTATTAAAATAGGGGGACCCCCCAAAAAATGATGTGGGGTTCCCCTAAAATTTATAGCCAGAAAGGCTACGCAGGCAGCTGCAAGCTGATATTCATAGCCTAGAGAGGGGCCATGGATATTGGCCCCCCCAGCTACAAATACCAGCCCCCAGCTGCCGCAGAAATGGCACATCTGTAAGATGCGCCAATTCCGGCACTTAGCCTCTTTCTTTCCACTGCCCTGTAGTGGTGGCATATGTGGTAATAAGGGGTTAATGTCACCTTTGAATTGTAATAAGACACCTATCCATTACTAATCCTATAGTTGCTAAAGGGTTAATAAAACACACACACGCAGAATAAAGTATTTTAATGAAATAAAACACAACACATTTTTGCCATCTTTATTACACTGGTAATCCAAGCGAAGCCATCGATCTTCTGAAAAAAAAATTAAAAATAAGCCAACAGTATTCTCCCTGGTCCGACGCAGTCCTTAATATCGACTCTCCCATGACGAGTCCAGCTCTGCTACATCTGGATGCCTGACATCCAGACATAGCAGAGCTTGTAGATGACCACCGGAGCTCTCTGGCGATCACCTACAGTCTAGCTCTCGCGGTCAGCTGACCATGAGAACTAGCCTAGGGTGACCTGAGATAACCCCCGTTCACGTGCATGGCAGTTCTCGCGGTAAGCTAAGTTATCACAAGAACTGCAGTGGACGCAGACTTCCGGCGGTGTAACAGGTAAGACAATATTTAAATTAGTAGACATGCATAGTAAGATGCATCTATGCAGTTATTACGCATTTGACTAATCATTAGATGCTGTTTTACCGCATCTAATGATAGTCTATGGTAAATTTACGGTGTGGCGATGGAGCGTCGCTGCATTGTAAACATACATGCTACGTTCTGGAAAGGCGCGCCACATGTCTGTTTACGCAGGTCTGCCGCCTGGGTATTTTAACGCATAGTGGAGACGGGATTTCATGAAACCCCTCCACTATGCTGTAACATCTGGACACTGCATGTTTGATGCTGCGGCTGTACGCAGCGTCAAACACGCAGCATTTCCTGACCGTGGAAACATACCCTTAGGGTATGTGCACACGTTGCAGATTTCCTGCAGAACTGCAGTTTTTTTCCCGCACAGAAACGCTGCAGATCTGCAAGTGATTTACAGTACAATGTAAATCAATGGCAAAAAAAATGCTGTGCTAATGGTGCGGAAAAATCGCAAAATGCAGCAGATTCAAAAAAGGACCATGTCAATTCTTTGTGCAGATCTGCTGCTTTTCTGCACCCATTCCATAGTAGAAATCTGCAGGGGTTAAAAAAGGAAGAAATCCGCACAAAAATCTGCAACGTGTGCACAGACCAAAAAAAGGCGCAGATTCTGACCTGCGTTTTCTGCCAACAAATGCAGAATCTGCACAGGAAATTCCACAGGCAAATCTGCAACGTGTGCACATAGCCTTAGGATCTGACTACACAGGTATTGTTTGTAGTCTGTAACCATGAAAACACAGTTTTGTATCGGGGCTGTAAGGGATTTGTAAAGTTGCTTCATTTTTAGAGCACTAAAAATCTGTATAAAGCTAAATATAGCAATTTTCGATGTAATATCTGCTTTGACAGTTTTGTGCAAATCTCTTCTTAAAGAGTGATATTTCCTGAATTTGCTACGATATAAACTGAAATGTGTAATTATGTCTCTGTATTTCATATTGTGAATTATGGTCCCAAAATAGGAAATGCGACTGTTGACAAAGCAAATAATGAATATTTTTTTTCTTGTTTATCCACTTAAAAACTATACTGCTTCGTAGAACCCATAAGGAAGCAGCTATTGCTAGATCTTGTGTGTCTGTAGTTAGTGTTTTGCATCTACCACCCCCCCCCCAGTTTCTTACTAATCCCAGTAGTTTAATCCCTCATATGCCAAAGTGATTAATGTCAGCAGCGCATGAGACGCTTGAAAGAGGGAGAGTGCTCCCTGTGTCAGCCTATTGGCATCCCTACAGTGGGGTGTTGATAAGTTTACCCAGTAAAAAAAAATCTACATTTGAAAAAAATAAACAAAAAACTGCAGAATTGTTTTTTTTTTTGCATATTCCCAAAAAAGCGTAATAAAAAGTGATCAAACTGTCGTATGTACCAGAAAATGGTACCACAATAAACCACGTCCTGTCATGCAAAAATTTAAATTCTGACATACGTCCATTGGTAGAAAAATTGTAAAAGTTATGACTCTCAGACTATGTCGACACAAAAGCAAATTATTTTTATTCAGGGTATTTATTGCATAAAACCCATAAAACATAAATATAACATATAAATTTGTTATCACCATAATCAGGAATACACATACAATAAAGTGTGGCATAAAACTTAAAGAGTACCTGTCACCTGAAAAATGGTTATTAACGCTATTGTAGATATGGGGTTAATCTGCAGGTTAAAAGCATTGTGAATCTGCCCATTATTAATATATTGGTTAATGTGATACCGAACAGCTGTAGGAACAGGCGAGACCCATAAGCACAATAGCTGCCCCAGCCTGTCCTGCCTTATGTGCACTTATGCTCTATTTTATTCCTCCTTACGTAGATTGCAACGTTCAATATCTACATGAAATCATAGCATCGGACACGGGACCACATAATGATCCCAGTAGAAAACCCTACATATATGAAATTCAAGACTGTAACTGCAGAGATTTGGGGAACTCTGCCAACGTTTTTATTATTGTCTGTTTTATTGAAATGCAATATTTGTGGCAAAATGTCTATTAAATCAGTCACGTGCAGCTTTCAGGGTAAGACGGTGGGGTTCCAAATAATGAGAGGGAACGTCTAAACAGAACTAGTTGTAAGATATGATGTGTCTCCGGCACTTTCCAGCCATAGTTCCAAGACTTGGGTTTAACAATAAGCTTCAGACACACTCTTTTAATACTATGTACGGTGCTGCCTATAACAGCTGGAATCTTGTAGTCTGCTGCAATTTCAGTAAAAAGGAAGACAGAACCCCCACTGACCCATTATATGGAATCGGTTACGTTTTGGATCGGTCATATCCATCATCATCACAGAAGAAGAGAACACATGAAGTCAATGTGAACAGAACCTAATTATTACTCCATTTATTGAACACTTCTATCCAGCATTCAATTGACCCACATCGAAAAGTTGCTGCACCCCATGCCCAAATAGCAGTCTTTTTATGTTACAGAGATGGTTCATTTTGGTCACCTTGGTCAGTTGATAATATGAATTTTTCACTATGCCAAGCCCCCAAAAATATAGATTTCCTCACTACCTGGTCATTCAGATATTGGTTTGATTTGTAGTCTTGATTATCACCTCGCTTTATTACCTTTTTACATTTCATTGTTAGAATATGGACAGATGACTTGTCCCCGTACAGCCTAGAATTCATGAGAAGTTTTTGAGCATTGTCAAGTCGTCAAGGGCCCAATGGTTGTTTTTGTAGCCTCCGAGATGTTGTGAAAAGCAGTCTTAGAAGTCACTAACATGTCCTCTCCATCTCTACCACTTACTGACCAATAATAATGACTGCTGGCCTGCCCTGACAGGTGGCAGCGGAGGCAGATGGAGTGTGCTTTAATTTACTTACAACACTATTCATAGTGAAGTCACGGACAATTGGTGGCTATTTTGGGGAGCTGCATATAGAGCTCTAGATTAGAGGAATTGTGGCACAGGGTATGTTGACTATAAAATTTACAGACATAATCAGATCTTTTATTTGGACTGCAGTGTCAAAGGGAATCTGTCAGCAAGAGACCATGATTCCAGTGATGTGTCACTTACTGAGCCGCTTACTGTAATTTTGATAAAACCTCTGCTGCATATCTCAATGTTGAGACCTTTATAACTCCTCCGCACTGATTGGCAGTTTTCTGCCCATGCGCAGTGTACACAGAAAGCTGCCAATCAGAGGTGGGTAGTGGGGTTATACAGAGCTCATGAATATGGAGGACTACATGGCAGCAGGTTTACTAGTCCTCTAGTGATAATCTCCTGCTGATAAAACAGTGATTTTATAAAAACTACATCAAGCAGCCCAATAAGTGACACATCTCTGGAATCAGGGTCTCTGTCTCTACGTTATGCTGCTCTCAGATTAGTTTGCAAAAACCTGGTAACAGATTCCCTTTAATATTCTTGTATAAACTTTGTCTCTTTGCACTCATGAATTCAAGGACAGTAGGAAGGGATGTATAGAATAACACTGGATGGGAAAGACATTTAATAAGGAAATATTTGGTTTGAGTTATTGCTCCTAAAGATGCTGCAGTCAACTAGTACAGGGGGCCGTTACTTTTTTTTACATGAGATTCGTGTGTAGTGCATTACCTTGATGAGTGAAATAGGAATTACTGTATTTTTCGACTATGAGATGCGCCCCAAATTTTTGGAGATAAAGAGGAAAATGTTTTTTTATAAGATGGGGGTCCATCGTATAGTCCGAATTTAAGGTATCTTACCTGGGGGTGGCGATGGAGCAGGGTCACAGGAGGCAAGGTCCTTTCCTTGGAAGCCAGTGGCGGCAGAAGTGGAGCAATGCTGCGGGTCCTGGGTAGGATAAGTGGGTGCCCCAGCGGTGCGATGCCGCAGGCCTGGTGTCGGTGGTGAGGCAGAGCAGAGTGCATTTCTTTCCTGGTCGGCCATTTTCCTGAAGCCATGGGCCACTGGAGGCGGTGCATTTGCAGACTTGCATCTCGGCCCAGCCAAGATCTCAATCTGCGCAAGAGCCACCTCCGGCGGCCATCTTCCTAATGCCGTGGGCTTAAGGGAAATGACCGCCTCCAAGGTGCTTGCGCAGACTGAGATCTCGGCCCAGACGAGATCCCAGTCTGCACATGCACAGCCTCCAGCTTCAGGATAATGTTCTCCTAAGGAAGGGACTCTGCCGCCTGTACTTCCACTCCACCACCCCCGTAAGCTACATTCGGACTATAAGACACACCCCCTATTTTCCCTCCAAATCTGGGAGAGAAAACGTGCGTCTGAGTTATAGTCTGAAAAATTGGGTAGATAAACACTGTATCAAGATCCCTTAGTTTTTTTCCTAAACAATGCAGCATTTTTAATACTTATATAATCCACATCAAGTTTTCTCTTCAAAGCTTTTTGTTGCAGAAGAGCTTCCATTCAATCAATCTGTTCTTCTGTAGAAAAATGTGTCTGAAGGAAACTGAGCTGAGATATAGGATAAAATGAATCCATTCACACTATTACATTTGTTTCTGAAAATAAAAATTCATCCCTCTCTTATCACACTCTGCAGCACATTGGTCACAATTGTTGAACATGCTAGTCATTTTCTAACTTTAGCCTGATAAATCAGCTTTGTTAGAGCAATATCATTTCTTAGCAGTTTGTATTAGCCTTATTTTTGCCAAGTTGGACATATAAAGGAAGCTCCATGTATAAATTATTAGCATAAAAAGTGATTTCCAGAAAAAATATAAATGAATGGTCTGTACATAGTAAATTATATAACTTACAGATAGGGCGGGTTAAAATGATTTCATCACCGTAAGCTTCCAAAATGAATGTGCTTCAGCCATGTTTTTTTTAAACATTGCATAGTTCTTGCTGCAAATGCAGCAGAAAGAGTACTGGAACCCCTTCATGTGAAACCAACCAGTCTAGTCCTATTATGCCAGCTGGCACATACCTCTGCCCACTTTTCTGTATACACTTCAGAGAATGGAGGACTTAGATATTAAAGGGAACCTGTCACCTGAATTTGGCGGGACCGGTTTTCGGTCATATGGGCGGAGTTTTCAGGTGTTTGATTCACCCTTTCCTTACCCGCTGGCTGCATGCTGTCCGCAATATTGGATTGAAGTTCATTATCTGTCCTCCGTAGTACACGCCTGCGCAAGAAAAGATTGCCTGGCGCAGGTATGTACTATGGAGGACAGAGCATGAACTTCAATCCAATATTGCGGCCAGCATGCAGCCAGCGGGTAAGGAAAGGGTGAATCAAACACCTGAAAACTCCGCCCATATGAGCGAAAACCGGTCCCGCCAAATTCAGGTGACAGGTTCCCTTTAAAATTAGTAGCCCCCTTTAGACTTACGGTAACTGTAATCAGAAACTGACAACAGAAATGGTCTCCAGTGTGAGGCACAGGTCTATCTGTGAGGGATGCTGGCCAGCAGAGGAACCGGGCTTGTGGCATGATAAGATTATATGAGTAAGTTAACTAACTTACTATTAGAATATTATATGTGACTAAACACCATTATGCAGTCTTGAGTTTGGAATAGTTATATTAAATCATTCCTGGTAACAGAGTCATTAAACAGTGTCATCGGCCTCTTTCAACAGGAAAACAATTAAGCAAGCGGTGCCAAAAAGAGATCAAGTTACTGGAAAATGAAATTTGCAAGTATCTTCTAATCACATTATTTCATTGACTATTACTTTTATGACATAGCTTATTATTGTAGCTATAAATACATTTGTATTAGTTCTACTGAAGGCATTCACATTGCATGGCATTACATTAAAGGACAGTCCTTCCCCAAATTGGGTAGAATTTTCCCACCTCAATGTTCTGTTTACTGGTGTGCTTGGCTATGGTGCTCACCTGCTGGGTAGTTGTTCTTCTTGTCTGTAGCAAATGCACTGGTCATCAGCTATGGTCTATGTTTTTTGACAGACAATGGATGAGAGCGTTGGTCAACTTTGACTAAATGTTTTCCATGCTCTTGCTTCAGGAAAGTAAGACCAGTGGCCCTACTGTTGAGGTGTAATCTTCCAACCAATCTCAGCCACCGCAGACCAAATTTTGGTGAAGGAAAGTTTCTTTTAATGTGCCTAAGTGATGTGTATCAAAAATATGGTTTGTGGCTCATTTTGGGGCTGGTAGTGCCTTTGCGGTCTATATTGGATGCAAGTAGGGCCGTTTAGTTTTGACTTTGAAACTATGAGGGCTGCTGAAACAGAATTTCTACCTCTTACCATTGTAATTTTTAGTTCCCAAATCACGTCCCCAGTCATTTTTTATTGTATCTTTATAGTGGTTGATCAATTTTTTTAATGCAGAATTCTAAATCTCCCACATAAATATATTTTAAAGATAACTTGCTACTTGTAGCCACAACTAGAAGGAGCACTGGTGCTCATTGCATTATTAGATTGTGTAAGCATCTGCATTAAGCTCCAATGCTCCTTCGAGTGGCATCTAGCTTAGTAAATATTACATGTCGTTGTATAAGGGCATTTGGCACCCTGTATAAGAAAAACTTCAATTGTCATTTAGACATATAGATATATTTACACCAAGAGTACTGTCTTAGAATTGTCTTCAGTCTTATACTCTCATTCACAGACAGATTTTACAGGGGAGAAAATTTGCTGTTTAGTTTTGACTAAAACCATCTCAGGACCAATAATAATAATAATAATCTTTATTTATATAGCGCCAACATATTCCGCAGCGTTTTACAGTTTAAGGCCGGCTTCACACTCAGCGTATGAAAATACGGTCCGTATATTACGGCCGTAATACGCTGAAATGTCCCGAAAATAGTGGTCCGTAGCTCCTCCGTAGGCAGGGTGTGTCAGCGTTTTTTGCGCATGGCATCCTCCGTATGTAATCCGTATGGCATCCGTACTGCGTGGTTTTCTCGCAGGCTTGCAAAACCAACATACCGCTATAGAAATGATCCATGTGTCCCAAAAAGAAAAAAATATATATATATACTGTCTATATATATATATATATATATATATATATATATATATATATATATATATATATGTCAGTAGACACATATATGTATATATATTACTATTTTTTCCAGCGCTATACAGCTTGAAAGCCGGTAATTCAATTACCGGCTTTTTCTTTCTCCTTCCTAAAACCCAACATGATTTGAGACATGGTTTACATACAGTAAACCATGTCTTCTCTCCATTTTTTTTGCAGATTCCACACTACTAATGTCAGTAGAGTGTATCTGCAAAATTTGGCCGTTCTAGCTCTTAAAATAAAGGGTTAAATGGCGGAAAAAATTGGCGTGGGCTCCCGCGCAATTTTCTCCGCCAGAGTAGTAAAGCCAGTGACTGAGAGCAGATATTAATAGCCTGGAGAGGGTCCATGGTTATTGGCCCCCCCCTGGCTAAAAATATCTGCCCCCAGCCACCCCAGAAAAGGCACATCTGGAAGATGCGCCTATTCTGGCACTTGGCCACTCTCTTCCCATTCCCGTGTAGCGGTGGGATATGGGGTAATGAAGGGTTAATGCCACCTTGCTATTGTAAGGTGACATTAAGCCTAATTAATAATGGAGAGGCGTCAATTATGACACCTATCCATTATTAATCCAATTGTAGTAAAGGGTTAAATAAAACACAAACACATTATTTAAAATTATTTTAATGAAATAAAAACAATGGTTGTTGGAGTATTTTATTCTACGCCCAATCCAGTCACTGAAGACCCTCGTTCTGTGAAAGAAAAAACATAATAAACCAACAATATACTTACCCTCCGCAGATCTGTAACGTCCAACGATGTAAATCCTTCTGAAGGGGTTAAAACATTTTGCAGCAAGGAGCTTTGCTAATGCAGGCTGCTCCTCACTGCAAAACCCCGGGGAATGAGGCTAAAAATAGATCAATGAGCTATATTTAGCTTCATTTGCGGTGAGGCGCCCTCTGCTGGATGTTCATAGATCGTGGGAACTTTCCTAGAAAGCCTGGGAGCTTTCTAGGTAAGTTCCCACGATCTATGAACATCCAGCAGAGGGCGCCTCACCGCAAATGAAGCTAAATATAGCTCATTGATCTATTTTTAGCCTCATTCCCCGGGGTTTTGCAGCGAGGAGCAGCCTGCATTAGCGGAACTCCTTGCTGCAAAATGTTTTAACCCCTTCAGAAGGATTTACATCGTTGGACGTTACAGATCTGCGGAGGGTAAGTATATTGTTGGTTTATTATGTTTTTTCTTTCAGAGAACGAGGGTCTTCAGTGACTGGATTGGGCGTAGAATAAAATACTCCAACAACCATTGTTTTTATTTCATTAAAATAATTTTAAATAATGTGTTTGTGTTTTATTTAACCCTTTACTACAATTGGATTAATAATGGATAGGTGTCATAATTGACGCCTCTCCATTATTAATTAGGCTTAATGTCACCTTACAATAGCAAGGTGGCATTAACCCTTCATTACCCCATATCCCACCGCTACACGGGAATGGGAAGAGAGTGGCCAAGTGCCAGAATAGGCGCATCTTCCAGATGTGCCTTTTCTGGGGTGGCTGGGGGCAGATATTTTTAGCCAGGGGGGGGCCAATAACCATGGACCCTCTCCAGGCTATTAATGTCTGCCCTCAGTCACTGGCTTTACTACTCTGGCGGAGAAAATTGCGCGGGAGCCCACGCCAATTTTTTCCGCCATTTAACCCTTTATTTTAAGAGCTAGAATGGCCAAATTTTGCAGATACACTCTACTGACATTAGTAGTGTGGAATCTGCAAAAAAAATGGAGAGAAGACATGGTTTACTGTATGTAAACCATGTCTCAAATCATGTCGGGTTTTAGGAAGGAGAAAGAAAAAGCCGGTAATTGAATTACCGGCTTTCAAGCTGTATAGCGCTGGAAAAAATAGTAATATATATACATATATGTGTCTCACTGACATATATATATATATACCTATTCTATGTGTACATATTTATTCTACCTATTCTACTGTAAGCTGTCAGTGTGATTTTACTGTACACCGCACTGAATTACCGGCTTTTCTCTCTAACAGCGCTGCGTATTTCTCGCAAGTCACACTGCTTGTCCGTGTGTAATCCGTATTTTTCACGCTTCCATAGACTTTCATTGGCGTATTTCTTGCGCAGTACGGTGACAAACGCAGCATGCTGCGATTTTGTACGGCCGTAGAAAGCCGTATAATACTGATCAGTAAAATACGGCAGATAGGAGCAGGGGCATAGAGAATAATTGTGCCGTATTTTTTGCGAGTTTTACGGACGTAGTTTCTGCGCTCTTACGTCCGTAAAACTCGCAAGTGTGAAGCCGGCCTAACAGTTTCAAACACAAACAGTAACAACGTTAACAATACAATAATTAAAGCGAAATAAAACGACCCTTCTCGTGAGAGCTTACAATCTACAATGAGGTGGGGGAGATACAAAGACCAGGTGTGTATTTACAATGATGTATTTACAATGATGGTCCAGCCATCCTCAGTGGGTGGGGGATAGATGGAGATAGTGAATGGGCTACACACACACACAAACATAAAATGACTTTGATTACTGAATGTGATAGGCCGTTCTGAACAAATGTGTTTTGAGCGAGCGCCTAAAACTATGCAAATTGTGGATGGTCCTAATATCTTGGTGTAGAGCATTCCAGAGGATTGGCGCAGCACGGGAGAAGTCTTGTAGTCAGGAGTGGGAGGTACGAAATAGTGCAGAGGTTAATCGAAAGTCAGATGCAGAGTGCAGCGGTCGGTTAGGCCGATAGACAGCAATGAGGGAGGAGATGTATGGGGGTGCCGTACTGTGGAGAGCTTTGTGGGTGAGAACAAGTACTTTGAATTGTATCCTGTAATGAATGGGCAGCCAGTGTAATGACTGGCGAAGAGCGGATGCGTTTGAGTAACGATTAGCCAGATGGAAGACCCTGGCTGCTGCATTAAGGATAGACTGGAGAGGGGAAAGTCGAGTAAGGGGGAGGCCAATTAATAGAGCGTTACAGTAGTCCAGGCGGGAGTGGATCAGGGTGACAGTGAGGGTTTTTGTTGTTTCCATGGTGAGAAAAGGGCGGATTCTAGAGATGTTCTTTAGATGTAAGCGGCATGAGCGGGCACAAGATTGTATATGGGAGGTGAAGGAGAGATCGGAGTCAAACATAACACCCAGACAGCGCGCCTGCTGCCGGGGTGTTATTATGGTGCCACCCACGGAGAGGGAAACGTCAGGTTTAGGGAGGTTAGTAGACGGCGGGAGCAGAAGAAGTTCAGTTTTGGAGAGGTTGAGTTTCAGATAGAGAGCGGACATGATGTTGGAGACTGCAGACAGGCAGTCAGTGGCGTTCTGTAGTACAGCGGGGGTAATGTCAGGGGTGGATGTGTATAGTTGTGTGTCATCGGCATAAAGATTGTACTGAAAGCCAAATCTGCTGATGATCTGTCCAATTGAGACAGAAGAGAAGGGGGCCAAGAACTGAGCCCTGAGGTACCCCGACAGTGAGAGGAAGAGGAGATGAAGTGGAGCCAGAGAACAGAACACTGAAGTACCACCATTGTCATGGCAATTAATTACACTGTGTCATAACTGAGCTGAATTGAAAGTTGGCAGCCACAAAAATTATGGTAAAGTACCTTAGTGTTGCGGAAATATTTGGAGCGAGCTCAGAAGTGTGTCTTAGTTCCAAACTTGACACTTACTTTCCAGTTTGGCTGAAAGCGTACAGGTATATTAGGTGCCAACTGAACAGCTGATTCTTGGTGTCTCTAGGATTAGACACTCATCATATTAGTACTGAACTACCTGCTATGAGATATAGTTAATAGATTCCCTTTGACTATGCATTTTGTTAACCTGCTCAACTGCATAGTCATAATATGTGGTACTGTCGCTATGCTTGCATGGAAAAGTGACAGCTGTGAATTGTAAATATAAATAGGCTTACGTTATTAAAAGGTTTGTCCAGTCTAGAAAACCCATTTTTATATGTCCCTTTAGGGAATTCTGAGCTAATGTTAGAAGGTCCCCTAATCAGGATCCTTATATTTGGGCCAAATTTTCCAGAGATACAAGATATCTCCTCTTGGACTGGAGATCCTTCTTCTGTCCTGCATTACAAAAACAACTCATTTTTTTGAATGGCACTGTATAATGCTTAGTTTCTCCATAATGCTTAATGGAAAGTTTCCCTGCAGATTAAACGGATTACTCAAGAGTCCCAACAGGGAAAATTTTGGTCAGCTCAATATTAAAGGATTGTTCGAACATGGAACTCATGTCTGTCTTATGATGTGCTTTCATTAATAGTCATAAGTCTGCAAATGTTATAGTAAATTTTTCTTCATGTCCATGATTCCATTTTTAATGGGTGGCCCACTTAATTTGTTGGAACTGCATCTCCAGATATAGGCAATATTACCTCTATATATATCTGTGACATTATTCTTTCCTTCCTATGACAGAAGACTGAAAATGAAAATGTTGATAGACAAAGTAGCTAATCTATCAAAGTATCTCTCCCATCTGTCAAATTATTGATCAACCTGTCTAACACTACATCTATATCAGAATTTCTTGTTTGAACATTGTGTAATCCATGGTATACCGTAATTTGGCTGGGTTATTGCACATTGACTTCATTTTTGGATCGGACATCACTGACAGCAGTAGCAGGGTATTTGGATGGAAATACTGTAGATACATTTTCTTATTATTACATTTCCCAGTGTGCTTTCCTACAAGTATCGCACTCTTATAAGGCAAGATAGAAGTCTCCGAGATGGGATAATTTTAATTTGTGTGCCGCAGGGCTTCAACATGAATGAGATTGTGTAACGATAATATCATTGAACTTTGCAATTATTTCATTAATGCAAATTTAGCTGGCCACAGAAAGAATCATTCCTACATATATAGCTGCCATCTAATTGTGAAGGCTTAATAGAGTAACGCCAGAAATATCCAGATTAAAAATGCTTCTTGTTATAACTCAAGAAAAACAGTTTCCTGTACATTGCTGTAATACTTGTCCAGTAGATGGCTGCTTTAGCACTGTCATGACATGCAGATATCAGACCTACAATTAGTTTATTTATATTTCATTTTTGTCAACGTTTTGCAGCTTTTTTATGATCAACGGTCCATTTTTGTTGAGTTGAATTATTATATTGATCTTTATTTGTACCACAACAATATATTCTGCAGAGGTAGAATACCAGACAGCATCCAAAAATACATAAGGAGAAAGGTCGCTGCCAATAATAGCTTACAGTCTAAATGTAATGAGGGAAGAGATGTGGTAGGTAAATGAAAGGTTGAAAAATGGAAATAAGGCTGCATAAATCAGTCACCAACTTCAATCCAATTCAGTTCTGTAGGTAATGACCCAAATAATAAAAGCAAGGAAGCATAACCACAATTTGGGTACATGGAAGGGAGGCGTAGAATAAGTCATCAGTTTTGAGTTACCGTACATACATTTGATTCAATAATCAGTAGCAGTTAATGGAAAAACTCATTGAAGGGGAGGTTTTGCATTGTGTGTGATCTTCCCACGGCATCTGGCGTCTAACAAATATTTTGGTAAATATACAACATACGATTTAGATCCAAAGTGATTTTGCTGAAACATTTGACATTTTGATACACATCCTCAAAGTGCAATGCCTTCTAGTATTTGTGTGTTTTCTATTTCCACTTCGGGATAGTCAATGAAAGTAATAGACTTTGTCAGTGATTTAATTAGAAATAATCTGTTTAAGGGAAAACAAGAGGAGCTTTCACTTTACCTAAGGGAGCACGAAACATCTCCCTGTACGAGTCCAGAGAGTCTAAAAACACTGTTGGTAAGTGACATCTCAGATCTTTAGAGATGTGAGATGATGACTGCAGGCTTCGGAGGTCCTTAGCAACAATTGCTTTAGAAGAGACAAAATGTTCTTATTTCAGATCCCTAAAACCATTGGCAAATTAAGTAAAACTCAGTAGATTAACTACCGTATTCTGAAATGATTCTCTATGATAATAAGAATGAACATTTTGTCTGTCTGTTATTTTCCGCAGGAGCACTGAAAACAACAGATTCCAGCAAACTTAACTTTTTATGCCTATGAAAATGCCAAGCTGTTGTTCCTCAAAATGTAGTAGCAACTAATCTTTTTTCCCTTCTTTATAGCTTGATGCAGGATCCATATTGGATAGCTTTTTATCTATGTAATGCTATGCTGTGCTAACCTTCGCTCTTATCTTTTCTTCTGCTTGATCACAACACATGTATAGGCTACCTTAAGATGTTTGACATCCCTCCTGGTGCTAAACATGTGTTTATCCAAGAAGACGAGGCTTCCCCTCATGTTCTTGGTAAGTCTTTCATTCTGGATTTGGTAAAATCCCAAAAGTAAGATCCCTATATAAGATGATACTCAAAGAATTAAATTGTATTGTGTGGTTATTTTTGGCATTCTATTTTTGCAGTAGGGCTTTATTTAAAAAGTATAACTTGTTTGACATCTACGCTTTAACATCCACGGTACAAAGCAGATTGCAGAATGAACGTTGTTGATGGTGTTGTTCATAACTCTTATCCATCTTCTTCTAAATTATACTTTGAAGGGAAGCTGTCACATGATTCATGCTACCCAAACCGCAGGCATGAATCAGACCCTGGCTGCATGAGAAATTAAAATGGAAAAAAAAGTTAAAGTTCCATCCGGGGACCATAGCTGGAGACCTGACTATTCTGGGGAGGTTCTTCCCAGCACTGCTATAGGTTATTGATCGGTCTCACACTATGTATACAATCGTGCAGCCAGGATCTGATTCATGCTGAAGGCAGGTTGGGCAGCATGAATCAGATGACAGGCTCACATTATTCTGATCAGTTCTAAATCAGCTTAAGAAAACATTCAGGGGAAGAGAGATAAGAGTTACAAACCTTGCCATTAATACTAGCTCACAGATTTAACTGGTAACTCATTTTACAATCTGCTATGTACTGTGATTCCTAAAAGTGCTCGTAAAAGGTCCAAAAAAGTACAAAATGCTCATAACCAAAATGCTTTTTATTATTGTAGTTGCGTTAAAAGAATAAAATTAAAATTGCCCCCAAAAATGTCTTTCAACTTAATTTTTTTTTATTAGTTACGTTTTTTTAAACTAACATTGTATGTGTCATACTTTGTATTATATACATTTGGTTTAGTCACATGCATCAAATTTGATAAAACAATGTTTGAAAGAAATCTACAGTGTATGAACATACTCTTGTTTATTAGGTCTTCTAACAAAAGTGTGAGGAGGCTGGCCACTAAAGCAGTTGTTCCTTCACACCTTGTTTATGAATGCTCTGACGGGCGCACTAACTAATGCCCACTTTCTGGTACCAGGAACCTGAATTACAAAGTATATTCGCCTACAATGCTCTCTTCACTACAGCAAATTTATTAAATATTTTTAAAGCTTTTGTATGAAAAATCTTTTTTTCATGCAATTGCACATACAGAATAATGAGTTTAGGTCATGTGACGATAATTCTTCCAACAATCATTGTTTTAAACACTAATCTTTTTACCATTATTATGTTTTTCTAGATGGTGGCCCGATTATAATGCATCGGGTATTCTAGAATATGTATGTAGTTTATTTATGAAGTTATCAGAATAATGCAATTTATACACAGGATTCGGCTGACCAATTAGCGAAGCGTGGTTCAAATTCCGTGCCAATTCGTGGCCAGACTGCGCATGTCACTGATTGGTCATGCCTGGCCGCGAACAATCAGGGAAGCCAGGGCATGCTCCAGGTTTTTGAGGGCCCCGGGCGAAAGAGTCTCAGTGGGCCCCCCTGTTTAACACATACCATGATTCATGATGCACAGATACAGCAGAGAAATATAGCACAGCCAAGTAGCATACAGTAGTATATAACCCAGCCCATGTAGTATATAACACAGCCCACGTAGTATATAACACAGCCCACGTAGTATATAGCACAGACATGTAGTATATTGCCCAGCCACGTAGTATATTGCACAGCCACATAATATATTGCACAGCCACGTAGTATATAGCACAGCCTTGTAGTATATAGCACAGAGACGTAGTATATAACACAGCCCACGCAGTATATAACACAGGCCACGTAGTATAGAGCACAGCGATGTATATTGCCCAGCCACGTAATATATACCACAGCCACATCGTATATAGCACAGAGACATAGTATATAACACAGCCCATGCAGTATATAACACAGTCCATACAGTATATAACACAGCTTACGTAGTATATTGCCCAGCCACGTAATATATTGCGCAGCCACGTAGTATATAGCACAGAAACGTAGTATATAACACAGCCCACGCAGTATATAACACAGGCCATGTAGTATAGAGCACAGCGATGTAGTATATTGCCCAGCCATGTAATATATACCACAGCCACGTAGTATATAGCACTGAGACGTAGTATATAACACGGTCCATGCAGTATCTAACACAGTCCATACAGTATATAACACAGCTTACATAGTATATTGCCCAGCCACGTAATATATTGCGCAGCCACTTAGTATATAGCACAGAGACGTAGTATATAACACAGCCCACGCAGTATATAACACAGGCCACGTAGTATAGAGCACAGCGATGTAGTATATTGCCCAGCCACGTAATATATACCACAGCCACATCGTATATAGCACAGAGACATAGTATATAACACAGCCCATGCAGTATATAACACAGTCCATACAGTATATAACACAGCTTACGTAGTATATTGCCCAGCCACGTAATATATTGCGCAGCCACGTAGTATATAGCACAGAGATGTAGTATATAAGACAGCCCACGCAGTATATAACACAGGCCACGTAGTATAGAGCACAGCGATGTAGTATATTGCCCAGCCATGTAATATATACCACAGCCACGTAGTATATAGCACTTAGACGTAGTATATAACACGGTCCATGCAGTATCTAACACAGCCCACGTAGTATATAGCAATGTGGGCACCATATCCCTGTTAAAAAAAGAATTAAAATAAAAAATAGTTATATACTCACCTTCCGTTGGCCCCCAGATCCAGCCCTGGCGTTTACCAATGCTCCTCGTGACGCTTCGGTCCCAAGAATGCATTGTGGTCTCGAGAGATGATGAAGTAGCGGTCTCACGAGACCGCTACATCATCACCTCGCAAGACCACAATGCATGGACCGGAGCATCGCGAGGAGCAGCGGGAAAGGCGATGGAAGGTGAGAATATAATGATTTTGGATTTTGTTTATTATTTTTAACATTAGATCTTTTTACTATTGATGCTGCATACGCAGCATCAATAGTAAAACGTTGGTCACACAGGGTTAATAGCAGCGTTAATGGACTGCGTTACACCGCGGCATAACGCGGTGTAACGCAGCCATTAACCTTGTGTGAGCGCTGACTGGAGGGGGCACTGACAGAAAGTAGGAAGGGGCGAATTCGCGGTCGGACTGTGCCCGACCAATCAGTGACGCGGGATTTCCGTGACAGACAGACAGACAGACATAAAGACAGACAGACAGACGGAGTACCCCTTAGACGATTATATATATATAGATGTAGTGCAAACTGTTTAATTCTGTTTAAGCACATGCATTTCTGACAATTTTGTTTATCACAGTTTAGGCAATACTGGATGTTTAAAAAATGTGTAGAATTTCCAAATTTATCCAGATGTGTGGATTCTGGATCATGTTGATGTATTTAGATTTTCTTCAACATTTGTTGTAAAAACTTTAATTTTTATCTGTTTGTATTGATATATTTTGATTAGATAAAAACCTAACACCACAGTTATTTTTTTATCTAAATGCTTGTATTTTAGGCTCAAGGGGTTCACCCCGCTGTTAGACAAGCTAATTGTGATACATAGTGGCTGTAGAATCCAACTAGTTCAAAAGTTATAATAAGAATTTAGGAAGGAGAGATATGGGGAGGGATTTTTTTGACAATTAGTTCCAACACAATATAGTGACCTGTCAGCTCCTTATTGTAAGGATACAGTGATAAACTCTTTTATCACACCTAAATATTCAGATTTGGAGGAAGGATTTGATTTATTGCACCAACAATTTGCACAGTATTTCCATGAAAATAAATGTAAAAATGTATGCCAGAAATGTCTACTGAGTATATATTCATTTACATTTTCTTTAAAACATAAGAATTTGTGGAGCCTAATAAACATTAGAAGATTGACCGCATTTCATGAATATATATTTATTCCCTCGCTCACTGCTTTTATGAAGAGCAAGGTTGAGGCGAATGGAAATTCCCAGATTTTGCCACACAAATCTGGCAGCAGAGGACTGTCCTAATTGCTAACCCAGACTTTATTATATGCAGCACGTAGACGAGAAGTTTGGTATTCTACCCAACCTTTCCTGTATCTGATATTCCAACCTTATTTTAGTAAGTACGGTAGTTATTAATATATGCACTGCTTGAACAAAAGTATTGGGACATTGCACCTAAACAGGTTTTTATGGCATCTCATTTGAAATCCATATCCAGGCATAAATACAGTTAGTACCCCCTTTGCAGTAGTCCCTTTCTGGGTAAGCTTTGTGCAAGATGCTGGACTGTGTTTGAGGACATTTTTGGCCATACATCCAGAAGAGCATTTGTGAGGTCAGACACTGTTCAGAGGGCCTGGCTCACAATTCACAGTTCAACTTCATCCTAAAAGTGTTTGGTGGAGTTGAGGTCAGGGCTCTGTGCAGGGCAGGCAAGTTTTTTCACACTAAATTCACCCAACCATGCCTTTATGGACATTGATTTGTGCACTGGGGCACAGTCATGGGAAACAGAAAAGGACCTTCATGAAACTGTTCTCACAAAGTGGGAGCATACAGTTGTCCAAAATGTCTTAGTGTGCTGGACCATTAAGTAATTTCTTCTCTGGAACAAAAGGCCCTAGGCTAACCTCTGAATGGTATATATATATATATGTATATATATATATATATATATATACTAGATTGTGGCCCGATTCTAACGCATCAGGTATATTATAGAGTATGCATGTCCCCGTAGTATATGGACAATGATGATTCCAGAATTCGCGGCAGACTGTGTCTGTCGCTGCTTGGTCGTGGCGGCCTCGACCAATCAGAGATGCGGGATGGCTACGTCCTTTATGACATCATCGTCGCTGTGCCCGTCGCTGATTGGTCGAGGCCTGGCGGCCTCGACCAATCAGAGACGCGGGATTTCTACGTCGATGCTGTGCCGGTCTCTGATTGGTCTAACGCATCGGGTATTCTAGAATATGCATGTCCCCGTAGTATATGGACAATGATGATTCCAGAATTCGCGGCAGATTGTGCCCGTCGCTGATTGGTCGAGGCAACCTTTATGACATCATCGTCGCCATGGCAACCATTATGACATCTACGTCGATACTGTGCCCGTCGCTGAATCAGAAACGTGAGATGTCTACGTCCTTTATGACATCATCGTCGCTGTGCCCGTTGCTGATTGGTCGATGCCTGGCGGCCTCAACCAATCAGACGCGGGATTTCTACGTCCTTTATGACATCATCGTCGCTGTGCCCGTTGCTGATTGGTCGAGGCCTGGCGGCCTCGACCAATCAGAGACGCGGGATTTCTATGTCGATGCTGTGCCGGTCTCTGATTGGTCAAGGCCTGGCGGCCTCGACCAATCAGAAAGCCGGGATTTCCAGGACAGACAGACAGACAGACAGAAAGACAGACAGACAGAAAGACAGACAGACAGACGGAAAAACCCTTAGACAATTATATATATATATAATGTGTGTATGTATGTATGTATGTGTATATATATATACACAGGGTGGCCCAAAAGTAGGTGGACAGTATGTGTAATAGGGTTATGAAGGGAGAGATTTATCAAACATAACATGTAAAGTGAAACTGACTCAGTTGCCCTTAGCAACCAATCAGATTCCACTTTTCATTTTCCAAAGAGTCTGTGAAGAATGAAACGTGGAATCTGATTGGTTGCTAAGGGCAACTGAGTCAGTTTCACTTTACACCATGTTTGATAAATCTCCCCCTTCATAACCCTATTACACATACTGTCCACCTACTTTTGGACCACCCTGTATATTGTGAGGCAGTGATGACTGTTACAGCTAGGGGGCACTGTATGTTCTCAGAATACTCACGTGTTTCTCAACGCAGTGATCCAGAACACTGCCCCCATCCCTTACGGGAAATATGCAAATGCATGTAAAGTAAGCTGCGGAGACACCATCACGTGTTTCTCAATGCAGGCAATGAATAGCCAGGCCTTTCCCCGGGATCACTGCGTTGAGAAACACGTGATGGTGTCTCCGCGGTGTTGGATGTTTTGGTCTCCCCGAGGTCATTCATCTGTACCTTCACAGCCTTTTACTAGGCACTGCTCCTAATAGCCAGTTTCCTACTCCACACTGATGAGGGGCAAAAACCCTGAAACAGCTGTCTGTGGATGGATACCATGCTTGGCATAGGTGGTTTTCCTTTATTGGATGTTTTCCTTTATTGGATGCTGCCCTTCCCATGGTTGTTCCTTCCCGGGAAAAGGCCTGGCTATTCATTGCTTGCGGTGAGAAACACGTGATGGTGTCTCCGCAGCTTACTTTACATGTCAAATAAAGGAAGTCGTGTACTATGAACTATGTGTGTGATGTGTAACATGGCGGTTTATGACGTGTAAATAAACCGCATGGACTGTTTAATGGAGAAAATCGTGCCTGTATGACTGAATCCCTTTTCTAAGCGAGTGTCCCCAACACAAGCAGTAAGCACTATCTTGCTACATATATATATGTATGCACATATACATATTTATATCTAAGGGTACGTTCACATTTGCGGTTTGCGCCGCAGCGTCGCCGCCACAACAAAACGCATGCGTCGTGCGGCCCTATCTTTAACATTGGGGCCGCATGTGCATGCGTTTTGTTGCGTTTTGTTGCGTTTTACGCCGCATGCGGCGTTAGGGCGCACCTGCCTGGGCGCGTCAAACGCAACATGTTGCATTTTTCGGGCGGCGCCGACCTTTTCAAAAACGCATGCGTCGTGCGGCCCTATCTTTTAACATTGGCGCCGCATGGGCCGCATGTGCATGCGTTTTGCTGCGTTTTTGTTTGCGTTGTGCGTTGCGGCGACGACGCTGCGGCGCACAACGCAAATGTGAACTTAGACTAATATATAAAGCTGAATGTGTGTATGTGTGTGTGTGTGTGTATGTGTGTATGTCCGGGATTGGCATCTGCACCGTCACAGCTACAGCCACAAAATTTTGCACGGTCACACGTCTGGACCCCGAGAGCGTCATAGGCTATGTTGTGAGGCGAAATTTTTACCCCGCGCGTTCCAATTCACCAAACAATTTTGCCCCTATCTACATAATGGGGAAAAATGAAAGGAAAAGTGTAGGAGGCAAATTGACAGCTGCCAGATGTGAGCAAGGGGGACTTAAAGAATGAGAGCGATGGCGCCAAAGAGTATATACCGTACAGTTGCTAAGGTGGGGCCCCAACATGGGATACACACACTACCACGTGCTTGAACACATATTACCCTCAGCACACATTTCACCACAAATACACCAACCTCGCCACATAAAAGTCGAAACACAAAAGTCGCCGCTCAAAACTCGCCACGTGCAAAACTCGCCACATGCAAAAACTAGGCTCTTGCAAAACTCGCCACAAGTGCAAAACTCACCTCATGGAAAACTCGCCACACGCAAAACTTGCACACGCGGAAAAATGGCCACATGCACAAAAGTTGCAACACATGCAAAAGTTGCCTCACACAGAACTTGGACATACTCAAAAGGCACCACACATAAAACTCGCCACGCGCAAAACTCGCCATGCGCAAAAATTGCTGCACACAACTTGCTACACTAACCTGTCACATGCAACTCGACACACAAAAAGTTGCTACACGCATGTTGCCACACAAAACTCATCTCACAAAAGTCGCTATATGCATGTCGTCACACGCATCTCAACACACACAACTTGACAAACGAAACTCGCCCTAAAACACACACAAGTCTGGTATTATCCTTCAAAAATAAAAATCTGATTAATAAGCAGACAAACTACAACAAATGTACCATATAGGAAATACGGCAGCTGTCAGTCACATGACCTGTCTATTATGTGTATGTGTGAGCTAATATATACTGCCAGGGGGAGGGCTTCCTGTTGGCTGGGAATTTATCAGGCTGCCAATTTAGCTTACAAATACTGAGGTAAAAATACTGAGCAAATAACGTGTGAATGAGGTCTAATACAGGAGGAGATGACACACAGGTATATACTATATACAGGGGAGATGACACACAGATATATACTATATACAGGAGAGCTGACACACAGGTATATACTATATAGCGGAGGAGATGACTTACAGGTACATATATATACAGGAGGAGATGACATACAGGTATATACTATATACAGGAGGAGATGACCTACAGGTATATACTATATACAGGAGGAGATGACATACAGGTATATGCTATATATAGAAGATGACATGCAGGTATATACTATATACAGGAGGAGATGACACAGATATATACTATATACAGGGGAGATGACACACAGGTATATACTATATATAGAAGGAGATGACATCCAGGTATATACTATATATAGGGGAGATGACACACAGCAGGTATATACTATATACAGGGGAGATGACATACAGGTGTATAGTATATACAGGAGATGACGTACAGATGTATACTATATATAAGGGAGATGACACACATGTATATACTGAGGTGATGAGGTGAAAATGAGAGGTGTGAGGTGAAAATGAAAAGGTGTGAGTGCAAAATGAGAGGAGTGAGGAAAAATAGTGGAGTGATCAGAAAATGACAGATGTGATGTTGAAATGACAAGTGTTAGGGGGGAATGAGAGGACTGAGGGAGAAAATGAGAGGTGTGAGGGAGAAAATGAGAGATGTGAGGGGGAAAATGAAAGATGTGATTGGGAAAATGAGAGGCGTGATGGGAAAATAAGAGAAGTGAGGTACTATAACTAACCACAGATATTTACTATGCCCAGGCAACGCCGGGCTCTTCAGCTAGTACACATATATATATTGAAGAATATTTATTTAAATGACATTGAGAATTGCTCTGTTTAAAGCTCATGTTGAAATCACATTGCAATCAGATCACATTCGCATGTAGATAGGACCTCATTCGGTTTGGATGCTAGGTGCTAAAAATCGCATAGTGCTTTCAAGAAAATCGCATGACACTTGCATGACACTCATCCTACTCGACCGATATCGGACCGTTTTTTTTTACAGTGATGGATATGAGCCCTAAGTGTTTGCACCTTACTCCCATTTTGATTATCATTTAATGTATCTTGAATATATTTAGGTAAAAGCAAAAACTTGTGTCACTGTCAAAACATATCTGGATCTAGCTATTGTAATGCAATCCCCAAATTAAGCAAATTAAAATGCTAAGGTTTTCAGATTTTCTGCCAACAAGACATTACGTTGCTGGAAAATGACCTATGTCATCTGGGACTGAAGAGCATTTTATGTAGGCAAATGGGAACATCATTCATTTTCATGGAATCTTAATCTGATATTTTGAGCTCAGGCACAGAACGTATCTCTTCACAGTGTTATGAATAATGTATATGCTAGGACATTTAGGTGAGGAGATGGAAATGATGTAAGCAAGCGTTTTGAATTTGGTCAAGGACGATATGCTGTGTACATTGTGTGGTGCTATGAAAATATGTATGTGCAGAAAACATAATCAGCCCCCAGTCAAAAAAATAATGATTCAAATCTAATGCTTGTGACTAATAAGCCATTTAAGGGTTTCCTAACACTTTCTGCTATAGTGTTTCTGAGGCATCTGAGGACACATAATTGAGTGCCAGCTTACTGTGACTGCAACTTTCTTTACCAGAGAAATGGCAGCCAAAGTACAGCTTGTTAACTTCACCAAGTCTCGCTACTCTTTTTAAGAACTGAAAAGGGCTTTGCTGCCCCCTTGAGGGTGAGTTTTACACAAAAAGAATCATCAGATACCTGAGATTACGTATGACACATACAGGTGCTTCGCACAAAATTATAATGTCATCAAAAAGTTAATTTACTTAAGTTCTTCAATACAAAAAGTGAAACTCATATATAGAGTCATTACAAACAGAGTGATCTATTTCAAGTGGTTATTTCTGACCATGTTGATAATTATTGCTTGCAGCCAATGAAAACCTAAAAGTCATTATCTCAGTAAATTAGAATAATTAACAAAAACACCTGCAAAGGCTTCCTAGCATTTAAAAAGGTCCATTAGTCTGTTTCAGTAGGCTCCACAATCATTGGGTTGACTGCTGACTTGACAGATGTCCAGAAGGCAGTCATTGACACACTCCACAAGGAGGATAAGCCACAAAAGGTCATTGCTAAAAAAGCTGGGTGTTCACAGAGTGCAGTATCCAAGCATATTAATGGAAAATTAAGTGGAATGAAAAAGTGTGCTAGAAAAAGGTGCACAAGCAACCGGGATAACCGCAGCCTTGAAAGGATTGTTAAGAAAATTTGGAGGAGATTCACAAGGAGTGGACTGCTTCTGGAGTCATTGCTTCAAGAGCCACCACACACAGATGTATCCAGGACATGGGCTACAAGTGTCGTATTCCTTGTGTCAAGCCACTCATGACCAATGGACAACACCAAGCTGCTTGAGGTCTAGTGTGAAGTTTCCACAATCTTTGATGGTTTCGGGAGCCATGTCATCTGCTTGTATGCGTCCACTGTGTTTTATCAAGACCAAAGTCAGCCATCTACCAGGAAATCTTAGAGCACTTCATGCTTCGCTCTGCCGACAAGCTTTTTGGAGATGGTAATTTCATTCTCCATCAAAACTTGGCACCTGTCCACACTGCCAAAAGTATCAATACCTGGTATAAAGACAACATTATCACTGTGCTTCGTGGGCCAGCAAAATCACCTGACCTTAACCCCATAGAGAATCTATGGGGTACTGTGAGGAGGAAGATGAGAGACACCAGAACCAACAATGCAGATGAGCTGAAGGCTGCTATCAAAGCAACCTGGGCTTCCATAACACCTCAGCAGTGCCACAGGCTGATCGCCTCCATGCCACGCTGCATTGATGAAGTAATTGATGAAAAAGTAGCCCCCGCCAAGTATTTAGTGCATTTACTGAACATACATTTCAGTAGGCCAACAATTCGGATTTTAAAATAATTTTTCAAGCTGGTGTTATAAAGTATTCTAATTTACTGATATAATGACTGTTGGGTCTTCATTGGCTGTAAGCCATAATCATCAACATTAACAGAAACAAACACTTAAAATAGATAACTCTGTGTGTAATGAATCTATATAATATATGAGTTTCACTTTTTGTATTGAAGAACAAATAAATTAACTTTTTGTTGATATTCTAATTTTGTGAGAAGCACCTTTCAGCGTTTTTGCGGTGTTTGCAGCATTCTTTTCAACTATAGAAAACATTGTGAAAGTTAAAGTACGCTGCAAAAAACACAACAAACTTTTTGTGGCTTTATTGAAACATTTTGATGAATAAAACTTTAGGAAAAAGTACTGTGGGCAAAACGCTGCAAATGAACATAGCCCTATAGGTAGTGGTTATTTGAGGATTGCTTGTTATTGTCTCTTGTATCAAAGATTCTGCACAAGAGAAAGAATGCATTGAGGCAAAGCTAGACATATAATTATAACATATAATTAAAAAATGATTATTATTGATAAATATCTATATATATACAGTATATATATATATATATATATATATACATATATATAAATATATATATATATATATGTGTGTGTGTGTTTTATTTTTGTCATATTATTGATTTCTTTGCCCATAAACATATACAATCCTAGGTATGTGTACCTTACTTGTATTATGTGTAAAACATAATGCTATCTTGCTTTGGATAGCATTTATGTATTTATGGCATGAAACGTATAACAATTCTCTAGGGCTGTACCTCGTAGGTCTAGTATTTATGTGACTGATACTTTGTTGCGCACAATTAAATAAATGTTTCCTTCTATAAGCCATTAAAAACCAGGCAACAGGACATTATATTCTGAATGGAAAAGGTGAAGACACCAAGTCTCGGTCCTTCATAGATCTCGGTGTTGAATGGGAGTACATAATTGAAGATGACATTGAGACTGTACACACTGATGGGCCATTGCATGATCCTATTGTGGTGTTGGTAAGTAATAGCAGTTCCCTTTTATTTTGACCTCCCAATACTTACATGCAGGAGTTGGCAGAGTAGTCTATTAATTTTGTTGGTAAAGTAAGGAATAATAGTCAATTTATTGAGTGATTGTCCATCTGAAAACTAGCCTCACACCTTCCCTTCATCCACATCCTCTCCCATCCTATGGTTCAACTAGATGGACATAAAAAATTTTTTACTACCTATGTAACATTATCATGTTGAACTTTAGTCTTTTGTCTTCTGAATCAAGTACAGGCTGGAAAGTGAGGATGATGAAATCTGGGATATGTTTAGTATACTTGTTCAAAAGCAAAATTTGTATTTCTCCTTCACCTCATTGGGGACACAGGACCATGGGAGTATGCTACTGCCGCTAGGAGGCTAACACTAAGTGAATCCTAAAAAAGTTAGCTCCTCCTCTGCAGTATATACCCTCATGCTGGCTCCAGAAGAACCAGTTCATGCTTAGTGTCTGTAAAAGGCACACTGGTCTGCTTTTTCAGACCACCTTTTTCTTTTCTTTTCCTACGAAGACAAGGTGGGGCGACAGACCCTATTGAAAGGGCCCGATCTCCCCAAACCAACAACAGGCGAGTATGTGAAGTGTCGCCTCCACAAATCCTCTCTTGCGACGTGGGACATTTTACCGGACACAGCCCTGTCCACCCTAAGGTAGTGAAACCCTAGGCTGCACAGAGGCACAGATTTAGTCTGTGCAGCCCCCACTGCATCACCAATGTTTTCTACTGCGGTGATGGAAGGAGGCGGACAGTCCTCATCCCTTACAAGGGAGGATGGATTGAGGGTACCTGCACTGCCCATATTACAGCCCCCTCCCTCTAACCTGGATCTTCATGGAGTGATTATATGAAGAAGCGGGGCTGGGAGGGCTCATGCAGCATTGCGTTCCTATCCAGCATTAGCGTCGCGCCGGCGCTGTAACTTTACTCCCCGACTTCGGCCTCTACTAGGCCGCAGGCTGGTAGCTCCGCCCCTAGCGCGCATTTTTCCGGCGGCCCCGCCTGCAAGTGCGCGTATTTCCAGCGGCCCCGTCCACCTGCCCGGCACTTCTCAGAGAGGCGCCTCTTTTGAATCTGGATGAGGGCACTACCGACCAGCTGCAAATCTCACATGATCTCCGCAGATCCAGGACGTTCACGGGTACAGGACCTGGGGTAAGCGCTGCAGCCCTATATCAGAATAGGCTGCGCCGGCACTTAGTACTACGGCACTATAACTGCTTCCCAGCAGTATATAGCCCATATTAACAAGGTATTAGCCAGGGGTACAGCATGTCAAGAAGATCCAACAAGTCCCATACGGTATTTTTCACATCATGTACCTCCTGTCACACTGCTTTCCTTCCAGAATAAGCAATTATGCGAAGCCTGCGATCCCGAAAGCACTCAGGAGCCCTTCGCTGCGACTGATCCCAGTGTACCTGGACTTTCTGAATGGGCCTCGTCTCTGTCACAGGCCATGGCATCACTGGCTAGAGCAATTAAGTCTCTTCAGGCCCACGACAGGGGTAAGGACAGCTCGCCTGTCTCAGAGAGATCCTCTATCTCGCAGGATCCGTCGGCCTGCAGGGGCCGCTCTCACTCAAAACATGCACAGGCAGCCAGAAAACTATCCCTTACAGCGTCTCCTGGGCCCTCCGGCGCCTCGGCACCCATGAGCTCTGTCTCTCGCTCCCTCTCACCAGAGGTTGGTAGCGAGCAGCACTCAGACTACGATTCTGATGGGCCCCTCAATCTAGATGCGCCTGGTTATCAGGAGACAGTTGATAGTCTCATTGAGGCTGTCAATCAAACCCTGGGGATTGATGAGGAATCCACTCTTACTGCAGGCCACAAAGTGTTGTTTAAACAGGCCAAACATTCCCATAGGATGTTCGGCAGTCACCCCGAGTTCGAAGACATAGTGCAGGAGCCAGACAAGTATTTTTCAGGCCAGAAGGCACTTGAAGCGAGATACCCAATTGCTTCGGATCTTCGCAAAAACTGGGCAGAATCCCCCCAGTGGATCCACCCGTATCGCGTTTGGCCTCCAAAACCCTGCTGTCTTTACCTAACGGATCCTCCATCAAGGATCCCACAGATTGCCTAATAGAGAGCCTTGCTCGCTTAGTCTTCGAGGTGTCGGGCTCAGCGCTATCCCCCTCCTTCACTGCAACATGGTGGCTAAGGCCATGGTATCCTGGGCGGAGTCTCTAAACAGAGCTTTGCAGGTTACTGACCTTCCACCGAAGGTTGCTGATCTTGCTACCCAAATCGCTTTGGCTGGGGACTTTTTGGTTAATGCATCCCTGGACGTGGCTAACTGCACGGCGCTTGTGGCCACATATGCTATTTCTATTAGGAAACCTCTGTGGCTCAGGACATGGCGAGCAGACTCTACTTCAAAAAAGTCTCTAACTTCTCTGCCTTAACAAAAGGGGTCATTTATTCGGTGAGAAGCTAGACCAGCTTGATATGGAAATTTGGTTTGGATAAATCTATCCGTGTGTGCTGCGGCCGCTCCCAATTATCAGATCAGATATGTTGAGCGCTCAAGAAAGAATGACTCTGACACAAAGTGACAGTTTAACATTCCATCAATACTGATCATTTATTTCCTAATACATAGTTTTTATAATTGCATATAGAAAGGAGTAGTTAGGGGTGGTTAGTTAATTAACATACAATTTAGTTATTGGTTATCTAAATATATATGGAATATTGTGATTAATGCACATATGAATGCTGCTTAAGCAACTAAAATGTAGCTCTCGACATTTAGGACAAAGTTGAGACATCTGACCAGCACTTAATACATTTGGCACTGTTGATCTGCCATTTCAGCAAGATTCAGTGATATTCTAGACATCAGTTCAGAACATCTGGTCCAACTTCCCGTTTTTTGGTGTTTGAGACATAGTGGAAAGTACCGAGAACTATCTGGCCTAGCTTATGTGGTTAAATTGAGCAATTGATTATAAAGTAGCTGAGTAGATAGTTATATATATTTGCTTTTATGTAAGTATATATGATTTAAAGGAGTATACATGCAAGTGAGATCTACATAATATACATATTTCTATCACAAGCCCCCCTTAGATATCACTTGCCCTAATCCTAGCCTCCTGTCCCAAAGCGCTGCAACTCTTTTGTGCTGCCGGTGAACTGACGTAAGCCTAGTGCCTACGCCCCACTCCATACAGACTTTTTGCAAATGGGCGGTTAGGAGATCTGTCCCTAAACGGGGGTAATATAAACTGTGCAGGAGTTGTGGGTTAAATCCGCGCTGCCTTAACCCTGCTGTTCTGTTCGGTGTGGGGAGACCTATTTTGAACTTTGGTATTTTTTGGGGTGTTCAAGATGCGGTTCTGAAACTTGTGGTTGATTGACTTAAATGAGGATGGGTCGGTCGGCCACGGGTTTCAGAGCCGCATCTTGAATATTTTAAAAAATATTGAAGTTCAAAGTCGGTCATTTTTGACCAACAGAACAGCAGGGTTAATGATGAAGTTCCAAGGATAATAAGTTTAAAAGGTGGTTTATTCAACGCGTTTCAAGGTCAGTGCGACCTCTTCTTCAGGAAATTCCACATACAACATACAGATACAATGTGCTTACATTGTTTAAATACCAAGTAAAAGTTGACAGCACAACACCCTTCTTTTTTTTTTTCTTTTTTTTTTCTTTCCTTTCTTTCCCCTTCCCTTCCCTCCCTTCCTTCCTCTTACAAAAGGTCAATACAACTTTGTCGACACAGAATTCATTGAAGGGTAGTCTTGCATTAATTTATATTTACAGGATAATATTAAGTTAAAAGAGATGGTAATCAGTTGGTTAAGTTAATCGATTAAATGTCTCTTCAATGAAAAAAGAAAAAAAGAGAAAAAAAAAAAAAGGAAGATAGCTGATAAGAACCTGTGAGGTGAGATTCCCCAGTTACCAAGTTCTGCTGCATAATGCACAGGCTACTGAGCCACACCATTCACTTCTTTGCGTATAAAAGCTATTGATTATTAAATTTGAATTCCACCTTAAACAAAAATGTATTATTAAAAAAAGAAATCTTTTATTATTAAAACAACTACTAAAAAAATAGATAAATATATATATGTATAAATTCCTGGACAGGTTGTCTCTATTTCCTTTTTGGGGGTGTTCCATTCTATAATATCAGGATTGAGATACAGCAAAAAGTCTGTTTGCTGCTGTAGACAAGAGGGAAAAAAAAAAAACACCACAGCAACATTGGAAGTAATTTAACTCAATTGGGAGCAACATGGCGCTGAGCTCCAAACAAAAACATATGTCCACACTCCAATCCAGGAGATCGACACCATCAACCACATCAGTGGGCTATGTACACACTAGGCTAATTATTTACTAAATATATTTCTCACGAATTAGGATATATAGATTACATTATAAAAAATAAATAATTAAATAATTAAAAACATTGTTCATATCAAGGGACAATAAATACATCAAACTAATTATATATATATATAGTTTACCATTTATAAAAAATAGAGATTACAAAAACAATTCTGTATATATAATACCAAATTAAATGAAAGCCTCAGTGATCTCATTCAGACCCTGCGGTTTCAAGCTCCCTAATTTGTACATCCAATACACCTCCAAAGGAGGTTTCAAGGTCAGTGCGACCTCTTCTTCAGGAAATTCCACATACAACATACAGATACAATGTGCTTACATTGTTTAACCCCTTCATGACCCAGCCTATTTTGACCTTAATGACCTGGCCGTTTTTTGCAATTCTGACCAGTGTCCCTTTATGAGGTAATAACTCAGGAACGCTTCAACGGATCCTAGCGGTTCTGAGATTGTTTTTTCGTGACATATTGGGCTTCATGTTAGTGGTAAATTTAGGTCAATAAATTCTGCGTTTATTTGTGATAAAAACGGAAATTTGGCGAAAATTTTGAAAATTTCGCAATTTTCACATTTTGAATTTTTATTCTGTTAAACCAGAGAGTTATGTGACACAAAATAGTTAATAAATAACATTTCCCACATGTCTACTTTACACCAGCACAATTTTGGAACCAAATTTTTTTTTGCTAGGAAGTTATAAGAGTTAAAATTTGACCAGCGATTTCTCATTTTTACAACGAAATTTACAAAACCATTTTTTTTAGGGACCACCTCACATTTGAAGTCAGTTTGAGGGGTCTATATGGCTGAAAATACCCAAAAGTGACACCATTCTAAAAAATGCACCCCTCAAGGTGCTCAAAACCACATTCAAGAAGTTTTTTAACCCTTCAGGTGCTTCACAGCAGCAGAAGCAACATGGAAGGAAAAAATGAACATTTAACTTTTTAGTCACAAAAATTATCTTTTAGCAACATTTTTTTTATTTTCCCAATGGTACAAGGAGAAACTGAACCACGAAAGTTGTTGTCCAATTTGTCCTGAGTACGCTGATACCTCACATGTGGGGGTAAACCACTGTTTGGGCGCACGGCAGGGCTTGGAAGGGAAGGAGCGCCATTTGACTTTTTGAATGAAAAATTGGCTCCACTCTTTAGCGGACACCATGTCACGTTTGGAGAGCCCCCGTGTGCCTAAAAATTGGAGCTCCCCCACACGTGACCCCATTTTGGAAACTAGACGCCCCAAGGAACTTATCTAGATGCATAGTGAGAACTTTGAACCCCCGGGGGCTTCACAAATTGATCCGTAAAAATGAAAAAGTACTTTTTTTCACTAAAAAACTCTTTTAGCCTCAATTTTTTTCATTTTCACATGGGCAACAGGATAAAATGGATCCTAAAATTTGTTGGGCAATTTCTCATGAGTACACCGATACCTCAGATGTGGGGGTAAACCACTGTTTGGGCACATGGTAAGGTTCGGAAGGGAAGGAGCGCCATTTGACTTTTTGAATTAAAAATTATCTCCATCGTTAGCGGACACCATGTCGTGTTTGGAGAGCCCCCGTGTGCCTAAACATTGGAGCTCCCCCACAAATGACCCCATTTTGGAAACTAGACCCCCCAAGGAACTTATCTAGATGCATATTGAGCACTTTAAACCCTCAGGTGCTTCACAAATTGATCTGTAAAAATGAAAAAGTACTTTTTTTTTCACAAAAAAATTCTTTTCGCCTCAGTTTTTCATTTTCACATGGGCAATAGGATAAAATGAATCCTAAAATTTGTTGGGCAATTTCTCCCGAGTACGCCGATACCTCATATGTGGGGGTAAACCACTGTTTGGGCACACGGCAGAGCTCGGAAGGGAAGGCGCGCCATTTGACTTTTTGAATGGAAAATTAGCTCCAATTGTTAGCGGACACCATGTCGCGTTTAGAGAGCCCCTGTGTGCCTATGCATTGGAGCTCCCCCACAAGTGACCCCATTTTGGAAACTAGACCCCCCAAGGAACTTATCTAGATGCATATTGAGCACTTTAAACCCCCAGGTGCTTCACAGAAGTTTATAATGCAGAGCCATGAAAATAAAAAATTATTTTTCTTTCCTCAAAAATGATTTTTAGCCTGGAATTTCCTATTTTGCCAAGGGTAATAGGAGAAATTGGACCGCAAATGTTGTTGTCCAGTTTGTCCTGAGTACGCTGATACCCCATATGTGGGGGTAAACCACTGTTTGGGCGCACGGCAGGGCTCGGAAGGGAAGGCACGCCAATTGGCTTTTTAAATGGAAAATTAGCTCCAATCATTAGCGGACACCATGTCACGTTTGGAGAGCCCCTGTGTGCCTAAACATTGGAGATCCCCCACATATGACCCCATTTTGGAAACTAGACCCCCAAAGGAACTAATCTAGATGTGTGGTGAGGACTTTGAACTTCCAAGTGCTTCACAGAAGTTTATAACGCAGAGCCATGAAAATAAAATAAAAATTTTATTTTCTCTAAAATGATTTTTTAGCCTGCAATTTATTATTTTCCCAAGGGTAACAGGAGAAATTTGACCCCAAAAGTTGTTGTACAGTTTCTCCTGAGTACGCTGATACCCCATATGTGGGGGTAAACCACAGTTTGGGCACATGTCGGGGCTCGGAAGTCAAGTAGTGACATTTTGAAATGCAGACTTTGATGGAATGCTCTGCGGGCGTTACGTTGCGTTTGCAGAGCCCCTGATGTGGCTAAACAGTAGAAACCCCCCACAAGTGACCCCATTTTAGAAACTAGACCCCGAAAGGAACTTATCTAGATGTGAGGTGAGCACTTTGAACCCCCAAGTGCTTCACAGAAGTTTATAACACAGAGCAGTGAAAATAATAAATACGTTTTCTTTCCTCAAAAATAATTTTTTAGCCCAGAATTTTTTATTTTCCCAAGGGTTACAGGAGAAATTGGACCCCAAAAGATGTTGTCCAGTTTCTCCTGAGTACGCTGATACCCCATATGTGGGGGTAAACCACTGTTTGGGCACACGTCGGGGCTCAGAAGGGAAGTAGTGACTTTTGAAATGCAGACTTTGATGGAATGGTCTGCGGGCATCACGTTGCGTTTGCAGAGCCCCTGGTGTGCCTAAACAGTAGAAACCCCCCACAAGTGACCCCATTTTGGAAACTAGACCCCCCAAGGAACTTATCTAGATATGTGGTGAGCACTTTGAACCCCCAAGTGCTTCACAGACGTTTACAACGCAGAGCCGTGAAAATAAAAAATCATTTTTCTTTCCTCAAAAATGATGTTTTAGCAAGCAATTTTTTATTTTCTCAAGGGTAACAGGAGAAATTGGACCCCAGTAATTGTTGCCCAGTTTGTCCTGAGTACGCTGATACCCCATATGTGGGGGTAAACCACTGTTTGGGCACATGTCGGGGCTCGGAAGTCAAGTAGTGACGTTTTGAAATGCAGACTTTGATGGAATGGTCTGCGGGCGTCACGTTGCGTTTGCAGAGCCCCTGGTGTGCCTAAACAGTAGAAACCCCCCACAAGTGACCCCATTTTGGAAACTAGACCCCCCAAGGAACTTATCTAGATATGTGGTGAGCACTTTGAACCCCCAAGTGCTTCACAGACGTTTACAACGCAGAGCCGTGAAAATAAAAAATCATTTTTCTTTCCTCAAAAATGATGTTTTAGCAAGCAATTTTTTATTTTCTCAAGGGTAACAGGAGAAATTGGACCCCAGTAATTGTTGCCCAGTTTGTCCTGAGTACACTGATACCCCATATGTGGGGGTAAACCACTGTTTGGGCACACGTCGGGGCTCGGAAGGGAAGGAGCACCATTTGACTTTTTGAATAAAAGATTGGCTGGAATCAATGGTGGCGCCATGTTGCGTTTGGAGACCCCCTGATGTGCCTAAACAGTGGAAACCCCTCAATTCTAACGCCAACACACCCCTAACCCTTATCCCAACTGTAGCCGTAACCCTAACCACAACCCTAACCGCAACACACCCCTAACCACAACCCTAACCCCAACACACCCCTAACCCTAACCACAACCCTAATTCCAACCCAACCCTAACCCTAAGGCTATGTACCCACGTTGCGGATTCGTGTGAGATTTTTCCGCACCATTTTTGAAAAATCCGCGGGTAAAAGGCACTGCGTTTTACCTGCGGATTTACTGCGGATTTCACCTGCGGATTCCTATTGAGGAATAGGTGTAAAACGCTGCGGAATCCGCACAAAGAATTGACATGCTGCGGAAAATACAACGCAGCGTTTCCGTGCGGTATTTTCCGCACCATGGGCACAGCGGATTTGGTTTTCCATAGGTTTACATGGTACTGTAAACCTGATGGAACACTGCTGCGGATCCGCAGCGGCCAATCCGCTGCGGATCCGCAGCCAAATCCGCACCGTGTGCACATAGCCTAATTCTAAAAGTATGTGCACACGCTTCGGAAAACGCTGCGGATCCGCAGCAGTTTCCCATGAGTTTACATTTCAATGTAAACCTATGGGAAACAAAAATCGCTGTACACATGCTGCGGAAAAACTGCACGGAAACGCAGCGGTTTATATTCCGCAGCATGTCACTTCTTTCTGCGGATTCCACAGCGGTTTTACAACTGCTCCAATAGAAAATCGCAGTTGTAAAACCGCAGTGAAAGGCGCAGAAAAACCGCGGTAAATCTGCCATAAATCCGCAGCGGTTTAGCACTGCGGATTTATCAAATCCGCTGCGGAAAAATCCGCAGAGGACCAGAATACGTGTGCACATACCGAAACCCTAACCCTACCCCTAACCCTACCCCTAACCCTACCCCTAACCCTACCCCTAACCCTACCCCTAACCCTACCCCTAACCCTAACCCTAACCCTAGTTCTAACTCCAACCTTAGTGAAAAAAAAAAAAAATTCTTTATTTTATTATTGTCCCTATCTATGGGGGACAAATGGGGGGGGGTCATTTACTGTTTTTTTATTTTGACCACTGTGATAGATTATATCACAGTGATCAAAATTCACATTGGAACGAATCTGCCGGCCGGCAGATTCGGCGGGCGCACTGCGCATGCGCCCGCCATTTTGGAACATGGCGGCGCTCGGGGAAGAAGACGGACGGACCCCGCCAGGATCGGTAAGTATAAGGGGGGGAGATCAGGGCACAGGGGGGGGAGATCAGGGCACGGGGGGGCGTCGGAGCACGGGGGGGGAGGGATCGGAGCATGGGGGAGAGTGATCGGTGTGCGGGCGGGTGGATCGGTGTGCAGGGGGGGTGGATCGGTGTGCAGGGGGGGTGGATCGGAGCACGGGGGGGATCGGAGTGCGGGGGGGTTTGATTGGAGCACGGGGGGGTGTGATTGGAGCACGGGGGGAGCGGACAGGAGGACGGGGGAGCGGAGCACAGGACGGAGGGGAGCGGAGCACAGATCGGGGGGCTGGGGGGGCGATCGGTGGGGTGGGGTGGGGGCACATTAGTATTTCCAGCCATGGCCGATGATATTGCAGCATCGGCCATGGCTGGATTGTAATATTTCACCATTTTTTTAGGTGAAATATTACAAATCGCTCTGATTGGCAGTTTCACTTTCAACAGCCAATCAGAGCGATCGTAGCCACGAGGGGGTGAAGCCACCCCCCCTGGGCTAAACTACCACTCCCCCTGTCCCTGCAGATCGGGTGAAATGGGAGTTAACCCTTTCACCCGATCTGCAGGGACGCGATCTTTCTGTGACACAGCATATGCGTCACAGGTCGGATTGGCACCGACTTTCATGACGCATACGCTGTGTCACAGGTCGGGAAGGGGTTAAATACCAAGTAAAAGTTGACAGCACAACACCCTTCTTTTTTTTTTTTCTCTTTTTTTCTTTTTTCATTGAAGAGACATTTAATCGATTAACTTAACCAACTGATTACCATCTCTTTTAACTTAATATTATCCTGTAAATATAAATTAATGCAAGACTACCCTTCAATGAATTCTGTGTCGACAAAGTTGTATTGACCTTTTGTAAGAGGAAGGAAGGGAGGGAAGGGAAGGGGAAAGAAAGGAAAGAAAAAAAAGAAGGGTGTTGTGCTGTCAACTTTTACTTGGTATTTAAACAATGTAAGCACGTTGTATCTGTATGTTGTATGTGGAATTTCCTGAAGAAGAGGTCACACTGACCTTGAAACGCGTTGAATAAACCACCTTTTAAATTTATTATCCTTGGAACTTCATCATTAACCCCTTCATGACCAGGGGATTTTTCGTTTTTCCGTGTTCGTTTTTCGCTCCCCTCCTTCCCAGAGCCATAACTTTTTTATTTTTCCGTCAATTTGGCCATGTGAGGGCTTATTTTTTGCGGGACGAGTTGTACTTTTGAACGACATCATTGGTTTTAACATGTCGTGTACTAGAAAACGGGAAAAAAATTCCAAGTGCGGTGAAATTGCAAAAAAAGTGCAATCCCACATTGGTTTTTTGTTTGGCTTTTTTGCTAGGTTCACTAAATGCTAAAAATGACCTGCCATTATGATTCTCCAGGTCATTACGAGTTCATAGACACCAAACATGACTAGGTTATTTTTTATCTAAGTGGTGAAAAAAAATTCCAAACTTTGCTAAAAAAAAAAAAAAAAATTGCGCCATTTTCCGATACTCGTAGCGTCTCCATTTTTCGTGATCTGGGGTCGGTTGAGGGCTTATTTTTTTGCGTGCCGAGATGACGTTTTTAATGATAGCATTTCGGTGCAGATACGTTCTTTTGATCGCCCGTTATTGCATTTTAATGCAATGTCGCGGCGACCAAAAAAACGTAATTCTGGCGTTTCGAGTTTTTTTCCCGCTACGCTGTTTAGCGATCAGGTTAATACTTTTTTTTATTTGATAGATCGGGCAATTCTGAGCGCGGCGATACCAAATATGCGTAGATTTGATATTTTTTTATTGATTTATTTTGATTGGGGCGAAAGGGGGGTGATTTAAACTTTTATGTTTTTTTTATTTTTTTCACATTTTTTTAAACTTTTTTTTTTAACTTTTGCCATGCTTCAATAGCCTCCATGAGAAGCTAGAAGCAGGCACAAGCCGATCGGCTCTGCTACATAGCAGCGATCTGCTGATCGCTGCTATGTAGCAGAATTGCACGTGTGCTGTGAGCGCCGTCCACAGGGTGGCGCTCACAGCGACGGGCAATCAGTAACCATAGAGGTCTCAAGGACCTCTATGGCTACAATGGAGACGCATCGCCGACCCCCGGACATGTGACGGGGGTCGGCGATGACGTCATTTCCGGCCGCCCGGCCGGAAGCGGTAGTTAAATGCCGCTGTCTGCGTTTGACAGCGGCATTTAACTAGTTAATAGGTGCGGGCAGATCGCGATTCTGCCCGCGCCTATTACGGGCACATGTCAGCTGTTCAAAACAGCTGACATGTCCCGGCTTTGGTGCGGGCTCACCGCGGAGCCCTGCATCAAAGCAGGGGAGCCGGCATCGGACGGTATAGTACGTCCGATGCCGGTAAGGGGTTAAGGCAGCGCGGATTTAACCCACAACTCCTGCACAGTTTATATTGTCATACGGCCATTGATCGGCTTGTGGATCTGCAGCAGCCAAAATCGCTACATGCTTTTCATTCAACAAAATCAGGTGAGCAATTCTAAGAAAGCTCTCCCGGTTATCTAGAGGATAAGACCCTATTTTGCGCATTGTGTCTCCATTTTTTTCCTATAGCACCTAAACCGGGGTAGAAACATGCATGATCTCGTATTGGCGACTCTGTTCAATCAATTCCACATATTCATCATCATCAGGATTGGAGGAGCCATCAGGTGGGTGAATCTGAATTCGGATAGGTTCGTCCAGGGGGAGATGTGGCATCAGGTTTGTTGTTTCCTCGACTGTCTTTTCCATCATCCTGTGGATACAAGGGATTACGCAGCAACCAGAAATTATCACAAGAACAAAAATAACAAGTATGGCTGCCCCAACCTGTGCTAGCATCCTTTGCCACCCACTCATCCACCCAAAGTACTGGTCCCAAGGATCTTTCACTCCTGAATTCTGTTTCAATTCCTCTGGCAGCTCAGTGAGTTTCTGTATTGCCACTGTGACTTTACCATTGGGGCCAGTATTGTCTGGGATGTAGGTGCAATAGGTGTCTTTGAACATCTTACAAACACCTCCTTTCTCAGCTAGTATCATGTCTAAGGCCATTCTATTCTGGAATGCCATGATGGAAGTGGGGCCCAACTGGTCTGCCAGACCTTTCAGAGCATCTTGGGTGTAGTTAACAAATCTCTGCTGGTTGTAATACACATAATTTATCCAATCAACATTTTTGTTCACAATTATTATTGGCAATAATGTCTCGGACACCACAGGTGGAAAAAGTAACATCCTCCCCCAACAGAAGGTTAGGCAACCCTTTCATCGCCAGCCACAGATACGTTTTCGGCCCTTTTGCAGCCCCGGGTGGGCCACCTCATCCAATCCCTTTGGCTCGGGCCGCCCCACTCAGGATGACAGAGATCATCAAGTCTCTTACAAAACCAACCCATTGTGGAAGAACAATCCCAACAAGTCCAGATCTAAGGGATCCAGGTCCCACAGATTTTCAACCAAATGACTTGAGACTCTTTCCGGTCGACACCAGCAGAGTAGGCGGTCGCCTGCTCTGGTTTCGCAACGTCTGGCTCCGTGTCATTTCTGACGCATGGGTTAGAGATCTGATGTCTTCCGGATACAAAATAGAGTTTTGCTCACACCCCCCAAATTTTTTTTTTCTTTCCTGTACCCCCAAAGTAGAGGCACACGCCCGATCCTTTTTTCAGGTCATCTAGTCAATGGGGTTATCATTCCTGTGCTGAAAAACAAAAGATTCCTGGGGTTCTACTCGAACCTGTTCGTGGTTCCAAAAAAGGACAGAACTATAAGGCCCATTCTGGACCTAAAGCTCCTGAACAGGTTCGTAAAAATCACGTTTCCAAATGGAGTCCCTCTGCTCTGTCATCTCTTTGATGGAAAAAGGTGAGTTCTTGGCGACTATTGACATCCAAGACGCCTGTCTTCATATTCCCATTTTTCCCTCTCATCAAAGGTTCCTGGGTTTTGCTGTCCGTGGGCTACACTTTCAGTTTACAACCCTGCCCTTCAGACTAGCCACCACTCCCAGGGTGTTTACAAAGGTCATGGCGGCCGTCATGTCCATTCTGCATTCTCAGGGCATTGTCATCTTGCCATACTTAGACGATGTCCTGATCGTGTTTTCAGGCTTGCAAAGAATGCGTCTACATCATGTTGGATGCACTGCCTGGGGTGGCTCATAAACTTGAGCAAGTCTTCTTCTGTCCCAGCTCAGAAAATTTCCTTCTTAGGAATGATCTTGGACACCTCCCAAAGGTTGGTGATTCTCCCTCAAGGTCCTAGCCATTCATCTGGGAGTTCAGGCACTCCGTCGGCCAATTCCTCGTTCCATCCAATTTGGCATGAGGGTCCTAGGAAAAATGGTGGCGGCAATGGAAGCTGTTCCATTTGCCCAGTTTCACCTCCACCCCTTGCAGCATGCACTGCTGGCAATCTGGGACAAGAGGCCGTTTTCTCTTGACCACCCGTGCTTTCTGTCCGCCCGGGTCAGGAAGGCACTCAGGTGGTAGACGCTGAGTTCTTCCCTCCTTCAAGGGAAACGCTTCTCCCCGGATCATTGGCTGGTGGTCACTACCGACGCCAGTCTCCTCGGCTGGGGAGCTGTTTTCCATCACCACTCGGCTTAGGGGCGTTGGTCGCCTCGGTAGTCACGCTTTCCAATCAATCTCCTAGAAATTCGGGCAATTCGATGGGATTTATGGCGGGGCGCCCAGTCTGAATTCAGTCAGACAATGTCAAGGCCGTGGCTTATATCAATCACCAAGGGGCCATCCGCAGCAGAGCGAGCATGCGCGAAGTAGAGCACATCCTCTGCTGGGCAGAGATAAACCATTCAGTGATCTCAGCAGCTCACATACCAGGCGTAGAGAACTGGGCAGCGGACTTTCTCAGCCAGCAGGGTCTCTCATTGGGAAATGGTCTCCATCCAGAGGTTCTTCAGCAGATTTGTCAATGCTGGGGAACCCCGGATGTGGATCTTGTGGCCTCCATGTTAAACACCGAGGTGCCCGAGTTTGTCGCTCGATCCTGAGACCCAAAGACCATTATTAGCGTGGATGCCTTGGTCCTTCCATAGAATCAGTTCCGGCAACCATACACGTTTCCGCCATTGCCGCTGCTTCCGAAAGTCATCCTGAAGGTCAATTCGGAAGGGGTCCCAGTAATCCTAGTCACCCCAGACTGGCCTTGTCGGGCATAGTATGCAGAGCTAATGCAACTAGTTGCCAAGTTCCCGTGGCGGCTACTGGATAGACTGGACCTACTTTCCCAGGGTCCGATCTACCATCAGAACTCAGGGGCTCTGTGTTTAATGGATTGGCCATTGAATCCTGGGTCCTGACCTTGGCCGGGTTCTCCTGGGATGTAGTTACCACGATGATTAGTGCTCTATCACCGCACCTGGAAGTTCTTTTTTGCGTAGTCCAGAGACCGCGGTCGTCCTCCACTCATTCTTTCCATTCCTAACATTTTAGAGTTTCTTCAAACCGGCATGGACTTCGGTCTAGCGCCAAGTTCCCTGAAAGGACAGATCTCAGCCTTGTCCGTCTTATTTCAGTGCAGGATTGCATCAAACTGCAGGTGAAGACTTTCATTAAGGGGGTCTTCCTTGTGGTACTTCCCTATAGAGCTCCCCTGGACACGTGGGACCTTAGCCTGGTCCTAGGTGTTCTACAGGAATCTCCCTTCAAGCCTCTACAGGATGTCTCGTTAACTTACTTCTCATGGAAGATTGTTTTTCTTGTCGCAATAATGTCTATCAGGCGGGTTTTGGAGTTGGCTGCTCTTTCCTGCCAAGCTCCATTTTCGATTTTTCACACAGATAAAGTGGTTCTAAGGCCAGCCCCTTCGTTTCTCCCAAAGGTCGTTTCCTCTTTTCACATTAACGGGGATATTGTCTTGCCCTCGTTTTGTCCGGAACCGGGTGGAAAAGGCCCTTCACACTTTGGATCTAGTAAGAGCTCTCAGAAGATATGTGTCAAGGACAGCACCCTTTCACCAGACGGACATGCTGTTCGTGCTCCCCCTAGGGTCACAAGAAGGGATTTGCTGCTTCAAAGTCAACTACAGCCAGGTGGATTCGTTCGGCGATTGAGGAATTTTACCACGTCAGAGGCAAGCCTATTCCAGCAGGGATCAGAGCACACTCCACGCGGTGGGTGGGCACCTCTTGGGCCCTTTGGCACCAGGCATTGGCAGAGCAGGTTTGCAAGGCTGCAACCTGGTCTAGCCTGCATACATTTTCAAAACATTACAATGTCCACACTCAGGCCTCAGCAGAGGCAAGTCTGGGCAGAAAAATTCTGCAGGCGGTGGTAGCACACCTATAGACAGTTGGTATTTGTGGCTTATTCCATTGGGTCATTTTCCCACCCAGGAACTGCTTTTGGACGTCCCATGGTCCTGTGTCCCCCAATGAGGTGAAAGAGAAACAGGGATTTTTGTGTACTCACCGTAAAATCCTTTTCTCCAAGACACTCATTGGGGACACAGCACCTGCCCTTTGGCCTGATGGCTCTGTTTGATATTTGGGTCTTTTTTTTACACATGTTGTACCTTGTATTAGATTCATTTTTTGTTCTCCTACTGCTTTTGCACTGAACTGGTCCTTGTGGAGCCAGCATGAGGGTATATACTGCAGAGGAGGAGCTAACTTTTTTCGTATTCACTTAGTGTAAGCCTCCTAGGGGCAGCAGCATACACCCATGGTCCTGTGTCCCCCAATGAGTGTCTCGGAGAAAAGGATTTTATGGTGAGTACACAAAAATCCCTGTTTTCTAATAATTGTAAAAATAAATAGTACTGCATACAAGATTTAATCCATGTTTTTGGTTGCACTTTCTCAAGTTTTAAAGTAGAAAGTAATGGGGTCCATAAAATCTGCTTTCAGAGCTGATTCTGGATTGCTGCCAGTACTGTATCCTATGGATTGACTACTCTTTAGAGCTAAGTCTGTTTTACACCACAAGACCAGTACAAATCTCCATTTTGGAGAGTTAAAGAAGTTGTTCTCTACTTGGACAACTTCTTCTTGTACTCCTTGCTTGGCCTTCAGAAAATAAAAACGTATACTCACCTCCACCGCCGATGCCACTCCTCCGGTGTCAACACTCAGTCTCCCAGGGCTCACTTGACACAGTTAAACGTGATGCTGGCGCCCAATCAGCGCTGGCGTCACTGTCCTTGTCTTCAGACAAATTGAACATGAAGAGGAAGTCCGGGCTGCAGCTGATCTCAGACTTTCTCTTCCTCCTCAATTTGACAGGAGGCAGTGAGAGTGACACTGGCACTGATTGGGCGCCTTCACCATGTGTCACAGCAACCACATGCGAGCGCCGGGACACAGAGTGTCGACACCATGGCAACAGCGCTCACACGGTGTTAGGGTTGGCGGAACACACCAAATATATAATTTATTAAATGGAATTGGTGTGTTCGCAACCCAGGATCCACCGTGCAGGAAAGCACCTGCTGCTAAATAATGGCGGCTCTATATGGCGGTATATACCAACTCTGTTAGCTTCACAGAGTAAACGCGAGAGGAAAGCTCTGTGCCCTGTTAGACTTTCACAGAGGCACAGGCCAACTACCCAGATATGAGCAGTGAGTGGTCATGCATGCATACAAAACTCCTCGCCGGAGATGTCAGCATTCTAGGGACTTATTTCAGCCGGGTCCCTGAACACATTCAAACACATGACCACATTGGCGCAAAGCATATAGCATAAGACGATACTAGCGCATGGCCGTGCGGTCATGCACAGTTTATATAGTTGCAGCACAGGAAGCTGCTACTGAAGTTTTTGCCCTTTCAGGACCTTCCAGAAGGACCAATGGAAAGTGCTGCAGTACCTGAGCATGTTTTGCCCTTTCAGGACCTTCCAGAAGGACCAATGGAATGTACTGCAGCACCTGAGCATGTGACCGAACATGTGGCCCTCGACCTCCAATGGGAGACCCTGCCCTGGGCATGCTCAGTGTGAGTAAACAAGGACTTAGTCCCAGAGAGGCTCGCTCGCCGCAGATCAGTGCAGGGTACCATAGGAAAGCCAGAAAAGGCAGTAGTGACACTAGGCACCGAATCAGCCCCAGCGAGACGCTGGGAGTGACGTCTCCGCTGAGCAGAGCCCACTGCGGCCGATACCGAATGGGAGACCGCAGCAGACACGGATCGAGACTCCCCCTGTGCAGCAGAGGAAACTCGACTCCTAACATTACCCCCCCTCCTAGGGCCCCCCCCTCCTTGAGCCTCACTACGCTCAAAAGCTGCGATAAGCAGCGGAGCCCGAATGTGCTCCACAGGCTCCCAGGTTCTATCCTCTGGGCCGTGACCCTTCCAGTCCACCAGATAAAATTTCTTGCCACGTACCACCTTGCACCCCACAATAGCATTCACCTCAAACTCATCCGTGGATGAACCCGATGTCCCAGCAGATGACTCGGAAAACCGGGACAAATGAACGGGCTTTAAGAGGGAAACGTGGAAAGTATCGGTGATACCAAGGCGTGGAGGAATAGCCAAACGGTAGACCACAGGGTTGACCTGTTCCAGAACCTTAAACGGGCCAATGTAGCGAGGAGCAAACTTAGTGGACTCAACTCGCAGCCTGATGTTACGGGCGGAGAGCCACACTAAGTCGCCAGGAGCAAAGACCGGGGCGGGGCGCCGGTGTGTATCAGCCAAAACCCTCATTCTCTCCTTGGAGGCCCGGATGGCATCCTGTGTGCGGTCCCAGATGTCACGTGCCTCCACCACCCAGTCTGCCACCCTAGAATCGGTGGATGACACGGGCATGGGCACAGGGACACGCGGATGCTGGCCGTAATTAAGGAGAAAAGGAGTTTGACCAGTGGAATCGGCTACGGCGTTGTTCAGGGCAAATGCCGCCCAAGGTAGCAAAGATGCCCAGTCATCCTGCCTAGCAGAGACGAAATGTCGCAAATATGTCACCAGAGTCTGGTTGGTTCTCTCCACCAACCCATTCGTCTCGGGATGGTATGCAGAGGAGAGGTTTAACTCTATGCTGAGTAAACGGCAGAGCTCTCTCCAAAATCAAGATGCGAACTGGGGACCCCGATCGCTGACAATCTTATCAGGCATACCATGCAAACGGAAAACGTGTTTAATGAACAACACCGCCAAGGCCCGTGCTGAGGGTAACCGAGGAAGCGGCACCAAATGCACCATCTTGGAGAAATGGTCGGTGACAACCCAAATAATGGAGCAGCCACGCGACTTGGGTAGACCCACCACAAAGTCCATCCCGACCATCTCCCAGGGCCTGTCTGCCACCGGTAGAGGGTAAAGCAACCCAGCAGGTCGTTGTCGAGGAGACCGATTCTGGGCGCAAGAAACGCACGCCTTAATATAGTCCTTGACATCTCGGGCCATATGCCGGCCACCAGTATGTTCTCGCCAGAAGCTCAGATGTCCTCTTGGTCCCAAAATGCCCACCCACTCTGGAGGAGTGAGCCCAAGAGAGAACCTCCGGTCGCAAGTTAGCTGGTACGAAAGTCTTGCCCGGGGGCACAGACTCTAGCGAAACCGGAGCTACAGTTCTCAGGCTCTCAGAAGGGACAATAAGCCGAGGCTCCACCTCCTCCTCCTCCGATGACACCACGGAGCGGGAGAGAGCGTCGGCACGAACGTTCTTCTCCCCGGAGAGGAAATGGAGAGTAAAATGGAACCGGGAGAAGAACAGGGACCATCTAGCGTGGCGAGAATTCAGCCGCTGGGCCGTTTGCAGATACACCAAGTTCTTGTGGTCAGTGAAGACTTGGAAGGGAAAGCGAGCTCCCTCCAAGAGATGTCTCCACTCCTAAAAAGCCAACTTCATGGCCAGCAACTCCCTGTCCCCGATGGAATAATTCCTCTCCGCTGGTGTGAAGATCTTGGAGAAGAAGAAGCAAGGATGCTTCTGACCTTGAGCATCCTTTTGGAAAAGGACTGCTCCAGCACCAACGGATGAGGCATCCACCTCCAAGATAAATGGCTTATCAACATCAGGGCGATGTAGGATGGGAGCGCTAGCGAAGTGTGACTTGATCGAGAGAAAGACTTTGGAGACCTCCTCTGACCACAACTTGGGATTTGCTCCCTTCTTGGTGAGGGCAACCAAGGGAGCTACCAAAGTTGAGAAGTGTGGAATGAACTGGCGATAGTAATTAATGAACCCCATAAAGCGCTGCACCGCTTTAAGAGAATGGGGTTCCTGCCAGTCCATTACAGCCTGTAGCTTGGCAGGATCCATAGCCAAACCCTGGGCAGAGATGATATAACCAAGGAAAGGCAAGGACTCCTGCTCAAACACACACTTCTCCAACTTGGCGTAGAGGGAGTTTGCCCGTAAGAGGTCGAAGACTTTGCGAACATCTCTCCGATGGGAGTCAATATCTGGAGAGAAGATGAGAATATCATCCAGATAGACTACGACCGAGGTGGTGAGCATATCCCGGAAGATGTCGTTCACAAAGTCTTGGAAAACGGCTGGGGCATTACAGAGCCCGAAGGGCATCACCAGATATTCATAGTGCCCATCCCTGGTGTTAAAAGCCGTCTTCCATTCATCCCCCTCACGGATGCGAATCTGGTTGTAAGCACCCCGCAGATCTAACTTTGTAAATACCCTCGCTCCCCGTAGCCTATCAAACAGCTCAGATATCAGGGGTAGTGGGTACTTGTTCTTAACGGTGATGGCGTTAAGACCCCTGTAGTCTATGCATGGACGTAAGTCTCCAGTCTTCTTCTGTACGAAGAAGAACCCTGCCCCTGCCGGTGACACTGACTTCCTAATGAATCCTCTTGCCAGATTCTCCTGGATGTACTGGGACATTGCCTCCGTCTCCGGGAGAGATAACGGTTAGACTCGACCCCGGGGAGGCTCAGCACCAGGCAAGAGGTCAATAGGACAGTCATAGGGGTGGTGAGGCGGAAGGGTCTCCGCAGCTCTTTTGGAGAACACGTCTGCATAGGGCCAATAGTGCTTGGGGAGAGAGGAAAGATCTGCGGGTACCTGTGTAGTAGCAACCTGAACGCACTCCCTCAGACATCTACCCTCGCAAGATTTACTCCAACCCAAAATTCTCCCAGAGGACCATTCAATATGAGGAGAATGGTAGCGAAGCCATGGTATCCCCAACAGGACCTCATCAATTCCCTCAGGAATGACTAATAGGGAGATTATCTCCTGATGTGATGGAGACACAGATAGCGTGAAAGGAATGGTTTGGTGGGTATTCTGTGAAGGTAGAGTTGACCCATTTACCACTCGAACGGTTAGCGGCTTGGCGAGCATCACCAAGGGTATTGCGTGACGCTGGGCAAAAGCGGAACACATAAAGTTACCCTCTGCCCCAGAATCCACGCATAGCTCGACCATAAGAGTGGATGGGCCTATGGTAATTGTCCCCTTGAAGGACAACTTTGAGGCAAACGTCGCCGTGTCTAGTGTACCTCCTCCAACTGCCACTAGACGCTGACGTTTCCCCGACTGCTGAGGACCCTTGGAGGCAAGGTGTCCTGACTGCTGGCAAACATGACGGACCTTATGTGCACGGGCAGACTGAGACTTGGATCCCGCTCGTGTCACCTCTAAGGCCTCATGTGACTCGGATGCCTGGACTGGAGATTCCAAAGGTTTGGCGAAGGTGGGAGCCAGCCGAAACCTCTGCCTACACTGAGCTCGCTCCAACCTCCGCTCGTTAAAACGGAGGTCAGTACGAGTAGATACGGCTATGAGCTCCTCCAGTGTGGCGGGAATCTCCCTAGTGGCCAAAGCGTCCTTCACATGGTCAGCCAGCCCCCTCCAAAATACGGGAATGAGGGTTTTATCTGGCCATTCCAACTCAGACGCTAATGTCCGGAAGTGAACAGCAAAATGGCTGACCATGGTTGAACCCTGAGTCAAAGCCAGCAGTTGGAGCGCTGTATCATGGGTGACTTGAGGTCCTAAAAAGACCTGTTTCAGAGTGTCCAGAAACCTAGGAACACTCCGCACCACATGATCGTTGCGCTCCCACAGCGGCGTAGCCCACTCCAACGCTCTGTCCGACAGGAGAGAGATTATGAATCCCACCTTTGCCCGCTCAGTAGGGAAACGTGCATCCAGAAGCTCGAGGTGTATACCACATTGGCTCACGAAACCCCTACAGGACTTACTGTCCCCAGAGTATCTCTCAGGCAAAGGAAGGTGAGATAGGGTCGGAACAGAGGTGGCAGTGGGCAAAGCTGCTGCAGCCACGCTAGCAGCCTGAACAGCTATTGCGGTAACCTCCACCGCCGAGGTTGCCCGCTCAAGAGACGCCAACCGGCCCTCCAGCAGCTGAATGTACCCCTGCAATCGCTGTTCATCCGCCATTACTTAGCCAGATCCTGGCGCTAGTATACTGTTAGGGTTGGCGGAACACACCAAATATATAATTTATTAAATGGAATTGGTGCGTTCGCAACCCGGGATCCACCGTGCAGGAAAGCACCTGCTGCTAAATAATGGCTGCTCTATATGGCGGTATATACCAACTCTGTTAGCTTCACAGAGTAAACGCGAGCGGAAAGCTCTGTGCCCTGTTAGACTTTCACAGAGGCACAGGCCAACTACCCAGATGTGAGCAGTGAGTGGTCATGCATGCATACAAAACTCCTCGCCGGAGATGCCAGCATTCTAGGGGCTTATTTCAGCCGGGTCCCTGAACACACTTAAACACAATCTCCTCGCCGGAGGTGCCAGCATTTTAGGGGCTTATTTCAGCCGGGTCCCTGAACACATTCAAACACATGACCACATTGGCGCAAAGCATATAGCATAAGACGATACTAGCGCATGGCCGTGCGGTCATGCGCAGTTTATATAGTTGCAGCACAGGAAGCTGCTACTGAAGTTTTTGCCCTTTCAGGACCTTCCAGAAGGACCAATGGAAAGTGCTGCAGTACCTGAGCATGTTTTGCCCTTTCAGGACCTTCCAGAAGGACCAATGGAATGTACTGCAGCACCTGAGCATGTGACCGAACATGTGGCCCTCGACCTCCAATGGGAGACCCTGCCCTGGGCATGCTCAGTGTGAGTAAACAAGGACTTAGTCCCAGAGAGGCTCGCTCGCCGCAGATCAGTGCAGGGTACCATAGGAAAGCCAGAAAAGGCAGTAGTGACCCTATGCACCGAATCAGCCCCAGCGAGACGCTGGGAGTGACGTCTCCGCTGAGCAGAGCCCACTGCGGCCGATACCGAATGGGAGACCGCAGCAGACACGGATCGAGACTCCCCCTGTGCAGCAGAGGAAACTCGACTCCTAACACACGGGAGGTGTGTATAGGCTTTATGACTTTATCGGCCCCAAACATTTTGATCAAGAAGGGGTTGTCCTAGTAGTGGACAACCCCTTTAATGTGCCTTGGGACATGATTATTTGGAACTCCTGCTTATTAGTACGGCCATCTTCGCAGATTACACAGCAATCCTGTTCTCAAAATGTATTGATCTGGTCACATGCTCCTCCACCGGCTGCCTCCTCCAATTAAAAACATCTTTCCCATCGGCATTGTTTTAATATGAGGAAGCTGATGGATTTGGTCACATGCTCCTCCATCAGCGGCGATTTTAAGAACAGGAGCGTTGTGCAGTCTGAAAAATTTTACTAACCATATGGTAGAACTTAAAACCACAGCGCAGTGCCAAAAATATGATGTAGTAAAAAAGATAAATTAAAACTCTTATAACAATCACAGTCCTACACCAGCTAACAGAATCTCTCCTATATCTATATGCTGTAAATAATATTCAATAAAACATATTGACACACACAACATTAACATCACATACACAACATGCACACCATGCAAAAAACACATACTCACCACACACAGCACACACAGCACCCGTACAATAAACACAACACGCATATAAATACTAAACATACACACACAACACATAACACATGCATGAACCCCATTCAAACAACACACAGCACACAATACACACCACAAACTTGCAAATACTACACATACACACGACACATGCACCCTTAAACTCATCACACACCACACACAAAACACACACAACACACAAAATACTACACATGCAAAAACCACATAACACTGAATCAACCCCATACAAAGAACACACGCAGAAGACAATACACTCCACACACATTCACAGACCACGCATACAACTACTACACATACACAACACATGCCCCCTTACTCTCTTTTTCTGAACGAGAGCTAATTTGAAATGCTTATAACTGTAAACTAATGCCACAGTTGAATTTACTTTTCTCGTCCTAAAGTCTTAGGCTTCTTTCACACTTCCGTTTTTACAATCTGCACAGGATCAGTCAAAATGTTGAAATGACGGATCCTGTGCAGATTGTAAAAAACTCGTGCACTGGGCCCATTTTTCTGACGGACCCGTCGAGGCTATGTGCACCTGTTGAGTATGCGTCTTCGCAGCGGTTTTCCACTGCGAAAACGCATACACAACACAAACTAGGTTTAAAAATAATAAACAAAATAAAAAAATCACAATATTCTTACCTTCCGGCTCTCGGCAGTTATTGTTCCCAGTATTGCCTTGCGTGGAATGACCTCTGATGATGTAGCGGTCTTGCGAGACCACGACGTCATCGGGTCATTTCGCAATGCATCCATGGGAACGCTAGCTACCGGGAGCATCGCGAGCATCGGTAACGCTGTGCGGGACGCCGGAAGGTAAGAATATTGCGATTTTTTTATTTTTTTAATTATTTTTAACATTATATCTTGTTACTATTGATGCTGCATAGGCAGCATCAATAGTAGAAAGAGAGAGAGAGCAAGCAAGAGAGAATTTCCCTGACAGGAAATTCTTCCAGGCATGCTCAGTTTCAAAAGACAGAACCTGTCTCTGGATTCCTGATGTTCACAGTCAGCAACAGATCCTGTGCCCATAGGCTTCCATTATAGCCAACGATGGGCAGCGCAGAACCCGTCGCTGAGTGATTTTCCGACGTGCAGAAAAAACGTTCCTCTGAACATTTTCTCCGCCCGACAAACAGCAGTTTTCCGACACATCCAGTGCACGACGGATGAAACAGATGGCCAGCCGTCACAATCTGTCGCTAATACAAGTCTATGGGAAAAAACAGGGTCCAGCAGAAAAATTGGCTGGATCCTGTTTTTTCAAAAATCGACTTATTCACATATTCATTAATGATCTGGTAGAAGGTTTACACAGTAAAATATCGATATTTGCAGATGATACAAAACTATGTAAAGCAGTTAATACAAGAGAAGATAGTATTCTGCTACAGATGGATCTGGATAAGTTGGAAACTTGGGCTGAAAGGTGGCAGATGAGGTTTAACAATGATAAATGTAAGGTTATACACATGGGAAGAAGGAATCAATATCACCATTACACACTGAACGGGAAACCACTGGGTAAATCTGACAGGGAGAAGGACTTGGGGATTCTAGTTAATGATAAACTTACCTGGAGCAGCCAATGCCAGGCAGCAGCTGCCAAGGCAAACAGGATCATGGGGTGCATTAAAAGAGGTCTGGATACACATGATGAGAGCATTATACTGCCTCTGTACAAATCCCTAGTTAGACCACACATGGAGTACTGTGTCCAGTTTTGGGCACCGGTGCTCAGGAAGGATATAATGGAACTAGAGAGAGTACAAAGGAGGGCAACAAAATTAATAAAGGGGATGGGAGAACTATAATACCCAGATAGATTAGCGAAATTAGGATTATTTAGTCTAGAAAAAAGACGACTGAGGGGCGATCTAATAACCATGTATAAGTATATAAGGGGACAATACAAATATCTCGCTGAGGATCTGTTTATACCAAGGAAGGTGACGGGCACAAGGGGGCATTCTTTGCGTCTGGAGGATAGAAGGTTTTTCCACCAACATAGAAGAGGATTCTTTACTGTTAGGGCAGTGAGAATCTGGAATTGCTTGCCTGAGGAGGTGGTGATCACCAACTCAGTCGAGGGGTTCAAGAGAGACCTGGATGTCTTCCTGGAGCTGAACAATATTGTAACATACAATTATTAGGTTCTGTAGAAGGACGTAGATCTGGGGATTTATTATGATGGAATATAGGCTGAACTGGATGGACAAATGTCTTTTTTCGGCCTTACTAACTATGTTACTATGTTACTATGACTGATTGTGAAGGGAGCTCAAAGACTGAAGTGTGAAAGAGGCCTTATCTCTCAAAAGAGATTGTGGTGTAGGGATAAAAGTGCACAAGTTTAATTATGGGATTTGTGTGGTGTATTTTTTTTCATGATGTTTAGATTGTAACCATTTTTAACACATCTGATGATAAAACATAAAGCTGCTCATTTAACTTGTTATGCTCAAGTTCCCTTTATTGCATGCACAATAAATGCCATAGAGTGGGACAAACACTCAACATGTAAAATGAAAATCCCATCCGCTAGCATTTGTCTGATTTATTTTTCTTAAATGTTTATTGACTGCCAAGAGCTCTGAAAGGCGAACATAAAACGATGGATCTAATGATCTGTTTCTTCAGTTCATTAACAGTCAAGACCACATTAATATTATTGAACTAAAACACCAGGAAAAGTCACAGTTTTGTTTTTCTTATGCAAAATGTCCTGATTCCTTTGCCCTGTCAGAACACAGCATTTCATGGTGTTTTGTACAAAAATGTAACACTGTCTCCGTGTTATGCCTCCTAAAGGTTATACCTCAAGAGAATGACACAAAATCCAGCCTGACATATAAATACATAATTCATGAAGACTCTTTGCCTTCAATAAACAATAACAACGTTCTGCAGGAAGAACTTGATACTTACGAGTGGGCGTTAAAAAGTTGGTCTCCATGTTCCAAACCCTGTGGTGGAGGTAAGTGCTGTATGGAAAAGCTGCCATTTAAGAGTTTTCCAGTTCTTCAAAAATGATGGTCTCTCCTTGAGATAGGTCAGCAATATTTTATTGGCGGGGAGCTGACTCTTGGCACTTCTGCAGATCAGCTATTTGAAGTGGGCCGCTGCCCTTCTGTAGTGTTAATGGATGCAGTGCTTGGTATTACAGCTTTGTCCCAATCAAGTGATGTATTGAGGCTTCTTCAAGCAGCCAATATGCAGGGGAATGAAATTTAGATCTCCATTGATCTAATATTTAGAGAGACCATCATTTTTCATTAACTGGACAACCCCTGATTGAGCATATTGATGACCGCGACCCTTACCGATGTGATATTATTTGAGCCAGTGGTGGCCAGATGAAAGCAGCACACAGAGCTGGAACTGCTAGGCAGCACACACGATTTAGGGATTGCTCCTTGTTACTACAACTGATCTTGCATTCACTTGAATTGGAATTGAGCTGCAGTACCCTGAAATAGCTCTTAGGCAGTGTGATGGAAACAACTGGGGATCAATAGTATTGCTGGGTGTTGGACCTGCACCGATGTGATATTGATGACCAAAAGTGTATACTGCCATTCACTGAACTGTATACTGAGTGAACACAGCTATTAACACTTACTATACATTTGGAGCTCATCATTGGTATACAGCAGAGGAAACAGATCACTTTAATGTGTTATCTAGTGATGGTCGAGCATGCTCAGCACTGCTCGATACTCGATCGAGCATCGGGGTGCTCACTTGAGTAGCGAGCAGTGCCAAGTATCACATGATGCTCGAGAGGTAGGATCCCTGTAAGTACATTATCTGAATGGGTGCAGAGAGAGAGAATATTTACATCCATTGGAAAAATGCTCAAGTTTGCCATTCACTTCCATTATGATCGCTACTCGAGTCGAGAACGTCCAACGTTCTAGTATCTTGCAGCGCCGGAGTCCTGGGTTGAAATCCCACCAAGGACAACATCTGCAAGGAGTTTGTATGTTTTTCCCGTGTTTGCATGGGTTTCCTCCGGGTACTACGGTTTCCTCCCACATTCCAAAGACATACTGATTGGATTTCGATTGTGAGCCCCATCCGGGACAGCGATGATAATATGTGCAAAAAACTGTAAAACGCTGCGGAATATGATGGCGCTATATAAATAAAGAGATTATTTTTATCAAGCAGTCAAGCATTTCACTGCTCAATCAACACTAGTGTTGTTCCATTCAGAGTTCCTTTCTGGGAATTATAGATAAAAAGGGAACACTTGAGTGACAAAACGAAGAGCATCTGAAAAGAGCATCCCCCACTCTGGCAACACCGTCTACCCATGTATTACATTTTTGCCCATACATTTGAGCACATACTGAAGGGAGAATGAACAGTTTTATGATTACCGTAGTTTGAGGCAATTGCTGATTGCCTTAAGTGAGATTGGCTGAATGGATATTAATCAGCTGGTTATCTGTCTTTAATCTTAATAGGAATTCTCCACATGGGACAATCCCATAAAGTCAGTATATTGTAAGCTCAATATGCACCGCAATTGGTTATTGCACACTTCCATATTATGTAATATTAGCTTCAGTTTATACCATGGCACCCATACAATGGTGCATAGGACCTTACTATATGTACAGTACAGACCAAAAGTTGGGACACACCATCTCATTTAAAGATTTTTCCTCTTAACAGTTGTTGTAGAGATGTGTCTGCTGCTAGAACTCTGTGTGGCATTGACCTGGCCTCTAATCTGAGCTGCTGTTAACCTGCGACTTCTGAGGCTGGTAACTCGAATAAACATATCCTCAGAAGCAGAGGTGACTCTTGGTCTTCCATTCCTGGGGCGGTCCTCATGTGAGCCAGTTTCTTTGTAGCGCTTGATGGTTTTTGCAACTGGACTTGGGGACACTTTCAAAGTTTTCCCAATTTTTCAGACTGATGGCCACTCGTTTTTCTTTACTTAGCTGCTTTTTTCTTGCCATAATACAAATTCTAACAGTCTATTCAGTAGGACTATCAGCTGTGTATCCACCAGACTTCTGCTCAACACAACTGAGAGTCCCAACCCCATTTATAAGGCAAGAAATCCCACTTATTCAACCTCACCGGGCTCACCTGTGAAGTGACTACCTCTTGAAGCTCATCAAGAGAATGCCAAGAGTGTGCAAAACAGTCATCAAAGCAAAAGGTGGCTACTTTGAAGAACCTAGAATATAAGACATATTTTCAGTTGTTTCACACTTTTTTGTTAAGTATATAATTGCACATGTGTTAATTCATAGTGTTGATGCCTTCAGTGTTAATTTACAATTTTCATAGTCATGAAAATATAGAAAAATCTTTAAATGAGAAGGTGTGTCCAAACTTTTGCTCTGTACTGTATGTATGCCTCGACTTTCGTCTCTGATATTCCAAATGACATGCACCATTAATTTCTGCAGGAATGGAGGTTTTCACCAGTAGAACATTTCCATATTCGCAGCACCTGACTCAGCCTGGCCAACAGCACACGTGGCTCTGTGCAAGGGAAGAACATGTATCATAGCACCCTGTATGGACTACGTGCACTTGGCTTCTTTTAATTATTATTTTTTAAGGGATATAGACGTAAATCATTTCATATATTTGTTTAAATTTAGAGAATGTCAGATTTTTTTTTATGTTTCAGACATTTGAGCCAATATTCAATTCTCTCACTTTGCTAAATATAAAATCCTAAATGTTCCTCTCTATTGTAAAATCCTAAAATATGAAGCAGTCAAGAGTTTGTTACATTGGTACACAAACCGAACACTGCCATTTCTAATAATGGCTTTAAATGTAGGTTCTCTGACAGCAAACTTGTTGTAGAAATTTCTGGTACAGAACTTTCACACCACAAGATTTTCTTGGGCCTTGTTCAGACATCAGTGATTTTTCTCATATGGAAAAATCGCCCCGAGATCCATTAGTGCTTCTTATCAGTGTTTCATAAGAGTTTGATCAGTGTGTTTTTACCATCAGAGTTTGGTTAGAGTTTCATCAGTTTTTCTTGGATGAAAAATTAACTAATGGAGGTTTCTAAACACCTTCTCGTATTAAATGGTCCATAAAAAACTCCCAGCACACAGATGGCATCTTAGTACTGTCTGATTTTTTCCATGGCCCCATAGACTTGCATTGGCAAATTTGAGCCAATGCTCAGATCAATATCGGGCAAGTCTACGTGATTTTGTGAAGACCACTCAGTTCAAAGAAAGAATCAGACATGTGAACTACCCCATAGACAGCTATCATAGACACGAGTGCTGTACATGGCACTCATTTACGAAAAATGAGCCTCTAGTCGAGTAGACTATGCATTCTGGCACTCAATATCCTCTTACTTTTCTCAATGTCCATACATGGTTTTGGACAATTTTTTAAAATGACTTCTTTATTGGAATATTATAAGTATTGCAACTGTTTATTCTAGACCTTTATTCTTACATTAACCTAGTATTTGGCATCACCTAATAAAATAACCCAACATTATAAATCTTGTATATCTAATTTCTATACTGTATACAGCAGTAAAGTTTTTATTCTGTTCTATTAGTTTAGAATGCATTAATTATTAATGACTTATATTTTTTATAATGTTACTATTCTAATTATAATTATTAATTTAATTATAATAATAAATAATAATAATAGTATTCAATACATTTTTATTTTCGAGGTTTCCAATACACAAAATATGGCTGTCGAAGGAAAAGCGATAATAAAATGGTTCACCGCAGTTTCTGTGAAGCTAACAAGAAGCCTAAGCCTATCCGTCGGATGTGCAACTTACAGGAGTGTACACAGCCTGTGTGAGTGTTCAGTAACTTATAAGCCAAAACCGTAAATTTTTGTTATAGACTAGATAGGGTGAACATCCTGGGGCACAAAAAATTGCTGACCCCCGGAATAGTGTTTTCATGAAGTACAATGTATGTGAAAGTCTACTCATGTCAACAATGAATAATAAGAACGGAGCCACATATGAGTCAAAGGACGGACAGAAAAAACTCCCAAGCAATACATATATAATCCGAAAAAGGAGTCACAAAGCTGACATTAAGGTATATAAAAATAACAGCATTTATTAATTATCATAACAATTAAAATATTCAAATGAAGTACAAAATTCCAGTCATTATAGGGTAACTATGTGAATAGCGGACATAGGTAACAGGCACCATATACCACACCTAAAGTCTACGACCTGAGGTTACAGGTTCAATTAACCACAATTGTAAAGAATGGTTACACATAAATAGTCCCGCTGCGGGCCCTTAAACAAGTGTACTACTACAGTATATAGGACTGGACCTCACGCATATTAGTCGTGGTGTGTATGTGGCAGCGCCACATGTCAACAATGAGCAAAATATATCTTACAAACTGTTGTACAGTATAATTTCTACAGCACATACTGAATATACTGTATGTGTGAAAATTCAATAACTTTAGTCTAAGATGTTAAAATGCCTTCCATCTTAGAGGACGGAGTTGTTAAGCTGGGCGTCTATAGACACTGGGAGGAGACATTGACTTATTGTAGTCCTTTTGATGATTGTCTCTTCAAATATACATCCACAATAACGCTTTACTCTTCTCTAGCTGGGTGGCAGATGAATGGGAACACTGCACCAAAAGCTGTGGAAGTTCTGGCTATCAAATTCGAGTAGTTCGATGCATTCAGCCTCTCCACGATGGAACAAACCGGTCGGTGCACAGCAAATATTGTACTGGAGAGCGTCCTGAAAGTAGAAGATCATGCAATAAAGCTGCCTGCCCAGCACAGTGGAAGACAGGTGCATGGTCTGAGGTCAGTGCCAGTGTAATATCATAAAATTGATCCGGTACTCTGCCAGTAGAGTCAGATGTATTGCTGTGTTATCAGCTGATGAATTTTGAGGACTGTAGTCTCTGGTTCTTACACATGAACATTATTAGTATTACTAGTATTAGCGATTCTAATCTCTTCATCCAATGCAGTGCTCTGTGACTTGCGGTGAAGGAATCGAGGTCAGACAAGTCCTATGTCGAGTGGGTGACCAGTGTGATGGTGAAAAACCTGATTCTACAAGGGAATGCCAGCTAACACGTTGCCATGGTATGTACTGCTTTTTAAGAAACATAATTTCTTTTAACAAGATCAAAGTTGCTATTCCAAGTTCAGCATATCAAAAGAGATATACAACAAGCAAAAGTAGCTGTCAGCTCACCAGTTATTTTCTGTGGACTAAGAACTCTGCGTGAAGATGAGAGACTCAGGTGGACCAAACTTGCATGTTAAAAATTAAATTACTGCAGGGACGAGTTCATACAAATGGTCTAGTATATTTCATGCACATTGAAAATCCAGTTCCCCCTATCGCCATCCCATGCATTTCAGAGACCTACGTTCTTACTCAAGGGCGCAAGTATGGAAATATTTGAATCTCATAGGTAATATGAGCAAGAGTTATGGAGGATTTAGACAAGTGGATAATCAGCGAATGGGTGTTCCCGATTAGCCACTCTTGTAAATGCGCCGGCAGTCACCCAACGAGTTTGCAAATAGTTAATTCATCTAGTGATCAGATCTTTTTTCTCAGCAAAAAAAATAATTGTTATCCATAACATATCACCCCACATAATCAGAAGATGTGCTGACGGAAACATGATACTATACATATGGGATCAGAACGATAGTGTCACGCTCACGCCCTGACTGGTGGGCGTGAACTCAGGGGGTTTGTGGCCCCACTGTGCCACAGACCAGACTACCCTGGAAGGGGCGTGACTATGACAGCTGCCTTGGTCTTTACTGGAACCTCTGATGGTGAGGTCAGGCTTGTGTGGCAGCTGCCAGGTGCTACTCCAGGGTGGTGTCTGGCTGTGGCTGCTGATCCCACTTGGAGAACAGGAACACTAGGACAGGTGCGGTCATCAGGCAGGACTAGCAGATGGCAGTAGGCTGGCATGGCTGAGACACAGGGCTGGCGGAGACACAGGGATGGCAGGAATGGCAATGACACAAGGCTGGCAGGCACGGCAGAGACACAAGGCTGGCTGGCATGGCAGAGACACAAGGCTGGCAGACACGGCAGAGACACAGGGCTGGTAGAGACACAGGGCTAGCAGGTACGGCAGAGACACAGGGATGGCAGGTACGGCAGAGACACAGGGCTGGCAGGTATGGCAGAGACACAGGGCTGGCAGGTATGGCAGAGACACAGGGCTGGCAGGTACGGCAGAGACACAGGGTTGGCAGGTACGGCAGAGACACAGGGCTGGCAGGTACGGCAGAGACACAGGGCTGGAAGGTGTGGTGTATGATGGAACAGGTAGAGACCTGTCCACACAGAAGGTGCAGGTAAGGAAACAAGGAGGAAGGAATGAAGTATGAAGTATCAGGTTGGGACTTGTTCACACAGGAGATGCAGGTACGGAAACAAGCCAGAAGGAAAAGAGTATGAAGGAACAGGTTGGGACTTGTTCACACAGGAAGAGAACCGCAAGGCTGCAGATAGGAGCGGTAGAGCAGCAAGAGATAGAGCGCAACAGAAGCTAGGCAGATCGGAACCGCAAGGAATGCGGAGGGGAGCTGCAGGAAGAGATTTCTGCAGCAGCAGGAGCGGAGCAGAGTAGAACGGAGCAGAACAGCAGGAGTGCAGAGCAGAGGCAAAGCCACAGAGAGACAAGGGTGGAACCACAGAGTACAGAGCCAAGAACAGAGTGAAGGCACAGAGTGCAGAGCCAAGAGCAGAGTGAAGACACAAAGTGCAGAGCAAAGGCACAGGGTGTAGAGACAAGAGCAGAGCAAGGTCGCAGAGTGTGGAGCCGAGAGCAGAGCAGAAAGGCACTGCAGGAAAGAAACCACAGACAAGGACACAGAGGTAGGACAAAGTTCAGACAAAGTAATGGAACAAGACAAGGTATAAGAACAAAGACACAGGGACCAAGATATTCTGCCTCCTGGAGGGCGGACAGACAAAACAAGGCAAAGAAAGGACACATACACTGAGACCAGGATATACAGCCTCCTGGAGGGAAGACCAACAAGATACAAGGCAAAGCTAAGAGTAGAGCCTCCAGAGAAGGAGGAACACAGAGCAAAGCCTGGCAGCTCAGAAGCAAAACACTAACTGAGTAAACACATTGCATAGGCCCAGTCCACTGGGTGGAGCTGCTCTAAATACTGGAGGCCTCTTGGTAATTGGTCAGGAGCAGATTAGACAGGTGCACCTGATTCCTATAAGAACCAGAGAGTTCAGGCGCCCCCCCCCCCCCCCTTATGCACACAGCCAGGAAGCATGCAGAGAGCAGAGGCACAGAATATGGAACTGGCAAGAAACAGAATCCACAACATGACCTCGAGCAGTGGGTAAGATAGTGTGAGAGATGAGAGGCCATGCCGTGATGCCAGCAGAGTTGTTACAGATAGTATCAATGATCGTCCCCATCATTGTTCCTTGGCTAGTGTAAAGCAGGCTGTGGAGTCAATAAGCTAAACCTCCGACTCCTAAATTTCCCTGACTTCCTACTCCAACTCCACAGCAAGGCCTCACTACTGAGCATGTACATAAAGTGCAACACAGATTCATCTCAATTAAAAGCCGAGACCCTTAGATCAGGAACAGAACAGACATTTATAGGACATTTCATAACTTTCCCAAATTATTATGAAAACATTTACAGCACATCCTGCATTGTATACTGTACCAATTTATTTTAGGAGTCGGAGTCTGTCCATTTTATACCAACTCCGACTTGACCAAAATGGACACCGACTCCACAACTCCTACTGAGACTCCACAGCCCTGGTGTAATCAGTCCAGTAAATAAATAAATTCTTATATAGTCGATCAGTATTTAAGATGTATTGACTTGCAAAAATTGGCACGTCTACGTAACATAGTAACATAGTAACATAGTTAGTAAGGCTGAAAAAAGACATTTGTCCATCCAGTTCAGCCTATATTCCATCATAATAAATCCCCAGATCTACGTCCTTCTACAGAACCTAATTGTATGATACAATATTGTTCTGCTCCAGGAAGACATCCAGGCCTCTCTTGAACCCCTCGACTGAGTTCGCCATCACCACCTCCTCAGGCAAGCAATTCCAGATTCTCACTGCCCTAACAGTAAAGAATCCTCTTCTATGTTGGTGGAAAAACCTTCTCTCCTCCAGACGCAAAGAATGCCCCCTTGTGCCCGTCACCTTCCTTGGTATAAACAGATCCTCAGCGAGATATTTGTATTGTCCCCTTATATACTTATACATGGTTATTAGATCGCCCCTCAGTCGTCTTTTTTCTAGACTAAATAATCCTAATTTCGCTAATCTATCTGGGTATTGTAGTTCTCCCATCCCCTTTATTAATTTTGTTGCCCTCCTTTGTACTCTCTCTAGTTCCATTATATCCTTCCTGAGCACCGGTGCCCAAAACTGGACACAGTACTCCATGTGCGGTCTAACTAGGGATTTGTACAAAGGCAGTATAATGCTCTCATCATGTGTATCCAGACCTCTTTTAATGCACCCCATGATCCTGTTTGCCTTGGCAGCTGCTGCCTGGCACTGGCTGCTCCAGGTAAGTTTATCATTAACTAGGATCCCCAAGTCCTTCTCCCTGTCAGATTTACCCAGTGGTTTCCCATTCAGTGTGTAATGGTGACATTGATTCCTTCTTCCCATGTGTATAACCTTACATTTATCATTGTTAAACCTCATCTGCCACCTTTCAGCCCAAGTTTCCAACTTATCCAGATCCATCTGTAGCAGAATACTATCTTCTCTTGTATTAACTGCTTTACATAGTTTTGTATCATCTGCAAATATCGATATTTTACTGTGTAAACCTTCGACCAGATCATTAATGAATATGTTGAAGAGAACAGGTCCCAATACTGACCCCTGCGGTACCCCACTGGTCACAGCGACCCAGTTAGAGACTATACCATTTATAACCACCCTCTGCTTTCTATCACTAAGCCAGTTACTAACCCATTTACACACAATTTCCCCCAGACCAAGCATTCTCATTTTGTGTACCAACCTCTTTTGCGGCACGGTATCAAACGCTTTGGAAAAATCGAGATATATCACGTCCAATGACTCACCGTAGTCCAGCCTATAGCTTACCTCTTCATAAAAACTGATTAGATTGGTTTGACAGGAGCGATTTCTCATAAACCCATGCTGATATGGAGTTAAACAGTTATTCTCATTGAGATAATCCAGAATAACATCCCTCAGAAACCCTTCAAATATTTTACCAACAATAGAGGTTAGACTTACTGGCCTATAATTTCCAGGTTCACTTTTAGAGCCCTTTTTGAATATTGGCACCACATTTGCTATGCGCCAATCCTGCGGAACAGACCCTGTCGCTATAGAGTCCCTAAAAATAAGAAATAATGGTTTATCTATTACATTGCTTAGTTCTCTTAGTACTCGTGGGTGTATGCCATCCGGACCCGGAGATTTATCTATTTTAATCTTATTTAGCCGGTTTCGCACCTCTTCTTGGGTTAGACTGGTGACCCTTAATATAGGGTTTTCATTGTTTCTTGACATCCTCATTTCCTTCGCTAATATCCTCCCTTAAAGTGGACTTTAGACAAGACTTTACATAGAGACAAACCCCTCCTCCTCTCCGATTTGTACGATCCTTTCTAAACAGACTGTAACCCTGTAAGTTAACTGCCCAGTCATAGCTTTCATCTAACCATGTCTCGGTTATTCCCACTATGTCAAAGTTACCTGTAGATATTTCTGCTTCTAGTTCTTCCATCTTGTTTGTCAGGCTTCTGGCGTTTGCGAGCATGCAGTTTAGAGGATTTTGTTTTGTTCCAATCTCCTCGCTGTGGATTGTTTTAGAAATGTTCTTACCTCCCTTCTGAGTATGTTTTCCTGGATCTTCTTTGTTCAAGTCTAATGTTTTTCTTCCCGTCCCCTCTTCTTCTAGTTTAACGCCCTCCTGATGAGTGTAGCGAGTCTTCTGGCGAATGTGTGTTTCCCAGGTTTGTTGATACGTATATGTTGTACGTATATGCATCAATAAGTTTTGACTCCTTTTTTTAATAGTTACATACATTTTTAGCCTTTATGACATCAATTTTCATTATTTACTTACCTGTCCCCACCTTCTAAGAGACTTAACTTTTAGTTATATGTAGGGATTGATATTGGACAAGTTGCCCGCAAAATCTTTTTTTTTTGCATTTATACTGTTCAAGTAATTCATTTAGCAACACACTGTAGTCATCTGGTTCATGACTCACTGTGGGACCAATTTGGTGTGAAAAAGCTTGCATGAAAGAAGAGAGAGTATCTGTGTGCTGCTGATCCTCGCTGAGGAACAGTTGCCTTGTTAAGTTTATTTATTAATACATGTTCTCAATGCAGTAAACTGAGCCACTGATGAGTTTTCTGTATTATGACACATGAGTATACAAGTTCCTAGCTAGATGCTGGGGTCTGAATGGTACCTGGAATGTTGCCAAAGGCCGGTGTCACACTTGTAACTGCAATGCGAGAAACTCGCGGGAGTCTTTCGCCTCAATACCTGGCACTGCACCGACACTCGGAACGGAGCGTTCAGCTGCATAGAATACATAAATACATGCAGTGGCAAACTTCGGTCCTGAGTTCCGGCGGCAGTGCCGGGTATTGAGGCGAGAGACTCGCGCAAGTTTCTCGCATTGCAGTTGCAAGTGTGACACCGGCCAAAGGGAAATGCTGCTCTGACCTTGTAGATGTAGCGGTTAAAAATTTGAAGCATTAACCAATTGTATTCCCATAATACCATACAAAAATTGCTGTTTTTTCATTTTGCCTCCGCTACATACTGATTAAGAAATACCTCAAAATGGTATTAAAGAAAATCACAGATTATTCTACAAACACAATCCCTCACCCGGGGCATCTAATGCATTGGGATAGAAGTTATATCAAATTCTGACTGTCAATAGAGTCAGGTTACAAGCCAGATTCCACTCTGAATGGTGCAGGTTCTGTTGCTAAGTTCCAACCATTACTGCACCATACACGTTCAACAGATTGAAGGAACTTTTTCCTGACGGCTCTATTTTTAAAAGAGCGTTGAACGCTCTACACATGTAGGATAAGTGTTTCAGATTTTTAGCCTTTTACTTTAAAAGCATAGCAATAAAATAATGTTTTTATAGAAAAAAATATTTTTTCTGTGGGAGCTGGATATTTTCTCTCTACAAGCTTCAAATTTTCTTACCTTGATAGTCACATTCAACTCATGAGAGGGTCATGAGCCACATCCAGAGACCACCTCCCCTCCAATAGTGACATTCACATCCTGGCTTCTGCACAGTAGTGTCACCCAGAGCCCCCATTATTGGCATAATGACAGCCACAGCTTAACCACGGAAATAACATCAAGGCAGTGTACTTGCATCAAGGTGTTCCCACTTTATCCCCATTTGGTATTCTCACATCCAACACTCCCACCACTCGATGGTACCGAGCCTCAATTCCCTTCATAATCTGGTATTATCATTCTATCTGCAGCTGAGAACTTATTTTATCTCTCCACCTTGCGGCCAGAATATGTGAAGTCAGATCTGTTCGTCTAATTGGACTACTCGAAAAAGTCATTATCTGGAGAGCTGCTCTTTACAACCGTTCGTTAATGCACCAAGCTAGCAGACAGCCGAGAGCCTCACATCATGGGTCTACAAGCCACATGTGGATCCTGAGCCACAGGTTAAATATCCCGGCCTCTACTGTGTATAGGGGTCAACTTATATACTTGGTATAAACCCTTTTTTTACTTTCATACATAGTATACTGGAGACAAATATACTTGCTGTATTAGAAGAAACCCCTAGATGGCAGTGAAGTCACATGTTGTCTTGTTCTTGCTAACAAGGCGTAGAATTCCTAGTGCACTAAATAATGGAGAAGAGCTGTGTTTTATCAGAAAATAATATTCCTACACTGTACATCAGTCACTCTTAATGCCTTCTGTAGTGCTGCAGTTCATAGAGGGCTGCTCATTACAGGACTATTAAACTGGCATTGTCTTCGCCAGTGCAGTAACAATGTAGTTATATAGCATAAATGATTACATGGGATTGACCTTTGCAAAAAATATGCACTACATAGGACTCTTGTTGTTACTGCTTAACCGCAGTGAACTAAACAGCTGAAGAAATCACAAGTCCTAGAAGCCGATGAGAACTAACTACTAGCCAACAGGAAGGTTAGTTTGTGTTTTAGTAGAGTGCTTCTAACTATATATTCATTTTTGTTCTAAAAATTATTTAGACCAGTTAAAAAGACCTAAGAGTTACTCACCTACACCCATCTCCCAGCTACCTTGATGTTGTCTTTCCTATCCTCCTGGACTCTACTTTCCGATGACATTTTGACACACCAGAATGTTCAGCCAATCACTTGTCAAGGCTGGTCAATGCAAATGTCCAGTCATTGGCTGAGCAGACATGTTCTCTAATTTTCGAAGTGTGTCAAATACGGTTCATGAATATTGTGTAAAAGACAAAAATGGTCTTTTTCATTAACCATTTTTGCAAGTTTTCGGAGCAAAAACCTACTTTTTTTTCAAAATGTCTCAAAAATTTCTGGTATACATAAATTGTCTCTTCAGAGAGGAAGAGAACTAGTACTCTAATCCCACCTATAGGAAGTAGCAATCCTAAAAGTTAATATTGTGGCACTAGAGTTCTAGTCCTCTTCCTCTCTGGAGAGACAGTTTGCATATTTCCCAGAGGAGCATTGCAGCTTAAAAGTCTCCTCATCTCGGTATGCTTGATATATCACTCTCCGCAAGGAGAAACCTTACCCTTTGGATCCCAGTCAGACACCTTTCACCCAGCCAAACCACATCTCACACTTTGTACTTATGAGGGGCAGTACTCCAAAACACAGTGTCTGCCAATTGAGATTTTGGGTTATATTCTAAGTCATGTGACAAGGCTCGTAGGCGAGTCGATACTGATATTTAGGATTGCTACTTTCTATAGTTATCACTAGAGTTCTAGTCCTCTTCCTTTCTGAAGAGATAATTTGCATATTTCCCAGAGGAGCTTTGCGGCTTAAATGTCTCCTCACCTCGGTATGCTTGACATGTCACTTTCCACAAAGAGAAATGTCACCCCAAAAGTTGCAAATGATGAATCATATGAAAAAATCTGGAAAACCTAAATGCCATCCACAATGGTGAAAATTAAAAAAACAAACAGGCAAATGCATATAATGTAGACTTCAAAAAAGGCGCAAATGAAAAGATGAATTTTGTGCAAACAATAAGGGTATGTGCACACGTTGCGAATTGGTGTGCGGATTTTTCCACACTGTTTTTGCAAAATCCTTAGGTAAACCGCACTGCGGATTACCCGCGGATTTATAGCGGATTTCCTGCGGTTTTTGTGCAGATTCCACTTGCGGTTTTACACCTGCGGATTGTTATTGAGGAGCAGGTGTAAACCACTGCAGAATCCGCACAAAGAATTGACATGCTGTGGAAAAAACACCGCTCCGTTTCTCCACGCGTTTTTTTCCACAGTATGTGCACTGTGGATTTTGTTTTCCATACGTTTACATGGTACTGTACAAAGCATGGAAAACAGCTGCAGATCCGCAACGGCAAATCTGCTGTGGATCCGCAGTAAAATCCGCAACGTGTGCACATAGCCTAAAAGGCACAAAACACCAAGAATACGACCCCCCCCAAAAAAAAAGTGCAAATGCTGTAATCAGTTGGGCCCAAAGGCCCGATTAATCATGACTCGGAGCATGATGGAGTCAGACGCTCTTGATTCATTCAGAGTTCTTATGCCAGACATTTTACTCCAAATGTATGGAGTGGCACACGGTGATGCATGCCACTTGTCAAAAAGTCCTGATTAATGAAGGGGTGTGCACTTGCGTGCACCATGCCAGAAATTTTATTATAGTCTCCGACGTACACCAGCTCATCATCAATTAGACAAGCTGTGACATCATGCCCCCAATGTGCCCCTGTCCTGTTAATTCTGGCTGAGCTGGGAAAAGCTGTTGTAAAAATGCCAAAAGTTGCAAAATTTTTGCCGTACTCCAAGTCATAATTTTGCAACTTTTAAAAGTCATAAATACGAAGTCCTCGAAAATGTTGAACCCTCTTCTATAGACTCCCTACTCTAGTTAATAGATGAAAGTGCTGTAGTGGGGAATTCCTTATATTAACCCCAAATTTTATATTTTAATATATGAAAATTGTTTTTCTAAAACAAAAAACTCATTTAGATAATAGTTAGAACCCATCATTTAAGGTCTGTGTCACTAAATGTTGTCTTGTTGCCTTTCAGATGAACCATGTCTAGGAGACAAGTCTATATTCTGTCAAATGGAAGTGCTTGCACGGTACTGCTCGATACCTGGGTACAACAAACTTTGCTGTGAATCCTGTAGCAAACGTAGCACCCAGTCACCTCCATTCCTCACTGAAGCAGCTGAAACTGAAGATGAACTCACCTATGATCCCAGCTTGTCGAGGGCTGGAATGATTCCAGCATCTTTAGCACCTGGTACTGAGGAAACTGATTCCGAAACAAAAAGTATTTTGAGCATTCTTTCCTCCATTGAAAATAACGCAGATCTTGGTATTGTGTCTCCTCAAGAAAATAAACCAAAGGCATCAGACTCCACATTGAGAAGATCCCACCTAGCAGCAAGCAAAACTCCTAAGCTTTTAGCTGTTTCACCACCTCCAGCAACGCGCAGCAGTAACATCCAAGTGCATAAGTCTCCTCCAGAAGCAGACATGCCATTAGGAGCTACTAACGTGCATTCCACTGGTACTCATTCTTCACTACGAAACTCAAGGAAAAATGAAAAATCTTTTGACAGAAGACGATCTTTGCAGCCTTCCTCAATAGAAAGATGAAATATTAAGGGACTGGAACAAAAGGACATATTAGTGAATTCTGCTTTATAAAACAACTGCAAAGTGCTGGTTCACTTCTTGACTCATTTAGTTTTCCAACCATTTGCTTTCTGTTTAACTTGAAGATATTGAAGGAAAACACCAAAGATTCCCATCCAAGAGAAGATCTGCCGAATGTTACTGGCCATTGTGGACTTTTGTTGAATGGTCCCATAAACCTGTTTTGCACATTAGTTTTTGTGTTCTTTTCCAGAGACTATTTCCCACCCTCACTGAGTCAGGTATAACAAACACAACTATTGTTTCGGAGTTCGTATATTGCAATGTCAGTATTATGTTTTCAGTGACTTGTTTTCTCTACGTTATGTTTACTGGTTCTCTGATTTTGGGTGCTAATATTTGCCTGCCATTACAAACTGCCTTATTACATTCCATGACTTCAAACTCAAATCGGCAATTTCATGATCCAGTGGTTTATTTGACTTGCTGGTCTGACTGCAGCATTGTCCATCACCCTAAAGGGCCATGTAGTTTCTATTGGAAAAGTCAGATATACTTGCAAAGCACAGCATGTCTATTCTAACCACTTTACTTATTATCTGCAGAATCATTACAATTTTGTTTATACTATACTGGAATGAAATGAGATGGAATGGAAAAAGAAACTCTCATTTGCAAAGTCAAATTGGTAGAGACACATTTCCTGAGTGGGAACAACATAATGTTTCTGGGATGACAGATTGTATACCATTTGTGTGGTATACTGGATGTCCATCAATAGAAGATAGAAGTAACTAACATTGACCCTCCTCTTTAATTAGAGGATATTATGACAAGTAGGTATTACTAATCGGATGACGAGGCTGAGTGAGATTTTTTCAAATGAACGGGTCTTCAGCGGAAAGAAGAAGCAAAGAAAAAGATCAGTTATTGGAAGTCAGTGCCGAAAATAGATTTACATTACTTTAGAATAATAAGCCAAGACTGGAGAGAGATATTTATTTGTACATGTCACCTCACCTTACACAACCACAATGCATCTGACTGCAATAATTCACTCGCAGCTGGTCTCCAGGATCACCTTTTCACCAAGAAGCTAGTGTCACCCTCTCATATAGCTGTAAAGTTCTTGTATATAGAATATAAAGTGAAAATATTTATTAAAAGTGGATGTTCTCGATAGACTTTATTTACTGCGTATTTTTGAACATAGCAAGTGCCATTTTCCTGCCTATAATAAAATAGTTATTGGGTTGGTGGTTTGCAGGGCAGTCCTTAATAGATTATAAGCTAAATGTAAACTACTGCGTAAATACAGAAATTCACTTCCAGTCGTTTGGCCACAATCCTTGTTCACAACTAAATTTCTCTCCCTATATTAACATTTGACGTACAATTTGTGATACATAGTTATAATTTGACTTACAATTTTTTGTTTCCAAAAATTGTCCATAATGAAACCAAAAAAACGTTACACTTAAGAAGTGTATAAATAGGCTTAGAAAATTTGTAAAGAAATGAAAAAGCAAGCAACAAAAACAACACAATGAAACGATCGTGTAACCAGACTATACAATGAAATTGTCTAACTGAACAACTGGGCCTTCCCATGTTAATAGTTTTTAGGCATTTTAAGCTACCCCTCTAGTGCATTGACTTGATGCCTCAAAAGGATCATGATTTCTTCTCAAGAGACCTTCGGAAAGCCACCCTAAAGTAGTTATACTTTAGCATTTTATTTAGACAACCCCTGAGCCACAAACAGACAAAAATTATGTTTCTTATTCCCAAAATTCAATCACATTGTCAAAATTTTCCTTTAGATTATTGTCAGGGTGTAAATATTCATTATGCTGTATGTCGCTTCTGTGTATCTTGTATTTCCTACAAAGTTCTTTTGAGACTTTTTTTTTAAGTGTACACTACTGATGCTGTTTGTTGTATTGGGGAGCACTTCACAATAAAAAGCTTTTAACATACTAAATATATTGTCTACTTTATGGCTCTTTGCTGTTTGACTAACCCACAAGATTGTGATGATTCATGCAGTGAGGATTCAGCATTTATCCCATTCTCATATTATTTCTAAGTATTGGTAGGTTACTACCCAAAAGGAAAAATATTCATTTACATCTCATAAATGTAAGAATGTTTCAGTATTAATGTAATGTTGTATTGAAAGGTTAAATAAAATTAAATTTGGTCTAAAAAGCTTGTATGCAAGTGCAGAACAGACAGTTTATAAAGCATTGCAATGCTAGTGCATTGAAATGCTTTGTAACAGTGATCAGAGTATTAAAAGTGAAAGTCCCATAAAGGAACTAAGTAATAAAGTAAGAAAAAAATGGTAAAAATATTTTGTTTTAAAAATCACTAAATAATAATAAACCCTAACATGACTCTGTTAGCAGAAATATGGAAAATTCTAGCTTTCAAAATATGAAGGTGCAGTGCATTTTAGTGTTTGACGGCAGCCAAACATAAAAAATCAATATACGGTAAATGTGTTATCTCTGTAATCGCAACCGACCTGAAGAAAAAAGTCATCTAATCACTTATACTGCATGAGAAACGGCATAAAAGCAAAGTAAAACCAATTCTTCACCTACTGTAAAATTTTTGATTCTGCCTCCCAAAGAAAACAGTAACGCTCTTCTCACATGTATCTTGCGCTCTACGCTAAGCGCTTACATCGGAGTTTGTGTAACTCTCTGAAATACGTGATATCATACGGAACCCCGAGTGTAAGATTCCCTATAATGAGGCAGATGGGGACACAGTAGACACTGTCTGTCCTATGATCTGACAGTGTCTGTCTTTGTAGGCATGCGTAAAAGCGCAGTCAACCTCAGTTTTGTGTACTCCTGAAAATAAGGACAACACTGAGGCCAGACGTAGTCCTTTGGAACTCTCGGGGGTTTCATCTCAATCTCGTCACTCAGAGATTTAGATGGAAACCCCAAAGTAAGTTCTCAGCGTATGGGGCAGAATAAATCTCATCCAAAATGTTCCCAATAAAAGCTTCAACTCAATCAACAAAAAACCGCCACTCAGGTCCGTCATATGTTAACGGAAATATAGGAATCTTCCTTGATACTGATAGTACAAAGGCTCTGGAAAAGCGAAGTGGCTCCTTGCCCCCCAAAACAAATTCAGCAAATTCTGCTCTGCTAAATCCGAATGCCTCTCTCCCTTTTGAGCTCCAGGGTGCCTAAGCCACGTTTAGCATCCGCATGTTAAACATTTTTTAAGCTAATAGAGCAATTTACAGGTTTTTGTCTCCAGAAGGATGAGCTGGCCCCTATAACATACTGGGCACTACAACGTACTGGGCACTACCATGACAGTTTGCAATTTGCACTCAGTAACATCCACTGCTGCTTGTTTCTGGAAAAGAAAAATGGAGTCAAAATCATCACTAAACCTGTAGATAAATTCCCAAAGGGGTTTAATTTCCAAATCTGGGTCACTTGAGAGAGTATTCTGCTCTTCTAGCTCTTAGGGGTTCTATATATGGAGCCCGCAACATACAGTATGTTAGGAAAATCTGTGCTCCAGGAGGCAAATAACGCTCTGTCCCTCCCGAGTCTCGCCATATGGCTAAGGCTAGTTTCACACTAGCATTTTGCTGAGCTACGGAGGGCTGCGGACTTCCTCCATGAAGCCCTGCCCACGGCCGCACCTCTGCCACTCAGCTCTGCCTACATCCACATGTGGCCAGCGTACCTATCTTTAACATTTGGAACGCAGGTCGTGCGGCTGTATGCGGAGGCCTCTGCATGCGTCATTTTGACGATGCAGAGAAAGAAAGAAATTCCAACCAGCTGCATTCGACGCTGTTAGCCGCATCGTCAATACGATGCATGCGGAGGCATCTGCACGACATGCGTACCTAATTTTAAAGATAGGTACGCAGGCCGCATGCGGACGTAGGTGGAGCTGAGTGGCCGTAGGCAGGGCTTCACAGAGGAAGTCTGCAGCTTTCCACAGCTCAGCAAAACGCTAATGTGAAACTAGCCTAAGCAGTACTGTACAGCCACATATGGGGTATTTCCACATTCAGCAGAAATTGTGGGACAAATTTGTACCTATTACCAATGAGAAAATATAAAATATGGGACTAAAACTAAATTTTGGTGGTGAAAATGTGATTATTTTTTCTTCACTGGTATAAAATTTTGTGAAACACCTGCGGTGTCATTTTGATCACTGTACCCCCAGATGAATTAATTGAGAGGTATAGTTTTAAAATGGGGTCACATATGGTGGGTTCTGATGTTCTGGCACCTCATGGGCTCTCCCAGTTGGTCATGGCAACCGCAAACCATAGCAGCAAAATCAGCACTATGATATGGTGCTTTTTCACGTCTGAGCTTTGTACTGTGCCTGAAAAGTATTTCCCAATTACATGTAGGGTTTGGCGCACTCAGGAGAAATTGCACAACAAACTGAGGTCCATTTTTTCCTACTAATCCTTAGAAAATTAAAAAATTTGGAGCTAGAACAACATTTTAACCCATTATCTACCAATGTCCTTTTTTTGGGACGCCTAATCTTTAGCTTGTAGCAACTAAGATATTAGAATTTTTATAATTAGGTCCAATTTTTTGTGTTGTGTTTGTAAAATGAATGTTTTCAAAATAGGAAATCATGTTATTTTCATTTTTAATTTAATATTGGGACGCCCTTTTCTGAAAAATCCGTACTTGCAAAAATTATAATTTGGCAAGTAATGGGTTAATGGTAAAAATGTAATTAATCTTTCTTCACAATTGTATAAAATTCCGTGAGACACATGTGCTGTCAACATGCTCACTGCACCTCTAGATGAATTCACTGGGGTGTGTAGTTTGTAAAATGTTGTCACTCATGGGGGATTTCTGTTGGTGTGGCATCTCAGGGGCTCTTTCTATATGTCATGGCAACCTCAAACCAATCCAGCAAAACCTGAACTCTAATATGACATTTCTTTGTTTCTGAGCTTTGTACTGTGCCTCAAAAGTAGTTTTCAACTGGGTATCAGTGCACTCAGGAAAAATTGCACAACACATTTTGGGGACCATTTTCTCCTGATATCCTTCTGAAAAATTAAAAAATTGGGGCTAAAACAACATTTTTGTGGGAAAAATATACATTATCATTTTCACAGTTCAACATTGTAAAATTCTGTGATGCACTTGTGGGTTCAAGCTGCTGACCACATGTCTACACTGTGTGCAGAATTATTAGGCAAGTTGTATTTTGATCACATGATACTTTTTATACCTATTTTCCTACTCCAAGCTGTTCAGGCTTGAGAGCCAACTACCAATTAAGTAAATCAGGTGATGTGCATCTCTGTAATGAGGAGGGGTGTTGTCTAATGACATCAAAACCCTATATAAGGTGTGCATAAGTATTAAGCAACTTCCTTTCCTTTGGAAAAATGGGTAAGAAGAGAGAATTGACGGGCTCTGAAAAGTCTGAAAAATTGTGAGATGTCTTGCAGAGAGATGCAGCAGTCTTGAAATTGCCAAACCTTTGAAGCGTGATTACCGAACAATCAAGCGTTTCATGGCAAATAGCCAACAGGGTCGCAAGAAGTGTGTTGGGCAAAAAAGGCGCAAAATAACTGCCCATGAATTGAGGAAAATCAAGCATGAAGCTGCCAAGTTGACATTTGCCAACAAGTTTTGCCATATTGTAGAGCTGCAACTTTACTGGCATAACAAAAAGCGCAAGGCGTGTGATACTTAGGGACATGGCGAAGGTAAGGAAGGCTGAAAAACAGCCATCTTTGAACAAGAAACATAAAATAAAACATCAAGACTGGGCCAAGAAATATCTTAAGATTGACTTTTCAAAGGTTTTATGGACTGATGAAATGAGAGTGACTCTTGATGGGCCAGATGGATGGCCCAGAGGCTGGATCAGTAAAGGGCAGAGAGCTCCACTTCGACTCAGATGCCAGCAAGGTGGAGTTGGGGTACTGGTATGGGCTGGTATCATCAAAGATGAACTTATGGGACCTTTTCGGGTTGAGGATGGAGTGAAGCTCAACTCCCAGATCTACTGCCAGTTTCTGGAAGACAACTTCTTCAAGCAGTGGTACAGGAAGAAGTCAGTATCGTTCAAGAAAAACATTATTTTCATGCAGGACAATGCTCCATCACATGCCTCCAACTACTCCACGGCATGGCTGGCCAGTAAAGGTCTCAAAGAAGAAAAAATAATGATATGGCCCCCTTGTTCACCTGATCTGAACCCCATAGAGAACCTGTGGTCCCTCATAAAATGTGGGATCTACAGGGAGGGAAAACAGTACACCTCTCGGAACAGTGTCTGGGAACCTGTGGTGGCTGCTGCACGCAATGTTGATCGTAAACAGATCAAGCACCTGACAGAATCTATGGATGGAATGCTGTTGAATGACATCATAAAGAAAGGTGGCTATATTGGTCACCATTTTTTGCGGGTTTTGTTTTTGCATGTCAGAAATGTTTATTTCTAAATTTTGTGCAGTGATATTGGTTTACGAGGTGAAAATAAGTGAGATGGGAATATATTTGGTTTTTATTAAGTTGCCTAATAATTCTGCACAGTAATAGTTGCCTGCACAAACAGATATCCTCCTGAGATAGCCAAATCTAAGAAAAAACCACTCCAACTTCCAAAAATATTAAGCTTTGATATTTGAGTCTTTTAGGTTGATTGAGAACATAGTTGTTGATCAATAATAAAAATAATCCTTTAACCCCTTCACCCCAAAGCCTGTTTTCACCTAAGTGACAGGGTCAATTTTTACAATTCTGACCACTGTCACTTTATGAGGTCATAACTCTGAAATGCTTCAACGGATCCTGGTGATTCTGACATTGTTTTCTCATGACATATTGTACTTCATGATAGTGGTAAAACTTCTTCGATATGACTTGCATTTATTTGTGAAAAAAATTGTTGGAAATTATGAAAATTTAGCAATTTTTAAACTTTTAGTTTTTATGCCTTTAAATTAGAGAGTTATATCACATAATATAGTTAATAAACAACATTTCTCACATGTCTGCTTTACATCAGCACAATTTTGGAAACATCATTTTTTTTGTTAGGGAGTTATAAGGGTTAAAAGTTGACCAGCAATTTCTCATTTTTGCAACAAAATTTGCAAAACCATTTTTTTTACGGACCACCTCACACTTGAAGTGACTTTGAGGGGTCTATATGACAGAAAATGCCCAAAAGTGACACCATTCTAAAAATAGTACCCCTCAAGGTACTTAAAACCACATTCAAAAAGTTTATTAACCCTTCAGGTGCTTCACAGGAATTTTTTGAATGTTTAAAAAAATTGAACATTTAACTTTTTTTCACAAAATTTTTACTTCAGGTCCAATTTGTTTCATTTTACCAAGGGTAACAGGAGAAATTGGACCACAAAAGTCGTTGTACAATTAGTCCTGAGTACGCCGATACCCCATATGTGGGGGTAAACCACTGTTTGGGCACATGGCAGAGCTTGGAAGGGAAGGAGCGCCATTTGACTTTTCAATGCAAGATTTGCTGGAATTGAGATCGGAGCCCATGTCACGATTGGAGAGCCCCTGACGTGCCTAAACAGTGGAAACCCCCACAAGTGACAACATTTTGGAAAGTAGACCCTCTAAGGAACTAATCTAGATGTGTGGTGAGCACTTTGAACCTCCAAGTGCTTCACAGAAGTTTATAATGTAGAGCCGTAAAAAGAATTTCATATTAATTTTCACAAAAAATGATCTTTTTGCCCCAAATTTTTTTTCCCAAGGGTAACAGGATAAATTGGACCCCAAAAGTTGTTGTGCAATTTGTCCTGAGAACGCTGATACTTCATATATGGGGATAAACCACTGTTTGAGCGCATGGCAGAGCTCGGAAGGGAAGGAGCGCCATTTGACTTTTCAATGCAAAATTGGCTGGAATTGAGATCAGAACCCATGTCGCATTTGGAAAGCCCCTGACGTGCCTTAACAGTGGAAACCCCCCACAAGTGATCCCATTTTGGAAAGAAGACCCCCCTAAGGAACTTATCTAGATGTGTGGTGAGCACTTTTAACCCCCAATTGTTTCACTAAAGTTTAGAATGTAGCGGTGTGAAAATTAAAAAATCATTTTTTCTTTCCACAAAATGATGTTTTAGCCCGCAATTTTTTTCCCCAAGGGTAACAGGAGAAATTGGACCACAAATGTTATTGTCCAATTTATCCTGAGTACGCTGATACCCCATATGTGGGGGGGAACCACCGTTTGAGTGCATGGCAGAGCTCGGAAGGGAAGGAGCGCTGTTTGAAATGCAGACTTAGATGGATTGGTCTGCAGGCGTCATGTTGCATTTGCAGAGCCCCTGATGTACCTAAACAGTAGAAACCCCCCACAAGTGACCCCATATTGGAAACTAGACCCCCCAAGGAACTTATCTAGATGTGTTGTGAGAACTTTGAACCAACAAGTGTTTCACTACAGTTTATAACGCAGAGCCTTGAAAATAAAAAATATTTTTTTTTCCACGAAACTGATATTTTAGCCCCCACGTTTTTATTTTCCCAAGGGTAACAGGAGAAATTGGACCACAAAAGTTATTGTCCAATTTGTCCTGAGTACGCTGATACCCCATATGTGGGGGGAACCACCGTTTGAGTGCATGGCAGAGCTCGGAAGGGAAGGAGCGCCGTTTGAAATGCAGACTTAGATGGATTGGTCTGCAGGCGTCATGTTGCATTTGCAGAGCCCCTGATGTACCTAAACAGTAGAAACCCCCCACAAGTGACCCCATATTGGAAACTAGACCCCCCAAGGAACTTACCTAGATGTGTTGTGAGAACTTTGAACCAACAAGTGTTTCACTACAGTTTATAACGCAGAGCCGTGAAAATAAAAAAAAATTTTTTTTCCACGAAAATGATATTTTAGCCACCACGTTTTTATTTTACCAAGGGTAACAGGACAAATTGGACCCCAAAAGTTGTTGTACAACTTGTCCTGAGAAGGCTGATACCCCATATGTTGGGGGGAACCACTGTTTGGGCGCACAGGAGAACTCGGAAGGGAAGGAGCACTGTTTTAGTTTTTCAAAGCAGAATTGGCTGGAATTAAGATCGGACGCCATGTCGCGTTTGGAGAGCCCCTGATGTGCCGAAACAGTGGAAACTCCCCAATTCTAACTGAAACCCTAATCCAAACACACCCCTAACCCTAATCCCAATGGTAACCTTAACCCCAACCCTAACCCTAGCCCCAACCCCAACCCTAACCCTAGCCCTAACCCTAGCCCTAACCCTAATGGGAAAATGGAAATAAATACATTTTTTTACATTTTATTATTTTTCCCTAACTAAGGGGGTGATGAAGGGGGGTTTGATCTACTTTTATAGCGTTTTTTTGGCGGATTTTTAGGGTTGGCAGCTGTCACACACTAAAAGACGCTTTTTATTGCAAAAAATAGTTTTTGCATCACCACATTTCGAGAGCTATAATTTATCCATATTTTGGCCCACAGAGTCATGTGAGATCTTGTTTTTTGCGGGACGAGTTGACGTTTTTATTGGTACCATTTTCGGGCAGATGACATTTTTATTCCGATTTTTGTGAGGCGGAATGAACAAAAACCAGCAATTCCTGAAATTCTTTTAGGGGGGCGTTTATACCGTTCCTTGTGTGGTAAAATTGATAAAGCAGCTTTGTTCTTCAGGACAGTACGATTACAGCGATACCTCATTTATGTAATTTTTTTATGTTTTGGCGCTTTTACACAATAAAAACTATTTTATATAAAAAAATAATTGTTTTTGCATCGCTTTATTCTGAGAGCTATAACTTCCGTATGGCGGCTTTAGATGACGTTTTCAGCGGTACCATGGTTATTTATATCCGTCGTTTTGATCGCGTGTTATTCCACTTTTTGTTCGCCTGTATGATAATAAAGCAATGTTTTTTGCCTTGTTTTTTATTTTTTTTTTGCGGTGTTCACTGAAGGGGTTAACTAGTGGGATAGTTTTATAGAGCGGGTCGGTACGGACGCGGCGATACCAAATATGTGTACTTTTATTGTTTTTTTTAATTTACATAAATAAATGGATTTACTGGGAAATGTTTTTTTTTTCTTTATTTGGGGATTTTTTTAATTTCTTTTTATACATTCTATTTTTTTTTTACTTTCTACCATTGTCCCAGGGTGGGACATCACTGTATTAGATCAGATCGTTGATCTGACAGAGTGCATAGCACTCTTGTCAGATCAACGATCTGACAGGCAAGTTCAGGAGGCTTTCCGGCGCCTGCTCTCAGCAACTCTCAGCAGGCGCCGGCTAGCCAGGTCATTTCATGACCCGGAAGGAGTCCCGCGGCCATCTTGGATCCGGGGACTCCTTCCGGATCACTGGAGTAACGCGATTTCATCGCGTTTCTCCGGTGGGAGAGCGCAGGGAGCTCCCGTCCCTGCGCAATCCCCCTCTATGCCGCTGTCACTACTGACAGCAGCATCAGAGGGGTTAAATGCCCACGATCGGCGCTACCGCCGATCGTGGGCATTGCTGCGGGGTGTCAGCTGTCATATACAGAGGGACGCCGCGGCTTATCCCCTTGGGACTGACTACCAGGTATACTCCCTACATTTACATCTTTTTATGCCTTGGTAAGGTTATCTTTGTTTGTCACATTATTAGGAGACATAGCGTTCAAGCCTCTCTTATATGTATATACTATGACAGACTAGTCTCTTTTAGGTATTATACCGTTTACATTTTTACAGGCTATATATGGTGTATTAGCATTATTACTGGCATGTCAGTCTAAATATTAGAGATAAGCCTATGGCAGATCCATCCCTCGTTTTTGGTTCCAGCACCTTCCTTACTAGTAGATTTATGTTGTTTTTAAAACATCTTCTAATAAAATATTGTTTTTATATTGTACCATGGTCGAGGTCATTTCATTCATTGATCACGTCGGTGTGAGATAGTTTAGCTGTATGGTACTTTGTCCCCCGTTCTGAGGGGTGTTATAGATATTATTGAGCCCAATCTGTGTATATATACAGCTGACACCCGCACCCGATCACCGCGGCGCTCAGCGCGAGACGGCGGTGATCGGTGCGCCATACTAGTACTGCTGCTGGCACAAATGCAGTGCCGGCAGCGCAGTACTAGTACGGCGCATGTCGCGAAGGGGTTAAAATACAACTTGCCTAATAATTCTGCACACATTGTAGATAAATTCCTTGAGGGTCTAGTATTCAAAATGGTGTCACTTCCGAGGGTTTCCACTGTTTAGACATATCAAGGGCTCTCCAAACGTGGCATGACACTCACAGACCATTCCAACAAAGTCTGAGTTCCAAAATGTCACTCCTTCCTACCAGTAGTTTTCCCCCATATATGGCGTATCGGCGTACTCAGGAAAAATTGCACAACAAATTTTGTGTTCCATTTTCTTCTGTTACCATTGTGAAAATAAAAAATTGGGACTAAAAGAACATTTTTGTGGGAAAAAATGTAGATACTTTTTATTTGCCCAACTCTATGTTATAAACTTCTGTCCATCACCTTGTAGTTCAAAGTGTTTACCACAAATCCTGATAAGTTTGTTGAGGGATGTAGTTATCAGAATGGGGTCACTTGCAGGGGGGTTCCACTGTTTAGGCACATCAGGGGCTCTCTAAAACGCAGGTCCGCTACTGCTTTCAGCCAATTTTGCTCTCCAAAAGTCGAATAGCACTTCTTCCCTTCTGAGCCCTGTGTTGCACCCAAACAGTAGCTTTCTTCCACTTAACCCTGCTGTACTGTTCAGGTCAATATGACGCAAAATAATTTTTGAGACCCTGTAGATTTTTTTAGATGAGGATTTGAAACTAGTGGTATCTTGACTTCTCCTCATTTATGGAGCTCTATATATTTTTTTGTTTTTTGTTTACTTTTTGCTAACGCTGATTGTTACACTTGTACTGTTCGGGTCAATATGACCCAATAGCATTTTATACTGTTCTATAGGTCTCTGATTATTTCTGACTGCAAAAGTTATGTTTTTTATGTGTACTTCACTAGTAATTATCTAGTATTATCCATTTGCTGTTTGTGAGAGAGGAGACTGGTTGTTTATCATTCAAAAGCTGGGGGTTTCACTGTTATCAGTAATCAAGTATTTATTTAGTCAAATGCATTTTCAGTTTGTGAGAGAAGACACTGTTAAATTGGACACCCGTCATTTGACTTACACCCTGAAGCTAAGTCCTGTGAAAGAGACACTGGAATCTGTGAGAGAGAGCACTAAGCTGTGAATACACATCTTTACAGGTATTCCTTTTTTTTCAAAACTTGGATAAAAATGTTTCTAAAATGTCTATTGACTGACACTGTGAATACATATCTTTACAACTATTCTTTTCTTTTCCAAACTTAGGTAATTGTAATGAGCACAATGCACCATGACAATGCCATAAGTGATAGAGAAGACAGAAAGCCTGACATTATTTTGGATTATAATGCCACAAAGGGAGCAGTTGATACTTTAGACCAAGCAATATCAACATATACATGCAAACGCAAAAACAATCGGTGGCCAATGATTTTATTTTATAACATACTGGATGTTTCTGCATACAATGCATTTGTCTTATGGAGAGAAATCGACCCCGATTGGAACCGGAATAAGCTGCACAAAAGAAGATTATTTCTTGAGGAATTGGGCAAATCCCTGGTTAGGCCATATATTGAGAGCAGAAAAGTGACCCCCAGAATTGAAGGAGCAACAGCCATTGTAAAAAGTTTCCAGCATGCTCAAGAAAGAGACTCCACATCCACGGCCTCCACCAGCACAGCTACCAGCAGCACAGCTACCAGCAAAAAAAGGAAGAGATGCAGCTTCTGTCCATCTTCCTGTGACAATAAGACTAATCTGACATGTGCTGCATGTTCAAAATATCTGTGTAAAGGACCTGTGTCTTATTATTGTGTTCAGTGTAAAAACGCATGAACATGTTCAGTTTTTCTTTTTTCTTTCTAAAAAGGTTGACGTTTTTATGATTTTTCATTTGTTGATTTATAAATATTGTTTTCACAAAGTTAAATTTAATGTTTAAGTAATAGTAATGGAAAGCTTCTTTGTTATTTGTGTGCAGAATGCCAACAATCAAAGATAATTGTAAAAAGCCTGTGTAACCTTTTTATGAAAAAAAATTAATTATTACGTTTAAATTTAAATTTTACATTTGTTTATGATCAACCATGTTCACATACAGTATAGTAATAAAAAAAGTATTCAAATAAAACACTTAGAGTAGCTAAAAATCAAGAATTAATAGGTCGGGTCATATTGACCCGGGAACAGTACAAGTGTATAGAAAATGCGAACAGAACAGCAGGGTTAAGGGGCATCGGCGTACTCAGGAGAATTACACAACAAATTTTGGGGTCCGTTGCCTCCTGTTACCTTTGTGAAAATAAAAAAATTGGGGCTAAAGTAATATTTTTATGAAAAAAAAGAAAAATTTTCTTTTTTTTCCACATTGCATTAATTCCTGTGGAGCACCTGAAGAGTTAATAAATTTCTTGAACGTGGTTTTGAGGACTTTGAGGGGTGAAGGTTTTAGAATGGTGTCGCTTTTGGATATTTTCTGTCATATAGGCCCCCTTTAAGGCTACTCTCACACTTCTGTCTTCTGGGCTCCGTCGTCATAGGCAATAAACGCATCCTGCAAATGTGCTTGCAGGATGCATTTTTTGCCCATAGACTTGTATTAACGACGGATTGTGATGGATGGGCACACGTCGCATCCGTCGTGCGACGGATCCGTCGTGTTTTGGCGGACGCGACGCACCAAAAAAGTTCAATGTAAAGTTTTTTTGTGCAACGTGTCCGCCATTTCTGACCGCACATGCACGGCCGGAAATCCGCCCCCTCCTCCCCGCTCATCACAATGGGCAGCGTATGCTTTGTAAAATTGCATCCGCTGCCCACGTTGTGCTAAATATAGCACAACGTCTGTCGGTACATCGGGACAACGGTTTGCGATGGCCCCGTATCAACGGAAGTGTGAAAGTAGCCTAAGTCACTTCCAATGTAATGTGGTCCCTAAAAAAATAGTTTCATAAAATTTGTTTGAAAAATTAGAAATTGCTGGTCAACTTTTAACTGTTCTAACTTCCTAAAAAAAATTACATTTAAAAGATGACATAAAGTAGACATTTGTGGTAAATATTATTTTACCTAATTTGTGTGATATAACTCTTTCGTTTAAGAGCCAAAGAATTAAAAGTTTGAAAATTATGAAATGTAAAAAAAATTTCTCCAAATGTCCGATATTTTCACAAATAATAATGTGATATTGCACAAATTTTACCACTATCATGAAGTACAATATGTCACTAGAAAATAATCTCAGAATCATTGGGATCCGTTGAAGCGTTCCAGGGTTTTTACCTCAAAAAGTGACACTGGTCAGAATTGTAAAATTTGGCCTGATGATAAAATTGAAAACAGGCTGGGTTGTTAAAGGGTTAATAATGTTCAATACTTAAAAGCACTACCTGACTTTGGCACCTGATCTGAACAGTTGACCGATGTATCCAACTTTTTTATTTTTTAATTCGGTTAAGAACTCCAATTTCTCACTTATCAAAATCAATGTGATATTTCAACTTGCTAGCACCCTTAAAGGTAATCTTTCACCACCTGGGATATATATGGCCAATTAATATGGGCATACAGGTAATAGAAATGTTGCACCAATCCTACCTGTATTCCTCATATTAATTGACTTGTGAAGAAATGTTATATTCTGTCTTTATGCTAATGATTTCTTCGAGGTTCTGGGGCGTACGGTGCCTGGAAGAAATTACTACCTCCTGTCCTCATTACATTCCTTTATGGCCCCTCATTCCAGTTATGGCCCCAGAATCCAGCGCATGTGCCCTGCACTCTTTCAGAAATACATGCCTCTTCCTCCCTTCTATGGGCACTGCACTCAGGGATCTTCCACACAAGCGCCGGCGAGTCACTATGACCTCCAGTATGTATCGGTGCACACTCCGAAGGTCAGTGGAGCGAAAGTCACTGGCACCTGCACAGAAACTCCCTGAGTGCAGTGCCCAAGGGAGGATGAGGTATGTATTTCTGTTGTAGTGCCGGGCACAGGAGCAGGATTCCGGAGCCATAACTGATGCTGATGGGAGGTGGTAGTATTGTAATGAGGAGAGAAAGCAGAGATTTCTTCCAGGCACCGCACATCTCAGAGCCTGGAAGAAATCATTAGCATGAAGACAGAATATAAGGTTTCTCAACAACAAGACCATTACTATGAGGCATACATGTAGGATTAGGTTAACATTTTTATTACCTGTATGCCCATAATAATAGGTCATATACATCCCTACAGATTCCCTTTAATAGGCTGCAAACATACACTTGGACATATGTAGCAAATATTTGTCATGATAGAGTATTGCAGAATCATGTTTTTTTTAAACACCTGGCCATAGCATGTAAAACATCTCAGAATATGTTCAGCCAAAAGCAGATCTAAAGCAGGACATATATGTAGTTGAGCACGCAACACCATAATCGCCATAATATGTAAGGACATTGCTAAATATGTTGGTAGAGGCAATGAAAAACTAGATGTATTTTAAAAAAGTCACCACTATTAACCCCTTTCTAACATCAGACGTAATAATCCGTCCATGTGTCCTGGGCCTATTTGATCAGGGATGGATTATTACGTCTGAGCGATCTCCTGTGCTCATGGAGGGTGTGCAGGCGATCATTGCCGGATGTCAGCTGATTCTTACAGCTGACACCCGGCACTATGTCAGGAGCGGTCACTGACCGCTCCCGGCACTTTAACCCCCAAAATGCTGTGATCGAGCATGATCATAGCATTCCAGAAGCCGGCAGAGGGCTGACAGCCTCTCTGCCTTTGGATCGGAAACTCCATGGCGTGACGCGGGGTCCCGATAGTTGCTGTGGTGACCCAATGTCATCATGACAATATCTGGGTCACCAGACGTAGCAAACTTGCTGATCATGCCCAGTACATGATAAGTAAGTTTGTAAGTGAAAACCTGTGAGTTTCTGCAGCATGGGGATCAGCCTGCAAGAAATGATTGTCCCATGGTGGGACAAAGTAAAAATGTTAGGAAAAATTAAAAACTTTTTAAAAATAATTGTAAAAATATTTTTTTTAAATCAAAAATAATAAAAAAAAACAAAAGATATTGTATCTCTAAACAAATATTTGGATTAAAAAATAAGGTATATATAAACAATAAAAGTACACATATTTGGTATTGCCACATCCCCAACAACACGACCTATAAAGCTCTTCCACTAGTTAACCCCTTTAGTAAACATTATAAAAAAAGAAATAAAAAACAAGGCAAAAAATAATGCTTTATCATCGTACCGCCAAACAAAAAGTGCGATAAAGTGCGATCACAAAGACTGACATAAATAAACATGGTACCGCTCAAAATGTAATTTTGTCCCACAAAAAACAAGCCATCATACAGCTCCATCAGTGTGAAAATAAAAAAGTTATAGCTCTCAGAATAAAGGGATGCAAAAATAATTATTTTTTCTCTAAAATAGTTTTTATTGTATACAAAAAAAGATATAAATGAGGTATCTCTGAAATACTAATCAGAAAAATAAGACTGTTTTATAAATTTTACCATACATCGAACGGCGAAGGGTAGTTTTTAGAATGGTGTAATTTTTGGGTATATTCTATATAGACCCCTCAAAGTGACTTCAATGATGTGGTCCCTAAAAAAATGGTGTTGTAAAAATGAGAAATCAAATTTTAACTCTTCTAACTTCCTAAGAAAAAAATAATGTTGGTTCCAATATTGTGCTGATGTAAAGTGGGAAATGTATTTTGTGTGACATATCTTAAATTCATGAAAATTCAAAGTTGGAAAATTGCAGAATTTTCAAAATTTTTGCCAAATTTCCGTTTTTTTTCAAAAATAAACGCAAGTTATATAAAATAATTTTTAACACTATCATGAAGTACAATATGTCTTGGAAAAAAACAAACTCAAAATCACCGGGATCCATTGCAGCGTTCCAGAGTTAATACCTCATAAAGGGACAGTGGTCAGAATTGTAAAAACTGGCCCGGTCATTAACATGCAAACCACTCTCGGATGTAAAACATGTGCAATAGAATGCCCAAAATTAATTGCACCAAGTGAACTGTGAACAGAAAAAGATGTAAATCATTCAGCTGCGGCAAGAAAAACTAAAACTCCGAGCACTAAAAATACTCGGAGGACCCCCGAGCATGCTCGAGAAATCTCGAGTAACGAGTATATTCGCTCATCATTAGACACTGCATGTGAGCAAGCCTTAAGTGTAAAAAAGTGAAATGAATTAAAAAGAAAGAGGAAAAGGTGTTAATTAGTGTTGAGCGATACCGTCCGATACCAATACAAGTCAATGGGACACCAAGTATCGGAAGGTATCCTGATGGTTCCCAGGGTCTGAAGAAGAGGAAACTCTCCTTCAGACCCTGGGATCCATATTAATGTGTAAAATAAAGAATTAAAATAAAAAATATTGATATATTCACCTCTCTGGCGGCCCCTGGACATCACGCTGGTAACCGGCAGGCTTCTTTGTTTAAAATGAGCGCGTTTAGGACCTGCGAATGACGTCGCGGCTTCTGATTGGTCGCGTGCCGCTCATGTGACCGCCACGCGACCAATCAGAAGCCGTGACGTCATTCGCAGGTCCTAAATTCCTAGAATTAGGAGTTTAGTGAATGAGAATGACGTCGCGGCTTCTGATTGGTCGCGTGGCGGTCACATGAGTGGCACGCGACCAATCAGAAGCCACGAGGTCATTCGCAGGTCCTAAACGCGCTCAATTTAAACAAAGAAGCCTGCCGGTTACCAGCATGATGTCCAGGGGCCGCCGGAGAGGTGAATATATCAATATTTTTTTATTTTAATTCTTTATTTTACACATCCCTATGGATCCGATACCGATACCCGACACCACAAAAGTATCGGATCTCGGTATCGGAATTCCGATACTGCAAGTATCGGCCGATACCCGATACTTGCGGTATCGGAATGCTCAACACTAGTGTTAATATGTTAAATGTTAATATAACTACAGAAAAAAACTGTTAACATAGATGTGTGAAACAATAAAAATGTTTCTATTGAGAAAGGTAAAATACAGTTGTGAAGTTTAAGGTACCATCACACTAAGCGACGCTGCGCGATACCGACAACGATGTCGATCGCTGCAGCGCCGCTGTTTGGTCGCTGGAGAGCTGTCACACAGACAGCTCTCCAGCGACCAACGATGTCGGTCCCCTGGTAACCAGAGTAAACATCGGGTTACTAAGCGCAGGGCCGCGCTTAGTAACCCGATGTTTACCCTGGTTACCATTGTAAGTGTAAAAAAACACTACATACTTACATTCCCGGTGTCTGGTCATGTCCCTCGCCTTCAGCTTCCAGCACTGACTGAGCGCCGGCCGTAAAGTACAGCGGTGACGTCACCGCTGTGCTTTGCTTTACGGCTGGCCGGCGCTCACCAGTCAGTGCGGGAAGCTGAAGATGAGGGACCTGACCAGACACCGGGAATGTAAGTTTGTAGTGTTTGTTTACAACGGTAACCAGGGTAAACATCGGGTTACTAAGCGCGGCCCTGCGCTTAGTAACCCGATGTTTACCTTGGTTACCAGTGACGACATCGCTGAATCGGCATCACACACGCCGATTCAGCGATGTCAGCGGGAGATCCAGCGACAAAATAAAGTGCTGGACTTTCCCCAGCGACCAACGATCTCCCAGCAGGGGCCTGATCATTGGTCGCTGTCACACATAACGATTTAGTTAACGATATCGTTGCTACGTCACAAAAAGCAACGATATCGTTAACGATATCGTTCAGTGTGACGGTACCTTTAGGCTGGTTTCACATTTGCGGTTGTGCTGACATGCGTTTGCTTGCGTTTGTGAACGCATGCGTTGTATCCCAGGAAAACATGTCTAGACACTGATTAGCCACCCCCCACATGCAAAGGTGATAAAGGGAGTGAGTGGACATTTGCAGGTCGCTACTCAGCAGACAGTGAACCAGACGAGACGAAGGCTACAACCTTGGAGGAAAACAAGACACTGAACAATGTGAGCATATCCTAGCCAATGCCTGTGTTTTCTATTTTTTGTTTCTACATGTCCTAATTTCTGCCATTTCTTTCTGCATGCATGCATCAGAATGTCATCTTCTTCTGGTGAAGATTAAATGCCTGGGCCTGCACAAGCGGAAAATGTCAGCGAAGTGAGCATTCACCTCCTCAGATTGGTAAGTATTCACTGTCACATCAACACATATGACAATTTTTTTGTATGATTTTTTAGAGCACTTCTTCCACTGCGGCAGAGGCTGAGCAGGAGGAGCGGGGTCACAGTCAGGTGGCACGGCGGCAGCGTGTACGTATACGTGGCTGCCTGTTTATTGTATCCACACTTGACAATTCTTGAATCTTCATTTCTTTACCTTTCTCTTTCTTTCCCTTTTACTTTTCCCTTTTTACTTTTTTTACTTTCAAAATTCATGCCATTTCTCTGCTTCTGTTTTCTTTCTTCCTTATGTTAATGTCTCCAACATTAATGTCCTTTTTTTTTAGGTTCCAGAACGGGATGAGGACCTCATAGACAATGACCACCTCATCTCCTTGGTCCATGAGCGAGTCCCGTTGTGGGACACCCGGATTCTGCAGCACTCGGACAACGTGACGATCCGGCAGCTATGGAATGAGGTGGCCAAAGCGATGTGGGATGGCTGGGACAACTCCCCTAATCGGGTCCGAAATGCATTTGGTAAGTATTGCAATACAGTGTGAGGCAGCAGAGATCTTGGCCGTGCTCACACAACTGTGTGTGATGAGAGAAACTCCTGAGAGTTTCTCTCATCACACACAGTTGTGTGAGCATGGCCAAAAGACCATTGTCTAACCATTATGTTTTGTTTTTTCAACAGTGCACAAAGTCAAAACACATTTGCGTTCGATGAAGGACAACTTTAACAAGGACCTGCGTCAAGAGAGCCAGCTTCCTAGTGGTTCCGGAGCAAGGATCAGAAAATACAAATATCACCGCATCCTTGCATTTTTGAGACCGGTCCTTGCCCAGAGAACGTAAGTATATTTTTGGTGAAAAAAAATGTTTTGTATTGCATTAGGCTGCCGTCACACTAGCAGTTTTTGGGCACTATTTTACATCAGTATTTGTAAGCCAAAACCAGGAGTGGATGATCAATGCAGATGTGGTGCATATGTTTCTATTATACTTTTCCTCACATTGTTCCACTCTTGATTTTGGCTTACCAATGGTAATGTAAAATACTGAGCAAATACTGACAGTGACGACAGCCTACAAAACAGATCTATAGTCATCAAGTCAGGTGTCAGAAATAATAAATTCATGATGCACAAATAAATACCTCATAAATTCATTATTTCTGACACATGTCTTGATGAGTATAGATATGCCTTGTATGACCGCCATCGTCCTTTCAGATTTTACATCAGTATTTGTAAGTCAAAAACAGGATTGGGTGATTAATGCAGAAGTGGTGCATCTGTTTCGATTATACTTTTCTTCGGACTGTTGTACCCCTGGTTTTGGCTTCCAAAGTCTGATGTAAAGCTCTGACCAAATACTGCCAGTGTGACCTCAGCCTTAATCTGTATGCTTATATTCCACTGGAGTTTGTGTTTTGTAAATGTTTGGTATTCATTTTTTTTCTTCTTTTTTCACAGCACATGGAGCAGCACTGTTGGCCTAGGTTCTGGAGCGGTCCTTCATCAGACAGCCACGGACCTGTCCCAGCCATCCTCCAGCGCTGCAGCAAGTGGGTCTGCCACACTACCTGGAGACCAGGAAGCTGGTCCATCAGGTGTTCCCCTTTACCAGTCCTCTGCCCCTTTTTTGGGGGGCTCCTCCAAGCAGCGGCAGAGGGCATCAGACAAGTCCCTCATGCCCGAGTTTTTGCACTTGAGCTCGGTTTTCCACGAGGGACTCAAGGCGATAGGTGACCGACTGGATACTGCCATTAGCCATGAGTACATGTATCCAGGAGGTTACCACAGCCCTTGCCCAAGTGAAAGCAGACCTCCAGAGGCCAGCACATCATTTTTTTAATCAAATTGAACAGGGCATGTCGGAACACCTTACTCCCGATCTCCAGATTAGTGTTATGCAGGCCTTCAATGCTGCTTACGTGCAGGCTATGCAGCAGAGTTGGTATTTTCTGCAAACAGTGGGGGCATTTCCAACTGTGCCCACCCTGTCATGCTTTACCTCTATGCTGACCTCTGCTGCATACTACTGCACGGCCACCTCCATTCCAAGCACGGCCGGACACCACTATAGCACCACCACCATGCAGAGTGCTGTTGGACAGCCCACCGCCACCACCATGACAACTGCTGCTCCTGCTAGGACCTCCTCCACTGCCACCACCATGCGGCAGCCGCAGGACCCTGGCATGGCCTTCTGCAGGACCACTAACATGCAGCAGCTGCCGGACCCTGGCCTTCCCCGCCACCACAACAATGCAATTGCCGGACCTTGGCCTGGCCTTACCCGCCACCACAACAATGCCGCTGCCGGACTCTGGCCTGGCCTTACCCGCCACCACAACAATGCCGCTACCGGACCCTGGCCTGGCCTTACCCGCCACTACAACAATGCCGCTGCCAGACTCTGGCCTGTCGTTCCCCGCCACCACAACAATACCGCTGCAACGGCACACGGACCATGACAGGTCGGCCAATATGGCCAGGCCGATACCAATGAGCCCAACGAGGCTCCCTGGAAAGCAGCGCTGATCACAGAAAGGGAAAGGCAAAAAAAACAAAAGAAGATAGCTATCCCTCCCCCCTCACCTCCCAATGTGTCTGTAATGTCTGGTTTGTCCCACCCTTCCAGTGTGTCTCTGCCTTCTCATGTGTCTAGCCCAATCCCCGAATTTCCAGACCCCAGTAATTTTATTGCACTTTCTTCAGCCACCCCTGCGTCATCCACAGTTAGCCAGTCCTCACAGCTCCACACTCCCCATTTCCGTCAATCAACCCCAAGCAGGCGCAGTTCATTTTTTTTGGTTGTTTTGTTAAAATAAATGTGTAATTCGCCGCCGGCAACACACACCGTGTGCCAAATAAAAAAATGCGCCGCACACTTTATTTTTTTGCCACCTCCTAGCTCCTAAAGTTAGTAAGTACAACACTGCAGCTTTGTGTGTGTTTGGTATAGAGATATGAGGTGGCCCGAAAAAATAATACTTGTATTTTCTCCATAATCTCTTCTTTCTGTTTACTCTGTGACTTTGTGTCGCAGACTGAAGAGAAAATTGTGGTAATACACAGCAGAATACACAGCAGAACTATACTCAACAGGTCATGTATTCAAAAAATCATTAGTTATGACACCTGACCTGGTGAGTAGAGAAATGCCTTATATTTCCTCAATTTTTTCTTCTGTGTACATAAAATGTATTTCACACAAAGTGAAGGGACGATAGAGGTCATACAAGGCATATCTATACTCAGCAGCACATGTGTCAGAAATAATGAATTCATGAGGCATTTATTTGTGCATCATGAATTCATTATTTCTGACACCTGACTTGATGACTATAGATCTGTTTTGTAGGCTGTTGTCACACTGTCAGTATTTGGTCAGTATTTTACATCACTATTGGTAAGCCAAAACCACAAGTGGAACAATGTGAGGAAAAGTATAATAAAAACATATGCACCACTTCTGTATTTATCACCCACTCATTGTTTTGGCTTACAAATACTGATGTAAAGTACTGAACAAATACTGCTAATGTAACGGCACCAAACAGCCATCGTCTCTTCAGTATGCGTCAAATAGCTACTGGTGAACTGAGTCAGGACGCAATGACGTCAACCACCTAAGCCCAAAAAAACAAAGTGGTTTTGATAGGAAATACATAGGAGACATGGTCAACATAATAAAACACATATTTTATTAACAACAAACATTAGTAACATTTAAAACATAACTGGTACAGACCGAAAGCCAACAGGACATTTTACACAATATTGTCCTGCCATGCCACACATCCTATCTCAGAATAAAAAAAGGCAGCAAATTGGTTCCGCATGTGGCCAACTTCAACAGTTGACCGCAGTGGGTGATGCCGGTAATCAGGCAAAGGGTTTGCAACTTGTTCATCAAGTTCAATGGTGGGTCGCTCCTTAGCCAGAATGTAATTGTGGAGAACCAAGAACCACACAGGCTTTTACCACCTCATCCACTGTCTCCATTTTTAGATTTATGGCTGTTGCAAGAATGCGCCATTTTGAGACCATAATCCCAAAGGCACACTCTACTGTTCTGCGGGCCCTGGTGAGTTTGTAGTTATAGATCCATTTTGTGCGGTTCAAGTCCCGACTGGAATATGGCTTCAATAAGTTTTCACACATCTGAAAGGCCTCATCCCCAACCATAACAAATGGCATTGGTCGGCCTTGAGTGTTGGGGAGAGGTCGTGGCTGTGGAAAATTAAAATTTTTGCCATAAACACGTCGGCCCATATTTGAGTTTTGGAAAGTCTGGGAATCGTTGTCAAGGCCAAAAGCACCAATGTCCACAGCGATGAAGCGACAGTCCGCATCAGCTATTGCCATGACTACTGAAAAATATTTTTTATAGTTGAAGAACTCTGATCCCGTTCTGGCTGGTTTGATAATCTGGATGTGCTTTCCATCTACCGAACCCAAACAGTTGTGGAAATCACACACAATCCAGAATTTATCAGCAATTGCCATCCACATGTCCTTAGTGGGTATAGGTATAAATTCTTGACAGAGAATGTTCCACAAAGCCCGGCAGGTGTCCAAAACTATTCCGGACAGGGTGGAAATTCCAAGCCAGTACTGGAAGAGGAGGGATGACAAGCTCTCTCCGGTTGCCAGAAATCTGTAATAAAATAAAGAAAAAATAAATTACAATCAATTCTATTTATTGTGTTATTCTGCTAAAGACATAAAGGAAAATACAAAGAATACATGTCAGACCAACAATAATTATGACTGGCATTTGTTTAGAATTATTATGTACCTTAAGGTAACCAGGAGACCTTCTTCTGCTGGAATCGCTCTACGGAGCTGGGTGTCCTGTCTCAGGATGACTCCTTGGACAAAAGCAAGCAACTTCAAAAAAGAGTCTTGCGACATCCTGGTATATTCCGGGAATTTCTCCAGGTTGGCATTAAGCTCGCCATACAGAGTGTGATATGCTCCATGGCTCTCCCGCAGTTCTATAATGGGGTGATGCCAAAAACGCCTACACCGTGTCCTTCTCCATCTTTCACAGTTTCGGTGTTGCTCCCAAGCAAACGCACATGCAATAAAAAGCTTGATGGTTAGATCCAGGTTAAAGTAAAAGCTTTCCATGTGAAGATCCATCATGACACAGGATACAGTAGCACACTGATAAGATTTCAGCAGTCCTAGTGTCTATATATAGATATCCCATAATACACGCCCTCTGTAGTCCCATTGGCGGTGTCTGGTTATCTAGATTTTTCTCCTGTAAAATTTTCCACCATGCACACAAAAAATGCAAACGCATGAAAAAACGCATAGAAGCGCGTACAAACGCAGCTTTTTGAAACCGCATGCGTTCCCGCATGTGCCTAAAAACCGCTGCGTTTGCACGCGCTTCTATGCATTTTTTCCTGTACTTGCGTTTGACGAATTAACGCTGCGGATTCTAACGCAAATGTGAAAGTAGCCTAAGAACAAGGAAAAATCCCAAAATGTTAGTTTTCGTTTATCGCTTTCTTTCTGCATCACCCTACTCCTCTATGGATGAAGATGGAAGATACGGTATATAAGAGGAGGTTAAAGTACTCAAAATAAAGTATGACTTCAGAAATAACCAAAAAAAAAGACAGAGAAAGGTCCAGTATACACAGACAAGTGAGAGAGAGGGATAAGTGCCTATGAAAGTGAAGTTCTTGGTGATGATTCTCTGAATTAACAGAAATAAAAAACCCAATATCCAAATGGTTGTTTTTTTGCTGAAGCAAGATTGAGCTCTCTATTATTAAATTGATTATAGAAATACATTTCATAGAGACCAAAGATTAATAATAATAATCTTTATTTATATAGTGCCAACATATTCCGCAGCGCTTTACAGTTTAACAGTTTCAAATGCAACAGTTATAAGTAACAATGTTAGCAATACAATAATTAAAGCAAAATAAGGCCACCCTGCTTGTGAGAGCTTCCAATCTACAATGAGGTGGGGGAGATACAAAGTACAGGAGCTTATTTACAATGATGTATTTACAATGATGGTCCAGTCATCTTGAGGGAGTGGGGGATAGATGGAGATAGTGAATGGGCTACACATGTGCCCTTATACATAAAATGACTTTGAATAGGGAACGTGATAGGCCACTCTGAACAAATATGTTTTGAGGGCGCTCCTAAATCTATGCAAATTGTGTATGGTCCTAATTTCTTGGGGTAGAGCATTCCAGAGGCTTGGCGCAGCATGGGAGAAGTCTTGGAGATGGGAATGGGAGATACGGATTAGTACAGAGGTTAGTCAAAAGTCATTTTCAGAGCGCAGCGGTCGGTTAGGCCGATAGACAGAAATAAGGGAGGAGATGTAAGGGGGTGCTGCACTGTGAAGAGCTTTGTGGGTGAGAACAAGTACTTTGAATTGGATCCTATACTGAATGGGCAGCCAGTGTAATGACTGGCGAAGAGCGGCTGCATCTGATTACCGATTAGCCAGGTAAATGACCCTGGCTGCTGCATGAAGGATTGATTGGAGAGGGGAAAGTCAAGTGAGGGGAGGCCAATTAATAGAGCCTTACAGTAGTCCAGGTGGTAGTGGATCAGGGCAACAGTGAGGGTTTTCATTGTTTCCATGATGAGAAAAGGGCGGATTCTAGAGATGTTCTTTAGGCACAAGGAGATTGTACATGGGAAGTGAAGGAGAGATTGGTGTCAAACGTAACACCCAGACAGCGCGCCTGCTGCCGGGGTGTTATTATGGTGCCACCCATGGAGAGGGAAATCTCAGATTTAGGGAGGTTAATAGACGGTGGGAGCAGAAGAAGTTCAGTTTTGGAGAGGTTGAGTTTCAGCTAGAGGTCAGACATGATGTCGGAGACTGCGGGCAAACAGTCACTGGCGTTTTGTAGTACAGCAGGAGTAAGGTCAGGAGATGACTTACATAGTTGTGTGTCATCGGCATAAAGATGGTACTGAAAGCCAAATCTGCTGATGGTCTGTCCAATTGGGGCCATGTAGAGAGGGAAGAGAAGTTGGCCAATGACTGAGTCCTGAGGTACCCCGACATTGAGAGGAAGAGGGAACGAAGTGGAGCCAATAATCAAAACACTGAAGGAGTGGTCAGAAAGATAGGACAAGAACCAGAAGAGGGCAGTATCCTTAATGCCTAGTGACTGGAGCCTAAGGGGTTGGAGATGGTGGTCAACAGTGTCAAAAGCTGCAGAGAGGTCTAGAAGAATGAGCAGAGAGTGGTCACCGTTACAATTTGCTGTCAGAAGGTCATTGGTCACTTTGATGAGTGCAGTTTCTGTCAAAGGTAGGGGGCAGAAGTCAAACTGAAGGGTCTAGGAGGGACTGAGTGGAGAGGTAAGGTAGGAGTAGACCAGGCACTCCAAGAGTTTAGAGATAAAGGGGAGGTTGGAGACTGGCCTGTAGTTAATTGTGTAGGATGGATCGAGAGAGGGTTTCTTTAATAATGGAGTAATGATAAAGTGTTTGAAGGAAGATGGGAAGATGCCCGAGGAGAGGGAGAGATTAAAGATTGTAGTTAGGTGAGTTGTGACTACTTGAGAGAGCAACTGGAGGAGATGTGAGGGAATGGGGTCGTTGTGCATGTATTCGGATGAGAAGAAGAGAGGAGTCTGGAGACTTCTGTGATGGGATCAAATGTGAAGAGTGAGCCAGGGGAAATGCAGGGAGGGATGGGAGTCACAGCACTGGCTGGGAGCAGATTTCCTGTTGGTTATTATCTATTTTCTCTATAAAGTGGGAGGCCAGGTCATCAGCACAAATGTCTGTGATAGGGGCTTGTAAAATATACCAATCATGTAAGTAATAGTGTGATTAACCTAATAAAGGTATGAAATAAAAGCATCTCCAAAAATGAATACGGTACAAGCATTAGTAAAATTAGAAATTTTAATAAAATAGGTAACAATTACTTTTTCACTAAAATTAGAAATCTTACTTATTCATGGTTTGTCATGCCACTGCTTAAATCAACTTTATTTTGTTATTACTGTTTTAATATTTTTTGCAGATGTTTTATACTTTTTTATTTTTTACATAATATCTCCTTCAAGAAATCATAAAAGATATCTGGTGAACATTTTTATTTCTTTTATTATTCATTTTTTCCCACTGTAACTGGGGTATTCATAGAAGCCCCAGTTATAAGAGAAAACAGCCCCGTGCTGTGCAGGCTTCAGTGGCCGAACTGATCTGGGTGGACTCTGACTCAGCAGGTTTTGCTATGCTGGCAGGGACCCAGTGATCATGTAATCAACAGGTCTTGCATGATGGCAATTCTTCTGCTGCATAGCTCTTACAGAAAAGAAAAGACAGAAGTGGTAATAAACTGCTTCTCTCTTCTCCACATGGTCCTCGGTTGTGACAGTCGGGTACAGGACCTGCTCCTGCTAAATTGCTTTAACCCAACATCGCAACTATACAATTTACAGACCTTGTTCATTATCTGACTAACTTATTATAATTTTTTTTAGTATCTAGTCGGAACATACACAAATACATGCAAACTCCATGTCAATGTTGCCTCTAGTTGGATTCATACATAGGATCTCAACCCAGAAGAGCAACAGTGCAAAATACTGAGACCGTGTTACACTCACAAAAGCACAATATAGAATATTTATGTCTAAATTCTTAGCTTTGAACTATAATTTTGTTTACATCAGTTTAGATGGTTAGTTACAGAATGCCTAAACTATTGGGCATCCAGTCCATTTTTAAATCCTGGTTTAGTATTTTCCATTACTATCTCTTGCATTAGGAAATATAAGAATCGGCTATCTTTGACATTTAAATGAATGTAGCTAAGTCCTTTGTAAGGTCAATGCAAAGAATAAATTGTGCACAAGTTCTTTGTATATAATTGAGGTTGTAGAGTGGGGATTGAGAAAGCAGCCATGGTTTGCTTTGACATAGTGAATTGCAATGAGCCTTTCTTTACCATATTTCGAATGCTCAACTAGCCATGCTCTAGAAAAAGAAGCTCAAAGGGTTCACTGCGGTCACTCAACTAACAAAACCATGGTATGGAAACAAATTAAAGACAGTAAGAAGAATATGAACATAATCTTACTTTAATCAGTTCTTTACAGATTTTCTTAAATTTATAAACATGCATAAAAGATGCATACACAATAGTAAAGAAATTGTTAGGGAACACATTTTAAATTAAAAGCAGTAATGGTCTGCAAGGCTGATTCACATAATATTTCTCGGTCACCAAGGGTAAAATACCCTTCTGCAAATAATAAAATATCCACTAGGGTATTATCTATCCAAAACACTAAAGCCCTGTCTTCTCGTCTTTCTTCTTTGATTTTCTTATTGTTGCAGCCTTTGCATATAAACCGCATTATAAATCACACAGTAATAGAAGTGATTAATTCAAAACTGCCTAAAGGACCTTGCTATTCTCCTGTATTACAATGTTAAGAGCTTTGTTTTTCTCTCTGTACTTTTCAAAGTGGCAATTTATCACTGATTTTCAGATTAATCTATATAAATTCATTATTTTTCATGGAACATTGGAATATTGGGCAGATGAAAGGTCAGAGGATAAAAGTCATGTTTAAAATACAAACTGGGCACTTACTCTGGAACTGGTTAATGACACATGGGCAGTGCTGTAGTGCTGTTGCAGCTTGTCAGACCTAGTTCCAAAGCCCCCATACACGTTAGATAGCTGTGGGTAGCACAATAGTTTTGCTGACAGCTAGCTCTTCACATTCCCTCTTACATAGGGAAGCTCAGCTTGGACACGCACTCCTGTGTTCTTCAACAGAGATCCACTGCCATACTCCTTTCACAGTGGCTTATCTCCCTGCGAACTTAAAGAATACGACATTCAACATGCCAAATCCTTCTCTTTCTCGACATGTGTAACACTGTAATATCCTCTAGGAATGTATTCGACATCTTTCAAACTCTTCAATCTGAAAACAACCTTAGAAATTACTTGGGGTAAACATATGATAATTAGTGGTAATCAGCATTGTGTTTAACAACCATTGCAATAAAATACTTTTTAGCCTTTTTAATAGTAAAAATTGTCTAAAAATTTTCCCTTTTCAAGGACAGATATCTGTCTTGCTGTTGTTTATACACATGCAGTGTGTGGCACCCCAGGAGTTCAGGTACCACAGTGGTATTGCGTTCCTCTCGAGGAGGGTAATGCCATGCCTGGAGACAGGAGGAATCCCTTTGGCGGGTAATCTTACATGCAACACATTCTGACTCCAGGCCAGAAGGGGAAGCTCTACACCCAACATGAGGGGAGCTGCCCTCTCTGTTCGGGAGGATGAGTCAGTTGCTAGGCAGAAAAACAGACAGTTGACAGTTGGTAGCAGACAGTGAAGGTAAAGAGGTACTTAGGAGCTAGAGAAAGACTGCTACTGGGCCTCTCTAAGCTGAGCACAGAAACCGGGTACCAAGAGCCCGAGGCTGAGGGGGACTGCAAGCCCCACGGCAGAACCGGAGGGCAGGAAACTAAAAGGGACTTGCCCACATAATACCTGAGGTGCAGCAGCAATCAGAGTCCAGAGTCACCATGAACAGAGACCCAAAAGAGATGTCTCAAGTTGCCTACCATGCAGGTACTGTCCCTGGACAGGGAAGAAAGAGGTCCTTGTTAGAGAGCTACAGGCAGCAAGGGACCACAGACCAGCACATTTTGGAAGGCTCCCAAACTGACCTGTCAAGGGGATTTCCACCTGTCTTCAGGCTGCCTGGACTCTAGCTACACCTGTTACCGGTACCCTGGACTGAGGCTGAATACCATCTCAGTAAACCCGGTAAAGACTGCAACCCTGTGTCCTCCAATTAATTGCGGCATTCACCATCCCTGCCAAATACACCAGGAGCCCTGGGGACACCACGTCACCTGTGGGAAGCGACACCTTCTTTGCTGCAGCACCATCATCCCCAGAGGACCCGTTTAAGCAGCGTCGGTCACCTCTGACCGAGAACCACAGGTAGTGTCACGAACTTTCCTTATTTCCACAACCGTGTCTTTTAGTCTACGTTCACATTTGCGGTGTGCGCCGCAGCGTCGTCGCCGCAATGCACAACGCAAACAAAAACGCAGCAAAACGCATGCACAACGCGTTTTGTGCCGCATGCGTTCAACGCATGCGGCGCAAAACGCAGTGTTTTTTTGAAACGCAGTTGCGTTTTGACCAAAAAACGCAGCATTTTTCGATGCATTAGTTTTTTGTGCAGTGAGTCATTCTTCATCCCCCCCCAAAAAAAAAAGTGTCTACACAATAGATGAGGACCACCAATGGCTAGAAGAGGGTTGGTGTTATGTAATTGTGTATATAACCTGGCAGAGATGAATTCCTCCCATTTTGCTGGTATTCATGATGGAGCGTTTACAGGTTTGGAAAGCAGATTCTCCTCTCAGTCTTGTCTTGTGTGATGCCTTGTGAAAGACAATGCCAAACCCCTTTTTTTTATATATATATATAGTTTTTTTTAGTGTCTAGACAAAGTCTAGACAATGTTTTGCATTTTTTATTGGAAAACGCATGCGTCGTACAACGCACCACGACGCAAGTACTTGTGTCGTCTGCGTTGTCAATACAAGTCAATGGGGAAAAAGGCGCATCCACGACGCAAACACGACGCATGCGTTTTTTAAAAGGTCGGCGCCGCCCGAAAAATGCAACATGTTGCGTTTGCCGCGCCCTGACAGGTGCGCCCTAACGCCGCATGCGGCGTACAATGCACCAAAACGCATTACAACGCATGTACATGTGGCCCCATGCGGCGCCAATGTTAAAGATAGGGCCGCACGACGCATGCGTTTTGTTGCGGCGGCGACGCTGCGGCGCACACCGCAAGTGTGAACGTAGCCTAACATGGATGCCCAGGGCCACGGACCGGGTCGCCACTGCCGTCACATGTCCCTTTAACCCCTTCATGACCCAGCCTATTTTGACCTTAATGACCTGGCCTGTTATGACCTGGTGGTTAGGAGCACCCGGAATGACCTGATAATTAAACCTCATACAGGACGAGCTCTGGGATGTGGGAGCTCTGCTGACCGCAAGCCCTAATCCTATCACACACACTAGAAATAGCCGTGGAGCGCTCCTGACCAGACCTAGGCGCCTCGTCACAGCCTAAGAACTATCTAGCCCTAGAGATAGAAAATAAAGCCTACCTTGCCTCAGAGAAATTCCCCAAAGGTAAAGGAAGCCCCCCACATATATTGACTGTGAGTAAAGATGAAAGTCACAAACGCAGAAATGAAACAGGTTTCAGCAAAGGGAGGCCAGACTTACTAAATAGACAGAGGATAGGAAAGGTAACTTTGCGATCAGCACAAAAACCTACAAAAGACCACGCAGAGTGTGCAAAAAAGACCTCCGCACCGACTCACGGTGCGGAGGGGCCACTCTGCATCCCAGAGCTTCCAGCTAGCAAGACAAAATCATGAAAACCAGCTGGACAAGAAAACAGAGAACAAAATAAGACAATAAGGAACTTAGCTTCTGCAGGAGAAGGCAGGTCACCAGAGAGATCCAGGAGCGAACTGAACGAATGCAAAAACATTGACAGCTGGCATGGAGTAACGATCTGAGAGGAGTTAAATAGAGCAGCCAACCAAAGGATAAACCACGTCACCTGTGTAAAGAACCTCAGAAGCAGCAGCTTCACTCATAGCCACCAGAGGGAGCCCATAGACTGAACTCGCCGAAATACCATTCACGACCACAGGAGGGAGTTCGACAACAGAATTCACAACAGTACCCCCCCCTTGAGGAGGGGTCACCGAACCCTCACCAGAGCCCCAGGCCGATCAGGATGAGCCAAATGAAAGGCACGAACCAGATCGGCAGCATGAACATCAGAGGCAAAAACCCAGGAATTATCTTCCTGACCATAACCCTTCCACTTGACCAGGTACTGGAGTTTCCGTCTCGAAACACGAGAATCCAAAATCTTCTCCACCACATACTCCAACTCCCCCTCGACCAACACCGGGGCAGGTGTTATGATAAGGTAATTCAGTACCACAATGGACATAGAGGTCAGAGCACATACAGTGACCTGACAATAACCCAAAAACATAGAACGAGCTCTGAGACGTGGGAACTCTGCTGACCGCAATCCCTAATCCTCTCCAACCACACTAGAGGCAGCCGTGGATTGCGCCTAACGCTCCCTATGCAACTCGAAACTAGCTAGCCTGAAGATAGAAAATAAGCCTACCTTGCCTCAGAGAAATACCCCAAAGGAAAAGGCAGACCCCACATATAATGACTGTGGGTTAAGATGAAAAGACAAACGTAGAGATAAAATAGATTTAGCAAAATGAGGCCCGACTTTCTGAACAGAGCGAGGATAGGAAAGGTAACTTTGCGGTCAACACAAAACCCTACAAAAACCACGCAAAGGGGGCAAAAAGACCCTCCGTACCGAACTAACAGCACGGAGGTACACCCTCTGCGTCCCAGAGCTTCCAGCAAGCAGGAAAAAAACAAATAGACAAGCTGGACAGAAAAAAAACAGCAAACAAAATAGCAAAGCAGAACTTAGCTATGCAGAGCAGCAGGCCACAGGAACGATCCAGGAGGAAACAGGTCCAATACTAGAACATTGACTGGAGGCCAGGATCAAAGCACTAGGTGGAGTTAAATAGAGCAGCACCTAACGACTCCACCACCCTACCTGAGGAAGGAAACTCAGAAGCCGCAGTACCACTTTCCTCCACCAACGGAAGCTCACAGAGAGAATCAGCCGAAGTACCACTTGTGACCACAGGAGGGAGCTCTGCCACAGAATTCACAACAGTACCCCCCCCTTGAGGAGGGGTCACCGAACCCTCACCAGAGCCCCCAGGACGACCAGGATGAGCCATATGAAAGGCTCGAACAAGATCGGGGGCATGGACATCAGAGGCAAAGACCCAGGAATTATCTTCCTGAGCATAACCCTTCCACTTAACCAGATACTGGAGTTTCCATCTTGAAACACGAGAATCCAAAATCTTCTCCACAATATACTCCAACTCCCCCTCCACCAAAACCGGGGCAAGAGGATCAACAGATGGAACCATAGGTGCCACGTATCTCCGCAACAATGACCTATGGAATACGTTATGTATGGAAAAAGAATCTGGAAGGGTCAGACGAAAAGACACAGGATTAAGAACCTCAGAAATCCTATACGGACCAATGAAACGAGGTTTAAACTTAGGAGAGGAAACCTTCATAGGAATATGACGAGAAGATAACCAAACCAAATCCCCAACACGAAGTCGGGGACCCACACAGCGTCTGCGATTAGCGAAACGTTCAGCCTTCTCCTGGGACAAGGTCAAATTGTCCACTACATGAGTCCAAATCTGCTGCAACCTGTCCACCACAGTATCCACACCAGGACAGTCCAAAGACTCAACCTGCCCTGAAGAGAAACGAGGATGGAACCCAGAGTTGCAGAAAAACGGCGAAACCAAGGTAGCCGAGCTGGCCCGATTATTAAGGGCGAACTCAGCCAAAGGCAAAAAGGACACCCAGTCATCCTGATCAGCAGAAACAAAGCATCTCAGATATGTTTCCAAGGTCTGATTGGTTCATTCGGTCTGGCCATTAGTCTGAGGATGGAAAGCCGAGGAAAAAGACAAGTCAATGCCCATCCTACCACAAAAGGCTCGCCAAATCCTCGAAACAAACTGGGAACCTCTGTCAGAAACGATATTCTCTGGAATGCCATGTAAACGAACCACATGCTGGAAGAACAATGGCACCAAATCAGAGGAGGAAGGTAATTTAGACAAGGGTACCAAATGGACCATCTTAGAGAAGCGATCACAGACCACCCAAATGACTGACATCTTTTGAGAGACGGGAAGATCTGAAATAAAATCCATAGAGATATGTGTCCAAGGCCTCTTCGGGACTGGCAAGGGCAAAAGCAACCCACTGGCACGAGAACAGCAGGGCTTAGCCCGAGCACAAATCCCACAGGACTGCACAAAAGAACGCACATCCCGCGACAGAGATGGCCACCAAAAGGATCTAGCCACTAACTCTCTGGTACCAAAGATTCCAGGATGACCAGCCAACACCGAACAATGAACCTCAGAGATAACTTTATTCGTCCACCTATCAGGGACAAACAGTTTCTCCGCTGGACAACGATCAGGTTTATTAGCCTGAAATTTTTGCAGCACACGCTGCAAATCAGGGGAGATGGCAGACGCAATTACTCCCTCTTTGAGGATACCCGCCGGCTCAGATAAACCCGGAGAGTCGGGCACAAAACTCCTAGACAGAGCATCCGCCTTCACATTTTTAGAGCCCGGAAGGTACGAAATCACAAAGTCAAAACGGGCAAAAAACAGCGACCAACGAGCCTGTCTAGGATTCAACCGCTTGGCAGACTCGAGATAAGTCAAGTTCTTATGATCAGTCAAGACCACCACGCGATGCTTAGCTCCTTCAAGCCAATGACGCCACTCCTCGAATGCCCACTTCATGGCCAGCAACTCTCGATTGCCCACATCATAATTTTGCTCAGCAGGCAAAAACTTCCTGGAAAAGCAGGCGCATGGTTTCATCACCGAGCAATCAGAACTTCTCTGCGACAAAACAGCCCCTGCTCCAATCTCAGAAGCATCAATCTCGACCTGGAATGGAAGCGAAACATCTGGTTGACAAAACACAGGGGCAGAAGAAAAACGACGCTTCAACTCCTGAAAAGCTTCCACAGCAGCAGAAGACCAATTAACCAAATCAGCACCCTTCTTGGTCAAATCGGTCAATGGTTTAGCAATACTAGAAAAATTGCAGATGAAGCGACGATAAAAATTAGCAAAGCCCAGGAACTTTTGCAGACTTTTAAGAGATGTCGGCTGAGTCCAATCATGGATGGCTTGGACCTTAACAGGGTCCATCTCGATAGTAGAAGGGGAAAAGATGAACCCCAAAAATGAAACCTTCTGAACACCAAAGAGACACTTTGATCCCTTCACAAACAAAGAATTAGCACGCAGGACCTGAAACACCGTTCTGATCTGCTTCACATGAGACTCCCAATCATCCGAGAAGATCAAAATGTCATCCAAGTACACAATCAGGAATTTATCCAGGTACTCTCGGAAGATGTCATGCATAAAGGACTGAAACACTGATGGAGCATTGGCAAGTCCGAATGGCATTACTAGATACTCAAAATGGCCCTCGGGCGTATTAAATGCAGTTTTCCATTCATCGCCTTGCTTAATACGCACAAGATTATACGCACCACGAAGATCTATCTTGGTGAACCAACTAGCCCCCTTAATCCGAGCAAACAAATCAGATAACTACGGCAAGGGGTACTGAAATTTAACCGTGATCTTATTTAGAAGGCGGTAATCTATACAAGGTCTCAGTGAACCATCCTTCTTGGCTACAAAAAAGAACCCTGCTCCTAATGGCGACGATGACGGGTGAATATGCCCCTTCTCCAAGGACTCCTTCACATAACTCCACATAGCGGCGTGCTCAGGCACAGATAAATTAAACAATCGACCTTTTGGGAATTTACTACCAGGAATCAAATCGATAGCACAATCACAATCCCTATGCGGAGGTAGGGTATCGGACTTGGGCTCATCAAATACATCCCGGTAATCAGACAAGAACTCTGGAACCTCAGAAGGGGTGGATGACGAAATAGTCAGAAATGGGACATCACCATGTACCCCCTGACAACCCCAGCTGGACACAGACATGGATTTCCAATCTAATACTGGATTATGGACTTGTAGCCATGGCAACCCCAACACGACCACATCATGCAGATTATGCAACACCAGAAAGCGAATAACCTCCTGATGTGCAGGAGCCATGCACATGGTCAGCTGGGTCCAGTACTGAGGCTTATTCTTGGCCAAAGGCGTAGCATCAATTCCTCTCAATGGAATAGGACACTGCAAGGGCTCCAAGAAAAACCCACAACGCCTAGCATACTCCAAGTCCATCAAATTCAGGGCAGCGCCTGAATCCACAAATGCCATGACAGAATACGATGACAAAGAGCAGATCAAGGTAATGGACAGAAGAAATTTTGACTGTACCGTACCAATGGTGGCAGACCTAGCGAACCGCTTAGTGCGCTTAGGACAATCAGAGATAGCATGAGTGGAATCACCACAGTAGAAACACAGCCCATTCAGACGTCTGTGTTCTTGCCGTTCAACTCTGGTCAAAGTCCTATCGCACTGCATAGGCTCAGGTTTAAGCTCAGGTAATACCGCCAAATGGTGCACAGATTTACGCTCACGCAAGCGTCGACCGATCTGAATGGCCAAAGACATAGACTCATTCAGACCAGCAGGCATAGGAAATCCCACCATAACATCCTTAAGGGCTTCAGAGAGACCCTTTCTGAAAATAGCTGCGAGCGCACCTTCATTCCATTGAGTGAGTACGGACCACTTTCTAAATTTCTGATAATATACCTCTATCTCATCCTGACCCTGACACAGAGCCAGCAAAGTTTTCTCTGCCTGATCCACTGAATTAGGTTCATCGTACAGCAATCCGAGAGCCAGGAAAAACGCATCGATATTACTTAATGCAGGATCTCCTGACGCAAGAGAAAATGCCCAGTCCTGAGGGTCGCCACGTAAAAAAGAAATAATGATCCTAACTTGTTGAACTGGTTCACCAGAGGAGCGAGGTTTCAAAGCCAGAAATAGTTTACAATTATTTTTGAAACTCAGAAATTTAGTTCTATCTCCAAGAAACAAATCAGGAATAGGAATTCTCGGTTCTAACATAGAATTCTGAACCACAAAATCTTGAATATTTTGTACTCTTGCCGTGAGCTGATCCACACATGAAGACAGACCTTTAATGTCCATCACTACACCTGTGTCCTGAACCACCCAAATGTCTAGGGGAAAAAAAAGGCAAAACACAGTGCAGAGAAAAAAAAATGGTCTCAGAACTTCTTTTTTCCCTCTATTGAGAATCATTAGTACTTTGGGCCTCCAGTACTGTTATGATAAGGTAATTCAGTACCACAATGGACATAGAGGTCAGAGCACATACAGCGACCTGACAATAACCCAAAAACATAGAACGAGCTCTGAGACGTGGGAACTCTGCTGACCGCAATCCCTAATCCTCTCCAACCACACTAGAGGCAGCCGTGGATTGCGCCTAACGCTCCCTATGCAACTCGGCACAGCCTGAGAAACTAGCTAGCCTGAAGGTAGAAAATAAGCCTACCTTGCCTCAGAGAAATACCCCAAAGGAAAAGGCAGCCCCCACATATAATGACTGTGAGTTAAGATGAAAAGACAAACGTAGAGATGAAATAGATTTAGCAAAGTGAGGCCCGACTTTCTGAACAGAGCGAGGATAGGAAAGGTAACTTTGCGGTCAACACAAAACCCTACCAAAACCACGCAAAGGGGGCAAAAAGACCCTCCGTACCGAACTAACGGCACGGAGGTACACCCTCTGCGTCCCAGAGCTTCCAGCAAGCAGGAAAAAAACAAATAGACAAGCTGGACAGAAAAAAAACAGCAAACAAAATAGCAAAGCAGAACTTAGCTATGCAGAGCAGCAGGCCACAGGAACGATCCAGGAGGAAACAGGTCCAATACTAGAACATTGACTGGAGGCCAGGATCAAAGCACTAGGTGGAGTTAAATAGAGCAGCACCTAACGACTTCACCACATCACCTGAGGAAGGAAACTCAGAAGCCGCAGTACCACTTTCCTCCACCAACGGAAGCTCACAGAGAGAATCAGCCGAAGTACCACTTGTGACCACAGGAGGGAGCTCTGCCACAGAATTCACAACAGGCAGGAGGATCAACGGAGGGAACCATAGGCGCCACGTATCTCCGCAACAACGACCTATGGAACACATTATGGATGGCAAAAGAAGCTGGAAGGTCCAAACGAAATGACACAGGATTAAGAACTTCAGAAATCTTGTATGGCCCAATGAAATGAGGCTTAAACTTAGGAGAGGAAACCTTCATAGGAACGTGACGAGATGACAACCAAACCAAATCCCCAACACGAAGTCGGGGACCAACGCAATGCCGGCGGTTAGCGAAACGTTGAGCCTTCTCCTGGGACAATGTCAAATTGTCCACCACATGAGTCCAAATCTGCTGCAACCTGTCCACCACCGCATCCACACCAGGACAGTCCGAAGGCTCAACCTGCCCTGAAGAGAAACGAGGATGGAAACCAGAATTACAGAAAAAAGGAGAAACTAAAGTAGCCGAGCTGGCCCGATTATTAAGAGCGAACTCAGCCAAAGGCAAGAATGACACCCAATCATCCTGATCAGCAGAAACAAAGCATCTCATATATGTCTCCAAAGTCTGATTAGTTCGTTCAGTTTGGCCATTAGTCTGAGGATGGAAAGCCGAAGAAAAAGACAAATCAATGCCCATCTTAGCGCAAAAGGACCGCCAAAACCTCGAAACAAACTGGGAACCCCTGTCCGAGACGATGTTCTCTGGAATGCCATGCAAACGAACCACATGCTGGAAAAACAATGGCACCAAATCAGAGGAGGAAGGCAATTTAGACAAGGGTACCAAATGGACCATCTTAGAGAAGCGATCACAAACCACCCAAATGACCGACATCTTTTGAGAAACAGGGAGATCAGAAATAAAATCCATGAAAATATGCGTCCAGGGCCTCTTCGGGATCGGCAAGGGCAAAAGCAACCCACTGGCACGAGAAGAGCAGGGTTTAGCCCGAGCACAAGTCCCACAGGACTGCACAAAAGAACGCTCATCCCGTGACAAAGAAGGCCACCAAAAGGATCTAGCCATTAAATCTCTGGTACCAAAGATTCCAGGATGACCAGCCAACACTGAACAATGAATCTCAGAGATAACTCTACTAGTCCATCTATCAGGGACAAACAGTTTCTCCGTAGGACAACGGTCAGGTCTATCAGCCTGAAACTTTTGCAGCACACGCCGCAAATCAGGGGAAATGGCAGACAAAATTACCCCTTCTTTAAGAATTCCCGCCGGCTCCGGAACACCCGGAGAGTCAGGCACAAAACTCCTTGACAGGGCGTCAGCCTTCACATTCTTAGATCCCGGAAGGTATGAAACCACAAAATCAAAACGGGAGAAAAAGAGCGACCATCGAGCCTGTCTAGGATTCAACCGTTTGGCAGACTCGAGATAAGTCAAATTCTTGTGATCCGTCAAGACCACCACACGATGTTTAGTTCCTTCAAGCCAATGTCGCCACTCCTCGAATGCCCACTTCATGGCCAACAACTCCCGATTGCCCACATCATAATTGCGCTCAGCAGGTGAGAATTTTCTAGAAAAGAAGGCACAGGGTTTCATCACCGAGCCATCAGAACTTCTTTGCGACAAAACAGCCCCTGCTCCAATTTCAGAAGCATCAACCTCAACCTGAAAAGGGAGCAAAACATCTGGCTGGCACAGCACAGGGGCAGAAGCAAAACGACGCTTCGACTCCTGAAAAGCCTCTACAGCCGCAGAGGACCAATTGACCACATCAGCACCCTTCTTGGTCAAATCAGTCAACGGTTTAGCAACAGTAGAAAAATTAGCGATGAAGCGCCGATAAAAATTAGCAAAGCCCAGGAACTTCTGTAAGCTCTTCACAGATGTCGGCTGAGTCAAATCGTAAATGGCCTGAACTTTAACAGGGTCCATCTCGATAGTAGAAGGGGAAAAAAATGAAACCCAAAAATGAAACCTTCTGAACTCCAAAGAGACACTTTGACCCCTTCACAAACAAGGAATTCGCACGAAGGACCTGGAACACCATTCTGACCTGCTTCACATGAGACTCCCAATCATCCGAAAAGACCAAAATGTCATCCAAATATACAATCATGAATCTATCCAGGTACTCTCGGAAGATGTCATGCATAAAGGACTGAAACACAGATGGAGCATTAGAAAGCCCGAATGGCATAACCAGGTACTCAAAATGGCCCTCGGGCGTATTAAATGCCGTTTTCCATTCATCACCCTGTTTAATTCGCACAAGATTATACGCACCACGAAGATCTATCTTGGTGAACCAACTAGCCCCCTTAATCCGAGCAAATAAATCAGACAGCAGTGGCAAAGGATACTGAAATTTGACTGTGATCTTATTAAGAAGGCGGTAATCAATACAAGGTCTCAAAGAACCATCCTTCTTGGCCACAAAAAAGAACCCTGCTCCCAATGGTGACGACGACGGACGAATATGACCCTTCTCCAAGGATTCCTTTATATAACTCCGCATAGCGGCGTGCTCTGGCACAGATAAATTAAACAGACTGCCCTTAGGAAACTTACTACCAGGAATCAAATTAATAGCACAGTCGCAATCCCTATGAGGGGGTAGGGCACCAGATTTGGGCTCTTCAAATACATCCCGGTAATCTGATAAAAACTCAGGGACTTCAGAAGGAGTGGATGGCGAAATTGACAGCAATGGAACATCACCATGTACACCCTGACAACCCCAGCTGGACACAGACATAGATTTCCAATCCAACACTGGATTATGGACCTGTAGCCATGGCAACCCCAAAATGACCACATCATGCAGATTATGCAACACCAAAAAGCGAATATCCTCCTGATGTGCAGGAGCCATGCACATGGTCAATTGAGTCCAGTACTGAGGCTTATTCTTGGCCAAAGGCGTAGCATCAATTCCTCTCAATGGAATAGGATACTGCAAGGGCTCCAAGAAAAAACCACAGCGCCTAGCAAACTCCAAGTCCATCAAATTCAGGGCAGCGCCTGAATCCACAAATGCCATTACAGAATAGGACGACAGAGAGCAAATCAGAGTAACGGACAAAAGAAATTTAGACTGTACCGTACCAATGGTGGCAGCCCTAGCGAACCGCTTAGTGCGCTTAGGACAATCGGAGATAGCATGAGTGGATTCACCACAGTAAAAACACAGCCCATTCCGACGTCTGTGTTCTTGCCGTTCAGCTCTGGTCAAAGTCCTATCACACTGCATAGGCTCAGGCCTATGCTCAGAGAATACCGCCATATGGTGCACAGCTTTGTGCTCACGCATGTGCCGATCGATCTGAATGGCCAAAGACATAGACTCATTTAGACCAGCAGGCGTGGGAAATCCCACCATGACATCCTTAAGGGCTTCAGAAAGACCCTTTCTGAAAATTGCCGCCAGGGCACATTCATTCCACTGAGTAAGCACAGGCCCCTTTCTAAACTTCTGACAGTACACCTCCGCTTCATCCTGACCCTGACACAAAGCCAGCAAGATTTTCTCTGCCTGATCCACTGAATTTGGTTCATCATAAAGCAATCCAAGCGCCAGAAAAAACGCATCAACATCACGCAATGCAGGATCTCTTGGCGCAAGGGAACATGCCAAGTCTTGAGGGTCACCACGTAACAAAGAAATAATGATTTTTACCTGTTGAACGGGGTCACCAGAGGAGCGGGGTTTCAAAGCTAGAAATAAGTCAGGAATAGGAATTCTAGGCTCTAACATAGGATTCTGAACCACAAAATCTTGAATGTTTTGTACCCTTGCAGTGAGATGATCCACACAAGAGGACAAACCTTGAATGTCCATATCTACACCTGTGTCCTGAACCACCCAAAGGTCTAGGGGAAAAGAAAGACAAAACACAGTGCAAAGAAAAAAAAAAGGTCTCAGAAGTTCTCTTATCCCTCTATTGAGATGCATTAATACTTTGGGCCAGCTGTACTGTTATGACCTGGTGGTTAGGAGCACCCGGAATGACCTGATAATTAAACCTCATACAGGACGAGCTCTGGGATGTGGGAGCTCTGCTGACCGCAAGCCCTAATCCTATCACACACACTAGAAATAGCCGTGGAGCGCTCCTGACCAGACCTAGGCGCCTCGTCACAGCCTAAGAACTATCTAGCCCTAGAGATAGAAAATAAAGCCTACCTTGCCTCAGAGAAATTCCCCAAAGGTAAAGGAAGCCCCCCACATATATTGACTGTGAGTAAAGATGAAAGTCACAAACGCAGAAATGAAACAGGTTTCAGCAAAGGGAGGCCAGACTTACTAAATAGACAGAGGATAGGAAAGGTAACTTTGCGATCAGCACAAAAACCTACAAAAGACCACGCAGAGTGTGCAAAAAAGACCTCCGCACCGACTCACGGTGCGGAGGGGCCACTCTGCATCCCAGAGCTTCCAGCTAGCAAGACAAAATCATGAAAACCAGCTGGACAAGAAAACAGAGAACAAAATAAGACAATAAGGAACTTAGCTTCTGCAGGAGAAGGCAGGTCACCAGAGAGATCCAGGAGCGAACTGAACGAATGCAAAAACATTGACAGCTGGCATGGAGTAACGATCTGAGAGGAGTTAAATAGAGCAGCCAACCAAAGGATAAACCACGTCACCTGTGTAAGGAACCTCAGAAGCAGCAGCTTCACTCATAGCCACCAGAGGGAGCCCATAGACAGAACTCGCCGAAGTACCATTCGCGACCACAGGAGGGAGTTCGACAACAGAATTCACAACACTGGCCGTTTTTTTGCAATTCTGACCAGTGTACCTTTATGAGGTAATAACTTGGGAACGCTTCAACGGATCCTAATGGTTCTGAGATTGTTTTTTCATGACATATTGGGATTCATGATAGTGTTAAATTTAGGTCAATAATTTTTGCGTTTATTTGTGAAAAAAATGGAAATTTGGCTAAAATTTTGAAAATTTCGCAATTTTAAAATTTAGAATTTTTATTCTGTTAAACCAGAGTTATGTGAATATAGTTAATAAATAACATTACCCACATGTCTACTTTACATCAGCACAATTTTGGAAACAACATTTTTTTTGGTAGGAAGTTATAAGGGTTAAAATTTGACCAGTGATTTCTCATTTTTACAACGGAATTTACAAAACCATTTTTTTTAGGGACCACCTCACATTTGAAGTCAGTTTGAGGGGTCTGTATGGCTGAAAGTACACAATAGTGACACCATTCTAAAAACTGCACCCCTCAAGGTACTCAAAACCACATTCAAGAAGTTTATTAACCCTTCAGGTACTTCACAGCAGCAGAAGCAACATGGAAGGAAAAATTAACATTTAACTTTTTAGTAACAAAAATGATGTTTTAGCAACATTGTTTTATTTTCAAAAGGGTAAAAAGAGAAATTGGACCCCAAACGTTATTGTACAGTTTGTCCTGAGTACGCTGTTACCTCATATGTGGGGGGAACCACTGTCTGGGCGCACGACAGGGCTCGGAAGGGAAGGAGCGCCATTTGACTTTTTCAATGAAAAATTGACTCCAATCTTTAGCAGACACCATGTCGCGTTTGGAGAGCCACTGTGTGCCTAAACATTAGAGCTCCTCCACAAAGGACCCCATTTTGGAAACTAGACCCCCCCAAGGAGCTTATCTAGATGCATAGTGAGCACTTTGAACCCCCAGGTGCTTCACAAATTGATCCGTAAATATGAAAAAGTACTTTTTTTTATCAAAAAAATTTCTTTAGCCCCAATTTTTTCATTTTCACATGGGCAACAGGATAAAATGGATCCTAAAATATGTTGGGCAATTTCTCCTGAGTACACTGATACCTCATATGTGGTCACAAACCACTGTTTGTGCACACGGCAAGGCTCGGAAGGGAAGGAGCGCCATTTGACTTTTGAATGAAAAATTTGCTCCAATCGTTAGCGGACACCATGTCATGTTTGGAAAGCCCCTGTGTGCCTAAACATTGGAGCTCCCCCACATGTGACCCAATTTTCAAAACTAGACCCCCCAAGGAACCTATCTAGATGCATAGTGAGTACTTTAAACCCCCAGGTGCTTCACTAATTGATCCGAAAAAATGAAAAAGTACTTTTTTTCACAGATAATTGAATTTAGCCTCAATTTGTTCATTTCCACATGGGCAACAGGATAAAATGGATCCTAAAATTTATTGGGCAATTTCTCCTGAGTACACTGATACCTCACACGTGGGGGTAAACCACTGTTTAGGCACGCGGCAGGGCTCGGAAGGGAAGGAGCGCCATTTGACTTTTTGAATGAAAAATTAGCTCCAATCGTTAGCGGACACCATGTCGCGTTTGGAGAGCCCCTGTGTGCCTAAACATTGGAGCTCCCCCACATGTGACCCCATTTTGGAAACTAGACCTCCCATTGAACTAATCTAAATGTGCGGTGACCACTTTAAACCCCCAAGTGCTTCTAAGAAGTTTATAACGCAGAGCCGTGAAAATAAAAAATAATTTTTCTTTCCTCAAAAAATATTTTTTAGCCTGCAATTTTTTATTTTCACAAGAGTAACAGGAGAAATTGGACCCCAAAAGTTGTTGCCCAGTTTGTCCTGAGTACGCTGATGCCCCACACGTCGGGGCTCAGAAGGGAAGTAGTGACTTTTGAAATGCAGACTTTGATGGAATGGTCTGCGGGCGTCATGTTGCGTTTGCAGAGCCCCTGATCTGCCTAAACAGTAGAAACTCCCCACAAGTGACCCCATTTTGGAAATTAGACCCCCCATGGAACTTATCTAGATATGTGGTGAGCACTTTGAACCCCCAAGTGCTTCACAGAAGTTTACACCGCAGAGTCGTAAAAATAAAAAATCATTTTTCTTTCCTCAAAAATGATGTTTTAGCAAGCAATTTTTTATTTTCACAAGGGTAACAAAAGAAATTAGACCCCAATAGTTGTTGCCCAGTTTGTCCTGAGTACACTGATAACCCATATGTGGGGGTAAACCACTGTTTGGGCACACATGTTGGGGCTCGGAAGGGAAGTAGTGACTTTTGAAATGCAGACTTTGATGGAATGGTCACGTTGCGTTTGCAGAGCCCCTGATGTGCCTAAACAGTAGAAACCCCCCACAAGTGACCCCATTTTGGAAACTAGACCCCCCAATGCACTTATCTAGATATGTGGTGAGCACTTTAAACCCCAAAGTGCTTCACAGAAGTTTACAATGCAGAGCCGTGAAACTAAAAAATATTTTTTCTTTCCTCAAAAATTATTTTTTAGCCTGCAATTTTTTATTTTCACAAGAGTGATAGGAGAAGTTGGACACCAAAAGTTGTTGTCCAGTTTGTCCTGAGTACGCTGATGCCCCATATGTGGGGGGGGGAACCACTCTTTGGGCACACGTCGGGGATCAGAAGGGAAGCAATTTTTTATTTTCGCAAGAGTAACAAAAGAAATTAGATGCCTATAGTTGTTGCCCAGTTTGTCCTGAGTACACTGATACCCCATATATGGGGGTAAACCATTGTTTGGGCACATGTCGGGGCTCGGAAGGGAAGTAGTGACGTTTTGAAATGCAGACTTTGATGGAATGGTCTGCGGGCATCACGTTGCGTTTGCAGAGCCCCTGATGTGCCTAAACAGTAGAAACCCCCCACAACTGACCCCATTTTGGAAATTAGACCCCCCAAGGAACTTATCTAGATATGTGGTGAGCACTTTGAACTCCCAGGTGCTTCACAGAAGTTTACAGCGCAGAGCAGTGAAAATAAAAAATCATTTTTCTTTCCTCAAAAATGATGTTTTAGCAAGCAATTTTTTATTTTCACAAGGGTAACAGGAGAAGTGGACCCCAATATTTGTTTCCCAGTTTGTCCTGAGTAGGCTGATATCCCATATGTGGGGGTAAACCACTGTTTGGGCACACGTCGGGGATCGGAAGGGAAGTAGTGACATTTTGAAATGCAGACTTTGATGGAATGGTCTGCGGGCGTCACGTTGCATTTGCAGAGCCCCTGATGTGCCTAAACAGTAGAAACCCCCCACAAGTGACCCCATTTTGGAAACTAAACCCCCCAATGAACTTTTCTAGATGTGTGGTGAGCACTTTGACCCCCCACGTACTTCACAGACGTTTATAACGCAGAGCCGTGAAAATAAAAAATAATTTTTCTTTCCTCAAAAATTATGTTTCAGCAAGCAGTTTTTTTATTTTTGCAAGGGTAACAGGAGAAGTGGACCCCAATAGTTGTTGCCCATTTTGTCCTGAGTACGCTGGTACCCCATATGTGGGGGTAAACCACTGTTTGGGCGCACGTCAGGGCTCGGAAGGGAGGGAGCACCATTTCACTTTTTGAACGCAAGATTGGCTGCATTCAATGGTGGTGCCATGTTGCGTTTGGAGACCTCTGATGTGCCTAAACAGTGGAAACCCCTCAATTCTAACTTCAACACTAACCCCAACACACCCCTAACTCTAATCCCAACTGTAGCCATAATCCTAATCACAACCCTAACCACAACTCTAACCCCAACACACCCGTAACCCCATTCCTAATCCTAACCCTAATCCCAACCCTAACCCTAATCCCTAACCACAACTTTAACCCCAACACACCCCTAACCCTAACCATAACCCTAACCACAAGCCTAATCTTAACCCTATTTCCAACCCTTGCCCTAATTCCAACCCTAACTCTAATTCCAACCCTAACCCTAAGGCTATGTGCCCATGTTGCGGATTCGTGTGAGATTTTTCCGCACGATTTTTGAAAAATCCGCATGTAAAAGGCACTGTGTTTCACCTGCGGATTTACAGCTGATTTCCAATGTTTTTTTGTGCGGATTTTACCTGCGGATTCCTATTGAGGAACAGGTGTAAAACGCTGCGGAATCCGCACAAAGAATTGACATGCTGCAGAAAATACAATGCAGCGTTTCCGCGCGGTATTTTCCGCACCATGGGCACAGCAGATTTGGTTTTCCATAGGTTTACATGGTACTGTAAACCTGATGGAAAACTGCTACGAATCCGCAGCGGTGAATCCGCTGCGGATCCGCGGCCAATCCACTGCGGATCCGCGGCCAATCCGCTGCGGATCCGCAGCCAAATCCGCACCGTGTGCACATAGCCTAATTCTAACCCTAGCCCTAACCCTAATCCTAGTTCTAACCCTAACCCTAGTGGGAAAAAAATATATATATTTTCTTTATTTTATTATTGCCCCTACCTGTGGGGGTGATAAAGGGGGGGTCATTTACTATTTTTTCTATTTTGATCACTGTGATAGGTTTATATACCTGGAACGAATCTGCCGACCGGCAGATTCGGCGGGCGCATGCGCATTTTGGAAGATGGCGGCGCCCATGGAGAAGACGGACAGACACCGGGAGGCTCGGTAAGTATGAGGGTGGGATCGAAGCACGGGGGGAGCGGACAGCATGACGGGGGAGCGGACAGGATGACAGAGGGGAGCGGAGCACTGGACGGAGGACTGGGGAGATCGGTGGTGGGGGGGGGGGCAGATCAGGGCTTCCAGCCATGGCCGATGATATTGCAGCATCGGCCATGGCTGGATTGCAATATTTCACCAGTTTTCATAGGTGAAATATTACAAATCTCTCTGATTGGCAGTTTCACTTTCAATCAGAGCGATTGTAGCCACGGGGGGTGAAGCCACCCCCCCTGGGCTGAAGTACCACTCCCCCTGTCCCTGCAGATCTGGTGAAAATGGAGTTAACCCTTTCACCCGATCTGCAGGGACGCGATCCCTCCATGACACCACATAGGCATCACAGGTCGGATTGGCACCGACTTTCATGACGCCTACTTGGCGTCACAGGTCGGGAAGGGGTTAAGTAACGGACCCGGTACCGAGTACCCAATGGCCCTGGCGGGCAACTCAAGTGCACACGGAGAAAGATATAGATTTTTTTTTTAATAAGGGTTTACTGCAAAAATGATCCTTATTTGGGGATTATCAAGAGGTTTGTTCTTTGCTAAATGTAGAAGAGATAGCTTTTCCACAAGCTATCCAAAAATTATGTCGGTTTCGAGTTCAGCAACACATTGACTATTTAGATAGAAAAAATGCAATGGCTTCTTAACAAGCTGAACAAAAATTATCTATATTTACTTGTTTTTCTACAAGAGCTGTGATATTTGTAAAATTAAGAAACAATGGTACATTTTCAAGCCAGGCACAAATGATCATTTTATTTATGGAGTGAAAACATGCCTAATCATGTCATTATCATTATATCATTATGAGATATTGGGAGTATTTATAATTCCAGTGCTGAAACATCACTATAGTTTATTTTTCCTTATATTAGGTGTGACTACTACATTTATTATAACTGTTCTGTGACATTATTTCTAGTCCATAATTTTGAGTATAATTCTTGTACAATTACATCACTGTGTAAAATAAATATTTAACCCCTTACCAACATGTGCCATACATGTACAGCGCAAATCGGTACTGGGTGCATGGGACGATCTCACGGGATGAGCCTGCCCCATACAAGGCAGATAATGGCTGTGACGAACAGCTACGAAGTACCTGTAACAACCGAGGGTGGAGCAGAGCTGTTAACCTGTTAAATGCTGCTGTAAAACTGACAGCGGCATTAACAGTGCACCAGTATGGTGGTGTGTCGATCTTTGTGCCCATCAGCACCCTTGATTGTGGAGTTGCTATGACAGTCGGGGTCTATTGAAGACCTCTGTGCCTGTCTTCACAGAGCTTTAAAACCCAGCCTATATTAAAGGAGCTCTTCCTGTAGCTATATCCGTGGGGTCCTCTTTCCCATGTAATGCTTTTTCTTTACAAACTAATTTACCTATTTTCCTCTGCACATTTCACTTTATTGCACATAGTTATTTTATTATTTTCATTTATATATTCTTTTGATACTGCATTATTTATAGTCTGTCCATGTGCATTGTACTTTTCTTCTATAACTGAATACTACTTGATATGACTTTAGGGGAAATATTTGTTCTTATGTATCTCAGATACTCGACACATTTACATAGCTTTATTGCTTTGTCTAGGTTTTTGTGTTTGTTACTTAATAAATATCCACATTGCTTACATTTAGGAAGTACAAGCCATCTTTTGTACATTATACATTGCTGTAGTCATCATCAGCACTGACCCATCTGTGCCTGGGATAACTCAATCTCCCTTTCCACCTTACTTCATGTAACATGCACCTTGAAGGTCATCAACAGACACAGCGTGGCAGTAAACACATATGCAAGTAATTATTGCTGCTCCAAACTTTTTTCTTTTTCAATGCAAATATGAGTGGGATGACTTTATTGATACCACAGTTTTCCCTATTAACAAATTAGAAGGGTTTTAGTACAACAAGTGTCCCTCAACAGCTGTTAAATGCAAATCTTAAAGTAACCATTACTTTAGTTCGCCTGCTGCGCTGCATTATGCTGCTTCCACAGATGCTCCTACATAAGCAACATTGATTTCCAATAAGTTATGACCATGCAAATCAGGCTGTGCTTTGGCAGACCATTCTGATTTTGCTAAATTAGGAGAGCATGCTTCATGACATAAGAACAATTGAAATGATCAAATACTTTCCTAGCTATAGCCACCACCTTCTTCAAGTTAGTATATTTGCTTGTTTAAATTCAGGACATGCACAATACAGGAAGGATTAGTTACTTTTCCCAAACATAAGATAGCCAGAATGTTCCAGGCATTGCAGTTTACAATAATGCCCTTGACAATTGACAGTGATCCGGATGGGGATATTGCAGATGGGGTCACATCTGTTGAGGATGTGGAGAAGCTGTAGGAAGAGACAGACAGCCTGGCGGTGGAATCAAACATAGCTCCCAGTCAAGGAGGCATCATCTTTTGTCCTGGTCATGGTGGTGAAACTCTATGATTCAAAATATTCACCTATTGGCATGCGAAACTCATATAATGTCCAGAGTTGGTACTCCAGGTGTTTACAGTATGGTGCACTTTGGAGCTCATTGATAAGTCAAGATCGGCCCTTGTTCTCCTGCCTATAAGAGCACAAAACATGCACCCATTTCTACAAGAATTAATGGGGTAACTTCCAGCGATGCTAGAAGCATGCCATCATTTTTTGAAAGGTGGTACGGCAACGATGCACCACCAGTAACTGAACTAGATGGTAGTAATTTTGTCAAACCAGTGGATGACTGGAAGCATGCGCTTGTTTCTTCAGTGTTACATTTTACCCCCAAACAGATGAGTTTCAGACAAGCCTGCTATTGTTTCTTCCTGGCTGTGCTGAAATTGATGATGTAGGTGTTACGCTGACCGGATGATGAGGCAGTGGAAGAAGCGGAGTTGGAGGAGGAAGCAGCATGGACAGAGAGAAACATCGAAAAAATACCCACTAATCCTCAGTAGTGGTAAGACATACACCAAAATACTTTCTGCCTCAGGCCCAGCCACGACAACATTTACTCAGTGTATATTAAAAAACTCGGCACTCAACTTAAGTGATCAAGTAGTGATTTATTGCTGTCCACTGTAGTAGTAAAATGTTTTGGTCTTACTTCAGACCTTCTTCAGTTACTACGTAAAGATAATAAATTCAGCAAAGGAAAAATAAATGGTAGAATAAACAAAATAAAGTATACACAATCAATAAGTTACAAAGATGGTCTGTTTGAATAAACAATGGAAGATTGTGACAAAATTTGATACCATAGCAGCTTTGACCAACATCATAGTCTCAAATACAACAAATCATGACATCAGAGGAACTGAGAGCATAGTGGCATATATGGGGTGAAGCTAGAGAATAAGTGGTGGTAAAAAAGTATACACACATATCAGATTACAGTGCATCTATTGGATCAGGTGGACCAATAGGTTCAGTAGAGAAATGCTTGATCTAGGAATAGAAAATGACCTAATTCAAAGATGAGCAGAGAGGACCGCAATGTACCGTATGGTGTATAGCATACCAATTTGACTTTCCGTCATAGATAATATTGGTGGAGATGTTAGAGCCAGTGAAATGATGCACATAGTCAAGTATCCTGTCATAAACTGCCTGGAAAATGGTTTGGAGAAGAGAGCTACCAAACCGGTGACTAACCTGTACTTCATTGGAGTCATGTGCGACGTGCCTCAGTGGCATGTGTGGACGTGGCGTCCACCGCTGGTCCTAACAGTGAGTGCACAGAAGTGTATTTAAATAGACGAGGGGGCAGATTCTGGTGGCTGAATGCAGTAAGTCAGGATCTTGGTGCTGTAAACCGGATGTGATGTAACCGGATGTTAATGGCCTTGCGTTCCACAGGAGGGTATAGCGTTCCATCCATTCAAAGTGGGTTCCACTGCATTCCAAGTGATAAGAAGGAGAATGTAGACTACAGATACTGAGGTGCAGTTGTTAATGTGATAGTGAGAATGGGTGTGGACCAGATTGTGGAGGAGAGGCAATCTTTAATAAAGATGGCTCTGGGAGAGAAGAAAAAGGAGACACATATTATCATAGGAACTGTTCTGATGCCATTGCAGATATAAATTGAAGCAGGCGATATCACAATTACATTCAACTGTTTATACATTGAATCAGAGTATGCAAATATCCTCCTGCTCCCTCTTTGACCGGTAGCAATCTGGCTTCCGACTGCATCATTCTACTGAAACTGCCCTAGCTAAAGTCACCAATAACCGACTAATTGCCAAAGCCATTACTCTGTCCTCCTCCTCCTCCTCTCGAACCTGTCCTCTCCCTTCAACACAGTGGACTATTTTCTCTTTCTACAAATTCTCTCATCTTTTGGCATCACAGACTTGGCTCTATCTTTTATCTCTTCATACGTAACAGAAAAGAAATTCAGCATCTCCCACTCACACACCACCTCCTCATCTCACGATCTACCTATCGGTCTCCCTCAAGGTTCAGTTAAAGGACCCCTGCTCTTCTCCATCTATACTTTTGGACATGGGACAGCTCATACAGTTCCACGGCTTCCAATATTATCTCTATGCTAATGACACACAGATCTAACTACATGTTCATGCAGGGTAGGGGTGGCCCACCTGGAAAAGTAGTGGCAGCTGGGAACCACGTACTGTGGTTCCCGTGATCCTAACGTATTGTTAGCCCTTTAGAAATCTCTTGTGAGACCACATGTAGAATATGAGATCCAGTGTTTGGGGATGTACTGTATAGCTGAACGCTTCAAAGGGATGGTGTGGAGATGCTCAGTGACACTGCAGGCAGTACTGTCACATCCGCTCTTTGCGGGGAGCCAAATAGCCCTGTTTTTCAGGGGCTGGAGAAAGAGGCTGAGACTTCAGAAAAAGAGGAAGCAGGAGGAGACTCAGATCTTTCCTATTTTTCTCAGATGTGTACTCCACTGCGTCTCGCGCTTTGCATTTGCATGCCTAGTTATGCAAGTGGTGCTCAGGTTAAGAACATTTATGCCTCACTTCAGTGTCTGACAGCACAGCATGAAAACCACCCGTGTCTTGTCTTGGCTAGGAGCTGGCAATGGTGCTTTTGCACTTTCACTTTGCTCCGATCTTTTGCTGTGCAGCTGGGAAAATGTGATCACCACCTCTTCCTCCCAACTGCCAATGTCACTCAGATGGCCTTGACTCCATCTGGGATCTAGGACCACATCATCCCCCAATCGCATCATCACATCTCTTCAGTCTGTCCTTAACTCTGCTGTCCTGCTAATCCACTTCTGTCCTCACTACTCCTCCACTTCTCCTGTCTGCAAATCCCTTAATTGTCTCCCAATTTCGTGACTCAACCACTTCAAGCTAATACAAACCAACAAAGCCATCCACAATATGTCTCCTCCATATATCTCTGAACTTAACTCACAATATCTCCCACTACAGAATCTCTGTTTCTTCCTTCTCTCCTCCACAATTGTACATTCCTAATCCAGTTGCCTGCAAAACTTCTCCTGAGTATCCTTCTTTCTGTAGAATTCTGTGTTCCTACTCGTTAGATTATCCCTTACATTCAGAACTTTCAAGCGGAACTTAAAAACCCATCTCTTCAGAACAGCTTACAGCATGCAATAACCCCGCTGCCACCTCACCACTACCACCTCACTAATACCGGAGCTGCTGCAACCTCCGAACCTACTGTATCCTTCCTTATTATTCTGTAGAATCTAAGGCCACAAGGGTAGGGTCCTCTTCCCTCTGTAACTGTCTGTTACTATTAGCTGGTCATTGTAATTTCTATTTGTGTTTTGTATTTAACCCCTACTCATTTACATCTCAATATTGTCAATGGTGTTCTAAACATAAATAATAATACTTTGTTTGACCCCTACCTGATTTCCTATTGTTTTCCATGTTTGTCACACCTAAATGTTTCAAATCACCAAACAAATTTAAATATTAGACAAGATAACACAAGTAAACACAAAATAGAGTTTTTAAATAAGTGTTTCTATTATTATTAAGGTAAAAAGAAATCCATACCTACAAGGCCCTGTGCGAAAAAGTGATTGCCCCATAAACCTAATAACTAGTTGGGCCACCCTTAGCAGCAACAACTGCAATCAAGCATTTGTGATAACTGGCAATGAGTCTTTTACAATGCTCTTTAGGAATTTTGGCCCACTCATTTTCGCAGAATTGTTGCAATTCAGCAAAGAAAAAACACGAACCAACCTTTTAAGGTCATGCCACAGCATCTCAATCAGATTAATATCTGGACTTTGACAGGCCACTCCAAAGTCTTATTTTTGTTTTTCTTAAGCCATTTTGAGGTTGAGTTGCTGGTGTGTTTAGGATCATTGTCCTACTGCATAACCTCAGTGGCATGTGTGGACGTGGCGTCCACCGCTGGTCCTAACAGTGAGTGCACGGAAGTGTATTTAAATAGACGAGGGGGCAGATTCTGGTGGCTGAATGCAGTAAGTCAGGATCTTGGTGCTGTAAACCGGATGTGATGTAACCGGATGTTAATGGCCTTGCGTTCCACAGGAGGGTATAGCGTTCCATCCATTCAAAGTGGGTTCCACTGCATTCCAAGTGATAAGAAGGAGAATGTAGACTACAGATACTGAGGTGCAGTTGTTAATGTGATAGTGAGAATGGGTGTGGACCAGATTGTGGAGGAGAGGCAATCTTTAATAAAGATGGCTCTGGGAGAGAAGAAAAAGGAGACACATATTATCATAGGAACTGTTCTGATGCCATTGCAGATATAAATTGAAGCAGGCGATATCACAATTACATTCAACTGTTTATACATTGAATCAGAGTATGCAAATATCCTCCTGCTCCCTCTTTGACCGGTAGCAATCTGGCTTCCGACTGCATCATTCTACTGAAACTGCCCTAGCTAAAGTCACCAATAACCGACTAATTGCCAAAGCCATTACTCTGTCCTCCTCCTCCTCCTCCTCTCGAACCTGTCCTCTCCCTTCAACACAGTGGACTATTTTCTCTTTCTACAAATTTTCTCATCTTTTGGCATCACAGGCTTGGCTCTATCTTGGATCTCTTCATACGTAACAGAAAAGAAATTCAGCATCTCCCACTCACACACCACCTCCTCATCTCACGATCTACTTATCGGTCACCCTCAAGGTTCAGTTAAAGGACCCCTGCTCTTCTCCATCTATACTTTTGGACATGGGACAGCTCATACAGTTCCACGGCTTCCAATATTATCTCTATGCTAATGACACACAGATCGAACTACATGTTCATGCAGGGTAGGGGTGGCCCACCTGGAAAAGTAGTGGCAGCTGGGAACCACGTACTGTGGTTCCCGTGATCCTAACGTATTGTTAGCCCTTTAGAAATCTCTTGTGAGACCACATGTAGAATATGAGATCCAGTGTTTGGGGATGTACTGTATAGCTGAACGCTTCAAAGGGATGGTGTGGAGATGCTCAGTGACACTGCAGGCAGTACTGTCACATCCGCTCTTTGCGGGGAGCCAAATAGCCCTGTTTTTCAGGGGCTGGAGAAAGAGGCTGAGACTTCAGAAAAAGAGGAAGCAGGAGGAGACTCAGATCTTTCCTATTTTTCTCAGATGTGTACTCCACTGCGTCTCGCGCTTTGCATTTGCATGCCTAGTTATGCAAGTGGTGCTCAGGTTAAGAACATTTATGCCTCACTTCAGTGTCTGACAGCACAGCATGAAAACCACCCGTGTCTTGTCTTGGCTAGGAGCTGGCAATGGTGCTTTTGCACTTTCACTTTGCTCCGATCTTTTGCTGTGCAGCTGGGAAAATGTGATCACCACCTCTTCCTCCCAACTGCCAATGTCACTCAGATGGCCTTGACTCCATCTGGGATCTAGGACCACATCATCCCCCAATCGCATCATCACATCTCTTCAGTCTGTCCTTAACTCTGCTGTCCTGCTAATCCACTTCTGTCCTCACTACTCCTCCACTTCTCCTGTCTGCAAATCCCTTAATTGTCTCCCAATTTCGTGACTCAACCACTTCAAGCTAATACAAACCAACAAAGCCATCCACAATATGTCTCCTCCATATATCTCTGAACTTAACTCACAATATCTCCCACTACAGAATCTCTGTTTCTTCCTTCTCTCCTCCACAATTGTACATTCCTAATCCAGTTGCCTGCAAAACTTCTCCTGAGTATCCTTCTTTCTGTAGAATTCTGTGTTCCTACTCGTTAGATTATCCCTTACATTCAGAACTTTCAAGCGGAACTTAAAAACCCATCTCTTCAGAACAGCTTACAGCATGCAATAACCCCGCTGCCACCTCACCACTACCACCTCACTAATACCGGAGCTGCTGCAACCTCCGAACCTACTGTATCCTTCCTTATTATTCTGTAGAATCTAAGGCCACAAGGGTAGGGTCCTCTTCCCTCTGTAACTGTCTGTTACTATTAGCTGGTCATTGTAATTTCTATTTGTGTTTTGTATTTAACCCCTACTCATTTACATCTCAATATTGTCAATGGTGTTCTAAACATAAATAATAATACTTTGTTTGACCCCTACCTGATTTCCTATTGTTTTCCATGTTTGTCACACCTAAATGTTTCAAATCACCAAACAAATTTAAATATTAGACAAGATTACACAAGTAAACACAAAATAGAGTTTTTAAATAAGTGTTTCTATTATTATTAAGGTAAAAAGAAATCCATACCTACAAGGCCCTGTGCGAAAAAGTGATTGCCCCATAAACCTAATAACTGGTTGGGCCACCCTTAGCAGCAACAACTGCAATCAAGCATTTGTGATAACTGGCAATGAGTCTTTAACAATGCTCTTTAGGAATTTTGGCCCACTCATTTTCGCAGAATTGTTGCAATTCAGCAAAGAAAAAACACGAACCAACCTTTTAAGGTCATGCCACATCATCTCAATCAGATTAATATCTGGACTTTGACAGGCCACTCCAAAGTCTTATTTTTGTTTTTCTTAAGCCATTTTGAGGTTGAGTTGCTGGTGTGTTTAGGATCATTGTCCTACTGCATAACCCATGTGTGCTTCAGCTTGAGGTCAGGAACAGTGACTGGACATTCTCCTTCAGAATTTCTTAACAGACAGCAGAATTCATGGTTCCATTTACCACAGCAAGTCTTCCAGGTCCTGATGCAGGAAAACAGCCCCAGACCATCATACTACCACTACCACCACCATATTTTAACATTGCTATGATGTTCCTTTTCTGACATGCTGTGTTACTTCTATGCCAGATATAACGGGACATACAGCTACCAAAAAGATCAACTTTGTTTCTCATCAGTCCACAGAGCACTGCCCCAAAAGCCTTGGGGATCATGAAGATGTTTTCTGGCAAAACTGGGATTAGCCTTTATGTTCTTATTGCTCAGCAGTGGGTTTTTGCCTTGGAACTCTGCCATTTTTGCCAAGTCTCTTTCTTATGGTAGAATCTTGAAAATTAACTGTAAGGCTACGTTCGCACTTGCGTACTGGGGCTTTGTGGATGGCTGCGTACTTGCTCCCTGAAGCCCCGCCCACTTTTGCACTTCTCTTTAGATCCGCCTATGTTTGAATGCATACTGCGTACCTATCTTTAACATTGGGTACACGAGACAAGCAGATGTATGCGGATGTATGCAGATGTGCCATATTGATGCGCCCTCCGACCGCACAGGAACGAAGTTGCGTTCCCGTGCACCCAAAACTATGCATCCGCATACAGTACAGACCAAAAGTTTGGACACACCTTCTCATTTAAACATTTTTCTGTATTTTTATGACTATAAAAATTGACATTCACACTGAAGGCATCAAAACTATGAATTAACACATGTGGAATTATATACTTAACAAAAAAGTGTGAAACAACTGAAAATATGTCTTATATTCTAGGTTCTTCAAAGTAGCTACCTTTTGATTTGATGACTGCTTTGCACACTCTTGGCATTCTCTTGATGAGCTTCTAGAGGTAGTCACCGAGAATGGTCTTCCAACAATCTTGAAGGAGTTCCCAGAGATGCTTAGCACTTGTTGGCCCTTTTGCCTTCACTCTGCAATCCAGCTCACCCAAAACCATCTTGATTGGGTTCAGGTCTAGTGACTGTGGAGGCCAGGTCATCTGGTGTAGCACCCCATCACTCTCCTTCTTGGTCAAACAAATAGCCCTTACACAGCCTGGAGATGTGTTTGGGGTCATTGTCCTGTGGAAAAGTAAATGATGGTCCAACTAAACGCAAACTAGATGATATAGCATGCCACTGCAAGATGCTGTGGTAGCAATGCTGGTTCAGTATGCCTTCAATTTTGAATAAATCCCTAACAGTGTCACCAGTAAAGCACCCCCACACCATCACACCTCCTCCTCCATGCTTCATGGTGGGAGCCAGGCATGTAGAGTCCATCCGTTCACCTTTTCTGCGTCGCACAAAGACATGGTGGTTGGAACCAAAGATCTCAAATTTGGACTCATCAGACCAAAGCACAGATTTCCACTGGTCTAATGTCCATTCCTTGTGTTCTTTAGCCCAAACAAGTCTCTTCTGCTTGTTGCCTGTCCTTAGCAGTGGTTTCCTAGCAGCTATTTTACCATGAAGGCCTGCTGCACAAAGTCTCCTCTTAACAGTTGTTGTAGAGATGTGTCTGCTGCTAGAGCTCTGTGCGGCATTGACCTGGTCTCTAATCTGAGCTGCTGTTAACCTGTAATTTCTGAGGTTGGTGACTCGAATAAACTTATCCACAGGAGCAGAGTTGACTCTTGGTCTTCCTTTCCTGGGGCTGTCCTCATGTGAGCCAGTTTCTTTGTAGCACTTAATGGTTTTTGCCAGTGCACTTGGGGACACTTTCAAAGTTTTCCCAGTCTTTCGGACTGACTGACCTTCATTTCTTAAAGTAATGATGGCCATTCATTTTTCTTTACTTAGCTGGTTTTTTCTTCCCATAATACAAATTCTAAGTCTATTCAGTAGGACTATCAGCTGTGTATCCACCAGACTTCTGCACAACACAACTGACGGTCCCAACCCCATTTATAAGGCAAGAAATCCCACTTTTTAAACCTGACAGGGCACACCTGTGAAGTGAAAACCATTCCCGGTGACTACCTCTTGAAGCTAATCAAGAGAATGCCAAGACTGTGCAAAGCAGTCATCAATGTAAAAGGTGGCTACTTTGAAGAACCTAGAATTTTTGTTAACTATATAATTTCGCATGTGTTATTTCATAGTTTTGATGCCTTCAGTGTGAATGTACAATTTTCATAGTCATGAAAGTACAGAAAAATCCTTAAATGAGAAAGTGTGTCCAAACTTTTGGTCTGCACTGTACATCCGCATGTCCTGAATACCCAATGTTAAAGATAGGTACGCAGGATGCATGCAGAAGTAGGTGGACCTAAATGAAAGAAGTGTGGAAGTGGGCAGAGCTTCAGGGAGGAAGTACGCAGCCATCCACAAAGCTCCGATACGCAAGTGTGAATGTAGCCCAACTGAGGTAAGTGAGACCTGCAGTTCTATGGATGTAGGGTATTTTGTGACCTCTTGGATGAGTCGTCACTGCACTTTTGGGGATATTTTGGTAGACAGTGGTTCTCCATTGTTTCATGTTTTCACCATTTGTGGATAATGTCTCTCACCATGGTTTGCTGGAGTCCTAAAGCTTTCAAACTGGCGTTAGAACCTATTCCAGACTGATGGATCTTAATTACTTTGTTTCTCAATTGTTTCAGAATTACTTTGGATGGCGGCATGATGTCTAGCTTTTGAGGACCTTTTGGCCTACTTCACCTTGTCAGGCAGGCCCTATTTAAGTGATTCCTTGATTGAGAGCAGGTGTGGCATTAATCACAGGGTGGCTAGAAACTTGAATTCAGCTTCCCAAAGATGAAATAAACCATAATTAATTTATGTTTTAAGGGAGGTGGTCAATCACTTTTTCACACATGGCCAAGTAGGTTTGGATTTCTTTTTCCTTAATAATAAAGACCTTTGTTTAAAAACTGTGGCTGTTCCTGATGTCATGTGTGCCCTCTCTGATGCTAGTGCAAACTTCTGTAATGTGTGAATTGGAACAAATTGAGTTTTGTTTTTAGCAAATCGCAAATTGAATTTTATGAAAATTGACTTGAAGTTGAGTTCCAGTGGAACGATTCGATCATATCTAGTAATGATGTTTATAGATTTATTCATCATTGTGCCATTGCATGTTACAGATACAAAAGGTACACAATGGTTCAACACCTTACATCAATAAAGTGCTGATAAAGAAACTTTTTAGAAACTGAGATCAGCTCTTCTATAATAACTTCATGATGCTAGAACATTTTTCCTCTTTTGTAATATATTGCTTTGTTTACCTTGAAAATTAATAATGATTTCTAATTTACTGCTTCACATTCTAACCATAACACATACTTCACTTAATGCCTGTTTTTACCATAACTGATACTTTATATTTTAATTGTGACCTATAGACAGTAATTAAAGGACTGTTTAACCTTAATTGTAGATAAAATACAATGCCTTGAAAAGGTATTTATTGCCTGTGAACTTTTTCACATTTGTTCACATTATACCGACAAACTTCAATGTATTTTAATAGAATTTTAGGTGAAATGTCAACACTAAGTAGCAATTATTTGTGAAGTGTAAATGAAATCATGCCTGGTTTTCTAATTATTTTAAAAATATAAATCGTGACGTGCATTTGTATTCAGCCCCACTGAGTCAATACTTTGTAGGACCACCTTTTGCTGCAATTACTGCTGCAAGTCTTTTGGGACAAGTCTCTAACAGCTTTGCATATCCAGAGGCTGACATTTTTGCTTATTCTTCGCAAAACTAGGTTTAGCCCAGTGAGATTGGATGGTGAGTGTCTGTGAACAGCGATTTTCAAGTCTTCCCATTGATTCTCAATGAGATTTAGGTCAGGACTGTGACTGGGCCATTCAAACACAATAATATACTTTGATCTAAACCATTTTTTTGTAGCTCTGGCAGTATGTTTACTGTCATTGTCTTGCTGGAAGGTGAACCTACATCCCAATCTCAAGTCTTTTGCAGTGTTAGTTTTCAACCACACATGGCATTTTGCATTTAGCCCAAAAAGTTCTATTTGGTCTCATCTGACCAGAGCACCTTTTTTCAGATGCAAGATGTGTTCCCTAGATGGATTTTTGCAAACATAATAATAATAATCTTTATTATTTTTTTTATTTAGCGCTAACATATTCCGCAGCGCAAACATGGCTTCTTATGGCTTGCTTTCAAAAATGGCTTTCTTTTTGCCACTCTTCCATAAATGCCAGATTTGTGGAATACATAACTAATAGTTGTCCTATGTACATATTATCCTACCTCCAGAGTGATTATGGGCCTCTTGGCTTCATCTCTAATGAGTGCTCTTCTGGCTTATGATGACAGTTTAGGTGGATGGCCATATCTTAGTAGGATTGCAGTTGTGCCATCCTTATGCCTTCCATTTTTTGATGATGGATTGAGCAGTGCTATATGAGATGTTTAGAGCTTGGGGTATTGTTTTAACCTAATCATGCTTTAATCTTCTCAACAAATATATCCCTGACCTATCTGGTGTGTTACTTGGTTTTCATGATGCTGTTTGATCCCTATTATTCTCAAACAAGTCTCTGAGGCCTTCAAAGAAAACCTGTAGTTATACTGAAAATAAATTGCACACAGGTGTACTCAATTTACTAATTATGTGACTTCTGGAGGCAATTGGTCACTCAGAAATGTATTTAGAGGAATCAGACTATATGGAGCTGAATACAAATGTAAGTCACAATTTTCAGATTTATATTTTTAAAATATTTAGAAAACCATGTATCATTTCCTTTACACTTCACAAATGCTTACTACTTTGTGTCGGTATAGCTCATAAAACTCCAATAAAATACATTTAAGTCTGTGGGTATAATATGAAAAAAATGTTTAAAAGTTTTTGAGGTATGACTACTATTTCAAAGGACTGTACATGCATTACTTTAATACAAGTTTTCTGAATTAAGAATTTGCAGCATATCTACAAGATAAACAGTAAATTCAAATGTAACGGACATAGGAGTGAATATGCTTGTCCCAGTCTAAAGTGGGCTAGAATAATACCCCTTTTTAGAAAGGCCAATTGAGGCTATTAAACAACTGTAGTGGCCTATTTAGATGGTGACAAATAAGCTATGCACAAAGGAAGATCATTAATGCAATTATTCTGTGCTCATAATATCATGTTATTAGTGCAAACCTTATGGGCATTGAATTCTTACTCCCCACAGCGCTGTTACATGCAGTGTACCATTTCCAATTGTCTGAAGAAGGTCCTTTTGACCGAAACGTCACTGTTTCTAGATTGCTTTGCTAATAAATCTGATATTATTTTTCTGCAACTCAATGAGTTCCCGATTCTTTCTTCACATCATGTTATTAACAGCACCTTTATGTATGAATTAATGTGCTGGCAATAATGATTATTATAAAGTTGGTTTACAATGCCACATTAAAAAATTAACATTAAAATGCTCATGATTTTTTTTAATTTTTTTTATTTATTTATATGTACTTATATTGAATACTGTTTAGAGAAAAAAAATCCCATTAGATATTAGCTGTTCCTATGCTGTGTTGTCTATGCACACATTCTAACCATCAGTATGATTGTGGAGAGCTTGAAAATCCAATACGACTCCCTATTGATAAGTCTTTGTAGTCTATTGGAAATGTTTTCAGGTATTTGTTCAAGTATAATGAGCTTCAGGATTGTAGAGTTTTTGTTGTATTCAGTGAGGAAATACCTGGAGAGACTATGACACGTAATGCCCTTTCTAATGTTGTGTCTGTGCCCATTCATTCTATTTTGTATTGCTTGGGTCATACATTCTTAATATTGTCGTTTACATTCACACTCCATTAGATAGATTATAAAGTTTCAGAGTTGCAGTGGATAAATTGTTTGATGGGAAACTCCTCTACCTTAGTTGTAGAGGAAAAAGACTTCCTCCATTGTATAATCATTTTGCAACAAAGACAGTTTTTTAGATTACATCGATAAGAACCTGTGATTACAAAGGGTATAAATGGAATAAACGAACAGGAACTATTTGGCTTGCTTGATCTATTTTACATGGAGCAATGTGATTCTTTACGTTCTACGGAAATTGATGTTTGGTTGGACAATGATATTTCCCAATAGTATAGGATCATTAGTGAGGAGTACCCAATATTTTAAAAGAATCTCTCTTATTATTCTATGAGATTGGTTATAAGTTGTTATGAAACTGTATTTTGTTTTCTTCATAAGTTCCATATCACTTCCTCCTGATACTTTATTTGCATCTTTGGATTTCACTACAATATACATAGTAACATAGTAACATAGTTAGTAAGGCCGAAAAAAGACATTTGTCCATCCAGTTCAGCCTATATTCCATCATAATAAATGCCCAGATCTACGTCCTTCTACAGAACCTAATAATTGTATGTTACAATATTGTTCTGCTCCAGGAAGACATCCAGGCCTCTCTTGAACCCCTCGACTGAGTTCGCCATCACCACCTCCTCAGGCAAGCAATTCCAGATTCTCACTGCCCTAACAGCAAAGAATCCTCTTCTATGTTGGTGGAAAAACCTTCTCTCCTCCAGATGCAAAGAATGCCCCCTTGTGCCCGTCACCTTCCTTGGTATAAACAGATCCTCAGCGAGATATTTGTATTGTCCCCTTATATACTTATACATGGTTATTAGATCGCCCCTCACTCGTCTTTTTTCTAGACTAAATAATCCTAATTTCGCTAACCTATCTGGGTATTGTAGTTCTCCCATCCCCTTTATTAATTTTGTTGCCCTCTTTTGTACTCTCTCTAGTTCCATTATATCCTTCCTGAGCACCGGTGCCCAAAACTGGACACAGTACTCCATGTGCGGTCTAACTAGGGATTTGTACAGAGGCAGTATAATGCTCTCATCATGTGTATCCAGACCTCTTTTAATGCACCCCATGATCCTGTTTGCCTTGGCAGCTGCTGCCTGGCACTGGCTGCTCCAGGTAAGTTTATCATTAACTAGGATCCCTGTTATGACCTGGTGGTTAGGACAATAATGGCCCTGGTGGTTAAGTGCACACGGAAAGACCTGATAGTTACAATAATACAGAACAAGCTCTGGGACGTGGGAACTCTGCTGACCGCAATCCCTAATCCTATCACACACACTAGAAATAGCCATGGATTGCTCCTAACGTTCCCTATGCAACTCGTCACAGCCTAAGGAACTAGCTAGCCCTAAAGATAGAAAATTAAGCCTACCTTGCCTCAGAGAAATTCCCCAAAGGAAAAGGCAGCCCCCCACATATAATGACTGTGAGTTAAGATGAAAATCACAAACACAGAGATGAAATAGATTTAGCAAAGAGAGGCCCGACTTACTGAACAGACAGAGGATAGGAAAGGTGACTTTGCGGTCAGCACAAAAACTACAAAAAAACAACGCAGAGGGCGCAAAAGACCCTCCGCACCGACTCACGGTGCGGAGGCGCTCCCTCTGCGTCCCAGAGCTTCCAGCAAGCAAGACAAAAATCAAAATAGCAAGCTGGACAGAAAAATAGCAAACAAGAGAAAAACAAGCAGGAACTTAGCTTCTGCTGGAGAAGACAGGTCACAAGAACAATCAAGGAGCGAACAGACCAATACTGGAACATTGACAGGTGGCATGGAGCAAAGATCTAAGTGGAGTTAAATAGAGCAGCCAGCTAACGTATTAACCTCGTCACCTGTGGAAGGAAACTCAGAAGCCGCAGCCCCACTCACAACCACCAGAGGAAGCCCATGGACAGAACCAGCCAAAGTACCATTCATGACCACAGGAGGGAGCTTGACAACAGAATTCACAACAGTACCGCCCCCTTGAGGAGGAGTCACCAAACCCTCACCAGAGCCCCCAGGCCGACCAGGACGAGCCAAATGAAAGGCACGATCCAGATCGGCAGCATGAACATCAGAGGCAAAGACCCAGGAATTATCTTCCTGACCATAACCCTTCCACTTGACCAGGTACTGGAGTTTCCGTCTCGAAATACGAGAATCCAAAATCTTCTCCACCACATACTCCAACTCCCCCTCAACCAACACCGGGGCAGGAGGATCAACGGATGGAACCACAGGCGCCACGTATCTCCGCAACAACGACCTATGGAACACATTATGGATGGCAAAAGAAGCTGGAAGGGTCAAACGAAATGACACAGGATTGAGAACCTCAGAAATCTTATACGGACCAATGAAACGAGGCTTAAGCTTAGGAGAGGAAACCTTCATAGGAACATAACGAGATGACAACCAAACCAAATCCCCAACACGAAGTCGGGGACCCACACAGCGCCGGCGGTTAGCGAAACGTTGAGCCTTCTCCTGGGACAATGTCAAATTGTCCACCACATGAGTCCAAATCCGCTGCAACCTATCCACCACAGTATCTACACCAGGACAGTCCGAAGACTCAACCTGCCCTGAAGAGAAACGAGGATGGAAACCCAGAATTGCAGAAAAACGGCGAAACCAAAGTGGCCGAGCTGGCCCGATTATTAAGGGCGAACTCAGCCAAAGGCAAAAAGGACACCCAATCATCCTGATCAGCAGAAACAAAGCATCTCAGATATGTTTCCAAAGTCTGATTAGTTCGTTCGGTTTGGCCATTTGTCTGAGGTTGGAAAGCCGAGGAAAAAGACAAATCAATGCCCATCCTAGCACAAAAGGATCGCCAAAACCTCAAAACAAACTGGGAACCTCTGTCCGAAACGATGTTCTCCGGAATGCCATGTAAACGAACCACATGCTGGAAAAACAATGGCACCAAATCAGAGGAGGAAGGCATATTAGACAAGGGTACCAAATGGACCACCTTAGAGAAGCGATCACAAACCACCCAAATGACCGACATCTTTTGAGAAACAGGGAGATCCGAAATAAAATCCATAGAAATATGCGTCCAGGGCCTCTTCGGGACCGGCAAGGGCAAAAGCAACCCACTGGCACGAGAACAGCAGGGCTTAGCCCGAGCACAAGTCCCACAGGACTGCACAAAAGAACGCACATCCCGTGACAAAGACGGCCACCAAAAGGATCTAGCCACCAAATCTGTGGTACCAAAGATTCCAGGATGACCAACCAACACCGAACAATGAACCTCAGAGATAACTCTACTAGTCTATTTATCAGGGACAAACAGTTTCTCCGCTGGGCAACGGTCAGGTCTATCAGCCTGAAATTTTTGCAGCACCCGCCGCAAATCAGGGGAAATGGCAGACAAAATTACCCCCTCTTTGAGAATACCCGCCGGCTCAGGAACACCCGGAGAGTCGGGCACAAAATTCCTTGACAGGGCATCAGCCTTCACATTCTTAGAGCCCGGAAGGTACGAAACCACAAAATCAAAACGGGAGAAAAATAGCGACCATCGATCCTGTCTAGGATTCAACCGTTTGGCAGACTCGAGATAAGTCAAATTCTTGTGATCCGTCAAGACCACCACGCGATGCTTGGCTCCTTCAAGCCAATGACGCCACTCCTCGAATGCCCACTTCATGGCCAACAACTCTCGATTGCCAATATCATAATTGCGCTCAGCAGGCGAAAACTTTCTAGAAAAGAAGGCACATGGTTTCATCACCGAGCCATCAGAACTTCTTTGCGACAAAACAGCCCTTGCTCCAATCTCAGAAGCATCAACCTCGACCTGAAATGGGAGCAAAACATCTGGCTGGCACAACACAGGGGCAGAAGAAAAACGATGCTTCAACTCCTGAAAAGCCTCTACAGCCGCAGAGGACCAATTGACCACATCAGCACCTTTCTTGGTCAAATCAGTCAACGGTTTAGCAACACTAGAAAAATTACTGATGAAGCGACGATAAAAATTAGCAATGCCCAGGAACTTTTGCAGGCTCTTCACAGATGTCGGCTGAGTCCAATCATAAATGGCCTGGACTTTAACAGGGTCCATCTCGATAGTGGAAGGGGAAAAAATGAAACCCAAAAATGAAACCTTCTGAACTCCAAAGAGACACTTTGACCCCTTCACAAACAAAGAATTCGCACGAAGGACCTGGAACACCATTCTGACCTGCTTCACGTGAGACTCCCAATCATCCGAAAAGACCAAAATATCATCCAAATATACAATCAAGAATTTATCCAGGTACTCTCGGAAGATGTCATGCATAAAGGACTGAAATACTGATGGAGCATTGGAAAGTCCGAATGGCATAACCAGGTACTCAAAATGGCCCTCGGGCGTATTAAATGCTGTTTTCCATTCATCGCCCTGTTTAATACGCACAAGATTATACGCCCCTCGAAGATCTATCTTGGTGAACCAACTAGCCCCTTTAATACGAGCAAACAAATCAGACAGCAGCGGCAAAGGATACTGAAACCTGACTGTAATTTTATTAAGAAGGCGGTAATCAATACAAGGTCTCAAAGAACCATCCTTCTTGGCCACAAAAAGAACCCTGCTCCCAATGGTGACGACGACGGGCGAATATGACCCTTCTCCAAGGATTCCTTTATATAACTCCGCATAGCGGCATGTTCTGGCACAGATAAATTGAACAGTCGGCCCTTAGGAAACTTACTACCAGGAATCAAATTAATAGCACAATCGTAATCCCTATGAGGAGGTAGGGCACTGGATTTGGGCTCATCAAATACATCCCGGTAATCCGACAAAAACTCCGGGACTTCAGAAGGAGTGGACGACGAAATTGACAAAAATGGAACATCACCATGTACTCCCTGACAACCCCAGTTGTACACAGACATAGATTTCCAATCCAATACTGGATTATGGACCTGTAGCCATGGCAACCCCAAAACGACCACATCATGCAGATTATGCAACACCAAAAAGCGAATATCCTCCTGATGTGCAGGAGCCATGCACATGGTCAATTGGGTCCAGTACTGAGGCTTATTCTTGGCCAAAGGCGTAGCATCAATTCCTCTCAATGGAATAGGATACTGCAAGGGCTCCAAGAAAAACCCACAGCGCCTAGCAATCTCCAAGTCCATCAAATTCAGGGCAGCGCCTGAATCCACAAATGCCATAACAGAATAGGATGACAAAGAGCAAATCAGAGTAACGGACAAAAGAAATTTCGACTGTACCGTACCAATGGTGGCAGACCTAGCGAACCGCTTAATGCACTCAGGGCAATCGGAGATAGCATGAGTGGAATCACCACAGTAAAAACACAGCCCATTCCGACGTCTGTGTTCTTGCCGTTCAGCTCTGGTCAAAGTCCTATCACATTGCATAGGCTCAGGTCTATGCTCAGATAATACCGCCAAATGGTGCACAGCTTTACGCTCACGCAAGCGTCGATCGATCTGAATGGCCAAAGACATAGACTCATTCAGACCAGCAGGCATGCGAAATCCCACCATGACATCCTTAAGGGCTTCAGAGAGACCCTTTCTGAAAATTGCTGCCAGGGCGCACTCATTCCACTGAGTGAGTACAGACCACTTTCTAAACTTCTGACAATATATCTCTACCTCATCCTGACCCTGACACAGAGCCAGCAAGATTTTCTCTGCCTGATCCACTGAATTTGGTTCATCATAAAGCAATCCAAGCGCCAGAAAAAACGCATCAACATCACGCAATGCCGGATCTCCTGGCGCAAGGGAAAATGCCTAGTCTTGAGGGTCGCCACGTAACAAAGAAATAATGATTTTTACTTGTTGAACAGGGTCACCTGAGGAGCGAGGTTTCAAAGCAAGAAACAATTTACAATTATTTTTGAAATTCAGAAACTTAGATCTATCCCCAAAAAACAAATCAGGAATTGGAATCTTAGGCTCTGACATCGGATTCTGAACCGCAAAATCTTGAATGTTTTGTACACTTGCAGTGAGATTATCCATCCAAGAGGACAGACCTTGAATGTCCATCTCTACACCTGTATCCTGAACCACCCAGAGGTCTAGGGGAAAAGAAAGGCAAAACACAATGCAAAGAAAAAAAAATGGTCTCAGAACATCTCTTATCCCTCTATTGAGATGCATTAATACTTTGGGCCACCTGTACTGTTATGACCTGGTGGTTAGGACAATAATGGACCTGGTGGTTAAGTGCACACGGAAGACCTGATAGTTACAATAATACAGGACAAGCTCTGGGACGTGGGAACTCTGCTGACCGCAATCCCTAATCCTATCACACACACTTGAAATAGCCGTGGATTGCTCCTAACGCTCCGTATGCAACTCGTCACAGCCTAAGGAACTAGCTAGCCCTAAAGATAGAAAAATAAGCCTACCTTGCCTCAGAGAAATTCCCCAAAGGAAAAGGCAGCCCCCCACATATAATGACTGTGAGTTAAGATGAAAATCACAAACACAGAGATGAAATAGATTTAGCAAAGAGAGGCCCGACTTACTGAACAGACAGAGGATAGGAAAGGTGACTTTGCGGTCAGCACAAAAACTACAAAAAAACCACGCAGAGGGCGCAAAATACCCTCCGCACCGACTCACGGTGCGGAGGCGCTCCCTCTGCGTCCCAGAGCTTCCAGCAAGCAAGACAAAAATCTAAATAGCAAGCTGGACAGAAAAATTGCAAACAAGAGAAAAACAATATATAAGTAGCGTGGTGTATTTATCCAATAATATTTATACCGTATAGTAGCAAAAGGATAAAATTTAACCTTTATTAGGTATGTATTAAAAATAGGCCTCAAATAGGACCTGACTATAGACCAAAAAAAATATACTAAAACAAACAAAAATAGGAAACCAAACGTGGTGTGTGCCCTATTACCTACACAGAAAGGAAAAACGAGAAACAGACAGACAAATACAAATAACATACACTCTGCAGCACTGACCGTGACAATACTGAGTAACCAATCCACAATAGTCTTTGCAGGCTCACACAAAGTGGGCCAACTATTGAACAACCCAGCTGGACATAAATATATTTGACACAGGATGCACCTCTATATGAAGGTATTATGGCTATAACTGTGTCTGTACAAACAAAAACAGAGTATATCACCTTGTCACAGCTGGTTACTAAACCAAAGAATGTTCTTGTAGTATATCACTGGTAGACAACATATCATTGCTCTACCAAAATATATATACCCAGATAGGAATAACGTCAGTGCAGAGTAGCAGACCACATATGCAGCATAGTGAGATGCCCAACAATAAAAAATACCCTTCCATATAACTTAGGGATCCATGTTAACTCATTTACACATACTATGAGTGTTCCCTGAAGGATTTAGTTGTGGCATTCTTAAAGGGTTAATGACGGTGCTGCAGCATTCTCCCCTGATGAATCCACAAGGAGGAAACGCGTCGGGAGACGCTCTCTGCAGTACCACTCTGTAAAAGACTAAGGGTCAGGATATGAGGTGGACGAAGAAAGAGGATCAGCTGGTGATGAGTTGAACACGCGGTGAGATCTAACCAATTTACATGGTGGTTACATGACTGATCTCGTGTATCACAGCGTTCCCGTTACTATATCCCACCGTCATTAACCCTTTAAGAATGTCACAACTAAATCCTTCAGGGAACACTCATAGTATGTGTAAATGAGTTAACATGGATCCCTAAGTTATATGGAAGGGTATTTTTTATTGTTGGGCATCTCACTATGCTGCATATGTGGTCTGCTACTCTGTACTGACGTTATTCCTATCTGGGTATATATATTTTGGTAGAGCAATGATATGTTGTCTACCAGTGATATACTACAAGAACATTCTTTGGTTTAGTAACCAGCTGTGACAAGGTGATATACTCTGTTTTTGTTTGTACAGACACAGTTATAGCCATAATACCTTCATATAGAGGTGCATCCTGTGTGAAATATATTTATGTCCAGCTGGGTTGTTCAATAGTTGGCCCACTTTGTGTGAGCCTGCAAAGACTATTGTAGATTGGTTACTCAGTATTGGCACGGTCAGTGCTGCAGAGTATATGTTATTTGTATTTGTCTGTCTGTTTCTCGTTTTTCCTTTCTGTGTAGGTAATAGGGCACACACCACGTTTGGTTTCCTATTTTTGTTTGTTTTAGTATATTTTTTTTGGTCTATAGTCAGGTCCTATTTGAGGCCTATTTTTAATACATACCTAATAAAGGTTAAATTTTATCCTTTTGCTACTATACAAGAGAAAAACAAGCAGGAACTTAACTTCTGCTTGAGAAGACAGGTCACAAGAACGATCCAGGAGCGAACAGACCAATACTGGAACATTGACAGGTGGCATGGAGCAAAGATTTAAGTGGAGTTAAATAGATCAGCCAGCTAACGAATTAACCTCGTCACCTGTGAAAGGAAACTCAGAAGCCGCAGCCCCACTCACAACCACCAGAGGAAGCCCATGGACAGAACCAGCCGAAGTACCATTCATGACCACAGGAGGGAGCTTGACAACAGAATTCACAACAGATCCCCAAGTCCTTCTCCCTGTCAGATTTACCCAGTGGTTTCCCGTTCAGTGTGTAATGGTGATATTGATTCCTTCTTCCCATGTGTATAACCTTACATTTATCATTGTTAAACCTCATCTGCCACCTTTCAGCCCAAGTTTCCAACTTATCCAGATCCATCTGTAGCAGAATACTATCTTCTCTTGGATTAACTGCTTTACATAGTTTTGTATCATCTGCAAATATCGATATTTTACTGTGTAAACCTTCTACCAGATCATTAATGAATATGTTGAAGAGAACAGGTCCCAATACCGACCCCTGCGGTACCCCACTGGTCACAGCGACCCAGTTAGAGACTATACCATTTATAACCACCCTCTGCTTTCTATTACTAAGCCAGTTACTAACCCATTTACACACATTTTCCCCCAGACCAAGCATTCTCATTTTGTGTACCAACCTCTTGTGCGGCACGGTATCAAACGCTTTGGAAAAATCGAGATATACCACGTTCAATGACTCATTGTGGTCTAGCCTATAGCTTACCTCTTCATAAAAACTGATTAGATTGGTTTGACAGGAGCGATTTCTCATAAACCCATGCTGATATGGAGTTAAACAGTTATCCTCATTGAGATAATCCAGAATAACATCCCTCAGAAACCCTTCAAATATTTTACCAACAATAGAGGTTAGACTTACTGGCCTATAATTTCCAGGTTCACTTTTAGAGCCCTTTTTGAATATTGGCACCACATTTACTATGCTCCAGTCCTGCGGAACAGACCCCGTCGCTATAGAGTCCCTAAAAATAAGAAATAATGGTTTATCTATTACAGTACTTAGTTCTCTTAGTACTCGTGGGTGTATGCCATCTGGACCCGGAGATTTATCTATTTTAATCTTATTTAGCCGGTTTCACACCTCTTCTTGGGTTAGATTGGTGACCCTTAATATAGGGTTTTCATTGTTTCTTGGGATTTCACCTAGCATTTCATTTTCCACTGTGAATACCGTGGAGAAGAAGGTGTTTAATATGTTAGCTTTTTCCTCGTCATCTACAACCATTCTTTCCTCACTACTTTTTAAGGGGCCTACATTTTCAGTTTTTATTCTTTTACTATTGATATAGTTGAAGAACAGTTTGGGATTAGTTTTACTCTCCTTAGCAATGTGCTTCTCTGTTTCCTTTTTGGCAGCTTTAATTAGTTTTTTAGATAAAGTATTTTTCTCCCTATAGTTTTTTAGAGCTTCAATGGTGCCATCCTGCTTTAGTAGTGCAAATGCTTTCTTTTTACTGTTAATTGCCTGTCTTACTTCTTTGTTTAACCACATTGGGTTTTTCCTATTTCTAGTCCTTTTATTCCCACAAGGTATAAACCGCTTACACTGCCTATTTAGGATGTTCTTAAACATTTTCCATTTATTATCTGTATTCTTATTTCTGAGGATATTGTCCCAGTCTACCAGATTAAGGGCATCTCTAAGTTGGTCAAACTTTGCCTTCCTAAAGTTCAGTGTTTTTGTGACTCCCTGACAAGTCCCCCTAGTTAAAGACAGGTGAAACTGTACAATATTGTACAATCATTTTGTTCTAATCTGAATGCGCACTTAAAGGCAATTATCTATTATTTTTTTTAGATATTGTTTTTCCTTAAATCTCTTTTAGAGAATATGAGCTTCCTTTAGGAAATCTGTATTGGCTGTATGTTTTTTTTATATTGTCCTGTGCTGGCCATATGGAATGTTGGTAATCCATTTACACAAGTGGTCAAAATTGTTGGTACCGTTCGTTTAATGACAGAAAAACCCACAATGGTCACAGGAATAACTGAAATAAGTAATAATAAATAAAAGATCTATGAAAATGAACAAATAAAAGTCAGACATTGCTTTTCAACCTTGCTTCCACAGAATTTAAATACAAATAAAACTCATGAAATAGGTCATGACACAAATGATGGTACCTTTAACTTAATATTTTGTTGCCAAACCTTTTGAGGCAATCACTGCAATGAAAGGATTCCTGTAACTGTCAATGAGACTTCTGCACCTCTCGACAATTTTAACCATAGATGGGGCTGCTGATAGTGTGTGTCCACAGGGGTTCATGATGGGTTAGGTGACTTCCTTTAACTGTGCTGACTCTCTCCCCTGTTAGCATACTATCTATGCACCTTTACATGTGCTTTGAAAGTTCTGGTGACATGAATTAGCTTGTTGATGGTAGACATGATTCATGATCCTAGGACATCACCCTCGCCGGCTACTAATTTTGGACTGCTTGCTATAAACACTTGTGTCCTTGCGTTTTGTTGACTGTTTTGACTCCATGTCTCTTATAGGAATTGTTAATTAGGGAGTTTCCTAGTGGAATACCCACTACAGCCTGTACTTTGGGTATTAGGCTGAATGAATGTACCGTATACACTCGAGTATAAGCTGACCCGAGTATAAGCCGACCCCCCTAATTTTGCCACAAAAAACTGGGAAAACTTATTGACTCGAGTATAAGCCTAGGGTGGAAATGCAGCATTTACCGGTGAATTTCAAAAATAAAAATAGATCATTATTTCCCCATAGCTGTGCCATATAGTGCTCTGCACCGTTCATTATTTCCCCATAGCTGTGCCATATAGTGCTCTGCACCGTTCATATTTCCCCATAGCTGTGCCCCATATAGTGCTCTGCACCGTTCATTGTGCCCCATATACAGTGCTCTACACCGTTCATTGTGCCCCATAGCTGTGCCCCATATAGTGCTCTGCACCGTTCATTGTGCCCCATAGCTGTGCCCATATACGGTGCTCTGCACCGTTCATTGTGCCCCATAGCTGTGCCCATATACGGTGCTCTGCACCGTTCATTGTGCCCCATAGCTGTGCCCATATACGGTGCTCTGCACCGTTCATTGTGCCCCATAGCTGTGCCCATATACGGTGCTCTGCACCGTTCATTGTGCCCCATAGCTGTGCCCATATACGGTGCTCTGCACCGTTCATTGTGCCCCATAGGTGTGCCCATATACGGTGCTCTGCACCGTTCATTGTGCCCCATAGCTGTGCCCATATACGGTGCTCTGCACCGTTCATTGTGCCCCAGAGCTGTGCCCATATACGGTGCTCTGCACCGTTCATTGTGCCCCAGAGCTGTGCCCATATACGGTGCTCTGCACCGTTTATTGTGCCCCATAGCTGTGCCCATATACGGTGCTCTGCACCGTTCATTGTGCCCCATAGATGCTCCACATAAATCTCTGCCGCCGCTGCTGCTGCTGCAATAAAAAAAAAAAAACACATACTCACCTCCCTTGATTGCAGCTCCCAGCGTCTCGTTCCGGCGCCTCCATCTTCCCGGTGTCTCTGCTCTGACTGATCAGGCAGAGGACGCCGCGCACACTATATGCGTCATCGCGCCCTCTGACCTGAACAGTCAGAGCGCAGACGCCGGGAAGATGGAGGCGCCGGCCGGGAAGATGGAGCGACGCCCGGCGGCTGGAACGCGGACAGGTGAATATGCTATACTTACCTAGTCCTGGCGATCCTCGCGCTGTCCCTCTGCCTGGTCTTCGGTGCCGCAGCTTCTTTCTCTATCAGCGGTCACCGGCACCGCTGATTAGAGGAATGAATAGGCGGCTCCGCCCCTATGGGAGGTGGAGCCGCCTATTAATTTTTTTAATGAGCGGTCCCACGTGACCGCTGAAGAGGGGAAGACACTGCAGCACAAAAGCCCGTGGGACGGCAGGGACAGCGCGAGGATCGCTGGGACTAGGTAAGTATACCTCAGCGCCCTCACCCCCTCACCCGCCGACCCTGCCACCCACCTTGACTCGAGTATAAGTCGAGAGGGGCACTTTCAGCCCAAAAATTTGGGCTGAAAATCTCGGCTTATACTCGAGTATATACGGTATTTATATGTACTATGTATGTGTTTCAGATGATATTGACTCTCCTTGCTCAGTGTTGTGCCTGCGGCTGCACAACCCGTCAACCCATTCAGGGGAGCAAATTTACCACTGGGTTTTTTCCTTCCAGTCTTGTTTGATCTGCACAAGGTGCGTTTTCTTTCTTTTCCCTTTTTTTCTATGGCATCAGATTTACTATTCCTCCTGAAATAATGTCCTGTTTATAAAACATGATTTTTTCTTTCAAAACTGAAACAAGCAGCCCAGCAAATAAGCCACAGCAGATAAACATTTTCTGTGTTTAGTTTGTGTTACCCTTGCTTCAGTCTTTTTAGGGTAACAGGTGTTTTCGTTGTCTCATTTGTCTGCCTTATCACCTTTCGGGTGCGATTTTATATACTTTCACCCTGCCTGTATTTAATGCTGGTGATAGTCTCATTTGGATGTCCAGCCATACTGCTGTAGTTTAAGCCAGTCAGTGAAAAAGCAACTGTAACGTCAATTGATCTTCCCAGTGCTATTGAAGGAACAAAAAGAATCCACACTATCAATAAACAGAAAGATGGTGAGGGACCACTTAGCTAATTTAAATGAATTTACATCTCCTGGTCCAGATGAAATATATCCTAGGGTATTCAAGAAGTATCGTTTCTCCTTGCGGAGAGTGACATGTTAAGCATGTCGAGGTGAGGAGACATAAAGCTGCAAGGCTACTCTGGAAAATATACAAATTGTCTTTTCAGAGAGGAAGTAGACTAGAACTCTAGTGCCACCTATTGGAAGTAGCAATCCTAAAAGTCAATGTCGACCCTTTAACGAGCCGTGTGTTAGGTGTCGAGTTCCCGCCGCTGCACAGGGGGAATCTCGAACCGTCTCCACTGCAGTCTCCCCTTCTTCTCCAGCTGCAGTGGAGCCTGCTCAGTGGAGACGTTGGTCCCAGCATCTGCCTCAGGCAGATACTGTCATGTCGGACGCTATTCACACTAGGGCTTCCGACAGACAGCAGTAATTCTGCATTCGTCCACTATGCGCTCAGTGGCGCCGGCTAGATTTTATCTAGGTTGTCCGGGGTTAATCTAGCTGGTACGCGGATTGGAGGCTGGGTCACGCCCACGGCCTTTAAATAGTTCTTCTGAACTTTGGGCGTCGCCGATTATAGCTTGTGTCTTGTACCTGGTGACCTCGGTTCGGAGTGGTGGTCTTGGAGTGGAAATATCATATCTGGTGGTGTATGATCCTTTGTCATATTTCTCCTTCCTATTTGTGTTTTGTTTTGCCCTGTGCACATTATAGTGTTTTCCTGAGTGTGTCTGCAGCGTGGTGCGTTTTTGGTTTTCCCTGTCTGTGCTTTCTGTAGGGGATGGTGTGAAGAATTATCACTGGGTGGAGGGTGGAGGTTTCAGATTAGTACTGAACCAGGATTTCAGGGTCAGGCCTGGCGGCCCAGACAAGCACACCATCAGTGTAATCTCTGGGAGAGGGACAGACAGGGTTTCCCTAGTCTGAAGGATATCGCAGGGGCCCGGGTTTATTAGCTTTGCCTACCTAGGCTCCCCGTGACATTATAATCGGCCCATATTTTTGTATTCCATGGATCCCATGACTTCCATAACCCGCCAGTTGGAGGCGCTGTCCCTACAGGTCACTGAGTTGAAGGGGGCAGTTCAACAACAGGGTCTAGTAGTAGCTAATGTGCAAGCTGAATCTGCAGGTAGAGTTGCTGAGCCTAAGTTTCCTTTACCTGAAAGGTTTGCTGGGGAACACAGTAAATTTGTTACTTTTCGTGAAGCTTGCAAACTTTATTTTCATATACGCCCGATCTCCTCAGGTAATGAGGCTCAGCGTGTGGGCCTGGTGTTGTCATTATTCAACGGGGACCCCCAAGCATGGGCGTTTTCGTTAGCATCTGATTCAGCTGCATTTAACTCAGTGGAGAGTTTTTTTTCTGCTCTTGGACTCATTTATGATGATCCTGACAAAATGACTCTAGCACAATCTAAAATTCGCGCTATCCGCCAGGGGGAGTGTATGGTGGAGGATTACTGTTCTGAATTTCGCTCTGGGCGGTTGACACACAATGGAACGATCCCGTGCTGCGGAGTAAGTTTATTCATGGTGTTTCAGGAAGGGTTGAAAAAGCCCTTCTGATGTACGAGTCTCCTGCTTCTCTAGAGTCTGCTATGAGTCTTGTTGTCCGCATTGATCGCCGTTTGCGTCAGAGGGAGCAAGAGACGCCGCCGATGGGAGAGGGCGTAGGTACACGTGAGGTTGCTGCAGGTGAGCCCATGGAGCCTATGCAAATCGCAGGGGTGTCATATGTTAAACATCGAGCTCCTCTGCTCAGGAAGCAGGGAGCCTGTTTTTGCTGTGGTAAAACTGGTCATTATGTAAATACTTGTCCTCTGCTATCTAAGTAAAGCGCAACAGCGGAAAACTACTAAGCTCAGAGGGTGTAGAGGAGGCCAGTCTGAGCTTATGCATATCCATAGTGGTTTCTCAATGCATGCTCCCTGCCAAAGTTATGATCGCTGGCAGAGAGCTGCCAATCACTGTTTTTGTGGATAGTGGTTCTGCCACTAATCTCATTGATGAGGAGTTTGCGCGCATGGCCGGTTTCAGGATCGAAAAACCGCCTCATGCTATCCGGGTGGTTACCATCAATGCTGCTCCTCTTCCACAGGGGGAGATTACTGAGTTTGTAGCTGAGGTGAAACTCCACGTTGGGGTTCTACATTTCGAGCAGGTTACATGTAAGGTACGCAGGAATCTTCCTGCACAAATGGTTTGGGGTTTTCCATGGTTATCTATGCACAACCCGGTGATTGACTGGAAAACTCAGGACATAATTCAGTGGAGCGAATTCTGCCAGGAGAATTGCCTGGCCACATGTGTGTCCGCTGTGACTCCTAGCATTCCTGAGTCACTGCTGGATTTTGCGGATGTGTTTTCAGAGAAGGGTTGCTCTGAATTGCCACCACATTGCCCCTATGACTGTACTATCAGGTTTAAACCCGGGGCCAAATTGCCAAAAGCAAGGATGTTTAACATCTCTGGTCCTTAGAGGCAAGCGTTAAGGACTACATTGCTGAAAGTTTGAGCAAAGGGCACATCAGGCCTTCATCCTCGCCGGTGGCAGCAGGGTTCTTCTTCGTTAAGAAGAAAGATGGCGGACTACGCCCGTGTCTGGATTTCAGGGAGTTAAACCAGATTACGGTTCGTGATCCTTACCCTATGCCACTGATACCTGATTTGTTCAACCAGGTGGCAGGTGCTAAGTGGTTTACCAAGCTTGACCTCAAGGAGGCGTACAACCTCATAAGAGTCTGTCAAGGTGATGAGTGGAAGACGGCTTTTAATACTCCAGAGGGTCATTTTGAAAATTTGGTGATGCCATTTGGGTTGATAAACGCGCCTGCAGTATTTCAACATTTCATAAAGGATGTGTTCTTGCATGTTTTGGGGAAATTCGTTATTGTGTACCTTTATGACATTCTCATATATTCTTGCGACCGTGATACTCATTTAGAGCATGTCAGGCAGGTGTTACAGCTTCTCAGAGAGAATAAGCTTTATGCAAAACTTGACAAATGTGTATTTTCGGTTCAGGAGTTGCCTTTTTTGGGTTATATTGTGTCCGCTTCTGGGTTTAAAATGGACGCCGCTAAGGTGCAAGCGGTGCTGCGGTGGGAACAGCCTGATAACCTAAAAGCGCTTCAGCGGTTCCTTGGGTTTTCTAACTACTATAGGAAGTTTATCAAAGATTTTTCTACCATTGCTAAACCGCTTACTGACATGACGAAAAAGGGTACCAATTTCTCCGTCTGGCCTGAGGCTGCTGTGCGTGCATTTGAATTTCTTAAGAACAGTTTTGCTTCGCCCCCCATTCTGGTGCAGCCGGATGTATCGAAACCATTTACCGTGGAAGTCGATGCGTCTGAGGTTGGTGTGGGGGCGGTGCTGTCACAAGGCTCATCCTTGAGCAAGTTGCGTCCTTGCGTCTATTTCTCCAAGAAACTGTCGCCCGCCGAACGTAACTACGATATCGGCAACAGGGAGTTGTTGGCTGTCAATTTGGCCTTTGAGGAATGGCGACACTTTTTGGAGGGGTCGGTTCACCAGGTTAATGTTATTACCGACCATAAGAATTTGCTTTATTTGGAGTCTGCCAAGCATCTGTCCTCCATGCAGGCTCGCTGGGCATTGTTTTTCTCGCGGTTCAACTTTTTTGTTACTTACCGACCTGGGCCTAAGAACACTAAAGCGGATGCTTTGTCCAGGTGTTTTCTGGGGGGAGAACCTCGGGAAGAACCCGTACCCATCCTCCAAAAGGGTGTAGTGGTCTCGGCTCTCACAACCGAGGTTGAGGCTGAGATTGCCAAGGCTCAGGAGGAGGTACCACCTGAGCTTCCCTTTAACAAATCATTTGTACCGTTCCATCTTCGCCTAAAGGTATTGGCGGAGCATCATGATGCTGTCCTGGCTGGCCACCCAGGGTTTAGGGGTACTTTGGAGTTGGTGTCACGTCGGTTTTGGTGGCCCAAAATCCAAAAGGACGTGGTCTCGTACGTGTCAGCATGCGCCAAGTGCGCTGGGGCTAAGACGCCTCGCTCCCGTCCTGCTGGCACACTACTTCCTCTCGAGGTACCCAGTAGGCCGTGGATGGAGATCTCCATGGATTTTATCACAGACTTGCCCTCCTCAGCTGGGAACACGGTCATCTTGGTGATTGTTGATCGGTTCTCAAAGATGTCGCACTTTGTGTCCTTATCTTCGTTGCCTAACGCTAAGACTCTGGCTCAGGTATTTGTGCAGGAGGTGGTCAGACTTCATGGGGTCCCGTCTGACATTGTGTCTGATAGGGGTTCTCAGTTTGTGGCAAAATTTTGGAAAGCATTTTGCTCACGGCTGGGGATCAAGTTGTCACATTCTTCGGCGTTTCATCCTCAGTCAAATGGTCAGACCGAGCGGATGAACCAAAACTTGGAACAGTACTTACGCTGCTTTGTTTCTGAGAACCAGGAGGAGTGGTTGATGTTCCTTCCTTTGGCTGAGTTTGCCATAAATAATCACCGCCAGGAATCTTCTGGGGAGTCTCCGTTTTTTTGTGTTTACGGGCACCATCCTCAGTTTTGTACTTTGAGTCAGGGGGGCTCTTCCGGCGTCCCGGAGGAGGACCAGTTAGGAGCACAACTGTCATCAGTCTGGAGGAGAGTGAAACAGCACCTGTTGAGCGTGGGGGCAAGGTACAAACGTGTGGCTGACAGTAGACGTGTGCCAGGTCGGACCTGAGTGTGGGTGACTGGGTGTGGTTGTCCACAAAAAATATAAGACTCAAAATACCATCCCTTAAATTGGGTCCAAGGTTTATTGGTCCGTTTAGGGTCACTGCCATCATTAACCCGGTAGCCTACCGTTTGGTGCTCCCTACGGTATATAAGATTCACAATGTGTTCCACAGGTCTTTATTAAAAAAGGTGGTGGGTTCCGTGGACGTGGCGCCGATGCCACCTCCAGTTTTGGTGGATGGCAATTTAGAGTTTGAAATTTCCAAGGTGGTTGACTCTCGAGTAGTGCGCCGCACTTTACAATACCTGGTACACTGGCGGGGTTGTGGGCCTGAGGAGAGGTCTTGGGTACCAGCCTCGGACATCCATGCAGACCGGCTGGTCAGTATGTTTCACCACCGCCATCTGGTCCTATAAGTCGTGAGGGCCCTGGGGTCCCTCGTAGAAGGCGGGGTACTGTCTGCCGGACGCTATTCACACTAGGGCGTCCGACAGATAGCAGTAATTCTGCATTCGTCCACTATGCGCTCAGTGGCGCCGGCTAGATTTTATCTAGGTTGTCCGGGGTTAATCTAGCTGGTACTCGGATTGGAGGCTGGGTCATGCCCACGACCTTTAAATAGTTCTTCTGAACTTTGGGCGTCACCGATTGTAGCTTGTGTCTTGTACCTGGTGATCTCGGTTCAGAGTGGTGGTCTTGGAGTGGAAATATCATATCTGGTGGTGTATGATCCTTTGTCATATTTCTCCTTCCTATTTGTGTTTTGTTTTGCCCTGTGCACATTATAGTGTTTTCCTGAGTGTGTCTGCGGCGTGGCGGCCCAGACAAGCACACCATCAGTGTAATCTCTGGGAGAGGGAAAGAGAGGGTTTCCGTAGTCTGAAGGATATCGCAGGGGCCTGGGTTTATTAGCTTTGCCTACCTAGGCTCCCCGTGACAGATACTGTCGACTGGCTACTACTGCCCTTCCAGGCTCTGCCTTTGTGGCCAGCACTGATCAGCAGCGAGCAGGTCTTTCTGGGACTAAGTCCTGCTTTCCCATATCGATCATGCCCACGGAACGATCTCCCATTGGAGGTTGAGGGTCACATGCTCAGATCCTGTTGCAACTCCTATTGGACCATCTGGAAGGTCTTGTAGCACTGCCGCTATAAAAGGTTTGCATGGCCGCTTGGCCATGTGCTAGTGTACACTTGTGAACATGTGTGTTGATGAGAGAAAGTCACTCTTTAATTATCCCCTCCCTTGTGTTTGACTGCTCGTGAAAGGTGGATGATTGCTATCTAGCGCCCAACTTGTTATCAGCACTAGAACACACAAAACAGCGTGACCACCAGTGCGGCGCCGTGCGCTATCACAGTGCTTTCCTAACCCAAGTTTGGATGGTTAGTGGCGTCTGCCAGTGCGGCACCGCATGCACTCTTGTGCATCTTAATTATTATTTCTGTTACTCTGACGCCCCAGTTGCGGTGTTGAGCGCAAGAGGTCTAGTTGTACTCTATCCCGAGTCTTGGGGTAGAGTTCTGTGACTCCTTGCTTGCGCTCTTTGTGCGGTACCGCAGCCCTGTGACGCAACAGGGTTCGCTTTCTTCATACTGGGTGAAGTTAACCCGTGTGTGAATCCATATTATACCACCATATAATCCGTCATTACTTAGCAGCAGGTTCCATCTCTGCACCTTACACTATCTTTCTAATTATTTGGTGCGTTCCTCTAGCCCTAACACTGTGTCACATGATTTAGGATAAAAACTAAACCAGAATCTCAGCACCTGGATCACCTCCCTTGTCTTGTCTCTCCACGGACTGTGGTGTCGTTAGCTGCTGCGTGTCCATAGTCGGACTGGGTGAGACTCGTAGTCACGCCGCTCCAGGTCTTCCTTGGGCTTTGGCACCGTGGTTCCACAACCCAGCCCATTACAGTTTGCACAGGCCCCTCCATGATGGAGGAGACGGTTTAAATAGTAAGAGACCTCCATCCATTGGCTGCGGACACTTTAAAGGAACACATGCAGCCACATTAAGAAAGAGGAAGTGTTTGCACTCACACTCTAAGAACAGTGCCTGGAGATCTGCAAGAAGTGCTTGCACCTCGGGCTGCAGCAGACCCAGAAGGAACAGGACGGGAGCCTTGGCGGTGAGTATGCTGATGTCTCTGCAGGGAGAGAGGGACTGCAGGCAGAGATGCGGGCACTACGAGTATCTACTTAATCCTTTATTTTATATTTCATGGTTTGTTTTACTCACACTGGAATCCCTTTCTGTTTCAGCACATATTCCCTTCTGTAGGCAATTTGCACTCTGCTCTGTTCTTCGGTTCTTAACGAGGAATGAAAAGTGCTCGACTGCCATCATCTAGTTTGTGGTTGGCGCTATCTCAGCTCACGCAGGAACCACTAGGGTTCAGTATGTCCAGTCTGTACAGGCGCCAGCAGGGTCAGTTGCAGTTTTTAGTGTGTTTCCTATTTTTCCGAATGAGTTGCTCTCCTATCATAACATATACATTATATGTGTATATAAATTTGTCACAGAGATTTTATTGAAAAATAAATGATGTAAGTAAATGAGCATATAAAATGGGGTGGCTAAGGGTCCACAAAAAGACAGAAAAACTTGCAACAATTGCACATAGCCAAATATAGAATAAATGATCATTTATTGATACAAAGTACAGAAGAGATTAAAGGTAGAGGGATCACATGAGAGGCGACATGTGGAGCAAAAGGGCATATGATTTAAGGAGTTTGTATATTCTCCCCGTGTTTGCGTGGGTTTCCTCTGGGTACTCCGGTTTCCTCCCACATTCCAAAGACATACTGATAGGGAATTTAGATTGTGAGCCCCAATGGGGACAGTGACAATAATGTATGCAAACTGTAAAGCGCTGTGGAATATGTTAGCGCTATATAAAAATAAAGATTATTAATATTTAAACAATTGTGTATATAATGTCAATAATAATTGGTGAGAATAGAGTAGTACCAAGGCATATAGTAAGCAGTTATACAAATATACTGCATATCAGACAAATATTAGGCATTTGCAAATAAGTAAATATGTCAAAGGTAAGACAGCATATTTAATTAGGCAGATGCATAAACAAGAATAGGAAATTAAATCTACCCATATATACTCCTCCAGCTGGAATAGCACCAGTCCCAAGGCACATTTCGATTTCCTCAGACCAACAGAGGCTTGCGGATAGGACTCGTCCAATGTATATGCTCTAAGTTGAATTTTCTTTTACTTTCAGCAATATTGTTGACTTGCTTCTGTATGAAGAATGAAAAAAAATGTGTAGTTTAACAGTAGCAGCCTCCAGCTGCCCTATGATCAATATTATCTTTCACTGCTGTCAGCTCTTTAAATGTCTATTTATCTCTCTCCCTATCAAATGAATGTCTGAATTATTCTCTTTTCTTCACAATTTGTGCATATATCTTCTTCACTGCTGTCCTACAATACACAATATCTGTAGAAATGTTGTTCACTATTTTATAGCTTTTTCTCTTTATCTCTGTTGCTAAGCGGTGAGATGTGACATCCTCTCACTATACAGGTCCTTCTCAAAAAATTAGCATATAGTGTTAAATTTCATTATTTACCATAATGTAATGATTACAATTAAACTTTCATATATTATAGATTCATTATCCACCAACTGAAATTTGTCAGGTCTTTTATTGTTTTAATACTGATGATTTTGGCATACAACTCCTGATAACCCAAAAAACCTGTCTCAATAAATTAGCATATCAAGAAAAGGTTCTCTAAACCACCTATTACCCTAATCTTCTGAATCAACTAATTAACTCTAAACACATGCAAAAGATACCTGAGGCTTTTATAAACTCCCTGCCTGGTTCATTACTCAAAACCCCCATCATGGGTAAGACTAGCGACCTGACAGATGTCAAGAAGGCCATCATTGACACCCTCAAGCAAGAGGGTAAGACCCAGAAAGAAATTTCTCAACAAATAGGCTGTTCCCAGAGTGCTGTATCAAGGCACCTCAATGGTAAGTCTGTTGGAAGGAAACAATGTGGCAGAAAACGCTGTACAACGAGAAGAGGAGACCGGACCCTGAGGAAGATTGTGGACTGAGTCTGGTGTGGAAACATCCAGAGCCACCGTGCACAGGCGTGTGCAGGAAATGGGCTACAGGTGCTGCATTCCCCAGGTAAAGCCACTTTTGAACCATAAACAGCGGCAGAGGCGCCTGACCTGGGCTACAGAGAAGCAGCACTGGACTGTTGCTAAGTGGTCCCAAGTACTTTTTTCTGATGAAAGCAAATTTTGCATGTCATTCGGAAATCAAGGTGCCAGAGTCTGGAGGAAGACTGGGGAGAAGGAAATGCCAAAATGCCTGAAGTCCAGTGTCAAGTACCCACAGTCAGTGATGGTGTGGGGTGCCATGTCAGCTGCTGGTGTTGGTCCACTGTGTTTCATCAAGGGCAGGGTCAATGCAGCTAGCTATCAGGAGATTTTGGAGCACTTCATGCTTCCATCGGCTGAAATGCTTTATGGAGATGAAGATTTCATTTTTCAGCACGACCTGGCACCTGCTCACAGTGCCAAAACCACTGGTAAATGGTTTACTGACCATGGTATTACTGTGCTCAATTGGCCTGCCAACTCTCCTGACCTGAACCCCATAGAGAATCTGTGGGATATTGTGAAGAGAAAGTTGAGAGACGCAAGACCAAACACTCTGGATGAGCTTAAGGCCGCTATTGAAGCATCCTGGGCCTCCATAACATCTCAGCAGTGTCACAGGCTGATTGCCTCCATGCCACGCCGCATTGAAGCAGTCATTTCTGCCAAAGGATTCCCGACCAAGTATTGAGTGCATAACTGAACATTATTATTTGATGGTTTTTTTGTTTGTTATTAAAAAACACTTTTATTTGATTGGATGGGTGAAATATGCTAATTTATTGAGACAGGTTTTTTGGGTTATCAGGAGTTGTATGCCAAAATCATCAGTATTAAAACAATAAAAGACCTGACAAATTTCAGTTGGTGGATAATGAATCTATAATATATGAAAGTTTAATTGTAATCATTACATTATGGTAAATAATGAAATTTAACACTATATGCTAATTTTTTGAGAAGGACCTGTACAGATTCACACTAAAATGGCTGCTCCATTCCTTGCCTCTGCTTGTGTTCAGGCTATGATAGGCCCTACTGCATTTTGTAAAATGATGGTGGGCATTTTTGGCAATTCATGCAAAGCAAATTACAAATTGAATTTGCCGAGTCCAGAAAATTCCCAAAAATTCAGCACAAATCTGATTCACATAGAATTGATTCGCTAATCTCTATTGCCGATACCTCATAGAGGCCTACTTTGCCCTAATCTGGCTCATTAATTTAAGATAATTTTTGAAATGTACATTTACAGAATGTGCAAGTATACATTTGAAGCTAAGATTTGCTACATCTCTATGACATGTCAACCTACTAAAAGCCTACATTAATACTGTACAGTGCTTTGCTCACATGAAAATATTTTACTCTTCATATAATACTTTGTGTGATTGTTATGCTGCTTGAACATCAGGTGTTTCTACACCTACGATTAGATGGCCATTCCATTAGCGTGGGTAGGAAAGAACACCAATTACAAGGCATGTCCCACAGGAACTTATTGTACTCAACTTTTTCACAAATACTTCCTTGCAAATGGCATGACGTCTGATGACCAGAGACTTACTGCTTTTAAATGTAATTCTATTATAATCTGTATTGTTTATTCCCCACATATGAAGAAATCATTATTTACAGCCATTCTTAAAGCTATTTTTTGTAGCAGGCAAGTTTTACAGAGAATGTGTTGTATAAAAAAAATATAGATAATTTCTCTCTGGATAAAAGCTGAGAAATAATATAAGCAGTAAGGTAAATGGTTGATTTTATTTTGTGCTAGTCATGCATGGCACGTTCGTAATTGCTGTCACATTGTCCGGGGAACTTAGTTCTATGTAAATGTTTGTTACATTCTTTATATACCTGTTCATTACTATACTTTGCTGTACTTATGGTTTACAAATACAATAGGTAAAATATAATTTTTGCTTTTATATCACGATAGGGTATTTTTTATTATTTCATGTCTAAAGAATTTGGAAAGCAGTTGCAAAAGGTCTAAAACACTGAAGCCATAAAATGATATTTTATTAAAAGTTTTGTCAAAAGTAAACTAGTAACTGTGAGGACAATGCCAACCATTCTGCCCCCGTACATTTATAATATATATTCAGACACTATGTAGTGGTAATACAGTATATGTTCATATGGGGTGGCATTATTTTGCCCTTGTTTAGTATCTATCTATCTATCTATCTATCTATCTATCTATCTATCTATCTATCTATCTATATATCTATCTATCATCTATCCCATATCTATCTATCTTTCTTATTGTGAAAAAGTTACTGGCAAAGTCCTGGGTGGGGAGATATGTCTCACTGAGGCTATTAGCTTCAGTGATTTGAAACCCAGGAGTTTGCTCCAGCACACTATGTATTGAGAGGGGTAAATCAAACAATTTAAGGGCTGGGTTTTTGTGGAAAATCATAGAGGGAGTGGGAGGTTTTGATCGGTATACACTGGTTGCATGCCCGACAATTGATATATGTGGATTGATATTTTAAATATGCTGGCGACACTCACTGGCACACGAACGCGGGTAAGATTAACGGTGTATCCTCCATGTATGCTACAATTTAACCCTGTATGTGACAGGCAACATGTGGAGATTGGTTATCAAATACGGTTAAGGCTGCATATACTTTGATACCATACATGACATGTAGCACCTTATTGGGATATGCTAGATTACTATTCACTTGAGGTTATCCGTTTGTTACGCCCCCTGTGTTACTACAGTGTTTGTGTCCTCTGTATTTGCACCATTTTCTGGACCTTGTATAGTCAGTCTATATGTTTTTGTATATGTTTAATAAAGATTGTTATACGTTCTTTTTTATATTTGTGTTTGGGATTTTTTACTCCGTGTTCTTTGTAGGATTAATCTCTCTTAACAGTTGTTGTAGAGATGTGTCTGCTGCTAGAACTCTGTGTGGCATTGACCTGGTCTCTAATCTGAACTGCTGTTAACCTGCAATTTCTGAGGTTGATGACTCGGATAAACTTACCCTCAGAAGTAGATTGGTCTTCCTTTCCTGGGGCGGTCCTCATGTGAGCCAGTTTCTTTGTAACGCTTGATGGTTTTTACTAGGGTTGAGCAAAACGGATCGGACAAATTCAAAAATCGCTGACTTTCGGAAAAGTCAGGTTTCATGAAACCCGACCCTAGTGTGGGATCGGCCATGAGGTCGGCGATCTTCGCGCCAAAGTCGCATTTCGTATGACGCTTTCAGTGCCATTTTTCAGCCAATGAAGGAGGACGCAGAGTGTGGGAAGCGTGATGACATAGGTCTCGGTCCCCACCATCTTAGAGAAAGGCATGGCAGTGATTGGCTTGATTTCTGCATAGTAACAGGGGCTATAAAGGGGCGTGCACACCGACCACCATCTTACTTCTGCCGATCGTAGCATAGGGAGAGGTAGCCGCAGCTTCATCAGAAGAAGGGATATAGTTAGGGAGGGAAGATTAAGCCCCGAAACTGCTTGTGCTGTAGCGATTTCCACTGTCCAACACCACCATTTTTTGCAGGGACAGTGGAGGCTTTATTGTTGTGCATCAGCTCTGTAGCTTATTAGGCTGCCTTATAAGGCTCCCTGATAGCTGCATTGCTGTTTGCACGCCGCTGTGCAAACCAACTGCTTTTTTAAAAGCAAAAATCCTGTTGCTCCTTTCTGCACAGTTATCTTGCTTATTTGTCCACACTTTTGTGTGCAGCAGTCCTTTTTATTGCTGCCATTCTTTTCCTGAGATCATTGTAGGGAGATTGAAATTGTACTACAGTCCTTGTAATTTTTATATGTCTTCCAGCCACTTTCTGCCACTTAGATTGCGTTGTTATATACACTGGGCCTGAGTATTGGTTCAGTCTCCCCCCAAAAAAAGGGAGATTCAAATTCTCACAAAGTGGATATACTTCTGTCCTGTTAGTTTGTCGTATATCAGCCAGCCACTTTCAGCCACTTAGCTTACGTTACTATATACACTGGGCCTAAGTTGTGGTTCAGTCTCCCAAAAAAAAGTGAGATTCAAATTATCACAAAGTGGATATACTTCTGTCCTGTTAGTTTGTCGTTTATCAGCCAGCCACTTTCTGCCACTTACATTGTGTTGTTTTTTGCACAGGGCCTGATTTTTTTGTTCAGTCTCCCCCCAAAAAAGGGAGATTTAAAATCTCAACACGTTTATATACACCTTCTACCTTGTTTTACAGTACCATATAACGGTTGTTATTTTGGTTAGATTTTCCAAAAAATGTGGAAGTCAGGTGGAAGAGGCCGTGGGCGGTGGTTGCGAGTTGGTACTGATGGTGGTGGTGGTGCATATGGTGGTAGTGGCAAAAGCACAATAGCACCTAAGGCTCGAGGTGTTGAGCCAGCGTCATCATCTGGCTACACAAGGCCTCGAAGGCTCCCTTATCTGGGAGTAGGAGAACGGCTTTTAAAGCTGGATCAGCAGGAAAAAGTTTTGGCTTTCCTTGCTGACTCAGCCTCTAGCTCTTTCGCCTCCTCTTCAGAAAGTTCCAAATATAAAAGCAGCGAGTCGTCAGTGGATGCTCCCGGTCAGGAACAAGACGTTTCCTTGTGTCCTTCACCCAAACCAAAAGTGAAGGATGCGTCAGGCGACACTACAGGTTACTCCATGGAGCTCTTTACACATACCGTGCCTGGGTTAGAAAGGGAAATTGTTAACTGCCCATTAGAGGATGAATCGGACATGGAGTGCACTGATGCACAGCCACAGCTAGATTATAATACTGTTCCATTGACTTAGATCACTACATTGCCTTTGCAGTATACTGAGCCCGAATCTGACCCTGATCAGACCATGGTACCCCGTCCCGAACGCTATAGCACCTTACACGGTGACACAGAGGAAGGTGCACATGACATTGAAGAGGAGGAGATGACCCAGTTGTTGACCCAGATTGGCAGCCATTGGGGGAAGAGGGTGCCGCTGCCAGTAGCTCAGAAGCGGAGGAGGATGATCCGCAGTAGCCATCTACATCGCAACAGCTGTCATCTGGCAGGCCCGTATCAGGCCAAAAACGTTTGTCAAAAACAAAAACAGTTTTAGGACAGCGTGGCCATCCGGTGAAAGTAGCACAGCGTGCAATGCCTGAAAAGGTATTCCATAGTAGGAAGAGTGCAGTGTGGCAATTTTTTAACCAAGATCCGAATGATCAGTCAAAAGTTATCTGTAAGAAATGCTCATAGACCTTTAGCAGAGGGAAGAATTTCCAAAGTTTAAATACAACGTGCATGCATGGACATTTAACCAGCATGCACTTGCAAGCCTGGACTAACTATCAAACATCCCGTACCGTTGGTGCACCCACTCAGAATGAAGGTAGTCAGCAACGCTACATTTCTTCCCTCACTGTAAGCCCACCAGTTAGGACACCACCAACAGCAAATGTGGAGGTATCTTCGCAAGGCCAAAGCAGTCAGGGAATCACAAGGTTCTTGGTAGGAAACACTGTAGGTAGGCCCACATCAAGAATACCATCACCAACCCTCTCTCAATCTGCCATGTCCACCACCACCCCCGCTAGTTCCACATATGCAGTTCTCCAGTCCAGCTCACCCTACAAGAGACTCTTGTTAGGAAAAGATAGTACTCATCCTTTCAACCGCGTATACAGGGTTTGAACGCCCACATTGCTAGACTAATCTAGTTAGAGATGATGCCCTACCATTTGGTTGAAAGCGAAGCTTTCAAAGCCCTGATGGCCTACGCAGTACCACGCTATGACCTACCCAGTCGACACTTCTTTGCGAGAAAAGCCATCCCAGCCCTCCACCAGCATGTCAAAGACCGCATTGTCCATGCACCGAGGCAATCAGTCAGTAGAAAGGTGCACCTCACAACAGATGCATGGACCAGTAGGCATGGCCAGGGACATTACGTGTCCATCACGGTGCACTGGGTTAATGGGGTGGATGCAGGGTCCACAGGGGACAGCCATAGTGGGACAGTTCTGCATAGCCCACGGTCTAGGAAACAGTTGGCTGTAGGCGTTCGCCACCCCTCCTCCTCCTCCAGAAGTGAAAGCTCATCCACAGAGCGCAGTCACACAACCACTCCATCCGCAGCTGTCAGTGTTGCACACGAGGTGTCCCATTATGGAATAGCTAGTGGTAAGCGTCAGCAGGCTGTGCTACAAATGAAGTATTTGGGCGACAACAGACACACCGCGGAAGTACTGGCCGAGTACTTGCAGCAAGAAACTCAGTCATGGCTGGGCTGTGTACATCTTGAGGCAGGCAAGGTAGTATGTGATAACGGAAGGAATTTTATGGCTGCCATAGCCCTTTCAGAACTGAAACACATTCCTTGCCTGGCTCACACCTTGAACCTGGTGGTGCAGTGCTTCCTGAAAAATTATCCAGTAGTTACCAGCCCTGCTCCTGAAGGTGCGAAGACTTTGCTCGCACATCCGCCGGTCGCCCATACACTCCAGCCGTATGCAGAACCATCAACGATCACTGAATCTTTCCCAGCACCTCCTAATAATCGACGTTGCAACAAGGTGGAACTCCACACTGCACATGCTTCAGAGGCTGTGCGAACAGAGGCGTGCTGTCATTTATTTGTGGGAGGATACACATACACAGGCAGGCAGTTGGATGGCAGACATGGAGTTGTCTGGTGTGCAGTGGTCGAAGCTCCAAGACCTCTGTCAAGTCCTTCAGTGTTTTGAGGAATGCACACGGCTGGTAAGTGCAGACGACACCATCATAAGCATGAGCATCCTACTAATGCGTCTACTGATGCAAAGTTTGACGCACATCAAGGAGCAGGCGTCTGCAGCCAAGGAGGAGGGAAGCCTTGATGACAGTCAGCCATTGTCTGGTCAAGGAACTCTCCTGGACAAAGTGGCGGACGAAGAGGAGGAGGAGGAAGAGGATGATGGGGATGAATATTTATGGGAGGAGGATGCTTCTCAGGGGGCAATAGAAACTGGTGGCGTTGCAAGGTCAGGTACAGGGTTTTTGCGGGCCACAAGTGATGTTGATTTGCAAGAAAGTGCTCCTCAACCCAGCACAAGCAGTGAATTGACACCTGGAACGTTGGCCCACATGGCAGAGTATGCCTTGCGTATCCTAAAAAGGGACCCCCGCATTATCAAAATGATGACCGATGACAATTACTGGTTGGCCTGCCTCCTGGATCCACGATACAAAGGAAAATTACAAAATATCATGCCACATGAGAACCTGGAGCAAATATTGGCTACCAACAAGCAACTCTTGTAGACTGTTTGGCTCAGGCATTCCCAGCACACAGAGGCGGTGATGGTTCTCACACGATCTGTAGGGGGCAACATGGCAGAGGTGTTAGAGGTGCACAAATCCAAAATGGCATTGGACAAAGGGGTTTTATGACCAGGTTGTGGAGTGATTTCGCAATGACCGCAGACAGGACAGGTACTGCTGCATCGATTCAAAGTGACAGGAGACAGCATTTGTCCAGTATGGTTACCAACTATTTTTCCTCCCTTATCGATGTTCTCCCTCAACAGGTCATTCCCCTTTGATTACTGGGCATCTAAAATAGACACCTGGCCTGAATTGGCAGAATATGCATTACAGGAGCTTGCTTGCCCAGCTGCTAGTGTGCTATCAGAAAGAGTATTCAGTGCTGCTGGTTCATTACTGACCGAAAAAAGGACACTCTGGCTACCCGAAATGTTGATGATCTAACCTTCATTAAAATGAACCAATCATGGATTTCAAATTATTTTGCCCCACCTTCCCCTGCTGACACGTAGCTTGTCTTAAAAATGTCTTGCTTTTGGCCTCCTCTTACTGACTGCTCCAATTCCTCCATTTGCAGCTGCTGAGTGTCCACCATAGGCCATTTTTATACCTCCCTAAATGGGCTGACTCCCCCCACAGGGCCGTGGTCACCACTTGGCGCAAGCACCTGTGTGAGTGCCGTGTGCCTGGACAGGTGGGTGTGCCCACTCTTGGGTGACGGCACTGGCACAGGGTCCCTCATAGTACAATGAAGTGTCTCTGATGGTGGTGGTGCACAACCAACATCAGACATACCGTTGTAATATGAGGGGCCCTGTGCCAGTACCGCCCGCCGCCAACGAGAGAGTGTTCCCCCCAGCTCGAGCAGTGCTCTACCACTTGCAAAACTTACCTCTCCCTGCTCCACCACTGTGTAGTCTGTGCTGTTAAATCCTTCAATGGCACTGCCAATACAAATTTGTTGAAATGATAGATGATAGTAAAAATATTCAGGGGCCCTGGCCTCCATTTAGACCAGTTAATACTTTGCGCCAACTACCACTGTCTTCTACTCAGCAGAGAAGCCCACCACCTGTACCTAGCTATGCCACCAGTTTATTTATGAACATTTTTTGGGCTGACATTTAGCCCACTTTATTATTTTGGCCAACTAACTGTGTTAGCCACTTATTATAGTTGTCCTCCACTGAACAAAGCAATGCCACCTGTGTACTCCTGTTACCAATTGTGAACTGCATTTAGCCTACTTTTTTATTTTAGGCCTACTAAGTCTGTCTGAGCCACTTATTACAGTTGTCCTCCACTGAACAAAGCAATGCCGCCTGTGTACTCCTGTTACCAATTGTGAACTGCATTTAGCCTACTTTTTTATTTTAGGCCTACTAAGTCTGCCTGAGCCACTTATTACAGTTGTCCTCCACTGAACAAAGCAATGCCACCTGATAATGCTTCCAGACATATTGCCAGCATCACCCTATCTTCCACACATTCCAGTCTCAGTAGTCGTGGTTCTGGACCACATAATCCTCACCATGATCCTCCTTCCTCCCACCATGCCGAGTGCCCGGAGACAAGTGATCTCCCTCTTGGACAATCAGAAGCTGATCATATTTCCATTTATAAATTCTGGCCTCTCACCCTGCCTGTTTCAAGCACGACATGAGGAGATCGCATGCAGCGATGCCCAACTATTTGAGCAGTCACAATCACAAAAAGGTGACAGTGGGAAAATGCAATTACTGTCTCAAGAGGTAGAGGATGATGATAAGAAACAATTGCCTACAAGTGATGTTGTTACTCCATTAATTAGGGGGAGATCCAGGGTGCAAATGTGGAAGATGAGGTAGTGGATGATGAAGTCACTGACCCAATCTGTGAAGGTGAAATGCAGAGCGAGGACTGCAGCGCACAAGGGGGATGGATCCACAGCACCACAACAGGAAGAGGCAGTGGAGTGACCAGAGACACAAGGTGAGCAACTGATCGTCAGAGCACCATCATGGGTGAAGTTGCCAAGCCAAGGTTTATGTATTTACAAGGCTGGCACTTTTATAAAGACAGCCAAGTTAACCCAAAAAAGGCCATTTGCTACCAGCCTGACCATCACCAGCATGCTCAAGCACATGCAAGCAAACCATCTGACTACTTGGGCCAAACGCAAGGGTCCAGAAACAGTGTTTGGGTGACACCACTGCCTCTTCCAGTGTTCTATATGCACGCCAATCCCCTGTCCATGATATGAGCAAAGATACCTCCCAACCTGCACCTGTCATTGCATACTTGCAACCACCATCAGCAACCACGTGCACGTGCTTGTCCCACGTGTTTTGTCCCTACCCCCATCTTTAAAGGCAAGCGTAAATACGCAGCCACCAACCCACAGGCTACAATACTGCTTTCCCTGGAAATGTTGCCAGACCAACACTGTGACTGGGAAGGTCCACTTGACCATGGACACCTGGACAAGTGCTTGTGGCCAGGGATGCTACAATTCCCTAACAGAACGCTGGGTGAACATTGTTGAAGCTGGGACCCAGTCAGGTCCTGGGACAGAGCACAAAGATTGCAGGCCCTGGTTCATTCAGGGTTGCCCCATCTACTACAGCAGTTCATGCACCTCCTCCTCACCATCTACCCTCCATCTCACAAACGTCAACATCAGTCGCAAGCTGGAAGCAGTGCAGCACTGCCACGGCCAAGTGGCAACAAGCTCTGCTGAGGCTCATCTTCCTAGGTGAGAAGCTGCACATCGCCGCAAAGTTGTTGTAAGATCTAACAGACCAGACTGATCTTTTGGCTCTCTCGCCCCTGAACCTACAATCAGGCATGGTCGTCTGTTACAATGGGCGTAACCTGGTGGCAGCACTGAAGCTTGGCAACCTCGCACATGTACAATGCATGGCCCATGAGCTCAAGTTAGTGGTTCAGTGGTTTTTCAGTACATGCACAGTTCTGCCTGAGCTATTTGTGAAAGTACGTCGTGTGTGTGCCCATTTCCGCAACTCGGTTACAGTTGCTGCCACCCTAGCAGTGCTGCAGCAGCATTTGCAACTTCCAACTTACTTAATGGTGTGCGATATTACCATGCATTGGAAATCAACATTACATATGTTGGTAAGGCTTTGTGAGCAGCAGAGGGGAGTAGTTGAATACCAGCTACACCATTCACGTCTGCATTACGGGAAGGCCTCCTCACATAAGAGTTGATGAGTGGACATAGATGACTAACATCTATGTGTTTCTCCAAAATTTTGAGGACCCAATTAAGATGGTGAGCGGCAATGACGCCATGATCAGCATCACCATCCCACTTCTCTGTCTACTGAAACGCTTGCTGCTCACAAATAAAGAGGAGGCTTTGCAGGCAGAGCAAGTTGACATGGAGCAAGAAACTATACTGGGTGACAGCCTGCGCTACAGATGGTAATACCCACACCACTTTCATCGCGTCTGTTTAGTGCGGATGGCCTGAAGATGAATAGGAGAGGGAGAATGAGGAGAAGGATGGGGAGGAATACAAGAGGATAACATGGACAGACACTGCAAAGCCTTGGCTATTGGCAGTGTGGCACACATGGCTGAGTTTTTCTCTCCTTCCCGTGACAGAGAGGTCTAATAAAATTTTGCAGTATCAGAGAGCTCAAGATGAAAATTTATTTTAAAAAATCCCATCTCACAAAGCTGGCGGCAGAGACCACAGTTCCTTGGATAACCAAGGAGTGGAGACTAGAGAGACACAAACCAGATGCAACAGAGGCAGGGGAACACTCTCAAAGGTCTGAGACAGTTTTCTCAGACCTTCATATCGCCCAGGACCTGATGCGTAGGGTTCTATGACAAGGAGGGAAAAGTTTTGGAACATGCTAAAGGAGTATCTTGACGACTGTACCAGTGTCCTCAGGGATTCCTCTGTGCCTTACAACCATTGGGTATCCAAGCTAAACACCTGGCATGAATTGTCTCTCTATGACTTGGAGGTCCTGGCCTGTCATGCCACTAGCGTTTTGTCACAGCGGGTTTTTAGTGCTGCCAGTGGTATTATAATGTATAAGGACATTTTCAGTTGACAGGCTGACTCTAATCAAAATGAACAACGACTGGATGACAGCAGCAGAGCAGAAACTCAAATCCAGTGTTTTTTCCTTCTCCTTCCCCACCATATCAACAATATGATCATGATACTCTTGCTATAAACATTTTAAGGGTGTTTATGATGCCCGCATTGACAATTTATAGAGGCCTACCTAGAACATTTTTTTCTATATTTGTATACCCCCAGGGCTAAATCTTTTTCAGCCCATGAAATTACTGAATGGGCACTAACAGTCTAGGATACCCATTCCTTAATAATGGGAAAAAAAATTCTGAGGCCCTTCACTATGTCTCTTCAAAGGGAAATTGGAGTGCCGCGTTCTAATTTTTGGCATCCCTTGTACATAGTGCATACGTTTTACCAGTGTAGGAGATGCACTCCTTAGTAATGGGAAATAATGCTTTTTCGTGGATCCACTTTCTACCTGAGGGAACATTTTTTTAAACCAAAAGAGCCGGTGGGTTCTATTAGTACATGATCCAGTACATTTTTATGGGCAGTCGGGTGGTTGTCACACTGCACACAGGATTTCACAGCCAGGACAGGAGATTAATTACCATAGATCCTGGTATCCTCCATGTCAAGCTGATTAGATGCGAAACATTCCACTATATTCCCCATGCTGCTGTTTTTTCCATGCACTCATTGATCGATTCATGTTTTTTATGGTGATCAGTACCCAGAAATGTATCAAACCTGGTAGTGTTACTTGTGTTCCTCCTGACTTTGTTGCTGCCACGTGCAAGAAAAAACTTTTTAGGGCCAATTGAGATTCCTTCTATATTCTACAGTAATACTGCTCTTATCTGCAGTTCATCTAAGGTGAGATGTAGCAGTAGGAATAGCTATTGACAAGCATCTAGTCAGGGATTATTGCATTATAAATTCTTGCTTCTGGAGTTTTCTATGCACTCATTGACCAATTCATGTTTTTTGCAGTGCTTTGTACTCAGAAATTCATCAAAGCAGGCAAAATTAACTGATTTAAAGCGTTTAATCACAGTTTCTCTCTAGCATCTATATGTAAAAGCTAGTGGTGGGAGACTTTATGCTACTGGAGCTGGGCTTACCACTTCTGAACTGTCCTGTGCATTGTTTCCATCTATTTCTAGGGTGCTTCTTGAAGTTGGTTTGGGGTCATTGCCCTGTTGGAAGACACATGGCCTACTGCGATGCAAACCCAGCTTTCTGACCCTGGGCACTACATTGCAACCCCAAATCCTTTGGGAATCTTCACATTATATGATGCATTGCACACAGTCAAGGTACCCAGCCTGAGGCAGTAAAACAACCCCAAAATATCTTTGAGCCTCCACCATATTTGACAGTAACTACTGTGTTCTTTTATCTGTAGGCCCCATTCCATTTACAGTACACAGTAGAATTATGTGCCTTACCAAAAAAATCTATCTTGGTCTCATCTGTCCACAAGTACACCCGCTGGCCCTCTTACAATAGAAAGGGCTGCCTGATAGCGCTCTATAAATAGTGATGGAGGGCTAATGGCCCTAAAAAAAATTGTGACTTTAAATGTGTTTGATCATGACTCGCACACCACATGGCTAGATAAGGTATTAAAATGCTAAAATTACATTTCCTGTTGAATGTTTTTTTCACCATTGAAAGCAATGCAAACATGCAAAATTCCGTATGGGAATAAACATCCTAGAAGTAGGAGGAAACCAATATGGCTAAATAGAGCTGTAAGGGGCGCAATTAGCAACAAAAAGAAAGCATTTAGAGAATTAAAGCAAGTAGGTAGTGATGAGGCATTAAATAAATATATAAAATTAAATAAATTCTGTAAAAAGCAAATCAAGGCAGCAAAGATTGAGACAGAGAGACTCATTGCCAGAAAGAGTAAAAATAATCCCAAATTATTCTTTAACTACATAAATAGTAAGAAACTGAAAAATGATAGTGTTGGCCCCCTTAAAAATAGCCTGGGTGAAATGGTGGATGAGGATGAGAAAAAGGCCAATATGCGAAATGACTTTTTTTCAACAGTATTTACACAAGAAAATCCCATGGCAGACAATATGATCAGTAATAAAAAAATTACCCATTAAATGTCACCTGCTTAAAACAGCAAGAAGTACGGGAGCGTCTAAAAATCACTAAAATTGACAAATCTCCGTGCCCAGATAGGATACACCCCCAAGTACTGCAGGAACTAAGTGCAGTTATTAATAGACCATTATTTGTAATCTTTAAAGATTCCATAATAACAGGGTTTGTTCCACAGGTCTGGTGTATAGCAAATGTGGTGCCAATATTCAAAAAGGGGACAAAAACTGAACTTGGAAATTATAGACCAGTAAGCTTAACCTCTACTGTGGGTTAAATCCTGGAGGGTATTCTAAGAGATACTATGCTGGAGTATCTGAAGACGAATAACCTCATGACCCAATGCCAACATAGGTTTACTAAGGACCGTTCCTGTCAGACTAATCTTATCAGTTTCTATAAAGAGGTAGGTTCCGGACTGGACCAAGGACACGCAGTGGACGTAGTGTATATGGACTTTTCAATAGCTTTTAATATGGTGCCACACAAAAGGTTGATACATAAAATGAGAATAATGGGGATAGGGGAAAATATGTGTAAGTGGGTTAAGAGCTGGCTCAGGGATAGGAAACAAAGGGTGGTAATTAATGGAGAACACTCGGACTGGGTCACAGATAGCAGTGGGGTATCACCGGGGTCAGTACTGGGCCCTCTTCTTTTTACCATATTTATTAATGACCTTGTAGGGGGCATAAAGAGTAGTATTTCAATATTTGCAGATGACACTAAACTTTGCAGGGTAATCGATACAGAGGAGGACAATTTTATATTACAGGAGTATTTATCTAAATTAGAAGCTTGGGCTGATAAATGACAAATGAGCTTTAATGGGGATAAATGTAAGGTCATGCACTTGGGTAAAAGTAATAAGATGTATAACTATGCGCATAATTCTAAAACTCTGGGCAAAACCGTCCATGAAAAAGACCTGGGTGTATGGGTGGATGTCAAACTCATATTTAGTGGCCAGTGTCAGGCAGCTGCTACAAAGGCAAATAAAATAATGGGATGCATTAAAAGAGGCATAGATGCTCATGAGGAGAACATAATTTTACCTCTATACAAGTCACATGTGCGACCACACTTAGAATACTGTGTACAGTTCTCGTCTCTGGTGTACAAGAAAGACATAGCTGAACTAGAGTGGGTGCAGAGAAGAGTGACCAAGGTTATCAGAGGACTGGGGGGTCTGCAATACCAAGACATGTTATTACACTTGGGGTTATTTAGTTTGGAAAAACAAAGGTTATGGGGTGATCTTATTTTAATGTATAAATATATGAGGGGACAGTACAGAGTCCTTTCTAATGACCTTTTTACTCATAGAACTGAGACAGGGACAAGGGGGCATCCTCTACGCCTGGAGGAAAGAAGGTTTAAGCATAATCACAGATGCGGATTCTTTACTGTAAGAGCAGCGAGACTATGGAACTCTCTGCCGTATGATGTTGTAATGAGTGATTCATTACTAAAATTTAAGTGGGGACTGGATGCCTTTCTTGAAAAGCATAATGTTACAGGTTATACAGTGGTGGCCAAAAGTATTGACACCCCTGCAATTCTGTCAGATAATACTCAGTTTCTTCCTGAAAATGATTGCAAACACAAATTCTTTGTTATTATTATCTTCATTTAGTTTGTCTTAAATGAAAAAACACAAAAAGAATTGTCCTAAAGCCGAATTGGATATAATTCCACACCAAACATAAAAAAGGGGGTGGACAATAGTATTGGCACTGTTCGAAAAATCATGTGATGCTTCTCTAATTTTTGTAATTAACAGCACTTGTAACTTACCTGTGGCACCTAACAGGTGTTGGCAATAACTAAATCACACTTGCAGCCAGTTGACATGGATTCAAGTTGACTCAACCTCTGTCCTGTGTCCTTGTGTGTACCACATTGAGCATGGAGAAAAGAAAGAAGACCAAAGAACTGTCTGAGGACTTGAGAAGCCAAATTGTGAGGAAGCATGAGCAATCTTAAGGCTACAAGTCCATCTCCAAAGACCTGAATGTTCCTGTGTCTACCGTGCGCAGTGTCATTAAGAAGTTTAAAGCCCATGGCACTGTGGCTAACCTCCCTAGATGTGGATGGAAAAGAAAAATTGACAAGAGATTTCAACGCAAGATTGTGCAGATGTTGGATAAAGAACCTCAACTAACATCCAAACAAGTTCAAGCTGCCCTGCAGTCCAAGGGTACAACAGTATCAACCCATACTATCCGTCGGCGTCTGAATGAAACGGGACTGTATGGTAGGAGACCCAGGAAGACCCCACTTCTTACCCCGAGACATAAAAAAGCCTGGCTGGAGTTTGCCAAAACTTACCTGAAAAAGCTTAATATGTTTTGGAAGAATGTTCTCTGGTCAGATGAGACAAAAGTAGAGCTTTTTGGGCAAAGGCATCAACATAGAGTTTACAGGAGAAAAAAAGAGGCATTCAAAGAAAAGAACACGGTCCCTACAGTCAAATATGGCGGAGGTTCCCTGATGTTTTGGGGTTGCTTTGCTGCCTCTGGCACTGGACTGCTTGACCGTGTGCATGGCATTATGAAGTCTGAAGACTACCAACAAATTTTGCAGCATAATGTAGGGCCCAGTGTGAGAAAGCTGGGTCTCCTTCAGGGGTCATAGGTCTTCCAGCAGAACAATGACCCAAAACACACTTCAAAAAGCACTAGAAAATCGTTTGAGAGAAAGCGCTGGAGACTTCTAAGGTGGCCACTGGCCAGCAATGAGTCCAGACCTGAATCCCATAGAACACCTGTGGAGAGATCTAAAAATGGCAGTTTGGAGAAGGCACTCATCAAATATCAGGGACCTGGAGCAGTTTGCCAAAGAAGAATGGTCTAAAATTCCAGCAGAGCATTGTAAGAAACTCATTGATGGTTACCGGAAGTGGTTGGTCGCAGTTATTTTGGCTAAAGGTTGTGCAACCAAGTATTAGGCTGAGAGTGCCAATACATTTGTCTGGCCCATTTTTGGAGTTTTGTGTGAAATGATCAATATTTTGCTTTTTGCTTCATTCTCTTTTGCGTTTTTTCATTTAAGACAAATTAAATGAAGATAATAATACCAAAGAATTTGTGATTGCAATCATTTTCAGGAAGAAACTGAGTATTATTTGACAGAATTGCAGGGGTGTCAATACTTTTGGCCACATCTGTATATGCTAGATTCCCTGATAGGGCGTTGATCCGGGGAACTAGTCTGATTGCCGTATGTGGAGTCGGGAGGGAAATTTTTTCCCCAATATGGAGCTTACTGTTTGCCACATGGGTTTTTTTTGCCTTCCTCTTGATCAACATTTTAGGGCATGTTAGGTTAGGCTATGGGTTGAACTAGATGGACTTAAAGTCTTCCTTCAACCTTAATAACTTTGTTACTATGTAAAAATGCAATAATACACTACATGTGAACATAGCCCAAGGTGTGGAGGAGCATTTTTGCTTTCTCTTATTTATTCTGCCTTATGTACAAGTCATTATCCTGGAAAGAATGTTTCTTAAGATTTTTTTCAGTCAGATCCATTTTAAGTGCGGTTTTGTATGATTTATTGTCAGTCCATAAAAGTAGTGTAATACTCTGACAACATTGTTCCCAGCAGTGACCGGGGATTCATAGATGCTTCCAGGGGTCTTCCCCATGCTGTTCTCATGCCATTTCAGCACTGTTTATATCATTTTCAGCAATTTTTAGACGTCATCTAGACCTTTGGCTGGGGCCGTTGGAAAAATGCTCAAGTTTCCCATTCACTTCCATTATACTTGTTACTCGGGTCGAGCACCGAGCATTGCGAATTGCTTGACCTGAGTAGCGAGTACCAGAGCTTTTTAGTGCTCACTCATCACTAGGGTTGAGCGACTTTTCCTTTTTTGAGGTCGAGTCGAGTTTCGCGAAACCCAACTTTCTCAAAAGTCAAGTCGAGTGAAATCGGCCGATTATCTTGAAAAGTCGGGGTCGGGGGATCGGCCGAAACACGAAACCCAATACTAGTCAATGGGAAATCTCTATATATTTATATTTACTTCAGCGCGATAATGCAGAAAAGCCGGTCATGTCGGGTTTAGAAAGGAGAAATGAAAAGCCGGCAATTGAATTACCGGCTTTTCATTTCTCCTTCCTAAACCCGACATGATATGAGACATGGTTTACATACAGTAAACCATGTCATATCCCCATTTTTTTTGCATATTCCACACTACTAATGTTAGTAGTGTGTATGTGCAAAATTTGGGCGCTGTAGCTATTAAATTTAAGGGTTAAATCGCGGAAAAAATTGGTGTGGGCTCCCGCGCAATTTTCTCCGCCAGAGTGGTAAAGCCAGTGACTGAGGGCAGATATTAATAGCCTGGAGAGGGTCCATGGTTATTGCCCCCCCTGGCTAAAAACATCTGCCCCCAGCCACCCCAGAAAAGGCACATCTGGAAAATGCGCCTATTCTGGCACTTGGCCACTCTCTTCCCATTCCCGTGTAGAGGTGGGATATGGGGTAATGAAGGGTTAATGTCACCTTGCTATTGTAAGGTGACATTAAGCCAGATTAATAATGGAGAGGCGTCAATTATGACATCTATCCATTAATAATCCAATTGTATGAAATGGTTAAGAAAACACACACACAATATTGCAAAGTATTTTAATGAAATAAACACACAGGTTGTTGTAATATTTTATTGCACTCTCAATCCACCTGAAGACCCTCGACCTGTAACAAATTAAAAATAATAAACCAACAATATCTCATACCTTCCGTCGATATGTCCCACTCTGTAAATCCATCTGAAGGGGTTAAAATATTTTACAGGCAGGAGCTCTGCTATAATGCAGCTGTGCTCGTGCCTGTAAAACCCCGGGGAATGAAGGTAATGTAGGTCAATAACCTGTAGTTACCTTCATTCACGGTGATGCGCCCTCTGCTGGATTTCCTCATATGAACTCGAGCCTGGGAACTCATATGAGGACATCCAGCAGAGGGCGCATCACCGCGAATGAAGGTAACTACAGGTCATTGACCTACTTTCCATTCATTCGCAGGGGTTTTACAGCCACGAGCACAGCTGCATTAGCAGAGCTCCTGGGTGTAAAATTATTTAACCCCTTCAGATGGATTTACAGCGTGGGACGTGACAGATCATCGGAAGGTATGGGATATTGTTGTCTTTTTATTTTTCCTTTGTTACAGAGCGAGGGTCTTCAGGTGGATTAAGGGTCTAATAAAATATTACAACAACCTGTGTCTTTATTTCATTAAAAGACTTTGTAATAATATGTGTGTGTGTGTTTTTTAACTATTTCATACAATTGGATTAATAATGGAGAGGTGTCATAATTGACGCCTCTCCATTATTAATCTGGCTTAATGTCACCTTACAATAGCAAGGTGATATTAACCCTTCATTACCCCATATCCCACCACTACACGGGAATGGGAAGAGAGTGGCCAAGTGCCAGAATAGGCGCATCTTCCAGATGTGCCTTTTCTGGGGTGGCTGGGGGCAGATGTTTTTAGCCAGGGGGGGCCAGTAACCATGGACCCTCTCCAGGCTATTAATATCTGCCCTCAGTCACTGGCTTTACCACTCTAGTGGAGAAAATTGCGCGGGAACCCACACCAATTTTTTCCACAATTTAACCCTTAAATTTATTAGCTACAGCGCCCAAATTTTGCACATACACACTACTAACATCAGTAGTGTGGAATATGCATATGAACTGTGCATTTTATGTAAAATAATGCTTCCATTATTTATCAGCGTTCCATCCCTTTGCAAAGTAGAGAGTGCACCTAATTGGGCCACGCAGGGGACAGCAGTCAAAGTTTTGAATGCATACCAACCAGACAGAACACATCAGATAATAATAATTTCACTAATAAGATGGAAATCCTGGGAGCAGTAAGCAAAAACTACAACTTCTGGAATTCTTGAACAATTGCCAGCTATTCATAAAAATGGTAACAAGGGTACCGAGATTGCTTTATAGTAAGAAAATCCCAGTCACCGAAACATTGACTGCACTCTGGTCTGCACTCTGATATTTGCTTCTGATTTTTTTGACCTGGTTAATGTTTCATTGATTACTCTGATATTTATTAGAGGCATATCATTAGTAGTCTAGTGGCAAATTGAAAGAAGTATGATAGTAGTTGACGTGAGGAACATCTTTAGTGTCATTCTAATATGCGTTCTGTCTCTTGGTGCTCTACCTCTCCACATAACCCTATTTTCCATTCATGCTGTCCTAGCCACTTAATTTTGCCACGCTCCCTACTAATAATTCAGACTAAGACCACATTCGCACATTAAGTATTTGGTCAGTATTTTACATCAATATTTGTAAGCCAAAACCAGGAGTGGAAAAGTATAATAGAAACATGTCACCACCTCTGTATTTATCACTCACTCCTGGTTTTGGCCATGATTAAGATGTTTGTCGAAACACGTTGGTTAACGCTGCACATGTGCACTATGCTGTAATGTGCGAGATATAATTTAAATTTTGTGGTGCACCAGAATATAAGTTTTAACCTATGGGTCAATAAATATTGAATTTTAATTCACACTTTTTTCTGGTTGTCTTGGACTGGCTGCTCAGCCTTTTTCCATGCAGGAATGGAGGTGGAGAAGCCCAGATTCAGGTGAGCTGACTACACCTTTTATTGTTTAGAACATATATGCCAGATCATACAAGCACCACAATACAAAAGTACCCAGGGTGCGTGGATATATAACTACGGTTCAGTGCGACAGCAAGTAAACATAGAACCCAAAAAGAGACAGCACTATAAGGAACCAAGTAAAATGAAGTCAATTTTTATTAAGGTATAAGTACAAAAAACAGTAAAAACCAGTTTAAAACCAGACAAGGGAGAAGAACAGGAAAAGACAATGATCACCAAACTCAGGCAGTGTGGTATCCACAGGTAGTAACTATGTTAAAGACTATTATAATGGAATAACATCTAAAGCATATAAAGCATATCATAACACCGCAAACTGGCCCCAGTGCAAGAGTACATACCATCTAGGGGTTAAATAATGACAGTGCAGTGTATTGCCCATAACCTTGCACAGCAAAGCCAGTGGTGATGACAGCCAAAAGATATATAGCCAAAGAATTAGTATGTCATATTACCTGAGGGGGAGACCACACTGCCAGGAACCCCAACGCGCGTTTCGGCGCGGTGCCTTCTTCCGGGGGTGTGGCATAGTACACTCATGAGGGATATTTAAGGGGAGTGTCAACCAATCAAAGCACCTCACATATAACGATACATTCCTAAACAGAGCCTTGACGCATGCGCAAATAGTATTATCGGCCAATCGAAGCCCAGATAACAAAAACAAGAAGGGTGGAAAATGTAACTCAACCGCGCACGCGCAATACGGCAGAAAAAGTGACATAATGAAATGCAGGACGTAGCCAGGCAACAATAATAACGTCATAAGGGGAGGAGACAAAGCTCCCTCTATATATTAAACTAGAGAGGGACGTAAGCCAGCCGCGCACGCGCAGAGACGGGCACAGAAAAGAGCTCAACTACGCAAGCGCGCCTGGGTACTAAGGGTAATAATAATGTGTGCGCCCGAAGCGGAGACGTCACCAGAGAGGGAGACCATACCCTCACAAAAGGCGTAGTGCCGTCGCGCCTTGCGCAGCATCGGACTAAAAATAGCCCGACTGCGCATGCGCGAGTGGTCACCTAGGTAGCGGTGTGAGCGTCCAAGGAGGCGAGACCGGGACACCAACCAGGTCGCGCCCACCGGTAAGGCGCGAGCCGGAAAGTAAGTACTCCCGAGTTCACCTCCCAAAAGGACAAAAACATCGCCCTCCAAACTCAAAATACAATATGAACAGCGAAAACCGCCAAAGAATAAAAATACAGTGACATAGAATGATTGCAAACATGCAATATAAGGAAAAGAGAGAAGCCATGTGACCATAAATTACATGATAAAAATATAAAAATATAAGGAAAATAGTGAACATGACATAAATAATTATATATATACATATCTCAAGAAATAGTGAATAATATACATATTAAAGTGCAAATATGCGTGAGAAGATAAATGGCGGTTGCAGCTGCATGAAAAAATGTCCCTTTACAAAGATAAACGGTTCCATATGCCCGAAGATATAGTTGCCGAGGATGAGAGCCCCAAATCAGCATCAATGTTATGGCATCCGGATCAGAAATAAGGAGGTAACTAAAGAAAGATAGACAACATGTTAAAACCAATACAAACACAAATAAAAGCCAGCTAAAAAACATGGACTGATGAGTCATAGGAATGGGGAGAAACTCAATGTTTCATTAAGACCTTGGGGTTGAAGCGTTTTGAGACGCCAAATCCAGCGAGATTCTTTTTGTGCAAGATGGCGGCTAAGGTTACCGCCACGTTGAGTTGTGATTAGATGATCAATGCCTATAATTCTAAAACCTGAGGGATCACAATGATGGTGGCGTTTAAAGTGGCGTTTTATTGTTTGTACTCCTGGTTTTGGCTTACAAATACTAATTTAAAATACTGACCAAATACTGATAGTGTAACTGTGGCCTTAAAGTGTTCATAAACTTTAGTCAGTGATTACTCAAACACTTGTTTGACTAACATACTGTATATGGACTTGTTCAGATGGATGTATTTTCAGTTTTTGCATTGGCCATGTGTGCAATGGACAGCACGCTAACACAATGATGATCTATGTGCAAACGCAGACCAGCAGTTAGTTTTTTAAAATTCCAGCATGCGCAAGTCTGGTACAGACTAGCGCATATCAATGCAAACAGCCTGTGCACCTATTCACTATATACTTTAGATAAGAAGAAGGAGCTTCACACACAACCAGTCAAGTCTGTGATTTGTGGAAATGACTGGATAATTTTTTCATACCGCGGTCTGAACCCAGCCTTTTCCCTTACTCTCCTGTATATAGACACACTCTGGTGGCAGCTCTCCAAAATGGTATCAACAAAAACATCAGAACATCAGCTTCCCCTGCAAAAGAAAAACCCTTACACAGCTCCATCAACAAAAAAATGTCTTGGAAAATGGTGATGCAAACAAAACATTTTTATCTGCTGTATATTTCCAAATCATTTTATTTATTCCATAAAATGACCTGTTGGAAATGTGTGGATTAACCTATTATAGGAATAACTTTACTATTAAATTTAAACTATTGTAAATATTCCTTTCAAAACGAGAAAGAAAATAGGCTGAAATGCTGGCTGGAAATGGAAGCTATAAAAAAATCGTAGGATGAGCACAGTTTCAAAGCGGCAGAACATAAGAAATTAATTTACATATTATTTACATTGCCAGGTTATTGCTTATTCCGCTTGTGGATAGACACTAAGCATTGACAGCTCTAATGGTGTGTGTGACATTAATCCCAGTGTGCACATTTGTATAGAAATATACAGTGTGGGGAAATACAGACGTGGTCAAAATTGTTGGTACTCCTCGTTTAATGACAGAAAAACCCACAATGGTCACAGAAATAACTTGAATCTGACAAAAGTAATAATAAATAAAAGGCCTATGAAAATGAAAAAATGAAAGTTAGACATTGCTTTTCAACCATGCTTCCACAGAATTAAAAAAAAAAGCTCATGAAATAGGCCTGGATAGAAATAATGGTACCCCTGAAAATAATGTGACAAAAGGGACATGTTAAATCAAGGTGTGTCCACTAACTAGCATCACAGGTGTCTACAATCTTGGAATCAGTGAGTAGGCCTGTATATAGGGCTACAGATACTGTGCTGTTTGGTAACATAGTGTGTGTCACACTCAACATGGACCAGAGGAAGCTAAGGAAGAATTGTCTCAGGAGATTAGAAATAAAATTATAGACAATCATATTAAAGGTAAAAGTTATAAGACCATCTCCAACTAGCTTGATATTCCTTTGACTACCGTTGCACAAATTACTCAGGAATTTAAGCTCCATTGGACTGTAGCCAACCTCCCTGCACGTGGCCACAGGAGGAAAATTGATGACAAATCAGAGACGGATAATATGAATGGTAACAAAAGAAAACTTCTAAACAGATTAAAGGTGAACTTCAAGCTCAAGGAACATCAGTGTTAGATCGCACCATCCTTCGTTGTATCAGCCAAAGTGGACTTCATGTGAGACGACCAAGAAGGACACCATGGTTGAAAAAAAATCATAAAAAAGCCAGTCTGGAATTTGCCAAACTACATGTTGACAAACCACAAAGCTTCTGGGAGAATGTCCTATGGACAGATGAGACAAAAATGGAACTTTTTGGCAAGGCACATCAGCTTTATGCTCACAGACGGAAAAATGAAGCATATCAAGAAAAGAGTATTGTCCCTACTGTGAAACATGGAGGAGGCTCTGCTATGTTCTGATGCTGCTTTGCTGCATCTGGCACAGGGTGTCTAGAACCTGTGCATGGTACAATGAAATCTCAAGACTATCAAGGGATTCTGGAGAGAAATGTGATGCCCAGTGTCAGAAAGCTTGGTCTCAGTCGCAGGTCATGGGTCTTGCAACAGACCCAAAACGCACAGCTAAAAACACCCACGAATGGCTAGGAGGAAAACATTGGACTATTCTGAAGTGGCCTTCTATGAGCCCTGACCTAAATCCTATTGAGCATCTTTTGAAAGAGCTGAAATACATAGTAACATAGTAACATAGTTATTAAGGTTGAAGGAAGACTTTAAGTCCATCTAGTTCAACCCATAGCCTAACCTAACATGCCCTAGCATGTTAACCCTAACATAGTAACATACATAGTAACATAGTTAGTAAGGCCGAAAAAAGACATTTGTCCATCCAGTTCAGCCTATATTCCATCATAATAAATCCCCAGATCTACGTCCTTCTACAGAACCTAATAATTGTATGATACAATATTGTTCTGCTCCAGGAAGACATCCAGGCCTCTCTTGAACCCCTCGACTGAGTTCGCCATCACCACCTCCTCAGGCAAGCAATTCCAGATTCTCACTGCCCTAACAGTAAAGAATCCTCTTCTATGTTGGTGGAAAAACCTTCTCTCCTCCAGACGCAAAGAATGCCCCCTTGTGCCCGTCACCTTCCTTGGTATAAACAGATCCTCAGCGAGATATTTGTATTGTCCCCTTATATACTTATACATGGTTATTAGATCGCCCCTCAGTCGTCTTTTTTCTAGACTAAATAATCCTAATTTCGCTAATCTATCTGGGTATTGTAGTTCTCCCATCCCATTTATTAATTTTGTTGCCCTCCTTTGTACTCTCTCTAGTTCCATTATATCCTTCCTGAGCACCGGTGTCTGGAAAAGGCAAACTTCAAGCATGAGACAACTGGAGCAGTTTGCTCTTGAGGAGAGGACCAAAATACCTGTCGGGAGGTGCAGAAGTCTCATTGACAGTTACAGGAGTCGTTTGATTGCAGTGATTGCCTCAAAAGGTTGTGCAACAAAATATTAAGTTAAGGGTACCATCATTTTAGTCCAGGGCTATTTCATGAGTTTTATTTTTTTTTTAAAAATCTGTGGAAGCATGGTTGAAAAGCAATGTCTGACTTTCATTTGTTCATTTTCATAGATTTTTATGTATTATTACTTTTGTCAGATTCAAGTTATTTCTGTGACCATTGTGGGGTTTTCTGTAATTAAATGAGGGGTACCAACAATTTTCACCACGTGTGTAAGTATTTGATCCCTTGCTGATTTAGTAAGTTTGCCCATTGACAAAGACATGAACAGTATATAATTTTAAGGATAGGTTAATTATAACTTTGAGAGATAGAATATCAAAAATGAAATCCAGAAAATCACATTGTTTAAATTATATAAATGTATTTGCCATTTGCAGTGAGAAATAAGTATTTAATCCCTCTGGCAAACAAGACTTAATACTTGGTGCAAAACCCTTGTTGGCAAGCACAGCAGTCAGACGTTTTTGTAGTTGATGATGAGGTTTGCACACATATAAGGAGCAATTTTGGTCCACTCCTCTTTGCAGATCATCCATAAATTATTAGGATTTTGACGCCGTCGCTTCAACTCCCTCCATAGGTTTTCTTTGGAATTAAGGTCTGGAGACTGGCTAGACCACTCCATGACCTTAATGAGCTTCTTTTCGAGCCACTCCATTGTTGCCTTGGCTGTATGCTTTGGGTCATTGTATTGCTGGAAGAATGTTGTGAATTCTGTGGCTGAATTCACTCCTGTGGTCACAAGTGGTACTGCAGCTTCTGAGCTTCCTCCCTCAGGTGTTCTGGTGAGCTCGTTAACTGCTTCATTACTTAACTCCGCCTGATGCTGCTATCCTTGCTCCTTGTCAATGTTTCAGTGTTGGATCTGAGCTTCTCCTGATTGTTCCTGTGACCTGCTGCTCTGTATAGCTAAGTGCTTTTTGTTTTTTTTTTGCTTTTTTTCTGTCCAGCTTGTCTTTTGTTTTGCTGGAAGCTCTGAGACGCAAAGGGTGTACCGCCGTGCCGATAGTTCGGCACGGTGGGTTTTTTTTTGCCCCCTTTGCGTGGTTTTGCTTTAGGGTTTTTTGTAGACTGCAAAGTTCGCTTTACTGTCCTCGCTCTGTCCTAGAATATCGGGCCCCACTTTGCTGAATCTATTTCATCCCTACGTTTTGTCTTTTCATCTTACTCACAGTCATTATATGTGGGGGGCTGCCTTTTCCTTTGGGGAATTTCTCTGGGGCAAGTCAGGCCTATTTTTCTATCTTCAGGCTAGCTAGTTTCTTAGGCTGTGCCGAGTTGCCTAGGTAGTTGTTAGGCGCAATCCACAGCCGCTTTTAGTTGTGTTTAGGATAGGATCAGGTGTGCAGTCTACAGAGTTTCCACGTCTCAGAGCTCGTTCTTGTATTTTTGGGTATTTGTCAGATCACTGTGTGCGCTCTGATCGCTAAGCACACTGTGTTTCTGGATTGCCTTCATAACACCTGTCATTAGCAAACATAACAGTACAAGGAGACAAACTAATGATTCTCAATAGAGGGAAAGAAAAAGTTCTGACATCATTATTTTTTTTTTTTTTTCCTGCTCTGTGTTCACTTTTTTTTTTTTTTTTTTTTTTTTCCCCTAGACATTTGGGTGATTCTGGACACAGGTGTGGACATGGATATTCAGGGTCTGTGCTCTTCAATGGATAATCTCGTTATAAATGTACAAAAAATTCAAGATACTATTGATCAGAAATCTATGTTAGAACCAAGAATTCCTATTCCTGATTTGTTTTTTGGAGATAGAACTAAGTTTCTAAGTTTCAAAAATAATTGTAAGCTATTTCTGGCCTTGAAACCTCATTCTTCTGGTAATCCTATTCAACAGGTTTTGATTATTATTTATTTTTTGCGCGGCGACCCTCAAGACTGGGCATTTTCTCTTGCGCCAGGAGACCCTGCATTGAGTAGTGTCGATGCGTTTTTCCTGGCGCTCGGATTGCTGTACGATGAGCCTAATTCAGTGGATCAGGCTGAGAAAAATTTGCTGGCTTTGTGCCAGGGTCAGGATGATATAGAAGTATATTGTCAGAAATTTAGGAAATGGTCAGTACTCACTCAGTGGAATGAATCTGCGCTGGCAGCTTTGTTCAGAAAGGGTCTCTCTGAGGCTCTTAAGGATGTCATGGTGGGATTTCCTATGCCTGCTGGTTTGAATGAGTCTTTGTCTTTGGCCATTCAGATCGGTCGACGCTTGCGCGAGCGTAAATCTGTGCACCATTTGGCGGTACTGCCTGAGGTTAAACCTGAGCCTATGCAGTGCGATAGGACTATGACTAGAGTTGAACGGCAGGAATACAGACGTCTGAATGGTCTGTGTTTCTACTGTGGTGATTCCACTCATGCTATTTCTGATTGTCCTAAGCGCACTAAGCGGTCCGCTAGGTCTGCCGTCATTGGTACTGTACAGTCCAAATTCCTTCTGTCCATTACCTTGATATGCTCTTTGTCGTCGTTTTCTGTCATGGCGTTTGTGGATTCGGGCGCTGCCCTGAATCTGATGGATTTGGATTATGCTAAACGTTGTGGGTTTTTCTTGGAGCCTTTGCGGTGTCCTATTCCATTGAGAGGAATTGATGCTACACCTTTGGCCAAGAATAAACCTCAATACTGGGCCCAGCTGACCATGTGCATGGCTCCTGCACATCAGGAAGTTATTCGCTTTCTGGTGTTGCATAATCTGCATGATGTGGTCGTGTTGGGGTTGCCATGGCTACAAACCCATAATCCAGTATTGGATTGGAATTCCATGTCGGTATACAGCTGGGGTTGTCAGGGGGTACATGGTGATGTTCCATTTTTGTCGATTTCGTCATCCACCCCTTCTGAGGTCCCAGAGTTCTTGTCTGATTATCAGGATGTATTTGAAGAGCCCAAGTCCGATGCTCTACCTCCGCATAGGGATTGTGATTGTGCTATCAATTTGATTCCTGGTAGTAAATTCCCTAAAGGTCGATTATTTAATTTATCCGTGCCCGAGCACGCCGCTATGCGCAGTTATGTGAAGGAGTCCCTGGAGAAGGGACATATTCGCCCATCGTCATCACCACTGGGAGCAGGGTTCTTCTTTGTAGCCAAGAAGGATGGTTCGCTGAGACCGTGTATTGATTACCGCCTTCTTAATAAGATCACTGTTAAATTTCAGTATCCCTTGCCATTGTTATCTGACTTGTTTGCTCGGATTAAGGGGGCTAGTTGGTTCACTAAGATAGATCTTCGTGGTGCGTATAATCTGGTGAGAATCAGGCAAGGAGATGAATGGAAAACTGCATTCAATACGCCCGAGGGTCATTTTGAGTATCTAGTGATGCCGTTCGGACTTGCCAATGCTCCATCTGTGTTTCAGTCTTTTATGCATGACATCTTCCGTGAGTATCTGGATAAATTCCTGATTGTTTACTTGGATGACATTTTGATCTTCTCAGATGATTGGGAGTCTCATGTGAAGCAGGTCAGAATGGTTTTTCAGGTCCTGCGTGCTACCTCTTTGTTTGTGAAGGGATCAAAGTGTCTCTTCGGTGTGCAGAAAGTTTCATTTTTGGGGTTCATCTTTACCCCTTCTACTATCGAGATGGATCCAGTTAAGGTCCAAGCCATCCAGGATTGGATTCAGCCGACATCTCTGAAAAGTCTGCAAAAGTTCCTGGGCTTTGCTAATTTTTATCGTCGCTTCATCTGTAATTTTTCTAGCATTGCCAAACCATTGACCGATTTGACCAAGAAGGGTGCTGATTTGGTTAATTGGTCTTCTGCTGCTGTGGAAGCTTTTCAGGAGTTGAAGCGTCGTTTTTGTTCTGCCCCTGTGTTGTGTCAGCCAGATGTTTCTCTTCCGTTCCAGGTCGAGGTTGATGCTTCTGAGATTGGAGCAGGGGCGGTTTTGTCACAGAGAGGTTCTGATTGCTCAGTGATGAAACCATGTGCTTTCTTTTCCAGGAAGTTTTCGCCCGCTGAGCGTAATTATGATGTGGGCAATCGAGAGTTGCTGGCCATGAAGTGGGCATTCGAGGAGTGGCGTCATTGGCTTGAAGGAGCTAAGCATCGCGTGGTGGTATTGACTGATCATAAGAACTTGATTTATCTCGAGTCTGCCAAGCGCTTGAATCCTAGACAGGCCCGTTGGTCGTTATTTTTTGCCCGCTTCGACTTTGTGATTTCGTACCTTCCGGGCTCTAAAAATGTGAAGGCGGATGCTCTGTCTAGGAGTTTTGTGCCCGACTCTCCGGGTTTATCTGAGCCAGCGGGTATCCTCAAGGAAGGAGTCATTGTGTCTGCCATCTCCCCTGATTTGCGGCGGGTGCTGCAAAAATTTCAGGCGAATAAACCTGATCGTTGTCCAGCAGAGAAACTGTTCGTCCCTGATAGGTGGACTAATAAACTTATCTCTGAACTTCATTGTTCGGTGTTGGCTGGTCATCCTGGAATCTTTGGTACCAGAGAGTTAGTGGCTAGATCCTTCTGGTGGCCATCTCTGTCACGGGATGTACGTACTTTTGTGCAGTCCTGTGGGATTTGTGCTAGGGCTAAGCCCTGCTGTTCTCGTGCCAGTGGGTTGCTTTTGCCCTTGCCGGTCCCAAAGAGGCCTTGGACACATATTTCGATGGATTTCATTTCTGACCTTCCCGTTTCTCAAAAGATGTCAGTCATTTGGGTGGTCTGTGATCGCTTTTCTAAAATGGTCCATCTGGTGCCCTTGGCTAAATTGCCTTCCTCCTCTGATTTGGTACCTTTGTTCTTTCAGCATGTGGTTCGGTTGCATGGCATTCCTGAGAATATTGTTTCTGACAGAGGTTCCCAGCTTGTTTCAAGGTTTTGGCGAGCCTTTTGTGGTAGGATGGGCATTGACCTATCCTTTTCCTCGGCTTTCCATCCTCAGACTAATGGCCAGACTGAACGAACCAATCAGACCTTGGAAACATATCTGAGATGATTTGTTTCTGCAGACCAGGATGATTGGGTGTCCTTTTTGCCGTTGGCTGAGTTCGCCCTTAATAATCGGGCCAGCTCGGCTACCTTGGTTTCTCCATTTTTTTGCAATTCTGGGTTCCATCCTCGTTTCTCTTCAGGACAGGTTGAGTCTTCGGACTGTCCTGGTGTGGATTCTGTGGTGGATAGGTTGCAGCAGATCTGGACTCAGGTAGTGGACAATTTGATCTTGTCCCAGGAGAAAGCTCAACTTTTCGCTAATCGCAGACGCCGTGTGGGTCCCCGACTTCGTGTTGGGGATCTGGTTTGGTTATCTTCTCGTCATATTCCTATGAAGGTTTCCTCTCCTAAATTTAAACCTCGTTTTATTGGTCCGTATAGGATTTCTGAGGTTCTCAATCCTGTGTCTTTTCGTTTGACCCTCCCAGACTCCTTTTCCATACATAATGTATTCCATAGGTCGTTGTTGCGGAGATACGTGGCACCTATGGTTCCATCTGTTGAGCCTCCTGCCCCGGTTTTAGTGGAGGGGGAATTGGAGTATATTGTGGAGAAGATTTTGGATTCTCGTGTTTCTAGACGGAAACTCCAGTATCTGGTTAAATGGAAGGGTTATGCTCAGGAAGATAATTCCTGGGTTTTTGCCTCTGATGTTCATGCTTCCGATCTTGTTCGTGCCTTTCATGCGGCTCATCCTGGTCGGCCTGGGGGCTCTGGTGAGGGTTCGGTGACCCCTCCTCAAGGGGGGGGTACTGTTGTGAATTCTGTGGCTGAATTCACTCCTGTGGTCACAAGTGGTACTGCAGCTTCTGAGCTTCCTCCCTCAGGTGTTCTGGTGAGCTCGTTAACTGCTTCATTACTTAACTCCGCCTGATGCTGCTATCCTTGCTCCTTGTCAATGTTTCACTGTTGGATCTGAGCTTCTCCTGATTGTTCCTGTGACCTGCTGCTCTGTATAGCTAAGTGCTTTTTGTTTTTTTGTTGCTTTTTTTCTGTCCAGCTTGTCTTTTGTTTTGCTGGAAGCTCTGAGACGCAAAGGGTGTACCGCCGTGCCGTTAGTTCGGCACGGTGGGTTTTTTTTGCCCCCTTTGCGTGGTTTTGCTTTAGTGTTTTTTGTAGACTGCAAAGTTCGCTTTACTGTCCTCGCTCTGTCCTAGAATATCGGGCCCCACTTTGCTGAATCTATTTCATCCCTACATTTTGTCTTTTCATCTTACTCACAGTCATTATATGTGGGGGGCTGCCTTTTCCTTTGGGGAATTTCTCTGGGGCAAGTCAGGCCTATTTTTCTATCTTCAGGCTAGCTAGTTTCTTAGGCTGTGCCGAGTTGCCTAGGTAGTTGTTAGGCGCAATCCACAGCCGCTTTTAGTTATGTTTAGGATAGGATCAGGTGTGCAGTCTACAGAGTTTCCACGTCTCAGAGCTCGTTCTTGTATTTTTGGGTATTTGTCAGATCACTGTGTGCGCTCTGATCGCTATGCACACTGTGTTTCTGGATTGCCTTCATAACACCTGTCATTAGCAAACATAACAGAAGACCAAGCCACAACCCATTTTTAATGTCCTGGCGGAGGGAAGGAGGTTGTTACTCAGGATTTTATGGTACATGGCTTCATCAATTCTCCCATTGATGCGGTGAAGTAGTCCTGTGTCCTTAGCAGAGAAACACCCCCAAAGCATAATGTTTCCACCTCCATGCTTGACAGTGGGGACGATGTTCTTTGGGTCTTAGGCAGCATTTCTCTTCCTCCAAACAATACGAGTTGAGTTAATGCCAAAGACCTCAATTTTTTTCTCATCTGACCACAGCACCTTCTCCCAATCACTCACAGAATCATCCTGGTGTTCATTGGCAAACTTCAGATAGACCTGCACATGTGCCTTCTTAAGGAGGGGGACCTTGCGGGCACTGCAGGATTTTAAATCTTCACGGCGTAATGTGTTAGCAATGGTTTTCTTGGTGACTGTGGTCTCAGCTGTCTTAGGATCATTAACAAGTTTCCCCTATGTAGTTTTCGGCTGATCTCTCAGCTTTGCCTTAATCAAGGATATCCCACGAGGTGAGAATTTGCATGGTGCCCCCGATGTTGATTGACAGTCATTTTGATTTTCTTTCATTGTCTTACTATTGCACCAACAATTGTCTCCTTCTCACCCAGCATCTTACTTATGGTTTTGCAGCCCATTCCAGCTTTGTGCAGGTCTATGATCTTGCCCCTTAAATCCTTAAAAGCTCTTTGGTCTTGCCCATGTTATAGAGGTGAGAGTCTGACTTATTGTTTCTGTGGACAGCAGTCTTTTATAAAGGTGACTATAATGCCGGGAACGAGTTGATTAGGATCGTCCAACTGGTCTGCAGGAGGTAGAACTCTTAATGGTTGGTAGGGGATCAAATACTAATTTCTTACTGCAAAATGCAAATACATTTATATAATTTATACAATGTGATTTTCTGGATTTGTTTTGATATTCTATATCTCAATGTTAAAATTAACCAACGCTTAAAATTATAGACTGTTCATGTCTTTGTCAATAGGCAAACTTACAAAATCAGAAAGGGATCAAATACTTATTTCCCTCACTGTACAAAAGGTTTATGATATAGTATTACAAGGTTCTACATTTTATTTACTTTCATTGGTGACATTCCTGATAGTTCTGACCATACTTCTGGGTTTACAATAACTCATGTAATAGCTTTAATTTGCATCTTTTAATGAAGATAAATTAGAGCCAATTCTTATCCAAAGTGTTTAATGCGTTCCATTTAACCAAGCACTATATACTGTGCAGATGGTACCATGCCTGGTACTCCAGGATCCTAGACAGATAAGGCAGAAACTGAAGTCATTTGCAAAGCAGCAGGCTGGCCATCATTCAACACTTCCATCAAGCATAATAAGCTAAATGTTTATCATGTTCCTGAAACAGCTCAGGAAAGAAAGAATGAAATGCAGAATAAAGAGCTAAGTATTATTCTAAAACCTGGTTTTATACACAGACTAATTAACTGGTTTTGTCTGTCATCTGCTGCCTTAGGTGCAAAGGAAATCAGAAAATCTTAAGCTAATAGTGTAGTGTTTCTTTTGCTACTTTTGCAGACAGAAAGCATTCATAAATTTGTTATTTTGCATAGAATTAAAAATCCCTGGCACTAGAGTTTAAGTCTTTTTCTTCTCTGAAGAGGATATATGTATATTCAGATTCCCAGAGGTGCATTGCATGGCCTACAGATCTCCTTATTCCGACTTCGCACTCTCCACACATTCCTCTTTAGACTCACTGTCAGAGGCTTCTCATTTAGTCAAACAAGATCTCCTGCTTTGTATTGATAAGGGGTGAACACCTTGGAGCATGCATCTGCAAATGGAGAATCTGATGAGGATATTTGCAGATATGAATTTCCAGAGGAGTATTGCATGACTAACTATTTTTTATGTATAATATATACACTGCTCAAAAAAGTAAAGGGAGCACTAAAATCCCACATCCTAGATATCACTGAATGAAATATTCCAGTTGTAAATCGTTATTCATTACATAGTGGAATGTGTTGAGAACAATAAAGCATAAAAATGATCAACGTAAATCACAACTAATATTCCATGGAGGTCTGGAGTTGGAATGATGCGCAAAATCAAAGTGGAAAATTAAGTTACAGGCTTATCCAACTTCAGTGAAAATGCCTCAAGATAAGGAAATGATGCTCAGTAGTGTGTGTGGCCTCCACGTGCCTGTATGACCTCCCTACAAAGCCTGGGCATGCTTCTTATGAGGCTGTGGATGGTCTCCTGAGGGATCTCCTCCCAGACCTGGACTAAAGCATCTGCCAACTCCTGGACAGTCTGTGGTGCAACATAACGTTGGTGGATGGTGCGAGACATGATGTCCCAGATGTGTTCAATTGGATTCAGGTCTGGGGAATGGGCGGGTCAGTCCATAGCTTCAATGCCTTCATCTTGCAGGAACTACTGACACACTCCAGCCACATGAGGTCTGGTATTGTCCTGCATTAGGAGGAACCCGCACAAGCTTATGGTATCACAAGTGGTCTGAAGATCTCATCTCGGTACCTAATGGCAGTCAGGCTACCTCTGGTGAGCACATAAAGGGCTGTACGGCCCTCCAAAGAAATGCCACCCCACACCATTACTGACACACAGCCAAATCAGTCATGCTGAAGGATGTTGCAGGCAGCAGATCACTCTCCACGGCATCTCCAGACTCTGTCAAGTCTGTCACATGTGCTCAGTGTGAACCTGCTTTCATCTGTGAAGAGCACAGGGTGCCAGTGGTGAATTTGCCAATCCTGGTGTTCTGTGGCAAATGCCAAGCGGCCTGCACGGTGATGGGCTGCGAGTACAACTCCCATCTGTGGACATCGGGCACTCAGACCATCCTCATGGAGTCGGTTTTTAACCATTTGTGGCCTGCTGGAGGTCATTTTGCAGGGCTCTGGCAGTACTCCTCCTGTTCCTCCTTGCACAAAGACTGAGGTATCGGTTCTGCTGCTGGGTTATTGCCCTTCTGCGGCCCCCTTCACATCTCCTGGGGTACTGGCTTATCTCCTGGTAGCGACTACAGGCTCTGGACACTACGCTGAAAGACACAGCAAACATTCTTGCCACAGCTCGCATTGATGTGCCAACCTGGATGAGCTGCATTACCTGAGTCACTTGTGTGGGTAGTAGAGTCAGCCTAATGCTAACACAAGAATGAAAGCACAACCAACATTCAAAAGTGGCCAAAACATCAGCCAGAAAGCACTGGTACTGAGATTTGATCTGTGGTCCCCTGTTATGAAAGGCAATTCAGAATCACAATGGACATGGAGGTCAGAGCACATACAGTGAACTGACAATAACCCAAAATAATAGAACGAGCTCTGAGACGTGGGAACTCTGCAGACCGCAATCCCTAAGCCTATCAAACCACACTAAAGGTAGCTGTGGAGCGCTCCTGACCAGAACCTAGGCGCCTCGTCACAGCCTGAGAAACTAGCTAATCCTGAAGATAGAAAAATAAGCCTACCTTGCCTCAGAGAAATTCCCCAAAGGAAAAGGCAGCCCCCCACATATAATGACTGTGAGTAAGATGAAAACACAAACATAGAGATGAAACAGAATTAGCAAAGTGAGGCCCGACTAGCTGAACAGAACGAGGATAGGGAAGATAACTTTGCGGTCAGCACAAAAACCTATAAAAAACCACGCAGAGGGGACAAAAAGACCCTCCGCACCGACTAACGGTACGGAGGTGGTCCCTCTGCGTCTCAGAGCTTCCAGCAGGCGAGAAAAACCAATAAAGCAAGCTGGACAGAAAAATAGCAACAAAATAACATAAGCAAAACTTAGCTTTGCAGAGCAGCAGGCCACAGGAATGATCCAGGGAAAGAACAAGTCCCACACTGAAACATTGACAGGAAGCATAGATCAAAGCATCAGGTGGAGTTAAGTAGAGAAGAAGCTAACGAGCTCACCAGATCACCTGAGGGAGGAAACTCAGAAGCTGCAGTACCACGTTCCTCCACAAACGGAAGATCCCAGAGAGAATCAGCCGAAGTACCACTTGTGACCACAGGAGTGAACTCTGCCACAGAATTCACAACAGTTCCCACCTGCAGAACCACTCCTTTATTGTGTCCTGATAATTGCCAATAATTTCCATCTGCAGCCTATTCCATTTGCACAACAACATTTGAAATTGATTGTCAAACAGTGTTGCTTCATAACTAGTGTTGAGCGATACCGTCCGATACTTGAAAGTATCGGTATCGGATAGTATCGGCCGATACCCGAAAAATATCGGATATCGCCGATACCGATATCCGATACCAATACAAGTCAATGGGACATCAAGTATCGGAAGGTATTCTCATGGTTCCCAGGGTCTGAAGGAGAGGAAACTCTCCTTCAGGCCCTGGGATCCATAGGGATGTGTAAAATAAAGAATTAAAATAAAAAATATTGATATATTTACCTCTCCGGCGGCCCCTGAACTCAGCGCGGGTAACCGGCAGGCTTCTTTGTTCAAAATCAGCGCTTTTAGGACCGCTTTTTAAAAATGAGCGCGTTAATAGCTTGCGGTGACGTCGCGGCTTGTGATTGGTCGCGTGGCCGCGACCAATCACAAGCCGCTACGTCTTTGAAAGTCATTAACGCGCTCATTTTTAAAAATGAGCGCGTTAATAGCTTGCGGTGACGTCGCGGCTTGTGATTGGTCGCGTGGCGGTCACATGGGCGGCCCGCGACCAATCAGAAGCCGGGACGTGATTCTCAGGTCCTAAAAGCGCTGATTTTGAACAACGAAGCCTGCCGGTTACCCGCGCTGAGTCCAGGGGCCGCCGGAGAGGTAAATATATCAATATTTTTTATTTTAATTCTTTATTTTACACATCTCTATGTATCCGATACCGATACCCGATACCACAAAAGTATCGGATCTCGGTATCGGAATTCCGATACTGCAAGTATCGGCCGATACCCGATACTTGCGGTATCGGAATGCTCAACACTATTCATAACAGGACACTTTGATTTCACAGGAGTTTGATTTACTTGGAGTTAGATTCTGTTGTTTATATGTTTTGAGCAGTGTATATATATATATATATATATATATGTATTTATATATATATATATATATATGCATATATATATATATATATATATATATATATATATATATATATATACACAGTTATGCTCAAAAGTTTTCATAGCCCGGAAGAATTTTTGTTTTCTTGGCATTTTTTTTCATAGACTATGAATGATAGCATCAAAACTTTTTCTCCATTCATGGTTAATGGTTGGGTGAAGCTATATATTGTGTTTTCTCTTTTTAAATCATAATGACAACCCAAAACATCCAAATGACCCTAATCAACAGTTCACATATCTTGGTGACTTTTGCCTGATAACATGCACAGAAGCTGGCACAAATGGCTTTGAAAAGATACTAAAGGTAACATCCCCACCTGTGACCTGTTTGAGTGAGTTTCTGGGATCCAGACAGACTCTTTCATATATCACCCAGCCACTGATGTTTCTGGATTGTGAGTCATGGGGAAAGCAAACGAATTAATAAGAAATAAATAAGATTAAAATAGATAAATCTCCGGGTCCGGATGGCATACACCCACGAGTACTAAGAGAACTAAGTAATGTAATAGATAAACCATTATTTCTTATTTTTAGGGACTCTATAGCGACAGGGTCTGTTCCGCAGGATTGGCGCATAGCAAATGTGGTGCCAATATTCAAAAAGGGCTCTAAAAGTGAACCTGGAAATTATAGGCCAGTAAGTCTAACCTCTATTGTTGGTAAAATATTTGAAGGGTTTCTGAGGGATGGTATTCTGGATTATCTCAATGAGAATAACTGTTTAACTCCATATCAGCATGGGTTTATGAGAAATCGCTCCTGTCAAACCAATCTAATCAGTTTTTATGAAGAGGTAAGCTATAGGCTGGACCACGGTGAGTCATTGGACGTGGTATATCTCGATTTTTCCAATGCGTTTGATACCGTGCCGCACAACAGGTTGGTACACAAAATGAGAATGCTTGGTCTGGGGGAAAATGTGTGTAAATGGGTTAGTAACTGGCTTAGTGATAGAAAGCAGAGGGTGGTTATAAATGGTATAGTCTCTAACTGGGTCGCTGTGACCAGTGGGGTACCGCAGGGGTCAGTATTGGGACCTGTTCTCTTCAACATATTCATTAATGATCTGGTAGAAGTTTTACACAGTAAAATATCGATATTTGCAGATGATACAAAACTATGTAAAGCAGTTAATACAAGAGAAGATAGTATTCTGCTACAGATGGATCTGGATAAGTTGGAAACTTGGGCTGAAAGGTGGCAGATGAGGTTTAACAATGATAAATGTAAGGTTATACACATGGGAAGAAGGAATCAATATCACCATTACACACTGAATGGGAAACCACTGGGTAAATCTGACAGGGAGAAGGACTTGGGGATCCTAGTTAATGATAAACTTACCTGGAGCAGCCAGTGCCAGGCAGCAGCTGCCAAGGCAAACAGGATCATGGGGTGCATTAAAAGAGGTCTGGATACACATGATGAGAGCATTATACTGCCTCTGTACAAATCCCTAGTTAGACCGCACATGGAGTACTGTGTCCAGTTTTGGGCACCGGTGCTCAGGAAGGATATAATGGAACTAGAGAGAGTACAAAGGAGGGCAACAAAATTAATAAAGGGGATGGGAGAACTACAATACCCAGATAGATTAGCGAAATTAGGATTATTTAGTCTAGAAAAAAGACGACTGAGGGGCGATCTAATAACCATGTATAAGTATATAAGGGGACAATACAAATATCTCGCTGAGGATCTGTTTATACCAAGGAAGGTGACGGGCACAAGGGGGCATTCTTTGCGTCTGGAGGAGAGAAGGTTTTTCCACCAACATAGAAGAGGATTCTTTACTGTTAGGGCAGTGAGAATCTGGAATTGCTTGCCTGAGGAGGTGGTGATGGCGAACTCAGTCGAGGGGTTCAAGAGAGGCCTGGATGTCTTCCTGGAGCAGAACAATATTGTATCATACAATTAGGTTCTGTAGAAGGACGTAGATCTGGGGATTTATTATGATGGAATATTGGCTGAACTGGATGGACAAATGTCTTTTTTCGGCCTTACTAACTATGTTATTATGTTACTATGAATTGTCAATGGATCTAAGGGAAAAGGTAGTTGAACTGTATAAAACAGGAAAGGGATAAAAAAGATATCCAAGGAATTGATAATGCCAGTCAGCAGCGTTCAAACTCTGATTAACAAATGGAAAATCAGGGGATCTGTGAAAACAAAACCATGGTCAAGTACCAACAAACATTTCATCCACAACTGCCTGAAAAATATTTTGGGATCCAAAGAAAAACCCACAAATAACATCAGCTGAAATACTGAACTCTCTGAAAACTAGCGGTGTGGCTGTTTCAAGATGCACAATCAGGAGGCACTTGAAGAAAAATGGGCTGCATGGTTGAGTCGCCAGATGAAAGACATTACTGCGCAAATGCAACAAAGTATCTCTCTTACAATACACAAAACAGCACAGAGACAAGCTTCAAAATTCTGGAACAAGGTAATTTGGAGTGAGGAGACTAAAATTGAATTTTTTGGCCACAACCATAAATGTTAGGTTTGGAAAGAGGTCAACAAGGCGCATGGGATATATTTGGACGTTCAAACATGATAACGATCCAAAACACAATTCAAAGTCGTCCTGTCATTGGCTACAGCAGAGCACAGTGAATGTTCTGGGGTGGCAATCTCAGTCTCCTGATTATCACTGAGCCTCTCTGGGGCGATCTTAAGAGAGCAGTTTATGCTAGACAGCCCAGGGATTTACAGGAAGTGAATGCTTTTTGCCAAGAAGAGTGGGCAGCTTTACCATCTGAGAAAAAAGAACCTCATGCACAACTACCACAAAAACTTCAAGCTGTCATTGATGTTAGAGGGGGCAATATACAGTATTAAGAAATGGGGTATGTGAACTTTTGATAAGGGTCATTTCGATGTTTTGGGTTGTCATTATGATTTAAAAAGAGAAAACAGTAGTTTGACAATAAATGGCTTTACCCAACCACTAACCATGAGTGGGGAAAAAGTTTTGGTGTTATCGTTTATATTCTCTGAAAAAAGGCCAAGAAAGCAAAAATTCTGCCTGGGTACGTAAAATTTTGAGCACAACTGTATATTTGCTCCGGTAAAAATTAAGAGACCACTGCAAAATTTTCAGTTTGTCTGATTTTTCTCTTTATAGGTATACTTTTGAGTAAAATGTAAATTGTCCTTTCATTCTATAAACTACTGACAACATGTCTCCGAATTTCCAATTTTCTGAAAATGAGATATGGTCAAAATAACAAAAAAATGCATTGCTTGCAGACCTCAAATAATGCAAAATAAAAAAACAAGATCATAATCATTTAGAAACAACAATAGTAATGTTTTAACTCAGGAAGAGTTCAGATATCAATATTTTGTGGAATAGCCATGATTTTTAATCACAGCATTCATGCATCTTGGCATGCTTTCCTCCAGTCTTTCACACTGCTTTTGCGTGACCTTATACCACTCCTGGTACAAAAATGTAAGCAGTTCTTCTTTGTTTGATGGCTTGTGACTATCCTTCTTCCTCTTGGTTACATTCCAAAGGTTTTCAATAGGGTTCAGGTCTGGGGATTGGGCTGGTCATGACAGGGATTTGATGTGGTGTTCCTTCATCCACACCTTGTTTGACCTATCTGTGTGGCATGGCTCATTGTCCTGCTGTGAAACCAGATCTCAGAGTTGGGAAACATTGCCTGAGCAGAAGGAATCAATTGTTTTTCCAGGATAACTTTGTTTGCGGCTTGATTCATACGTCCTTTGCAAAGAACAACCTGCCAATTCCAGACCTGCTGAAGCATCCCCAGATCATCACCGATTCTCCACCAAATTTCACAGTAGGTGCAAGACACTGTGGCTTGTACACCTCTCCAGGTCTCCGTCTAACCATTAGATGACCAGGTGTTGATCTGTGGATGGAGCAGGCAAGGAGATTTGTAGCAGTTTAGGGCCATCAACGCCAGCAGCAGCTATACTGCAGTATATGAAGGACAGGAAGGTCACTGTGTGCACAATTATTAGGCTAGTGAGTATTTTGACCCTATCATCATTTTTATACATATTTTCCAATTCCAAATTGTATAAACTTGAATGCTTATTGGAAGCAGCATATCAGGTGATGTGTATTTGTGTAGTGAGGGGCGAATGGACAAAAGATATCAACACCCGTTATTAAGGTGTTAAGAATTATTAGGTAGCTTGTTTTCCTCAGACATTGGGTAAAAAAAGATTTAGCTGACTCTGAAAAGTAAAAAAAATATGAATCACTTCACCCCCCAAGCCTGTTTTCATCTTCCTGACCATGCCAAATTTTGCAATTCTGACCATTGTCAGTGTATGAAATTATAACTCTGGAACGCTTCAATGTACCCCAGTGATTCTGGGAATGTTTTTTCATGACAAATTGTACTTTGTTCAAGAAAAGCACATCCAGCCCATGAATGGCAGCGCTTCCCAGGACTCACATTCAAAGATGATATTTCATATTTTTTTATTTCATAACTTAAAATAGAAGAGATACAACGCGTTTCGGATACAGTATATATCCTTCTTCAGGTATCATAAAAACACAGTACAAATCCTACTAGTATAAAATTCAATTACACTTATATATAATATCAAACCTTTTATCCCAGTCTCAGAAACTTGATTTGGGGTGTGGACCAAGTTCAAGAAAACACCCACTGATTGATACAGCCTTGTTAACCCCTTAATCCCATATGACGTACTATCCCGTCCAGGTGACCTGGGACTTAATTCCCATGGACGGGATAGTACGTCATATGCGATCGGCCGCGCTCACGGGGGGAGCGCGGCCGATCGCGGCCGGGTGTCAGCTGCCTATCGCAGCTGACATCCGGCACTATGTGCCAGGAGCGGTCACGGACCGCTCCCGGCACATTAACCCCCGGCACACCGCGATCAAAGATGATCGCGGTGTGCCGGCGGTGCAGGGAAGCATCGCGCAGGGAGGGGGCTCCCTGCGGGCTTCCCTGAGACGATCGGTACACGGTGATGTGCTCACCGTGTACCGAGCGTCTTCTCCCTGCAGTCCCCGGATCCAAAATGGCCGCCGGGCTGCATCCGGGTCCTGCAGGGAGCACTTCCGGGTCAGGATCAGGCTGCAGCTGCAGCTCTAATCCTGCCCGGCTGTATGTCAGGTCACCGATCTAACAGAGTGCTGTGCACACTGTCAGATCGGTGATCTGTGATGTCCCCCCCTGGGACAAAGTGAAAAAGTAAAAAAAAAAATTTCCACACTTGTAAAAAAAAAAATAAAAAAAAAATTCCTAAATAAAGCAGAAAAAAAAAAATATTATTCCCATAAATACATTTCTTTACATAAAAAAAAAACAAAAAAACAATAAAAGTACACATATTTAGTATCGCCGCGTCCGTAACGACCCGACCTATAAAACTGGCCCACTAGTTAACCCCTTCAGTGAACACCGTAAGAAAAAAAAAAAAAAAAAACGAGCCAAAAAACAACGCTTTATTATCATAACGCTGAACAAAGAGTGGAATAACACGCGATCAAAAAGACGGATATAAATAACCATGTTACCTCTGAAAACGTCATCTTGTCCCGCAAAAAACGAGCCGCCATATAGCATCATAACCAAAAAAATAAAAAAGTTATAGTCCTCTGAATAAAGCGATGCCAAAATAATTATTTTTTCTATAAAATAGCTTTTATCGTATAAAAGCGCCAAAACATAAAAAAAATGATATAAATGAGGTGTCGCTGTAATCGTACTGACCCGAAGAATAAAACTGCTTCATCAATTTTACCAAACGCGGAACGGTATAAACGCCTCCCCCAAAAGAAATTCATGAATAGCTGGTTTTTGGTCATTCTGCCTCACAAAAAAATCGGAATAAAAAGCGATCAAAAACTGTCACGTGTCCGAAAATGTAACCGATAAAAACGTCAACTCGTCCCGCAAAAAACAAGACCTCACATGACTCTGTGGACCAAAATATGGAAAAATTATAGCTCTCAAAATGTGGAGACGCAAAAACTTTTTTGCTATAAAAAGCGTCTTTTAGTGTGTGACGGCTGCCAATCATAAAAATCCGCTAAAAAACTCGCTATAAAAGTAAATCAAACCCCCCTTCATCACCCCCTTAGTTAGGCTAGGTTCACATTGCGTTAATGGGTTAACGCTAACGGACAGCGTTGCACGGCGAAAATGTCACAATTAACGCCGTGCAACGGGTCCGTTAGCACAACCATTGACAGCAATGTGATTTTCGGGTGTAGCGCATCGCTAGAGCGTGCCATTTTCGGCTCGCGCTAGCAAGGTGCCATTCTTTTGTGGCGCGCCTCAGACGCTGCTTGCAGCGTCCGCGGCGCGCCCGAGGTCCGATCCCCGATCTTCCAGAGCGGGGACGTTAACGCGACCACTAAACACGACACCTAAAAAGACATTGTGTTAGCGCAATCCGCTAGTGCTAAACGGATTTCCCTAACGCAATGTGAACCTAGCCTTAGGGAAAAATAATAAAATTAAAAAAAATGTATTTATTTCCATTTTCCGGTTAGGGTTAGGGTTAGGGCTAGGGTTGGGGCTAGGGTTAGGGTTTGGATTACATTTACGGTTGGGATTAGGGTTGGGATTAGAATTAGGGGTGTGTCTGGGTTAGGTGTGTGGTTAGGGTTACAGTTGGGATTAGGGTTAGTGGTGCGTTTGGATTAGGGTTTCATTTATAATTGGGGGGTTTCCACTGTTTAGACACATCAGGGGCTCTCCAAACGCGACATGGCGTCCGATCTCAATTCCAGCCAATTCTGCATTGAAAAAGTAAAACAGTGCTCCTTCACTTCCGAGCTCTCCCGTGCGCCCAAACAGGGGTTTACCCCAACATATGGGGTATCAGCGTACTCGAGACAAATTGGACAACAACTTTTTGGGTCCAAGTTCTCTTGTTATCCTTGGGAAAATAAAAATTTGGGGGGCTAAAAATCATTTTTGTGGGAAAAAAAAGGATTTTTATTTTCACGGCTCTGCGTTGTAAACTGTAGTGAAACACTTGGGGGTTCAAAGTTTTCACAACACATCTAGATAAGTTCCATGGGAGGTCTAGTTTCCAATATGGGGTCACTTGTGGGTGGTTTCTACTGTTTGGGTACATCAGGGGCTCTGCAAATGCAACGTGACGCCTGCAGACCAATCCATCTAAGTCTGCATTCCAAATGGCGCTCCTTCCCTTCCGAGCTCTGCCATGAGCCCAAACAGTGGTTCCCCCCCACATATGGGGTATCAGCGTACTCAGGACAAATTGAACAACAACTTTTGGGGTCCAATTTATTCTGTTACCCTTGTAAAAATACAAAGCTGGGGGCTAAAAAATCATTTTTGTGAAAAAAAAAGAATTTTTATTTTCACGGGTCTGCGTTATAAACTGTAGTGAAACACTTAGGGGTTCAAAGTTCTCACAACACATCTAGATAAGTTCCATGGGAGGTCTAGTTTCTAATATGGGGTCACTTGTGGGGGGTTTGTACTGTTTGGGTACATCAGGGGCTCTGCAAATGCAACGTGACTCCTGCAGACCAATCCATCTAAGTCTGCATTCCAAATGGCGCTCCTTCCCTTCCGAGCTCTGCCATGCGCCCAAACAGTGGTTCCCCCCCACATATGGGGTATCAGCGTACTCAGGACAAATTGGACAACAACTTTTGGGGTCCAATTTATTATGTTACCCTTGTGAAAATACAAAACTGGGGGCTAAAAAATTTTTGCGAAAAAAAAATAAATTTATTTTAACGGCTCTGCGTTATAAACTGTAGTGAAACACTTGGGGGTTCAAAGCTCTCAAAACACATCTAGATAAGTTCCTTAGAGGGTCTAGTTTCCAAAATGGTGTCACTTGTGGGGGTTTTTAATGTTTAGGCACATCAGGGGCTCTCCAAACCAACATGGCGTCCCATCTTAATTCCAGTCAATTTTGCATTGAAAAGTCAAATGGCGCTCCTTCCCTTCCGAGCTCTGCTATGCACCCAAAAAGTGGTTTACCCCCACATATGGGGTATCGTCGCACTCAGGACAAATTGCACAACAACTTTTGTGGTCTAATTTCTTCTCTTACCCTTGGGAAAATAAAAAATTGGGGGCGAAAAGATCATTTTTGTGAAAAAATAAGATTATTTATTTTTACGGCTCTGCATTATAAACTTCTGTGAAGCACTTGTTGGGTCAAAGTGCTCACCACACATCTAGATAAGTTCCTTAAGGGGTCTACTTTTCAAAATGGTGTCACTTGTGAGGGGTTCCAATGTTTAGGCACATCAGGGGCTCTCCAAACGCAACATGGCGTCCCATCTCAATTCCAGTCAATTTTGCATTGAAAAGTCAAATGGCGCTCCTTTCCTTCCGAGCTCTGCCATGCGCCCAAACAGTGGTTTACCCCCACATATGGGGTATCGTCGCACTCAGGACAAATTGCACAACAACTTTTGTGGTCTAATTTCTTCTCTTACCCTTGGGAAAATAAAAAATTGGTGGCGAAAAGATTATTTTTGTGAAAAAATATGATTTTTTATTTTTACGGCTCTGCATTATAAACTTCTGTGAAGCACTTGTTGGGTCAAAGTGCTCACCACACCTCTAGATAAGTTCCTTAGGGTGTCTACTTTCCAAAATGGTGTCACTTGTGGGGGGTTTCAATGTTTAGGCACATCAGTGGCTCTCCAAACGCAACATGGTGTCCCATCTCAATTCCTGTCAATTTTGCATTTAAAAGTCAAATGGCGCTCCTTCCCTTCCGAGCTCTGCCATGCGCCCAAACAGTGGTTTACCCCCACATATGGGGTATCAGCGTACTCAGTACAGATTGTACAACAATGTTTGGCATCCATTTTATCCTGTTACCCTTGGTAAAATAAAACAAATTGGAGCTGAAATAAATTTTGTGTGAAAAAAAGTTAAATATTCATTTTTATTTAAACATTCCAAAAATTCCTGTGAAACCCCTGAAGGGTTAATAAACTTCTTGAATGTGGTTTTGAGCACCTTGAGGGGTGCAGTTTTTAGAATGGTGTCACACTTGGGTATTTTCTATCATATAGACCCCTCAAAATGACATCAAATGAGATGTGGTCCCTAAAAAAAAATGGTGTTGTAAAAATGAGAAATTGCTGGTCAACTTTGAACCCTTATAACTCCCTAACAAAAAAAAATTTTGGTTCCAAAATTGTGCTGATGTAAAGGAGACATGTGGGAAATGTTACTTATTAAGTATTTTGCGTGACATATCTCTGTGATTTAAGGGCATAAAAATTTAAAGTTGGAAAATTGCGAAATTTTCAAAATTTTCGCCAAATTTCCGTTTTTTTCACAAATAAACGCAAGTTATATCGAATAAATGTTACTACTAAAATGAAGTACAATATGTCACGAGAAAACAATGTCAGAATCGCCAAGATCCGTTGAAGCGTTCCAGAGTTATAACCTCATAAAGGGACAGTGGTCAGAATTGTAAAAATTGGCCCGGTCATTAACGTGCAAACCACCCTCGGGGCTTAAGGGGTTAACATTGATGCAAGAAAGAGAGCAAAAAAAAAAAAAAAACACAAGAAAAAAAAAAAAATAAAAATAAATAAATAAATAATAATAAAAAAAAAATAGAAAAAAAATAAAATATCCTTTAAACTCTCTCTATGATATCATTCAATCCATTTGGAAATAATGTTCCCAAACGATATATCCAAAACGTGTCTTTCCTGTTTAAAAGAGCATTCCTGTTTGCAACTCCAGAGGGTATCTGCTCCACTGGAGTTACTTTTATGTTAAAAATTTTATTATGTTTAAGTAGTAGATGCCTTGAGAGACTATGTTTTAAAAAGCCATTTTTTGCTCTATTTCTGTGGCCATTAATGCGGGACCGCAGTGTCTGTACAGTGCGTCCCACATACTGCAAGCCACAACTGCATGTGATGACATATACAACATGATCACTACTACAGGTGAGTCTTTGTGAGATTTCAAAGACATCACCAGTATTATTGCATTTAATAGTTTTAGCCCCATGATCTAGGATCCCACAGGTATAACATTTTTTGGAGTTACATTTAAAAACTCCGGTGCCTTGAAGAACTCCACATGAAGTTTGATCCTTATTTTTATAAATGTTTTTTCTTTTTGGATCCAACTGTTTTTTTAATTTACTGGGGGCCACCAAATTTTTCAAAGTTTTCCCCCTTCTATATGTAATCCCTGGTTTATCAGGGAGATGTTTTCCCAAGACAGGGTCACGCTTCAAGATGTACCAATATTTAGAAAGCACAGTTCTTATGATTTTATTGCCCCTATTGAATGTTGTCACAAAATTCAATTTCCAGCGATCATCACTTTTTTCCTTACCAGTAGTCAAAGTGTCCCCCTTCCTGGTTTTTCCTTTTAAACATTCCTCCTGTGTTTTTATTTTGTTGTCCCTATATGCACAATTTATCAAATTTTTCAGGTATCTTTTTTCCTTGAATTTTCTTTTTAAAATTTTAGACTGAGCTACATAATCAGATTCTCTTGTACAATTCTTTCTGATGCGATAAAATTGGCTGTGGGGTATATTAACCTTCCACTTCTTGTAATGTGCACTATTGAAATCTAAAAAGCCATTTGAATCCACTTTTTTGAAGTGGGATTTTGTGATGATTTTTTTACCGCTATGGCTGATCTCTAAATCAAGAAATACAATTTTTTCTTTATTAATTTGTGATGTAAAGGTAATCCCCCAGGTGTTATTATTGAGCTCTTTTATTAATTGTGCCGCTTCCTCCTCTGTCCTCTTCCATATGGAGCAAAAAATGGCTTTTTAAAACATAGTCTCTCAAGGCATCTACTACTTAATCATAATAAAATTTTTAACATAAAAGTAACTCCAGTGGAGCAGATACCCTCTGGAGTTGCAAACAGGAATGCTCTTTTAAACAGGAAAGAAACGTTTTGGATATATCGTTTGGGAACATTATTTCCGAATGGATTGAATGATATCATAGAGAAAGTTTAAAGGGAACCTGTCACCTGAATTTGGCGGGACTGGTTTTGGGTCATATGGGCGGAGTTTTCGGGTGTTTGATTCACCCTTTCCTTACCCGCTGGCTGCATGCTGGCCGCAATATTGTATTGAAGTTTATTCTCTGTCCTCCGTAGTACACGCCTGTGCAAGGCAAGATTGCATAGTGCAGGCGTGTACTACAGAGGACAGAGAATGAACAAACAAACATATATACTGTCTAAAACCCGACATGGGAGCTTTCTAGGTAAGTTCCCACGATCTATGAACAGCCAGCAGAGGGCGCCTCACTGCAAATGAAGCTAAATATAGATCATTGATCTATATTTAGCCTCATTCTCCAGGGTTTTGCAGCAAGGAGCAGCATTGCATTAGCAAAGCTCCTGGCTGCAAAATATTTTAACCCCTTCAGAAGGATTTACATCGTTGGACGTTACAGATCTGCGGAGGGTAAGTATATTGTTGGTTTATTATGTTTTTTTACTTACAGAACGAGGGTCTTCAGTGACTGGATTAGGCGTAGAATAAAATACTCCAACAACCATTGTTTTTATTTCATTAAAATAATTTTAAATATTGTGTTTGTCTTTTATTTAACCCTTTCATTCAATTGGATTAATAATGGATAGGTGTCATAATTGACGCTTCTCAATTATTAATTAGGCTTAATGTCACCTTACAATAGCAAGGTGGCATTAACCCTTCATTACCCCATATCCCACCGCTACACGGGAATGGGAAGAGAGTGGCCAAGTGCCAGAATAGGCGCATCTTCCAGATGTGCCTTTTCTGGGGTGGCTGGGGGCAGATGTTTTTAGCCAGGGGGGGGGGGGGGCAATAACCGTGGACCCTCTCCAGGCTATTAATATCTGCCCTCAGTCACTGGCTTTACTACTCTGGCGGAGAAAATTGTGCGGGAGCCCACGCCAATTTTTTCCGCCATTTAACCCCTTAATTTAATAGCTAGAACGGCCAAATTTTGCATAGACACACTACTGACATTAGTAATGTGGAATATGCAAAAAAATGGGGAGAAGACATGGTTTACTGTATGTAAACCAGGTCTCAAATCATGTCGGGTTTTAGGAAGGAGAAAGCAGAAGCCAGCAATTAAATTACCGGCTTTCTGCTATATCGCGCTGGATGAAATATTAATATATATATATATATGTGTCTCACTGACATATATATATATATATATACCTATTCTATGTGTACACATTTATTCGACCTATTCTATTCTAAGCTGTCAGTGTGATTTTACTGTACACCGCACTGAATTGCCGGCTTTTCTCTCTAACAGCGCTGCGTATTCCTCGCAAGTCACACTGCTTGTCCGTGTGTGATTTTTGGGGCTTCCATAGACTTTCATTGGCGATTTTCGGCCGCGAAACGCTGACAATCGCAGCATGCTGCGATTTCACTCGGATCCTGAATACGGCCTAGAAAATATCGGATGATGGGAGCTGCCCCATAGATTAACATTGGGACGAGTGCTATGCGATTTTTTTATCGCATTGCACTCGTCCGTATTATGGTCTAGTGTGACCCCGGCCTTACTCTGGCTCTCTCACTTGGATCCACCCGAGGAAGGTGCAAGCCCTGTATATTGAAAAGTATTTCAGAGGGAATATGGAGGATACACGATCTAAAGCCATTTTAGTCTTTTATCAGGTGATAAAATATAATATTGTGTTTACGCACTTAGGGCGCCGCGATTTGTCTGTTCTTCTCTCCGAAACAGGTTTTTTTTGTAAATTGTACTTTGTGTTAGTCATAAATTTTGCTCTATGTGATTTGCGTTTATTTGCTAAAACATTGAAAATTTGACAAAAAGATTGAAAATTTAGCAATTTTAGCACACTCAGAAGGGAAGGAGCATAATTTGACTTTTAGAGTGCAAAACTGGCTGGAACAGATAGAGGACACCATGTTGCATTTGCAGAGCCCCTGATTTGCCTAATCAGTGGAAACCCTGCACTAGTGACACCATTTTGGAAACTACACTTCTCAAAGAATTTATTTGCAGGTGTACTGAACATCTTAAACCTGCAGGTGTTTCACTGAATTTTTTTAAGTTGTGCCATGAAAATGGAAAAAAAAACACTTGTCCTACAAAAAAGTTGGTTTTGCACCAATTTTTTCATGGGAAAAATCCACCGATCACACTGAATACCCTCTTTGACCCAACACAAAATGCTAGACACTACAATAAACAAACAAAACTGGGTCAGTTCTTGGCACTGGACTAATTTATTGATCTAGATGTCAGTGGGATGGTCAGTGGGATGGGGGCAGAGTATATCTATTTGGCATCCATTTTGGAAGCTGTAAATAATTACCCCATTTTGCTTTTTGAGTGAGGGTCTAAAATTGGGACTATCCAATTTTCAGCACATTGTTTCATATTAACAATACACCTGTATTTCCACAAACATTGTAGTGTACAGCCTGCTGTGCTCGCCAGCATGTCTATGGGCCCTATTGTTTTACTGGCATCACCCTGCTGCAACGATTGGTTGTCATGGCCAATGTTGTTGTAATTGTTATTTTGACTCTGATGGTCTGTTCTGTCCATTGCCTGCGCCAAGTCTATGTCTCCCTGCGCATACACTGGTTCAATATCACATGCCTCCTCCTCCTTCAATTCCTGCAGCATGTGACATGGACCTTGAGGGTCCCAAACAGACACAGAGTGGCAGAAAATTGGTGGAAATTAGACTCTTCTTCCATTACATCTTGCATGCTTGTGAGTGTTTTTTTCTAAGATAAATACTAGCCGGAATACATGTGTGTCCATAGCGATAAATTTTGTGTTCTCTTCAACAGTCTTTAGTAGATGACATGAATCTTTTATTATCTGCCAATATGGAATCTTAAAGTAACTCGCATTCAATTTGCTGCATGATGTAGTCCATCACCATTTTACGTTGTTCATACAAGTGCTGCCACATATATAGTGTTGAATGCCAGCAATGACTTTGCAAACCAACGTTGCCCATTTATCATTTTTCTTGTAATGTCAGGAGGTCATGCTTTGCAATATAAGATCTATCCAAATTCAAGACTACAGCCATTCATGGAGCTTGAGTTACTTTGTCAGATCAATAGGCAGACAAAATGTTTTCTTATGATAATTCGGAGCTGCAGGTCATAGGCTCCAAGATAACAGGTGAGTTGCCACTTGATGTACAGCAGCAACTCTTTTGTTGTATTGCTTTCATCTCTAAAGATTCTGAAACTCCTACAAGCCTACAGCCTGCAGTGATCCTCAACCTACTGAACAGCCGCACAGCCAGCTCTTCCCTCTCCTAGTGTATCCTCACCCACCCCCTGCAGACTGTGAGCCCTCGCGGGCAGGGTCCTCCCTCCTTATGTACTCGTGTGCCTTGTTATCTGCTCATGTTTAATGTATTTGTCTATATTTGCCCCGTATTCACATGTAAAGCGCCATGGAATAAATGGCGCTATAAAAATGTATAATAATAATAATAATAATAAACTGTAAAACTGCTTGGCAGCACTTGGAAAGTGGTGTGCGTTATCAATTATCTGTTCAGTTACTATTGGGGATTGGGTCATGCCACTTGAACAGGATCTGAAGGAGGTACATGAGATAGATAACCACTGTCTTATGGTGGAAACAGATATATCTCCCAGTTGCGGATGCTTCACCCTCTTTTGCAAATGTGGTAGTGTAGGAGGATGACAATAATGATGGTGATGATGTCACAAATCAAGTACTACTTAAGGATCTGGCTTGGCTGACAGAAAGGCAAGAAGAGAATGGAAGAGAACTTTAGTCTTGCTCTAATTGCTGGTCGGCCGGTTAATTAGGCTGTCTGATGCCTCTGTGTTTCAAATGACCAGCAATCCTTGTCTCTCTCCTGATTCCCACCCCAATATTTGCGAGCGCTCAGAATGCGACTACCACTGACAGTGCCCTTACCACCACGACTCGCAGAGCCTGCAACACAGCTTTGCATTAGAATCTTTTTTTTCAGTTCCTCCGGCTTCATGTCTTTTGAGAATATAGGCTAACTGTTCATCTCTTCCAAAAAATCAAGTAGATGCAGTTGTTTTGCTGTAGTATGTTCCTTAGGCCACAGGGTGCAGTGGGTTGTCTATGGGGCAAAACAGAAATAGCTGTCACTGATCAATTGGAAATTCCGCTATGTACGGCTTTAAGTATTATGGCATTGGAGGATGTGGACTGATCAGAACATTGACTACTGTTGATGGTGTCATGGTCAGAGGCTACATCATTCTGCTGTGATCGAGATAAGTGATGGGACTATTACTCCCTTTCACTTCCTCCCGAATAATGCATTTTCCAGAGAAGGAGGACAAATGTCTCCTGCACCTGGTAGTACTACTGAAGGACAATTTGTTGCAAGAAGTTCCATTAGTGCTACTGATGTTCGTAATTTTAATTTTTTTCCTATCACCCAAACATGTCCAACGCCCGCACTACATTTGCGTTTAGCATATATTTTGGACACAATGATAATATTTATTTTCTTTCTAAACTTTGTTGACAAACTTTTAGGGTTGGTGGATTGCACTAAATAAAGTAAATAATAAAGCGCAATCGCAACCCGAGGTCCACCGTAAAGAGATGGAAAACTGCTGCTAGTGAATATTAACGGAATACACGGCGAGCGATTACTCGTACACACTGGGTTGAATGCCACTCAGTGTGAACAGCACGTGAACTCTACTCGCATATAGAAACAAAACAGATGCACTGCAACTGAGCTGTGTCACTCGCATACAAACAAAAGAGATGATCTGCAGCTGAGCTGTGTCACTTGCACACGGAAATAAAGGAGAGGCTCTGCAACTGAGCTGTGTCACTCAAACACAGAAACGGAACAGATGCTCAGTATAATACCCTGACTATGGTTGTGCTTGCTCTGGAACTCTACTGTGCTAACCGCACACAAGAAGGAACCAGATGCTAAGCCAAGCAGCTAATTGGCCCCCTGATGCTAGCTGCCTGCTTACGTGTACAGTCCCAAGGCTAGACAGACATACAAAACATGCACAATGGTAGAGTATCCACTGGCAACACCCACACATAAATGATACTAGCACCCACGTATGCGTCGCTGAAAGCCTTTCAAATGCTAGGCTCCAGCCCAAACACTCTCAGCTGTGACAATGCCCGTGGGCCAATCTGGAGCTGCCACATCATAAGAGCAGCTAATGTCCAACCACCAATAGGAAGATGACACATCACGGACATGCTCACTAAGGTGATTTCTGGACTTAGACTCCAGAGCGTTAGGTCACCGCTGATTATGGCTGGTTACTATAGACTTGACTGGAGAGCCAGCAGTAACCAAGTGAACACCACGAGCCTGAGCAAGACACTGGGACCAATGTTTATGCTCCACAGCACCCACAGTGGCCGAACCTGAATGGGAGACCCCAGAGGCAGATAAGGCTTGGGATCTATCCCGTGCAGTGGGAGAATCCTGAAACGTAACATTACCCCCCTTAACATCCCCTCCCCAGCGATGTTTGTCATGCTTGAAAGTCGCCACAAGCTGGCAGGCATGGATGTGCTCTTGCTCATCGGCTAGAGCTCTCTTTTGCTTCAACCGCACAGTGGCTCTGTTAGTACAGGAGAGGCCATTCTGTTTGCAGATATATGCCCCAGAGTGACCCTCCTGCTGAAGATCAGATGGTATATAGATCTCACCCGGGGGCACCTGGGCCTTAAGGCACAGACTCTCACAGAAACTGCCCCATTTCTGTTTGCTCCCAGTCGCCCAATCAATCTGGGGAGAATGGAGGTGCAACCGAGGCATCCTCAGAAGTACCTCATCCATACCCTCAGAGACAACAAGAAAATAAATTATCTCCTGATGTTTTGGAGACATGGTGAGAGTAAGAGGCATATTCTGAAGGGAAATCCGGTTTGGTAAAACGGACCCATTAGCTACCTGTATGGACAACGGCTTAGAAAGCATCATTAATGTAATTACGTGCCGTTGGGTGAAAGTAGCAGACATGAAATTGCTCTTAGCCCCAGAGTCCACGCAAGCCTCAGCAGTGAGAGTAGTCGAACCAAATGACAAAGAAACCCCAAAAGCCAATATGGAAGACACATCAACTGGAACTGGTGACTCTCTCCCTAAAGCCACTAGATTCTGTGACTCCCTCTGACTCTTGGGACATTTATTGGCAAAATAGCCAGTTTGACTGCAGGCAAAACAAATTGGTTGTGGATGTTCAGAGAGGACGATTGACTCCACTCAAGAGACATCCATAGGCTCCACAGGTCATCAAACTGACTTGGGGTATTCACAGGATTAGCAAAGTTCGGAGCCAACCGAATCCCAGATCTACTCTGAGCTCGCTTCAATCCCTGTTCGGCATACTGAAGATCTATGAGAGTGGACATGGATATTAATTCCCAAAATTTGGGCGCTGTAGCTATTAAATTTAAGGGTTAAATTGCGGAAAAAATTGGTGTGGGAATCTCCCTAGTAGCCAAAGCATCCCTGACATGATCCGCTAAACCTCTCCAAAAGATAGGTATCAGGGCCTTATCAGGCCACTGCAACTCCAAAGCCAGAGTGCGAAATTGAATTGCAAATTGACTAACTAAGGACGATCCCTGTCCCTGAGTTTAAGTCAGAAGTTGGAGCGCGGAATCATGGGTTACTTGTGGCCCCAAAAATACCTCTTTCAGGGCAACCAAAAAAACCGCGAGGTGTTCCGGACCTCTTGGTCTTTACGCTCCCACAGTGGCATAGCCCACTCCAACGCTCTGTCCATCAACAGAGCCACCACAAATCCCATCTTAGCCTACTCAGAAGTGAAACGTGAGGCCAGTAAGTCCAGTAGGATTTAGCCCTGATTCATGAATACCCTGCCAGCCTTGCTGTTTACAGAGAATTTATCAGGAAGTGGGAAATGTGTAAAAGACGGAACAGGAGCTACAGCAGAAGTCGCCCGCTCAAGCGTGGACAAACTGTCCTCCAGCTGCTGGATGTGCAGTTGAAGATGCTGCTTGTCCGCCGTTACTAGCCAGACCCTGATGCTAGTATACTGCTAGGGTTGGCGGATTGCACTGTTGTGAATTCTGATTTGGGTTCCCTCCAGTGGTTGTAGGTGGTAATGCAGTTGTCCCTGGGTTGCAGACCTGGTCAGGTGTATCTGCTGATTGCAGTTCTGACTGGGATATTAAGGTGTGCAGGATTCATTAGTCCTTGCCAGTTGTCCATGGTTTTGGGAGGTTTTGGATCTTTGTCTGGTTCCTCCTGCCTTGCTGCCAATTCAGCAAAGATAAGTGTCTGGTTTTTGTTTCTGTGGCACACATGCTGTGTGCTTAATAATTCTGTGCTATTCATTTGTTTTCTCTTGTCCAGCTTAGATTGTGTCAGTGTTTTCTCAGTCTTGTTGGATTCTCAGGAGTTGCAGATATACGCTCCACGTCTTTAGTTAGATGGTGGAATTTTTTGTATTATCTGCTGTGGATATTTTTTGGGAGGGTTTTAATACTGACCGCTTAGTATTCTGTCCTATCCTTTCCTATTTAGCTAGAGTGGCCTCTTTTGCTAAATCCTGTTTCCTGCCTGCGTGTGTCTTTCCTCTACTACTCACAGTCAATATTTGTGGGGGGCTGCCTATCCTTTGGGGTTCTGCTCTGATGCAAGGTAGAATTCCTACTTCCATCTACAGGGGTATTTAGTCCTCATGCTGTGTCGAGGTGTCTAGGATTTGTTGGGCACACCCCACGGCAACTTCTAGTTGCGGTGTTAAGTTCAGGATTTGCGGTCAGTACAGTTTCCACCAACTCCAGAGAAAGTTTCATGCGGCTCCAAGGTCACCGGATTATAACAGTACAACTGGCCCATAATGAGTTAAATGCATCTCAGAAGAAGGGAAGAAAGGTGTTGAGCCATTTTTTTTTCTGAACTCTGCTTGGTCTTCTCTTCCCTCTTTTTCTCTGGGTGGCTGAGGAGTCTTCTGCTAGCATGGATGTTCAGGAGCTTAAATGCCGATTTACTTCTGCTCCGGTGTTGCGCCAACCGGATGTTTCTCTTCCGTTTCAGGTTGAGATTGACGCTTCTGAGATTGGGGCAGGGGCCATTTTGTCTCAGAGGGATTCTGTTGGTTCCTTGATAAAACCGTGTGCCTTCTTTTCCCGTAAGTTTTCTCCTGCGGAACGCAATTATGATGTCGGCAATCGGGAGTTGTTGGCTATGTGAGTGGGCGTTTGAGGAGTGGCGACATTGACTTGAGGGAGCTAAGCACCGTATTGTGGTCTTGACTAGTGTTGAGCATTCCGATACCGCAAGTATCGGGTATCGGCCGATATTTGCGGTATCGGAATTCCGATACCGAGATCCGATATTTTTGTGATATCGGGTATCGGTATCGAATCAATAGGGATGTGGAAAATAAAGAATTAAAATAAAAAATATTGATATGCTCACCTCTCCGGCGGCCCCTGGACTTCACGCTGCTATCCGGGAGGCTTCTTTGTTTAAACAGCGCGCCTTTCGGACCGGAGAATTACGTCCCGGCTTCTGATTGGTCGCGTGCCGCCCATGTGACCGGCACGCGACCAATCAGAGGCCGCGACGTCATTCGCAGGTCCTCAATTCCTAGAATTAGCAGTTTTGTGAATGAGAATGACGTCGCGGCTTCTGATTGGCCGCGTGCTGCCCATGTGACCGGCACGCGGCCAATCAGAAGCCGCGACGTCATTCTCATTCACAAAACTGCTAATTATAGGAATTGAGGACCTGCGAATGACGTCGCGGCCTCTGATTGGTCGCGTGCCGGCCACATGGGAGGCACGCGACCAATCAGAAGCCGGGACGTCATTCACAGGTCCGAAAGGCGCGCTTTTTAAACAAAGAAGCCTCCCGGTTAGCAGTGTGAAGTCCAGGGGCCGCCGGAGAGGTGAGCATATCAATATTTTTTATTTTAATTCATTATTTTACACATCCCTATGGATCCCAGGGCCTGAAGGAGAGTTTCCTCTCCTTCAGACCCTGGGAACCATGAGAATACCTTCCGATACTTGATGTCCCATTGACTTGTATTGGTATTGTATATCGGTATCGGCGATATCCGATATTTTTCGGGTATCGGCCGATACTATCCGATACCGATACTTTCAAGTATCGGACGGTATCGCTCAACACTAGTCTTGACCGATCATAAGAATCTGATTTACCTCGAGTCTGCCAAACGGCTGAATCCTAGACAGGCTCGATGGTTCTTGTTTTTTTTCCCGTTTTGATTTCGTGGTTTCATATCTTCCGGGTTCTAAGAATATTAAGGCTGATGCCCTCTCTAGGAGTTTTTTGCCTGATTCTCCTGAGGTCCTTGAACCGGTCGGCATTCTGAAAGAAGGGGTGGTCCTTTCTGCCATTTCCCCTGATTTACAACTGGTTCTTCAGGAATTTCAGGCTGACAGACCTGACCGCTGTCCAGTGGGGAAACTGTTTGTTCCTGACAGATGGACTAGTAGAGTGATTTCTGAGGTTCACTGTTCTGTGTTGGCTGGTCATCCTGGTATTTTTGCTACCAGAGATTTGGTTGGTAGGTCCTTTTCGTGGCCTTCTTTGTCACGTGATGTGCGTTCTTTTGTGCAGTCCTGTGGGACTTGTGCGCGGGCCAAGCCTTGTTGTTCCCGTGCTAGTGGGTTGCTTTTGCCATTGCCAGTCCCTGAGAGGCCCTGGATGCATATTTCTATGGATTTTATTTCTGATCTTCCGGTTTCCCAGAAGATGTCTGTTATCTGGGTTGTTTGTGACAGGTTCTCTAAGATGGTTCATTTGGTGCCTTTGCCTAAATTGCCTTCCTCTTCAGATTTGGTTCCGTTGTTTTTTCAGCATGTGGTTCGTTTGCATGGTATTCCAGAGAATATTGTGTCTGACAGAGGTTCCCAGTTTGTTTCTAGGTTTTGGCGGGCCTTTTGTGCTAGGCTGGGCATTGATTTGTCTTTTTCTTCTGCATTTCATCCTCAGACAAATGGCCAGACCGAGCGAACTAATCAGACTTTGGAGACTTATTTGAGATGCTTTGTGTCTGCTGATCAGGATGATTGGGTGGCCTTCTTGCCATTGGCCGAGTTTGCCCTTAATAATCGGGCTAGTTCGGCTACTTTGGTTTCGCCTTTCTTTTGTAATTTTGGTTTTCATCCTCGTTTTTCTTCTGGGCAGGTTGAGCCTTCTGACTGTCCTGGTGTGGATTCTGTGGTTGACAGGTTGCAGCAGATTTGGGCTCATGTGGTGGACAATTTGGTGTTGTCTCAGGAGGAGGCTCAACGTTTTGCTAACCGTCGTCGGTGTGTTGGTTCCCGGCTTCGGGTTGGGGATCTGGACTGGTTGTCTTCCCGTCATGTTCCTATGAAGGTTTCTTCCCCTAAGTTTAAGCCTCGGTTTATTGGTCCTTATAGGATTTCTGAGATTATTAATCCGGTGTCTTTTCGATTGGCGCTTCCGGCCTCTTTTGCTATCCATAATGTCTTCCATAGATCTTTATTGCGGAAATATGTGGTGCCCGTTGTTCCCTCTGTTGATCCTCCGGCCCCTGTGTTGGTTGATGGAGAGTTGGAGTATGTGGTTGAGAAGATTTTGGATTCTCGTTTTTCGAGGCAGAGGCTTCAGTACCTTGTCAAATGGAAGGGTTATGGCCAGGAGGATAATTCTTGGGTTTTTGCCTCTGATGTCCATGCTGCTGATTTGGTCCGTGCCTTTCATCTGGCTCGTCCTGATCGTCCTGGGGGCTCTGGTGAGGGTTCGGTGACCCCTCCTCAAGGGGGGGGTACTGTTGTGAATTCTGCTTTTGGGTTCCCTCCAGTGGTTGTAGGTGGTAATGCAGTTGTCCCTGGGTTGCAGTCCTGGTCAGGTGTATCTGCTGATTGCAGTTCTGACTGGGGTATTAAAGTGTGCAGGATTCATTAGTCCTTGCCAGTTGTCCATGGCTCTGGGAGGTTTTGGATTTTTGTCTGGTTCCTCCGGCCTTGCTGCCAATTCAGCAAAGATAAGTGTCTGTTTTTTGTTTCTGTGGCACACATGCTGTGTGCTTAATAATTCTGTGCTATTCATTTGTTTTCTCTTGTCCAGCTTAGATTGTGTCAGTGTTTTCTCAGTCTTGTTGGATTCTCAGGAGTTGCAGATATACGCTCCACGTCTTTAGTTAGATAGTGGAATTTTTTGTATCATCTGCTGTGGATATTTTTTGGAAGGGTTTTAATACTGACCGCTTAGTATTCTGTCCTATCCTTTCCTATTTAGCTAGTGGCCTCTTTTGCTAAATCCTGTTTCCTGCCTGCGTGTGTCTTTCCTCTACTACTCACAGTCAATATTTGTGGGGGGCTGCTTATCCTTTGGGGTTCTGCTCTGAGGCAAGGTAGAATTCCTACTTCCATCTATAGGGGTATTTAGTCCTCCGGCTGTGTCGAGGTGTCTAGGATTTGTTAGGCACACCCCACGGCTACTTCTAGTTGCGGTGTTAAGTTCAGGATTTGCGGTCAGTACAGTTTCCACCAACTCCAGAGAAAGTTTCATGGGGCTCCAAGGTCACCGGATCATAACATTGCACTAAGTAAAATAAATATGAGCTGTGACACTCGCACACAAACGAAAGAGATGCTCTGCAACTGAGCTGTGTTCTCGCACACAAACGAAAGAGATGCTCTGCAACTGAGCTGTGTTCTCGCACACAAACGAAAGAGATGCTCTGCAACTGAGCTGTCACACGCACACAGAAACAAAGGAGATACTCTGCAACTGAGCTGTCACTCGCACACAGAAACGGAACAGATGCTCAGTATAATACCCTTACTAGGGTTGTGCTTGCTCTGTAACTCTTATATGCTAACCGCATACATGTAGGAACCAGATGCTAAGCCAAACAGCCTGCCTATGTGAAAAGTCCCAAGGCTAGACAGACACCCAACACAAGCAGACATAGTGGTAGAGTATTCACTGGCAACACCCACACATAAATAATACTAGCGCCCCCGTGTGCACCACTGAGAGCCTTTTAAATACTAGGATCCATCCCAAACACTCATGCGCAGCTGGCCGTGACATCGCGTGGGCCTATCTGGAGCTTCCATATCACCAGAGCAGCTAATGTACAACCACCAATAGGAAGACGCCACATCACGGACATGCTCAGTAAGGTGATTTCTGAACTTAGACTCCAGAGTGTCAGGTCGCCACTGGTTACTATAGGCTTGACTGGAGAGCCAGCAGTAGCCCAGCAAACATCACGAGCCTGAGCAAGGCACTGGGACTGACAGTTATGCTCAGCAGCACCCGCAGTGGCCAAACCTGAATGGGAAACCACAGGGGCAGATAACGCTTGGAATCTATCCCGTGCAGTGAGAACACAAACCCCACTTGTGGACATCGGGCCATCATACCACCCTCATGGAGTCTGTTTCTGACAATTTTACTGATTCGCTCTCTTTCCTCATTTGCAGGACCTTAGGTATCCATTGTTATGACTAGGGTTGAGCGAAACGGGTCGTTCATTTTCAAAAGTCGCCGACTTTTGGCAAAGTCGGGTTTCATGAAACCCGATCCGACCCCTGTGCGGGGTCGGCCATGCGGTACGCGACTTTCGCGCCAAAGTTGCGTTTCAATGACGCGAAAAGCGCCATTTCTCAGCCAATGAAGGTAAACGCAGAATGTGGGCAGCGTGATGACATAGGTCCTGGTCCCCACCATCTTAGAGAAGGGCATTGCAGTGATTGGCTTGCTGTCTGCGGCGTCACAGGGGCTATAAAGGGGCGTTCCCGCCGACCGCCATGTTACTGCTGCTGATCTGAGCTTAGGGAGAGGTTGCTGCCGCTTCGTCAGAAGCAGGGATAGCGTTAGGCAGGGTCCATTAACCACCAAACCGCTTGTGCTGTAGCGATTTCCACTGCCCAACACCACCTTCGGTGTGCAGGGACAGTGGAAGCTACATTTTTTTTTTTTCCCTCAGCGCTGTAGCTCATTGGGCTGCCCTAGAAGGCTCCCTGATAGCTGCATTGCTGTGTGTACGCCGCTGTGCAAACCAACTGCTTTTTTCAAAGCACAAATCCTCTTGTTCCTTCCTTTCTGCACAGCTATCTTTTTGGTTTGTACACACTTTTTATTTAATTTGTGCATCAGTCCACTCCTTATTGCTGCCTGCCATACCTGGCTGAGATTACTGCAGGGAGATAGTAATTGAAGGACACTCCCTGTTTTTTTTTTTTTTTTTTTTTGTGGGAGATTAAGATTGACATTTCTGCTAGAGTGCCATCCCTGTCTGTGTCATCTCTCACTCAGTGGGCCATAGAAAGCCTATTTATTTTTTTGCTTGATTTGGGTTATAAAATCTACCTGAAAAAATCACTACATCAATCAGTGGGAGAAAAATATTGGCCTCAGGGCTTGTGTGCCACTCTTGACTCCTGTGTGCATCATCACTCACTCAGTGGGCCATAGAAAGCCTATTTATTTTTTTGCTTGATTTTGGTTCTAAAATCTACCTGAAAAAATCACTACATCAATCAGTGGGAGAAAAATATTGGCCTCAGGGCTTGTGTGCCACTCCTGACTCCTGTGTGCATCATCACTCACTCAGTGGGCCATAGAAAGCCCATTTTTTTTTTTTTTTGCTTTATTTGGGTTCTAAATTCTACCTGAAAAAATCAATAAATCAATCAGTGGGAGATTAATATTGGCCTTTGGGCTTGTGTGCCAGTCCTAAGCGTGCCATCTCTCTCTCTCAGATAGTGGGCCATAGAAAGCCTATTTATTTATTTTTTTTTTAATGGGTTTATAAATTTTCCCTGGAAAAAAAAAAAAAAGTGGGAGATTAATATTGGCCTCTGGGCTTGTGTGCCAGTCCTGAGCGTGCCATCTCTCTCACAAATAGTGGGCCATAGAAAGCCTATTTTTTTTTTTTTTTTTTGGTTTTATAAATTCTCCCTTAAAAAAAAAGGGAGATTAATATTGGCCTTTGGGCTTGTGTGCCAGTCCTAAGCGTGCCATCTCTCTCTGTCTCTCAGATAGTGGGCCATAGAAAGCCTATTTATTATTTTTTTTATTGGGTTTATAAATTTTCCCTGGAACAAAAAAAAAAAAGTGGGAGATAAATATTGGCCTCTGGGCTTGTGTGCCACTCCTGACTCCTGTGTGCGTCATCTCTCACTCAGTGGGCCATAGAAAGCCTTTTTTTGTTTTATTTGTTTTCTAAATTCTCCCTGAAAAAATCATTTTATTTTCTTTGGTTTCTAAATTCTTCCTGAAAAAATCATTTTATTCTATTTTTTTTTTCCTAAAGTCTCCCTGAAAAAAAAAACAAAAAAAAACAAATCAGTGGGAGATTAATATTGCCCTTTCTGCTTGTGTGCCAGTCTTGACTCCTGGGTGTGCCATCTCTCTCTCTCTCTCTCCAATTGTGGGCCATAGAAAGCCTATTATTTTTTTAGCTTGATTTGGGTTCCAAAATCTACCTGAAAAAATCACTACATCAATCAGTGGGAGATAAATATTGGCCTCTGGGCTTGTGTGCCACTCCTGACTCCTGTGTGCGTCATCTCTCACTCAGTGGGCCATAGAAAGCCTTTTTTTGTTTTATTTCTTTTCTAAATTCTCCCTGAAAAAATCATTTTATTTTCTTTGGTTTCTAAATTCTTCCTCAAAAAATCATTTTATTCTATTTTTTTTTCCTAAAGTCTCCCTGAAAAAAAACAAACAAAAAACAAATCAGTGGGAGATTAATATTGCCCTTTCTGCTTGTGTGCCAGTCTTGACTCCTGGGTGTGCCATCTCTCTCTCTCTCTCCAATTGTGGGCCATAGAAAGCCTATTATTTTTTTTAGCTTGATTTGGGTTCCAAAATCTACCTGAAAAAATCACTACATCAATCAGTAGGAGATAAATATTGGCCTCTGGGCTTGTGTGCCACTCCTGACTCCTGTGTGCGTCATCTCTCACTCAGTGGGCCATAGAAAGCCTTTTTTTGTTTTATTTGTTTTCTAAATTCTCCCTGAAAAAATCATTTTATTTTATTTGGTTTCTGAATTCTTCCTGAAAAAATCATTTTATTCTATTTTTTTTTTCCTAAAGTCTCCCTGAAAAAAAAAAAAAAAAAAAAAAATCAGTGGGAGATTAATATTGCCCTTTCTGCTTGTGTGCCAGTCTTGACTCCTGGGTGTGCCATCTCTCTCTCTCTCTCCAATTGTGGGCCATAGAAAGCCTATTATTTTTTTTAGCTTGATTTGGGTTCCAAAATCTACCTGAAAAAATCACTACATCAATCAGTGGGAGATAAATATTGGCCTCTGGGCTTGTGTGCCACTCCTGACTCCTGTGTGCGTCATCTCTCACTCAGTGGGCCATAGAAAGCCTTTTTTTGTTTTATTTGTTTTCTAAATTCTCCCTGAAAAAATCATTTTATTTTATTTGGTTTCTAAATTCTTCCTGAAAAAATCATTTTATTCTATTATTTTTTTTTCCTAAAGTCTCCCTTAAAAAAAAAAAAAAATCAAATCAGTGGGAGATTAATATTTACATTTGTGCTTCAGTAACAGTCCTGCGTGTGAGGCATCTCTCTCATTTGTTGCCACCAACAACAGAGTGTGTAACATTGTGCCTGATTTTCGTTGTGGTCTCACTCACGTGTAGTGGGGTAGCTAAATCATACTGAAGTTATAGCTCACCGTGTAATTTGTGTGACAGCAACAAATACCGTTAGTTTGTTTACGTTTTTAAAACAATGAGGAAGTATGGTGGAAGAGGTCGTGGCCGGGGGCGTTCATTGTCAGCTGGTAATGAGGGTAGTGGTAGTGGTGGAGCATCAGCTGGTCGTGGGAAAAAAATATTGCACCTAAGTCTGGAGCTGTGGAGCCAGGTTCGTCGTCTGGCTACACAAGGCCTCGAACGCTCCCTTTTCTGGGAGTAGGAAAACCGCTTTTAAAGCCGGAGCAGCAAGAGCAAGTTTTGGCTTATCTTGCTGACTCAGCCTCTAGCTCTTTTGCCTCCTCTCGTGAAACTGGTAAATGTCAAAGCAGCGCGTCGTTAGTGGATGTTCACGGTCAGGGACAAGTCGCTTCCTTGTCCTCTTCAGCAAAAACAACAACAGAGAAGAATGCAGCAGGCGACACAACGGGTTACTCCATGGAGCTCTTTACACATACCGTCCCTGGCTTAGAAAGTGAAGCAGTTAACAGTCCATGCCCATTACAAGTTGAATCTGACATGGAGTGCACTGATGCACAGCCACAGCCAGACTACTATGCTGGTCCTTTGACTCAGACCACAACATTGCCCTCGCAGGGTGCTGATCAAGAATCAGACCCTGATGAGACTATGTTGCCCCATCACGAACGCTATACCACCGACCGACACGGTGACACAGACGAAGTTGCACACGAGCTACAAGAAGAGGTAATAGATGACCCAGTTCTTGACCCCGATTGGCAGCCATTGGGGGAACAGGGTGCAGGCGGCAGCAGTTCTGAAGCGGAGGAGGAGGGGCCGCAGCAGGCATCAACATCGCAACAGGTTTCATCTGCCGGGCCCGTATCTTGCCCAAAACGCGTGGCAAAGCCAAAACCTGTTGGAGGACAGCGTGGCCATCCGGTTAAAGCTCAGTCTGCAATGCCTGAAAAGGTATCCGATGCTAGAAAGAGTGCAGTCTGGCATTTTTTTAAACAACATCCAATTGATCAGCGCAAAGTCATCTGTCAAAAATGTTCAACTACCTTAAGCAGAGGACAGAATCTGAAAAGTCTCAATACAAGTTGCATGCATAGACATTTAACCACCATGCATTTGCAAGCCTGGGCTAACTACCAAACGTCCCTTAAGGTTGTAGCACCCTCGGCCAATGAAGCTAGTCAGCAACGCAACATCCCTTCCGGCAGTGTAGGGCCACCATTTTCCGCACCACCTGCAGTATCTGTGCAGGTTTCTTTGCCAGGCCAAAGCAGTCAGGGTCAGGGAATCACCAGTTTCGTAGTAGGAAACACTGCATCTAGGGCACCGGTGGCAACAATACCATCTCCCACCGTCTCTCAGTCTGCCATGTCCACCGGCACCCCCGCTAGTTCCACGATCTCCAGCTCTCCAGTCCAGCTCACCTTACATGAGACTATGGTTAGAAAAAGGAAGTACTTAGCCTCGCATCCGCGTACACAGGGTTTGAACGCACACATAGCTAGACTAATCTCGTTAGAGATGATGCCCTACCGGTTAGTTGAAAGCGAAGCTTTCAAAGCCCTGATGGACTACGCTGTACCACGCTACGAGCTACCCAGTCGACACTTTTTTTCCAGAAAAGCCATCCCAGCCCTCCACCAGCATGTTAAAGAGCGCATCGTCCATGCACTCAGGCAATCTGTGAGCACAAAGGTGCACCTGACAACAGATGCATGGACCAGTAGGCATGGCCAGGGACGTTACGTGTCCATCACGGCACACTGGGTAAATGTGGTGGATGCAGGGTCTACAGGGGACAGCAAGTTTGGGACAGTTCTGCCTAGCCCACGGTCTAGGAAACAATTGGCTGTAGCCGTTCGCACCCCCTCCTCCTCCTCTTCGTCCTCCTGCAGAAGCGAGAGCTCGTCCACAGACCGCAGTCGCACAACCACTCCATCCGCAGCTGCCACTGTTGCACACCAGGTCTCCCATTATGAGGCAGCTACTGGCAAACGTCAGCAGGCTGTATTGGCTATGAAGTGTTTGGGCGACAACAGACACACCGCAGAAGTTCTGTCCGAGTTCTTGCAGAAAGAAACGCAGTCGTGGCTGGGCACTGTAGATCTTGAGGCAGGCAAGGTAGTGAGTGATAACGGAAGGAATTTCATGGCTGCCATCTCCCTTTCCCAACTGAAACACATTCCTTGCCTGGCTCACACCTTAAACCTGGTGGTGCAGTGCTTCCTGAAAAGTTATCCGGGGTTATCCGACCTGCTACTCAAAGTGCGTGGACTTTGCTCACATATCCGCCGTTCGCCCGTACACTCCAGCCGTATGCAGACCTATCAGCGTTCTTTGAACCTTCCCCAGCATCGCCTAATCATAGACGTTGCAACAAGGTGGAACTCAACACTGCACATGCTTCAGAGACTGTGTGAACAGAGGCGGGCTGTTATGTTTTTGTGGGAGGATACACATACACGGGCAGGCAGTAGGATGGCAGACATGGAGTTGTCAGGTGTGCAGTGGTCGAAGATTCAAGACATGTGCCAAGTCCTTCAGTGTTTTGAGGAATGCACACGGCTGGTTAGTGCAGACAACGCCATAATAAGCATGAGCATCCCCCTAATGCGTCTGCTGATGCAAAGTTTGACGCACATAAAGGATCAGGCGTCTGCAGCTGAGGAAGAGGAAAGCCTTGATGACAGTCAGCCATTGTCTGGCCAGGGCAGTGTACAGGACGAGGTAGCGGGCGAAGAGGAGGAGGAGGACGAGGAGGATGATGGGGATGATTATATTTTTAATGAGGAAGCTTTTCCGGGGCCACTGGAAATTGGTGGCGCGGCAAGGCCGGGTTCTGGTTTTTTGAGGGACACAAGTGACGTGGATTTGCCTGAAACTGCCCCTCAACCAAGCACAACCGCAGATTTGAGAACTGGAACTTTGGCCCACATGGCGGATTATGCCTTACGTATCCTCAAAAGGGACACACGCATAACTAAAATGATGAATGATGACGATTACTGGTTGGCCTGCCTCCTTGATCCTCGCTATAAAGGCAAATTGCAAAATATAATGCCACATGAGAACTTGGAACTAATATTAGCAACCAAACAATCAACTCTTGTTGACCGTTTGCTTCTGGCATTCCCTGCACACAGCGCCCGTGATCGTTCTCACACGAGCTGCAGGGGCCAGCAGACCAGAGGAGTTAGAGGGGCAGAAATCAGAAGTGGCGTTGGCCAGAGGGGTTTTCTGACCAGGTTGTGGAGTGATTTTGCTATGACCGCAGACAGGACAGGTACTGCAGCATCAATTCAAAGTGACAGGAGACAACATTTGTCCAGTATGGTTACAAACTATTTTTCATCCCTTATCGATGTTCTCCCTCAACCGTCATTCCCATTTGATTACTGGGCATCAAAATTAGACACCTGGCCAGAATTGGCAGAATATGCATTGCAGGAGCTTGCTTGCCCGGCAGCTAGTGTCCTATCAGAAAGAGTATTCAGTGCTGCAGGTTCAATACTAACAGAAAAAAGGACTCGTCTGGCTACCCAAAATGTAGATGATCTAACCTTCATTAAAATGAACCACAACTGGATTTCGAAATCTTTTGCCCCACCTTGCCCGGCTGACACCTAGCTTTCCTATGAAAAGGTCTTGCCTGTGGACTATTCTGAATGCCTTTTCCAATCTCGTAATTTTCTGCACCTGATTGTCCAGCATACGACATGTTTACACCTCACTAAATGGCCAAACTCCCCACACGGGGCCGTGGTATCGACACTTGGCGACAGCACCCGTGAGAGTGCAGTTTGTCTGAAGAGGTGGGTGAGCCCGCTTTTGGTCGACGGCACTGCCACTGGGTCCCTCCTAGTACAATAAAGTGTCTCTGGCGGTGGTGGTGCGCACCCAACGTCAGACACACCGTTGTAATATGAGGGGCCCTGGGCCTGTACCGCCGGCCACAAGACAGTTTCCCCCCACCCCAGCTCAAACAGTGCTCTACCACTTGCAAAATTATCTCACAGCTCCACCAATGTTTAGTCTATGCGCTGACATCCTTCAATGCCTGCCACTGACAATACCATTGTATTGACATTTTTGTTATGTTAGGCCTTCGATGCCTGTCTGTGGTCACTCCTTCCACTAGGCCTCCACTGACCACACCACTGCTGCCCGTGTACCCCTGTAACCAATTTAAAATTGCCTACAGCCATGTGTTATTATTTTAGGCCTTCGATGCCTGTCTGCGGTCACTCCTTCCACTAGCCCTCCACTGACCACACCACTGCTGCTCGTGTACCCCTGGAACCAATTTAAAATTGCCTACAGCCATGTGTTATTATTTTAGGCCTTCGATGCTTGTCTGCGGTCACTCCTTCCACTAGGCCTCCACTGACCACACCACTGCTGCCCGTGTACCCCTGGAACCAATTTAAAATTGCCTACAGCCATGTGTTATTATTTTAGGCCTTCGATGCCTGTCTGCGGTGACTCCTTCCACTAGGCCTCCACTGACCACACCACTGCTGCCCGTGTACCCCTGGAACCAATTTAAAATTGCCTACAGCCATGTGTTATTATTTTAGGCCTTCGATGCCTGTCTGCGGTCACTCCTTCCACTAGGCCTCCACTGACCACACCACTGCTGCCCGTGTACCCCTGGAACCAATTTAAAATTGCCTACAGCCATGTGTTATTATTTTAGGCCTTCGATGCCTGTCTGCGGTCACTCCTTCCACTAGGCCTCCACTGACCACACCACTGCTGCCCGTGTACCCCTGTAACCAATTTAAAATTGCCTACAGCCATGTGTTATTATTTTAGGCCTTCGATGCCTGTCTGCGGTGACTCCTTCCACTAGGCCTCCACTGACCACACCACTGCTGCCCGTGTACCCCTGGAACCAATTTAAAATTGCCTACAGCCATGTGTTATTATTTTAGGCCTTCGATGCCTGTCTGCGGTCACTCCTTCCACTAGGCCTCCACTGACCACACCACTGCTGCCCGTGTACCCCTGGAACCAATTTAAAATTGCCTACAGCCATGTGTTATTATTTTAGGCCTTCGATGCCTGTCTGCGGTGACTCCTTCCACTAGGCCTCCACTGACCACACCACTGCTGCCCGTGTACCCCTGTAACCAATTTAAAATTGCCTACAGCCATGTGTTATTATTTTAGGCCTTCGATGCCTGTCTGCGGTCACTCCTTCCACTAGGCCTCCACTGACCACACCACTGCTGCCCGTGTACCCCTGGAACCAATTTAAAATTGCCTACAGCCATGTGTTATTATTTTAGGCCTTCGATGCCTGTCTGCGGTCACTCCTTCCACTAGGCCTCCACTGACCACACCACTGCTGCCCGTGTACCCCTGGAACCAATTTAAAATTGCCTACAGCCATGTGTTATTATTTTAGGCCTTCGATGCCTGTCTGCGGTCACTCCTTCCACTAGGCCTCCACTGACCACACCACTGCTGCCCGTGTACCCCTGGAACCAACATCAGAAAATATAAAAATAAGTATTTTGCTTATAAAAAAGAAAATACTGGAGAGATATCAAATGCAGACATTTTAACATTAAAAACAAACACATACAACAAAAATCTGGTACAGTACTAAAAATGGCCACCAGCTACAATAACTTTCTCCTGCAAGTAGTTAACTGAAAGGTTTTTTCAATTTTAAACACAGATATGGCATCCACCGAGTGTTGTCCTGTCGCGTCTTCTTTATATTATTGCCAAGAAGATGCAAAACAATGAAAATAATAAAATCATTATTTACCAAAAAAATAGAGTAAGTCAAAACCACATTGCAAATAAACATTCATTACAAATAAAGAAGCAGGGCGCGTCCGAGGGTGAGTATATACCTAATAAGAATATAATCACCCTCGGACGCGCCCTGCTTCTTTCCGACAGCCTTCCTTCCTAAGAATCAGCCCTTCCGTGGTATAGAGAGAGGGTTTGTTACACTCCAAGGTGTTCCCCAGGTTGCCTTTCCTGAGCTTCGATCTTCCGGCTCTCGTTTAGTAGTTGTTGGAAACTACGCTGCATTAGGCCTACAAATTGGGTATGGGGTGTAGAGAGATGGTGTGTTACACTCCAAGGTGTTCCCCAGGTTTCCTCTCCATTGCTTCGATCTTCCGGCTCTCGTTTAGTAGTTGTTGGAAACTACGCTGCATTAGGCCTACAAATTGGGTATGGGGTGTAGAGAGATGGTGTGTTACACTCCAAGGTGTTCCCCAGGTTTCCTCTCCATTGCTTCGATCTTCCGGCTCTCGTTTAGTGGTTATTGGAAACTACGCTGCATTGGGCCTACAAATTGGGTATGGGGTGTAGAGAGATGGTGTGTTCCACTCCAAGGTGTTCTCCAGGTTGCCTTTCCTGAGCTTCGATCTTCCGGCTCTCGTTTAGTAGTTGTTGGAAACTACGCTGCATTAGGCCTACAAATTGGGTATGGGGTGTAGAGAGATGGTGTGTTCCACTGTAGAGAGATGGTGTGTTCCACTCCAAGGTGTTCCCCAGGTTTCCTCGCCAATGCTTCGATCATCATGCTCTTGTTTAGTAGTTGTTGGAAACTACGCTGCATTAGGCCTACAAATTGGGTATGGGGTGTAGAGAGATGGTGTGTTACACTCCAAGGTGTTCCCCAGGTTTCCTCTCCATTGCTTCGATCTTCCGGCTCTCGTTTAGTAGTTGTTGGAAACTACGCTGCATTAGGCCTACAAATTGGGTATGGGGTGTAGAGAGATGGTGTGTTACACTCCAAGGTGTTCCCCAGGTTTCCTCTCCATTGCTTCGATCTTCCGGCTCTCGTTTAGTAGTTGTTGGAAACTACGCTGCATTAGGCCTACAAATTGGGTATGGGGTGTAGAGAGATGGTGTGTTACACTCCAAGGTGTTCCCCAGGTTTCCTCTCCATTGCTTCGATCTTCCGGCTCTCGTTTAGTAGTTGTTGGAAACTACGCTGCATTAGGCCTACAAATTGGGTATGGGGTGTAGAGAGATGGTGTGTTCCACTGTAGAGAGATGGTGTGTTCCACTCCAAGGTGTTCCCCAGGTTTCCTCGCCAATGCTTCGATCATCATGCTCTCGTTTAGTAGTTGTTGGAAACTACGCTGCATTAGACCTACAAATTGGGTATGGGGTGTAGAGAGATGGTGTGTTCCACTCCAAGGTGTTCTCCAGGTTGCCTTTCCTGAACTTCTATCTTCAGGCTCTCATTAAATTGTGGTTAAACGGAACAACTGCATTTGGCGTACTAGTTGGTTTGGGGCCTACTATCGGTGTCTGCCGCTCCTTGCTGTTCTCCTGGTTTCCTGTCCTGAAATTCCATTTTCAGGCGCTCGTTAAGTAGTTGTTAATGTTAGACTGCATTTGGCCTACTAGTTGGGTTGGGGCCTACTATCGGTGTCTGCCACTCCTTGCTGTTCTCCTCCACTGAACAAAGCTGTGCCGCCTGTTTACTACTGTTGCCAATTTTGAACTGCATTTCGACTACTTACTGATTTGGGCCTACTCTCTGTGTCAGCCTCTCATTCCAGTTGTCCTCCACTGCAATGCCCCCTGATTAGTCCTGTGTTACCAATTTTGAACTGCATTTAGCCCACTTTATTCTTTGGGCCTATATCTGTGTTTCCTCCTCATCCTGCCCATTGCCCAGCCAGTGATAGATGAGTCTGCTGGTACATTGACCCATAACGCAACATTTCCCGTGCACGCTACACTACAAGATTGTGACCCTGCTGAAAGTCAGGTCCCCCTTCCCGCATACCATACCACCTTACACGGGGACAAACAGGAAGGTGCAGATGAAAGTGCAGGTTCCTTCATCAGGTGGGGGGAGGAATACTAGTTGGCGACGTCACTGGCACAGGGCCTCTCATGGTACGCAAAAGTGTTGCTGCCGGTGGGAGGCGCCCCCGCCGTGCAAACACACCGCTGTACTTTGAGGGGCCCTGTGCCAGTGCCAATGCCAACGAGTGGGCCCCCCATGCTTGCTCAGGTTCACAGCACTTGCAAAGTTGAAATACTTACCTCTCCCTGCTCCACTGCTGTGACGTGGTCCAGATTTCCTGGGCCCACTAATTACTTGAACCAGCCCTACCCACCACAACTTTAGCCAAATGACCCCCAATTTCAAATGCCTTCCAATTATTATAAGGTAAATTACGCTTGACAAGCTTCATTAAGAAGAATGGATGGTTTTGACATTAAAATGGGCACTCTAGGTGTTTTCCTGGCCCCCACTCACTGCCGACTATGCTGCCCCATTGACTTGCATTGGGTTTCGTGTTTCGGTCGATCCCGACTTTACGTCATAATCGGCCGATTTCACTCGACCCGACTTTTGAGATAGTCGGGTTTCGCGAAACCCGGCTCGACTCTAAAAAGGTCAAGGTCGCTCAACTCTAGTTAGGACCACTGATATAATGACAGTATGTTAGTTACTCTGGGAGAGGTGTATCGTTTTTGCCAATCCTAGCCCATTGAGTACTAAGATCTAAGTCTGGACACGCTATATTGATGTCCTAGAAATTTGGCAGGGGAGTGAACAGGACCTAATTGCATTTATCAAGTTATTAAATATGAATAATATTAATATCAAACTTACTTACAGCTACAGTCGGAGCGACATCGAATTCCTCGACACCCACATCTTCAAAGATGGCCTACTACAGACCAAGATATGCAGAAAGGAAACAACAGTAATTGCTTTATTACATCTACAATCTGTTAGAAACCGCATCACAACAAGACAATTTCTCTGGAAGAGACGCATTTGCTCTGAGGACTCCTCTTTTTCCAGCCTAGCACAATACCTTGCTTCAAGATTTCAGAAGCATAGATATTCTGGATGTGTTATCAGACGGGGCTGCAGAAGACCCTTCAGATCTAAACGTGAAGATCTACTTAGGGTCATAGAAAAGAAACATACATGAGATATATTACCACGTTTAATGAACAAAATCGTTACATGAAAGACGCACTGCAGATATTCTGGCTGATTCTCCAAAATGATTCTATACTAAATAAACATGTAAGTGATTATGCGTCTGTTACTTATAGGCATAGTAAAAATTTGTGAGATCTACTTGTGCATAGTATTCACAGAGATGTAGACCCCTCTAAGGCATTTGGATCCAAGGGCCCCAAATGGAGGTTCTTCCGCTGCCGCAATTGTGTGGTGTGCTGTTGTGAATTCTGTGGCCAAGCTCCCTCCTGTGGTCGTGAGTGGTACTGCGGCTGGTTCTGTCTATAAGCTTCCTTTGGTGGATGAGAGTGGTACTACGGCTTCTGACTTTCCTTCCTCAGGTGATGAGGTTAAGTCGTTAGGTGCTGCTCTATTTAACTCCACCTGGTGCTTTGATCCTGGCCTCCAGTCAATGTTCTAGTATTGGTCTTGCTTCCTCCTGGATCGTTCCTGTGGCCTCTCTATCCTGCATAAGCTAAGTTCTGCTTGTGTTATTTTTGTTTGCTATATTTTCTGTCCAGCTTGCTATATTGGTTTTTTCTTGCTTGCTGGAAGCTCTGAGACGCAAAGGGAGCACCTCCGTACCGTTAGTCGGTGCGGAGGGTCTTTTTGCCCCTCTGCGTGGTTGTTTGTAGGTTTTTGTGTTGACCGCAAAGCTATCTTTCCTATCCTCGGTCTATTCAGTAAGTCGGGCCTCACTTTGCTAAATCTATTTCATCTCTGTGTTTGTATTTCATCTTTACTCACAGTCATTATATGTGGGGGGCTGCCTTTTCCTTTGGGGAATTTCTCTGAGGCAAGGTAGGCTTATTTTTCTATCTTCAGGGCTAGTTAGTTTCTCAGGCTGTGCCGAGTTGCATAGGGAGCGTTAGGCGCAATCCACGGCTACCTCTAGTGTGGTGTGTTAGGATTAGGGATTGCGGTCAGCAGAGTTTCCACGTCTCAGAGCTCGTCCTATGTTTTTGGAAAATGTCAGGTCACCTTGTGTGCTCTGAACTTCAAGGTCCATTGTGGTTCTGAATTACCTGTTCATAACAGTGTGCGCCAATTTGGAATGATACACCACCTTTACTTCAAGAAATAGTCTCAGATAATTTAAGATTACACAACACATCACCTGTAGCACTGAGGTGTTGATCTCTTATGCATCTTGTCTATGCCGGCTTATATATGTTGGGATAATATCCCGTCAATTGACGGTTTGAGTGAGAGAGGACGTCTGAGACATTCAAAATGCTATGGAGGTCACACATGGCCCAATACTCAAACCCATAATGAGATATTTTAAAGCTGTGCACAGATGTGATGCCAATCTTCTGAGAATACGTGGGATCGATCGAATCCTGCAGGATATATGCTATTTGTCACTCCCCTCGACACTGGGTCTGCCATGCTAAGGTTTTCTCTAAACTGGATGTTTGTGGCGCTTATAATTTGGTGCGTATTTGTTCCAGGGATGAATGGAAGACAGCATTCAGATGCTGGTATGGACACTTTGAATATCTCGTGATTCCTTTCAGGCTTTGTAACACCCCTGCGACATTTCAACATCTTGCTAATGACATTTTCAGAGATTTGTTAGACCAGTTTGTAGTGATCTATCTGGACGTTATTCTACTTTACTTTGACTCTCTACAGGAACTTGAAGAACATGTCAAATCTATTTCAAAACATCTGAAAGAGAGCGATCTGTATATCAAACTGGAGAAGTGCGAGTTTCATCGTTCTGAGATACAGTTCTTGGGTTATGTCATCTCTCCCCAGGTGCTCAACATGGAATCTTGTAAGATTCAGGTTATCCTTGACTGGCCGGTATCCAAGATTGTTATGGAGGTCCAGCGTTTTATCGGTTTTGCAAATTTCTACAGACGTTTTATTCAAAATTTTTCTGATATTGTCCATCCCATTACTTCCTTGACAAAAAAGGAAAAGCTCTTTAAATGGTCATCTTAGGCTCAGGAAGCATTTGATCGGCTTAAGACCTGATTCACCTCAGCACCGCTGTTGATCCACACTGACCCAGCATGGCCTTTCATTGTGGAGGGGGCACTTCTCATAATGCTTTGGGGGCTATTCTCTCCCAAAGAGCTGGAGAGAAGGGTCTGCTACCCTTTTCCCATAGACCAGTGTTCCCCAACTCTGGTCCTCAAGAGCCAACAACAGGTCATGTTTTCAGAATTTCCTTATTATTGAACAGGTGATAATTGCATCACCTGGACAGTCAAGATTTCAATCACCTGTGCAATACTAAGGAAATCCTGAAAACATGACCTGTTGGTGGCTCTTGAGGACCAGAGTTGGGGAACACTGCCGTAGACTAATTTCAGCAGAGAATAACTACGATGTGGGAGACAAGGAACTGCTGGCTATTATTGCGGCTTTCAAGGAATGGAGGCATCATCTGCAAGGAGCTGCATAACAGATCGTAATGCTGACTGACCATCGAAATGTAGAGTTCCTCAGATCCGCTAAATGTCTTTCTCTTCGTCAAGCTTATTGGAATTTATGTTTAAATCAATTTAATTTTGTTATCTCGTACCATCCAGGTTCTTGTAATGGGAAGGTTGATGCTTTATCCCGAATCCATACTGCGGATTCCATACCTGGAGTCCCGTCCAAGACCATTCTATCTGATGTCAACTTCATCGTAGTTATCCATGATCAGGACTTGAGGAAGGAGTGCAGGGAGGCTTATGATGATGATGTAGTTCTTGCCAATACACTTGTTAATATCAATCTTGTCTTTACGGGTGTCATGTGGTTCAGAGATTGATGTATCTATGTCCCTGGGGCCGTCCATCTGCAAATCCTCAAGTTGCTCATTACAAAACTCCTCGTGTGGCACTTCTGGTCTTCTGCAACCATTGCCTGTTCCGTCCCGCCCATGGGGGTCTATCTCGATGGACTTCATTGTGGAGCTGCCTACATTGGGTTGGGGGGCATGAATACGATCCTGGGGGTGGTTGATCACCTGAATAAGGTCGTTCAATTTGTTCCCTGTACGAGCCTCTCCTCAGCTAAGGACACAGTGAACTTGGTTATGCAGAATGTTTTTCGGTTGCATGGGGTCCCAGATGAGATAAGCTTTGACCGTGGAGTGCAGTTCACCTCAAGATTCTGGAAAGGGTTTTGCTCTGCACTCAATTTTAATGTCTGTCTCTCTTCCGCTTACCATCCCCAGATGAACGGTCAGACCGAGCGTACCAACCAGACATTGGAACAATATCTACGATGCTACATCAGCCATGTCCATGACGATTGGATGGAGTTACTGCCATTAGCTGAATTCTCATATAACAATTATCAGAGCTCTTCACTAAGTTCACACCTTTCTTTGCTAATCTGGGTTATCATCCGTGTATCTTACCTAGGTCTCCAATAAATGCTCTGGTTCCAGCTGTAGAGGAAAGGCTAGCTGCGATGAGGCAAAATCTGGAGGTGCTGAAGGAATCTCGGACCACAGCTCAGGAACGTTACAAGAGATCGGCTGATAGATTCCATAATCCTGCACCCATGTTCAAGGTAGGAGATTCCATGCGGTTATCCACTAAAAATCTGAAGATAAACATTCTTTCACAGAAACGTGGAGAGATATTCATTGGGCCTTTCAAGATCAATGGTATTATGAGCTCTGTGGCCTGCCGTCTGATGCTGCCTAGCACTATGAAGGTACCGCCAGATTTGTTTCGTTACTAAAGTCTGTATCTCATAATACCTTCTAGGAACGTGTTATGCCACCTCCACAGCCTGTGGTGATTGATGGGCAAGAAATATTTATGGTGGAAGAAATTATTGATTCCAGGATTCGCAGGAATCCAATACCGGATAAGGTGGCAGGGGTATTCCCAACAGAAAATTTCTCATTTCTATCAGAGATACACTGAGAAACCGGGTCCAGGATCGTCCTGAGGTCACTTCAAAGGAGGGAGTAATGTCAGGACTCTGAATATTTTTGGTTACCTTTTGGGCATGCCTGTCCTTTTTCAAGATGGCATCTTTTGTTTCATGTGCCCCTTATCTTCCTGCCTTATAACTCCACCCCATACTCTAGTCTGTGCTAGAGTACTCTGCCTGTGTTCTGCTCCTGGTGGTGTCCTGGCTTTCCAGCTGCTCCTGCACTCTTGTGTGAATATCCTGCTCTTTAATCTCTGAGTTCTGCTGTATTAATCTGTGCCAGTGTTCCTCCTGCTCCTGACTACTCGTGCTGCTTCCTCAGTGCCGCTGACCTTCATCTGCAACACATAAGCTGGCTACTGCTCTGGTTCTGCCTTTGTTTAATTAGCTGCAAAACTCGGGACGGCTCTGCTTAATCTGAGACTTTCTACCCAAGCCTCCTGGATAATCTAACACCTTGTTTGGACTTGCTTATAAGTGCATAGACTAGACATGGACCTACTTGCTTCCAGCATTCTCAAGTGTAAACTGCGCTTCACAGACTGTTTTGCTGATTGCATTTCTTTCTGAGGTTTCCCACAGACTTGTTAAGTAATTATTCTAAGTGTTATGGGCTTGAGTTTTCTCTGCACTTGTTTGAAGCACCGTGTGTTTACAATATAGACTTTTTCACCTACAAACTGTGTTCTGTAGTTGTCTTGCTCCACATAGAAAGACTCCTGAGTAGGGTTGAGCAAAACAGGTCGGCCATTTTCAGAAGTCGCCGACTTTTGGCAAAGTCGGGTTTCATGAAACCCGACCCGACCCCTGTGTGGGGTCGGCCATGAGGTCGGCGATCTTCTGAATCTGGTATCGGAATTCCGATACAGAGTTCCGATATGTTTGCAATATCGGAAATCGGTACCGGAATCCATATTTAAGTGTAAAATAAAGAATTAAAATAAAAAATATTGCTATACTCACCCTCTGACGCGCCCTGGTACTAACCGGCAGCCTTCCTTCCTGAGAATCAGCAAGTGAAGGGCCTTAGATGACGTCGCGGCTTGTGATTGGTCGCGTGACCGCCCATGTGACCGCTCGCGCGACCAATCACAAGCCGCGACGTCACCGAAGGTCCTTCAAGCGCTGATTCTTAGGAAGGAAGGCTGCCGGAAAGAAGCAGGGCGCGTCCGAGGGTGAGTATATTCCTATTAGGTATTAGAGTTTCCTCTCCTTCAGACCCTGGGAACCATTGGAAACCCAATGCACTGCATTGGGTTTCGTGTTTCGGCCGACCCCGACCCCGACTTTTTTATAGGATCGGCTGATTTCACTCGACCCGACTTTTGAAAAAGTCGGGTTTCGTGAAACCCGACCCGATCCTATAAAAGTAAAAGTCGCTCAACCCTACTTCTGAGTCCTCCAGTATAATTATTACAGGATACTCTAGCCAAAAAAGGAGTCTGCTGGAACAATGACTTTAGAAAGCAAACTAGAGCAGGTGTTCATCATAATTAGCTCGCTTCAGAAAGATGTGGAATGTCTGCAAAAGAAGCTAGGAGGCATTGAACTCAATGAACAAATGTTTGGACAACTTCCCAATTAGTTAGATGATGAGATGCTCCTCCCCATTTACATCCTATGACTTGACAGTGTTCATCCCTACGTCTGACACATCCATCTGAACTACAACCATCTTTGTGAAGTCTGATGCTATCAGTACTGGCTGCATACAGAGGGCCAGCTTCATCTCCTGAAAGGCCCCCTCGACTTCTGTTGACTTCTTATTTATATCCAAATTTATATATTTTATTAGGCTAGTAAGAGGGGCTGCATCCAAAGCAAAATTAGGCACAAATCTCCTGTAGTAGCCCACAATTCCCAGGAATGCCCTAACCGATTTCTTTGTGATGGGGCGTGGCCAGCTGTATTGCTTCTATTTTGTTTAGCGGGGGTTTAATCTATCCTCGGCATGCTATGTAGCTCAAATACTTGGCCTCCTCCACACACTAGCTCATTTCTCTGGATTGATGGTAAGCCCAGTATCACCTGGACTTTGTCTAGGTGACTTCCCCATTCTTAGCTGAATATCACAATGTCATCTAGATTGGCCACTGCATGTTTTTGAGGGGTGCTAAGACTCAAGACACAGCTCTCTGAAGGGGGCCAGAGCTTCCTGCAATCCGAATGGCATCCTGACATATTGATAACGTACATCCAGCATTGAGAAGGCCATTTTTTCCTGGGCCTCCTTGGAAAGGGGAATCTGACGGCCTTTTGTGAGGCCCAGGGTGGTGATGTATGAAACCGGCCCTAACCTTTCAATGAGCTCTTCTATTCGGGACTTTGGGTACGTGTCTAACTTCAAGACATTATTGAGCTCTCTAATCATTACAGTACTGCCATTACCCATCTGGCTTTGGTACCAATACTATGGGACTGGGCCACTAGCTCTTGGATTCTTCAATAACCCTGAGGTTCAGAATCCAATTGACCTCTTTTGTGAGGTTCAGAATCCAATTGACCTCTTTTGAGATCACTATTTGGCAGGCTTTCAGAATTCGACAGGTCCTCAAGTTGACGTGAACATGAAGCTCCGTGAGAACCTCATGTTCTATGACCTGAGTAATCCCTTGTAACTCTAAGAACAGGTCTCTGTTCTGATGCAATAACTCTCAGCACTGCTGCTTATGGGAGTGCAACAAAATATCTGCCACATTGAAGTCTTCCATATTGGTTCCGACTTGGCCAACCAAGAGAAGTTCAAGGAGTTCCCTGTCCCACCAAGGATTCTCAGGTTAAAATGGTAAACCAGATAGAGCTTCAGTTCCCCTGGTTTGGTGGATTTTGTAGTTGACTTTGCAAATCTTCTTTACCATTTCATAGGGGCCCTGCCATTTGGCCAGGAATTTGCTTTCCACCATGGGTACCAGCACCCTAGCTGACCTATTGTACACCATTGACTGTGCTTTCTGTACCTTGAGGAGGTGATTCTTTACAATGATTATCACGCTTGCAATCCTCTCTTGCATTTAAGCCACATGTTCTATTACAGTCCTGTAGGTTGTAGGCTGTACATCCCAGATCTCCTTCGCTACATCCAGGAGTCAAGAGGGATGTCGGCCATACAACATTTATAATGGGGAGAAACCTGTAGAGGCTTTTGGAACCTTCCTGATGGAGAGAAATAGATATGGGAGAAGACACACCCGGTCACGGACATCCTTCTCTATGACCTTATTCAACATTCCCTTTAGGGTTTTATTGAATTTTTCCACAAGAACATCTGTCTGTGGATGGTACACCAAGGTCCTGAGCTGTACAATTTGTAGGACTTTGCACAACTCTTTCATGATCTTTGATATGAATGGAGTCCTTTGTTCTGTTAGTATATCTTTAGGCATACCTGTTCAAAAGAAGATATGGACTTAAGGCCCCTTCACATTAAGCGACGCTGCAGCGATACCGACATCGATCCGGATCGCTGCAGCGTCGCTGTTTGGTCGCTGGAGAGCTGTCACACAGACAGCTCTCCAGAGACCAATGATGCCGGTAACCAGGGTAAACATCGGGTAACTAAGCGCAGGGCCGCGCTTAGTAACCCGATGTTTACCCTGGTTACCATGCTAAAAGTAAAAAAAAACAAACACTAGATACTTACCTACCGCTGTCTGTCCTCCAGCGCTGCGCTCTGCTTCTCTGCTCTCCTCCTGTACTGGCTGTGAGCCGGAAAGCAGAGCGGTGACGTCACCGCTCTGCTTTCCGGCTCACAGCCAGTACAGGAGGAGTGCAGAGCACAGCTTAGTTACCCGATGTTTACCCTGGTTACCAGTGAAGACATCGCTGGATCGGTGTCACACACGCCGATCCAGCGATGTCAGCAGGAGTCCAGCGACGAAATAAAGTTCTGGACTTTCTTCAGCGACCAACGATCTCCCAGCAGGGGCCTGATCGTTGGTCGCTGTCACACATAACGATTTCATTAACGATATCGTTGCTACGTCACAAATAGCAACGATATCGTTAACAATATCGTTATGTGTGAAGGTACCTTAAGGATTTTTTTAATGATGCCATCTCCGGGTACCAGGTAAAATAATCAATGACCACCAAGATATTTTGATGTCCCGTGTAGTGGTTCCAGTAAATCCATAGCTATGCAATAGAATGGGACCTCGATGATGGACAACTAAATTAAAGGACTATGGATGTGGGTCCCTGGGGAGGTTATCTGGCACATGGGACAGGACCTACAATAGCTCAGGATTTCCCAGGCCAGTAGAATCTCTGGAGAATCCGCTCCTGGGTCTTGTCTACACCCAGATGAAGACCTAACACATGTGTTTGAGCCTTGTCTAAAACCCAACATCTGTAAGGCCCTGGCACTAGTAACTGCTCTATAACCTCACTCCTTTGCTTGGTGGTTACTCGATATAAATATATTCATCGCAAAGTATGGGTGATGAGTGTTGGTCCCAGGTTCTTAAGGTACACTATTCAACACCATCACATTTTCAAGCACACCATTAAATGTTAAGTCACTGAGTTGGGTGGTTCCAAAGTTCTGCCTGGACACCTCCAGCTCAGGCACATTGGCTTCAGAAGATAATTCATCATCCTCATCCCCAGCAAGCACAGAAAAAGGAAACTCATAAGCCACGGCATGCAATGAAGTATCTATTATTGTGACCTGGTTATGGACACCACATTCTTCCACGTGTCCCAAAACAAGATAAAGTCACCACCAACATTGACCAGTTGTAACAAGTCTCTGATCACTCCCATTTTATGGGAGGCTGAACCGCAGTCCCTGCTTACGTAAAACTCGGCAACAGGATAGTTCTTAGCGGCTCATGGATACACCTGATGCCCACCATCATCTCAAGGACAAGAAGATGCAGAAGTATGGCCCTTACCAGGGTCACCAAACTCCTGGCATCCAGTAGTACAGTCACTTGTGTCCATTTACAGTCACTGAGCACACTTGAGGTCCATTTTCCACATTGAGTGACAGCATTGAAGACAAGGTAGGTGAAGTAGGAGAAGCACTGTCCTATGCTGCAGTCCATTGGCTCCAAGGTTATGGGACACCAAGCAGCGATATGGGCATGGGCACAACATCTCCAACAGACAATGTCATGGGACTTATCGCTCTGAAGCGACTCTGATTCTACCTGGGCCTCTGGACACCCCACAGGTGAGGTTTTACTCACCTTATTTTGAGCATCAGCACCCCTCTGGAAACCCCAGTAAGGTGACATTAAAGCCCCTTGAATTCCCAGAGAACTCTTGACCATGCATTATATCTCCACTAGACTCACCAGATCATCAGCGTTCTGGGGATATCCCTGGGCAATCCAGCACCAAACTGGCCTTGGCAAAGTATGTATTATCCTGTCACCACTCTCTCCACTATCTGCGCTGGAAAAGTCTCAGTCTGCAGCCATTCTTGCACCAGGTATGGAAGGTAAAACATCTGAGACAGGGAAAGCTTGTCCCTATGATAATCCCAGTGGAGCACCTGTAGTGCTCTGTTGTGAGTTCTGTTTTTGGGCTCCCTCTGGTGGTTACTGATGGTACTGGGTGACTTGTCTTTCCTGGGTTTCTGGGTTCCACCTGTTCCATCAGCATATGGGAGTTTCCTATTTAACCTGGCTTCGCTGGCATTTCCTCGCCGGTTACCAATGTATCCAGTGTGTCTTGTTACCTCTGCTCCCTGCTCCTAGAACCTTCTGGTCAAGCTAAGTTTGGATTTTCCTGTTTTGGTGTTTTGCTTTATTTGGTTTTTAGTCCAGCCTGCAGATATGTGTTTCTTGCTGCTGGTTGCTCTAGTGGGCTGAAATTGCTCCTCATGTACCATGAGTTGGCACATGAGTTCAAGTAATTTCAGGATGGTTTTTTGAAGGGTTTTTCGCTGACCGCGCAGTTCACTTTTGTATCCTCTGCTATCTAGCTTTAGCGGGCCTCATTTTGCTGAAACTGTTTTCATACTGCGTATGTGCTTTCCTCTCATTTCACCGTCATTAGATGTGGGGGGCTGCTATTTCTGTGGGGGATTTCTCTGGAGGCAAGAGAGGTCTGTGTTTCTTCTAATAGGGGAAGTTAGATCTTTGGCTGGAGCGAGACGTCTAGGTAGGATCATCGTAGGCACGTTCCCCGGCTACTTTTATTTGTGTGTTAGGTTCAGGGTCGCGGTCAGCTTAGGTTCCATCGCCCTAGAGCTTGTTTGTATCTGTGCTTGTCCTTTAGTGATCCCCTGCCATTGGGATCATGACAGTTCCCGAAGAGGCCTTGGACGCACATTTCCATGGACTTTATTTCGGATCTCCCTGTCTCTCAAAAAATGTCCGTCATCTGGGTTGTGTGTGATCGCTTTTCTAAAATGGTTCATCTGGTACCCTTGCCTAAGTTGCCTTCCTCCTCTGAGTTGGTCCCTCTGTTTTTTCAGAATGTGGTTCGTTTGCATGGGATTCCTGAGAACATCGTTTCTGACAGGGGATCCCAGTTTGTGTCTAGATTTTGGCGGACGTTCTGTGCTAAGATGGGCATTGATTTGTCCTTTTCGTCTGCATTCCATCCTCAGACGAATGGCCAGACTGAACGAACTAATCAGACCTTGGAAACTTATTTAAGGTGTTTTGTTTCTGCTGATCAGGATGACTGGGTTACCTTTTTGCCGCTGGCCGAGTTTGCCCTTAATAATCGGGCTAGTTCTGCTACCTTTGTTTCTCCTTTCTTTTGTAATTCGGGGTTTCATCCTCGTTTTTCCTCTGGTCAGGTGGAACCTTCTGATTGTCCTGGAGTGGACATGGTGGTGGATAGGTTGCATCGGATTTGGAGTCATGTGGTGGACAATTTGAAGTTGTCCCAGGAGAAGGCTCAGCAGTTTGCTAATCGCCGTCGCCGCGTGGGTCCTCGACTTCTTGTTGGTGACTTGGTGTGGTTGTCTTCTCGTTTTGTTCCTATGAAGGTCTCTTCTCCTAAGTTCAAGCCTCGGTTCATCGGTCCCTATAGGACCTTGGAAATTCTTAACCCTGTGTCGTTTCGTTTGGATCTCCCGGCATCGTTTGCTATTCATAATGTGTTCCATCGGTCGTTGTTGCGGAAGTATGAGGTACCTGTTGTTCCTTCGCTTGAGCCTCCTGCTCCAGTGCTGGTGGAGGGAGAATTGGAGTATGTTGTGGAGAAGATCTTGGATTCTCGTGTTTCCAGACGGAAACTCCAGTATTTGGTCAAGTGGAAGGGTTATGGTCAGGAGGATAATTCTTGGGTGGTTGCCTCGGATGTTCATGCTGATGATTTGGTTCGCGCTTTTCATAGGGCTCATCCTGGTCGCCCTGGTGGTTCTCGTGAGGGTTCGGTGACCCCTCCTCAAGGGGGTTGGTACTGTTGTGAGTTCTGTTTTTGGGCTCCCTCTGGTGGTTACTGATGGTACTGGGTGACTTGTCTTTCCTGGGTTTCTGGGTTCCACCTGTTCCATCAGCATATGGGAGTTTCCTATTTAACCTGGCTTTGCTGGCATTTCCTCGCCGGTTATCAATGTATCCAGTGTGTCTTGTTACCTCTGCTCCCTGCTCCTAGAACCTTCTGGTCAAGCTAAGTTTGGATTTTCCTGTTTTGGTGTTTTGCTTTATTTGGTTTTTAGTCCAGCCTGCAGATATGTGTTTCTTGCTGCTGGTTGCTCTAGTGGGCTGAAATTGCTCCTCATGTACCATGAGTTGGCACATGAGTTCAAGTAATTTCAGGATGGTTTTTTGAAGGGTTTTTCGCTGACCGCGCAGTTCACTTTTGTATCCTCTGCTATCTAGCTTTAGCGGGCCTCATTTTGCTGAAACTGTTTTCATACTGCGTATGTGCTTTCCTCTCATTTCACCGTCATTAGATGTGGGGGGCTGCTATTTCTGTGGGGGATTTCTCTGGAGGCAAGAGAGGTCTGTGTTTCTTCTAATAGGGGAAGTTAGATCTTCGGCTGGAGCGAGACGTCTAGGATCATCGTAGGCACGTTCCCCGGCTACTTTTATTTGTGTGTTAGGTTCAGGGTCGCGGTCAGCTTAGGTTCCATCGCCCTAGAGCTTGTTTGTATCTGTGCTTGTCCTTTAGTGATCCCCTGCCATTGGGATCATGACAGTGCTCTAACTATCAGGGTTAGGCCCAGATGAGCCAAGATCACCACCTTGAGTTTGCTGTACTCCTTGGAATCCTGAAGAGCCAGGACAAATTACACCTTTTGAGGTTCCCCAGTCAGATATGGTGCCAAAACCTCCACCCACTTCTGGATGCAAGTTCTCCCAGTCTGCCACCCTCTTGAACATCAGGAATACCACAAAGTCATCACCTGGAGTCAACTTTTGCAGTGTCACTTTTACTATCTTCCTCATCTGGGTCTCAACACTTTGCTCTGGCTATGACAATCTCAATAAGAAGTGTCACCTGCTGCTGCTGTAACTGCTGCTTTATCTGCTGTTGTAGCAGCTTGAACTGTTGCATCAGGAGTTTTTTGTCTCCTACTGGACTTGCTGCTTTCATGGCTGCTGAATATTGACATGGACCAGTTGCTTGATAAGCTCCTCCATTTGTCTGACCTTGCTTCTATTGGTGCAGCTGCTGTCACCAGGACATACAATTTCAACAAAACAATCACCTGTATTCCTCAGGACCTGTTGCCAGTAGAGATTGGCGAACCTGAACAATAAAGTTTGGCGTTTGTAAAAAACACCTACTGTTCGGGCATGGACACCAAACATGGACTTCACCAGGAAGTCTGTGTTGCTGTTCAGGCTTTGATCCTGAACATCGGGTGCGTCTCGCTGTCATGTGCATGACAGCATGGCAAACACCACTTCTGATCATCACCATCGGTCGGACAGCCCCGGTTTCCATGCTGTTAAATGACAGTGTGAGCTAACAGCTATGATCAGAGATATAAAGTTTACCTCTGTCATTGGTGTCGGTTGCTGGGACTACTGTTCCCATCATCCGATACCTGCTGCCGCTAATAACAGTGAGAGCTGGAGCGGATGATGGGATTGGCTCTGTAAATAAATAATTGAAATAAAAAACACGATGTGAGTTCCCCTGGATTTTTGATAACCAGCCAGGCAAAACTCACAGCTGGGGGCAACCCTCAGCTGTCAGCTTCAGCAAGGCTGGTTATAATAGAGCAGAGGGGGTTCCCACTATGATTTTTTATATTATTTAAATAAAAAAAAATGGCATGGGGTTCCCTCATTTTTTACAACAAAAGAATTTATGCTGGGTAAATGAATTGCGGTGACCTCCCTTTGGTGAGATCACAGTTCGCACAGTGAGATAGTGTCACGGTGCAGAGGCAAGTTCACTGCAGTTCAAGTTCATCGCAGTAAAATTCTCCCTGTGAACTCACCTCTGCACCATGAGACTTTCTCACTGTGCTAGCAGCGTTCTCACTAGAGGCAGGTCACCTTAGCTTATTTGCCCAGCTGGGAACACAGCCTCAGTAACCTACGGTAACCATGATGACGTCACTGCTAGTCACTGGTGCTGCAGTGGCGGCAGTTCAATCACCAGTGGTTCTCAGCCTGGACGGTCGCATCTTGGCATCGTCCAGGTTGAAAACTGTTTATCCACCAGACATGGGTTATGGTGTGGGACAGAAAGATGTACAGTTGAGGAACAGTGTTGTTTTTTATTTTTTTATTATTACAGGAGACGAGGAATTGAGTGGAGTTAGGCATTAGGTGAGTATAATTGTATTCGCTATTTTTAAATGAAAATGGAAAAGTGTCTTGTTTTCTTTCAAATAAATAATAAAATACTTTATTCTGGCTGTGTCTTTATTTATAATAAACTATAGGATTAGTAATGGATAGGTGTCTTATAGACGCCTCTCCATTTCTAATCCGTGGGCTTGATGTCACTGGACTATACAGTGGTGACATTAATCAAACAAATATGAACCTCATTTGCCACCGCTACAGTGGGAAGAGCCAGGCAAAGCACCAGAATTTTCTGGGCGGCTGTGGGATGCTATTTTTAGTCTGGGGGGCCAATATACATGGTCCCTTACCAGCCTGAGAGAACCAGCCCCCAGCTGTCTGTTTTAGCTTGGCTGGTTGTCAAAAATGGGGGGACCCCACACTGTTTATTAAAATGATTTACTTAAATAATTTAAAAAATCGGAGTGGAGGGCACCTTTTCTCTTGATAACCAGCCTTGCTGAAGCTGACAGCTGAGGGTTGCAACTCCCCAGCTGTAAGTTTTTCCTAGCTGGTGATCAAAAATACTGTGCTATATACTATGTGGCTGCTTTATACATACATATTGTAGAATACCCGATGTGTTAATACAGGCCACGCAATATATAACAGTGGCCACGGAGTATATAACACAGCCACGTACTATATAACACAGCCCACGCAGTATATAACACAGGCGACGTAGTATATAACACAGGCCACACAGTATATAACACTGGCCACGTAATATATAGCACAGCCCATGCAGTATATAGTAGCCACGTAGTATATAACACTGCCCATGCAGTATGTAACAGTGGCCAGGTAATATATAGCAGAGCGCACGCAGTACATAACACAGCCCACATAGTATATAACACTGCCTATGTTATATATAGCAGCCATGCGGTAGCTAACACAGCCCACATAGTATACAGCAGTGTGGGCACCATATCCCTGTTAAAAAAATAATTAAAATAAAAAATAAAACTTCAAAAAAAGAGGCAGTACTCCATAGTTCCAATATAGAAATGTGCAGGGTTTAATTTACCCACATGTCTGGGCAATGTTTCAGCTTAAAATGAGCCTTTCTCAAGCAGTGGGTGTATTTTTATGCTGTATATTTATACATATCCTAACAATACTCAATTGTGATTATTTATATACATAATAAAGTGCTTTATAGATTACATTACATATCATCATCATTGCTCAATAAAGTGCATTTGTGCAAACAGTGCTATAATACATGTGCTGACATAAGACTTATTACCATTCTTATTGCTTCCTCAGATTGTACCGTGCACTGTATACTAAATTACTGTTTTAATAATAAGTTGTTTTACTTTACCCTGGGGACGCATGTTAAGTGTGGAGGACGCCATCGCAGTTATTCGGCATCTTGCCTGATCTATTGCGCATGTCTATGCACGTCACCGCTGTGGAATGGATCACCGGCCAATCAACTAAGATGTGTGGCATTCTATGAATGCGCATGCGCGCATCGTCTCAATGTCGCCATAATTGTTGAGGCTTTTCACTTTATTTCTCTCTCCGCCCATACTACTTTATTTTAAGTAAAAGAGGAGGGTCCCACAAGGCTATGTGCAGTATGTCTGCTACCATATGGACTTTTTTGTGTAGAATCCCACCCTGACGCACCGAACGGCACCTTATACAGGCTGTCTCCGGGAATCACATAGTGTCCAGGCACGGTAATTAACCCTTTCAGGTCAAAGCACCGTAACTGTGACTACTAAAGGTGGTAACACCTCAGTCCTGGTTACTATTGCACATATTAGTGTGCCTGCAATAAAGACACCACCATACTTTAAAATTTGTGTTGTTGAAGCAGTTATTAAAAATAAGAGTGCGTTAGACAGACAGAGGCCGCAACCAATGAATATCCGTGACAGACAGACAGACAGACAGACAGACAGACGGAAGTGACCCTTAGACAATTATATAGTAGATATGGTCTTATCAACTTCTCATGTTAAGACGCTGCTTAGCATCTTTGTGTTCTTTATTATACTGCAAATATGCATTAGCCCTATTGAGTCATAATTCCCTATAGATGCTAAAATGAGGCCTCAAGAAAAAATCCCTTTTTGATGAAAATTTCAATCAGAACTTACAATTGCAGTATGGTTAAGAATCTGAATAAATGTGAGACTAATGTTAGTACTGCATAGAAAATCTCAGTAGGCTAGCAGAGCATGAAATTCTTTGCATTGAAAGAGCAGATAAATTTCTTCAGTTGGGAATTGAAAAATCCCCATAAACCAGAATTTATTTAAATAATGGTAGCATTGTGACTAAATGTGTACTTTGAATGCACTGGGAATATTACATGGGAATATGTCTTCTTGAGAAGCAAGAAAGTCACTGATTATTTTTTAAGACTGTATTTTATATAGAAATGCATTAAAAAGGGTACATTTGATTATCTATCTATCTATCCATCTATCCATCCCTCCATCCATCCATCCATCCATCCATCCATCCATCCATCTATCTAAAAGAGTAAAAAGCAGCACAAGTGGGTATAGTGTACAAAGCCTCATAGATACATACCAGTCCTTCAATATAAATAAAAAAAGTTAAGGCAGCACACCATAGATAAGCTTTAAGGTGCCGTCACATTAAGGGACGCTGCAGCGATATAGACAACGATGCCGATCGCTGCAGCGTCGTTGTGTGGTCGCTGGAGAGCTGTCACACAGACAGCTCTCCAGCGACCAACGATGCCGAAGTCCCCGGGTAACCAGGGTAAACATTGGGTTACTAAGCGCAGGGCCGCGCTTAGTAACCCAATGTTTTCCCTGGTTACCAGTGTAAATGTAAAAAAAACAAACAGTACATACTTACATTCCGGTGTCTGTCGCATCCCCCGGCGTTCTGCTTCCCATGCACTGTGTAAGCGCCGGCCTTAAAGCAGAGCGGTGATGTCAACGCTGTGCTCTGCTTTACGGCCAGCCGGCGCTCACAGTGCAGGGAAGCAGAACGCCGGGGGACGCGACAGACACCAGAATGTAAGTATGAAGTGTTTTTTTTTTTTTTTACATTTACAATGGTAACCAGGGTAAATATCAGGTTACTAAGCGCGGCCCTGCGCTTAGTAACCCGATGTTTTCCCTGGTTACCAGTGAAGACATCGCTGAATCGGCGTCACACACGCCGATTCAGCAATGTCAGCGGGTGATCCAGCGACAAAATAAAGTGCTGGCCTTCTAGCTCCGACCAGCGATGTCACAGCAGGATCCTGATCGCTGCTGTGTGTCAAACACAACGATATCGCTATCCAGGACGCTGCAACATCACGGATCGCTATCGTTATCGTTATCGTTGTTAAGTTGTTCAGTGTGAAGGTACCTTTAAAGTATTATTTATTAGCTCATGTGGAGACGTTTTGCATTTACTGAATGTACATTTCAGTAGGCCAACAACTTTTTGTATTGAAGAACTGAAATAAATTAACTTTTTGATGATATTCTATTTTTGTGAGAAGCACCTGTATATTATTTTTAATGATTGTTTTCTCTTTTTTTATAGATCTTAGCACTTCTGTGAGTTTCATACGGACATGGCTCATCCCATTAGTAAGGATACTGATGTTAATGTTATATTCATTAATTGATATTATTAGCTATTTTGGAGCAATACTTTTACATTTAAACATGTCTGAATTTTTTCCTGATAGGGACCAATATATATGGAAATTCTGGTAATTGGGCACAGACATGGTTTATGTGCATTTGGGGTGATGTTTGAGAAATGTGCTCCCGACGAAGTGCGTTTCTCTCACTACTCCTATGGTAGAATAGGTTACCAACCCCAGCTCATGGGGGGTGTTCCTATACCCATGTTACGTTAGCTATGTCCATTGCACATTTCTTATGTGCCAGTCATTTAACTCTTTAATTAATTTATTTGGTTCCCTTGAAGATGTTATTGACAATCTGCATAAATTCTGATCCCCTTTATTAAATTGTTGGCCTAGCTTATGCAGCATATATTACTATTTAATATTCAGGGATCGCTAGCTATATAATGTAAGGGGCTCAAGGAGGTGTCTGTAAATATGAATGTTTGCCTTCCTTGTTATGCTATTGTAAATAATTCATGTTGTGCATATTTATGGTACCCGCTGTGTAAATGCTATGTATGATTACTGCTCTAGTTTTAGGGAAAGCGTAGTACCCTAGTTTGGCCACTAGATGGGGGTGCAGAGTTATTCAGCTTGTAAATAGTTAAGTGGGAGGAGCTAATGACAGTTAATCTGAGAAACATCTGGAAAATTGAATCAGTTGGGCGGGAGCACCCTGTCAGGGCAATCAGCTCTGCAGAAGTCCAAGGTCCAGTCAGGTAGCATCAGGGCCAGGAAGGCCAGCCGAGAGAGAAGAAGGGCCCCATAAAGTTTAAGTACAAGCCCAGCTATCTAGGGTCAGTGGGGAAGATTGCAGCAGTCAGCAATAGCAGTGACCACTATAGTTGAGCGACTTTTACTTTTTTCGGATCGAGTCGGGTTTCGCGAAACCCGACTTTGTCAAAAGCCGGGTCGGGTGAAATCGGCCGATTATTTCAAAAAGTCGGGGGCTGACCAAAATACGAAACCCAATGCAAGTCAATAGGGAATCAAAGTCGGCAGTGAGTGGAGGACAGGAAAACACCTACAGTGCCCATTTTAATGTCAAAAACATCAATTCTTATTTCTTAAGCTTGTCAATCTTAATTTACTTTATAATAATAGTTAGGCATTGAAAACAGGGGGTCATTTGGCTAAAGTTGTGGGGGGGTAGGGCTGGCTCAAGATTTTCGTGGGCCCAGGAAACGCGGAATACGTCACGGCGGTGGTGCAGGGAGAGGTAAATATTTCAACTTTGCAAGTGCTGTGATCCTGAGCAAGCAGGGGGGGCCCACTCGTTGGCACTTGGTGTTAGGAGTTGAGTTTCCTCTGCTGCACAGGGGGAATCTCGATCCGTGTCTGCTGCGGTCTCCCATTCTGCATCGGCCGCAGTGGAGCCTGCTCAGCGGAGACGTCGCTCCAGGCATCTCACTGGGACTGATACTGTGCAAAGGGTTGCTGCTGCCTCTCCAGGCTCTGCTATTGTACCCTGCACTGATCTGCGGTGAGCAGGCTTTTCTGGGACTAAGTCCTGCTTTGCACACACTGAGCATGCCCAGGGAAAGATTTCTCAGTGGAGATCTAGGGTCACATGCTCAGGTACTGCAGCAACTTCCATTGGTCCTTCTTTGAAAGGTCCAGTACATGCTGCAACTATTTAAGGCTCGCATGGCCGCACGGCCATGCGCTAGTATCTTCTTATGTTATGTGCTTTGCGCCAGTGTGGTCATGTGTTCGCATGTGTTCAGGGACCCGGCTGAAATAAGCCCCTAGAATGCTGGCACCTCCGGCGAGGAGTTTGTGTTTGTGTGTGTTCAGGGACCCGGCTGAAATAAGCCCCTAGAATGCTGGCACCTCCGGCGAGGAGTTTTGTGTGCATGCATGACCACTGACTGCTCTCATTTGGGTGGTTAGCCTGTGTCTCTGTGAAAGTCTAACAGGGCACAGAGCCTTGCCTTCTCGGCTGATCTGTGAAGCTAACAGAGCTGGTTCATACCGCCACATAGTGCCGCATTTCACTTAGCAGCAGGTTCTTTCCTGCACGGTGGATCCCAGGTTGCGAACGCACCAATCTCACTTAATAAATATATTCGGTGCGTTCTGCCAACCCTAACACTTGGAACTGGCACAGGGCCCCTCATAGTATGGCGGTGTGTTTGACGGCGGGTGGCACCTCCAACTGCCAGAGACACTATGAGGGGCCCTGTGCCAGTGACGTCGCCAACGAGTATGCCCCCCCACCTGATGAAGGAACCTGCACTTTCATCTGCACCTTCCTCTTTGTCCCCATGTAAGGTGGTATAGTATGCGGGAAGGGGAACCTGACTTTCAGCAGGGTCAGATTCAGGCTGTGTAGAGTGCAAGGGAAATGTAGTGGTCTGGATCAATGTACCAGCAGACTCATCTAGCAGTGGCTGGGCAATTGGCAGGATGAGGAGGAAACACAGATATAGGCCCAAATAATAAAGTAGGCTAAATGCAGTTCAAAATTGGTAACAGGACTAAACAGGCGGCATAGCTTTGTTCAGTGGAGGACAACTGTAATGAGTGGTGCAGAGACGGTTAGTAGGCCCAAATACAAAAGTAGGCTAAAAGCAGTTCAAAATTGGTAACAGGACTAAACAGGCGGCATAGCTAGGTACTGGGGTGGGCTCCTCTGCTGAGTAGCAGACAGTGGTAGTAGGCGCAAAGTATTAACTGGTCTAAATGGAGGCTAGGGCCCCTGTATATTTTAACTATCACCTATCATTTCAACAAATTTGTATTGGCAGTGCCATTGAAGGATTTAACAGCACAGACTACACAGTAGTGGAGCAGGGAGAGGTAAGTTTTGCAAGTGGTAGAGCACTGTTCGAGCTGGGGGGAACACTCTCTCGTGTGCGGCGGTATTGGCACAGGGCCCCTCATTGTGCACCACCACCGTCAGAGACACTTCATTGTACTATGAGGGACCCTGTGCCAGTGCCGTCGCCCAAAAGTGGGCACACCCACCTGTCCAGGCAAACGGCATTTGTACGGGTGCTTGCGCCAAGTGGTGACCACGGCCCTGTGGGGGGAGTCAGCCCATTTAGGGAGGTATAAAATTGGCCTATGGTGGACATTCAGCAGCTGCAAATGGCGGAATTGGAGAAGTCAGTAAGAGGAGGCAAAAAGCAAGATATTTTTCAGGCAAGCTACGTGTCAGCAGGAGAAGGTGGGGCAGAATAATTTGAAATCCATGATTGGTTCATTTTAATGAAGGTTAGATCATCAACTTTTTGGGTGGCCAGATGTGTCCTTTTTTCGGTCAGTATTGAACCAGCAGCACTGAAGACTTTTTCTGATAGCACACTCGAAGCATGGCAAGCGAGCTCCTGTAATGCATATTCTGCCAACTCAGGCCAGGTGTCTATTTTAGATGCGCAGTAATCAAAGGGGAATGACCTGTGAAGGAGAACATCAATAAGGGAGGAAAAGTAGTTCGTAACCCTACTGGACAAATGCTGTCTCCTGTCACTTTGATTCGATGCAGTGGCAGAAAGTGGCTGGAAGGTATATGAAAAAATACAAGGACTGTAGTACAATTTCAATCTCCCTACAATGATCTCAGGAAAAGTATGGCAGCAATAAAAAGGACTGCTGCACAATAGAGTTGAGCGACTTTTACTTTTTTAGGATCGAGTCGGGTTTCGCGAAACCCGACTTTCACAAAAGTCAGGTCGGGTGAAATCAGCCGATTATTGCGAAAAGTCGGGGTTCGGCCGAAACCCGAAACCCAATGCAAGTCAATGGAGAATCAAAGCCGGCAGTGAGTGGAGGACAGGAAACACCTACAGTGCCCATTTTAATGCCAAAAACATCAATTCTTATTTCTTAAGCTTGTCAATCTTACTTTACTTTATTATAATAGTTAGGCATTGAAAACAGGGGCTCATTTGGCTAAAGTTGTGGGGGCGTAGGGCTGGCTCAAGATTTACGTGGGCCCAGAAACGCGGAATACGTCACAGCGGTGGAGCAGGGAGAGGTAAGTATTTTGACTTTGCAAGTGCTGCGACCCTGAGCAAGCGGGGGGCACACTAGTTGGCACTGGCACAGAGCCCCTCATAGTATGGCGGTGTGTTTGACAGTGGGCGGCGCCTCCCACTGCCAGAGACACTTTTGCGTACTATGAGGGGCCCTGTGCCAGTGCCAATGAGTACACCCCCCTACCTGATGAAGGAACCTGCACTTTCTTCTGCACCTTCCTCTTTGTCCCCGTGTAAGGTGGTATAGTATGCGGGAAGGGGAGCCTGACTTTCAGCAGGGTCAGATTCAGGCTGTGTAGAGTGCAAGAGGAATGTAGTGGTCTGGGTCAATGTACTAGCAGACTCATCTAGCAGTGGCTTGGCAATGGGCAGGATGAGGAGGAAACACAGATATAGGCCCAAAATACAAAAAAGTAGGCTAAAAGCAGTTCAAAATTGGTAACAGGAGTACACAGGCGGCATTGCTTTGTTCAGTGGAGGACAACTGTAAGGAGTGGCTGACACAGTTACTAGGCCCAAATAAGTAAGTAGGCTAAATGCAGTTCAAAATTGGTAACAGGAGTAGACAGGTGGCATTGCTTTGTTCAGTGGAGGAGAAAAGCAAGGAGCAGCAGACACCGTTAGTAGGCCCAACCAAACAAGTAGGCCAAATGCAGTTTAATATCTGAAATGGTGAAAATTGAGGCTCAGCTTTGTACAGTTGAAGGAGAACAACAAGCAGCGGCAGACACCATTAGTAGGCCCAACCAAACAAGTAGGCCAAATGCAGTTTAATATCTGAAACGGTGAAAACTGAGGCTCAGCTTTGTACAGTTGAAGGAGAACAACAAGCAGCGCAGACACCGTTAGTAGGCCCAACCAAACAAGTAGGCCAAATGCGGTTAAATATATGAAACTGTGAAAATTGAGGCTCAGCTTTGTTCAGTGGAGGAGAAAAGCAAGGAGCGGCAGACACCGTTAGTAGGCCCAATCAAACAAGTAGGCCAAATGCAGTTTAATATCTGAAACGGTGAAAATTGAGGCTCAGCTTTGTTCAGTGGAGGACAACTGTAATGGGAGGCAGACACAGTTATTAGGCCTAAATAAGTAAGTAGGCTAAATGCAGTTCAAAATTGGTAACTGGAGTACACAGGCGGCATAGCTTTGTTCAATGGAGGACAGCTGTAATGAGTGGTGCAGACAGACTTAGTAGGCCTAAAATAAAACAGTAGGCTAAAAGCAGTTCAAAATTGGTAACAGGACTATCCAGGCGGCATAGCTTTTTTCAGCGGAGGAGGACAACTGTTATGAGAGGCTCACACAGACTTAGTAGGCCTAAAATAAAAAAGTAGGCTAAATGCAGTTCAAAATTGGTAACAGGACTAACCAGGCGGCATAGCTTTTTTCAGCGGAGGAGTACAACTGTTATGAGAGGCTCACACAGACTTAGTAGGCCTAAAATAAAAAAGTTGACTAAATGCAGTTCAAAATTGGTAAGAGGAGTACACAGGCGGCATAGCTTTTTTCAGCGGAGGAGGATAACTGTTATGAGTGGTTCACACAGACGTAGTAGACCTAAAATAAAAAAGTTGACTAAATGCAGTTCAAAATTGGTAAGAGGAGTACACAGGCGGCATAGCTTTTTTCAGCGGAGGAGGATAACTGTTATGAGTGGCTCACACAGACGTAGTAGACCTAAAATAAAAAAGTAGGCTAAATGCAGTTCAAAATTGGTGACAGGATTAACCAGGCGGCATAGCTAGGTACTGGGGTGGGCTCCTCTGCTGAGTAACAGACAGTGGTAGTAGGCGCAAAGTATTAACTGGTCTAAATGGAGGCCAGGGCCCCTGTATATTTTTACTATCATCTATCATTTCAACAAATTTGTATTGGCAGTACCATTGAAGGATTTAACAGCACAGACTACACAGTGGTGGAGCAGGGAGAGGTAAGTAGTATTGCAGGTTTGCATCTCCAAGCGTTCAGGCTGCATCCAGTCCTCTTAGGTATAATGTGCATTAAATTATTTGATTTTGAGCTATACGTTTATTCTGAAAAAAAAATCTTTCTCAAAATGGCACTCGCCGCATGTGATCAGGAGCAGCTATTGGTGAATATAGCTGTGATCCAATAGCTGCTATTGCGCATGTGCCGGTGGTGCCATCTTGCTAGAGAAAAATAAAGTCCTCCTCCGAGATGGCGCTGTCTGCGCCTGCAGAGTAGCAGCTTTCGGCGATTGCCAATAGCTGCTACTGTGCAGGCGTGGCAGACACCATTTAAAATTTTTTTTTGCTATACACCTCAGGAAAAGCTCAAACACATATAGTACCTACACATTATAGATGCGATTATGCTGCAGCACAGGTGCCATGGCTGGCAACTGCCTGCAGAAGGGTCTTTTTTTTCTTCGGTATGTTAGATATTCATTATGCAAACTAGGGGGCAGATCAGTGATGGATCAGTGACCAGTCAGCAGTCTGCATTATGAATACCACCATACCACCTTCAGAGCACCACATGAAGCCCCCCCACAGGCCGACCCAGAGCACAAGCAAATCAGTAACACAAAACTGAAAATTAAGATTACACAACAACCACAAGACGGATTTCATCAACCCAGGTACCACTTTCATAAGTATAACAATGCCACCCTGACAATGTTTGTAGGTTACTGTGCACAATCCTGCTGACAGGTTCCCTTTCACAAACATAATGCCAAAATTTAGAAGCAGTGTATGAAAAATTATGTACACTCTAGAACTACCTTTAACAGCAATCATTTTTGTAATTGTTTTCTTTATAACATTATCAGTCTCTCGTATCTTTTTTGAGTGAATTTGACCCAATTTCCTTTATTGCAGTGCTGGTTTAGTTAATAGGAAGATGGCTGGGGAAAAATAAAGAGCAATCTGGGAGGAAAACCTGTTGGAGGCTGCAAAAGACTTGAGATTGGGGCTTCGTTAATTTTCCTGCAGGAAAATAACCCTAAAAATACTGCCAGTGCTACAATTGAATTATTTAAATCAAAACATATTCATGTTATTGAATTACCCAGTCAAAGTCAAGACTTAAATCCCATTGAGAATCTGTGGCAAGACTTGAAAATTGCTGTTCACAGACACTCCACTTCCAATCTCACTGAACTAGGGCTTTTTCGCAAAAAGAATGGGAAAAATGTCATCCCCTAGATGTGCAAAGTTAGTAGAGACATACTCCAAAATACTTCTAGCCGGTATTACAGTGAAAGGTGGTCCTACAAGGTATTGACTCAGGGGGGCTGAATATAAATGCATGTCACACTTTTCAGATTTCTATTCTTAAATATTTAGAAAACCATGTATCCTTTACTTTACACTTCACAATTGATACTTAGTGTTGACATATCACATTAATAAAACCCAATAACATACATTTAAAGTTTGTGGATGTAACATGAAAAAATATGGGAAAGTTCATGGATAGTGTTGAGTAGAGTTGAGCGACCTTGACCTTTTTAGAGTCGAGCCGGGTTTTGCGAAACCCGACTATGTCCAAAGTCGGGTCGAGTGAAATCGGCCGATTATGACGTAAAGTCGGGATCGACCGAAACACGAAACCCAATGCAAGTCAATGGGGCAGCATAGTCGGCAGTGAGTGGGGGCCAGGAAAACACCTAGAGTGCCCATTTTAATGTCAAAACCATCCATTCTTCTTAATGAAGCTTGTCAAGCGTAATTTACCTTATAATAATTGGAAGGCATTTGAAATTGGGGGTCATTTGGCTAAAGTTGTGGGGGGTAGGGCTGGTTCAAGTAATTAGTGGGCCCAGGAAATCTGGACCACGTCACGGCAGTGGAGCAGGGAGAGGTAAGTATTTCAACTTTGCAAGTGCTGTGAACCTGAGCAAGCAGGGGGGGCCCACTCGTTGGCATTGGCACTGGCACAGGGCCCCTCAAAGTACAGCGGTGTGTTTGCACGGCGGGGGCGCCTCCCACCGGCAGCAACACTTTTGCGTACTATGAGAGGCCCTGTGCCAGTGACGTCGCCAACTAGTATTCCTCCCCCCACCTGATGAAGGAACCTGCACTTTCATCTGCACCTTCCTCTTTGTCCCCGTGTAAGGTGGTATGGTATGCGGGAAGAGCAACCTGACTTTCAGCAGGGTCACAATGTTGTTGTGTAGCGTGCACGGGGAATGTTGCGTTATGGGTCAATGTACCAGCAGACTCATCTATCACTGGCTGGGCAATGGGCACGATGAAGTGGAAACACAGATATAGGCCCAAAGAAGAAAGTGGGCTAAATGCAGTTCAAAATTGGTAACACAGGAATAACCAGGGGGCATTGCAGTGGAGGACAACTGGAATGAGAGGCTGACACAGAGAGTAGGGCCAAATCAGTAAGTAGTCGAAATGCAGTTCAAAATTGGCAACCGTAGTAAACAGGCGGCACAGCTTTGTTCAGTGGAGGAGAACAGCAAGGAGTGGCAGACACCGATAGTAGGCCCCAACCCAACTAGTAGGCCAAATGCAGTTTAACATTAACAACTACTTAACGAGAGGCTGAAAATGGAATTTCAGGACAGGAAACCAGGAGAACAGCAAGGAGCGGCAGACACCGATAGTAGGCCCCAAACCAACTAGTACGCCAAATGCAGTTGTTCCATTTAACCACAATTTAATGAGAGCCTGAAGATAGAAGCTCAGGAAAGGCAACCTGGTGAAAACCTTGGAGTGTAACACAACCTGTCTCTACACCCCATACCAAATTTGTAGGCCTAATGCAGCGTAGTTTCCACCAACTACTAAACGAGAGCCGGAAGATCGAAGCTCATGAAAGGCAACCCGGGGAACACCTTGGAGTGTAACACAACCTCTCTCTACACCACGAAAGGGCTGATTCTTAGGAAGGAAGGCTGTTGTAAATAAGCATTGCGCGTCCGAGGGTGATTATATTCTTATTCGGTATCTACTCACCCTCGGACGCGCCATGCTTCTTGATTTGTAATTAATGTTTATTTGCAATGTGCTTTTGACTTACTCAATTATTTTTTTAATTATTGATTTTATTAAATTAATAGTTTAACATCTTATTGGAAATAATTTAAAGGAGACGCGACAGGACAACACTCGGTGGATGCCATATCTGTGTTAACAACTCCAAAAAACTTTCAGTTAACTTCTTGCAGGAGAAAGAAATTGTAGCTGTTGGACCTTTGTAGTACAGTTCCAGATATTTGTTGTGTGTTTGTTTTGATTGTTAAAATGTCTGCATTTGAGATCGCAACACGATCTTATTTTTTATAATCAAATTAATTTTTTAAATATTTTATTAGGTTGGTTCAAGGGGTACACGGGCCGCAGTAGACAGGTCAGTGGAGGCCTAGTGGAAGGAGGGACCGCAGATGCGCCACTGTTTCACCCATACACAATTAGTAGGCCTAATGCAGCGTAGTTTCCAACAGCTACTAAACGAGAGCCGGAAGATCGAAGCTCAGGAAAGGCAACCTGGGGAACACCTTGGAGTGTAACACACCATCTCTCTCCACCCCATACCCATTTTGTAGGCCTAATTCAGCGTACTTTTCTACAACTACTAAACGAGAGCATGAAGATCGAAGCTCAGGAAAGGCAACCTGGTGAAAACCTTGGAGTGTAACACAACCTGTCTCTACACCCCATACCAAATTTGTAGGCCTAATGCAGCGTAGTTTCCACCAACTACTAAACGAGAGCCGGAAGATCGAAGCTCATGAAAGGCAACCCGGGGAACACCTTGGAGTGTAACACAACCTCTCTCTACACCACGAAAGGGCTGATTCTTAGGAAGGAAGGCTGTTGTAAATAAGCATTGCGCGTCCGAGGGTGATTATATTCTTATTCGGTATCTACTCACCCTCGGACGCGCCATGCTTCTTGATTTGTAATTAATGTTTATTTGCAATGTGCTTTTGACTTACTCAATTATTTTTTTAATTATTGATTTTATTAAATTAATAGTTTAACATCTTATTGGAAATAATTTAAAGGAGACGCGACAGGACAACACTCGGTGGATGCCATATCTGTGTTAACAACTCCAAAAAACTTTCAGTTAACTTCTTGCAGGAGAAAGAAATTGTAGCTGTTGGACCTTTGTAGTACAGTTCCAGATATTTGTTGTGTGTTTGTTTTGATTGTTAAAATGTCTGCATTTGAGATCTCAACACGATCTTATTTTTTATAATCAAATTAATTTTTTAAATATTTTATTAGGTTGGTTCAAGGGGTACACGGGCCGCAGTAGACAGGTCAGTGGAGGCCTAGTGGAAGGAGGGACCGCAGATGCGCCACTGTTTCACCCATACACAATTAGTAGGCCTAATGCAGCGTAGTTTCCAACAGCTACTAAACGAGAGCCGGAAGATCGAAGCTCAGGAAAGGCAACCTGGGGAACACCTTGGAGTGTAACACACCATCTCTCTCCACCCCATACCCATTTTGTAGGCCTAATTCAGCGTACTTTTCTACAACTACTAAACGAGAGCATGAAGATCGAAGCTCAGGAAAGGCAACCTGGTGAAAACCTTGGAGTGTAACACAACCTGTCTCTACACCCCATACCAAATTTGTAGGCCTAATGCAGCGTAGTTTCCACCAACTACTAAACGAGAGCCGGAAGATCGAAGCTCATGAAAGGCAACCCGGGGAACACCTTGGAGTGTAACACAACCTCTCTCTACACCACGAAAGGGCTGATTCTTAGGAAGGAAGGCTGTTGTAAATAAGCATTGCGCGTCCGAGGGTGATTATATTCTTATTCGGTATCTACTCACCCTCGGACGCGCCATGCTTCTTGATTTGTAATTAATGTTTATTTGCAATGTGCTTTTGACTTACTCAATTATTTTTTTAATTATTGATTTTATTAAATTAATAGTTTAACATCTTATTGGAAATAATTTAAAGGAGACGCGACAGGACAACACTCGGTGGATGCCATATCTGTGTTAACAACTCCAAAAAACTTTCAGTTAACTTCTTGCAGGAGAAAGAAATTGTAGCTGTTGGACCTTTGTAGTACAGTTCCAGATATTTGTTGTGTGTTTGTTTTGATTGTTAAAATGTCTGCATTTGAGATCTCAACACGATCTTATTTTTTATAATCAAATTAATTTTTTAAATATTTTATTAGGTTGGTTCAAGGGGTACACGGGCCGCAGTAGACAGGTCAGTGGAGGCCTAGTGGAAGGAGGGACCGCAGATGCGCCACTGTTTCACCCATACACAATTAGTAGGCCTAATGCAGCGTAGTTTCCAACAGCTACTAAACGAGAGCCGGAAGATCGAAGCTCAGGAAAGGCAACCTGGGGAACACCTTGGAGTGTAACACAACCTCTCTCTACACCACGGAAGGGCTGATTCTTAGGAAGGAAGGCTGTTGTAAATAAGCATTGCGCGTCCGAGGGTGATTATATTCTTATTCGGTATCTACTCACCCTCGGACGCGCCATGCTTCTTGATTTGTAATTAATGTTTATTTGCAATGTGCTTTTGACTTACTCAATTATTTTTTTAATTATTGATTTTATTAAATTAATAGTTTAACATCTTATTGGAAATAATTTAAAGGAGACGCGACAGGACAACACTCGGTGGATGCCATATCTGTGTTAACAACTCCAAAAAACTTTCAGTTAACTTCTTGCAGGAGAAAGAAATTGTAGCTGTTGGACCTTTGTAGTACAGTTCCAGATATTTGTTGTGTGTTTGTTTTGATTGTTAAAATGTCTGCATTTGAGATCTCAACACGATCTTATTTTTTATAATCAAATTAATTTTTTTTATATTTAATGATGTTGGTTCAAGGGGTACACGGGCAGCAATAGACAGGTCAGTGGAGGCCTAGTGGAAGGAGTGACGGCAGACAGGCATCAAAGGCCTAACATTGGGCTGGCTGTAGGCAAGTTAAAATTGGTTCCAGGGGAACACGGCCATCAGTGGCCTGGTCAGTGTAGTTGTAGTTGAAAGAACGGGACGCAGACAGGCTTCGAAGGCCTAACATAATAACATAGGGCTGGCTGTAGGCAAGTTAAAATTGGTTCCAGGGGAACACGGCCATCAGTGGCCTGGTCAGTGTAGTTGTAGTTGAAAGAACGGGACGCAGACAGGCTTCGAAGGCCTAACATAACAAACTTGGGCTGGCTGTAGGCACTTTTAAATTTGTTCCAGGGGTACATGGGCAGCAGTGTATGGTCAGTGGAAGTCTAGTGGAAGGAGTGACCGCAGACAGGCTTCCAAGGCCTAACATAACAAACTTGGGCTGGCTGTAGGCACTTTTAAATTGGTTCCAGGGGTACACGGGCAGCAGTGGTCTGGTCAGTGGAAGTCTAGTGGAAGGAGTGACCGCAGACAGGCTTCCAAGGCCTAACATAACAAACTTGGGTTGGCTGTAGGCACTTTTAAATTGGTTCCAGGGGTACACGGGCAGCAGTGGTCTGGTCTGTGGAAGTCTAGTGGAAGGAGTGACCGCAGACAGGCTTCGAAGGCCTAACATAACAAACTTGGGCTGGCTGTAGGCACTTTTAAATTGGTTCCAGGGGTACACGGGCAGCAGTGGTCTGGTCAGTGGAAGTCTAGTGGAAGGAGTGACCGCAGACAGGCTTCCAAGGCCTAACATAACAAACTTGGGCTGGCTGTAGGCACTTTTAAATTGGTTCCAGGGGTACACGGGCAGCAGTGGTCTGGTCAGTGGAAGTCTAGTGGAAGGAGTGACCGCAGACAGGCTTCCAAGGCCTAACATAACAAACTTGGGCTGGCTGTAGGCACTTTTAAATTGGTTCCAGGGGTACACGGGCAGCAGTGGTCTGGTCTGTGGAAGTCTAGTGGAAGGAGTGACCGCAGACAGGCTTCGAAGGCCTAACATAACAAACTTGGGCTGGCTGTAGGCACTTTTAAATTGGTTCCAGGGGTACACGGGCAGCAGTGGTCTGGTCAGTGGAAGTTTAGTGGAAGGAGTGACTGCAGACAGGCTTCCAAGGCCTAACATAACAAACTTGGGCTGGCTGTAGGCACTTTTAAATTGGTTCCAGGGGTACACGGGCAGCAGTGGTCTGGTCTGTGGAAGTCTAGTGGAAGGAGTGACCGCAGACAGGCTTCGAAGGCCTAACATAACAAACTTGGGCTGGCTGTAGGCACTTTTAAATTGGTTCCAGGGGTACACGGGCAGCAGTGGTCTGGTCAGTGGAAGTCTAGTGGAAGGAGTGACCGCAGACAGGTTTCGAAGGCCTAACATAACAAACTTGGGCTGGCTGTAGGCACTTTTAAATTGGTTGCAGGGGTACACGGGCAGCAGTGGTCTGGTCAGTGGAAGTCTAGTGGAAGGAGTGACCGCAGACAGGCTTCGAAGGCCTAACATAACAAAATTGGGCTGGCTGTAGGCACTTTTAAATTGGTTCCAGGGGTACATGGGCAGCAGTGTATGGTCAGTGGAAGTCTAGTGGAAGGAGTGACGGCAGACAGTCTTCGAAGGCCTAACATAACAAAATTGGGCTGACTGTAGGCACTTTTAAATTGGTTCCAGGGTAACACGGCCAGCAGTGGCCTGGTCAGTGTAGTAGTTGTAGAAAGAAGGGACCGCAGACAGGCTTCGAAGGCCTAACATAACAAAAATGTCAAAACAATGGTATTGTCAGTGCCAGGCATTGAAGGATGTCAGCGCCTAGACTACACATTGGTGAAGCTGTGAGAGATAATTTTGCTAGTGGTAGAGCACTGTTTGAGCTGGGGGGGGAACTGTCTTGTGGCCGGCGGTACAGGCACAGGGCCCCTCATATTACAACGGTGTGTCTGACGTTGGGTGCGCACCACCACCGCCAGAGACACTTTATTGTACTATGAGGGACCCAGTGGCAGTGCCGTCGACCAAAAGCGGCCACACCCACCTCTTCAGACAAACAGCACTCTCAAGGGTCCAAGCGCAAAGTGGCGATAGCACGGCCCCGTGTGGGGAGTTTGGCCATTTCGTGAGGTGGAAACATGTCGTATGCTGGACAATCAGGTGAAGAAAATTACGAGATTGGAAAAGTCATTCAGAATAGTCCACAGGCAAGACCTTTTCATAGGAAAGCTAGGTGTCAGCCGGGCAGGGTGGGGCAAAAGATTTTGAAATCCAGTTGTGGTTCATTTTAATGAAGGTTAGATCATCTACATTTTGGGTAGCCAGACGAGTCCTTTTTTCTGTTAGTATTGAACCTGCAGCACTGAATACTCTTTCTGATAGGACACTAGCTGCCGGGCAAGCAAGCTCCTGCAATGCATATTCTGCCAATTCTGGCCAGGTGTCTAATTTGGATGCCCAGTAATCAAATGGGAATGACGGTTGAGGGAGAACGTCGATAAGGGATGAAAAATAGTTTGTAACCATACTGGACAAATGTTGTCTCCTGTCACTTTGAATTGATGCTGCAGTACCTGTCCTGTCTGCGGTCATAGAAAAATCACTCCACAACCTGGTCAGAAAACCCCTCTGGCCAACGCCACTTCTGATTTCTGCCCCTCTAACACCTCTGGTCTGCTGGCCCCTGGAGCTCGTGTGAGAACGATCACGGGCGCTGTGTGCAGGGAATGCCAGAAGCAAACGGTCAACAAGAGTTGATTGTTTTGTTGCTAATATTAGTTCCAAGTTCTCATGTGGCATAATATTTTGCAATTTGCCTTTATAGCGAGGATCAAGGAGGCAGGCCAACCAGTAATCGTCATCGTTCATCATTTTTGTAATGCGTGTGTCCCTTTTGAGGATACGCAAGGCATAATCCGCCATGTGGGCCAAAGTTCCCGTTGTCAAATCTGCGGTTGTGCTTGGTTGAGGGGCAGTTGCAGGCAAATCTATGTCACTTGTGTCCCTCAAAAAACCAGAACCCGGCCTTGCCACGCCACCAATTTCCCGTGCCCCCGGGAAAGCTTCCTCATTAGAAATATACTCATCCCCATCATCCTCCTCATCCTCCACCTCCTCTTCGCCCGGTACCTCGTCATGTACACTGCCCTGACCAGACAATCGCTGACTGTCATCAAGGCTTTCCTCTTCCTCTGGTGCAGACGCCTGATCCTTTATGTGCGTCAAACTTTGCATCAGCAGACGCATTAGGGGGATGCTCATGCTTATTATGGCGTTGTCTGCACTAACCAGCCGTGTGCATTCCTCAAAACACTGAAGGACTTGACACATGTCTTGAATCTTCGACCACTGCACACCTGACAACTCCATGTCTGCCATCCTACTGCCTGCCCGTGTATGTGTATCCTCCCACAAAAACATAACAGCCCGCCTCTGTTCGCACAGTCTCTGAAGCATGTGCAGTGTTGAGTTCCACCTTGTTGCAACGTCTATGATTAGGCGATGCTGGGGAAGGTTCAAAGAACGCTGATAGGTCTGCATACGGCTGGAGTGTACAGGCGAACGGCGGATATGTGCGCAAAGTCCACGCACTTTGAGGAGCAGGTCGGATAACCCCGGATAACTTTTCAGGAAGCACTGCACCACCAGGTTTAAGGTGTGAGCCAGGCAAGGAATGTGTTTCAGTTGGGAAAGGGAGATGGCAGCCATGAAATTCCTTCCGTTATCACTCACTACCTTGCCTGCCTCAAGATCTACAGTGCCCAGCCACGACTGCGTTTCTTGCTGCAAGAACTCGGACAGAACTTCCGCGGTGTGTCTATTGTCGCCCAAACACTTCATAGCCAATACAGCCTGCTGACGTTTGCCAGTAGCTGCCCCATAATGGGAGACCTGGTGTGCAACAGTGGCAGGTGCGGATGGAGTGTTTGTGCGACTGCGGTCTGTGGACGAGCTCTTGCTTCTGCAGGAGGACGAGGAGGAGGAGGAGGAGGAGGGGGTGCGAACGGCTACAGACAACTGTTTACTAGACCGTGGGCTAGGCAGAACTGTCCCAAACTTGCTGTCCCCTGTGGACCCTGAATCCACCACATTTACCCAGTGTGCCGTGATGGACACGTAACGTCCCTGGCCATGCCTACTGGTCCATGCATCTGTTGTCAGGTGCACCTTTGTGCTCACAGATTGCCTGAGTGCATGGACGATGCGCTCTTTAACATGCTGGTGGAGGGCTGGGATGGCTTTTCTGGAAAAAAAGTGTCGACTGGGTAGCTCGTAGCGTGGTACAGCGTAGTCCATCAGGTCTTTGAAAGCTTCGCTTTCAACTAACCGGTAGGGCATCATCTCTAACGAGATTAGTCTAGCTATGTGGGCGTTCAAACCCTGTGTACGCGGATGCGAGGCTAAGTATTTCCTTTTTCTAACCATAGTCTCATGTAGGGTGAGCTGGACTGGAGAGCTGGAGATCGTGGAACTAGCGGGGGTGCCGGTGGACATGGCAGACTGAGAGACGGTGGGAGATGGTATTGTTGCCGCCGGTGCCCTAGATGCAGTGTTTCCTACTACGAAACTGGTGATTCCCTGACCCTGACTGCTTTGGCCTGGCAAAGATACCTGCACAGATACAGCAGGTGGTGCGCTAAATGGTGGTCCTACACTGCCGGAAGGGATGTTGCGTTGATGACTAGCTTCATTGGCCGAGGGTGCAACAACCTTAAGGGACGTTTGGTAGTTAGTCCAAGCTTTCAAATGCATGGTGGTTAAATGTCTATGCATGCAACTAGTATTGAGACTTTTCAGATTCTGACCTCTGCTTAAGGAAGTAGAACATTTTTGACAGATGACTTTGCGCTGATCAATTGGATGTTGTTTAAAAAAATGCCAGACTGCACTCTTTCTAGCATCGGATACCTTTTCAGGCATTGCAGACTGAGCTTTAACCGGATGGCCACGCTGTCCTCCACCAGGTTTTGGCTTTGCCACGCGTTTTGGGCAAGATACGGGCCCGGCAGATGGAACCTGTGGCGATGTTGATGCCTGCTGCGGCCCCTCCTCCTCCTCTGCTTCAGAACTGCTGCCGCCTGCACCCTGTTCCCCCAATGGCTGCCAATCGGGGTCAAGAACTGGGTCATCTAATAACTCTTCTTGTACCTCCTGCGCAACTTCGTCTGTGTCACCGTGTCGTTTGGTGGTATAGCGTTCGTGATGGGGCAACATAGTCTCATCAGGGTCTGATTCTTGATCAGCACCCTGCGAGGGCAATGTTGTGGTCTGAGTCAAAGGACCAGCATAGTAGTCTGGCTGTGGCTGTGCGTCAGTGCACTCCATGTCAGATTCAACTTGTAATGGGCATGGACTGTTAACTGCTTCACTTTCTAAGCCAGGGACGGTATGTGTAAAGAGCTCCATGGAGTAACCCGTTGTGTCGCCTGCTGCATTCTTCTCTGTTGTTGTTTTTGCTGAAGAGGACAAGGAAGTGACTTGTCCCTGACCGTGAACATCCACTAACGACGCGCTGCTTTTACTTTTACCAGTTTCACGAGAGGAGGCAAAAGAGCTAGAGGCTGAGTCAGCAAGATAAGCCAAAACTTGCTCTTGCTGCTCCGGCTTTAAAAGCGGTTTTCCTAATCCCAGAAAAGGGAGCGTTCGAGGCCTTGTGTAGCCGGACGACAAACCTGGCTCCACAGCTCCAGACTTAGGTGCAATATTTTTTTCCCCACGACCACCTGATGCTCCACCACTACCACTACCCTCATTACCAGCTGACAATGAACGCCCCCGGCCACGACCTCTTCCACTAGACTTCCTCATTGTTTTAAAAACGTAACCAAACTAACGTTATTTGTTGCAGTCACACAACTTACACGGTGAGCTATAACTTCAGTATGATTTAGCTACCCCTTTACAGGTTGGTGAGACCACAGCGAAAATCAGGCCCAATGTTACACACTCTGTTTTTGGTGGCTGCAAATTAGAGAGATGCCCCACACGCAGGACTGTCACTGAAGCACAAATGTTAATATTAATGTCACACTATTATTTTTTTTTTATTTTTATTTTTTTCAGGAACACTTTAGAAACCCCAAAAAAAAAAAAAAAATAGATTTTTGCAGGGAGAATTTAGAAAACAAATGTAACAAACTATATGCTTTCTATGGGCCACTGAGTGAGAGATGACGCACACAGGAATCAGGAGTGGCACACAAGCCCAGAGGCCAATATTTTTCTACCAATGATTGATGGAGTTATTTTCTCTGGTAGATTTTGGAACCCAAATCAAGGAAAAAAAATATAGGCTTTCTATGGACCACAATTGGAGAGAGAGAGAGAGAGAGAGAGAGAGAGAGAGAGATGGCACACCCAGGAGTCAAGACTGGCACACAAGCAGAAAGGCCAATATTAATCTCCCATTTTTTGGGGGGGTTTGTTTTTTTTTTTGTTTTTTTTTCAGGGAGACTTTAGAAAAAAAAATAATAAAAAAAATATGATTTTATCAGGAAGAATTTAGAAACCAAATAAAATAAAATGATTTTTTCAGGGAGAATTTATAAAACAAATAAAAACAAAAATAGGCGTTCTATGGCCCACTGACTGAGAGATGACGCACACAGGAGTCAGGAGTGGCACACAAGCCCAGAGGCCAATATTTTTCTACCAATGATTGATGTAGTTATTTTCTCTGGTAGATTTTGGAACCCAAATCAAGGAAAAAAAATATAGGCTTTCTATGGACCACAATTGGAGAGAGAGAGAGAGAGAGAGAGAGAGAGATGGCACACCCAGGAGTCAAGACTGGCACACAAGCAGAAAGGCCAATATTAATCTCCCACTGTTTTTTTTGGTTGTTTTTTTTTTTTTTTTTTCAGGGAGACTTTAGAAAAAAAAATAATAAAAAAAATATGATTTTATCAGGAAGAATTTAGAAACCAAATAAAATAAAATGATTTTTTCAGGAAGAATTTATAAAACAAATAAAACCAAAAATAGGCGTTCTATGGCCCACTGACTGAGAGATGACGCACACAGGAGTCAAGACTGGCACACAAGCAGAAAGGCCAATATTAATCTCCCACTGTTTTTTTTTTTTTTTTTTCAGGGAGACTTTAGAAAAAAAAATAATAAAAAAAATATGATTTTATCAGGAAGAATTTAGAAACCAAATAAAATAAAATGATTTTTTCAGGGAGAATTTATAAAACTAATAAAACAAAAAATAGGCGTTCTATGGCCCACTGAGTGAGAGATGACGCACACAGGAGTCAAGACTGGCACACAAGCAGAAAGGCCAATATTAATCCCCCACTGTTTTTTTTGTTTGTTTTTTTTTTTGTTTTGTTTTTTTCAGGGAGACTTTAGAAAAAAAAATAATAAAAAAAATATGATTTTATCAGGAAGAATTTAGAAACCAAATAAAATAAAATGATTTTTTCAGGGAGAATTTAGAAAACAAATAAAACCAAAAATAGGCGTTCTATGGCCCACTGACTGAGAGAGAGAGAGAGAGAGATGGCACGCTTAGTACTGGCACACAAGCCCAAAGGGCAATATTAATCTCCCTTTTTTTTTCAGGGAGAATTTCTAAAACCCCAAAAAAAAAAAAAATAGGCTTTCTATGGCCCACTATTTGTGAGAGAGATGGGACGCTCAGGACTGGCACAGATGGCACGCTCAGGACTGGCACAGAAGCCCAGAGGCCAATATTAATCTCCCTTTTTTTCTGGGAGAATTTATAAAACCAAAAAAATATTTAAATAGGCTTTCTATGGCCCACTATTTGTGAGAGAGATGGCACGCTCAGGACTGGCACAGATGGCACGCTCACAACTGGCACACAAGCCCAGAGGCCAATATTAATCTCCCTTTTTTTCAGGGAGAATTTATAAAACCAAAAAAAAAATTAAATAGGCTTTCTATGGCCCACTATTTGTGAGAGAGATGGCACGCTCAGGACTGGCACAGATGGCACGCTCACAACTGGCACACAAGCCCAGAGGCCAATATTAATCTCCCTTTTTTCAGGGAAAATTTATAAAACCAAAAAAAAAATTAAATAGGCTTTCTATGGCCCACTATTTGTGAGAGAGATGGCACGCTCACAACTGGCACAGATGGCACGCTCACAACTGGCACACAAGCCCAGAGGCCAATATTAATCTTCCTTTTTTCAGGGAAAATTTATAAAACCAAAAAAAAAATTAAATAGGCTTTCTATGGCCCACTATTTGTGAGAGAGATGGCACGCTCAGGACTGGCACAGATGGCACGCTCACAACTGGCACACAACCCCAGAGGCCAATATTAATCTCCCTTTTTTTCAGGGAGAATTTATAAAACCAAAAAAAAAAATTAAATAGGCTTTCTATGGCCCACTATTTGTGAGAGAGATGGCACGCTCAGGGCTGGCACAGATGGCACGCTCACAACTGGCACACAAGCCCAGAGGCCAATATTAATCTCCCTTTTTTCAGGGAAAATTTATAAAACCAAAAAAAAAATTAAATAGGCTTTCTATGGCCCACTATTTGTGAGAGAGATGGCACGCTCAGGACTGGCACAGATGGCACGCTCACAACTGGCACACAAGCCCAGAGGCCAATATTAATCTCCCTTTTTTTCAGGGAGAATTTATAAAACCAAAAAAAAAATTAAATAGGCTTTCTATGGCCCACTATTTGTGAGAGAGATGGCACGCTCAGGGCTGGCACAGATGGCACGCTCAGGACTGGCACACAAGCCCAGAGGCCAATATTAATCTCCCTTTTTTTCAGGGAGAATTTATAAAACCCAAAAAAAAATAAAATAGGCTTTCTATGGCCCACTATTTGTGAGAGAGATGGCACACTCAGGACTGGCACACAAGCCCAAAGGCTAATATTAATCTCCCACTGTATTTTTATCAGGGAGAATTTATACACCCCACAAAAAAAAATACAGAAAAATGAAAAGGCTTTCTATGGCCCACTATGTGAGAGAGATGGCACACACAGGGATGGCACTCTAGCAGAAATGCCAAATTGCCAATCTTAATCTCCCACCAAAAAAAAAAAAAAACAGGGAATGTCCTACAATTACTATCTCCCTGCCTGCAGTAATCTCAGCCAGGTATGGCAGGCAGCAATAAGGAGTGGACTGATGCACAAATCAAATAAAAAGTGTGGACAAACAAAAAAGATAGCTGTGCAGAAAGGAAGGAACAAGAGGATTTGTGCTTTGAAAAAAGCAGTTGGTTTGCACAGCGGCGTACACACAGCAATGCAGCTATCAGGGAGCCTTCTAGGGCAGCCCAATGAGCTACAGCGCTGAGGGGGAAAAAAAAAAAAAAAACTTCCACTGTCCCTGCACACCGAGGGTGGTGTTGGACAGTGCAAATCGCTGCAGCACAAGCGGTTTTGTGGTTAATGGACCCTGCCTAACGCTATCCCTGCTTCTGACAAAGCGGCAGCAACCTCTCCCTAAGCTCAGATCAGCAGCAGTAAGATGGCGGTCGGCGGGAACGCCTCTTTATAGCCCCTGTGACGTCGCAGACAGCAAGCCAATCACTGCAATGCCCTTCTCAAAGATGGTGGGGACCAGGACCTATGTCATCACGCTGCCCACACTCTGCGTTTACCTTCATTGGCTGAGAAATGGCGCTTTTCGCGTCATTGAAACGCGACTTTGGCGCGAAAGTCGCGTACCGCATGGCCGACCCCGCACAGGGGTCGGATCGGGTTTCATGAAACCCCGACTTAGCCAAAAGTCGGCGACTTTTGAAAATGTTCGACCCGTTTCGCTCAACCCTAGTGTTGAGCGATACCGTCCGATATTTGAAAGTATCGGTATCGGATTGTATCGGCCGATATTCGAAAAATATCGGATATCGCCGATACCGATACCCGATACCAATACAAGTCAATGGGACACAAATATCGGAATGTATCCTCGATGGATCCCAGGGTCTGAAGGAGAGGAAACTTGGAAATTGCCTTAAAATTGCTTGTCTAAGGCTGGTTTCACATTTTCAGTTGTGTCTGCAGTGTTTCTGACGCATACATCCGCATGCGTCTTGATTTCATATCTTTAACATTAAAAATAATTTTCATAGTCCTATTTCAGACAGGCTGAAAAACACTTCAAATATCAGTAACAAACATATTCCTAGGTGAGGGCAATAGCTACCCAGGAAAAATGAAGTGCAGTGGAGAGAGTGTAGTTAAAATATATATTAATTAACAAATAATAAAAACATATCAGTTACATATACTGTGTAAGGGAAGGGGAAGACAGGGGAAATATATACCACCAGACAAACACTGGGGAGACGAACCTACTCCGGCCCCTGTATAATTAGAACCCCAAATAGTAATGTGAATGTACACTCAGTACATACAGAAAAAAAGCACAATATGGCACAAAGGTGATCTCCACACTACGGATATAGGTACTGTATGGCCATAGACAGGTAACATCCCGATAGATAACACATGAGAGTCCATAATTTTAATCCAGTTGAGCGAGAGTGCTAACAGGCTGGAAGGTGGATTCCCCGTGAGAGAATGTGAAAGGAAAAAATTCCTGCTAGGGAGTAAGTAATGGAAAGGAGACCTGGGCAGCTGGTCACAAAATTGTTTTACCTGTGTGGAGGTGCACAGCAGTGCAGGGGCACAGATGGCGAGCAGTAGGTGCGGATCCCCGGGCGCCCCCAAGCGCTGTTTCGCCTTAGCTTCTTCTATTGGGGGCGAGAACAAGGAAGGAAGGTGTGGGGAGGGTTTTAGTAGAGGACGCTGGGTGACGCAAGATCCGGGGCGTCTTCAGAGGTCTCCTAGCAGCGCACGCAGCGGTGCCGTCCCACTCAGCTAATGGGACTTCCGGGATTGCGCGCCGTGACACGCAGTGGAGCGCACTGCGGTCACGTGGTTTGGCGCCTCCCGGAAGTCATGGCGGGCGTACGGACCCTGCGCGTGTGCAATCAACCTCAAGACGCAAAAGCTCAAATTAGAAGACGCGCAGGCGCACTATAAAGAGGGGCTGTGGGTGAGTATATCGCTGATCGCTAAGTGCAGGCAAGGGGGGGGGGGGGGAATCACTATACGGAATGTGCCATGGGTCTTAATAAATGGGCAGTAATGAATAATGTGAGATCTGAATAGAAGACGCGCTGGCACATCATAAAAAAGGGGCTGAAGGGGAGTATGTTACTAATTGCTAAGTGCAGACAGAGAGAAAAAGGGGGGGAGGGGTTGGAGGATCACTATATTAAATGTGTCATGAGTCACAGTGATAAGTAATGTGAATAATAATAAAAAGTGGAAAAAGAATTACTTGAACACAATTACTGGATAAAAAAAAATAGCCTTATAGCCTTATCCTTATAAGGGTAAGAGGTTCAAAGGAGTAAATTGATGAAAAATAATAAAGGATGTCAATGAGTGAAAAAAGTGTGAAGTGACGATCATGAGTATAAAGTGATTGGTGTTGTATGTAAACCAATCATAGGTATAGAGTGGTTGGTATTGTATGTAAACCTGAGGGAAGGGGCTGCAAAAGAACAACTGTGGGGGGAAGAGGTGAAACGTGAAGGGGGCAGGTACGTGAATGAAATCAATATATGTATATGCGTTAGCTCATATCTACCAAATGGGAAGCATAATAGATACCACATGTGAATGTGATGGATCCAATAACCATGCCCTTACAGCTGAATCCACTGTGACAACCCCTGGGATATAAATCAAAACCTAAAGGTCCCATAGAGTGGACCATAAATATAAAAGTCCATAGTGAATCTGCCGTCCTTTAGAAAGTAAATGTTGTATATGGTCTTCAACTGTTGTTTGTGTTGATATAGGACATCCAGTACACAGAAGGATCCCAAAGACTTCAACGACATCCATGACGATCACACAAAGAGAAGAGGCGGAGACTTGAGATGAAAGAGGCCCGGAAATTGCATCATACAGGTAATAAATCTGAAGATAAAAATATTAATTATTATATGTTCAAAAAACATTAAAAACCATGGGGGAAATAAATACAAAGGTTAAAAAACAAAGAAGGGAAACACCTTAAAACCTGGTCTCAATAAATATTTTAAAAGAGGATTAGTTACAGAAATTAATTGAAGCCAAAGCTTTCATTGAGGCCCCGTGGGGTGACCGTGCCAAGCCTATAAATCCATTTGCTTTCCAGTTGTGCCAAAGACTTGGCCAGGTCACCTCCACGTGATCCCAAATTAACCTGATCGATGGCTTTAAAAAGGAGTCCTTTAGGATTGCAGTCATGTTTGATTTTAAAATGACGTGGCAGTGTTTTTAGAAGTGCAAAATCATTAGTAGTTTTGGCTTTTTCAATGTCCCTAATATGTTCGCGTACTCGAATTTTTACCTCACGGGTGGTCATGCCAATATAGATCTGACCGCAGGGGCATGTGGCGTGATATATTACTCCCTGGGATGAGCATGTTAGATGTTTGCGGATTTCAAAGAATTTAGTCCCTTCTGAATTGGAGAAGTTAACGGCTTTTTTCATGTTGAGACATGCTTTGCACATCCCACAGGGAAAGAAACCCTTTTGGAATGGTTTCTGAATTGATTCCTGGGTTGGATCATAATGACTGTGCACCAATAGATCTCGTAGGTTCTTACTACGTCTTGCTACCATTGATGGGCCGGGGGGGAGGATTTTTTGTAGGATTGGATCGGTCATCAGAATATTCCAGTGTTTTTTAAACACGCGCCCGGGGATCCGCACCTACTGCTCGCCATCTGTGCCCCTGCACTGCTGTGCACCTCCACACAGGTAAAACAATTTTGTGACCAGCTGCCCAGGTCTCCTTTCCATTACTTACTCCCTAGCAGGAATTTTTTCCTTTCACATTCTCTCACGGGGAATCCACCTTCCAGCCTGTTAGCACTCTCGCTCAACTGGATTAAAATTACGGACTCTCATGTGTTATCTATCGGGATGTTACCTGTCTATGGCCATACAGTACCTATATCCGTAGTGTGGAGATCACCTTTGTGCCATATTGTGCTTTTTTTCTGTATGTACTGAGTGTACATTCACATTACTATTTGGGGTTCTAATTATACAGGGGCCGGAGTAGGTTCGTCTCCCCAGTGTTTGTCTGGTGGTATATATTTCCCCTGTCTTCCCCTTCCCTTACACAGTATATGTAACTGATATGTTTTTATTATTTGTTAATAAATATATATTTTAACTACACTCTCTCCACTGCACTTCGTTTTTCCTGGGTAGCTATTGCCCTCACCTAGGAATATGTTTGTTATCTTTAACATTGTAGATGCAGGTGCATGCGTTTGCATGCATTCGCCCCGCGTTTGCTCTACGCATGTGTTTTTTCGTAGTGTGCGGCTGAGCGCGGCTGACGCAACATGTTAGAATTTTTTTGGAGTCAAATTTCCACCGCTATATGCATGCTGACAGTGGCGGAAGGAGTGCATTACAGTCTATGGGAGTGCATAGGAAAGCAAGGACATGCGTTCTCCTGCGTTTGCAGAAGGGTTTAGATATAGAAATCCCATGAGCCATGCCCATTGGGCGTAGTTTGTGTCAAGGAAATTCTCCTTGAAATTTTTTTTCACAACAAACGAATGTGCATAAACAACGCGAATGCATGCAAAAACGCATGCAAACGTGTGCAAATGTAGCATCTTTTTAACCGTCATGCGTAAGTTGATGAGGATAAAAAACACAGCGTTATCATGCATTTGCATGCGGTTTGCCATTTGTTTGCGGTTGCGTACAAAACGCTGCAGACTCAACCGCAAATGTGAACCTAGCCTAAGGTAACTGCTGATAAATGAAACTTTTGAAACACACCTTTATGCTCCGGACCAGTAAATTCTGTGTTCACACTTGCTTATGAACAATTAATCAAAGGTACTTGGTTAGTGGCAACTGGCTGCTAATTAGCCACTTTATTCCTATGTAAGCAGTAAGGGTGTACTTAAATTTTTACACATTGAATTTTGGCTTTGCTAACTAAATAATGTTAAGGTTTAATTTGGCATGTTGTTAGAGCCAGGCAAATTTTTTTTCGTGAAATTGAATTATACTCGAATTGTTCAAAATCTTTCTACAGAATGCAATTTTTTTGCAATTCACTGTATGCTAATTCTGTAAAATTGTGCTTGGCAGACTGCCATTTTGCTGAACTGTAAAGGGCCAACAAAAGCCTAAGTAACCTTGAGCTTCTTCACGATATGCTGGCCCTATGCTCGCTTCCAAGCCTGGGACATCTATGCTCATGTGCGTTGTAAGGTCCAAGAAATGTCACCATTACTTAACATCATGAAACTAAGGAGGTAGCCAATAGGGGGACAGTGACCAGCAAAAATGAAGTCAGTGGTAAGGTGTTAGTTATTATACAGCTCTGGCAAAAATTAAGAGACCACCACATCAAAACCCTGTCATGGGCAGCCCAATCTCCAGACCTGAACCCCATTGAACATCTCTGGAATGTAATCAAGAGGATGATGGATAGTTACAAACCATAAAACAAAGAAGAACTGCTTAAATTTTTGCGCCAGGAGCAGTGTGAAAGACTGGTGGAAAGCATGCCAAGACGCATGAAAGCAGTGATTAAAAATCATGGTTATTCCACAAAATATTGATTTCTGAACTCTTCCTGAGTTAAAACATTAGTATTGTTGTTTCTAAATGATTATGAACTTATTTTCTTTGCATTATTTGAGGTCTGAAAGCACTGTTTTTTTTAGTTTTGACAATTTCTCCTTTTCAGAAAAAAAATACAAAATGTATTGCTTGGAAATTCAGAGACATGTCAGAAGTTTATAGAATAAAAGAACAATTTACATTTTACTCAAAAATATACTTATAAAAAGAGAAATCAGACAAACTGAACATTTTGCAGTGGTCTCTTAAATTTTACCAGAGCTGTATATATTTATAAAGAAATATATTTTTTTCAGTCAAAAAGATAACATACAATAAAGAAATCAAAAACATCAAAGACTTACCCCTCTAGGTGCTAACTAGCATACCATACCGCAGACTCATGCTACCAGGGACGAATGTGGGCTTGGCTTTACTGCAACTCTGCATTTGGCAGCCAGGAGGCTATGGCACTCTGAAGCTCTTCGTTCAGACTTTTCTGTGTCCGTAATGAGATGCCCTATCTTAGCTGAGTTGGCAAAACCCGTACTGGAGCAGGAGTGGTAGTGAGGAGTCTCTCCACTAAATCCATCTCATCTTTCCAATACTTTCCCTGTCGGTCGTCTACAATATATACACTGTTAAAAAAAATAAAGGGAACACTTAAACAACAGAATATAACTCCAAGTAAATCAAACTTCTGTGAAATCAAACAGTCCACTTAGGAAGCAACACTGTTTGACAATCTATTTCACATGCTGTTATGCAAATGGAATAGACAACAGAAGGAAATTATTGGCAATTATCAAGACACACTCAATAAAGGAGTGGTCCTGTAAGTGGGGACCACAGACCACATCTCAGTACCAATGCTTTCTAGCTGATATTTTGGTCACTTTTGAATGTTGGTTGTGCTTTCACACTCGTGTTAGCATGAGATGGACTCTACAACCCACACAAGTGGCTCAGGTAATGCAGCTCATCCAGGATGGCACATCAATGCGAGCTGTGGCAAGAAGGTTTTTACTGTGTCTGTCAGCGTATAGTCCAGAGGCTGGAGGCACTACCAGGAGACAGGCCAGTACACCAGGAGATGTGGAGGGGGCCGTAGGAGGGCAACAACCCAGCAGCAGGACAGCTACCTCAGCCTTTTGCAAGGAGGAACAGGAGGAGCACTGCCAGAGCCCTGCAAAATGACTTCCAGCAGGCCAAAAATGTGCATGTGTCTGCACAAATGGTGAGAAACTGATTACATGAGGATGGTCTGAATGCCTGACGTCCACAGATGGGGGTTGTGCTCACAGACCAACACCATGCAGGACGCTTGGCATTTGCCACAGAACACCAGGATTGGCAAATTCACCACTGGCGCCCTCTGCGCTTCACAGATGAAAGCAGGTTCACACTGAGCACATGTGACAGATGTGACAAGAGTCTGGAGACGCCGTGGAGAGCGATCTTCTGCCTGCAACATCCATTTTTTTTCTGTGCTCTAGTTTGTCCTTTTTTTTTCCTCTTGATATCTGGGTGGTTCAGGATATATGCTTTGGCATGGATGTTTAAGGTTTGGTTTCTCGTGTGGATCAACTTGCTGCAGGAGTACAGAGCATCCAGGACTATGTTGTCCAGACTCTGGCTTTAGAGCCTAGAATTCCTACTCCTGATTTGTTTTTTGGGGACAGATCCAAGTTTTTGAACTTTAAAAATAACTGCAGATTGTTTTTTGCTTTGAAACCCTGTTCTTCTGGTGATCCCATTCAACAGGTAAAAATCATCATATCCTTGCTGCGGGGTGATCCTCAAGACTGGCCTTTCTCTCTTGAAGCAGGGAATCCGGCATTATTGAATGTTGATGCATTTTTTCAAGCGCTCGGATTATTGTACGACGAACCTAATTCTGTGGATCATACAGAAAAAAACTTGTTAGCCCTGTGTCAAGGTCAGGCAGAGTTATACTGCCAGAAATTTAGAAAATGGTCTGTGCTTACTAAATGGAATGAAGAGGCTCTGGCTGCTATTTTCAGAAAGGGTCTTTCTGAAGCCCTCAAAGATGTTATGGTGGGCTTTCCTACGCCTGCTGGTTTGAGCGAATCTATGTCTCTAGCCATTCAGATCGATCGGCGCCTGCGCGAGCGCAAAGCTGTGCACCATATGGCAGTATCCTCTGAGCAAAGTCCTGAACCTATGCAATGTGATAGGATTTTGACTAGAATAGAACGGCAGGAATTCAGACGTCAGAATAGGCTGTGTTTCTACTGTGGTGATTCTGCTCATGTTATCTCTGATTGCCCTAAGCGTACTAAGAGAGTCGCTAGGTCTGTTACCATTAGTACTATACAGCCTAAATTTCTCTTATCTGTAACCCTGATTTGCTCATTGTCGTCTTTTTCTGTCATGGCATTTGTGGATTCAGACGCTGCCCTGAACTTGATGGACTTAGAATTCGCCAGGCGCTGTGGTTTTTCCTTACAGCCTTTGCAAAGCCCTATTCCTTTGAGGGGTATTGATGCTACACCCCTGGCCAAGAATAAACCTCAGTACTGGACACAGATGACTATGTACATGGCTCCAGCACATCAGGAAGATTGCCGTTTTCTGGTGTTGCATAACCTGCATGATGTTGTTGTACTAGGTTTCCCATGGTTACAGGAACATAATCCGGTGCTGGATTGGAAAACTATGTTGGTGACTAGTTGGGGTTGTCAAGGGGTACATAGTGACGTTCCTTTGATGTCAATTTCCTCTTCTCCCTCTCCTGAGGTTCCTGAGTTTTTGTCAGATTTCCTGGATGTATTTGATGAGCCCAAGTCCAGTTCCCTTCCTCCGCACAGGGACTGTGATTGTGCTATTAACTTGATTCCTGGTTGCAAGTTCCCTAAGGGCCGACTTTTCAATCTGTCTGTGCCGGAGCATGCCGCCATGCAGAGTTATGTTAAGGAGTCTTTGGAGAAGGGGCATATCCGGCCCTCTTCGTCAACTTTGGGAGTGGGTTTCTTTTTTGTTGCTAAGAAGGATGGCTCCTTGAGACCCTGTATTGATTATCGTCTTCTTAATAAAATCACGGTCAAATTCCAATACCCCTTGCCCTTGCTTACGGATTTGTTTGCTCAGATTAAGGGGGCTAGGTGGTTTATTAGATTGACCTCCGAGGGGCATATAATCTTGTTCGTATTAAACAGGGTGACGAATGGAAAACTGCATTTAATACGCCCGAAGGCCATTTTGAATATCTTGTGATGCCATTTGGGCTTTCTAATGCTCCATCTGTGTTCCAGTCTTTCATGCATGATATTTTCCGCAATTATCTTGATAAATTCATGGTCGTATATTTGGATGATATTTTGATTTTTTCCGATGATTGGGAGTCTCATGTGAAGCAGGTCAGGATGGTGTTCCAGATCCTTCGTGATAATGCTTTATTTGTGAAGGGGTCTAAGTGCCTATTCGAAGTTCAGAAGGTCTCTTTTTTGGGTTTTATTTTTTTCTCCCTCGTCTATAGAAATGGATCCTGTTAAGATCCAAGCTATTCATGACTGGATCAAACCCACATCTGTGAAGGGCCTTCAAAAATTTTTGGGCTTTGCTAATTTCTATCGCCGTTTCATTGTCAATTTTTCCAGTGTGGTTAAGCCCCTTACTGATTTGACGAAGAAAGGCGCTGATGTAACGAATTGGTCCTCAGAGGCTGTTGAGGCCTTTCAGGAGCTTAAACGCCGATTTACTTCTGCCCCTGTGTTGCGTCAGCCGGATGTTTCTCTTCCTTTTCAGGTTGAGGTCGACGCTTCTGAGATTGGGGCAGGGGCTGTTTTGTCTCAGAAGGAATCTGATGGTTCTTTGATGAAACCGTGTGCTTTTTTTTTCCAGAAAGTTTTCACCTGCGGAACGCAATTATGATGTCGGCAATCGGGAGTTGTTGGCTATGAAGTGGGCGTTTGAGGAGTGGCGACATTGGCTTGAGGGTGCTAAACTGTTGTGAATTCTGTGGCAGAGCTCCCTCCTGTGGTCACAAGTGGTACTTCGGCTGATTCTCTCTGGGAGCTTCCGTTTGTGGAGGAAAGTGGTACTGCGGCTTCTGAGTTTCCTCCCTCAGGTGATCTGGTGAGGTCGTTAGGTGCTTCTCTACTTAACTCCACCTAATGCTTTGATCCATGCTTCCTGTCAATGTTCCAGTGTTGGACTTGTTTTTCCCTGGATCATTCCTGTGGCCTGCTGCTCTGCATAGCTAAGTTCTTCTTTGCTATTTGTTTGCTATTTTTTCTGTCCAGCTTGTCTAATTGTTTTGCTGGAAGCTCTGGGACGCAAAAGGTGTACCTCCGTGCCGTTAGTTCGGTACGGAGGGTCTTTTTGCCCCCTTTGCATGGTTTTCTTTAGGGTTTTGTGTAGACCGCAAAGTTATCTTTCCTATCCTCGCTCTGTTAAGAAAGTCGGGCCTCACTTTGCTGAATCTATTTCATCCCTACGTTTGTCTTTTCATCTTAACTCACAGTCATTACATGTGGGTGGCTGCCTTTTCCTTTGGGGTATTTCTCTGAGGCAAGGTAGGCTTATTTTCTATCTTCAGGCTAGTTAGTTTCTCAGGCTGTGCCGAGTTGCATAGGCAGAGTTAGGCGCAATCCACAGCTGCCTCTAGTGTTGTTTGGAGAGGATTAGGGATTGCGGTCTGCAGAGTTCCCACGTCTCAGAGCTCGTTCTATTATTTTGGGTTATTGTCAGATCACTGTATGTGCTCTGACCGCTATGTCCATTGTGATACTGAATTGCCTATCACAACACTAAACACCGCGTTGTGGTCCTGACCGATCATAAGAATCTGATTTATCTCGAGTCAGCCAAGCGGCTGAATCGTAGACAGGCTCGATGGTCCCTGTTTTTCTCCCGTTTTGATTTTGTGGTGTCGTATCTTCCGGGATCTAAGAATGTTAAGGCTGATGCCTCTCTAGGAGTTTTTTGCCTTATTCTCCTGGAGTCCTTGAGCTGGTTGGCATTCTTAAGGAGGGGGTGATTCTTTCTGCTATCTCCCCTGATTTGCGGCGTGTGCTTCAGAAATTTAAGGCTGATAGGCCTGACCGCTGTCCAGTGGGGAAGCTGTTCGTTCCTGATAGATGGACAAGTAAGGTTATTTCTGAGGTTCATTGTTCAGTGTTGGCTGGTCATCCTGGGATTTTTGGTACCAGAGATTTGGTTGCTAGGTCCTTTTGGTAGCCTTCCTTGTCGCGCGATGTGCGTGCTTTTGTGCAGTCCTGTGGGACTTGCGCCCGGGCCTGTTTCCCAGAAGATGTCTGTTATCTGGGTTGTTTGTGACCGGTTCTCTAAAATGGTCCATCTGGTACCTTTGCCTAAGTTGCCTTCCTCCTCGGATCTGGTTCCATTATTTTTTCAGCATGTGGTTCGTTTGCATGGCATTCCGGAGAATATTGTTTCTGACAGAGGTTCTCAGTTTGTCTCTAGATTTTGGCGGGCCTTTTGTGCTAGGATGGGCATTGATATGTCTTTTTCTTCGGCGTTTCATCCTCAGACTAATGGCCAAACTGAGCGAACTAATCAGACCTTGGAGACCTATTTGAGATGCTTTGTGTCTGCTGATCAGGATGACTGGGTGGCTTTCTTGCCGTTGGCCGAGTTTGCCCTTAATAATCGGGCTAGTTCGGCTACTTTGGTTTCACCTTTCTTTTGTAATTTTGGTTTTCATCCTTGTTTTTCTTCTGGGCAGGTTGAGCCTTCTGATTGTCCTGGTGTTGATTCTGTGGTGGACAGGCTGCAGCAGATTTGGACTCATGTGGTGGACAATTTGACGTTGTCTCAGGAAAGGGCTCAACGTTTTGCTAACTGCCGTCGGTGTGTTGGTCACCGGCTTCGTGTGGGGGATTTGGTTTGGTTGTCTTCTCGTCATGTTCCTATGTAGGTTTCGTCCCCTAAGTTTAAGCCTCGGTTTATTGGTCCTTATAAAATTTCTGAAATTATTAATCCGGTGTCTTTTCGTTTGGCTCTTCCAGCCTCTTTTGCCATTTATAATGTTTTCCATAGATCTTTGTTACGGAGATATGTGGTGCCCGTTGTTCCCTCGGCTGACCCTCCTGCCCCGGTGTTGGTTGAGGGGGAGTTGGAATATGAGGTTGAGAAGATTTTGGATTCTCGTTTTTCGAGGCGGAGGCTTCAGTATCTTGTCAAGTGGAAGGGGTATGGCCAGGAGGATAATTCTTGGGTTGTTGCCTCCGATGTCCATGCCGCCGATTTGGTTCGTGCTTTTCATTTGGCACGTCCTGATCAGCCTGGGGGCTCTGGTGAGGGTTCGGTGACCCCTCCTCAAGGGGGGGTACTGTTGTGAATTCTGCTCCTGGGCTCCCTCCGGTGGTTGTAAGTGGCACTTTTGTGAGTTCTGCTCTTGGGCTCCCTCTTGTGGTTTCAAGTGGTATGGCTGCTCCTTGGAGTTAGCTGTTGACAGCTGCCTCCACTTATCTTCTCCTCTTTCGCCTATTTAAGCCTGGCTGTTCCTTCAGCTAGTGCCACTTGTAAATGGTTCCTGGTTGGATTCACATCTCTTTGGAGTTCCCTGTTATCCTGACCAGTTCAGCAAAGCTAAGTTTTTGCTTACTTTTTCTGTCCATAGTTTGTGGACTTATCCATTCTGTGCTTTCTTGTTTGTCCAGCATTATCAGTTTGAAGTATTTTCTGTCTTGCTGGAAGTTCTGGGAAGCAGAGTGACCCTCCACACCTTTAGTCAGGTGTGGAGATTTTTTGTTTACTCTGCGTGGATTTTTGTAGTGTTTTATACTGACTGCACAGTGTTCCATCCTGTCCTATCTATCAAGTTAGACTGGCCTCCTGTGCTCATCCTGGTTTCATTCTGTGTATGTCTTTTTCCTCTCCACTCACAGTTATTATTTGTGGGGGGCTAATCTATCCTTTGGGAATTTTCTCTGAGGCAAGATAGTTTTCCTGCTACTGTCTTCAGGGGTAGTTAGCTCTTAGGCTGTAACGAGATGCCTAGGGAGAGTTAGGAGCATTCCACGGCTGCTTCTAGTGTTGTGTTGAGCTTAGGGTCTGCGGTCAGTACAGTTACCACTTCCCTCAGAGCTCGTTCCATGTTGCTCCTAGACCACCGCATCATAACACATTAGGTACCGACATGAGATCCTCTGACTCCTTGTGAGACCATATGCTGGTGCTGTTGGCCCTGGGTTCCTCCTAATACAGGACAATGCCAGACCTCATGTAGCTTGAGTTCCTACAAGATGAAGGCATTGAAGCTATGGACTGGCAATCCTCATTCCCCAGACCTGAATCCGATTGAACACATCTGGGACATCATGTCTCGCACCATCCACCAACGACGCATTGCACCACAGACTGTCCAGGAGTTGGTGGATGCTTTAGTCCAGGTCTGGGAGGAGATCCCTCAGGAAACGATCTGCCGCCTCATCAGGAGCATGCCCAGGCGTTGTAGGGAGGTCATACAGGCACGTGGAGGCCACACACACTACTGAGCATCATTTACTTCTCTTGAGGCATTTCCACTGAAGTTGGATCAGCCTGTAATTTCATTTTCCACTTTGATTTTGAGCATCATTCCAACTCCAGACCTCCGTGGGATATTAGCTGTGATTTACGTTGATAATTTTTAGGTCTTATTGTTCTCAACACATTCCGCTATGTAATGAATAAAGATTTACAACTGGAATATTTCATTCAGTGATGTCTAGGATGTGGGATTTTAGTGTTCCCTTTATTTTTTTGAGCAGTGTATATATTTATACTGTATGACATTTAATAGTATATTACGGTAATGGCCATTCAATTTTGCAGAGAATAAATTAGATGGGGAGAATTTCCTGGTAAAATCCACATGATTCAGCAAATTAATTTCTCATTCAATCCACTCATCTCTAGATGTTGGTCATCTAAGGTTGTATTTACCTAACTTTAAGACCTTCTACAGACCAGAATTTTTGAATTATGTTCTGATGTAAAAAGCATAGAATTCAAAGAAGGGTATACCCAGTCTTTCTTATGGCTATATGTGTAAACAACTGAGATAATATAAAAGGGATATGGAAGGCATGAGCCAGGGACAAGAAAATGTTTATATAAGATGCTACCTCTGAATTCTGGGTATTTAGCTTGATTTTATTTTTGCACGGAAGAGATCAGGACATAACAGACACAAACTAATTGCATGTCCTCAATGAGCAATACATGGATCATTATCCCCAATCAGCAATTTCCTGTACATTAGTAAGGATGTGACTTATTTATGACACACTATAGTTGTATATTTTATGCTGTCCACACACTTATTATATTATCTTTTGTGTATGTGACAAACGTAGAGAACTTGGTGTGATTTTACTTTTAAATGAGCACTTACTAGCATGATGTACAGACACATAACTCTTATGTAGTAACTGTCTAGGGATTTTGTATTTTATCTTGCATTACATTTAATGGACAAGTAATGTGAATAATTCTCCTTAATGTTGTGATTGACCTGTTACCAGGTGTCATATAAAGCAGTATCATTATAGATTATGTAATTCATGGCTACTGCCTTATATAAAGCTATATATGGCATGCAGCTTTAAACACAAGCAAATAAACTAAAAATCAACAACAACAACAACTCTTAAGTCACATTTTAGCTATCTATTCAACTTTTAATTGTCCTCATATACCAGAACGTACTCTGATGATCGATGGCTTTGGCACTTAATTGTTTGGTACAACATTGCATTTCCTGATTACACTTTTAGAAATGTGTCCGCTTCATATTGGCACTTTTAGAAAATAGATATAGCTAAGATATGAGTCAAATAAACCACAAAAGAGACAACTCTAGGATTTATTTGGGATTTTTCAAGAAATGGAAAAACCTATTACATACACTGTAGGGGGTTGTCAAAAACTAATACAACCCTTTCTCAATGTGAGTGTTTGCCTCAGCCAAAATAAAACACTTATACTCACCTCCTATGTCAGCGCCATTCCACCTCACTTGCTCTCTCGGGGCTCAAGTGAGGTGTTTACGTCAAGTGAGCATTAGCTTCTGTCTCTGCCTTCAGAAGGAAGTAAGGAATTTACAGGAAGTGAGCTTAAGTCTCAGCTTTGATGTCTGGTAATTAACAGGAAGTCAGAACTCCGGCTGCCGCTCACTTCCTGTCACTTACTTAAGCGTCCGAAGGAGAGAAGAGAGAAGTCGGTGCTGAATGGGTGCAGGGCTTGTATGACATAACAACCTTACGTGAGCCCAGGGAGAATGAGTGCTGACACCACTGGAACGGCACCAGCACAGGAGGTGAGTTTAAGTGTTTTTATTTTGACGAGGGCAAACTATCAGATTGAGATTTGGAAGTTTTAGTAGTCGGCAACCCTTTTAATGTCCTATCCACAGTATAGGTAAAAATGTATTATCTGTGATGGTCCACCCCTTAGAATACCCATTGATCCTGAGAATGGCAATCCTAAAGTCCCTTGGAGAAAGCTGTTCATCCCAAGATTAGTGAAATCCCTTTAAGGACCTCTAAAGGCAAATAACATTTTTTAGTATTCTTACACAATTTTCATTTCTCTGCCACAAACAAAATCACAATGTAAAAGAATTAAATGGTAAGAGTTTTGTTTTGTTCCAGTAATTAGTGTTTCCAGTGGTTTGTCATGGCTTTCTTCTTTCCTTAACTTTCTTCAATTTGTGTTTGAGTTTAAATAATGACGTATCCAGGAATGATAAATGGAATAAAGTGTCTCTTGCGATTAGCGTTGAATTCATATTTTGACAAATAGAAAAATGATTATTTATAATCTCCTCTATTTACTTTAAAACCTCTTTGTGGACAGTAAATACATATAAATGTTCCAAATTGCTTTTATACTGAAAAGCGCTCTCTAAAAGAAAACAACCAACCATAAAGTCCATGAAGCAAATAATCTGTGTGGGAACATGAATATATATATAAATATATATATATAGATTTACATGAAAAGAAAAAAAACCTTTTTGTATGGCTCCATGATGTGAGCTAAAAAATTATAGACTGATGTTATTTACGCTAATGATGTCTTGTATAATATTGGGAAAATTGACTTTTAACTATGTTTATGCATGTCATTGACACGTCAAGAAATAGCATGGGTGGAAACCTGTTAGGTGGAACCCCCACTGATTGGTAGAATTTAGGAATTGAACCACTGTGTATCTGTACCACTCCTTCGATATTCAATACCCAGTTATGTACATGGTGTCCTCATTGATATCAATGGAAAAGCAATTTACCATATTTTTGGATTATTAGAAGCACCTTTCCTCCAAATTTGGAAGTAAAAAGGGGATGCCCCTTATAATCCGAAGTGAGCTTACAGGAGACTGTCGGCGGTGGAGCGGGGTCACAGGAAGCAGGGTCACTGCTTTAGGAGGCCGACAGTGGTGGCAGTGGCTGAAGTGGGGTGATGCTGCATTGCATGGGAACTCAGAAGGTGTCGTCACCATGGAACTGAGTTAATTTTCCTAATGATATCTCTGAGATTGGCTTCAGGAAAATGGCTGCCGAAAGTCTAATAATCCGCAAATTACGGGGTATATATATATTTTGAGGGGTTGCCCTGATTAGCTCCTTCCTCAGGTACACAAAGGAACACTTTGGTGGTGAAGCACCTGCTGGTTTATTGAAGTCAGCATACACCAAGGCAGGGTTCATAAAACAAAAACTGGCTTAACAGCAAACAAAACAAATAAAATACAAAAGTCCTTTTCTCTGTAGGTTTCGACCTGCAGAAACCTTGGCAATGTCCTCCACTCCTCTTTGGAGCTTTGTGGGAGTAACTCCTCTACCAAGACACCACCCAGCCTGTCTCACATGTCCAGATGTTTAACCAGGACCATGTGATGATCACATGATTTTGACATCACCACAGGTCCTGCTAGTACACATGCCAGTTTTGGATGCAGGAAGAGATATGGTGAGCTCTCTCCATTCCACTGTGACTGCTCACATAAAACCAGCCCATGTATGCAGCTTTCTTTAACCCTCCCAATGCAGTGTGATGGAGGAAAAATATCCTGGTTTCATACCACTGATGCCAACATGTGCAGTGACACATATCTCCCCTTGTACACTGTGCCAGTGACCCTGTCCCATATTCCCCCCTTCTGCCCAAAGCCGGAGGTTTTGGCACCTTCAGACACTAAACAGGTAATTCAGAAGAGAGCATCCGTGTTGCCATGCAACTTCCCTGGCCTATGCTCTATGTGGAAAGTGAAGTCTTGAAGGGCTAAGAACCAACTAGTCACCCTGGCATTCTTACCCCTCTTCTCTCTTAGCCATCTCAGAGGGCCATGGTCTGACACTAACTTAAACCTACGGCCTAGCAGGTAGTATTTCAGTGTGTTGACTGCCCACTTTATGGCTAAGCATTCTTTCTCAACTATTGCATAGCTCTTCTCACAGGATTAGAGTTTCCGGCTCAGGTATAGGATGGGATGCTCTTCACCATTGATTTCCTGTGACAGCACGGTTCCCAACACAACTTCTGAAGCATCAGTCTGGACCATGAATTCTTTACTAAAGTCGGGTGCGAACAGAACCGGATGCTTGCACAGAGCCGGCTTCAGCTCTTGAAATGCCATCTTTGTGTCAGGAGTCCATTTCATCATTGTTGACTTGGTGCCCACAAGGAAATCTGTTAACAGTGCGGCAATTATGGCAAAGTTTGGGATGAAATGCCGGTAATACCCCACAATCCCAAAAAACGCCCTCACTTGTTTCTTGGAGATCGGTTGCAGTCACTTCTGAATGGCCTCTATCTTATTTGACTGGGGCTTGATTTCACCTTTCCCAACAATGTAGCCAAAGTACCTGGCCTCTTCCTTCCCTATGGCACACTTCTTGGGATTTATTGTAAATCCCATTTTCCTCAATGCATCGAAGATCACCTGTACCTTTGGCAGGTGCGAACTCCATTCACCGAATTTCAATTAGTAGAGACACAGAACTTTATCAATTATCACTGAATAGTGCTCAAATCATATAATAAAATAGAACCTTTAATAGATTTCAATAAAAAATCTCAATACCGAATCATATACAATTTTTTCGGTCAACACCCCATAAAATGACATGGGTCTGCTCTTTATTTCGAAAACACAAAGGAAGGAATATTTCACCCTAGAAAGGTTACTATGATAACCCTTCCTGCCAGCGGAGGTTGGCACCCTAAACCTGTGCATTGTTGCTCCCCTCCCTTTCCCTAGACAACCCTATACAGATAGGGTGCACAAAAAATCATAGTACCATATGTAGTAGAATAAGTGCCCAACCCCTGATATACCATATTGTACGTGCAATATATCAGAGAGGGGGAGAAAATTGCAGAACACAAATATCAAAATTGAGATTAAAAAAATAGGCAGATTTTAATTGTGATATATATTCCCTTTTGAAATTAATGCCGGGAACAGTATTCTTCATAGATCATACGGATACTTTCCTAATCATATCCTTATTGCACCATAATCATATTTCACAGTATAGGTGTCAAAAAATCCCAGCATATCCATCATAGGCAATTATTGTGCTATATCTCAGTCAATATTACATATATTGCACCTTGCCCAGGAAAAAATTCCCTTTTAAACGGATTAATACCGGGAACAGTATAAATCATCAGCACACAAATCTCACTGCACCATAGTTAGGTTTCACAAAACAGATATTGTCCCAGCATATTCATCATAGGCAATCATTGTGTCATATCTCAATCGATATTACATATATATTGCACATTGCCAAAAAAGGACCATATATCAAGTTCTCATAATACATATAATGGTTTTTCAGAATGACCCAAAGGTGCTAAAAATATTCCTCAGTGGGGTTAAATAATCAATCTCAACCCTCCATTCATTACAGTCATTCAAAGAATTTCTTTTCATATAGACCAATAAATGGCCAGTATGCATATTTCTCGACGTGTTTCCCCAATAGTTGGTTCTTCAGGAGAACATACTGGTATAAAAATTCCATAAAAGGGAGACTTATCTTGTCTATAGATCAGGACGACAACGTGGGATTAGTGCCATATTCACCTGTCAGGAACCGGTATCCTCCATTTTCGAAGACCACTCAAAGCTGAAAATGACAATGTCATCATAGTAGGCTGTGGCATACTTCTTGTGTGGAGCCAAAATTTGATCCATCGCCCTCTGGAAGGTAGTTGGGGCCCCTTGTGAAATTCGACCACAAAAGTTGTTGTCCAGTTTGTCCTGAGTACGCTGATACCCCATACATTGGGGTAAACCACTGTTTGGGCACACGTCGGGGCTCGGAAGGGAAGTAGTGACATTTCAAAATGCAGACTTTAATGGAATGGTCTGCGGCTGTCACGTTGCTTTTGCAGAGCCCCTGATGTGCCTAAACAGTAGAAACTCCCCACAAGTGACCCCATTTTGGAAACTAGATCCCCCAAGGAACTTATCTAGTTGTGTGTTGAGCACTTTGAACCCCCAAGTACTTCACAGAAGTTTATAATGCAGAGCCATGAAAATAAAAAATAATTTTTCTTTCCTCAAAAATGATTTTTAGCCAGGAAATTTTTTATTTTCACAAGGGTAACAGGAGAAATTGAACCACAAAAGTTGTTGTCCAGTTTGAACTGAGTAAGCTGGTACCCCATATGTGGGGGTAAACCACTGTTTGGGCACACGTCGGGGCTCGGAAGGGAGGGAGCACAATTTCACTTTTTCAATGCAAGATTGGCTGGAATCAATGGTGGCACCATGTCGTGTTTGGAGACCCCCTGATGTGCCTAAACAGTGGAAACCCCTCAATTCTAACTCCAACACTAACCCTAACACAACCCTAACCCTAATCCCAACTCTAACCATGACCCTAATCACAACCCTCACCCCAACACACCGCTAACCCTAATTCCAACCCTAACCCCAACATACCCCTAACCCTGATCCCAACCCTAACCACAACCCTAACCCCAACATACCCCTAACACTAATCGCAACCCTAACCATAACCCTAACCACAAGCCTAACCCTAACCCCAACACACCCCTAACTCTAATCTTAACCCTAATTCCAACCCTAACTTTAATTCCAACCCTAAGGCTATGTGCCCACGTTGCGGATTTGTGTGCGGATTTTTCTGCACCGTTTTTGAAAAAAATCGCAGGTAAAATGCACTGTGTTTTACCTTTGTATTTACCGCGGATTTCCAGTGTTTTTTGTGCAGATTTCACCTGCGAATTCCAATACAGGAACAGGTGTAAAACGCTGCGGAATCCGCACAAAGAATTGACATGCTGTGGATAATACCGAGTGGTATTTTCTGCACCATAGGCACAGAGGATTTGGTTTTCCATAGGTTTACGTGGTACTGTAAATGTGATGGAAAACTGTTACGAATCCGCAGCGGCCAATCCGCTGCGGATGCACAGCCAAATCCGCACCGTGTGCATATAGCCTAATTCTAACTCTAACCTTAATTCCAACCCTAACCCTAATTCTAACCCTAACCCTAATTCTAAACCTAACCCTAATCCTAACCATAATTCTAACCCTAACCCTAGTGGAAAAATTTAAATAAATATATTTTCTTTATTTTATTATGTTCCCAACCTATGGGGGTGATAAAGGGGGGGGGTTATTTACTATTTTTTTCATTTTGATCACTGTGACAGGATCTATCACAGTGAACAAAATGAAGGCCGGCAGATTCGGCGAGCGCACTGCGCATGCGCCCGCCACTTTGGAAGATGGCGGCGCCCGTCCTAGAAGCCGGACTGACACCGGGAGGGACCCTGGGACTCCGGAGGTATGGGGGGATGGGATCGGACAGTGGGTGGGGCACCGGACAGGACGGAGGGGAGACGAGGGGAGATGATTATGGTGGGGGACATAACGGAGGGGAGGAAAGACTGACGGCGGCAGCAGATCACCGCTGTTAGTCGTGGGGGGTCAGATCAGGGTGTCCAGCCATGGCCAATGATATTGCACCATCTTCCATAGCTGGATTGTAATATTTCAGCAAGTTTCATTGGTGAAATATTACAAATTGCTCTGATTGGCTGTTTCACTTTCAACAGCCAATCAGAGCGATCGTAGCCACGGGGAGCAAAGCTACCCCCCTGGGCTGAAGTACCACTCCCCCTGTTCCTGTAGGTCAGGTGAAATTTGAGTTAACCCTTTCACCCGACCTGCAGGAATGAGATCCCTCCATGACGCCACATAGGCGTCACAGGTCAGATTACATCGACTTTCATGATGCCTACGTGGCGTTACAGGTCGGGAAGGGGTTAATATGGGCAAAATAACACAGACATTGGACAGAGGATGCATTTTTTGACAAAAGCAAAATTTGAAGGAGAAAATTATTAATTCAAATAAAAATCTTTTTTTCGAACCTTGTCAATGTCTGGTCTAGATTTTCAATTCATTTGGCAACTCATTTGATTAATAAAAGTATGAGTTATCATGGAAAACACAAAATTGTCTGGGTGACCCTAAACTTTGGAATGGTAGTGTACTCCTCACACATATACAAATAATACATTTTAATCAAATTAAAACCTGCCCTCCCATGGTGTACAAGAGGGTAGATGAGGCAGACTCTGAAGCCAGCAGCTGTAAGGATGAGGAGGAATAAACATGGAGTTGTATATTAGCTGATGGAGACATATTAAAGGGTTTTTTTAGACAATCCCTGTCTCCCAGCTGTAGTTTAATTTAAGAAAAAACAAAACAATGCTTTACTAACATTCCTCGGGTCCAGGATTGAGTCTCTACCGCTTCTCCTGGTGTCTGGTATTTTTTGCAGTGCTGTCAATTCCTGCCAATAACTGAGCTCAGTGACTTTGTCCAAGTAGAAAGCATGACCCTCACAGAGCTGCTGAGCTAATTAATTGGCCACAGTTGACAGTCGAGTGGAATTGATGCCATTGTGTTGAGCAATTAACGGTAATCAAAAGTATAAGAAATACGAAAAAATACTCTTACTTCCCTTATAGCTGTCCTCTTTGACCCCCTGTTCTGCCATGTCTCCTATTGTGTACTCGGTGCATCCTCATATCACTGCTTCTAAGCACGGAATCCCTTTGGCTTCTCCAACTAGGAAGCTAGTGTGAGGAGACTGTTATGACCTGGTGGTTAGGACAATAATGGACCTGATGATCAAGAGCACCCGGAAAGATCTGATAGCTACAAAAACACGGGACAAGCTCTGGGAAGTGGAAACTCTGCTGACCGCAATCCCTAATCCTATCACACACACTAGAAATAGCCGTGGATTGCTCCTAACGCTCCCTATGCAACTCGTCACAGCCTCAGAACTAGCTAGCCCTAAGAAAGGAAAATAAAGCCTACCTTGCCTCAGAGAAATTCCCCAAAGAAAAAGGCAGCCCCCCACATATAATGACTGTGAGTTAAGATGAAATCACAAACATAGAGATTAAATAGATTTAGCAAAGAAAGGCCCGACTTACGGGACAGACAGAGGATAGAAAAGCTCACTTTGCGGTCAGCACAAAAACCTACAAAAAGCCACGCAGAGAGTGCAGGGAAAAAAACCTTCCGCACCGACTCACGGTGCGGAGGCGCCCCTCTGCGTCCCAGAGCTTCCAGCAAGCAAGGCAATATTCACAATATCAAGCTGGACAGAAAAAATAGCAAACAGGAAAATAGCAAAGAGGAACTTAGCTTCTGCTGGAGTAAACAGGAACAGAACGATCCAGGAGCGAACTAGACCAATAGTACAACATTGACAGCTGGCATGGGGCAAAGATCTAAGTGGAGTTAAATAGAGCAGCCCACTAACGACTTAGCCTCGTCATCTGTGGAAGGAAACTCAGAAACACCCACAGCCACCAGAGGAAGTCCATGGACAGAACCAGCCGAAGTACCATTCACGACCACAGGAGGGAGCCCGACAACAGAATTCACAACAGGAGACCCAGGGATACAGCACTCATGGACAGTGACAAGAAGATATGCAGAGGACAGGATGGGAACGGAGAGGTCAGTATGGTGTGTATGAGTTTTTTTTTATTTTCTATATTTATTATTCTTGGAGGTCTGGTGAGATTCTAGAGCACAATAACGGACATTAAATTTGCAGAGAATAACTTTGCTGCCTATTGAATTTCCCCGGAAAATATGCGCTATTTACGAAATTGAATTTTGTCAGATCCACTCATCTCTAGTGTTGAGCATTCCGATACCGCAAGTATCGGGTATCGGCCGATACTTGCGGTATCAGAATTCCGATACCGAGTTCCGATATTTTTGTGATATCGAGAATCGGTATCGGATCCATATTAATGTGTAAAATAAAGAATTAAAATAAAAAAATATTGATATACTTACCTCTCCGGAGGCCCCTGGACATCACCCCTAGTAACCGGCAGCTTTCTTTGTTTAAAATGAGCGCGTTTAGGGACTTCCATGACGTCACGGCTTCTGATTGGTCACGTGCCACTCATGTGACCGCCACGCGACCAATCAGAAGCAGCGACGTCATTCTCAGGCCCTAAACTCCTCATTCTAGGAATTTAGGACCTGAGAATGACGTCGCGGCTTCTGATTGGTCGCGTGGCGGTCACATGAGCGGCGCGACCAATCAGAAGCCGCGATGTCATTCTCAGGTCCTAAACGCGCTCATTTTAAGCAAAGAAGGCTGCCGGTTACCAGCGGTGATGTCCAAGGGCCTCCGGAGAGGTAATTATATCAATATTTTTTATTTTAATTCTTTATTGTACACATTAATATGGATCCCAGGGCCTGAAGGAGAGTTTCCTCTCCTTCAGACCCTGGGAACCATCAGGATACCTTCCGATACTTGGTGTCCCATTGACTTGTATTGGTATCGGATATCGGTATCGGCGATATCCGATACGTTCAAGTATCGGACGGTATCGCTCAACACTACTCATCTCTATTCCCTATCTTCGTTTGTAAGTTTAAATAACCTCAATTGTGACATTTATCTATTTCTATCCTTGTATGCCAGACTTGCACATACCCCTTCTCTCACACTGCTAATACATGCATGCAATAACACAATTTTACTGAAATGAAACATGTTAAGTTATTTTCAAGGTTAGTAATTCTGCAGTGTGGGAATAGAGCTAAAAGTTTTATTTCCCAGTTTTCAGCTTAAAACGAACAATGAATCTCAGTATTTATAGATTTTTTTTAATCTATTTTTATATGTAAACTTGGATCATATCAAATCTGCATGGTTAAAATTGGTCTCTTAAAATTCGCACAAAAGCATTTTATGTTGAGACGCAACGATAGGACAGTAGCTTCAGGCATGGAGTCTTCTACCAAATAATATGCTAAATATAATCTACAGTTCTTTTATTTATAAAGTGCTGAAAGTACAAAACATTCAAGGAACATCAGATATAATGTAGGAATAAGAAAAAGGGACATTGTCTTGTATAACAAATGGCACTCTGACGAAAGATATACGTTTGATGCATTTAAAGCTTTAGATAAATCTTAAAAGTCAAAAGCCAAGGAACAGAACAAGAAAGGTTTTTTTGCCTGAAAAAGATACATTGAACAAGTTGAATATTTGAACATTAGTTTCTTTAGAGACTTACTTTGAGTGACACTATAATTCTACCATATCTGTCTGAAAAAAGCCTTACATATTATTACTAAGATTTGTTAGAAAAGCTACTCAGTCCATTATGTAGCTTTTTTGACTGTTGCTTCTTTCTTACCTCCATTACCATTCTCTAGTGATGATGCTATAACTGTCTATATAATAATAATAATTTTTATTTATATAGCGCCAACATATTCCGCAGCGCTTTACAAATTATAGAGGGGACTTGTACAGACAATAGACATTACAGCATAACAGAAATACAGTTCAAAACAGATACCAGGAGGAATGAGGGCCCTGCTCGCAAGCTTACAAACTATGAGGAAAAGGGGAGACACGAGAGGTGGATGGTAACAAATGCTTTAGTTATTCGGACCGGCCATAGTGTAAGGCTCGGGTGTTCATGTAAAGCTGCATGAACCAGTTAACTGCCTAAGTATGTAGCAGTACAGACACAGAGGGCTATTAACTGCATAAAGTGAATGAGAACATGATGCGGTAGGCCAGTCTGAACAAATGAGTTTTTAGGGTACGCTTAAAACTGTGGGGATTGGGGATTAATCTATATAAAAAGTATACTTTGTGACAGTCACAATAGTGTCATTTCTCACTTGTCTCTGTCTTGTTTATTTTCCTTTTAATACAAGTCTACCATATATAGTAGTCAAGTTATTATAAAACATAGAAGACTCTACAAAAAACTGTAAACCTCTTCAGGCTTAGATATTAGGGAGACTCCACAATGGGGAGAATTACACTGTAAACCATGCTTCTTAAGAATACCATCAATTTTTTTTTATTTCTAACTTGAATACATTTTGATTTTATAATTTGTAGACGAACACATGTCTATGAGAAGTTCAGCTGTCCACACTATCTTGTGAACAAAACTTCTTATGGGTGATGTGTATGTAAAGTTTCATAAGAAGGGGCATTTCTAGTCTTTTTAGGCAAATTCCCAAATGGAACAAGACGGAGCTTGGAAATGTCCCATGATGTTAGGAAAAATGCAAATGAATAAAAAGGGAACTGTTTGGACAATAAATCTTAGTAGGTCTGAGATAAATCATATATAGAATATGACAAAAAAATTACACCAACAGTTCAACATATTTGTAAAATGTTATGCCAGGTATATGAACCCTGCAGTGTATTAGAAAATCCTCCGGCATGGGTGAGTGTCACGCTCCTGGGTTCGAACCTATGGATTGTGATCGGCTTCTCTGGCTGCAGTCTGATCAGCCAGCATAACGTAGGGGTTTTCATTTGTCTTCCCTATCACTTTTCGGGTGTGGCTTTATAGTCTGTCCCCCTGCTGGCATTTCCTGCTGGTGATAGTCTCTTTTGGATGTACAGCCATTCTATTGTAGATTAAGGCCAGTAGATGACATTTCTGCTGCTGATTATCTCTCTGCTGTCTCTGTTCTGTACTCTGCACCTATCATATTTTTCTTTTAATGAAGTAGGCTGCATATTATCTAACAGTGCATACTTTTTATATTTCGTGGTCACTCTGGGTCTGTTCTTTTTACTCACACTTTCCATTTTGTATGAAATTCACACTCTGCTCTCCGGCTCATTAGGTGGAACATGAAGCGCTCAACAGCCTTTGAGGCAGCTTAGCTCCGAGTTGCTATTTTCTAGTTTGTTGCTACGGCTTTTTCATCTCTTGCAGGATTCACTAAGGACAGCAGGGTCAGAATTTCTAGTCTGTACATAAACCGGCATGGTCAATTGCAGTTTTTTAGTTTTTTATAACAGTGAGGCTGTGGATAAAGGGATGGATGGGTATCAGTTTGTTGAAATGTAACTTAAAGGTGACCTGTCATGTAGAATAACCCTATTAACGTGCAAATATGGTGTTAATCTGCAGGCTAATAGCATTTTGATACCGTATGGCACTGAGAGCCCTGCTGTCAGGAGGAAATGAACTTTAGTCCTCCAGTACTAGGAGTGGCATGTTTTTGTCACTACTGTGTGTAGAGAGCAATATCTGTGACCTCACCCCCTGTCAGTCAACAGCAGGCTCATCATTAGTGCAGGCTGTCTGTCTGCGCCGAGACCATGGATACAGCTGCCTTTCCCTCTACACAAAGTATAGACTAAAAAAGTCCCAGGGCCACCTTTATAATTGAAGCCGGACACTGTCAGGGGAATAAACTTCATTTCCTCCTGGCAGCAGGGCTCTCATTGCCAGGGCCACATGGTGTCAGAATGCTATTAATTGACAGATTAACCCCATATCTGCAGGTTAAGAGTATTATTTTACATGAAAGGTTCCTTTTAACCCCTTCCCGACCTGTGACACAGCGTATGCGTCATGAAAGTCGGTGCCAATCCGACCTGTGACGCATATGCTGTGTCACAGAAAGATCGCGTCCCTGCAGGCCAGGTGAAAGGGTTAACTCCAATTTCACCCGGCCTGCAGGGACAGGGGGAGTGGTAGTTTAGCCCAGGGGGGGTGACTTCACCCCCCCGTGGCTACGATCGCTCTGATTGGCTGTTGAAAGTGAAACTGCCAATCAGAGCGATTTGTAATATTTCACCTAAAAAACTGGTGAAATATTACAATCCAGCCATGGCCGATGCTGCAATATCATCGGCCATGGCTGCAACCACTGATGTGCCCCCACCCCACCGATCGCCCCCCCCCCCGCCCCCCGATCTGTGGTCCGCTCCCCTCCGTCCTGCGCTCCGCTCCCCCGTCCTCCTGTCCGCTCCCCCCGTGCTCCAATCACACCCCCCGTGCTCCAATCAAACCCCCCCGCACTCCGATCACCCCCCCGCACAGCGATCCCCCATCCGTGCTCCGATTCCCCCCCGTGCTCCGATCCACCCCCTTGCACAGCGATCCCCCACCCCGTGCTCCAATCCACCCCCACGTGTTCCGATCCACCCCCCATGCTCCGATCCACCCCCCCGTGCTCCGATGCTCCCCCCGTGCCCTGATCTCCCCCCCCTTATACTTACCTCCCGGGATCCGTCCGTCTTCTTTCCTGGGCGCCGCCATCTTCCAAAATGGCGGGCGCATGTGCAGTGCGCCCGCCGAATCTGCCGGCCGGCAGATTCGTTCCAAAGTGAGTTTTGATCACTGAGATATAACCTATCTCAGTGATCAAAATAAAAAAAAATAGTAAATGACCCCCCCCCCCCTTTGTCACCCCCATAGGTAGGGACAATAAAAAAATAAAGAATTTTTTTTTTTTTACTCTAAGGTTAGAATAGGGTTAGGGTTAGGGGTAGGGTTAGGGTTAGGGGTAGGGTTAGGGGTAGGGGTAGGGTTAGGGGTAGGGTTAGGGTTAGGGGTAGGGTTAGGGTTAGGGGTAGGGTTAGGGGTAGGGTTAGGGGTAGGGCTAGGGTTAGGGTTAGGGTTTCGGTATGTGCACACGTATTCTGTACCTCTGCGGATTTTTCCGCTGCGGATTTGATAAATCCGCAGTGCTAAACCGCTGTGGATTTATCGCGGATTTACCGCGGTTTTTCTGCGCATTTCACTGCGGTTTTACAACTGCGATTTTCCATTGGAGCAGTTGTAAAACCGCTGCGGAATCCACAGAAAGAAGTGACATGCTGTGGAATGTAAACCGCTGCGTTTCCGTGCAGTTTTTCCGCAGCATGTGTACAGCGATTTTTGTTTCCCATAGGTTTACATTGAACTGTAAACTCATGGGAAACTGCTGCGGATCTGCAGCGTTTTCCACAGCGTGTGCACATACCTTTAGAATTAGGCTATGTGCACACGGTGCGGATTTTGCTGCGGATCTGCATATGTAAACATATGGAAAACCAAATCCGCTGTGCCCATGGTGCGGAAAATACCACGCGGAAATGCTGCGTTGTATTTTCCGCAGCATGTCAATTCTTTGTGCGGATTCCGCAGCGTTTTACACCTGTTCCTCAATAGGAATCCACAGGTGAAATCCGCACAAAAAACACTGGAAATCCACGGTAAATCCGCAGGTAAAACGCAGTGCCCTTTACCCGCGGATTTTTCAAAAATGATGCTGAAAAATCTCACACGAATCCGCAACGTGGGCACATAGCCTTAGGGTTAGGGTTGGAATTAGGGTTGTGGTTAGGGGTGTGATTAGGGTTATGGCTACAGTTGGGATTAGGGTTAGGGGTGTGTTGGGGTTAGTGTTGGAGTTAGAATTGAGGGGTTTCCACTGTTTAGGCACATCAGGGGTCTCCAAACGCAACATGGCGCCACCATTGATTCCAGCCAATCTTGTATTCATAAAGTCAAATGGTGCTCCCTCAATTCCGAGCCCCGACGTGCGCCCAAACAGTGGTTTACCCCCACATATGGGGTACCAGCATACTCAGGACAAACTGCGCAACAATTACTGGGGTCCAATTTCTCCTGTTACCCTTGTGAAAATAAAAAAATGCTTGCTAAAACATAATTTTTGAGGAAAGAAAAATTATTTTTTATTTTCACGGCTCTGCGTTGTAAACGTCTGTGAAACACTTGGGAGTTCAAAGTGCTCACCACATATCTAGATAAGTTCCTTGCGGGGTCTAGTTTCTAAAATGGGGTCACTTGTGGGGGTTTCTACTGTTTAGGCACACCAGGGGCTCTGCAAACGCAACGTGACGTCCGCAGACCATTCCATCAAAGTCTGCATTTCAAAAGTCACTACTTCCCTTCGGAGCCCCGACGTGTGCCCAAACAGTGGTTTACCCCCACACATGGGGTATCAGCGTACTCAGGACAAACTGGACAACATATTTTGTGGTCCAATTTCTCCTGTAACCCTTGGGAAAATAAAAAATTCTGGGCTAAAAAATTATTTTTGAGGAAAGAAAACGTATTTATTATTTTCACGGCTCTGTGTTATAAACTTCTGTAAAGCACTTGGGGGTTGAAAGTGCTCACCACATATCTAGATAAGTTCCTTTGGGGGTCTAGTTTCCAAAATGGGGTCATTTGTGGGGGGTTTCTACTGTTTAGGCACACCAGGGGCTCTGCAAACGCAACGTGATGCCCGCAGACCATTCCATCAAAGTCTGCATTTCAAAAGTCACTACTTCCCTTCTGAGCCCCGACGTGTGCCCAAACAGTGGTTTACCTCCACATGGGGTATCAGCGTACTCAGGACAAACTGGACAACAACTTTTGTGGTCCAATTTCTCCTGTAACCCTTGGGAAAATAAAAAATTCTGGGCTAAATAATTATTTTTGAGGAAAGAAAACGTATTTATTATTTTCACTGCTCTGTGTTATGAACTTCTGTGAAGCACTTGGGGGTTCAAAGTGCTCACCTCACATCTAGATAAGTTCCTTTCGGGGTCTAGTTTCCAAAATGGGGTCACTTGTGGGGGGTTTCTACTGTTTAGCCACATCAGGGGCTCTGCAAACGCAACGTGACGCCCGCAGAGCATTCCATCAAAGTCTGCATTTCAAAACGTCACTACTTCACTTCCGAGCCCCAGCATGTGCCTAAACAGTGGTTTACCCCCACATATGGGGTATCAGCGTACTCAGGAGAAACTGGACAACAACTTTTGGGGTCAAATTTCTCCTGTTACCCTTGGGAAAATAAAAAATAGCGGGCTAAAATATCATTTTTGAGAAAATAATTTTTTTTTTTAATTTTCATGGCTCTGCGTTATAAACTTCTGTGAAGCACTTGAGGGTTCAAAGTGCTCACCACACATCTAGATTAGTTCCTTTGGGGGTCTAGTTTCCAAAATGGGGTCATTTGTGGGGGATCTCCAATGTTTAGGCACACAGGGGCTCTCCAAACGCGACATGGTGTCCGCTAATGATTGGAGCTAATTTTCCATTTAAAAAGCCAAATGGCGTGCCTTCCCTTCTGAGCCCTGCCGTGCGCCCAAACAGTGGTTTACCCCCACATATGGGGTATCTGCGTACTCAGGACAAACTGTACAACAACATTTTTGGTCCAATTTCTCCTATTAACATTGGCAGAATAGGAAATTCAAGGCTAAAAAATCATTTTTGAGAAAAGAAAAATTATTTTTTATTTTCATGGCTCTGCATTATAAACTTCTGTGAAGCACCTGGGGGTTTAAAGTGCTCAGTATGCATCTAGATAAGTTCCTTGGGGGGTCTAGTTTCCAAAATGGGGTCACTTGTGGGGGAGCTCCAATGCATAGGCACACAGGGGCTCTCCAAACGCGACATGGTGTCCGCTAACAATTGGAGCTAATTTTCCATTCAAAAAGTCAAAAGGTGCGCCTTCCCTTCCGAGCCCTGCCATGTGCCCAAACAGTGGTTTACCCCCACATATGAGGTATCGGCGTACTCGGGAGAAATTGCTCAACAAATTTTAGGATCCATTTTATCCTATTGCCCATGTGAAAATGAAAAAATTGAGGCGAAAATAAATTTTTTGTGAAAAAAAAGTACTTTTTCATTTTTACGGATCAATTTGTGAAGCACCTGGGGGTTTAAAGGGCTCACTATGCATGTAGATAAGTTCCTTGTGGCGTCTAGTTTCCAAAATGGGGTCACTTGTGGGGGAGCTCCAATTTTTAGGCACACGGGGGCTCTCCAAACGTGACATGGTGTCCGCTAAAGAGTGCAGCCAATTTTTCATTCAAAAAGTCAAATGGCGCTCCTTCCCTTCCAAGCCCTGCCGTGCGCCCAAACAGTGGTTTACCCCCACATATGAGGTATCAGCGTACTCAGGACAAATTGGACAACAACTTTCGTGGTTCAGTTTCTCCTTTTACCATTGGGAAAATAAAAAAATTGTTGCTGAAAAATCATTTTTGTGACTAAAAAGTTAAATGTTCATTTTTTCCTTCCATTTTGCTTCTGCTGCTGTGAAGCACCTGAAGGGTTAATAAACTTCTTGAATGTGGTTTTGTGCACCTTGAGGGGTGCAGTTTTTAGAATGGTGTCACTTTTGGGTATTTTCAGCCATATAGACCCCTCAAACTGACTTCAAATGTGAGGTGGTCCCTAAAAAAAATGGTTTTGTAAATTTCGTTGTAAAAATGAGAAATCGCTGGTCAAATTTTAACCCTTATAACTTCCTAGCAAAAAAAAATTTTGTTTCCAAAATTGTGCTGATGTAAAGTAGACATGTGGGAAATGTTATTTATTAACTACTTTGTGTCACATAACTCTCTGGTTTAACAGAATAAAAATTCAAAATGTGAAAATTGCGAAATTTTCAAAATTTTCGGCAAATTTCCGTTTTTATCACAAATAAACACAGAATTTATTGACCTAAATTTACCACTAACATGAAGCCCAATATGTCACGAAAAAACAATCTCAGAACCGCTAGGATCCATTGAAGCGTTCCTGAGTTATTACCTCATAAAGGGACACTGGTCAGAATTGCAAAAAACGGCAAGGTCTTTAAGGTCAAAATAGGCTGGGTCATGAAGGGGTTAATAGTTCAGAAAAAAAAACATAAAAGCAAGTCTACATTTGAGTGACAGAGCAGGCAAAGGTTTGAAAGGAGATCTGTCACCAAATTTAACAATATGAACTGAACATATTAAAGCATTCTCTAATGCCTGATAATGATGGTGCACTTTGATATTTGATATAGAAATGGCTGCATAATGCTGCCATGACCTCAAGCACAAGTGGTTAGGTTGACTTCATCCTGCATAGTGTGGCAGATCAGCTCACATGTCTGGACACAGTGGTAGAAATGGAACACTGTCCCTTTTATGAATGTCCTTGGTTTATTAAGTGCAGCATAAACCTAGCTGAAAAAGCAAACACAGACCTCTGGGCAAAACATCAAAACAAAGCAAAACACAGTCCTTTTTCTAGCGGTGATCAGCTCGCTCAGGGTTAGCAAGGTCCATGGTTCAGGTCCTTTAATACAGGCACAAACATTTTTCTAGAGTGTCCCTCACCAAACAATGAGGGCCAGCTATTTAAGCCCAAGACTACACCGTGGGGAGATAAGGAGGACAACCTCCCACCCACTATATGGTCATTCATTAAAAACCCAACCCTTTATTTAAATTGGCTGTACTTCCATGCAACACTTAGCATGCAACTTCTGGATTTCTAGGTCACTGAAGCCATGAGCCTCAGCAAAACATATCTCCCCTCCAGCGGCTTGCCAGTGACGTTGTCACATATTCCCCCCTATGCCTAAAGCAGGGCATTTTGGCACCTTCATTTGCTAAACAGTGGAGGTTGGACAGGGCATCTGCATTCCCATGTAACTTCTTTAGCCTGTTTTCCACAAGAAAACTAATGTCCTGGCATGCTAAAAGTCACCTAGTCACCTGGGCATTCTTCCCCTTCTAATCCCTCATCCATCTCAGTGCATTATCTGACACTAGCCTGAACTTTCTACCTAACAGGTAGTATCACAGAGTGTCAATTGTTCACTAGATGACCAAGCACTCTTTCTCTACGATGGCATAGTTCTTCTCACAAGAGGAGTTTCCTACTCAGGTATAGAACTGGATGGATCACCATCTTTTTCCTGGGACAACACAGCTCCCAAGCCGACCTCGGGGGTGTCCGTCTGGAGCACATACTCCTTAGTGAAGTCAGGAGTGACCAAGACCTGCTGTTTGCATAGGGCGAACTTCAACTCCTGAAATTCCATCTCCACTTCATAAGACCATTTGGCCATAAATGTCTTTATAGCATTGAGAAGATCATTCATGGGTCAGCGGCTATCATGATGACATTTGTGATAAATTGCCTATAGTATCCTACAATTCCCAGAAATGCTCTATTCTGCTTTTTGGAGACCGACTGCGGACAGTTTTGAATTGCCTCCAACTTATCTATTTGTGGCTTTATCTTGCCCCTTCCGACGATGTAGCCCAAGTATTTTGCCTCTTCTTTCCCCAGTTTGCACTTTGGGTTTATGGTAAACTCTGCCTTCCTCAGTGCATCAATAACCACCTCTTGATGCAGGTGACTTTGGGCTTAATCCAAGCTGAAGATCACAATGTCCTTCAGATATGCAGTGGCAAACTTTTTGTGAGTGGCCAAGATATGGTCTATGGCCCTCTGGAAGTTAGCTGGGGCTCCTTGAAGTCCGAACGGCATCTAGGTATACAGAAAAGCACCCGTCGGGTGTATAAAAGGTCTTCTTCTTCTTGGCATTTGGAGGAAGGAGAATTTGCCAGTATCCTTTTGTTATGTCCAGAGTGGTGATATATCTTGCTGACCCTAGCCTCTCAATAAGCTCATCAACCCGAGGCATCGGATATGCATCAAACTTGGACACCTCATTGAGCTTTCTGTAATCGTTACAGAAGTGCCACTCTCCATCCGCTGTCGGAACAAGGACATTAGGGCTGCATTTGGTCAGTCCCAAAATTCCCCCCAGAAAATCCAAACTCAGGAATCACGGTCTCACTGGTCACTGTCTCGTCTTCATCACCAGGAAGGACACACAGGGGGACCTCATCTGCCTCTGACTGTGATGGGGAATCTTCATGGGTGGACCAGCTCCTGTGTGCATTAGTGGGCATCCTTGCCTTTTCCCACAAGTCCCAGAACAGGTTAAAGTCCCTCCCGATGATCACTGGGTGTAGCAAGTCTTTGACTACCCTAACATCATGAGACTCAGTACCACGGTTCATTTCTATCGACACTCTGATGACGCGGTAGTCCTTCGCATTCCTGTGGATATAGCAGATGCCCACATTTTTCCCTGGGATTAACTGGTGGGGGAATGTGGCCCTTATCAGGATCAACAAGCTCCCTGAGTCTAAAAGCACTGACACCAGCACCCCATTTATTGTCACTGGGTATGCCTGCAGCCCCTCATCAGGCTGATAGTACACACTGCAGGCATGATAGGCATAGTACGAGCAACACCTCCTTAGGCTGCAATCCATCTCTTCAAAGGACAAGGGACAATGGGCGGATATATGTCCTGGACCACAACATCTCTAGCAGAGCAAGTCTACCCACAGGCTTTGACAACCCTTCAGTGAACCCTTGGGCTCAGGCTTCCGCTGGGTAACCCAATATGGGCATGCACCACCCCCTGACTTTCTTAGGGAACTCTCAACCACCTGTTGTCATATTCCAGGTGCCTTCTGGGAAAAACGAAGAGTCTCCCTAAGCTAGAAGATCGTTGGGTACAGCCGGGACCAGCTGCTTGGAAAGCATCACCAAACCAGGGATTCAAGCTTGAGGAGGCTAATTTGCATATTCCAGGTGCCTTCTGGGAAAATCGAAGAGTCTCCCTAAGCTAGAAGATCGTTGGGTACAGCCGGGACCAGCTGCTTGGAAAGCATCACCAAACCGCGTGCCTTACGGCGCGCGAATTTTTGCCTGTAGGGCATTATTGCAAGAGAGCTTGGCTGAGTAGATTACACAAGAAGGAAAACACACAGCAAGTCAACAGGATCTAGGAGCAACATGGCAGGTGTGACAACCTACATGGTGAGCTGCAGCATGTGCTACATGTTCACAGATCGACCAGAAGAAGAATCAAATTTCACCTGTCAGAAGTGTAGACTAGTGGCCCTTTTAGAAGAAAAGGTGCGGGGTCTGGAAGAAAGAATAGCAACTTTGAAACTCATCAAAGAGAATGAAGACTTTCTAGACAGAACAGAAGCATCTCTACTGGTCACAGAAGGTTGAAAAAAGTGTCAGAGAACCTCCAAAAGCAGATGAGTGGAAGCATGTGACAAAAAGAAGCAAGAAGACCATGGAGAAATCACCAACCACACAACTGAAGAACCGATATCAAATCTTTGTAGAGGATGAAGATGGCACACCTAAGGATGAAGCAATACCAGCAAGCAAAAAAGAAAAGGGCACACAGCAACAAGTGACAGCAAAAAGTACAGCCAAGAAGCAACGAAGAGTGGTGGTGGTGGGAGACTCACTACTGAGAGGCACAGAAGCAGCCATCTGCAGACCGGACATAACTGCAAGAGAAGTATGCTGCCTTCCAGGTGCGATGATCAAGGATGTGACCGATAGGATACCAAAGCTCTTCAGCTCCAAGGACGTCCACCCATTCCTTCTGATACATGTTGGCACCAATGACACGGCAAGGAAGGACCTACCGACAATCTGCAAAGACTTTGAAGAGTTGGGGAAGACAGTAAAGGAACTGGATGCACAGGTAGTTTTTTCTTCTATCCTTCCAGTAGACGGGCATGGCACCAGGAGATGGAACAGGATCCTTGATGCAAACAACTGGCTAAGACGATGGTGCAGACAACAAGGATTCGGATTCCTGGACCACGGTGTGAATTACTTGTACGATGGACTCTTCGCCAGAGACGGACTACACCTCAACAAACCTGGGAAACACACATTCGCCAGAAGACTCGCTACACTCATCAGGAGGGCGTTAAACTAGAAGAAGAGGGGACGGGAAAAAAAACATTAGACTTGAACAAAGAAGATCCAGGAAAACATACTCAGAAGGGAGGTAAGAACATTTCTAAAACAATCCACAGCGAGGAGATTGGAACAAAACAAAATCCTCTAAACTGCATGCTCGCAAACGCCAGAAGCCTGACAAACAAGATGGAAGAACTAGAAGCAGAAATATCTACAGGTAACTTTGACATAGTGGGAATAACCGAGACATGGTTAGATGAAAGCTATGACTGGGCAGTTAACTTACAGGGTTACAGTCTGTTTAGAAAGGATCGTAAAAATCGGAGAGGAGGAGGGGTTTGTCTCTATGTAAAGTCTTGTCTAAAGTCCACTTTAAGGGAGGATATTAGCGAAGGAAATGAGGATGTCAAGTCCATATGGGTCGAAATTCATGGAGGGAAAAATGGTAACAAAATTCTCATTGGGGTCTGTTACAAACCCCCAAATATAACAGAAACCATGGAAAGTCTACTTCTAAAGCAGATAGATGAAGCTGCAACCCATAATGAGGTCCTGGTTATGGGGGACTTTAACTACCCAGATATTAACTGGGAAACAGAAACCTGTGAAACCCATAAAGGCAACAGGTTTCTGCTAATAACCAAGAAAAATTATCTTTCACAATTGGTGCAGAATCCAACCAGAGGAGCAGCACTTTTAGACCTAATACTATCTAATAGACCTGACAGAATAACAAATCTGCAGGTGGTTGGGCATCTAGGAAATAGCGACCACAATATTGTACAGTTTCACCTGTCTTTCACTAGGGGGACTTGTCAGGGAGTCACAAAAACACTGAACTTTAGGAAGGCAAAGTTTGACCAGCTTAGAGATGCCCTTAATCTGGTAGACTGGGATAATATCCTCAGAAATAAGAATACAGATAATAAATGGGAAATGTTTAAGAACATCCTAAATAGGCAGTGTAAGCGGTTTATACCTTGTGGGAATAAAAGGACTAGAAATAGGAAAAACCCAATGTGGCTAAACAAAGAAGTAAGACAGGCAATTAACAGTAAAAAGAAAGCATTTGCACTACTAAAGCAGGATGGCACCATTGAAGCTCTAAAAAACTATAGGGAGAAAAATACTTTATCTAAAAAACTAATTAAAGCTGCCAAAAAGGAAACAGAGAAGCACATTGCTAAGGAGAGTAAAACTAATCCCAAACTGTTCTTCAACTATATCAATAGTAAAAGAATAAAAACTGAAAATGTAGGCCCCTTAAAAAATAGTGAGGAAAGAATGGTTGTAGAAGACGAGGAAAAAGCTAACATATTAAACACCTTCTTCTCCACGGTATTCACGGTGGAAAATGAAATGCTAGGTGAAATCCCAAGAAACAATGAAAACCCTATATTAAGGGTCACCAATCTAACCCAAGAAGAGGTGCGAAACCGGCTAAATAAGATTAAAATAGATAAATCTCTGGGTCCGGATGGCATACACCCACGAGTACTAAGAGAACTAAGTAATGTAATAGATAAACCATTATTTTTTATTTTTAGGGACTCTATAGCGACGGGGTCTGTTCCGCAGGATTGGCGCATAGCAAATGTGGTGCCAATATTCAAAAAGGGCTATAAAAGTGAACCTGGAAATTATAGGCCAGTAAGTCTAACCTCTATTGTTGGTAAAATATTTAAAGGGTTTCTGAGGGATGTTATTCTGGATTATCTCAATGAGAATAACTGTTTAACTCCATATCAGCATGGGTTTATGAGAAATCGCTCCTGTCAAACCAATCTAATCAGTTTTTATGAAGAGGTAAGCTATAGGCTGGACCACGGTGAGTCATTGGACGTGGTATATCTCGATTTTTCCAAAGCGTTTGATACCGTGCCGCACAAGAGGTTGGTACACAAAATGAGAATGCATGGTCTGGGGGAAAATGTGTGTAAATGGGTTAGTAACTGGCTTAGTGATAGAAAGCAGAGGGTGGTTATAAATGGTATAGTCTCTAACTGGGTCGCTGTGACCAGTGGGGTACCGCAGGGGTCAGTATTGGGACCTGTTCTCTTCAACATATTCATTAATGATCTGGTAGAAGGTTTACACAGTAAAATATCGATATTTGCAGATGATACAAAACTATGTAAAGCAGTTAATACAAGAGAAGATAGTATTCTGCTACAGATGGATCTGGATAAGTTGGAAACTTGGGCTGAAAGGTGGCAGATGAGGTTTAACAATGATAAATGTAAGGTTATACACATGGGAAGAAGGAATCAATATCACCATTACACACTGAATGGAAAACCACTGGGTAAATCTGACAGGGAGAAGGACTTGGGGATCCTAGTTAATGATAAACTTACCTGGAGCAGCCGTGCCAGGCAACAGCTGCCAAGGCAAACAGGATCATGGGGTGCATTAAAAGAGGTCTGGATACACATGATGAGAGCATTATACTGCCTCTGTACAAATCCCTAGTTAGACCGCACATGGAGTACTGTGTCCAGTTTTGGGCACCGGGGCTCAGGAAGGATATAATGGAACTAGAGAGAGTACAAAGGAGGGCAACAAAATTAATAAAGGGGATGGGAGAACTACAATACCCAGATAGATTAGCGAAATTAGGATTATTTAGTCTAGAAAAAAGACGACTGAGGGGCGATCTAATAACCATGTATAAGTATATAACGGGACAATACAAATATCTCGCTGAGGATCTGTTTATACCAAGGAAGGTGACGGGCACAAGGGGGCATTCTTTGCGTCTGGAGGAGAGGTTTTTCCACTAACATAGAAGAGGATTCTTTACTGTTAGGGCAGTGAGAATCTGGAATTGCTTGCCTGAGGAGGTGGTGATGGCGAACTCAGTCGAGGGGTTCAAGAGAGGCCTGGATGTCTTCCTGGAGCAGAACAATATTGTATCATACAATTATTAGGTTCTGTAGAAGGACGTAGATCTGGGGATTTATTATGATGGAATATAGGCTGAACTGGATGGACAAATGTCTTTTTTCGGCCTTACTAACTATGTTACTATGTTACTATGTTACTAGGCCCACCAATTCGTCAGCATTCCGGGCATCTCCCTGGGCAACCCAGGTCTGCATCTACCTAAGAAGGGAGTGAACAAAAATCTGTCCATGACAACCTGCTCGAACATCTGGGATGGAGTAGAGGATTCCGGCTGCAACCATTTTTGCACAGATGCAGTAAATCAAACATTTGGGATCTAGACGGTTGGTCCCCATAATGCGTCCAGTGGTGAACATTTTGTACGGTGACTGACTTAGTCACTCCCACGCTGCCAAAATTTCAGTTTTCAGTTTGGTATACTCCAGCGCATCCTGTAATGCCAAATCCTAATAAGCCTTTTGGGGCTTGCCAAATAGAAAGGGAGTCAGCACCTTCCCCATTGCTTTGGCGGTAACTTCTCCGTGCTCTGCTACCCGCTCAAACACAGTCAAAAATGCTTCCACATCATCACCAGGGGTCATTTTTTGCATTGCTTGTCTTACTGCCTTCTGGACATATGTGTCATCATCTGGACTTGGAGGAGAGGCTGCTGGCCTTCCACAAACCACTTCTGAGAGCAAGTAAATCTGCTGCTAGTGTTGCTGTTGCATCTGCTGTATAAGCAGCTTACTAGTCTCTTGTTGCGCCATCTGTTGCTACTGTAATTGCTGATGATACTGTTGGTGATGTTGCTGCTGCACTTGTACCAGATGCTTGAGCAGGTCCTCCATTTAGCCTGATGTTGTACGCTGGCTTGTGGACTCCATCACCCAGGACATGCAATACCTCTTGTAGCCATCACACATGTTCACAAGGAATGCTGCCTGCACTTCTAACACCACCTGTGGTAGATTGGCTCACTCGGCTGAACACAGAGGTAGAAATGGAACACTGTCTCTTTAAGAACATCCTTGGTTTATTAAGTGCAGCATAAACCAAGCTAAAAAAGTAAACTCGGGCCTCTGGGCAAAGCAGCAAAACAAAATAAAACACAGTTTTTCTCATAGCAGGAATCAGCGCACTCAGGGTTAGCAAAGTCCACTGTTCAGGTCCTTTAACACAGGCACAAACACTTCTCTGGAGTGTTCCTCTCCAGACTCTGAATTCCTAATTCCTTTAGAGGCCAGCTATTTAAGCCCCAGACCACACTCTGGGGTGGAGATAAGGTAGACAACCTCCCACCCACTCTATGGTTGTCCACTAAATATCCAGCCTTTATTTAAATTGGCTGCTACATCCATGCAACATTTAGCGTGATGAAGGAGCAACTTCTGGGTTTCTAGATCACTGGAGCTATGAGCCTCAGCAAAACATACTGTATCTCCCCTCCAGCAACTTGCCAGTGACTTTGACACAATAGGTACGCCATTAACAATAACATAGTTGGAAAGCGGTAACTATAGATCTGAATTCTGCTAGTCCCTGTTGGAATCACATGATGTTTATTTAGATTAATGTTTGGGCTAATTTAACCCCTTTCTGACCTCGGGCGGGATAGTATGTCCGAGGTCAGAAGCCCCGCTTTGATACGGGCTCCGGCGGTGAGCCCGCATCAAAACCGGGACATGTCAGCTATCTTGAACAGCTGACATGTGCCCACAATAACGGCAGGTGAAACCGCGATTCACCCGCTGCTATTAACTAGTTAAATGCCGCTGTCAAACGCAGACAGCGGCATTTAACTACCGCTTCCGGCCGCGTGGCCGGAAATGCACGCATCACCGACCCACGTCACATGATCGGGGGTCAGCGATGCTTCTGCATTGTAACCATAGAGGTCCTTGAGACCTCTATGGTTACTGATCCCCGATAGCTATGAGCGCCACCCTGTGGTCGGCGCTCATAGCACACCTGCATTTCTGCTGCATAGCAGCGATCTGATGATCACTGCTATGTAGCAAAGCGGATCGAATTGTTCCAGCTTCTAGCCTCCCATGGAGGCTATTAAAGCATGGCAAAAGTTAAAAAAAGGAAAAAAAAGTTAGAAAAAAATAAAAAAATATAAAAGTTTAAATCACCCCCTTTCGCCTTATTCAAAATAAAACAAAATCAAACCTACACATATTTGGTATCGCTGCGTTCAGAATCGCCCAATCTATCAATAAAAAAAGCATTAACCTGATCGCTAAACGGCATAGCGAGAAAAAAATTCAAAATGCCAGAATTACTTTTTTTGGTCGCTACAACATTGCATTAAAATGCAATAACGGGCAATCAAAAGAATGTATCTGCACAAAAGTGGTATCAATAAAAACGTCAGCTTTGAATGCAAAAAATAAGCCCTCAACTTACCCCAGATCACGGAAAATGGCACAATTTTTTTTTTTAAGCAAAATTTGGAATTTTTTTCACCACTTTGATATAACGTAACCTAGTCATGTTTGGTGTTTACGAACTTGTAATGACCTGGAGAATCATAATATCAGGTCAGTTTTAGCATTTAGTGAACCTAGCAAAAAAGCCAAACAAAAAACAAGTGTGGGATTGTACTTTGTTTTGCAATTTCACCGCACTTGAAATTTTTTTCCCGTTTTCTAGTACATGACATGCTAAAACAAATGATGTCATTCAAAAGTACAACTCGTCCTGCAAAAAATAAGCCCTCACATGACCATATTAACAGAAAAATAAAAAAGTTATGGCTCTGGGAAGGAGGGGAGCGAAAAACAAACACGGAAAAACGGAATATCCCAAGGTCATGAAGGGGTTAAACATCTATTATGTAGCACTGAAGTCTGTGAAAGATGACATATTTATTTATTAATGCATTTCACATAAGAGTTGCATATTGTAGATAGATCACAGATTTCTTAAAGAAAAGGATGGAACAAATACACGTCACTACCTATAAAATATAGCGTGATATTTGTAATACTCATCTTCAGCTCATTTCCAATGATGTGAAGTTTGCTAAACAAGTTTTAAAAGTTGCACTGGCATCATTTTCAGTAAAGTATCATTAAAATACGATGGCGTTGAAGTGAGTATACTAAAGTTTTGTCATAAATGACATCATTTTTGATAAATGTGGTCTAGAATCTTTTACTATTTGGTATTATTAGTCCTTCAGTACATTCTGTTTCTTTTTCTTTCATATTGAGGCATGCTACGATAAAGCCAAAGCTTAGGAATTTTCCAATGTATACCCAGCAGCCTATCTTTTTTGATTGCTGTTACTTGTTCTCATCCATTGGTCTTTAAAATCTCAATAGCAATATGCAACAATAAAAATACCACTTATAATGTATTTGTGAGTTTTCCTTAAACCAGCTCCTGTGTCAATGTAAGACATTTATATCTTTACCTTTCTAAAAGTCACTTACAAATACAGATGGGTTTAGTACATACAGTAGTTGCTATTGTGTGATCCAATACATGTTACATCCCATGCACATGAAAGGCTATCTGCTATAAGTTTAATAGATTACTTGCTGACATTTAAAAAAAATGCCTCTCCAATAAGTCATCTAACCAAACAGATATTGTAAATTGCTTAGCGAAAGTGAGTCAAAAATGATGGTCTATACAACAGAATATTAACTCTAATCAATAAAAAGTCATGCAGAGGCATAAAGTATTGACCACAAGCTCCTGCTTGAACCTTTTTTATACAATGTGCTCCAATTAGTTTAATCACATTCATCCAGATAATTAGTCTGCTACATTTTTACCATTTTTTCCAATCTTGTACCCTAGATGGCAATATTGGCTTAATTACATATCTAGCATTTTATCCATTCAGCTTGGTATTACAAGAGATGATGTGTATACCACATTTTTTGAAATGAGGTATTATTATGTAATCAAAAAAATCCTCATAATTAATCCCAAACATTACAGATCGTATAAACAGAGTATTCTATAATTGTGGAACACAATATCCGATCAGACAATTCATCTAAAAGCCAAGAGCTAGAAAATGACAACATGACAGCTTCGGTGTGTGCATTCTAGCGATTAAAGCCCATATGATCATCTACAAACAGTGTCATATTAAGACTGAGATAAATAAAGCAATTTATCATCTGAATGAAGCTTACAAACCTATCTGTGTAATGTAAGAAGGCTCTAAGTCTGAAGCCCAAACTGTGTAAGGTACATTCAAACCCACGTATTGAGATTATATTCTGTGGAAGACACATGACTTTTATATTGAAGATAATGACATATTTTTGTCTAATAACTTTAATTTTATAAGATTAATTCATTAAGAGTAGGAAGTGGAAGTGAAGCAATGTCTTGGTAAATAACATTTCTCCTAATAAACCAATACCTTCTCTTTCTTGAACGAAGTTTCTGCTTTGGACAACTTGTAGGGTGCCCACTAATGATGTGCGAGCACTAAAATGCCCAGGTGCTCGCTGCTTGGGTTGAACAATTGGTAATACTTGGGTACTCGGACAGAACAATTAGCCCAATATAAGTCTATGGGAGGCCCGAGCATTTTTACCGCGATCCCCCCGGGGGTCCTTTTAAGGTCTACAAACGTCTGAAAATGATGGAAACATTTCTGAATCTTAGGTCACAGCTGTAAATAATGTTGTCAGAGTTTCATGCCATTTTTACAGGTGCACCAAAAAACATACAAACTCAAAACCAAAATGGATTTTGCTGGGAAATATGTTAAGGAACATCCTTTCCAGAGTAATGACTTGTATATAAGGCAAAATAATAATCCCACAAACAAAAATGTTCCTCCATCTCTTGGGCTATGTTCACACGCAGCGTTTTTGATGCGTTTTTCAACTTTAACATTGCTTTCAACCAATGCAAATGCATTCACTGGGTAATGTCATTGTAATATTTAACAACCCTAGTTGGCCATGTATTGTGTGACACATAAGCAGACACATCTTGTTTCATTAAGGCTAGGTTCACATTGCGTTAAGTACATTCCGTTAAACGGATCCGTTAAATGCATGTACAGAAAAGATCCAAATTTGTTGAAAATTTGGCTTCACGTTAACGCTTGCGTTAACGCATGTGACTGCGTTTGTCATTCTGATGTCCGTTCGTGAAGCATCCGTTTGTCTGCGTTTGTCACTGTCAATAAAGTTGTTCTCTTTTTTTTTTTTCTCTTTTGTCAGCGTCGGGTGTGGGTGCATACACATTCTCCATTTTGAAAGCATTGAGTGAACTTCTGCTAGCAAGATGTTTGTGTCTGAGCTCGTTAGATTTCGCTTGATGCAGTTGCGACTTCATCAGAGAAAGCGTATTTCTCATAGGAGATATTGGATCCACGAAGTGAATTTCTTATGGAATACATATGGTGCCTTTCACACCCTGTATGTTCAGCTTCGGGATCATCCCTTCAAATTCTAACGTTATCTACGGATGTCCATTGAAACCTTTGATGATCTGCTCTCGCATGTGAAGGATGATATACATCATCAGCGCAGCACTTTCTGAGAAAGCATTTGTGCGGAGCAACGTTTAGTGGTGACTCTAAGGTAATTATCATTTTTCTGAACATTCTTCTATTGACAAAGACAAGATGTAATTTATCGTGGGGCATAAATGTACATTTAGGCTATTGTATTATTCCATTTTAACTAGCCTTTTTGTTAGTTGTCCTTTAAAATCCTAACTATATATATATTTTTTTCTTTGTGATTGCCGACATATCTGGCTACCGGAGAATCTTTTGCGTCACTGCATTTTCAATTTAGACTTGGGAAGTCAACCATTTGCCAACTGGTTCGGGAAACGTGTGATGCCATTTGGAACAACTTGCAACCACTTGTGCTACCAACCCCGACAAGAGAAATGTGGCTAGCGATTTCCCAACATTTCGAGGATGTGGCTAATTTCCTCAATTGCATTGGTGCCGTGGACGGCAAGCACATTCGTATTCAGAAACGAGCGCATAGTGGATCCCTATACTATAACTATAAAAAATACTTTTCTATTGTATTGATGGCTATTGCAGATGCTAGATACCGTTTTGTTGCTGTGGATATTGGTGCGTATGGCCGGACAAACGATTCCAGAGTCTTCAGAGACTCCAACATGGGGAGATGTTTGTATAGCAACAACTTTAACATACCCTCAGCACGACCTCTTCCGGGGACCGAAGGCCCAAGTTTGCCCTATGTTTTAGTTGGGGATGAGGCGTTCCAACTCGGACAAAGTCTCCTAAAGCCGTACTCAAGCCGTACTCTAAACTCCACAAGACGCATTTTTAATTATCGCTTGAGCCGGGCAAGACGTTATGTGGAGTGTGCCTTTGATATTTTGACCTTAAAATGGCAAATCTTGCTAACTTGCATGCAACTGCAACCTGAAAATGTGGACCGTGTAGTGAAGGCATGCATCTGTCTGCACAATTTTGTTTCCAGACATGAACCCCAGGAGCTTGACCCCTATGACTGTGATTTGAACCTCATCAGCATAGATTCGACTGCTGTTCGGTGTACAGTTGAAATTATGAGGATTCGTGATCAATTTGCTAGTTACTTCACACATGAAGGCCTTGTTCCATGGCAAGACATACACGTGTGAAAATGTTGAAGCCTGTTATAGCCTGATGTTATTGGTGAAATGTGTGGGGCAATTTTTGTTTGTTTGAGTTCCCATAACCTTATTTATCTAGTGTAAAAAGTTAAAGTCATATTATGTTGTTTAAAAAAGTTAAAGCCATACAAGAATATGAAATTTTAAAGTAACAGTTTACTATAAAGGTTAGCAAATTTTTCAAACGCAGTGATGCTAGACATTTTTACCATCTGATATCCCATAGGGATGAACAAAAACATACACACAAAATTGGGTGAAATGAAATTGAACACAAAAAATGTAAACAGTGAAATTGAAACAGGTTAGTGACAGTGAACAGTACTTATAGTCTGTGATACTGCGCCGGCGTATTGTCAGCCCAACTGTACGATGGACTGCTACATTGCCTCTGTTGTTCCATGCTCGATTCACCCCGGCCTCTGTATTGAGGGCTGTAGGCCGGCATGTCCATGCTTTTTGTTCTCGAGGAAGTGGGTTCCTGGGGGCCCACAAATTCCTCAAGAAGGTCATTCAGTCTTTGCCCAAACATAAGCTTTCTGTGTGCCGGGATATTTTGAGCTACTGGCACACAGGACAAAAACAGGAGCTTCCACTCATTGGCTGCATATACAGACTCACGGGATTGCAAGTCCGTAATTTCCCGCCTCAGGTCTCTGTGTTCACTGCGACACACATCCTCTGCCCGCTGGAGTCCATCGACAATTATGGCATCAGCTTCATCTTTTTGGGATGCTCGCTTGCGTCCACACTGTGCTTGCAGACGGGCACTGACACCGGAAGCCACTGTACTTCACTCCACAGATCGTGGCTCGCTCATGCCAGACACATCTTCAGCGCTCGTCTGCTGGCTTGGTTCCAGTGGAGATCGCTCCGGTTCCTCTGCCTCTCTAGGCGCAGCGGTACTCCATATCGTTCTGTAAAAAAAAAAAGCTTCGGCTTTAAAGAAAAAAAACATTAGATAAATAGATGATAGATAGATAGTAGATAGATAGTTGATAGATAAATAGTAGATAGATAGTGGATAGATAGATAGTTGTTAGATAGTTGATAGATTGTTGATAAATAGTGGATGGATAGATAGTTGATAGATAGTTTATAGATAGATAGTAGATAAATAGTGGATAGATAGACAGTAGATAGATAGTGGATAGATAGATAGTAGAAAAATAGTAATTTTTTGGGGGGGTAAGTTTTTTAGTAGATTTAGTAGATTTAAAAAAAAAAATAACAAAATATGTTTGACTGTTTGCAATCTTTAAATTTTGCAATTTAACTTCAACAATATTTACCAATTTTTTTCTTAGAGGATGCCGACTTCTCCAAATATCGTGGGTCAAAATGGCATATAATTTTGTCCCACAACTTTCTGTTTTTGACGATGTCGTGGTGGGAGCTGTCGCTTTGGTCCCATATGGATGGATTGGCTTCCACTAAAGTGATCAGCGTCTCCTTATGAATGTCCAAGGGCTCTTTGTCAACAACAATCCTTTTTGCTGGGCGGCTTGGACTATGTAAACACAAAATGTTATATTGAAAGGTTAAATTTCACTGGATGGATCGATAGACAGATAGATAGATAGTTGATAGATAGTAGATAGATAGTTTATAGATATAGTAGTTATAAAGTGGATAGATAGATTGTAGATAAATAGTGGATAGATAGTAGATAGATAGTTTATAGATATAGTAGTTATATAGTGGATAGATAGATTGTACATAAATAGTGGATAGATAGATAGTAGATAGATAGTGGATAGATAGTAGATAAATAGTGGATATGTTTGATAAAAAAAAATTATGTAGATTTATAAGCTTTTTTAATACTATAAAAATATGAAATTGTTAAATACAAAGAAAAAAAAGGGAAAGGTTTTTTTGGTTTCTTGTGTCAAAAAGGAACATTAATAGCGTGATATTTACCACTGGGAGGTGTGGCGACGACAGGCGGCGAGGCTGCTTTTTTTTCCTCTGTCCTCCTTGTTCAACAACCTATGGTGTAGTTAAAAAAAAAAAAAAATTACAATTCTTGTATCAATAAATTTATGCTTGAAATACACAAAATGTGTGCCATGTACCTTTGTCGCTTTGCCCTGTTTCTTGGGGGGGGCTAGCAGGCTCGGGCTCCGATGACTCCTATTTGCAATAAAAACATGATTATACACGTGCTTACCTCAATACACTGGAGTGACACACAACATTATTGTGGCATTTTAAAGTGCAAGCCTACCGTTTGGGTGGAGAACACCGCTGACACGCTACTGCTGCTGCTGCTTGCCTCACTATCCGACATCTGTGTGCAAACAAAACAATACATTTTTAGCAAACACACATCCGACGGGCACTACACACTCCCATGATGTATACTGAGATATATAATATAAAATACATAGAATTGTACTTACTTTGCCTCTGACCTCTTGTAAGACACTCTCACAATGTCCTGTAGGCGTCTGGAAAATGTGTACTAGTGTCACTCCTCCTAAAAATGGCTGAAATCATATTTCCTGTCACATGACCACATGGACCACCCTCAAACACAATTCAAAACGTATGGTTTTATTTGGGAATTTTGCATGATTTGCGTCTGGCTGCGTTTGCAATAGCCTTCAATGGCAGAATTAACGCTTCCATTAGACTTGCGTTAGCTTGACCGGACCCGAAAACACTGCAAGCCGCGTTCCAAGGTCCTTCATAAAAAAAACCTAATGTGACAAACGCATGCCAATTTTGCCATGCGTCACGATGCGTCAGACAATGCAAGTCTATGGGTGCGTTACAATGTCTGTTACATTGCGTTTTCACTACTTAAAAACGTGTCCGTTAGACGGACTCACCTAGAGCAATGTGAACCTAGCCTTATGAAGGAGGGACTCTTAAAGTCACAGAGCCTATTTTTAGAGGGGCATCAAGCGGCATTAATCTTCTTAAAAGGCCATTACACAGTGGGTCTCCTATACTGTTATTGCCTATCCAGTGAGTGTCTGGGCTGCCAAAAATTAGGACGCACCACAATACCCCTTTCACAAGATGTATAGGAGGGGCTCCTAAAAAAATGATGCAAGGTCTGGCCTGCCCCAAAGTTACATGCACCCCAAAAACCGTATCAGAAGACGTACATGAGGGCCTCATGACAAAATTGTTCCCATTAGAAGAAAATGTGTCTCCCATACTGTTTGCTTATGCATTGAATGCAAGGCCTGCCCTGCATCAATGTTACATGCACCCCAATAACCCTTTCAGCAGATGTACTTGAGGGCATCATGACAAAATTGTTCCCATTAGAAGAAAGTGTGTCTCCCATTCTGTTTGATTATGCATTGAATGCAAGGCCTGGTCTGCCCCAAAGTTACATGCACCCCAATAAGCCTTTCAGCAGACGTACTTTACGGCCTCATGACAAAATCATTGCCATTAGAAGAAAGTGTGTCTCCCATACTGTTTGCTTATGCATTGAATGCAAGGCCTGTCCTGCACCAATGTTACATTTACACCAATAACTGTTTCAGCAAACGTGCTTGAGGGCCTCATGACAAAATTGTTCCCCTTAGAAGAAAGTGTGTCTCCCATACTGTTTGCACTGAATGCAAGGCCTGCCCTGCACTAATGTTACATGCACCCCAATTACCGTTTCAGAAAATGTACTTTACCGCCTCATGACAATATTGTTCCTATTAGAAGAAAGTGTGTCTCCCATACTGTTTTCTTATGCACTGAATGCAAGGCCTGGCCTGCAGCAATGTTACATGCACCCAAATAACCATTTCAACAGACGTACATGAGGGCCTCAGGACAAAATTGTTCCCATAAGAAGAGAGTGTGTGTCCCAAACTGTCTGCTTATGCATTGAATACAAGGCCTGCCCTACACCAATGTTACATGTTATAAGACGCACCCCAAATTTTGAGGAGAAAAATAGGAAACATTTTTTTTTATAAAATGGTGGTGCATCTTAGGCTACGTTCACACTAGCGTTCGGCTAGTGTGCGTCGCGCTAGCGTCGGGCGACGCAGCGGCAACGCACGCGTCATGCGCCCCTATGTTTAACATGGGGGACGCATGCGTTTTTGTTTGTTGCGTTTTCCGACACGTGCGTCTTTTTTGACGCTAGCGTCGGACCAAGAAAACGCAACAAGTTGCATTTTTCTTGCGTCCGATTTTCGTCAAAAAACGACGCACGCGTTTTTCGGTGCGTTGTGCGTCGCGTCGCCGACACAGCGGCGCACAACGCTAGTGTGAACGTAGCCTTATTGCTTACCGGGGGTGGTGGCTGTGGTGAAGCAGTGTCGTGGGGTAGCAGCTGGAGGAAGCAAGATTAGAGCATTGTTGCAGGCCGCAGGCTATGAAGAGGGGGTGTTTGGATGTGCACCGCTGCAGGTGTTCAGTGGTGCAGGGGCTCCGCTGACATTTTGTGAATGCCCAGAGCCCCTGCACTTACTTACATGGTTTACTATGTGGTGGACTCCGGGAGAATAGCTGCCAGGGGCAGCGCATGCACAGAGATCTCGGCACCAAGATCTCAGGAAATGAGATCTCATTGCCAAGATGTCCATCTGTGCATGAGCTGTACCCAGCAGCCATTTTTCCGCAGTCCACCGCATAGTAAACCAGGTAAGTGCAGGGGGCTCTGGGCTTTATCAAAATGACAGAATAGCCCCCACACCACCAAACACCTACAGTGGCGCACATCCAAACACCCCCTCATTCCAGCCTACAGCCTGCAGCAATGCTCCACTCTTGCCTCCTCCAGCAGCAACCCTGGGACCCTTCTCCACCGCGACCGGTAAGGTATATCTGCATTATAAGACGCACCCCCATTTTCCCCTCATATTTGGGGGAAAAAAGTGTGTCCTAAAAATATGGTAATTATGATAACATTATATATAAATAAGTTTTAAAATATGTATCAAAAATAGTAATTAAAGATTCTAAAAAAAAATTCAAAATTCATGAAAAAAAAATCTAAATTTGATATGGCGAAAAAAAACCTTTTATGCAACAATAAGTGTATATGAAAGCAAAAATACCCCCCTATCACACACTTAATATGCATAATGTGAACCTATACTGTCCTCATGATGTTAGCAGGGTGTGCAATGAGACATGTAGCTAAACCCCCTGTGTTCTTTAAAGGGAACCTGCCACCCCAAAATTGAAGGTGAGCTAAGCCCACCGGCATCAGGGGCTTATCTGTTGTGAATTCTGTGGCAGAGCTCCCTCCTGTGGTCACAAGTGGTACTTCGGCTGATTCTCTCTGTGAGCTTCCGTTGGTGGAGGGAAGTGGTACTGCGGCTTCTGAGTTTCCTCCCTCAGGTGATGTAGTGGGGTCGTTAGGTGCTGCTCTACTTAACTCCACCTAGTGCTTTGATCCTGGCTTCCTGTCAATGTTCCGGTATTGGACTTGTTTTCCTCCTGGATCGTTCCTGTGGCCTGCTGCTCTGCATAGCTAAAGGCCCCTTCACATTAAGCGACGCTGCAGCGATACCGACAACGATCCGGATCGCTGCAGCGTCGCTGTTTGGTCGCTGGAGAGCTGTCACACAGACCGCTCTCCAGCGACCAACGATGCCGGTAACCAGGGTAAACATCGGGTAACTAAGCGCAGGGCCGCGCTTAGTAACCCGATGTTTACCCTGGTTACCATGCTAAAAGTAAAAAAAAACAAACACTAGATACTTACCTACAGCCGTCTGTCCTCCAGCGCTGCGCTCTGCTTCTCTGCTCTCCTCCTGTACTGTCTGGGAGCCGGAAAGCAGAGCGGTGACGTCACCGCTCTGCTTTCCGGCTCACAGCCAGTACAGGAGGAGTGCAGAGCACAGCGCTGGAGAACAGACGGCTGTAGGTAAGTATCTAGTGTTTGTTTTTTTTTACTTTTAGCATGGTAACCAGGGTAAACATCGGGTTACTAAGCGCGGCCCTGCGCTTAGTTACCCGATGTTTACCCTGGTTACCAGTGAAGACATCGCTGGATCGGTGTCACACACGCCGATCCAGCGATGTCAGCAGGAGTCCAGCGACGAAATAAAGTTCTGGACTTTATTCAGCGACCAACGATCTCCCAGCAGGGGCCTGATCGTTGGTCGCTGTCACACATAACGATTTCATTAACGATATCGTTGCTACGTCACAAATAGCAACGATATCGTTAACGATATCGTTATGTGTGAAGGTACCTTAAGTTTTCCTTTGCTATTTTGTTTGCTTTTCTTCTGTCCAGCTTATCTATTTATTTGCTGGAAGCTCTGGGACGCAGAGGGTGTACCTCCGTGCCGTTAGTTCGGTACGGAGGGTCTTTTTGCCCCCTTTGCGTGGTTTTTAGGGTTTTGTGTTGACCGCAAAGTTACCTTTCCTATCCTCGCTCTGTTCAGTAAGTCGGGCCTCACTTTGCTAAATCTATTTCATCTCTACGTTTGTCTTTTCATCTTAACTCACAGTCATTATATGTGGGGGGCTGCCTTTTCCTTTGGGGTATTTCTCTGAGGCAAGGTAGGCTTATTTTCTATCTTCAGGCTAGCTAGTTTCTCAGGCTGTGCCGAGTTGCATAGGTAGAGTTAGGCGCAATCCACGGCTGCCTCTAGTGTTGTTTGGAGAGGATCAGGGATTGCGGTCAACAGAGTTCCCACGTCTCAGAGCTCGTTCTATGTTTTTGGATTATTGTCAGATCACTGTATGTGCTCTGACCTCTATGTTCACTGTGGTACTGAATTGCCTAATCATAGCAGTACAGGAAGCCAAAAGTACTAATGATTCTCGATAGAGGGAAAGAAGAATTTCTGAGACCATTTTTTTTTCTCTGCACTGTGTTTTGCCTTTTTTTTCCCCCTAGACATTTGGGTGGTTCAGGACGCAGGTGTAGCAATGGACATTAGAAGTCTGTCTTCATGTGTGGATCAGCTCTCGGCAAGAGTACAAAAGATTCAAGACACTATTGATCAGAAATCTATGTTAGAACCAAGAATTCCTATTCCTGATTTGTTTTTTGGTGACAGAACTAAGTTTCTGAGTTTCAAAAATAATTGTAAACTATTTCTGGCCTTGAAACCTCGCTCCTCTGGTGATCCAGTTCAACAGGTTTTGATCATTATTTCTTTTTTGCGTGGCGACCCTCAGGACTGGGCATTTTCTCTTGCGCCAGGAGATCCTGCATTAAGTAATATCGATGCGTTTTTCCTGGCGCTCGGTTTGCTGTACGATGAACCTAATTCAGTGGATCAGGCAGAAAAAAATTTGCTGGCTCTTTGTCAGGGTCAGGATGAGATAGAGTTATATTGTCAGAAATTTAGAAAGTGGTCCGTGCTCACTCTATGGAATGAATCTGCGCTGGCAGCTATGTTCAGAAAGGGTCTCTCTGAAGCCCTTAAGGATGTCATGGTGGGATTTCCTATGCCTGCTGGTTTGAATGAGTCTATGTCTTTGGCCATTCAGATTGGTCGACGCTTGCGTGAGCGTAAATCTGTGCACCATTTGGCGGTATTACCTGAGCTTAAACCTGAGCCTATGCAGTGCGATAGGACTTTGACCAGAGTTGAACGGCAAGAACACAGACGTCTGAATGGGCTGTGTTTCTACTGTGGTGATTCCACTCATGCTATCTCTGATTGTCCTAAGCGCACTAAGCGGTTCGCTAGGTTTGCCACCATTGGTACAGTACAGTCAAAATTTCTTCTGTCCGTTACCTTGATCTGTTCTTTGTCATCGTATTCTGTCATGGCATTTGTGGATTCAGGCGCTGCCCTGAATTTGATGGACTTGGAGTATGCTAAGCGTTGTGGGTTTTTTCTGGAGCCCTTGCAGTGTCCTATTCCATTGAGAGGAATTGATGCTACGCCTTTGGCCAAGAATAAGCCTCAGTACTGGACCCAGCTGACCATGTGTTAGGAGTCGAGTTTCCTCTGCTGCACAGGGGGAATCTCGATCCGTCTCCGCTGCGGTCTCCCATTCTCCTCCAGCCGCAGTGGAGTCTGCTCAGCAGGGACGTCGCTCCCAGTGTCTTGCTCGCTCTCACTCTGTACAGAGAGTTACTGCTGCTTCTTCAGCTCCTGCCATTAAAGTCAGTGCTGGTCAGTGGCGAGCGGACTTCCCTGGGACTAAGTCCTTGTTTGCGCACACTGAGCATGCCCAGAGCAAGATCTCCCGTTGGAGATCGAGGGTCATGTGCTCTGGCTCTGCAGCGCATTCCATTGGTCCTCTTGGCAGGCCCTGGAAGGGCAAAGTTTCTGTGGCCACATCCTGTCCTGCAATTATATAAACTGCGCATGACCGCACGGCCATGCGCTAGTGTACAATTGAATACGTGTGTTTGTTGTGAGTGCAAGTCGTTCATTAAATACCCCTACCCTGTTGTATGACTGTTCGCGTATGGAGTATGGCTGCTATCTAGCGCCCGACAAATCACTCAACGTGTCACACACGTATCAGCGTCTATTGCTGTGACTGCCAGTGCGGCGCCACGCGCCAGTAGTGCGCTTCCTGACCCACGTCTGGGTGCTTAGTGGTGCCTGCCAGCACGGCACAGTTCGCACTTCGGTGCTCTAATTATAAGAGTTGCCTAACACACCCTGTTGCGGTGTTGTGTCAGCAAGTGGTCTAATCGGACTTCAATCCTAGTTGGGGTTAAGTTCGCTGACTGCTTGCTCGCCTTCTATGTGCGGTACCGCGATCCTGTGACGCAACAGGATCGCTTCCTTCACGTTGGGTGAAGTTTAACCCACGCGAGTATACTTATGAGTACCGCCATATAGTCCGTCATTACTCAGCAGCAGGTTCCATCTCTGCATGGTGGACCCCGGGCTATGAACGCACCGTACACTATCAGTCTTATTATTTGGTGCGTTCCGCTGGCCCTAACATTACACTAGCGCCAGGGTCTGGCTAGTGATGACGGACAAACAGCAATCCCTGCGGTATATACAGCAGCTGGAGGGTAGGTTGGCGGCTCTCGAGAGCGCAACCTCAGCTGTGGATGTTACCGCAGTCGCTGTACAGGCTGCCAGCGTGGCTGCAGCAACTTTGTCCATTGCCACCCCTGTTCCGACATTTTCTCGCCTCCCGCTGCCAGAAAAATTTTCTGGTAATAGCAAATTTTGTAGGGGATTCATGAGTCAGTGCTCTATTCATCTCGAGCTTCTGGCTGCACGTTTCCCCACAGAGCGGGCTAAGGTGGGATTTATTGTGTCTCTATTGTCGGACAGGGCATTGGAATGGGCTACGCCCCTGTGGGAGCGTGGCGATCATGTGGTGCAGAGTGCTCCTCTGTTTTTGAGCACTTTAAAACAGGTCTTTTTAGGACCTCAAGTCACCCATGACACTGCGCTCCAACTGCTGGCATTAACTCAGGGTGAGTCCTTGGTCAGTCATTTTGCCGTCCAATTCCGCACTTTAGCATCTGAGCTGGAATGGTCGGATAAAGCTCTTATCCCCATATTTTGGAGGGGCTTGGCTGACCATGTAAAGGACGCTCTGGCCACTAGGGAGATTCCTGCCACACTGGAGGAGTTAATAACAGTCTCCACTCGAATTGACCTCCGTTTTAACGAGCGGAGGTTAGAGCGAGCCCAGTGTAGGCAGAGGTTTCGGCTGGCTCCTACTTTCGCCAAACCTCTGGAATCTCCGGTCCTGGTTCCTGAGTCACATGAGGCCAGGGAAGTGTCACAAGCAGGACCTAAGTCCCGGACCGCTTGTGCACTCAGGGTCTGTCATGTTTGCCAGCAGTCTGGACATTTAGCCACCAGATGTCCTCAGCGGTCGAGGAAACGTCAGCGTCTAGTGGTCGTAGGTGGAGGTACACTAGACACGGCGACGTTTGCCTCTAAATTGTCCTTTAAGGGGACAATTACTATAGGCTCATTCTCCCACTCGGTAGAGCTCTGCGTGGATTCTGGGGCGGAGGGCAATTTTATGTCTTCTGCCTTCGCCCAATGCCACGCAATACCTCTGGTTATGCTAGCTCAACCTGTAACGGTACGAGTGGTGAATGGGTCGACTCTGCCCTCACAGATAACTCACCAGACCATCCCTTTTACTCTGTCCATGTCGCCATCTCATCAGGAGATTATTTCTCTGCTCGTCATTCCAGAGGGAATTGATGAAGTCCTGTTGGGAATACCTTGGCTACGGTACCACTCTCCTCATATCGAGTGGTCCTCAGGCAGAATTCTGGGATGGGGTGAATCTTGTGGGGGTAGGTGTCAGAGGGAGTGCGTTCAGGTAGCTACAACTGAGGTACCCGCAGATCTTTCCTCTCTCCCCAAGCAGTATTGGTCGTATGCAGACGTATTCTCCAAAAAGGCGGCGGAGACCCTTCCGCCCCATCGCCCTTATGACTGTCCTATTGACCTCTTGCCTGGTGCTGAGCCTCCCCGGGGTCGAGTCTATCCGCTATCTCTCCCGGAGACGGAGGCAATGTCACAGTACATCCAGGAAAATCTGGCAAGAGGGTTCATCAGGAAGTCAGTGTCACCTGCTGGGGCAGGGTTCTTCTTCGTGCAGAAGAAGAGTGGGGAATTGCGTCCATGCATAGACTACAGGGGTCTTAACGCCATCACCGTTAAGAATAAATACTCTTTGCCTTTGATATCTGAACTGTTCGATAGGCTTCGGGGAGCAAGGGTATTTACTAAATTAGATCTGCGGGGTGCTTACAACCTGATTCGCATCCGTGAGGGGGACGAATGGAAGATGGCTTTTAACACCAGGGATGGGCACTATGAATATCTGGTGATGCCCTTTGGGCTCTGTAATGCCCCAGCCATTTTCCAAGACTTTGTGAACGATATCTTCCGGGATATGCTTTCCACCTCGGTCGTAGTCTATCTGGATGATATTCTCATCTACTCTCCAGATATTGACTCCCACCGGAGAGATGTTTGCAAAGTCTTCGACCTCCTACGGGCAAACTCCCTCTATGCCAAGTTGGAGAAGTGTATGTTTGAGCAGGAGTCCTTACCTTTCCTAGGCTACATCATCTCAGCCCAGGGAATGGCTATGGATCCTGCCAAACTACAGGCTGTGATGGACTGGCAGGAACCCCATTCTCTTAAAGCGGTGCAGCGCTTTATGGGGTTCATCAATTATTATCGCCAGTTCATCCCGCATTTCTCAACTTTGGTAGCTCCCTTGGTTGCCCTCACCAAGAAGGGGGCGAATCCCAAATTGTGGTCTGAGGAGATCTCCAAGGCTTTTATCTCTATAAAGTCACACTTCGCTAGCGCTCCCATTCTTCACCGCCCCGATGTTGATAAGCCATTTATCATGAAGGTGGATGCCTCTTCTGTTGGTGCTGGAGCAGTCCTCTTCCAAAAGGATGCTCAAGGTCGGAAGCATCCTTGCTTCTTTTTCTCCAAGACCTTCGCACCAGCAGAGAGGAGTTATTCCATCGGGGACAGGGAGTTGCTAGCCATGAAGTTGGCTTTCTCGGAGTGGAGACATCTCTTGGAGGGAGCACGTTTTCCCTTCCAAGTCTTCACAGATCACAAAAATTTGGTGTATCTGCAGACAGCTCAGCGGTTGAATTCTCGCCAGGCCAGATGGTCCTTGTTCTTCTCCCGGTTTCATTTCACCCTCCATTTCCTTTCTGGGGAGAAGAACATTCGGGCCGACGCTGTCTCTCGCTCCGTTGTGTCATCTGCGGAGGAGGAGGAGGAGCCTCGGCTTATTGTCGCCACCGAGAGTTTGAGAACCGTGGCCCTGGTTTCGCTGGAGTCTGTGCCCCCGGGCAAGACTTTTGTTCCATCTAGTTTGCGACCGGAGGTTCTCTCTTGGGCGCACTCGTCCAGGGTGGGTGGACATTTTGGTACTAAAAGGACATCAGAGTTACTGGCGAGGACATACTGGTGGCCGCATATGGCTCGTGATGTCGCGGAGTACGTTCGGGCGTGTGTCTCTTGCGCCAGGAACAAGACTCCTCGGCAACGGCCAGCTGGGTTGCTTTATCCTCTGCCCGTGGCTGACAGGCCCTGGGAGATGGTCGGAATGGACTTTGTGGTTGGCTTACCCAAGTCTCGTAATTGCACCATTATCTGGGTGATCACCGATCATTTTTCCAAAATGGTGCATTTGGTGCCTCTTCCACGGCTACCATCTGCACGGGCGTTGGCTGTTTTGTTTATCAAGCATATCTTTCGCTTACACGGTATGCCAGACAAAATTGTTAGTGACCGGGGTCCCCAGTTTGCGTCTCGATTCTGGAGGGAGCTATGTCGTCTACTCAGTATTGAGTTAAATCTCTCTTCGGCATATCATCCCGAGACGAATGGGTTGGTAGAAAGGGCCAACCAGACCTTGGTCACATATCTGCGACGTTTTGTTTCTGCCAGACAGGATGACTGGGCATCCTTGCTACCGTGGGCAGAGTTTGCACTTAACAATGCCGTAGCCAACTCTACCGGTCAGACTCCATTCCTCTTAAATTCCGGCCAGCATCCGCGTGTTCCTGTGCCCATGCCTGTGTCTTCCGCTGATCCCAGGGTGGCAGACTGGGCTGTGGAGGCACGGGACATTTGGGATCGCACGCATGATGCCATTCGGGCCTCCAAGGAGAGAATGAGGTCCTCCGCCGATGTTCATCGGCGCCCCGCTCCAACTTTTGCCCCTGGTGACTTGGTGTGGCTCTCCGCCCGTAACATCAGGCTGCGAGTTGAGTCCACTAAGTTTGCTCCTCGCTACTTGGGTCCCTTCAAGGTTCTCGAACAGGTTAATCCTGTGGTCTACCGCCTGGCTCTTCCTCCACTCTTGGGTATCATCGACACCTTTCATGTATCACTCTTGAAACCCGTATACATGTCCCGGTTTTCCGAGTCATCTGCCGGGACATCGGGTTCGTCTACGGACGATTACGAGGTGAACGCTATTTTGGGGTGCAAGGTGGTACGCGACAAAAAGTTTTATTTGGTGGATTGGAAGGGTTATGGTCCAGAGGACAGGTCTTGGGAGCCTGCTGAAAACATTCGGGCCCCACAGCCCATTGCTGCCTTCGAGCGTAGCAAGGCCCAAGGAGGGGGGGTAATGTTAGGAGTCGAGTTTCCTCTGCTGCACAGGGGGAATCTCGATCCGTCTCCGCTGCGGTCTCCCATTCTCCTCCAGCCGCAGTGGAGTCTGCTCAGCAGGGACGTCGCTCCCAGTGTCTTGCTCGCTCTCACTCTGTACAGAGAGTTACTGCTGCTTCTTCAGCTCCTGCCATTAAAGTCAGTGCTGGTCAGCGGCGAGCGGACTTCCCTGGGACTAAGTCCTTGTTTGCGCACACTGAGCATGCCCAGAGCAAGATCTCCCGTTGGAGATCGAGGGTCATGTGCTCTGGCTCTGCAGCGCATTCCATTGGTCCTCTTGGCAGGCCCTGGAAGGGCAAAGTTTCTGTGGCCACTTCCTGTCCTGCAATTATATAAACTGCGCATGACCGCACGGCCATGCGCTAGTGTACAATTGAATACGTGTGTTTGTTGTGAGTGCAAGTCGTTCATTAAATACCCCTACCCTATTGTATGACTGTTCGCGTATGGAGTATGGCTGCTATCTAGCGCCCGTCAAATCACTCAACGTGTCACACACGTATCAGCGTCTATTGCTGTGACCGCCAGTGCGGCGCCACGCGCCAGTAGTGCACTTCCTGACCCACGTCTGGGTGCTTAGTGGTGCCTGCCAGCACGGCACAGTTCGCACTTCGGTGCTCTAATTATAAGAGTTGCCTAACACACCCTGTTGCGGTGTTGTGTCAGCAAGTGGTCTAATCGGACTTCAATCCTAGTTGGGGTTAAGTTCGCTGACTGCTTGCTCGCCTTCTATGTGCGGTACCGCGATCCTGTGACGCAACAGGATCGCTTCCTTCACGTTGGGTGAAGTTTAACCCACGCGAGTATACTTATGAGTACCGCCATATAGTCCGTCATTACTCAGCAGCAGGTTCCATCTCTGCACGGTGGACCCCGGGCTACGAACGCACCGTACACTTTCAGTCTTATTATTTGGTGCGTTCCGTTAGCCCTAACACCATGTGCATGGCTCCTGCACATCAGGAGGTTATTCGCTTTCTGGTGTTGCATAATCTGCATGATCCTTCAGGTCCTGCGTGCTAATTCTTTGTTTGTGAAGGGATCAAAGTGTCTCTTTGGTGTGCAGAAGGTTTCATTTTTGGGGTTCATCTTTTCCCCTTCTACTATCGAGATGGATCCTGTTAAGGTCCAAGCCATCCATGATTGGACTCAGCCGACATCTCTGAAAAGTCTGCAAACGTTCCTGGGCTTTGCTAATTTTTATCGTCGCTTCATCTGCAATTTTTCTAGTATTGCTAAACCATTGACCGATTTGACCAAGAAGGGTGCTGATGTGGTCAATTGGTCTTTTGCTGCTGTGGAAGCTTTTCAAGAGTTGAAGCGTCGTTTTTCTTCTGCCCCTGTGTTGTGTCAACCAGATGTTTCGCTTCCGTTCCAGGTCGAGGTTGATGCTTCTGAGATTGGAGCGGGGGCTGTTTTGTCGCAGAGAGGTTCTGATTGCTCAGTGATGAAACCGTGCGCCTTCTTTTCCAGGAAGTTTTCGCCTGCTGAGCGAAATTATGATGTGGGCAACCGAGAGTTGCTGGTCATGAAGTGGGCATTCGAGGAGTGGCGTCATTGGCTTGAAGGAGCTAAGCATCGCGTGGTGGTCTTGACTGATCATAAGAACTTGACTTATCTCGAGTCTGCCAAGCGGTTGAATCCTAGACAGGCTCGTTGGTCGCTGTTTTTTGCCCGTTTTGACTTTGTGATTTCGTACCTTCCGGGCTCTAAAAATGTGAAGGCGGATGCTCTGTCTAGGAGTTTTGTGCCCGACTCTCCGGGTTTGTCTGAGCCGGCGGGTATCCTCAAGGAAGGAGTAATTGTGTCTGCCATCTCCCCTGATTTGCGGCGAGTGCTGCAAAAATTTCAGGTTAATAAACCTGATCGTTGTCCAGCGGATAAACTGTTTGTCCCTGATAGGTGGACGAATAAAGTTATCTCTGAGGTTCATTGTTCGGTCTTGGCTGGTCATCCTAGAATCTTTGGTACCACAGAGTTAGTGGCTAGATCCTTTTGGTGGCCATCTCTGTCGCGGGATGTGCGTACTTTTGTGCAGTCCTGTGGGATTTGTGCTCGGGCTAAGCCCTGCTGTTCTCGTGCCAGTGGGTTGCTTTTGCCCTTGCCAGTCCCGAAGAGGCCTTGGACACATATCTCTATGGATTTTATTTCAGATCTTCCCGTTTCTCAAAAGATGTCAGTCATTTGGGTGGTCTGTGATCGCTTTTCTAAGATGGTCCATTTGGTACCCTTGTCTAAATTGCCTTCCTCCTCTGATTTGGTGCCATTGTTCTTCCAGCATGTGGTTCGTTTACATGGCATTCCAGAGAATATCGTTTCTGACAGAGGTTCCCAGTTTGTTTCGAGGTTTTGGCGAGCTTTTTGTGGTAGGATGGGCATTGACTTGTCTTTTTCCTCGGCTTTCCATCCTCAGACTAATGGCCAGACCGAACGAACCAATCAGACCTTGGAAACATATCTGAGATGTTTTGTTTCTGCTGATCAGGATGACTGGGTGTCCTTTTTGCCTTTGGCTGAGTTCGCCCTTAATAATCGGGCCAGCTCGGCTACCTTGGTTTCGCCATTTTTCTGCAACTCTGGGTTCCATCCTCGTTTCTCGTCAGGACAGGTTGAGTCTTCGGACTGTCCTGGTGTGGATACTGTGGTGGACAGGTTGCAGCAGATTTGGACTCAGGTAGTGGACAATTTGACCTTGTCCCAGGAGAAGGCTCAACGTTTTGCTAATCGCAGACGCTGTGTGGGTCCCCGACTTCGTGTTGGGGATCTGGTTTGGTTATCTTCTCGTCATATTCCTATGAAGGTTTCCTCTCCTAAGTTTAAACCTCATTTCATTGGTCCATATAGGATTTCTGAGGTTCTTAATCCTGTGTCTTTTCGTCTGACCCTTCCAGATTCTTTTTCCATACATAACGTATTCCATAGGTCATTGTTGCGGAGATACGTGGCACCTATGGTTCCATCTGTTGATCCTCCTGCCCCGGTTTTGGTGGAGGGGGAGTTGGAGTATATTGTGGAGAAGATTTTGGATTCTCGTGTTTCAAGACGGAAACTCCAGTATCTGGTTAAGTGGAAGGGTTATGCTCAGGAAGATAATTCCTGGGTCTTTGCCTCTGATGTCCATGCTCCCGATCTTGTTCGTGCCTTTCATGTGGCTCATCCTGGTCGGCCTGGGGGCTCTGGTGAGGGTTCGGTGACCCCTCCTCAAGGGGGGGGTACTGTTGTGAATTCTGTGGCAGAGCTCCCTCCTGTGGTCACAAGTGGTACTTCGGCTGATTCTCTCTGTGAGCTTCCGTTGGTGGAGGGAAGTGGTACTGCGGCTTCTGAGTTTCCTCCCTCAGGTGATGTGGTGGGGTCGTTAGGTGCTGCTCTACTTAACTCCACCTAGTGCTTTGATCCTGGCTTCCTGTCAATGTTCCAGTATTGGACTTGTTTTCCTCCTGGATCGTTCCTGTGACCTGCTGCTCTGCATAGCTAAGTTTTCATTTGCTATTTTGTTTGCTTTTCTTCTGTCCAGCTTATCTATTTATTTGCTGGAAGCTCTGGGACGCAGAGGGTGTACCTCCGTGCCGTTAGTTCGGTACGGAGGGTCTTTTTGCCCCCTTTGCGTGGTTTTTAGGGTTTTGTGTTGACCGCAAAGTTACCTTTCCTATCCTCGCTCTGTTCAGTAAGTCGGGCCTCACTTTGCTAAATCTATTTCATCTCTACGTTTGTCTTTTCATCTTAACTCACAGTCATTATATGTGGGGGGCTGCCTTTTCCTTTGGGGTATTTCTCTGAGGCAAGGTAGGCTTATTTTCTATCTTCAGGCTAGCTAGTTTCTCAGGCTGTGCCGAGTTGCATAGGTAGAGTTAGGCGCAATCCACGGCTGCCTCTAGTGTTGTTTGGAGAGGATCAGGGATTGCGGTCAACAGAGTTCCCACGTCTCAGAGCTCGTTCTATGTTTTTGGATTATTGTCAGATCACTGTATGTGCTCTGACCTCTATGTTCACTGTGGTACTGAATTGCCTAATCATAACACTTATCTACAGCATTCTGTATTGCTGTAGATAAGCCCCCAATGTATCCTGAGAGATGAGAAAAAAAGGTTAGATTATACTCACCTTGGGGGCAGTCCGATCCGATGGGCTTCGCGGTCCAAGTCGGGGCCTCCCATCTTCATAGGATGACGTCCTCTTCTTGTCTTCACGCTGCTCCGGCGCAGGCTTACTTTGTCTGCCCTGTTGAGGGCAAAGCAAAGTACTGCAGTGCGCAGGCGCCCGGCCTCTCTGACCTTTCCTTTTATTGCCTTTATCAGATTTAGGGCAGCCATCTGTTTTGTCTCTAGGCCTGGGTGAATTATTTATTATTAATTTAATTATTCATTATTGTATTACACAGTCTTAGTGCCATAAATTTGGTTGTATTAGTGTTCTATACTTATTGGAAGTCCTGGATACTTTGATAGGGCTGGAACACCTTTGATATAACAAATGCCTAATATAACTACATATAATTCTTGAACTGGTATTTAACTATTTATTGTTTGGAGTTCAATGCACTGTGTTAAGCAGCTATTTTGAATTGTATCCCTCTATATTTTTAAATGTATTGTACGTATATGTTTAACCCCTTCATGACCCAGCCTATTTTGACCTTAAAGACCTTGCCGGTTTTTGCAATTCTGACCAGTGTCCCTTTATGAGGTAATAACTCAGGAACGCTTCAACGGATCCTAGCGGTTCTGAGATTGTTTTTTCGTGACATATTGGGCTTCATGTTAGTGGTAAATTTAGGTCAATAAATTCTGCGTTTATTTGTGATAAAAACGGAAATTTGGCAAAAATTTTGAAAATTTCGCAATTTTCCCATTTTGAATTTTTATTCTGTTAAACCAGAGAGTTATGTGACACAAAATAGTTAATAAATAACATTTCCCAAATGTTTACTTTAAATCAGCACAATTTTGGAAACAATATTTTTTTTTGCTAGGAAGCTATAAGGGTTAAAATTTGACCAGCGATTTCTCATTATTACACCGAAATTTACAAAACCATTTTTTTTAGGGACCACCTCACATTTGAAGTCAGTTTGAGGGGTCTATATGGCTGAAAATACCCAAAAGTGACACCATTCTAAAAACTGCACCCCTCAAGGTACTCAAAACCACATTCAAGAAGTTTATTAACCCTTCAGGTGCTTCACAGCAGCAGAAGCAACATGGAAGGAAAAAATGAACATTTAACTTTTTAGTCACAAAAATTATCTTTTGGCAACAATGTTTTTATTTTCCCAATGGTAAAAGGAGAAACTGAACCACGAAAGTTGTTGTCCAATTTGTCCTGAGTACGCTGATACCTCATATGTGGGGGTAAACCACTGTTTGGGCGCACGGCAGGGCTTGGAAGGGAAGGAGCGCCATTTGACTTTTTGAATCAAAAATTGGCTTCACTCTTTAGCGGACACCATGTCACGTTTGGAGAGCCCCCGTGTGCCTAAAAATTGGAGCTCCCCCACAAGTTACCCCATTTTGGAAACTAGACGCCCCAAGGAACTAATCTAGATGCATAGTGAGCACTTTGAACCCCCAGGTGCTTCACAAATTGATCCGTAAAAATGAAAAAGTAGTTTTTTTCACAAAAAAATTCTTTTAGCCTCAATTTTTTCATTTTCACATGGGCAACAGGATAAAATGGATCCTAAAATTTGTTGGGCAATTTCTCCTGAGTACACTGATACCTCATATGTGGGGGTAAACCACTGTTTGGGCACATGGTAAGGCTCGGAAGGGAAGGAGCGCCATTTGACTTTTTGAATGAAAAATTATCTCCATCGTTAGCGGACACCATGTCGCGTTTGGAGAGCTCCTGTGTGCCTAAACATTGGCGCTCCCCCACAAGTGACCCCATTTTGGAAACTAGACCCCCCAAGGAACTTATTTAGATGCCTAGTGAGCACTTTAAACCCTCAGGTGCTTCACAAATTGATCTGTAAAAATGAAAAAGTACTTTTTTTTCACAAAAAAATTCTTTTCGCCTCAATTTTTTCATTTTCACATGGGCAATAGGATAAAATGGATCATAAAATTTGTTGGGCAATTTCTCCTGAGTACGCCGATACCTCATATGTGGGGGTAAACCAGTGTTTGGGCACTCGGCAGGGCTCGGAAGGGAAGGCGCGCCATTTGACTTTTTGAATGGAAAATTAGCTCCAATTGTTAGCGGACACCATCTCGCGTTTGGAGAGCCCCTGTGTGCCTAAACATTGGAGCTCCCCCACAAGTGACCCCATTTTGGAAACTAGACCCCCCAAGGAACTTATCTAGATGCATATTGAGCACTTTAAACCCCCAGGTGCTTCACAGAAGTTTATAACGCAGAGCCATGAAAATAAAAAATAATTTTTCTTTCCTCAAAAATGATTTTTTAGCCTGGAATTTCCTATTTTGCCAAGGGTAATAGGAGAAATTGGACCCCAAATGTTGTTGTCCAGTTTGTCCTGAGTACGCTTATACCCCATATGTGGGGCTAAACCACTGTTTGGGCGCACGGCAGAGCTCTGAAGGGAAGGCACGCCATTTGGCTTTTTAAATGGAAAATTAGCTCCAATCATTAGCGGACACCATGTCACGTTTGGAGAGCCCCTGTGTGCCTAAACATTGGAGATCCCCAGAAATGACCCCATTTTGGAAACTAGTCCACCAAAGGAACTAATCTAGATGTGTGGCGAGGACTTTGAACCCCCAAGTGCTTCACAGAAGTTTATAACGCAGAGCCATGAAAAAAAAAAAAAAATATTTTCTCAAAAATGATCTTTTAGCCTGCAATTTTTTATTTTCCCAAGGGTATCAGGAGAAATTTGACCCCAAAAGTTGTTGTCCAGTTTCTCCTGAGTACGCTGATACCCCATATGTGGGGGTAAACCACTGTTTGGGCACATGCCGGGGCTCGGAAGTGAAGTAGTGACGTTTTGAAATGCAGACTTTGATGGAATGCTCTGTGGGCGTCACGTTGCGTTTGCAGAGCCCCTGATGTGGCTTAACAGTAGAAACCCCCACAAGTGACCCCATTTTGGAAACTAGACCCCGAAAGGAACTTATCTCGATGTGTGGTGAGCACTTTGAACCTCCATGTGCTTCACAGAAGTTTATAATGCAGAGCCGTGAAAATAATAAATACGTTTTCTTTCCTCAAAAATAATTATTTAGCCCAGAATTTTTAATTTTCCCAAGAGTAACAGGAGAAATTTGACCCCAATATTTGTTGTCCAGTTTCTCCTGAGTACGGTGATACCCCATATGTGGGGGTAAACTACTGTTTGGGCACATGCCGGGGCTCAGAAGGGAAGTACTGACTTTTGAAATGCAAACTTTGATGGAATGGTCTGCGGACATCACGTTGCGTTTGCAGAGCCCCTGGTGTGCCTAAACAGTAGAAACCCCCAACAAGTGACCCCATTTTGTAAACTAGACCCCCAAAGGAACTTATCTGGATATGTGGTGAGCACTTTGAACCCCCAAATGCTTCACAGACGTTTACAACGCAGAGCCGTGAAAATAAAAAATCATTTTTCTTTCCTCAAAAATGATGTTTTAGCAAGCATTTTTTTATTTTCACAAGGGTAACAGGAGAAATTGGACCCCAGTAACTGTTGCGCAGTTTGTCCTGAGTATGCGAGTACCCCATATGTGGGGGTAAACCACTGTTTGGGCACACGTCAGGGCTCGGAAGTGAGGGAGCACCATTTGACTTTTTGAATACAAGATTGGCTGGAATCAATGGTGGCGCTATGTTGCGTTTGGAGACCCCTGATGTGCCTAAACAGTGGTAACCCCTCAATTCTACCTCCAACACTAACCCAAACACACCCCTAACCCTAATCCCAACTGTAGCCATAACCCTAATTCCAACCCTAACCCCAACACACCCCTAACCCTAACCACAACCCTAATTCCAACCCTAACCCTAAGACTATGTGCCCACGTTGCAGATTCGTGTGAGATTTTTCAGCATCATTTTTTAAAAATCCGCGGGTAAAAGGCACTGCGTTTTACCTGCGGATTTTCCGCGGATTTCCAGTGTTTTTTGTGCGGATTTCACCTGCGGATTCCTATTGAGGAACAGGTGTAAAACGCTACGGAATCCGCACAAAGAATTGACATGCTGCGGAAAATACAACGCAGCGTTTCCGCGCGGTATTTTCCGCACCATGGGCACAGCGGATTTGGTTTCCACATGTTTACATGGTACTGTACACCTGATGGAACACTGCTGCAGATCCGCAGCCAAATCCGCACCGTGTGCACATAGCCTAATTCTAAAGGTATGTGCACACGCTGCGGAAAACGCTGCGGATCCGCAGCAGTTTCCCATGAGTTTACAGTTCAATGTAAACATATGGTAAACAAAAATCGCTGTACACATGCTGCAGAAAAACTGCACGGAAACGCAGCGGTTTACATTCCGCAGCATGTCACTTCTTTCTGCGGATTCCGCAGTGGTTTTACAACTGCTCAAATAAAAAATCGCAATTGTAAAACCGCAGTGAAATGCGCAGAAAAAACGCGGTAAATCTGCCATAAATCTGCAGCGGATTAGCACTGCGGATTTATCAAATCCGCAGCGGAAAAATCCACAGAGGACCAGAATACGTGTGCACATACCGAAACCCTAACCCTAGCCCTAACCCTACCCCTAACCCTACCCCTAACCCTAAAACCCTAACCCTATTCTAACATTAGTGGAAAAAAAAAATTCTTTATTTTTTTATTGTCCCTACCTATGGGGATGACAAAGGGGGGGGTCATTTATTATTTTTTTATTTTGATCACTGAGATATAATCGATCTCAGTGATCAAAATGCACTTTGGAACGAATCTGCCGGCCATTTTGGAAGATGGCGGCGCCCGGGGAGAAGACGGACCGACCCCGGCAGGATCGGTAAGCATGATGGGGTGGGGGGGAGCACGGGGGGGGGGGGATCGGAGCATGGGGGGTGAATCGGAGTGCGGGAGGGGTGGAACGGAGCACGGGGGGGTGGAACGGAGCACGGGGGCGGTGGAACGGAGCACGGGGGGTGTAACGGAGCACGGGGGGGTGGATCAGAGTGCAGGGGGGGTGATTGGAGCACGGGGAGGGTGATTGGAGCACGGGGGGAGCGGACAAGAGCACGGGGGGAGCGGAGCACAGGACGGCGGGGAGCCGGTACAGTGTACCGGACAGATCGGGGGGCTGGGGGGGGCGATCGATGGGGTGGGGTGGGGGCACATCAGTGTTTCCAGCCATGGCCAATGGTATTGCAGCATCGGCCATGGCTGGATTGTAATATTTCACCAGTTATAATAGGTGAAATATTACAAATCGCTCTGATTGGCAGTTTCACTTTCAACAGCCAATCATAGCGATCGTAGCCACGAGGGGGTGAAGCCACCCCCCCCTGGGCTAAACTACCACTCCCCCTGTCCCTGCAGATCGGGTGAAATGGGAGTTAACCCTTTCACCCGATCTGCAGGGACGCGATCTTTCCATGACGCCACATAGGCGTCATGGGTCGGATTGGCACCGACTTTCATGACGCCTACGTGGCGTCAAAGGTCGGGAAGGGGTTAATAAAAATATGTTTTATTTTTCTCTACTTTGGCATATACTTCAGTTTTTTGTAGGAATTATATAACTGTACAATGCATAGAATACAGGTAGTCTGCAATACACAGTAACATGAGGCAATATACAAGCTGATGATTACCTATTTAATGCGGCAAATATACTTATAAGCACAGGACTGCAACACACAGATAATGGCTTACCAACTATGCTTAGAGCAGGCTGTTTACAAGGAGCATGCAGAAGAACGAGTGGTGTGTTTTCTCCTCAGGAGCATACAGGAACAATGGCTGCTGTTCTTTCCACAGTGTCATAATAAGACCATGATGAAACAGGAACAATCCCACAATGCTCTAGGAACTTCCCATAATACATTACAAACCGAACTAGAATGTATACATGAAACCGCCAGCAGATGGTGCTGTTGCCTTGCAATACAAAAATATAAGAAGGATTAATATAATCAGAGAATGCAATGTCTGTGATAGCTGAGACACAAAAATGACTACAATTTTTAGACAGCAATTATATTGCTGGACAGAACACTCCCCGCTTGACGTCAGCCGAAGTCACTATTTTGTTTATTGGATGAGAACAGCAGAACGAATTCCCCTACTGGCCTGAGGAACAATTTGGTCTCGCCTTGTTTTCCTAGTTTTACTTCTACCTTACGTACGATTCCATCATTACTCAGGAACGTCTGGGTAATGAGACCTAATGGCCATTCATTTCTCCGAGACTGGTAGTCTTTCATTAGTACTACATCGCCAGGCTAGAGGTTAGGCTTCAGGTTTGCCACTTTCTCCTCTGTTGCAGAATAGGCAGGTACTGTTTTTTCCACTTGTCCCAAAAAGCATTGGAAAGACTCTGTACTTTTCTCCATCGACTCCTGTAACAGTCTTTAACATTAAATTCTCCAGATGGAGAGCAATTAGGACTGATCTTCTGCGTAAGCAGCATGGCTGAGGTGAGAATAGTTGGGTCATCAGGATCACTGGAAAACGGTCTGGCATTTATGATGACTGACACTTCCACCTTCAAAGTTGTCACTTCTTGTAAGAAGATCGAATCGAGGATTCTCCTTGCGACACCTATCATTCTCTCCCATACACCTCCCATGTGTGAAGAATGTGGTGGGTTGACTGTCCATGTACACTCTTGTACACTTAGGTATTTTTCTATGTCATTCATATTCAAGTTGGAAGAGAGTTGCAGTTCTCTTGCTGCTCCGACAAAGTTCATGCCTCGGTCAGAACGAATATGTAGATGGGTCCTTTGATAGCAATGAAATGCCAGAGAGCATTTATGAAGCATGAAGTGTCCATAGATTGGATTACCTCTATGTCTCTAATGGATAGAGACATGAACATAATCGCCCATCATTTCCTGTTTGCGTGCCCTTCTCTGGTTTGTCGGACAACCACAGACCAAGGATCAAACACATCTAGACCAACATTGGTGAAAGATGGATCTATGCTAAATCGGTTATATGGAAGCTCAACCATCTTCGGAATCTGTGACATACCACAAAGTTTCTTGCAAGTAACACAGTTAAAGATGAATCTGCACACACATCTCTTAAGTCCAACTATCCAGAGTCCAGATGCTCTTAAGGCTCCTTTGGTGAACATACAACCTTGGTGATTTGTCTGCTTGTGGAAATGTTGAACAAGCAGTGTAGCTATGTGGTGTTGTCCAGGAACTATCATGGGATGTTTCTCTGCAGAACCTATTTTTGCCTCTTTAAGACTTCCTCCTATTCTTAAGAGACAATCTCCATTGATGAATGGTAGTGGTCTGTTATGATCTGGTGGTTTAGGAGCAACATGGGACGAGCTCTGAAGGAAGTGGTACCTGTACTGACCGCAGTCCCTAAGCTCAACACAACACTAGAAATAGCCGTGGGATGCTCCTGACACTCCCTAGGCACCTCGTCACAGCCTGAGAACTAACTACCCCTAAAGATAGAAACAGGAAAACTATCTTGCCTCAGAGAAAATCCTCAAAGGATAGATAGCCCCCCACAAGTAATGACTGTGAGTGGAGAGGGAAAAGACATACACAGAATGAAACCAGGATGAGCACAGGAGGCCAGTCTAGCTAGATAGATAGGACAGGATGGAATACTGTGCGGTCAGTATAAAACACTGCAAAAAATCCACACAGAGTTTACAAAAATCTCCACACCTGACTAAAGGTGTGGAGGGTAAATCTGCTTCCCAGAGCTTCCAGCTACACAGAATTAATTCATACTGACAAGCTGGACAAACATAGAAAGCACAAAACGGATAAGTCCACAACCTGTGGACAGAAAGAGCAAGCAAGGACTTAGCTTTGCTGAACTGGTCAGGATAACAGGGAAATCCAATGAGATGTGAATCCAACCAGGAACCATTGACAAGTGGCACAAGCTGAAGAAAAGAGCCAGGCTAAATAGCCGAGCAGAATAGATAATCAGTGGAAGCAGCTGCTGACTGCTAAATCCAAGGAGCAGCCATTCCACTTAAACCACCGGAGGGAGCCCAAGAGCAGAACTCACAAAAGTGCCACTTACAACCACCGGAGGGAGCCCAAGAGCGGAATTCACAACAGCACCCCCCCTTGAGGAGGGGTCACCGAACCCTCACCAGAGCCCCCAGGCCGATCAGGACGAGCCAAGTGAAAAGCACGAACCAAATCGGTGGCATGGACATCGGAGGCAACAACCCAAGAACTATCCTCCTGGCCATAACCCTTCCACTTGACAAGATACTGAAGCCTCCGCCTCGAAAAACGAGAATCCAAAATTTTCTCAACCTCATATTTCAACTCTCCCTCAACCAACACCGGGGCAGGAGGATCAACTGAGGGAACAACGGGCACCACATATCTCCGCAACAAAGATCTATGGAAAACATTATGAATGGCAAAAGATGCTGGAAGAGCCAAACGAAAAGACACCGGATTGATAATTTCAGAAATCTTATAAGGACCAATAAACCGAGGCTTAAACTTAGGGGAAGAAACCTTCATAGGAACATGATGAGAAGACAACCAAACCGAAACCCCCACACGAAGCCGGGGACCAACACACCGACGGCGGTTAGCAAAACGTTGAGCCCTTTCCTGAGACAACGTCAAATTGTCCACCACATGAGTCCAAATCTGCTGCAGCCTGTCCACCACAGAATCAACACCAGGACAATCAGAAGGCTCAACCTGCCCAGAAGAAAAACGAGGATGAAAACCAAAATTACAAAAGAAAGGTGAAACCAAAGTAGCCGAACTAGCCCGATTATTAAGGGCAAACTCGGCCAACGGCAAGAAAGCCACCCAATCATCCTGATCAGCAGACACAAAGCATCTCAAATAGGTCTCCAAGGTCTGATTAGTTCGCTCAGTTTTTCCATTAGTCTGAGGATGAAATGCCGAAGAAAAAGACAAATCAATGCTCATCCTAGCACAAAAGGCCCGCCAAAACCTAGAGACAAACTGAGAACCTCTGTCAGACACAATATTCTCCGGAATGCCATGCAAACGAACCACATGCTGAAAAAACAATGGAACCAAATCTGAGGAGGAAGGCAACTTAGGCAAAGGTACCAGATGGACCATTTTAGAGAACCGGTCACAAACAACCCAGATAACAGACATCTTCTGGGAAACAGGAAGATCCGAAATAAAATCCATGGAAATATGCGTCCAGGGCTTCTCAGGGACCGGCAAAGGCAAAAGCATCCCACTAGCGCGGGAACAGCAAGGCTTGGCCCGGGCGCAAGTCCCACAGGACTGCACAAAAGCACGCACATCACGCGACAAGGAAGGCCACCAAAAGGACCTAGCAACCCAATCTCTGGTACCAAAAATCTCAGGATGACCAGCCAACACTGAACAATGAACCTCAGAAATCACCTTACTTGTCCATCCATCAGGAACAAACAGCTTCCCCACTGGACAGCGGTTAGGCCTATCAGCCTGAAATTCCCGAAGCACCCGCCGCAAATCAGGGGAGATGGCAGAAAGAATCACCCCTTCCTTAAGAATGCCAACTGGCTCAAGGACTCCAGGAGAATCAGCCTTAACATTCTTAGATCCCGGAAGATACGAGACCACAAAATCAAAACGGGAGAAAAACAGGGACCATCGAGCCTGTCTAGGATTCAGCCGCTTGGCCGACTCGAGGTAAATCAGATTCTTACGATCAGTCAAGACCACAACGCGGTGCTTAGCTCCCTCAAGCCAATGTCGCCACTCCTCAAACGCCCACTTCATAGCCAACAACTCCCGATTGCCGACATCATAATTGCATTCCGCAGGCGAAAACTTTCTGGAAAAAAAAGCACACGGTTTCATCAAAGAACCATCAGAATCCCTCTGAGACAAAACGGCCCCTGCCCCAATCTCAGAAGCGTCAACCTCAACCTGAAAAGGAAGAGAAACATCCGGCTGACGCAACACAGGGGCAGAAGTAAATCGGCGTTTAAGCTCCCGAAAGGCATCAACAGCCGCAGAGGACCAATTCATCACATCAGCGCCTTCCTCCTTCGTCAAATCAGTAAGGGGCTTAACCACACTGGAAAAGTTGGCAATGAAACAGCCATAGAAATTAGCAAAGCCCAAAAATTTTTGAAGGCTCTTCACAGATGTGGGTAGAATCCAGTCATGAATAGCTTGGACCTTAACAGGATCCATTTCCATAGACGAGGGAGAAAAAATAAAACCCAAAAAAGAAACCTTCTGAACTCCGAATAGGCACTTAGACCTCTTCACAAATAAAGCATTATCACGAAGGATCTGGAACACCATCCTGACCTGCTTCACATGAGACTCCCAATCATCGGAAAAAATCAAAATATCATCCAAATATACAACCATGACTTTATCAAGATAATTGCGGAAAATATCATGCATGAAAGACTGGAACACAGATGGAGCATTAGAGAGCCCGAATGGCATGACAAGGTATTCAAAATGGCCTTCGGGCGTATTAAATGCAGTTTTCCATTCGTCACCCTGTTTAATACGAACAAGATTATATGCCCCTCGGAGGTCAATCTTAGTAAACCAACTAGCCCCCTTAATCTGAGCAAACAAATCAGAAAGCAAAGGCAAGGGGTATTGGAATTTGACCGTGATCTTATTAAGAAGACGATAATCAATACAGGGTCTCAAGGAGCCATCCTTCTTAGCAACAAAAAAGAAACCCGCTCCCAATGGTGACAAAGAGGGCCGAATATGCCCTTTCTCCAAAGATTCCTTAACATAGCTCCGCATGGCGGCATGCTCTGGCACAGACAGATTGAAAAGTCGGCCCTTAGGGAACTTACAACCAGGAATCAAGTTAATAGCACAATCACAGTCCCTATGTGGAGGAAGGGAACTGGACTTGGGCTCATCAAATACATCCTGGACATCCGACAAAAACTCAGGGACCTCAGAAGAGTGGGAAGTGGAAATTGACATCAAAGGAACGTCACTATGTACCCCTTGACAACCCCAACTAGTCACAGACATAGTTTTTCAATCCAGCACCGGATTATGTTCCTGTAACCATGGAAAACCCAGTACAACAACATCATGCAGGTTATGCAACACCAGAAAACGGCAATTTTCCTGATGTGCAGGAGCCATGTACATGGTCATCTGCGTCCAGTACTGAGGTTTATCGTTGGCCAATGGTGTAGCATCAATGCCCCTCAAAGGAATAGGGCTCTGCAAAGGCTGCAAGGAAAAACCACAGCGCCTGGCGAATTCTAAGTCCATTAAGTTCAGGGCAGTGCCTGAATCCACAAATGCCATGACAGAAAAGGACGACAATGAGCAAACCAGGGTCACAGATAAAAGAAATTTAGGCTGTACAGTACTAATGGTAACAGACCTAACGACCCTTCTAGTACGTTTAGGGCAATCAGAAATAACATGAGCAGAATCACCACAGTAAAAACACAGCCTATTCTGACGTCTGAATTCCTGCCGTTCTGTTCTAGTCAAAATCCTATCACATTGCATAGGTTCAGGACTCTGCTCAGAGGACACTGCCATATGGTGCATAGCTTTGCGCTCGCGCAGACGCCGATCAATCTGAATGGCTAGAGACATAGATTCGCTCAAACCAGTAGGCGTAGGGAAGCCCACCATAACATCTTTAAGGGCTTCAGAAAGACCTTTTCTGAAAATAGCAGCCAGAGCATCCTAATTCCATTTAGTGAGCACAGACCATTTCCTAAATTTCTGGCAGTATAATTCTGCCGCTTCCTGACCTTGACACAAGGCCAACAGGGTTTTTTCTGCATGATCCACAGAATTAGGTCCGTCATACAATAATCCGAGCGCTTGAAAAAATGCGTCTACATTCAGCAATGCCGGATCCCCTGATTCAAGGGAGAATGCCCATTTGTTCTGCCCATCTTAATGTGCAGAAAGTTAATTATCATGTTATTCAAGTTGTGGCCACTGGAGGTCATCAGTTGCCTACTTTTCATGTTGTTTACCAACCTTTCCCTCCTAAGAGCAATGTCTTATGGGTTAGTCCGCCCACATTCTTCTGGTGAAGACAAGCTTCAGTAGCCATTTTTCCTCAGATCTGAACAGAGGCACACGTGCTCCTGTCTCGCTTACTTCCTTACCCGTCCTAACGGATCTCGGTACGTTTATAAAGGTTTAATGCATCTTATGTTTTGTGTTAGTATTTAAGCCTTATGCAGCTCCTATAGTCAGATATAGTTAGGCAGATGTGCTTTGCAGCTTGCAGTTAGGTTCAGGTGTACTCTGCATGTAGATAGATGCATTCTTGTATAGAATAGGGCAGTGCTGTTAGAATTACTGTGTAATGCACTCTGTATAATTCTTGCTATAATGTCCCAGTTATTTATGTGATTGCACCCTGTATGTGCATATACTGAAATGCTGTTATTCTTTACAGTTTTTCACCAGCCATCCACTATGATTATTCACTGAACATCCACCTTGTACATCAACATCATTCACTATTCGATCATCTACTATGAATACTGTCCACCATTGTTGTTCAACGTTATAGTTTTGGTTATCATCACCCTAATAAATAAGACTTAAGCATCAACACAGTCTGTTTACTGGGATGTGAATGAAGGTTTAGCCGTATGTTGGAATCCACACAGCATCCTACGTGGAGGAAGACAGAACAGTGAAAAACGAGATCCGCAGTCGCAGGCGGTGATTGTAAAGTAAGAACAGATTAGCTGCCTTCAGTGAAACAGTGAAACAGCCGGTCGCAGGCTGTAGTTGATCAGACTGTATTGAACCGCTAACACCCACACTGCTCCGCATTCGGGTATCACAGCAGTCGCCATACAGCCGCAGGACTATACTGCAGCCCGCCAAGGGGAGCTACATCATTCCCGCCACGCGGAAGCTCACCGCACATAGACTCAGTTTCCCGCCAAAATACTCAGCAGTACGCAGCTAAGCGCACAATGTCTCGAAACAGCACATCCTCACTCAAGATGAGGTCCCGAGCAAGCTCTAGCAGGTCATCATTAGCAGAGCTGGCTGCTGTCGCTCGTGCTGAAGCTGAAGCAGCCAAAGCGAGGTCTTCCTTCACCGAGAAAGAAATGCATCTAAAGCTGAGACAAGCATAGCATGAAGCAGAAAATGCACGTTTGCGGGCAGAGCATGAAGCAGAAAATGCACGTTTGTGGGCAGAGCAAGAAGCAGAAGGTGCGCGCCTGCAAGTGTCTCTAGAAAGACTTATGGTAGACAAAGAGGCAGCAGCTGCAATAGCTAAGGCAGAGTACTTGGAAGCCATGAAGGATCCTGATTATAAGGGATGCAGCAATGTTCTTGGAACAGATCTAGAGCAGCAAGATCCAGCTCAGCGCGTCGCAGAGTACGTTCATCGACACTCCAGCATGGACAACACCCTAGATAGACTACAACGATCAGCCTACGCCGATTATCATCGATCCAACCCTGAACTTCACTACTACAAACAAGAAGACGTCCAACAAAGAGGAGTCGACCACAGCTACCATTCCACTGAGAAGAAGGTACAGCTCCCACCTCACCTTAAAGAGACATCTTCTTCACCAGAAAGGTACTATGCAGACTGTCCGAAGCCAAGAGCGTCTCACAGGTATGGTGATGCACCACACACTAGACATGGCTATAACATACCGGCTCGTACCAACACTGATCAAGCCACCATAGACTTGGCAAAGTTCTTTGCCCGCCGAGAACTGGTAACAAAAGGACTTGTAAAGTTCACTGACAAAGCCGAAAACTACAGGTCGTGGCGAGCTTCGTTCCAGAACGCCATTCAGGGACTGGAGCTTTCTAGTAGTGAGGAGTTAGATCTCCTGGTAAAGTGGCTTGGAACTGAATCGGTCGAGCATGCTAAAAGACTAAGAGACATTAACATAGAATACCCACACATAGGTTTACGTAAAGTGTGGGAAAGACTTGACGAATGCTATGGGTCCGTAGAAGTAATAGAGAATGCTTTATTCAAAAGAATTGATGATTTTCCTAAGATAGGGCCCAAGTGTTATCAAAGACTTAGAGAATTGAGTGATTTATTGATAGAGTTACAGGTCGCCCAGAAGGAAGGTCACTTGCCTGGATTGGCATTCTTAGACACTGCTAGGGGTGTCAATCCAATAGTACCAAAACTTCCTTACAATCTTCAAGAAAGGTGGATTATACATGGTTCACGGTATAAACAAATTCATAACGTACCATTCCCTCCTTTTACTGTATTTGTTGAGTTTGTCACCCAGCAAGCCAAGATCAGAAATGACCCTAGTTTTGATTTCACTCTGTCATGTTCCACTACCCCTGGTGTCAAACCCAGTAAGACACCCGTGGCAGTCCATAAAACTGATATTGATTCCACAGGTCCTCCACACAAGACAATTTAGCCCCCTACAGAAGAGAGCAAACCTCAGGATGTCAGTAAGCAGTGTCCTCTACACAGGAAACCACATCCTCTACTAAAGTGCAGAGCCTTCAGGGAGAAGACTTTAGAGGATCGCAAAGGTTTCCTCAAGGAAAACAACATCTGCTTCAAATGCTGTGCTACAACCTCTCACTTCGCCAGGAACTGTGGAGCTAGCGTGAAATGTGCAGAATGCAGCAGCACGGATCACAATACAGCCTTGCATCCTGGACCACCTCCAGGAGTGTTGTCACAAGCAGAGGAGCACGATGAGAAACAGAAGAACACCGACGAAGACACCCCTGCGGTCACCTCTCAATGTACGGAGATCTGTAAGGGACTCAAGGGAGGAAGATCCTGCTCAAAAATCTGCCTTGTCCGAGTCTATCCAACAGGCCACAGAGACAAAGCGCTCAAGATATATGCAATCCTAGATGACCAAAGTAATAGGTCTTTAGCCAGGTCCATCTTCTTTGATAACTTCAACATTGTAGGCCCCGGTTCTCCCTACTCCCTTAGGACATGTTCAGGTACCGTCGAGATGGCGGGGAGGAAAGCAACCAGATACAAAGTGGAGTCCATGGATGGTCAGACCTGTCTGTCACTACCGACCATCTTGGAGTGCAACCAGATTCCTGACAACAGGTCTGAGATACCTTCACCAGAGGTGGCAACGTATCACCCCCACCTGAAGCGTATAGCCCACCTGATACCTGAGTTGGAACCAGAAGCGCCAATAGCTTTACTTCTGGGAAGAGATATACTACGAGTCCACAAGACTAGAGAATATATCAACGGCTCACGGAATGCTCCATACGCGCAGAGGCAAGACCTTGGATGGGTCATTGCAGGAGATGTCTGTCTAGGAGGAGCACACAAGCCGGTCTCAGTCAACAGTATGCTTACCAGCACACTAGAAAATGGACGTCCATCTCTCTTCCAGCCGTGTCACAATAGTCTGCTGGTAAAGGAACTACCGAGCAGCACTCCCCTACCTTGCCCTTTCTCAGTTCCTATCAACGAAGACCACGCCTGTGAAGGTGAACAAGACCACATAGGATGTACAGTCTTCCACAGGACGAAAGAAGACAACAAGGTAGCGATGTCTATAGAAGACAAGATATTCATGGACATCATGGACGAACAAATAGTCAAGGATCCGTCGAATAGTTGGGTCGCACCTCTACCATTTCGACCTCAGAGGAGACGCCTACCCAACAACAAGGAATTGGTCTACAGCAGATTCATCTCCCTAAGACACAAGCTTCAGAAGTCACCTGAGACGAAGGAACATTTCTTTACCTTCATGGGAAAGATATTCCAGAAAAACCACGCAGAGATTGCACCTGCACTTCGACACGTAGAGGAGTGTTGGTACCTGCCCATCTTCGGAGTGTACCATCCTAAGAAGCCAGGTCAAATTAGAGTGGTATTCGACTCAAGTGCCAAATGCGAAGACGTGTCATTGAATGACATCTTACTGTCGGGCCCAGACCTCAACAACAGACTTCTGGAAGTATTACTCTGTTTCGGTAGAGATTCAGTGGCATTTATGGCTGACATACAACAGATGTTCCGCTGTTTTCTCGTCAAAGAGGAACAGAGAAACTACTTGAGGTTCTTCTGGTACCGTGACAACGACCCGAACGAAGACATCGCAGAGTACCGGATGCGGGTATACATCTTTGGGAACAGTCCTTCCCCAGCGGTCGCAATCTACGGCCTACGACATTCTGCCAAAAAGGGTGAAGAAGAGTATGGCTCGGACGTCAGGTCCTTTGTGGAAAAGGATTTTTACGTGGATGACTGTTTGAAGTCCACACCGACAAGTGAGGCCGCAATCAGTCTACTAAAGAGGACTCGTGACATGCTCGCTCAGTCTAACCTAAGGTTACACAAGATTTCTTCCAACAGCCGAGAGTTGATGGAAGCCTTTTCCTCTGAAGACTATTCCAGCGATCTAAAGGATTTAGACCTCAGCATCGACCCCCTTCCCATGCAGCGGAGCCTTGGATTGCTGTGGGACCTGAAGACAGATACCTTCACCTTTCAGATCAGCAAGGATGAGAAACCCTTCACGCGCAGAGGAGTTCTTTCCTTCGTGAATAGTTTATACGACCCCTTGGGGTTCGCAGCTCCAGTAACCATCCAAGGAATGCTGATGCTCAGAGACTTCACCCAAGACACTACTGATTGGGATGATCCACTTCCAGCGGGAAAGGCTGACCTGTGGGCAGAGTGGAGGAAGTCTCTTGAGGCCTTGACCAACCTTCGTGTGAAACGACCGTATGCTCCTGTGCCATCCACAGAGGTCAAAACACAAACACTTTGTATTTTCTGTGATGCATCAGTCAAAGCGATTGCAGCAGTAGCATACCTCAAATCCACAGACGTAAGCGGACCATTCCATATCGGGTTCGTTATGAGCCGGACGAAATTGGCGCCACTTCGTGAACACACGATACCCAGACTGGAACTCTGTGCTGCTGTCCTCGCAGTTGAGTTGGCCGAACTGATCTCGGATGTGATGAGCCTGAAGATCAAGGATGCAGAGTTCTACACCGATAGCAAGGTGGTACTGGGGTACATCTGTAACGAGACACGACGCTTCTACGTCTACGTCAGCAACCTGGTACTTCGGGTAAGAAGATCCACCGACCCTAATCAGTGGCACTACGTACCTACTCACCACAATCCTGCAGACCACGCGACTAGATCCGTTGCACCCAGTCATCTGAAGGAAACTTCATGGTTCACAGGTCCTACCTCTTTGTACCGTTCGATGTCCCACATCAGCAGGCCTGAAACTTTCGAACTAGTGGGTCCAGACACAGACAAAGAGATCCGACCTCAAGTGTCTGCTCTACATACAGAAATTTCAAGCTGCCACCTCGAATCTCACCGGTTCAGCAGGTTCTCCACCTGGAAGTCACTCGTTCGAGCTATAGCTTGTCTATTTCATGTAACCCAGTCCTACAAGACAGCACTTTCTAGTGATTCTTGAGATCCATCCATCCTTACTCCTGCAATGTTACTCACACAGAAAACCTGTGTCCCGAAAGCTCCACTCGGAGAATTCAATGACAAAGACCTCTACAGACGACAATGGAGGCAAGTACAAAGCGTGTCCGACGTCTTCTGGGATAGATGGAGGAAACAGTATCTCTCCACTCTGCAAACCGGGACAAAGTGGCAGAAAGACCGTCCAAACATTCAATCTGGCGATGTTGTACTCATCAAAAACAGTCAGTCACATCGGAATGAGTGGCCACTCGGCCTAGTCATTAAGACCCTTCCCAGTAAAGATGGGAAAGTGCGGAAAGTAGAGGTCAGAGTGTGCAAGCTTGGAGAAAACAAACTGTTCCTCAGGCCCGTTACCGAGCTTGTATTATTATTTTCCCCAAAAGAACCTAATTGTGGCATCTGTTGACGCCAAGCGGGGAGTGTTCTGCTCATCTTAATGTGCAGAAAGTTAATTATCATGTTATTCAAGTTGTGGCCACTGGAGCTCATCAGTTGCCTACTTTTCATGTTGTTTATGAACCTTTCCCTCCTAAGAGCAATGTCTTATGGGTTAGTTCTGCCCACATTCTTCTTGTGAAGACAAGCTTCAGTAGCCATTTTTCCTCAGATCTGAACAGAGGCACACGTGCTCCTGTCTCGCTTACTTCCTTACCCGTCCTAACGGATCTCGGTACGTTTATAAAGGTTTAATGCATCTTATGTTTTGTGTTAGTATTTAAGCCTTATGCAGCTCCTATAGTCAGATATAGTTAGGCAGATGTGCTTTGCAGCTTGCAGTTAGGTTCAGGTGTACTCTGCATGTAGATAGATGCATTCTTGTATAGAATAGGGCAGTGCTGTTAGAATTACTGTGTAATGCACTCTGTATAATTCTTGCTATAATGTCCCAGTTATTTATGTGATTGCACCCTGTATGTGCATATACTGAAATGCTGTTATTCTTTACAGTTTTTCACCAGTCATCCACTATGATTATTCACTGAACATCCACCTTGTACATCAACATCATTCACTATTCGATCATCTACTATGAATACTGTCCATCATTGTTGTTCAACGTTATAGTTTTGGTTATCATCACCCTAATAAATAAGACTTAAGCATCAACACAGTCTGTTTACTGGGATGTGGATGAAGGTTTAGCCATATGATGGAATCCACACAGCATCCTACGTGAAGGAAGACAGAACACCAGTCCTGAGGGTCACCATGCAGCAAGGATATGATGATTTTAACTTGCTGAAAGGGATCACCAGAAGAACGGGGTTTCAAAGCAAAAAACAATTTGCAGTTATTTTTAAAGTTCAAAAACTTGGATCTGTCCCCAAAAGTCAAATCAGGAGTAGGAATTCTAGGCTCCAAAGCCAGAGTCTGGACAACATAATCTTGGATACTCTGTACTCTTGCAGCAAGTTGATCCACACGAGAAAACAATCCCTGAACATCCATGCCAGAGCATAAATCCTGAACCACCCAGAGATCAAGAGGAAAAAAAAGACAGAACAGAGCACAGAAAAAAAATGGCTCAGAATTTTTTCCTTCTTTTGAGATGCATTTAATTCATTTTTGGCCACTTGTACTGTTATTGTCTGGTGGTTTAGGAGCAACATGGGACGAGCTCTGAAGGAAGTGGTACCTGTACTGACCGCAGTCCCTAAGCTCAACACAACACTAGAAATAGCCGTGGGATGCTCCTGACACTCCCTAGGCACCTCGTCACAGCCTGAGAACTAACTACCCCTAAAGATAGAAACAGGAAAACTATCTTGCCTCAGAGAAAATCCCCAAAGGATAGATAGCCCCCCACAAGTAATGACTGTGAGTGGAGAGGGAAAAGACATACACAGAATGAAACCAGGATGAGCACAGGAGGCCAGTCTAGCTAGATAGATAGGACAGGATGGAATACTGTGCGGTCAGTATAAAACACTACAAAAAATCCACACAGAGTTTACAAAAATCTCCACACCTGATTAAAGGTGTGGAGGGTAAATCTGCTTCCCAGAGCTTCCAGCTACACAGAATTAATTCATACTGACAAGCTGGACAAACATAGAAAGCACAGAACGGATAAGTCCACAACCTGTGGACAGAAAAGAGCAAGCAAGGACTTAGCTTTGCTGAACTGGTCAGGATAACAGGGAAATCCAAAGAGATGTAAATCCAACCAGGAACCATTGACAAGTGGCACAAGCTGAAGAAAAGAGACAGGCTAAATATCCGAGCAGAATAGACAATCAGTGGAAGCAGCTGCTGACTACTAAATCCAAGGAGCAGCCATTCCACTTAAAACCACCGTAGGGAGCCCAAGAGCAGAACTCACAAAAGTGCCACTTACAACCACCGGAGGGAGCCCAAGAGCGGAATTCACAACAGTGGTCTTTGCTTGGTTACACAGTCGATGTCATTGGCGTAGTTTTGCGGTGTACAGCTCAGATGATTACATTCTTTGACTGCTCTAGCTTGAGAGATGTGTGGATGTGTTTATCATAGTGCCAGCGCTCTTCAGATACTTGAAGGGTAGAGGTGCAATCCAGCTCTTCAGTTTGTCCTGCACCATTCCTTACTCCATCATCTCTATGAACAATCTATCTTCAAATGACATTACTGTATGATTATCTTCTTTTGTCTTGCGGAAGACCACACATCCAAGGTGATCTTGATCGCCATTAAGGATGCAATCATCGTAGACATGACTTGCTAAAATACCTGGTGATGAATTGCTGTGTGGCAACTCCTTTATGAAGTAGTGATTTTCACATTGTTGAAGGAGAGATGGATGTCCATTCTAGAGCTTACTGGTAAGCATGTTGTTAACCATTGTCGGTTTGTGTGCACCTCCTAAACAGACCTCTCCTACAATGATCAACCCAAGGTCGAGTCTCTGGGCATATGGAGCATTGTGTGAGCCATTGATCTGTTTTATAACCTTGTGTACTCATAGAATATCTTTCCCAAGGAGCAAGACTATTTGAGCCTCTGGGTCAAGTCTGGGAATCAGGCATTTTATACGCTTCAGATGAGGATGATGCGAAGCCACTTCAGGCATTGGTATCTCTGACCTGTTGTCTGGAATCTGGTTACATTCCAATATGGTTAGTAAAGGCAGACACATTTGACCAATGGAGGAAATGGTACATTGTACGTCTGTTTATACCTAAACCATATATAACCCACTTGTCTTGCAGGTTATATGGGAGTTTTTGAACTATGGGGTTCTCACCTCTAGCAGTGTCGAGGTATGTCAAACCCACAAGATCTCCTTCTGCTTTTGCTACACACAACTCCATTAACAAGTCACTTAATTCTCTGAGCTTTGGATAGTCCTTGTTCGCTATTCTAGGAAAGTCTTCTTTTAAACAAGGCACTTTCTATAACCTCTACAGAGCCATAGCATTCATCAAGTCTATTCCAAATTCTTTTGAGGCCGACATCTGGATAATTTACATTAATGTCTCTGATTCTCTTTGCGTGTTCGGCAGACTCACTTCCGAGCCATTTTACCAGGAGATCCACTTCTTCACTACATGATAGACCTATTTCTCTGATGGCATTTTGGATGGAGGCTTGCCAAGCTCTGTAGTTTTCAGCGCAGTTACTGAACTTTACAAGTCCCTTGATGACCAACTCACATCGAGCTAGGAACTTGAGAAAGTTCCACTAGCTTGATTGGCGCTAATACCAGCTGATGGTGTGTTGTCAGAGTATATGTGTGCTGTGTAGTCATACCTGCTAGATGTCTCTGGTTTGGTCCAAAGGCTGCAGTACCTTTCTGAAGTGAAGAGATTCTCTTTAAACCAGGGCAGATTCTGGATCTTCTGTTCTGCAGAAAGATTATTGTAGTCCGTCTCATTCCAATGTGTATTTCCTTGCTTGCTGCAGGGAGACTGATATTTGACTTTGTGGGGGTGCAAATTATCTGGTTGGCTTGACTTGTTGACAAAATGTCTTCGGCTGTGGGTCTGGATCATCGTTTCATTTGGAATATGGATGGACGTACTCTGCAATACGCTGTAATGGATCGTGAGTAACTTGCTATAGGCCTAGCACACTGCTTCGTCTGCTGTGTTCATCATCCAAATTTATGGCAGCTTCTAAGGCTTCTGCTTCTGCTATGGCAGCTGCTGTTTCTTTTTCAATAGCAAGCTTCTGTAATGCCGCTTCAAGGCCCGCTTTCTCTTCATCCAGGCATGCTTGTTGGTGTGATTTTTCCACATCCAGTGATGCTTTTTCCACATCCAGGGATGCTTGTTGCAGTTTTAATTGTATCTCTTGCTCAGCAAAGGTGCTTTGTGCTTTTTCAGCTTCAGCTTTTGCGCGGGCAATGGCGGCGGCATTGCTGACGGATGATGTCTTGGAGGAACCAACTCGTGATTTCATCTTAACAGAGGATGCTCGTCCTTGAGACCTGATTTAACAGTTAGGGGACCTCTGCAATATCCCAGTGTTGGTCTATGGCGGGTTCCATATGGTAGGATTATTTGGTGCAACCGTTAGGAGGTTGCTGCAATATCCATATGCAATAACCGTATGCTTGCATAATGGTGGGTGCTGTATTGTCAGATCTTCTGAGCATGTTCTCAGCTGTTGTTTCACTATACTGTCTTCATACAAGTTAGCAGGGTGTGCAATGAGAAATGTAGCTGTCTTCCTTAAGAAAAAGCGGCTGTAAAGTTGTAACCTTCTTTTATTGATTGTAGATGTAACAGGAAGGGATATATAGAATATATATAATTGAAGGCGTATACAAGACCCCTATGAATATAAGAGAGGGATCTGACCTGCTGCAAAGGGTGCAGTATTTAAAGGGAACCTGTCACCTGAATTTGGCGGGACCAGTTTTGGGTCATATGGGCGGAGTTTTCGGGTGTTTGATTCACCCTTTCCTTACCTGCTGGCTGCATGCTGGCCGAAATATTGGATTGAAGTTCATTCTCTCTCTTCCATAGTACACGCCTGCGCAAGGTAAGATTACTTTGCGCAGGCGTGTACTACGGAGGACAGAGAATGAACTTCAATCCAATATTTCGGCCAGCATGCAGCCAGCAGGTAAGGAAAGGGTGAATCAAACACCCGAAAACTCCGCCCATATGACCCAAAACCAGTGCCGCCAAATTCAGGTGACAGGTTCCCTTTAAATAAAAAATTCTGGTTCACAGCAATGGAGTTGCTACAAATGCCCATAACAAAGAATACTGAACAAAAGAAGAAAGACACTGCATAAATGCGTGCACGCCTACAATATATATATAATAAGATACAACTTTATTGTGTAGAAGCAAAGGACATACAAAATATAAAACCAATTAAAACCTGATCCATAAGGATCAAACACGAGCACACCATTCCCCCCATGCGGTGTTAAACCAGCGAAAGGCAAAAAATGGATACTGGTACAGTAATAATATATATCAGTATCGGAAAGTTAAATACAATATAAGGTATACATATAAACCTAAAAAAAGTAACTGGCATTAACCATATGTATATATACTCCCACAAAAAGTGACAACACACAGGGCGTCCCCAGAGCTGTCAAAGACCAACAGCACCAAACCCAGTGCTATATAGTAATAACTGGATATAAGCCAGAAACAAAGCCCAATATACAGCAGCACTGGGATTGCTAGCAAAGATGAAATAGAAGCAGGTATCAGGCCAAAAGCTGGGTATGCCCGCTGTGAAAACACAGCCTGGTGGCAACCTGTTGCTAATGAGGCCAAGCTATATATAAAAAGTATGCTCACAAGGAGTAGAGATCCAAAAAAATGGATCAGCGTGGTCACCGGAAGAAAAAGCCCCATGCTGGCTGGTCAGTGGGAGATGGAGGAGACGGTGTGGGAGAATCCCACGCGTATCGCTGCAGCTAGGCAGCTTCGTCTTGTGTTGTCACTTTTTGTGGGAGTATATATACATATGGTTAATGCCAGTTACTTTTTTTAGGTTTATATGTATACCTTATATTGTATTTAACTTTCCGATACTGATATATATTATTACTGTACCAGTATCCATTTTTTGCCTTTCGCTGGTTTAACACCGCATGGGGGGAATGGTGTGCTCGTGTTTGATCCTTATGGATCAGGTTTTAATTGGTTTTATATTTTGTATGTCCTTTGCTTCTACACAATAAAGTTGTATCTTATTATATATATATTGTAGGTGTGCACGCATTTATGCAGTGTCTTTCTTCTTTTGTTCAGTATTTGTAGTCTCATGCATTGTGTAGCACCCTGATTTACATTGTGCCTATACCTGGTATTGGTAGTGCTCCGAACAAGTCTTGTTTTGTAACAAAGAATACTGAACATCAGTAATAAATAAACAATTCATAAGTAAATATAGACTTAGTTTTCACGGATAATTCTATGGCAATGACTAGTAGAAGCCGGGTTTCTGTGAGACTATCTTATCTACAGAAAATAATCTTATTGCACATTCTACCAATATCTGCAGGCTTAGCCTTGTTTTTTTAGCTGAAACAAAACATTAATTTATAAAACTGTATAAAGCATCGCATATAACAAGTTATATAAGAGATTTGAAAATTATGGATTATAATAGCTGTATTAATTATTTTCATTGTCAGCTCATTTTTGTTACAAAAAACATATATCAATAGGTGCTTTTACAAGCTATAACTACACTATTTGAAAATACACAGGACGATTCAAGATGCAAAGCACCAAATCAGGATAAAAACAATCAATGCAACAACTGGTTTAAGGATTGAATCAAAGAACTTTCTCAACTAAGCTTCTATGGAGCCCATCCATGAGCGGTGCCCATTCACCCATCTTACTGTATCTACGCTAACCTACCCACACAGTTATAATTACCTATAGAATTAGCAAAGGAAAAAGAGATTTCCAGTCAGAATCAGAGATTGATTTATGTAATGAGTAGTGTTGAGCGATACCGTCCGATACTTGAAAGTATCGGTATCGGATAGTATCGGCCGATACCCGAAAAATATCGGATATCGCCGATACCGATATCCGATACCAATACAAGTCAATGGAACATCAAGTATCGGAATGTATCCTGATGGTTCCCAGGGTCTGAAGGAGAGGAAACTCTCCTTCAGGCCCTGGGATCCATAGTGAGGTGTAAAATAAAGAATTAAAATAAAAAATATTGATATATTCACCTCTCCGGCGGCCCCTGGACATCATGCTGGTAACCGGCCGGCTTCTTTGTTTAAAATGAGCGCCTTTAGGACCTGTGAATGACGTCGCGGCTTCTGATTGGTCGCGTGCCGCTCATGTGACCGCCACGCGACCAATCAGAAGACGCGACGTCATTCGCAGGTCCTCAGTTCCTAGAATTAGGAGTTTAGTGAATGAGAATGTCGTCGCGGCTTCTGATTGGTCGCGTGGCGGTCACATGAGCGGCACGAGACCAATCAGAAGCCGCGACGTCATTCGCAGGTCCTAAAGGCGCTCATTTTAAACAAAGATGCCGGCCGGTTACCAGCGTGATGTCCAGGGGCCGCCGGAGAGGTGAATATATCAATATTTTTTATTTTAATTCTTTATTTTACACATGCCTATGGATCCGATACCGATACCCGATACCACAAAAGTATCGGATCTCGGTATCGGAATTCCGATACCGCAAGTATCGGCCGATACCCGATACTTGCGGTATCGGAATGCTCAACACTAGTAATGAGGTAAAAATCTTTAGTTGTTATCTTCAGAACGGTATTTGCCATCGGGCACCAGAAAGCTGGTGCCTAGAGCAGCATCACCGGACCAAGTACCATTTTTTATTTTGTATATTGGTGCAGTTGCAATGTGCGCCTGTTGCATTATGGGCTCCTGCTACTCAGATTTATGGTGAATTCAGTTTGAGCCAAATAATCTATTCTAAACACTTAGCAACTATCTGCCCAGATTAATGATGATAAGTCCCACTAGTATAGAACCTGTGATGATGTCATGCCAATGTGACTTGTGTGGGAGCATCCATCCTAGATATTGCAGGCCATGAAGTGTTTTTCTGGGCATAAAGAAAAGCAGTAGGGTCAGGTAATGAAGAAACAGGGATATATGGGGGTGCAGCCACTATGTCTGGTCCATAGGAGTGAATAATGTATGTGAGGTGCATGGCTGTATGTGAGGTATATAGGGAAGCAGGTTGTATTTAGGGTTCATGGGAGTGCAAGCTGTATGCAAGTTGCATTGGGGTGCAGGCTGTGTGTGATAGAGGATTACATATGTTTGCAGGTTGTGTGTGTGATAGTGGGTTGCATGGGGTACAAGCTGCATGTGTGGGAAAGGTTAACTTGGGAGTGCAGGTTGTTTCTATGTATGACAGAGTGTAACACCCCAGGTTCCTGGTTGTTACAGTGGCATTACTTTCTTCACGGGGAGAGTGATGTCACGCTTGAAAGCGAAGAAAGATCTCTTTTACCAGGTAAACACACTCCAGGCCAGAAGGGGGAGCTCTGATCCCGGCTTTCAGGGGAACTTCCCTATTGATATATTCTGGTCTGGTGGGAAAGTCAGTTAGTTAGTGCCAGACTGGAGCAGTCTGAGGAGGACGAGTGTGGGGCCGTGAAGCCAGAGGTGCTGTAGCTCCAGGATTGAGAGAGTTCGAAAGAAGAACAGTGTTTAGTGACCATGCAGGAGAATGAAGCACAGGAGAGAGACACCAGGGGAGCATAGCAGCTTGGCATAATTCACTTGATTCACTCTGTACAGAAAAAAAGCAGCATATCATCATCCACTAACAAAACTACTCATTTTATTATTATATAGAGCTATAGGTAAATTTGTGAATGAGGGTAGTGTAATATTTTTATGCAGGTGAAAAATGCCCCCCCCAATGTCAATGTTACTTGTGGGCCCTTGACACTCCAGTCCGACACTGTACACAAGGGACTTTTACTGTAAACTGTGGAGGTGGAGGAAGAGGTGTCCTGTGGTAGCACAGTCTGGGAAGCAGTATGGAAAAAGAGGGACAGCGTGAAGACACAGTATTGAGGGAACAGTATGCAGATTGAGGAACACAGGAAAAGAGAAACTAATTTATTAAACTAGTAAAAGGTGGGCTAGACTGAGTCTTGTCCTGAGAGAGTTAGTAGTGTAGTGTTTTAGAGGGAATGCTTCAAGTCATTGGGCTGTGGTCACAGTCTCATTCATATATGGCTGTTGTTAGTCTTTTTTAGGATCCTGGCATCTGTCAGTATATTTATCTATTGTCGCTTTTGGTCCCTGGAAAACCTGGTACTCCAAGAAACAGTGGGAGAAATGTCTCTTATCTTGTCATATGGTCTCTATTCCTGTCTGTGTGTTTGTAAAGTATACTTGGTCATCAGACACCCAACCCATTGTATACATAAAAAGGTGATAACCTGCTGTGTCACAAAGTGAGTAAATACTACAGTCAGGTCTGTCCAGTTGAGATTGTGGTGGGTGTATACTGAAATCTCATGCACATGCTGCTTACTTTTTCCTTGCAGATTTGAAGCCGTTTCAAATCAAATCTGCAATGTGTCAATGTTCTTAGTGATTTTGCTGTGTTTTTCACGAATTCAAATGAATAGTTAAAAAACGCATTAAAAATGCTTGTATTATTCTACCAAGACATGCGTTTTTGACACAGAAATTTCTACTGCAAATACTTTGTGTGCATACTCTTATGTTATAGATATGATTGTAAACACCTAGTAAGTTCTCATATTAAAATTCAAGAATGGATTAAATGGAGCAAAAAGCTGGGTATTAACCCTTGTCTTGGGCTGTGACCATCCAACTTCTGCCATCTCCTCCTCTGCAAACAGGTAATTAAAGAGGATTAGCTAATAGATAGCATATGTGAGCTCCATTCCAATCTTGCCTAGGAATACAGAGGGTGACAGATTTATGGCCCTGGCATGCCTGTGTTTCAGAACTACTAAAAGACTGATGTCAGCTTCTTTGTTCCATTCAAATTATATATATATATATTGAGCTTTTTATGAATGGCATAGATATAATACTGTAGATATGAAAGTCATATTTTCTGAATTGTGACAAAGTGGTGTACGTACTGGGCAGTGACCACAACACCTACAAATTAAATAATGGTCAGATAGATGATGCCCTGGGAGATACAGTTTACTGTACTTCTGTCCGTTTCCCCCAAAAAAACAAAGAGCTCCGATTCATAAAAGCCAGATCCAACCCTAAGACATCAGGTTTAGTAAATTTTTCATGTTTGCTTTTCTTACTTTATTTAATTGGCTATAATGTACTGTTTTGTCCATGTTAGGGGTCGAGTTCCTGCCTCTGCACAGGGGGAATCTCAGGCCATCTCCGCTGTAGTCTCCCATTCTTCTCCTGCCGCAGTGGAGCCTGCTCAGCAGAGACATCGATCCCAGCGTCTCGCTCAGTCTGACTCTGTGCTAAGAGTTACTGCTGAATTTCCTGCTTCTGCCATTGAAGTCAGTGCTGGGCAGCGGCGAGCGGACGCTTCTGGGGTTAAGTCCTGCTTTTCACATTCTGAGCATGCCCAGAGTAAGATCTCTCAGTGGAGATTGGGGGTCAGATGATCAGATACTGCAGCTAAGGTCCTTGTAGGTGCTAGGACTAAATCCTGCTTTGCACTCTGAGCATGCCCAGGGCAAGATCTCTCAGTGGAGATCTAGGGTCACATGCTCAGGTACTGCAGCACTCCATTGGTCCTTCTTTGAAAGGTCCTAGACGTGCTGCAGCTATTTAAGGCTCGAATGGCCGCACGGCCATGCGCTAGTATAAACTCTAATATGTGCTTTGCGCCAGTGTGGTTATGCATGTGTGTGTTCAGGGGCCCGGCTGAAATAAGCCCCTAGAATACCGGCACCTCCGGTGAGGAGATTGCGTGTGTGCATAACCACTGACTGCTATCAGTTCGGCAGTAAGCTTGTGCTCCTGTGAGGCTAACAGGGCGCAGTGCTTTCCTCCCGCGGCTGCTCTGTGAGGTAACAGAGCTAGTCTATACCGCCAAACAGTGCCACCATTCACTAGCAGCAGGTTCCTCCTGCATGGTGGACCTCGGGCTGCGAACGCACCAGTTATAATAAACATCTATTTCTACTCGGTGCATTCCGCTAGCCCTAACATAATACTAGCGCCAGGGTCTGGCTAGTAAATGGCAGATGATCAGCGTCTACAGCAGTACATCCAGCAGCTGGAGGGTAGGTTGGCAGCTCTAGAGCGTGCAAACTCAGCTGTGGACGTTACTGCTGTCGCTGTTCAGGCTGCAAGTGTAGCTGCAGCCAGTTTGTCCGCTGCCACCCCTGCTCCGACTTTATCCCATCTCCCGCTTCCAGACAAGTTTGCTGGTGACAGTAAGCTATGTCGGGGATTCGTGAGCCAGTGCTACGGAACGGGCGAAAGTGGGATTCATTTTATCTCTTTTGTCGGGCAGGGCGTTGGAGTGGGCAACGCCGCTTTGGGAACGTGATGATCGTGTGGTACAGAGTGCTCCTATCTTCCTGGACGCTCTGAGGCAGGTCTTTTTGGGAGCCCGTGTCACCCACGATACCGCGCTCCAATTGTTGGCAACTACTCAGGGTTCGTCCATGGTCAGCCAGTTCGCCATCCAATTCCGGACTCTAGCTTCTGAGCTGGAATGGCCGGATAAAGTCCTTATTCCGGTGTTCTGGAAAGGACTGGCAGATCATGTAAAGGACGCCTTCGCCACCAGGGAGATTCCCGCCACACTGGAGGAGCTCATTACTATATCTACCTGCATCGATCTCCGTTTTAACGAGCGGAGGTTGGAGCGGACCCAGTGTAGGCAGAGGTTTTGGCTGGCTCCCACCTTTGCCAAACCTCTAGAATCTCCTGTTATGGCGTCCGACTTCCATGAGGCCATGGAGGATTCTCGAGCGGGACCTAGGTCTCAGACCGCTCGAGTACCTGTGGTGTGTAAAAATTGCCAGCAACTGGGACATTACGCTAATAAATGTCCACGGCGGTCGGGAAACAATCACGTCTAGTGACCATTGGAGGAGGTTCACTTGACACAGCGGCATTTTCCTCCAAATTGTCCTTTAAAGGGACAATCCTGTTAGGCACATCCACTCATACAGTAGAGCTTTGTGTGGATTCAGGAGCAGAGTGAAATTTTATGTCTTCTGCTTTTGCTCTGCGCCACGCAATACCTCTGGTAATGCTTGCCAAACCAGTAACTGTTAGAGTGGTGAATGGGTCGACACTTCCGTTACAAATCACACATCAGACTGTCCCTTTCACGTTAGCCATGTCCGCATCCCACCAGGAGATTATTTCCCTTCTTGTCCTTCCCGAGGGAATGGATGAGATTCTGCTGGGAATACCCTGGCTCCGTTTCCACTCCCCACATATTGAGTGGACCTCTGGGAGGATATTGGGTTGGAGTGAATCCTGTAAGGGCAGATGTGTGAAAGAGTGCATTCAGGTCTCCGTCACTGAGATACCCGCAGATCTCTCTTCTCTCCCCAAATACTATTGGTCCTATGCAGACGTCTTCTCCAAAAAGGCCGCGGAGACCCTTTCACCTCACCGTCCCTATGACTGTCCTATATATCTCTTGCCTGGAGCAGAACCTCCTCGGGGACGTGTCTATCCCCTCTCTCTCCCAGAAACGGAGGATATGTCCCAATACATCCAGGAGAATTTGGCAAGAGGGTTTATTAGGAAGTCAGTGTCACCAGCAGGGGCAGGGTTCTTCTTCGTGCAGAAGAAGAACGGAGAATTGCGTCCTTGCATAGATTACAGGGGTCTTAACGCCATCACCGTTAAGAATAAGTACCCGCTGCCCCTGATTTCTGAGCTTTTTGATAGGCTACGGGGAACTAAGGTATTTCCCTAATTAGACCTGCGTGGAGCTTTTAACCTGATTCGCATCCGTGAGGGGGACGAATGGAAGACGGCGTTTAACACCAGAGATGGGCACTATGAGCATCTGGTGATGCCCTTCGGGCTCTGTAATGCCCCAGCCGTTTTCCAAGACTTTGTCAATGACATCTTCCGGGATATGCTTTCCACCTCGGTCGTAGTCTATCTGGATGATATTCTCATCTTCTCTCCAGATATTGACTCCCACCGGAGAGATGGTGGCAGAGTCTTCGACCTCTTACGGGCAAACTCTCTTTACGCAAAGTTGGAGAAGTGTGTTTGAGCAGGAGTCTTTACCTTTCCTGGGCTATATCATTTCCGCCCAGGGATTGGCTATGGATCCTGCCAAACTACAGGCTGTGATGGACTGGCAAGAACCCAATTCGCTTAAAGCGGTGCAGCGCTTTATGGGGTTCATTAATTATTACCGCCAGTTCATTCTCCATTTCTCAACTTTGGTAGCTCCCTTGGTTGCCCTCACCAAGAAGGGAGCAAATCCCAAAGTGTGGTCTGAAGAGGTCTCCAGGGCCTTTTCTTCTACTAAGTCTCATTTTGCTATCGCTCCCATCCTACATCGTCCCGATGTCGATAAGCCGTTTATAATGGAGGTGGATGCCTCTTCCGTTGGTGCTGGAGTAGTTCTCTTCCAAAAGGATGCTCAAGGTCGGAAGCATCCGTGCATCTTCTTCTCCAAGACCTTCACACCAGCGGAGAGGAATTATTCCATCGAGGACAGGGAGTTGCTAGCGATGAAGTTGGCTTTCTCAGACTGGAGACATCTCTTGGAGGGGGCTCGTTTTCCCTTTCAAGTTTTCACAGACCACAAAAATTTGCTATATTTGCAAACAGCCCAGCGGCTAAATTCTCGCCAGGCCAGATGGTCCTTATTCTTCTCCCGATTCCACTTCATCCTCCATTATCTCGCTGGGGAGAAGAACATTCGAGCTGACGCCCTTTCTCGCTCTGTTGTGTCATCTGAGGAGGAGGAAGGAGAGCCTCGGCTTATTGTCTCTTTTGAGAGCCTGAGAACCGTGGCTCCGGTGTCGCTTGAGTCTGTGCCTCCGGGCAAGACTTTTGTGCCCATAAATTTGCGACTGGAGGTTCTCTCTTGGGCTCATTCCTCCAGGGTGGGTGGACACTTTGGGACAAAAAGGACATCTGAGCTGCTGGCGAGGACGTACTGGTGGCCGCATATGCTCCGAGATGTCAGAGATTGCATTCTGGCGTGTGTATCATGTGCCAAAAATAAGTCTCCTCGACAATGGCCAGCTGGGTTACTCTATTCCTTGCCGGTGGCAGACAGGCCCTGGGAGATGGTCGGGATGGACTTTGTAGTGGGTTTGCCCAAGTCTCGCGGCGGTACCATCATTTGGGTTATTACCGATCATTTCTCGAAAATGGTGCATTTGGTGCCGCTTCCACGGTTACCTTATGCACGGGCCTTGGCAGCGTTGTTCATAAGACACATCTTCCGCCTACATGGCATGCCAGACAAAATTTTCAGTAACCGGGGTCCCCAGTTTGCGTCTCGGTTCTGGAGAGAGCTTTGTCGTCTTCTCAGCATTGAGTTAAATCTCTCTTCCGCATATCATCCTGAGACGAATGGGTTGGTAGAGAGGGCCGAATCAGACTCTGGTCACATATCTACGACATTTTGTTTCTGCCAGGCAGGATGACTGGGCATCTTTATTACCATGGGCAGAGTTCGCCCTTAACAATGCTGTAGCCGACTCCACCGGTCAGACTCCTTTCCTCCTTAATTACGGCCAGCATCCGCGGGTTCCTGTGCCCATGCCCGTGTCCTCTGCTGACTCCAGGGTGGCAGACTGGGCAGTGGAGGCACGGGACATTTGGGACCGCACTCAGGATGCCATTTGGGCCTCGAAGGAGAGAATGAGGTACTCCTCCGATGCACATCGGCACCCTGCCCCGACCTTTGCTCCTGGCGATTTAGTGTGGCTCTCCGCCCGTAACATCAGACTGCGTGTAGAGTCCACTAAGTTTGCACATCACTACTTGGGTCCCTTCAAGGTCCTCGAACAGCTTAATCCTGTGGTCTACCATCTGGCCCTTCCTCCACGCCTTGGTATCACCGACACCTTTCATGTGTCCCTCCTTAAGCCCGTATACATGTCCCGGTTTTCTGAGTCATCTGCCGGGACATCGGGTTCGTCTACGGACGATTTCGAGGTGAACGCTATCTTGGGGTGCAAGGTGGTACGTGGCAAAAAATTTTATTTGGTGGACTGGAAGGGTTACGGCCCTGTGGATAGGTCCTGGGAGCCTGCTGAGCACATTTGGACTCCGCAGCTCATTGCTGCCTTCCAACATAGCGAGGCCCAAGGAGGGGGACCCTAGGGGGGTAATGTTAGGGGTCGAGTTCCTGCCTCTGCACAGGGGGAATCTCGGGCCATCTCCGCTGCGGTCTCCCATTCTTCTCCTGCCGCAGTGGAGCCTGCTCAGCGGAGACGTCGATCCCAGCGTCTCGCTCAGTCTGACTCTGTGCTAAGAGTTACTGCTGCATTTCCTGCTTCTGCCATTGAAGTCAGTGCTGGGCAGCGGCGAGCGGACGCTTCTGGGGTTAAGTCCTGCTTTTCACATTCTGAGCATGCCCAGAGTAAGATCTCTCAGTGGAGATCGGGGGTCACATGATCAGATACTGCAGCTAAGGTCCTTGTAGGTGCTTGGACTATATCCTGCTTTGCACTCTGAGCATGCCCAGGGCAAGATCTCTCAGTGGAGATCTAGGGTCACATGCTCAGGTACTGCAGCACTCCATTGGTCCTTCTTTGAAAGGTCCTAGACGTGCTGCAGCTATTTAAGGCTCGAATGGCCGCACGGCCATGCGCTAGTATAAACTCTAATATGTGCTTTGCGCCAGTGTGGTTATGCATGTGTGTGTTCAGGGACCTGGCTGTAATAAGCCCCTAGAATGCTGGCACCTCCGGCGAGGAGATTTGTGAACGTGATTCAGGGACGCGGCTGAAATAAGCCCCTAGAATGCCAGCACCTCTGGTGAGGAGATTGCGTGTGTGCATAACCACTGACTGCTATCAGTTCGGCAGTAAGCTTGTGCTCCTGTGAGGCTAACAGGGTGCAGTGCTTTCCTCTCGCGGCTGCTCTGTGAGGTAACAGAGCTAGTCTATACCGCCAAACAGTGCCACCATTCACTAGCAGCAGGTTCCTCCTGCATGGTGGACCCCGAGCTGCGAACGCACCATTTATAATAAACATCTATTTCTACTCGGTGCGTTCCGCTAGCCCTAACAGTTCATTTTGTAAAATTTTTATATATTTTTATAAACACTGCCTACTTTTTTAGATTTAATATATAAAATTTAATAGCTTAGTTGCTCTTGCTCTGTAAACTGAACCCCTAAAGCAATACACTATTTGAAAGAGTGTCCAATCGGCCTGTATAAACAATTGGTCGTGGCAGTTAGGTCTTTTGTTATTGTGGAGGTTGGCAGTTACCCTAGTATATACCATACGCTCACTGGGAGTTCCCAAAACCTGTCGTAGTAGTGAACACAGGCGTGGCCTCGCCATCACTTGTCAGGCAATTGTGTAATTGTTCTGATAGCTGGAGGCAGCGGAGTGTCGTCTCCGACACCTACGATTTGGTGAAACCCGTGTACTTACTCTATTTAGGATCCAATTAGCTGGATCCGTTTTTTTCAACATTCAACGGTTTGTGACTGATGGCAAAAAACTGATGTGTGAAAGCAGCCTAACAGCTGTTTTACTACAGAAAGGAAAATATTTAGCCCTGAAAAGGACTGTTGTTTTAATGGTGCAGCAGCGGTACTGCAATAGCAAATTTAAATATGCGTGCGTATAAAAAAACAGACTATCACTGTGGTCTGATCCAACTTATAATTGTAGTTGTCTCGGCATGTTTTTTGTTGTGCACTATTGGGATTAGGTGCCTTTTATAAATTAATTAATATAAGCGTTTAAAAGGTTATATGTACACACTATTTGTTCCCTTGGATGTATATTTTTTACTGTTTACCAATAGCAAAATTAAACCCTGCCTAGACACCTCTAATCCAAAGCTTTCTCTCCACTGAATGCAGATAAAAGTGGTTTTACTACAGAAAGGAAAATATGTATCCCTGAAAATGGTTGTTGTGTTTAGTTTGCAGCAACAGTATACCTTTACGAGAATTGTAATGCAATGAACCCTGACTATATGCCTGCTCTAAAATACACTTTCCTTCCTATTAACACTCACTCTGAGCTGCTTCCTGATGACAGTGTGACGAGCATCACATCACCATGTCTTATATAAGACCCTATATACACTTCTGCTCAAAAGTTTACATACCCTGGCAGAATCTAGCATCTTTCATCCAGCAACTTACGTTTCTGGATTGTGAGTCATGGGAAAAGCAAAAGAATTGTCAATGGATCTACAGGAAAAGGTAGTTTAACTGTATAAAATAGGAAAGGGATACAAAAAGATATCTAAGGAATTGATAATGCCAGTCAAACTGTGATTAACAAATGGAAAGCTAGGAGCTCTGTAAAAACAAAACCATGGTCAGGTAGGCCAACAACAAACATTTTGTCCACGACTGCCAGGAAAATTGTTCGGGATGCAAAGAAAAACCCACAAATGACATAAGCTGAAATACTGGACTCTCTGAAAACTAGCGGTTTGGCTATTTCAAGATGCACAATAAGGAGGCACTTGAAGAAAAATGGGCTGCATGATCAAGTCGTCAGAAGAAAGCCATTAATGCACATATGCCACAAAGTATCTCGCCTACAAAATGCAAAACACCACAGAGACAAGCCTCAAAACTTCTGGAACAAATTAACTTGGAGTATGAGGCCAAAATTGAACAAGGCCTATGATGAAAGGAACACCATTCATACTGTAAAGCACAGAGGTGGATCGCTGATGTTTTGGGGATGTGTGAGTTACAAATGCACAGGAAACGTGGTAAAATTTGAAGAAAAGATGAATGCAGCATTATCAGCAAATACTGGAGGCAAATTTGCACTCATCAGCCCAGAAGCTGCGTGTGGAACCTACTTGGACGTTTAAACATGACAATGATTCAAAACACAAGGCCAAGTTGACCTGTCATTGGCTACAGCAGAACAAAGTGAAGGTTCTGGAGTGACCATCTCAGTCTCCTGACCTCAATATCATTGAGCCACTCTGGGGAGATTTCAGGCCCAGTAATTTACAGGATCTGGAGGCTTTTTGCCAATAAGAGTGGGCAGCTTTATCATCTGAGAAAATAAAGAACCTCATCCACATTTACCACAAAAAACTTTAAGCTGCCATTGATGTTCGAGGAGGCAATACACAGTATTAAGAAATGGGGTATGTAAACTTTAGATCAGGGATATTTGGATGTTTTGGGTTGTCATTCTGATTTAAAAAGAGAAAACACAGTAGTTTGACAATAAACGGCTTCACCCAGCCGCTAACCATGAGTGGAGAAAACATTTTGGTGTTATCATTCATATTCTATCGAAAAAGGCCAAGAAAGCAAAAATTCTGCAGGGGTAAGTAAACTTTAGGGCACAACTGAAAGACTCCATGGCAATCACAATAATGCCAGTATCCAACATGGCTACAGCATTACTGTCTATGTCAGGTACCGTATTTTTCGCTTTGTAAGACGCTCCGGATTATAAGACGCACCCCAAATTTTGAGGAGAAAAATAGGAAAAACTTTTTTTAATAAATTGGGGGGGGGGGGGGGCTTCTTATAATACATGCGTCTTATTGCTTACCAGGGGTTGTGGCTGTGGTGGATCAGGGTCCCAGGGTCGTTGCTTGAGGCAAGAGTGGAGCATTGCTGCAGGCTGGGATGAGGGGGTCAGCACGGGGGCTCCTGTGCTGCAGGGGGGCTCCTGTGCTGCAGGGGGCTCCTGTGCTGCAGGCTGGGATGAGGGGGTTTGCAGGGGGGCTCCCGTGCTGCAGGGCTGTCTCCGGTGCTGCAGAGCTGTCTCTGGTGCTGCAGGGGGCTCTGGCAACATTTTGTCAAAGGCCAGAGCCCCCGGCAGTTCGTCCATGCTTTGCTTTGTGGTGGACTTCGGGAAAATGGCCGCCGGGATCTCGAGAGATGAGATCTCAGCCCTGAAATCTCATCTCCCGAGATTCCGGTGGCCATTTTCCCGGAGTCAGTCATACAGGAAAGCATGGACGAACTGCCGGGGGACTCTGGTCTTTCACAAAATGTCGCCAGAGCCCCCCACAGCACCGGAGCCTCCAGCATCACCCGGGTCAGCAGCGGACAACCACGGCAGCTGTGGTGGGTGGCAGCGGTGGCAGACAACCGCGACAGCGATGGCGAGCGGCAGCGGTGGCGGACGGCAGCGGTGGCGGACAACCGCGGTGGCGGACACCCCCTCATCCCAGCCTGTAACGGTAAGCGGTATATCCGCTTTGTAAGACGCACCTCCATTTCCCCCCCAAATTTGGGGGAAACAAAGTTCGTCTTACAAAGTGGAAAATATGGTATTTCCCGCATATCCATTGCCTGTTTAACAGGTGCCTAGCATACAGAGCGGGGACTTGAGCACGGCACTTAAGCACTCGCAATACTCGATCGAGTAGCGTTCATAGCTAAGCACCCTGATGATGAGTATCTAGCAGTGGTGAAGATCACACACACTCATCATTACTCATAAAGTGACAATGGTCAGAATTGAAAAAAGTTGTCTGTAATGAAGATGAAAATAGACTTCAAGTTGAAGGAGTTAATAGTATTAGTAGACCTGACAGATTCCAGTTCTTGTCACTTTATTTTTTTACCTGTTGTAAATGCTGCTGTTCTCCTTAATCTGGAGTTGCTTTGCTGTTATTCCAGTACCACGTCTTTCCTGAGATATGACCCTCTATTTCCTGTATATAAATCTAGGGGCTTTTTTTTTAAGCCAAGTAGGTGCTGTGTTTATAATTTCTCTATGACAGTCTTCTTGAGGATCATGGTAAGTTGGTTAGAAATGAATATAGCTCAAGAAAAAAAAAATGGAGCCATAACTAAAAATTAAACAATGTTAGATTTTAGTGAACAAGTAAAAACAAAACACATTCCATCTCTTCTTTAAAGTAGGTTTATGATATCAATGGAAGATAAATTAAATGGTGATACCAACATGATGTTACAGTGGTTGTCTCAAGTTACTATCATTGCATAGGCGTGATTACTTCCCTGCTTCCCAGCTTTGCGCTTTCTGGAAGGGGGCAATTTTCTCCTGATGATTGACAGATTGGGTCAGTGACATGGTAGAGCTTTGGGCTCGAACTCAGCACTCTTTCATATTTCTAACAGAGGCCCAGGGGAACTGAAGCTGACCAGATGCAGACTTTGCAATTTCACCCATTAAATGAGATTAGATAACTCCTTTTTGCTTAAAATGCAAATGTAATTTTTTATTATTTTTCTAAGCCAAATTACCGTAAGAAGTGGATCTAGCAGGAAAGAAATGTATAGGTCCTTCTTTTATTTCTCCCTTCCATTGTAACATTTGCTCATAAGACTGCTACAACAATTGCGCCTAAATCTTTATGTGTGATTCTAACTTTAAAGTTAGAAATGTCAGAAATGTAGAATTTTAATCAAAATATAAATTGTGCTTTTTTGATCAGAGAATATTTCCTGTGTATACTGACTCAATTCTCACCTGATAATTACAAATTGACTAGTAAAATCACTCACTAATTGTCTTAGACAGTCACGTTGTTCTGATTTAATGACTATGCGATTTAATGACTTTACATGACAATGTGTCCAGAATCCCCTGTGATTTATAATAGAGACACATGGAATTATGAAGCTATTGAATACTACTAACTTTAGATATACGGTAGATTTGGTGATTATGAGCTTCTTGTTGAGATTCAATTGACAGATTTCTGAAGGACAGGGGAATGGATGATACTATATACTTTCTCTACTTGCAGAAAAATACATTTGTGAACTTCTCAAAAATAATTACTTCCAGCGTTGTAATATTATCTGTTCTACTGCAAATCCTGCTAGGAGAACTAATTCACAAGACAATTTCTAATCTAAATCTTTGCAAATCTTTGTTCTAGAATTATATATACCAACTGCCAATCTGACTTGTAATAGATGTGAGCATAAGAAGATTTCTTAAATCTTCATAACATGTTCACCTGCATGTCTCTGCTCTTATCCATCGAAGCATGATGTTCTCTGTTATTAGAAATAAATGGCATTGAGACCTTTAAATAAAAGCTTTGTGATATGTCCATTATAGCTATTACACTGCCTATAACTAAAAGACCAAGTGCAGTAATTAAAGCTTTTTATTTGATTGCTTTTACTACTTGAACATAATGAATTTGAGATTATTATAAATTTTCCATTTTTTCTTTCAATGGTGAGACTGGCAAATGCTTCTATTTTTAACGTTACTTTTGATGATCTAGTAAGCCTATTGTATTTCGCATTAGGTCAGGATATAGTGTTATTTGTTCAATACCGTACAATAGTCTGAATATAAGTACTCAACCTGCTGCCATTATTGTATATTTTGTGGCTTTTAAAAATAAGGATGCGTTACAAAAGCCTCACCAATGCATTATACAAAAACTACCATATGAACTATATTCAATTAATTTAGTTCTGTTCATAGAGCCAAAGAAATGTAATCATCATATAAAGTCTGGACATCTACTATAATTTGTATGATCTTTAGTGGCACAAAGGATACATTAACAGTATGAATCATGCTTAATTTATCGATGGACAGGCTACTGAGCCAAAATGCATATCCTAGGGAGAAAATGTTTGTCTAGCCAAAACATTAATGACATTAAAAGGTTAGAATAGAATTGCCAATGTGAAAGACACAGGTTACACCGCAAAACCACATCTATCACAAAGAAACCCTAAAACAGTGAGATTACCCACATAAATTCAGCATATAAATTCAACAATCCATTTTTCACAAAAATATATTTATCACAAAGGATTAAGAAAATAGTTCGAACCAGAATTGGCAAATAGGGTTGAGCGACCTTGACCTTTTTAGAGTCGAGCCGTGTTTCGCGAAACCCGACTATCCTAGAAGTCGAGTCGAGTGGAATCGGCCGATTATCGCGAAAAGTCGGGTATCGCCCGAAACACGAAACCCAATGCAAGTCAATGGGGGAGCATAGTCGGCAGTGAGTGGAGGCCAGGAAAACACCTACACTGCCCATTTTAATGACAAAAACATCCATTCTTGTTACAGAAGCTTGTCAATCATAATTTACCTTATAATAATTGGAAGGCATTTGAAATTGGGGGTCATTTGGCTAAAGTTGTGGGGGGTAGGGCTGGTTCAAGTAATTAGTGGGCCCAGGAAATCTGGAACACGTCACGGCAGTGGAGCAGGGAGAGGTAAGTATTTAAACTTTGCAAGTGCTGTGATCCTGAGCAAGCAGGGGGGGCCCACTAGTTGGCATTGGCACTGGCACAGGGCCCCTCAAAGTACAGCGGTGTGTTTGCACGGCGGGGGCGCCTCCCACCGGCAGCAACACTTTTGCGTACTATGAGAGGCCCTGTGCCAGTGACGTCGCCAACTAGTATTCCTTCCCCCAACTGATGAAGGAACCTGCACTTTCATCTGCACCTTCCTCTTTGTCCCCGTGTAAGGTGGTATGGTATGCGGGAAGAGGAACCTGACTTTCAGCAGGGTCACAATCTTGCTGTGTAGCGTGCACGGGGAATTTTGCGTTATGGGTCAATGTACCAGCAGACTCATCTATCACTGGCTGGGCAATGGGCAGGATGAGGAGGAAACACAGATAAAGGCCCAAAGAATAAAGTTGGCTAAATGCAGTTCAAAATTGGTAACACAGGACTAACCAGGGGGCATTGCAGTGGAGGACAACTGGAATGAGAGGCTGACACAGAGAGTAGGCCCAAATCAGTAAGTAGTCGAAATGCAGTTCAAAATTGGCAACCGTAGTAAACAGGCTGCACAGCTTTGTTCAGTGGAGGAGAACAGCAAGGAGTGGCAGACACCGATAGTAGGCCCCAACCCAACTAGTAGGCCAAATGCAGTCTAACATTAACAACTACTTAACGAGAGCCTGAAAATGGAATTTCAGGACAGGTAACCAGGAGAACAGCAAGGAGCGGCAGACACTGTTAGTAGGCCCCAAACCAACTAGTACGCCAAATGCAGTTGTTCCATTTAACCACTATTTAACAAGAGCCTGAAGATAGAAGCTCAGGAAAGGCAACCTGGAGAACACCTTGGAGTGGAACACACCGTCTCTACACCCCATACCCAATTTGTAGGCCTAATGCAGTGTAGTTTCCAACAACTACTAAACGAGAGCATTAAGATCGAAGCAATGGCGAGGAAACCTGGGGAACACCTTGGAGTGGAACACACCGTCTCTACACCCCATACCCAATTTGTAGGCCTAATGCAGTGTAGTTTTCAACAACTACTAAACGAGAGTAGGAAGATCGAAGCATTGTGGACGAAACCTGGGGAACCCCTTGGAGTGTAACACACCATCTCTCTACACCCCATACCCAATTTGTAGGCCTACTGCAGTGTAGTTTCCAACAACTACTAAACGAGAGCCAAAAGATTGAAGCAATGGAGAGGAAACCTGGGGAACACCTTGGAGTGGAAGACACCGTCTCTACACCCCATACCCAATTTGTAGGCCTAATGCAGTGTAGTTTCCAACAACTACTAAACGAGAGCATTAAGATCGAAGCAATGGCGAGGAAACCTGGGGAACACCTTGGAGTGGAACACACCGTCTCTACACCCCATACCCAATTTGTAGGCCAAATGCAGTGTAGTTTCCAACAACTACTAAACGAGAGCATTAAGATCGAAGCAATGGCGAGGAAACCTGGGGAACACCTTGGAGTGGAACACACCGTCTCTACACCCCATACCCAATTTGTAGGCCTAATGCAGTGTAGTTTTCAACAACTACTAAACGAGAGTCGGAAGACCGAAGCAATGTGGACGAAACCTGGGGAACACCTTGGAGTGTAACACACCATCTCTCTACACCCCATACCCAATTTGTAGGCCTAATGCAGTGTAGTTTCCAACAACTACTAAACGAGAGCCTGAAGATAGAAGCTCAGGAAAGGCAACCTGGAGAACACCTTGGAGTGGAACACACCGTCTCTAGACCCCATACCCAATTTGTAGGCCTAATGCAGTGTAGTTTGCAACAACTACTAAACGAGAGCATTAAGATCGAAGCAATGGCGAGGAAACCTGGGGAACACCTTGGAGTGGAACACACCGTCTCTACACCCCATACCCAATTTGTAGGCCTAATGCAGGGTAGTTTCCAACAACTACTAAATGAGAGCATTAAGATCGAAGCAATGGCGAGGAAACCTGGGGAACACCTTGGAGTGGAACACACCGTCTCTACACCCCATACCCAATTTGTAGGCCTAATGCAGGGTAGTTTCCAACAACTACTAAATGAGAGCATTAAGATCGAAGCAATGGCGAGGAAACCTGGGGAACACCTTGGAGTGGAACACACCGTCTCTACACCCCATACCCAATTTGTAGGCCTAATGCAGTGTAGTTTCCAACAACTACTAAACGAGAGCATTAAGATCGAAGCAATGGCGAGGAAACCTGGGGAACACCTTGGAGTGGAACACACCGTCTCTACACCCCATACCCAATTTGTAGGCCTAATGCAGTGTAGTTTCCAACAACTACTAAATGAGAGCATTAAGATCGAAGCAATGGCGAGGAAACCTGGGGAACACCTTGGAGTGGAACACACCGTCTCTACACCCCATACCCAATTTGTAGGCCTAATGCAGTATAGTTTTCAACAACTACTAAACGAGAGTCGGAAGACCGAAGCAATGTGGACGAAACCTGGGGAACACCTTGGAGTGTAACACACCATCTCTCTACACCCCATACCCAATTTGTAGGCCTAATGCAGTGTAGTTTTCAACAACTACTAAACGAGAGTCGGAAGACCGAAGCAATGTGGACGAAACCTGGGGAACACCTTGGAGTGTAACACACCATCTCTCTACACCCCATACCCAATTTGTAGGCCTAATGCAGTGTAGTTTCCAACAACTACTAAACGAGAGCCTGAAGATAGAAGCTCAGGAAAGGCAACCTGGAGAACACCTTGGAGTGGAACACACCGTCTCTACACCCCATACCCAATTTGTAGGCCTAATGCAGTGTAGTTTGCAACAACTACTAAACGAGAGCATTAAGATCGAAGCAATGGCGAGGAAACCTGGGGAACACCTTGGAGTGGAACACACCGTCTCTACACCCCATACCCAATTTGTAGGCCTAATGCAGGGTAGTTTCCAACAACTACTAAATGAGAGCATTAAGATCGAAGCAATGGCGAGGAAACCTGGGGAACACCTTGGAGTGGAACACACCGTCTCTACACCCCATACCCAATTTGTAGGCCTAATGCAGGGTAGTTTCCAACAACTACTAAATGAGAGCATTAAGATCGAAGCAATGGCGAGGAAACCTGGGGAACACCTTGGAGTGGAACACACCGTCTCTACACCCCATACCCAATTTGTAGGCCTAATGCAGTGTAGTTTCCAACAACTACTAAACGAGAGCCTGAAGATAGAAGCTCAGGAAAGGCAACCTGGAGAACACCTTGGAGTGGAACACACCGTCTCTACACCCCATACCCAATTTGTAGGCCTAATGCAGTGTAGTTTGCAACAATTACTAAACGAGAGCATTAAGATCGAAGCAATGGCGAGGAAACCTGGGGAACACCTTGGAGTGGAACACACCGTCTCTACACCCCATACCCAATTTGTAGGCCTAATGCAGGGTAGTTTCCAACAACTACTAAATGAGAGCATTAAGATCGAAGCAATGGCGAGGAAACCTGGGGAACACCTTGGAGTGGAACACACCGTCTCTACACCCCATACCCAATTTGTAGGCCTAATGCAGTGTAGTTTTCAACAACTACTAAACGAGAGCATTAAGATTGAAGCAATGGAGAGGAAACCTGGGGAACACCTTGGAGTGGAACACACCGTCTCTACTCCCCATACCCAATTTGTAGGCCTAATGCAGTGTAGTTTCCAACAACTACTAAACGAGAGCATTAAGATTGAAGCAATGGCGTGGAAACCTGGGGAACACCTTGGAGTGGAACACACCGTCTCTACACCCCATACCCAATTTGTAGGCCTAATGCAGGGTAGTTTCCAACAACTACTAAATGAGAGCATTAAGATCGAAGCAATGGCGAGGAAACCTGGGGAACACCTTGGAGTGGAACACACCGTCTCTACACCCCATACCCAATTTGTAGGCCTAATGCAGTGTAGTTTCCAACAACTACTAAACGAGAGCATTAAGATCGAAGCAATGGCGAGGAAACCTGGGGAACACCTTGGAGTGGAACACACCGTCTCTACACCCCATACCCAATTTGTAGGCCTAATGCAGTATAGTTTTCAACAACTACTAAACGAGAGTCGGAAGACCGAAGAAATGTGGACGAAACCTGGGGAACACCTTGGAGTGTAACACACCATCTCTCTACACCCCATACCCAATTTGTAGGCCTAATGCAGTGTAGTTTCCAACAACTACTAAACGAGAGCCTGAAGATAGAAGCTCAGGAAAGGCAACCTGGAGAACACCTTGGAGTGGAACACACCGTCTCTACACCCCATACCCAATTTGTAGGCCTAATGCAGTGTAGTTTTCAACAACTACTAAACGAGAGCATTAAGATTGAAGCAATGGAGAGGAAACCTGGGGAACACCTTGGAGTGGAACACACCGTCTCTACTCCCCATACCCAATTTGTAGGCATAATGCAGTGTAGTTTCCAACAACTACTAAACGAGAGCATTAAGATCGAAGCAATGGCGAGGAAACCTGGGGAACACCTTGGAGTGGAACACACCGTCTCTACACCCCATACCCAATTTGTAGGCCTAATGCAGGGTAGTTTCCAACAACTACTAAATGAGAGCATTAAGATTGAAGCAATGGCGAGGAAACCTGGGGAACACCTTGGAGTGGAACACACCGTCTCTACACCCCATACCCAATTTGTAGGCCTAATGCAGTGTAGTTTTCAACAACTACTAAACGAGAGCATTAAGATTGAAGCAATGGCGAGGAAACCTGGGGAACACCTTGGAGTGGAACACACCGTCTCTACACCCCATACCCAATTTGTAGGCCTAATGCAGTGTAGTTTCCAACAACTACTAAACGAGAGCATTAAGATCGAAGCAATGGCGAGGAAACCTGGGGAACACCTTGGAGTGGAACACACCGTCTCTACACCCCATACCCAATTTGTAGGCCTAATGCAGTATAGTTTTCAACAACTACTAAACGAGAGTCGGAAGACCGAAGCAATGTGGACGAAACCTGGGGAACACCTTGGAGTGTAACACACCATCTCTCTATACCCCATACCCAATTTGTAGGCCTAATGCAGTGTAGTTTCCAACAACTACTAAACGAGAGCCTGAAGATAGAAGCTCAGGAAAGGCAACCTGGAGAACACCTTGGAGTGGAACACACCGTCTCTACACCCCATACCCAATTTGTAGGCCTAATGCAGTGTAGTTTCCAACAACTACTAAACGAGAGCATTAAGATCGAAGCAATGGCGAGGAAACCTGGGGAACACCTTGGAGTGGAACACACCGTCTCTACACCCCATACCCAATTTGTAGGCCTAATGCAGTGTAGTTTCCAACAACTACTAAACGAGAGCATTAAGATCGAAGCAATGGCGAGGAAACCTGGGGAACACCTTGGAGTGGAACACACCGTCTCTACACCCCATACCCAATTTGTAGGCCTAATGCAGTGTAGTTTTCAACAACTACTAAACAAGAGCATTAAGATTGAAGCAATGGAGAGGAAACCTGGGGAACACCTTGGAGTGGAACACACCGTCTCTACACCCCATACCCAATTTGTAGGCCTAATGCAGTATAGTTTTCAACAACTACTAAACGAGAGTCGGAAGACCGAAGAAATGTGGATGAAACCTGGGGAACACCTTGGAGTGTAACACACCATCTCTCTACACCCCATACCCAATTTGTAGGCCTAATGCAGTGTAGTTTCCAACAACTACTAAACGAGAGCCTGAAGATAGAAGCTCAGGAAAGGCAACCTGGAGAACACCTTGGAGTGGAACACACCGTCTCTACACCCCATACCCAATTTGTAGGCCTAATGCAGTGTAGTTTTCAACAACTACTAAACGAGAGCATTAAGATTGAAGCAATGGAGAGGAAACCTGGGGAACACCTTGGAGTGGAACACACCGTCTCTACTCCCCATACCCAATTTGTAGGCATAATGCAGTGTAGTTTCCAACAACTACTAAACGAGAGCATTAAGATCGAAGCAATGGCGAGGAAACCTGGGGAACACCTTGGAGTGGAACACACCGTCTCTACACCCCATACCCAATTTGTAGGCCTAATGCAGGGTAGTTTCCAACAACTACTAAATGAGAGCATTAAGATCGAAGCAATGGCGAGGAAACCTGGGGAACACCTTGGAGTGGAACACACCGTCTCTACACCCCATACCCAATTTGTAGGCCTAATGCAGTGTAGTTTTCAACAACTACTAAACGAGAGCATTAAGATTGAAGCAATGGCGAGGAAACCTGGGGAACACCTTGGAGTGGAACACACCGTCTCTACACCCCTTACCCAATTTGTAGGCCTAATGCAGTGTAGTTTCCAACAACTACTAAACGAGAGCAATAAGATCGAAGCAATGGCGAGGAAACCTGGGGAACACCTTGGAGTGGAACACACCGTCTCTACACCCCATACCCAATTTGTAGGCCTAATGCAGTATAGTTTTCAACAACTACTAAACGAGAGTCGGAAGACCGAAGAAATGTGAACGAAACCTGGGGAACACCTTGGAGTGTAACACACCATCTCTCTACACCCCATACCCAATTTGTAGGCCTAATGCAGTGTAGTTTCCAACAACTACTAAACGAGAGCCTGAAGATAGAAGCTCAGGAAAGGCAACCTGGAGAACACCTTGGAGTGGAACACACCGTCTCTACACCCCATACCCAATTTGTAGGCCTAATGCAGTGTAGTTTCCAACAACTACTAAACGAGAGCATTAAGATCGAAGCAATGGCGAGGAAACCTGGGGAACACCTTGGAGTGGAACACACCGTCTCTACACCCCATACCCAATTTGTAGGCCTAATGCAGTGTAGTTTCCAACAACTACTAAACGAGAGCATTAAGATCGAAGCAATGGCGAGGAAACCTGGGGAACACCTTGGAGTGGAACACACCGTCTCTACACCCCATACCCAATTTGTAGGCCTAATGCAGTGTAGTTTTCAACAACTACTAAACAAGAGCATTAAGATTGAAGCAATGGAGAGGAAACCTGGGGAACACCTTGGAGTGGAACACACCGTCTCTACACCCCATACACAATTTGTAGGCCAAATGCAGTGTAGTTTCCAACAACTACTAAACGAGAGCATTAAGATCGAAGCAATGGCGAGGAGACCTGGGGAACACCTTGGAGTGGAACACACCGTCTCTACACCCCATACCCAATTTGTAGGCCTAATGCAGTGTAGTTTTCAACAACTACTAAACGAGAGTCGGAAGACCGAAGCAATGTGGACGAAACCTGGGGAACACCTTGGAGTGTAACACACCATCTCTCTACACCCCATACCCAATTTGTAGGCCTAATGCAGTGTAGTTTCCAACAACTACTAAACGAGAGCCTGAAGATAGAAGCTCAGGAAAGGCAACCTGGAGAACACCTTGGAGTGGAACACACCGTCTCTACACCCCATACCCAATTTGTAGGCCTAATGCAGTGTAGTTTGCAACAACTACTAAACGACAGTCGGAAGACCGAAGCAATGGCGAGGAAACCTGGTGAACACCTTGGAGTGGAACACACCGTCTCTACACCCCATACCCAATTTGTAGGCCTAATGCAGTGTAGTTTCCAACAACTACTAAACGAGAGCCTGAAGATAGAAGCTCAGGAAAGGCAACCTGGAGAACACCTTGGAGTGGAACACACCGTCTCTACACCCCATACCCAATTTGTAGGCCTAATGCAGTGTAGTTTGCAACAACTACTAAACGACAGTCGGAAGACCGAAGCAATGGCGAGGAAACCTGGTGAACACCTTGGAGTGGAACACACCGTCTCTATACACCCCATACCCAATTTGTAGGCCTAATGCAGTGTAGTTTCCAACCACTACTAAACGAGAGCCTGAAGATAGAAGCTCAGGAAAGGCAACCTGGAGAACACCTTGGAGTGGAACACACCGTCTCTACACCCCATACCCAATTTGTAGGCCTAATGCAGTGTAGTTTGCAACAACTACTAAACGAGAGTCGGAAGACCGAAGCAATGGCGAGGAAACCTGGGGAACACCTTGGAGTGGATCACACCGTCTCTACACCCCATACCCAATTTGTAGGCCTAATGCAGTGTAGTTTTCAACAACTACTAAACGAGAGTAGGAAGATCGAAGCAATGTGGACGAAACCTGGGGAACACCTTGGAGTGTAACACACCGTCTCTCTACACCCCATACCCAATTTGTAGGCCTAATGCAGTGTAGTTTTCAACAACTACTAAACGAGAGTCGGAAGACCGAAGCAATGTGGACGAAACCTGGGGCACACCTTGGGGCAGCAGACACCGTTATTAGGCCCTACCAAAGTTGTACCCCCAATGCAGTTTTAAAATTCCTAGAGGCTGAAAACAAGACTATTGACGCTCAGCTTTTTTAAAAGGAACACAGCTGAATTGAGTGGCGCAGACAGACACAGGTAGTAGGCCTTAAACCAAAAATGTGGCTCACTGCAGCTTAAAAAGGGTTACAGGGGTACACAGGCAGCATTGCTCTGGGCAGTGGAGGACAATTTCAATAGTGGACCGCAGACAGACTTTGTACGCCTACTATTAAAAAAAGGATGCTCTATGCAATAAAAAATAGGTTCCAGGGGTACACGGGCAGCAGTGGTCTGGTCAGTGTAGGAGTAGTAGAAAGAACGGGCCGCAGACAGGCTTCGAAGGCCTAACATAAAAAAATTGGACAGGCTGTAGGCACTTTAACATTGGTTCCAGGGGTACACGGGCAGCAGTAGACTGGTCAGTGTAGTAGTGGTAGAAAGAACGGGCCGCAGACAGGCTTCGAAGGCCTAACATAACAAAATTGGACAGGCTGTAGGCACTTTATAATTGGTTCCAGGAGTACACGGGCAGCAGTAGACAGGTCAGTGTAGTAGTAGTTGAAAGAACGGGCCGCAGACAGGCTTCGAAGGCCTAACATAATAAAATGGGCTGGCTGTAGGCAATTTATGATTGTTTCCAGGGGTACACGGGCAGCAGTAGACAGGTCAGTGGAGGCCTAGTGGAAGGAGGGACCGCAGACAGGCTTCGAAGGCCTAACATAATAAAATTGGACAGGCTGTAGGCACTTTATAATTGGTTCCAGGGGTACACGGGCAGCAGGAGACAGGTCAGTGGAGGCCTAGTGGAAGGAGGGACCGCAGACAGGCTTCGAAGGCCTAACATAATAAAATTGGACAGGCTGTAGGCACTTTATAATTGGTTCCAGGAGTACACGGGCAGCAGTAGACAGGTCAGTGTATTAGTAGTTGAAAGAACGAGCCACAGACAGGCTTCGAAGGCCTAACATAATAAAATGGGCTGGCTGTAGGAAATGTAAAATTGGTTCTAGGGGTACACGGGCAGCAGTAGACAGGTCAGTGGAGGCCTAGTGGAAGGAGGGACCGCAGACAGGCTTCGAAGACCTAACATAACAAAATTGGACAGGCTATAGGCACTTTATAATTGGTTCCAGGAGTACACGGGCAGCAGTAGACAGGTCAGTGTAGTAGTAGTTGAAAGAACGGGCCGCAGACAGGCTTCGAAGGCCTAACATAATAAAATGGGCTGGATGTAGGCAATTTATGATTGTTTCCAGGGGTACACGGGCAGCAGTAGACAGGTCAGTGGAGGCCTAGTGGAAGGAGGGACCGCAGACAGGCTTCGAAGGCCTAACATAATAAAATTGGACAGGCTGTAGGCACTTTATAATTGGTTCCAGGAGTACACGGGCAGCAGTAGACAGGTCAGTGTAGTAGTAGTTGAAAGAACGGGCCGCAGACAGGCTTCGAAGGCCTAGCATAATAAAATGGGCTGGCTGTAGGCAATTTAAAATTGGTTCTAGGGGTACACGGGCAGCAGTAGACTGGTCAGTGGAGGCCTAGTGGGAGGAGGGACCGCAGACAGGCTTCGAAGGCCTAACATAATAAAATTGGACAGGCTGTAGGCACTTTATAATTGGTTCCAGGAGTACACGGGCAGCAGTAGACAGGTCAGTGTAGTAGTAGTTGAAAGAACGGGCCGCAGACAGGCTTCGAAGGCCTAACATAATAAAATGGGCTGGCTGTAGGCTATTTATGATTGTTTCCAGGGGTACACGGGCAGCAGTAGACAGGTCAGTGGAGGCCTAGTGGAAGGAGGGACCGCAGACAGGCTTCGAAGGCCTAACATAATAAAATTGGACAGGCTGTAGGCACTTTATAATTGGTTCCAGGGGTACACGGGCAGCAGGAGACAGGTCAGTGGAGGCCTAGTGGAAGGAGGGACCGCAGACAGGCTTCAAAGGCCTAACATAATAAAATTGGACAGGCTGTAGGCACTTTATAATTGGTTCCAGGAGTACACGGGCAGCAGTAGACATGTCAGTGTCGTAGTAGTTGAAAGAACGGGCCGCAGACAGGCTTCGAAGGCCTAACATAATAAAATGGGCTGGCTGTAAGCAATTTAAAATTGGTTCCAGGGGTAGACGGGCAGCAGTGGTCTGGTCAGCGGAGGCCGATTGTAATGAGTGTCTGCCAGTTAGTAGTCCAAAACAATAAATAAATGTGAATGTCTCGCATTAAAACAAAACGAAAACACTAAAGGGTGCAATCATTAGGTTCAGTGGTGGGATCCTCTGCGTAGTTTCAGACCTACTAATTTAGCGCAAAGTATTTACTGTGGTAAATAGAGGACACTGCCCCTGACTATGTTAAGTACCATCATACATGTCAACACAATGGTATTGTAAGTGGCAGGAATGGAAGGATGTCAGCGCATAGACTAAACATTGGTGGAAGTGTGAGAGATAACTGTGGAAGTGGTAGAGCAATGTTTGACCTGGGGTTGGATGAACTTTCTTGTGGCCGGCGGTACAGGCCCAGGGCCCCTCATGTTACAACAGTGTGTCTGACGTTGGGTGCGCACCACCACCGCCAGAGACACTTTATTGTACTATGAGGGACCCAGTGGCAGTGCCGTCGACCAAAAGCGGGCACACCCACCTCTTCAGACAAACAGCACTCTCACGGGTGCTTGCGCCAAGTCGCGATACCACGGCCCCGTGTGGGGAGTTTGGCCATTTAGGGAGGTGTAAACATGTCGTATGCTGGACAATCAGCTGCAGCAAATTAGACATTCGAAAAGTAATTCACAGTAGTCCACAGGCAAGAGCTTTTCATAGGAAAGCTAGGTGTCTGCCGGGCAAGGTGGGGCAAAAGAATTCGAAATCCAGTTGTGGTTCATTTTAATGAATGTTAGATCATCTACATTTTGGGTAGCCAGACGAGTCCTTTTTTCGTTTAATATTGAACCTGCAGCACTGAATACTCTTTCTGATAGGACACTAGCTGCCGGGCAAGCAAGCTCCTGCAATGCATATTCTGCCAATTCTGGCCAGGTGTCTAATTTTGATGCCCAGTAATCAAATGGGAATGACGGTTGAGGGAGAACATCGATAAGGGATGAAAAATAGTTAGTAACCATACTGGACAAATGTTGTCTCCTGTCACTTTCAATTGATGCAGCAGTACCTGTCCTGTCTGCGGTCATAGCAAAATCACTCCACAACCTGGTCAGAAAACCCCTCTGTCCAACGCCACTTCTGATGTGTGCACCCCTAACACTCCTGGTCTGCTGCCCCCGGGAGCTCGTGTGAGAACGATCACGTGCGCTGTGTGCTGGGAATGCCTGAAGAAAACGGTCAACAAGAGTTGATTGTTTGGTTGCTAATATTAGTTCCAAGTTCTCATGTGGCATAATATTTTGCAATTTGCCTTTATAGCGTGGATCAAGGAGGCAGGCCAACCAGTAATCGTCATCGTTCATCATTTTAGTAATGCGTGTGTCCCTTTTGAGGATACGTAAGGCATAATCCGCCATGTGGGCCAAAGTTCCAGTTGTCAAATCTGCAGTTGTGATTGGTTGAGGGGCAGTTTCAGGCAAATCTACGTCACTTGTGTCCCTCAAAAAAACAGAACCCGGCCTTGCCACGCAACCAATTTCCAGTGCCCCCGGGAAAGCTTCCTCATTAAAAATATACTCATCCCCATCATCCTCCTCGTCCTCCACCTCCTCTTCGCCCGCTACCTCGTCCTGTACACTGCCCTGACCAGACAATGGCTGACTGTCATCAAGGCTTTCCTCTTCCTCTGGTGCAGACGCCTGATCCTTTATGTGCGTCAAACTTTGCATCAGCAGACACATTAGGGGGATGCTCATGCTTATTATGGCGTTGTCTGCACTAACCAGCCATGTGCATTCCTCAAAACACTGAAGGACTTGACACATGTCTTGTATCTTTGACCACTGCACACCTGACAACTCCATGTCTGCCATCCTACTGCCTGCCCGTGTATGTGTATCCTCCTACAAAAACATAACAGCCCGCCTCTGTTGGCACAGTCTCTGAAGCATGTGCAGTGTTGAGTTCCACCTTGTTGCAACGTCTATGATTAGGCGATGCTGGGGAAGGTTCAAAGACCGCTGATAGGTCTGCATACGGCTGGAGTGTACAGGCGAACTACGGATATGTGAGCAAAGTCCACGCACTTTGAGGAGCAGGTCGGATAACTCCTGATAACTTTTCAGGAAGCACTGCACCACCAGGTTTAAGGTGTGAGCCAGGCAAGGAATGTGTTTCAGTTGGGAAAGGGAGATGGCAGCCATGAAATTCCTTCCGTTATCACTCACTACCTTGCCTGCCTCAAGATCTACTGTGCCCAGCCATGACTGCGTTTCTTGTTGCAAGAACTCGGACAGAACTTCCGCGGTGTGTCTGTTGTCGCCCAAACACTTCATAGCCAATACAGCCTGCTGACGCTTGCCAGTAGCTGGCCCATAATGGGACAACTGGTGTGCAACAGTGTCAGCTGCCGATGGAGTGGTTGGCCGACTGCGGTCTGTGGAAGAGCTGTCGCTTCTGCAGGAGGACGAGGAGGAGGAAGAGGGGGTGCGAATGCCTACAGCCAACTGTTTCCTAGACCGTGGGCTAGGCACAACTGTCCCGAAATTGATGTCCCCTGTGGACCCTGCATCCACCACATTCACCTAGTGTGCCGTGATGGACACGTAACGTCCCTGGCCATGCCTACTGGTCCATGCATCTGTAGTCAGGTGCACCTTTGTACTCACAGATTGCCTGAGTGCATGGACGATGCGCTGTTTAACATGCTGGTGCAGGGCTGGGATGGCTTTTCTGGAAAAAAAGTGTTGACTGGGTAGCTCGTAGCGTGGTTCAGCGTACTCCATCAGGGCTTTAAAAGCTTCGCTTTCAACTAACCGGTAGGGCATCATCTCTAACGAGATTAGTCTAGCTATGTGGGCGTTAAAACCCTGTGTACGCGGATGCGAGGATAAGTACTTCCTTTTTCTAACCAGAGTCTCATGTAGGGTGAGCTGGACTGGAGAGCTGGAGATCGTGGAACTTGCGGGTGTGCCGGTGGATATGGCAGACTGAGAGACGGTTGAAGACGGTATTGTTTCCGCCGGTGCCCTAGATGCAATATTTCCTCCTACAAAACTGGTGATTCCCTGACCCTGACTGCTTTTGGCTGGCAAAGAAACCTGCACAGATACTGCCGGTGGTGCGAAAAATGGTGGCCTTACAGTGACGGAAGGGATGTTGCGTTGCTGACTAGCTTCATTGGCCGAGGGTGCTACAACCTTAAGGGACGTTTGGTAGTTAGTCCAGGCTTGAAAATGCATGGTGGTTAAATGTCTATGCATGCAACTTGTATTGAGACTTTTCAGATTCTGACCTCTGCTTAAGCTAGTTGAACATTTTTGACAGATGACTTTGCGTTGATCAATTGGATGTTGTTTAAAAAAATGCCAGACTGCACTCTTCCTAGCATCGGATCCCTTTTCAGGGATTGCAGACTGAGCTTTAACCGGATGGCCACGTTGTCCTCCAACAGGTTTTGGCTTTGACACGCGTTTTGGGCCAGATACGGGCCCGGCAGATGGAACCTGTTGCGATGTTGATGCCTGCTGCGGCCCCTCCTCCACCTCCGCTTCTGAACTACTGCCGCCTGCACCCTGTTCCCCCAATGGCTGCCAATCGGGGTCAACAACTGGGTCATCTATTACCTCCTCTTCTAGCTCGTGTGCAACTCCGTCTGTGTCACCGTGTCGGTCGGTGGTATAGCGTTCGTGACGGGGCAACATAGTCTCATCAGGGTCTGATTGTGGATCAGTACCCTGAGAGGGCAATGTTGTGGTCTGAGTCAAAGGACCAGCATAGTATTCTGGCTGTGGCTGTGCATCAGTGCACTCCATGTCAGAATCTACTTGTAATGGGCATGGCCTGTTAAGTGTTTCACTTTCTAAGCCAGGGACGGTATGTGTAAAGAGCTCCATGGAGTAACCCGTTGTGTCGCCTGCTGCATCCTTCTCTCTTGTTGTTGTTTTTGCTGAAGAGGACAAAGAAGCGACTTGTCCCTGACCGTGAACATCCACAAGCAACGCGCTGCTTTTACATTTACCAGTTTCAGAAGAGGAGGCAAAAGAGCTAGAGGCTGAGTCTGCAAGGTAAGCCAAAACTTGCTGTTGCTGCTCCGGCTTTAAAAGCGGTTTTCCTACTCCCAGAAAAGAGAGCGTTCGAGGCCTTGTGTAGCCAGACGACGAACCTGGCTCCACAGCTCCAGACTTAGATGGAATATTTTTTTTCCCACGACCACCTGATGCTCCACTAACCACTACCATCATTACCAGCTGACAATGAACGCCCACGGCCACGACCCCTTGCACCAGACTTCCTCATTATTTTAAAAACTTAACCAAAGTAACTTTATTTGTTGCTGTCAAACAACTTACACGGTGACCTATAACTTCAGTATGATTTCAATATCCCTTTACAGGTTGGTGAGACCACAAGGAAAATCAGGCACAATGTTACACACTCTGTTTTCTGTGGCACCAAATCACAGAGATGCCACACACGCAGGACTGTCACTCAAGCACAAATGTCAATATTAATCTCCCACCTATTTTTTTTTTTTCAGGGAGACTTTAGAAACAAAATAAAATAAAATGATTTTTTCAGGAAGAATTTAGAAACTAAATAAAATAAAATGATTTTTTCAGGGACAATTTAGAAACCAAAAAAAAAAAAAAATGCTTTCTATGGCCCACTGAGTGAGAGATGGCACACACAGGAGTCAGGAGTGGCACACAAGCCCAGAGGCCAATATTTTTCTCCCACTGATTGATGTACTGATTTTTTCAGGTAGATTTTAGAACCCAAATCAAGCCAAAAAATAAATAGGCTTTCTATGGCCCACTGAGTGAGAGATGGCACACACAGGAGTCAGGAGTGGCACACAAGCCCTGAGGCCAATATTTTTCTCCCACTGATTGATGTAGTGATTTTTTCAGGTAGATTTTAGAACCCAAATCAAGCCAAAAAATAAATAGGCTTTCTATGGCCCACTGAGTGAGAGATGGCACACACAGGAGTCAGGAGTGGCACACAAGCCCTGAGGCCAATATTTTTCTCCCACTGATTGATGTAGTGATTTTTTTCAGGTAGATTTTAGAACCCAAATCAAGCAAAAAAAAAAATAGGCTTTCTATGGCCCACTGAGTGAGAGATGGCACACACAGGAGTCAGGAGTGGCACACAAGCTCAGAGGCCAATATTTTTCTCCCACTGATTGATTTATTGATTTTTTCAGGTAGGATTTAGAACCCAAATCAAGCAAAAAAATAAATAGGCTTTCTATGGCCCACTGAGTGAGAGATGGCACACACAGGAGTCAGGAGTGGCACACAAGCCCTGAGGCCAATATTTTTCTCCCACTGATTGATGTAGTGATTTTTTCAGGTAGATTTTAGAACCCAAATCAAGCAAAAAAAATAAATAGACTTTCTATGGCCCACTGAGTGAGAGATGGCACACACAGGAGGCAGGAGTGGCACACAAGCCCTGAGGCCAATATGTTTCTCCCACTGATTGATGTAGTGATTTTTTCAGGTAGATTTTAGAACCCAAATCAAGCAAAAAAAATAAATAGGCTTTCTATGGCCCACTGAGTGAGAGATGGCACACACAGGGATGGCACTCTAGCAGAAATGCCAATCTTAATCTCCCACAAAAAAAAAAAAAAAACAGGGACTGTCCTACAATTACTATCTCCCTTCAGTACTCTCAGCCAGGTATGGCAGGCAGCAATAAGGAGTGGACTGATGCACAAATTAAATAAAAAGTGTGGACAAACAAAAAAGATAGCTGTGCAGAACGGAAGGAACAACAGGATTTGTGCTTTGAAAAAAGCAGTTGGTTTGCACAGCGGCGTACACACAGCAATGCAGCTATCAGGGAGCCTTCTAGGGCAGCCCAATGAGCTACAGCGCTGAGAAAAAAAAAATGTAGCTTCCACTGTCCCTGCACACCGAAGGTGGTGTTGGACAGTGGAAATCGCTACAGCGCAAGCGGTTTGGTGGTTAATGGACCCTGCCTAACGCTATCCCTGCTTCTGACGAAGCGGCAGCAACCTCTCCCTAAGCTCAGATCAGCAGCAGTAAGATGGCGGTCGGCGGGAACGCCCCTTTATAGCCCCTGTGATGCCGCAGACAGCAAGCCAATCACTGCAATGCCCTTCTCTAAGATGGTGGGGACCAGGACCTATGTCATCACGCTGCCCACACTCTGCGTTCACCTTCATTGGCTGAGAAATGGCGCTTTTCGCATCATTGAAACGCGACTTTGGCGCAAAAGTCGCGTACCGCATGGCCGACCCCGCACGGGGTCGGATCGGGTTTCATGAAACCCGACTTTGCCAAAAGTCGGCGACTTTTGAAAATGAACCACCCGTTTCGCTCAACCCTATTGGCAAATATATACATAGGTGTATCAGTGCAGCAGGATTTCTTATGTTAGGCTATCTAACAACCAAGTGGGAGAACCTCAACAAAAACTGAATGATATGATTAATGTAAATACTTGAGGTCCACTTTGTATTTAAGGCTAATGAAATAACTGTATTAAGTGTGATAATTTAATATGATCCCCGTGCACTTATTAATCTTTCCTGCCTCCTCCCCTCTAGGACCTGTAAAAGCATGGTGATACGCGAAAGGGCCATCATTCACAATGCTGCCTGCAACCTCCCACATCCTTGTTTTCAAAGTAAATTAAATAAATGGACTTTTTTTTGAATGGTGAGTGCCTGCTATTTCTGTCTTTTTTAATCCAATTGGAGCACTGTATTACATGTCAGAATCCAACATGATTACCGTGCACATATCAATATTTCCGGCCTCTTCCCCTCTTTGGTTGTCGCGCTGTGACAGTATATGAGATAGGTAAATAGACCCCTCACTGTCTCTTGATCTGGGGCCCTAACTATCACTGTTCTTAAAGGTACCTCAGAAGGTGAGCAGGTTTGAGCTTTGTGCCTCACTGTTCTCCTAAGCTGTCCCCAACCTCTCCCTCAGGAAGATCGGGACAGAAATGCTAGGTTATCAACACATAAGACAAACAGGGATAACAGAAAGCCACTAACAGACGAAAACACACACCAAAGGCAAAGGGGTATATAGGGAAGGGGAGGAATGTATAAACCAAATAGGAATAGGACAAGGAGAAAAGCATACACCCACAAACAGAATACAACAATATCCAGCAGCAGCAAACAATCTCCAACTCAGCACAGCCGCTCAATGGAACCAGAAAGTAGAACTTTCAGTGGTGAGGAAGAGAAAGCCTGGCCAGTTTTTATAGAGAGAGGGAATGACCAGATCAGGAGCAGCTGAGAAAGGGATCTGCATGTTTCTAACCAGCATAGAAAAGGATGTTAACCTCTTCAGCACCAAAGGAGATGAAATCCATTTAATATGGGACATGAACCACAAAAGCTAAATGGATGACCTGCGATTCACAATACATAATGGCTTTCTAACCCTAGGTGGAACGTGACATGCTCATGACAATGGTTTTTAAAAATTTGTAAGGCAATGTCCTTTAGATGGGAAAGATTTATGGAGTGCATTTCAAAAAAATATTTAAAAAGCCTAATAAAAAAGAGTTAAGTCACATTGTGTGAAGAACAGAATGTGTAATATGTTGCACAAACTTTATTTTAAGGGGATATGCGGTACATCCAATGTCGTGTACCTTACATAAGAAAATAGGATCTGAAAAGAAGGTGCTTCCTAAGAAGAGGGGGTAGGGAAAAAAGATGCAGAAAAATGTGAAAGGAAAACATAATTATTAGGTATTGTAAATGTGGACAATTGACTAATTGCTCAAACAGTTTGCTCCTGCCAGGCCCAGACGTCCTTTTCTTAGGTGCGGTATTTGTATAACAACTGAAGGGTAGGGAGTCAGCTCAACACTTACTTCCTAGGGGGAGAAGTATTCAGGTCAGCCTCTCCTCCTACATGGACAATGGATGATGCAGTGGATAATGGACAGTAGAAAGAGGTAAATCCATAAACCAGCAAACCCCAAAATGCGCTGCAGTAATTGCAGCAAAAGGTGATCCTACAAAGCAAATAACACTGTAAAATACCGCGCTCTGAAAAAAATCCTATGGGAGTTGGGGGTTCAATTAACTGGAAATGAATGCGCAGAAGGTACTGCTGTGCTCTACAGAGTCAATTACTACCTGTTTGATCACACTTATAACTTGCCTCAGCTCTGCATACACCCACAAGTACTGGTTGCACAAACCATGCATGCTGGAGCCCTTCCACACAGCATTAGACTCCACACGCTACTAAGGTATGTGAAACACATATGTATGCTAATCTGGTAACGCATGATTAACATAGGGATGATTGAATATGAGTACATACCGTAGGAAGTTATAAGTGTAATCAAACAGCTAGTGATTGACTCTGTAGAGCACAGCAGTACCTTCTGCGTATTCATTTCCAGTTAATTGAACCCCCAACTCCCATGGGATTTTTTTTATAGCACGGTATTTTACAGTGTTTCTTGTTTTGGGCTAATTATCCGATAGAGGGAAGCACAGCCTCTATCTAAATACCAGCAGCTTGTTCTCTTCTTTTCCCTCCCTCTATCCCTCTCCTCCCCCCCTCCCCTCTCCTAGCAGCGCCAGTGTGGTTCTCCTATTCATCTTAACTCTTGTGATCCTACAAAGTACTGAGTCATGGGGGCTGAATACATATTCACATCACAAGTTTCAGTTTTATATATTTTTTTAAAAAAATTAGAAAACCACGGATCATTTCCTTTACACTTCCCAATTGTTTTCTACTTTGTGTTGGCATACCAGATAAAATCCCAAGAAAATACATTTAATTTTGTGAGAGTAACGAGGAAAAATGTGGAAAAATTCATGGACATGAATGCAAAATTTTAAAGCACTTTAAGTTTCTCCTTTCTTTGTATTTAAAATTAAAAACGTCCTCTAGTTATATCTGTAGTAGTGTTGTTCTATCTTGATAGCTGATTGAACGGTTAGCATTATTGCTGCTCTTGATTGAACAGGATAGAAATCCAGATTAGGAATTCTCTTATGTCCCACTGATCTATCGTAGTTGGATAATGTATTCACAGTTTTCAATTGTAGATAAAACGATGGATACTAGATGAGCTTCAAATCGATCCTCTGTTAATGGACTTTGAGAGGAGCTTGGATAACTTTGAGATCTGACATTTATAGCAAATGAGGGACGCATGTTGTCTACTGAAGTTTTTCAAAGAGGCTATTATATTTTTCAGTAGGTACCACTGTGGCATCAATGATGTAATCTTTCTCATATTTCCGTGGTCTGGGGTACATTATTGTGATATATATCACTCCAAAAAAGTTTTAAAAACATTTTGCTGGTTAAATTTTTCAGCCATACAGTATTCTGTGGCATGTGGCACATTTATCTGATATCTAGCATGTTCAAAAAGCATTTAAAAAGTTTCTGGGTTCAATTACTCACCCATACAGTATTCAGTGGTCACTCCAAAAAAGCATTTACCGTATTTTTTGCTTTGTAAGACGCACTTTATTTCCCCCAAATTTGATGGGGAAATGGGGTGCATCTTACAAAGTGGATATACCACTTACGGTTACAGGCTTGGATGAGGGGGTGTCCGCCACCGCTGCCGCGGTTGTCTGCTGCTGTTGCAGCGGTTGTCATCTGCCACCCAGGATGATGCTGGAGTCTCCGGTGCTCTGGGGGGGCTCTGGCGACATTTTGTGAAAGGCCAGAGCCCCCTGACGGTTGGTCTAGGCTTTCCTGTGCGACGGACTTCGGGAAAATGGCCGCCGAAATCTCGGGAGATGAGATTTCAGCGCTGAGATCTCATCTCTCGAGATCTTGGTCCCAAGATCTCCATCTGCACATGCGCCGCCTCCCGGCGGCCATTTTCCCGAAGTCCACCGCACAAGAAAGTATGGACGAACTGCTGAGGGGCTCTGGCCCTTCACAAAATGTCGGCAGAGCCCCCCGCAGCACCAGAGACACCCCCACAGCACCGGAGACACCCTCACAGCACCGGAGGCACCCTTGCAGAACCAGAGACACCCCTGCAGCACCGGAGCCCCCCTGCAGCACAGGACACCTGCACACCACCTCATCTCAGTCTGCAGCAACACTTCACTTCTGTCTCCAGCAGTGAACCTGATCCACTGCAGCCACAACCCCTGGTAAGCAATAAGATGCATGGATTGTAAGAAGCACCACCAATTTATTTAAAAGTTTTTTTCCTATTTTTCTCCTCAAAATTTGGGGTGCGTCTTATAATCCGGAGCATCTTACAAAGCAAAAAATACGGTACATTTTTTGGGGAGTTTAATTGCTCAACCATACAGTATTCCATGGTCTGGGGTACATTATTATGATTTTTATCATTGAAAAAAACATTACTGTGATATGTATCACTCCAAAAAGTGTTTAAAATTTTGTTGAGTTAAATTTCTCAGCCATACAGTAATTCCGTGGTGTGGGGTACATGTATGTGATATCTATCACTCCATACAGTATTCTGTGGTCTGGGGCACATTTTGTGGTATATAAAAAAGTGTAATAAATGTTGTTGAGTTAAATTCCTGATCCATACTGTATTCAGTGTTGTGGGGTACATTTATGCGATATCTAACACTGCAAAAAAATAGTATAAATTTTTTTCGGGGTTCATTTACTCACCCATACTGTATTCCGTGGTGTGGGGTACATTTCTGTGATATGTAAGATTTCCAAAAAGCATTAAAAATTTTTTGGGGGGTTAAATTACTCACTCATACAGTTTTCTGTGGAGTGGGGTACATTTATGTGATATCTAACGCAACAAAAATGTGTTTAAAAATGTTTCTGGGTTCAATTACTCACCCATACAGTATCCCTTGGTCCGGGGTACATTACTGTGATATCTATCACTCCAGAAAAGCATTTGAAAATTTTTGCTTCGCTAAACTTCTCAGCCATACACTCTTCCTTGGTGTAAGATACTTAGAACTCCTAGAGTGAACCCGCAGATCCACGGCAATGAACCCCCCCTGGGTGAGCTAGCCAGATAGACCACTCCCTATACAGGGAGTGTTAGGGGCAGGCCCGAGTGAGACTATTGCCACGGAAGCTGGCACCTGGGGACAAACAGTAGGAGATCCCAGAGAAAGGAGCGATGGGTAGGACAGACTGGGGGTAATAGGACGCAGGGCGGATTGGTAAGAAGGTGACAATAGATGGAGAAGGGATGGAGAGGTAGCAAGATGGACTGAGCAGGAACGGCAAGACACCTAGGTAGCGTGGACCCAGTTTATACGATGGGATTTTAAGATGAATAAACTTGGAAGACAACCACATCTTATCACCTGGCTGAAATAACGGAGGATCCAGGCGTCTCTTATCGGCAAATCTCTTAGTCCTGACCTGTGCCTGTTTTAACGTGATTTTGGTCTCTAGCCAGACCCTGGAGAATTCTTTGGACTAGGGTTGAGCGAAACGGATCGTTCATTTTCAAAAGTCGCCGACTTTTGGCACAGTCGGGTTTCATGAAAACCGACCCGATCCCTGTGTGGGGTCGGCCATGCGGTACGCGACTTTCGCGCCAAAGTCGCGTTTCAATGACGCGAAAAGCGCCATTTCTCAGCCAATGAAGGTGGAAGCAGAGTGTGGGCAGCGTGATGACATAGGTCTCAGAAGGGCATTGCAGTGATTGGCTTTCTGTCTGCGGCATCACAGGGGCTATAAAGGGGCGTTCCCGCCGACCGCCATCTTACTGCTGCTGATCTGAGCATAGGGAGAGATTGCTGCCGCTTCATCAGAAGCAGGGATAGCGTTAGGCAGGGTCCATTAACCCCCAAACCGCTTGTACTGTAGCGATTTCCACTGTCCAACACCACCTTTTGTTTGCAGGGACAGTGGAGGCTACATTTTTTTTCCTCAGTGCTGTAGCTCATTGGGCTGCCCTAGAAGGCTCCCTGATAGCTGCATTGCTGTTTGTACACCGCTGTGCAAACCAACTGCTTTTTTCAAAGCACAAATCCTGTTGTTCCTTCCTTTCTGCACAGCTATCTTGTTTGTTTGTCCACACTTTTTATTTAATTTGTCAGCAGTCCACTCCTTGTTATTGCTGCCTGCCATACATTGCTGAGATTACTGCAGGGAGATAGTAATTGTAGGACAGTCCCTTTTTTTTGTTACATCTGTTCAAGCCACTTCCTGCCACAGAAAATATACTCTAATACAGTGGCCCAGATTTATTCACTAGTCTCCCTGAATAAAAAAAAGGTACGGATTAAAATCGGCAAATCTGCATCAGTGGCAGTCCTGTGTGTGGCATCTGTGTCTCATTTTCTGGCACAGAAAACATACAGTCTAACAGTGGGCCTGATTTCTTGCCAATTCTCCCAGAAATAAAAAAAAAAGAGTGGGAGATTAATATTGGCATTTGTGCTTCAGTGCCAGTCGTGTGTGCCATCTCTCTCAAATTGTGGGCCACAGAAAGCCTAGTGTCTGTTTTTTTATTTTGGTTTTAAATTCTCCCTGAAAAAAAAAATAGTGGGAGATTAATATTGGCATTTGTGCATCAGTGCCAGTCGTGTGTGCCATCTCTCTCAAATTGTTGGCCACAGAAAGCCTAGTGTCTGTTTTTTTTTTATTTTGGTTTTTAAATTCTCCCTGAAAAAAAATAAATAGTGGGAGATTATTATTGGAATTTGTGCTTCAGTGCCAGTCGTGTGTGCCATCTCTCTCAAATTGTGTGCCACAGAAAGCCTAGTGTCTGTTTTTTTTTTTATTTTGGTTTTTAAATTCTCCCTGAAAAAAAATAAATAGTGGGAGATTAATATTTTGGATTTGTGCTTGAGTGCCAGTCATGTGTGCCATCTCTCTCAAATTGTGGGCCACAGAAAGCCTAGTGTCTTTTTTTTTTATTTTGGTTTTTAAATTCTCCCTGAAAAAAGATAAATAGTGGGAGATTAATATTGGCATTTGTGCTTGAGTGCCAGTCGTGTGTGCCATCTCTCTCAAATTGTGGGCCACAGAAAGCCTAGTGTCTGTTTTTTTTGTTTTGGTTTTTAAATTCTCCCTGAAAAAAAAAATAGTGGGAGATTAATATTGGCATTTGTGCTTGAGTGCCAGTCGTGTGTGCCATCTCTCTCAAATTGTGGGCCACAGAAAGCCTAGTGTCTGTTTTTTTGTTTTTTGCTTTTTAAATTCTCCCTGAAAAAAAAATAGTGGGAGATTAATATTGGCATTTGTGCTTCAGTGCCAGTCGTGTGTGCCATCTCTCTCAAATTGTGGGCCACAGAAAGCCTAGTGTCTGTTTTTTTTTATTTTTTGGTTTTTAAATTCTCCCTGAAAAAAATAAATAGTGGGAGATTAATATTGGCATTTGTGCTTGAGTGCCAGTCGTGTGTGCCATCTCTCTCAAATTGTGGGCCACAGAAAGCCTAGTGTCTGTTTTTTTTTTATTTTGGTTTTTAAATTCTCTCTGAAAAAAAAAAAATAGTCGGAGATTAATATTGGCATTTGTGCTTGAGTGCCAGTCGTGTGTGCCATCTCTCTCAAATTGTGGGCCACAGAAAGCCTAGTGTGTTTTTTTTTTATTTTTTGGTTTTTAAATTCTCCCTGAAAAAAATAAATAGTGGGAGATTAATACTGGCATTTGTGCTTCAGTGCCAGTCGTGTGTGCCATCTCTCTCAAATTGTGGGCCACAGAAAGCCTAGTGTCTGTTTTTTTATTTTGGTTTTTAAATTCTCCCTGAAAAAAAAAAAAATAGTGGGAGATTAATATTGGCATTTGTGCTTGAGTGCCAGTCGTGTGTGCCATCTCTCTCAAATTGTGGGCCACAGAAAGCCTAGTGTCTGTTTTTTTATTTTGGTTTTTAAATTCTCCCTGAAAAAAAATAAATAGTGGGAGATTAATATTGGCATTTGTGCTTGAGTGCCAGTCGTGTGTGCCATCACTCTCAAATTGTGGGCCACAGAAAGCCTAGTGTCTATTTTCAATTTTGGTTTTTAAATTCTCCCTGAACAAAAAAAATAGTGGGAGATTAATATTGGCATTTGTGCTTGAGTGCCAGTCGTGTGTGCCATCTCTCTCAAATTGTGGGCCACAGAAAGCCTAGTGTCTGTTTTTTTATTTTGATTTTTAAATTCTCCCTGAAAAAAAATAAATAGTGGGAGATTAATATTGGCATTTGTGCTTCAGTGCCAGTCGTGTTTGCCATCTCTCTCAAATTGTGGGCCACAGAAAGCCTAGTGTCTGTTTTTTTTTTTTTTTTTTGGTTTTTAAATTCTCCCTGAAAAAAATAAATAGTGGGAGATTAATACTGGCATTTGTGCTTGAGTGCCAGTCGTGTGTGCCATCTCTCTCAAATTGTGGGCCACAGAAAGCCTAGTGTCTGTTTTTTTGTTTTTTGCTTTTTAAATTCTCCCTGAAAAAAAAATAGTGGGAGATTAATATTGGCATTTGTGCTTCAGTGCCAGTCGTGTGTGCCATCTCTCTCAAATTGTGGGCCACAGAAAGCCTAGTGTCTGTTTTTTTGTTTTTTGCTTTTTAAATTCTCCCTGAAAAAAAAATAGTGGGAGATTAATATTGGCATTTGTGCTTCAGTGCCAGTCGTGTGTGCCATCTCTCTCAAATTGTGGGCCACAGAAAGCCTAGTGTCTGTTTTTTTATTTTGATTTTTAAATTCTCCCTGAAAAAAAATAAATAGTGGGAGATTAATATTGGCATTTGTGCTTCAGTGCCAGTCGTGTTTGCCATCTCTCTCAAATTGTGGGCCACAGAAAGCCTAGTGTCTGGTTTTTTTTTTATTTTTTGGTTTTTAAATTCTCCCTGAAAAAAATAAATAGTGGGAGATTAATACTGGCATTTGTGCTTGAGTGCCAGTCGTGTGTGCCATCTCTCTCAAATTGTGGGCCACAGAAAGCCTAGTGTCTGTTTTTTTTTTATTTTTTGGTTTTTAAATTCTCCCTGAAAAAAATAAATAGTGGGAGATTAATACTGGCATTTGTGCTTCAGTGCCAGTCGTGTGTGCCATCTCTCTCAAATTGTGGGCCACAGAAAGCCTAGTGTCTGTTTTTTTATTTTGGTTTTTAAATTCTCCCTGAAAAAAAAAAAATAGTGGGAGATTAATATTGGCATTTGTGCTTGAGTGCCAGTCGTGTGTGCCATCTCTCTCAAATTGTGGGCCACAGAAAGCCTAGTGTCTGTTTTTTTATTTTGGTTTTTAAATTCTCCCTGAAAAAAAATAAATAGTGGGAGATTAATATTGGCATTTGTGCTTGAGTGCCAGTCGTGTGTGCCATCACTCTCAAATTGTGGGCCACAGAAAGCCTAGTGTCTATTTTCAATTTTGGTTTTTAAATTCTCCCTGAACAAAAAAAATAGTGGGAGATTAATATTGGCATTTGTGCTTGAGTGCCAGTCGTGTGTGCCATCTCTCTCAAATTGTGGGCCACAGAAAGCCTAGTGTCTGTTTTTTTATTTTGATTTTTAAATTCTCCCTGAAAAAAAATAAATAGTGGGAGATTAATATTGGCATTTGTGCTTCAGTGCCAGTCGTGTTTGCCATCTCTCTCAAATTGTGGGCCACAGAAAGCCTAGTTTTTTTTTTTTTTTTTTTTGGTTTTTAAATTCTCCCTGAAAAAAAATAAATAGTGGGAGATTGGCTTTCCTTGCTGACTCAGCCTCTAGCTCTTTTGCCTCCTCTTCTGAAACTGGTAAATGTAAAAGCAGCGCGTCGTTAGTGGATGTTCATGCTCAGGGACAAGTCACTCCATTGTCCTGTTAAGCAAAAACAACAACAGAGAAGGATGCGTCAGGCGACACAACGGGTTACTCCATGGAGCTCTTTACACATACCGTTCCTGGGTTAGAAAGTGAAACAGTTAACAGGCCATGCCCATTACAAGTTGAATCGGACATGGAGTGCACAGCCACAGCCAGATTACTATGCTGTTCCTTTGACTCAGACCACCACATTGCCCTCGCAGTGTACTGATCCAGAGTCAGACCCTGATGAGACTATGGTGCCCCGTCACAAACGTAATACCACCGGCTTACATGATAACACAGACGAAGTTGCACATGAGATAGAAGAGGAGGTCATAGACGACCCAGTTGTTGACCCTGATTGGCAGCCATTGGGGGAACAGGGTGCAGGCGGCAGTAGTTCTGAAGCGGAGGAGGAGGGGCCGCAGCAGGCATCAACATCGCAACAGGTTCCATCTGCCGGGCCCGTATCTGGCCCAAAACGCGTGGCAAAGCCAAAACCAGTTGGAGGACAGCGTGGCCATCCGGTTGAAGAAGCTCAGTCTGCAATGCCTGAAAAGGTATCCGATGCTAGAAAGAGTGCAGTCTGGCATTTTTTTAAACAACATCCAATTGATCAGCGCAAAGTCATCTGTCAAAAATGTTCAACTACCTTAAGCAGAGGTCAGAATCTGAAAAGTCTCAATACAAGTTGCATGCATAGACATTTAACCACCATGCATTTGCAAGCCTGGACTAACTACCAAACGTCCCTTAAGGTTGTAGCACCCTCGGCCAATGAAGCTAGTCCGCAACGCTACATCCCTTCCATCACTGTAAGGCCACCATTTTCCGCACCACCTGCAGTATCTGTGCAGGTTTCGTTGCCAGGCCAAAGCAGTCAGGGTCAGGGAATCACCAGTTTCGTAGTAGGAAAAACTGCATCTAGGGCACCGGCAAGAATACCGTCTCCAACCGTCTCTCAGTCTGCCATGTCCACCGGCACCCCCGCTAGTTCCACGATCTCCAGCTCTCCAGTCCAGCTCACCCTACATGAGACTCTCATTAGAAAAAGGAAGTACTCATCCTCGCATCCGCGTACACAGGGTTTGAACGCCCACATAGCTAGACTAATCTCATTAGAGATGATGCCCTACTGGTTAGTTGAAAGCGAAGCTTTCAAAGCCCTGATGGACTACGCTGAACCACGCTACGAGCTACCCAGTCGACACTTCTTTTCAAGAAAAGCCATCCTAGCCCTCCACCAGCATGTTAAAGAGCGCATCGTCCATGCACTCAGGCAATCTGTGAGTACAAAGGTGCACCTGACAACAGATGCATGGACCAGTAGGCATAGCCAGGGACGTTACATGTCCATCAAGGCACACTGGGTGAATGTGGTGGATGCAGGGTCCACAGGGGACAGCAATATTGGGACAGTTCCGCCTAGCCCACGGTCTAGGAAACAGTTGGCTGTAGCCGTTCGCCCCCCCTCCTCGTCCTCCTGCAGAAGCGAGAGCTCGTCCACAGACCGCAGTCGCACAACCACTCCATCCACAGCTGTCACTGATGCACACCAGGTGTCCCATTATGGGGCAGCTACTGGCAAGCGACAGCAATTATTTCCATAGTCCTAATATATCAGAGGCTTAAGTCACTTCCACAAAGTATAAGCATATTTCACATGGTGGGTACCAATAGAAAAAATGAAGTGAAGGAGATAATGATAAAACAATACATTTATTGAAAAACAATCTAAAAGTGTGTCATACAAAAAATAAAATTAGACATTAAATGGGGGAACGGAAAACCTCCAAATTCCAGGGAGGCACACCACAGTACTGAAAAGTATAAACAGGGATCCCAAGACAGGCTGCTATTCCAATATATCACGTGTGTATCCACAGATTATTACATCTATTATTATGTGTGTCAATAGGGAAAGCTGCTTGGGGGATGTCCGATAACAATATAATGCCCAGAGCACAGAGTGGTATACAGGGTACTAGTGTATGTGGTATAGGAAGGGCAATGAGGAAAAGAAGGCAAAACGAGCCCACAAAGTTTAGCGGAAGGCTATGCAGTGATTCTGGGGAGCGATGAATTTATCGCTATGTGCCCTAAGAAATACTCATAAGTGCTCCTTAATCAGTATCAAAATGAAAATGTCACAGATAGTCACCTGTAATATGTCCAAGTCTGTGCGCTCGAGTAAAGATGGAGGATAAGGTGCTGTGGAGGCCCCCCGCGCCCAACAAGCGCCGTTTCGCTGGATAGCTTCTTCAAAATGGGGCGTGGATTGATAGGTGGATAGTGGCGGTCTTTTTTATATCAGAGGGGGAGGTCCGTATGGGTCTATTAGTCGCGCACGTCAGCAGTGCCGCTCCTCCTATCGCAAAGGTGACTTCCGGACCTGCGCACCATGACACGCAGTGGAACCCACTGCGGTCATGTGAGCGGCGCCGTCCGGAAGTCTGAGGAGGCTTGCGGAAGCTGCGCGTGCGCAGAAGACCCACGGACCCGAGAGTGGAAGGGAAAAATGGACATGCGCAGTAAAGAGCTGGAGGCTAAAGATGTAGCGGGGCTGGGCGTGGTTAACAGCATAGTGAGGGGAGGAGACCGGGCGAAGTTGCGGAGAGTGGAACAACGCGTATACAGGACCATGGCCAGAAGAGAGGAAAGGAGTGGAAACTTGGAGATGGAACCTTGGCAAGAGGAGCAACCCGGGCAGGGCTAGATGAGATATTCTAGATATGGTGATGCCGTGATAGATAGGGGCGGGGCCAGGAGGCTGCAAGCAGGGAGCTGGGTCATATTGATGCCAAGGAAAAGGGGTAATGACATATTCGCCACTCCCATAGGCCGAATAGTAGGGGGGGGGAACAATGATACCTCCGTGGGGCAGGGAATATATAAGGGGGCGGGCTCACAGGAGGTATAAATGCGACCTAAATAGATAGAAACAAAAGAGCCAAGTAATAATGTATATAGGTGTAAGGGAAAATAGTGCCTATGTATTTGTATAGGTGCGTGACTTATGTACATAGGAATAACAATAAGGATAATGACATCTTATATAGTGGGCTAAGTGCCCTACATGCCTTAGTGTGATATCATAAATGGGAATGAAGGGTAGAGGGGCTGGAAAGCAAGGGCCCTTGAAGGGTATGTGAGAGGGGTCAAAATATAGAGCGGGGGAAAGCTCTTGCATGTATGGATAATAGTAAGGTGATGACTTGGAATAAATAAAGCTGGGAGTAGGTACCCATGCAAATCTGCTTACGGTGAGATCTAAAGACAAGAGAGGGGAGCAAGTGCAAGGGGTAAGGGGCCTCAGATCGCAAATCTGCGGTGGAGGCTAGAGGGGGGGCCAAAGTGGACATATACATGGCATATATTATGCCAGAACGGACAATAAGGTTAATATAGTTGTATGTGAGTAAGAGGTGTTAGAAAAAAGGGGGGGGGGGGTGATTACTATTATAACAAGGGTCAGCAAGGCCAACCCCAGAGAAGTTCCCTATCCAATTAGTTGGGGCATGGATGGGAAATGTAATTAGAAACGATGAAGTGAGAATAAAAACTTACTACTAAGATAAAGATGCTTTGGACTGTGGATAAAAAGATGAAGTGAAATAAAAGTGATCGCAAGAGATAAAAAGATAATAAATATAGTAATGCAAAAATTGGATTTTAAATTTAAAAGGATAATAAAATAATAATATAATAATATAATAATATAATGATATAGTCCCAGGGGAAAGGGGCTTATATACCTCATGGACCAGGCATGCCCAGAGTTTGGGCCGAAAATGACCAAAATGAAAAAAAAATATATATAGTTAATATCGATCAATTGCAGCCAGGTGGGTCACATGGTCCTCTTATTGTTCTTTTTGGTTATTTTTGTATTTATATTGTATAAGTCCATCCAAAGTCCAGTGTGTAAAGGTGGTGCTTGTTGGTACAGGAGCCAAGTCCTATTCATGACGTAGCTTCTCATCTCGCCTTTATTCGGGTCCATGGTATTACGTGACTTGACCCCAACTTCCAGATCCCGGTAATATCAGATATATGTACGGATGTTCCAGGTTACCACGCAAATATGTACACAGCATCCTCCTGAAGCGCATGTCAACATTAAAGACTTTAGTGTGTTAGAGGTCTAAGGGGAATGAAAATACGTAAGTTAAAACCATATAAAAACACACACAGAAAAAGGGGGACAAAGATAAAAATAAAAATACCTAAAAACAATCCAAGGAGGGAAGAAACGGTTACAAAAAGGAATTAAAGCCAAAATTTTCATTCAGGCCCTGGGGGGTGACTGTACCGAGGCGATATATCCACTTGCTTTCTAGCTGCGCCAAGGATTTGGCCAAGTCCCCCCACGAGTACCAAGATTAATTTGATCAATAGCTTTGAAGATAAAGTTTTTGGGATTACAATCATGATGTGTTTTAAAATGCCGGGGTATTGTTTTTAAAAGAGACATATCGGTAGTAGACTTAGCTTTTTCGATATCGCGAATGTGTTCCCTGACGCGGATTTTTATTTCACGTGTGGTTAGTCCAACGTATATGAGTTTACAGGGGCATGTAGCATGGTATATTACCCCCTGAGAAGAACACGTAAGATGTTTTCTGATCTCGAAGTTCTTGGAATTATCAAAGTTGCTAAAGGAAGATGCCTTTTTCATATTAAGACATGCTTTGCACCCACCACAGGGAAAGAAACCATTTTTAAGGGCTGAAGTCGTGGATGTTGAAGTTGGATCATAGTGGCTATGTACTAACAGATCTCTTAAATTGCGGCTCCTTTTTGCTACCATTGAGGGGGCGGAGGGTAGAATTTTCCGTAGCACTGGGTCCGTCATTAGGATGTTCCAATGTTTGTTAAAGGCAGATCTGATGTCATTCCATCGGTTGTTATAGGTGGAGATATACCTTACCTGGTTGTTATTTTCCGGAGGTGGTTTTTTGAAGGAATAAAGGAGTTGATCCCTAGTGGTATTTTTGGCTCTTCTATACCCATGTTTAATGCTTCTTTTGCTGTAGCCGCGATTTATGAATCTTTGAGTGAGATCAGCGGCCTGATCCTCAAAATTAGACATTTCTGAGCATATTCTTTTAGCTCTCAGGAATTGGCCAACTGGTATGCCTTTTATGGTAGCCGGTGGATGGGAGGAGGTGGCGTGTAATAGGGAATTTGTAGCTGTGGGTTTCCTATATAAATTGGTGTTGATGATGCCCTCCGTTGAGACTTTGATATTAATGTCTAAAAAATCTAGTTCCCTACCATATTTGTATGTTAGAAAGATGTTCTTTTTATTGTTGTTAAGCTTGGCCATTAGTCCGTGTAGATCCTCCACAGTACCTTCCCAGACAAACCACACGTCGTCAATGTACCTCATCCAATCCTGTACCCCCTGTATTTCGGGAATGGTGTCCCCCTGGAAAATTTCTCTTTCCCAAGCCCCTAAGAAAAGGTTGGCGTATGAAGGGGCACAGGAAGCCCCCATAGCTGTACCCTGTGTTTGTAAATAAATGTTTTTGTTGAATATGAAGGTATTATGAGTAAGGACGAATTCCAAAAGGGTCAGGATTAATTGTGACAATTCCGGGTCCAGATTGCTGGTTTGTAGATACCAGGCTACGGCTTTGAGACCGTCCTCATGTCTAATAGAGGTGTATAAGGCCTCTACATCGGCGGTCACTATCAGCATATGGTTTTCCAGGTATAGGTTATTTAATTTTTGAAGAGCTGATGTAGTATCCTGAATGTATGAGGGCAAAGTAAACACGATAGGTTTAAGATAAAAATCAATGAAATCTGAGATTATTTCGCATAGACTCCCATTACCTGAAATAATGGGTCTTCCAGGTGGGTCCAGGGGATCTTTGTGTAATTTAGGGATAAGGTACAAGGTGGGTAGTTTAGGATGGATGTTTTTGATGGTTTCTACCATTTTTTTAGTGATGATACCGTTTTCAAATGCCTTTTCTATTATATCCACCAAGTCCTTCTGGTATTTTGTCAGAGGATTGAAGGGTAGTTTTTTGTAGCATAGGGGGGCATTTAGTAGTTTGTGTGCCTGTTTTTCATACATAAGGGTTGGCCAGATGACTAAGTTGCCCCCCTTATCTGCTGGTTTAAAAACTACGTCCTTGAGAGATTGTAAGCGTGTCAGGGCAGTTTTTTCTTCCTTGGTAAGGTTAGAGGTCCAAGAAGGTTTTTGGGCCAGAGTTTCAATTTCCGTAGTGAGTACTTTAGTGAATACCTCAATGGCTGGACAGGTGTGGATTGGGGGAAACAGACACACCGCAGAAGTTCTGTCCGAGTTCTTGCAGAAAGAAACGCAGTCGTGGCTGGGCACTGTAGATCTTGAGGCAGGCAAGGTAGTGAGTGATAACGGAAGGAATTTCATGCCTGCCATCGCCCTTTCCCAACTGAAACACATTCCTTGCCTGGCTCACACCTTAAACCTGGTGGTGCAGTGCTTCCTGAAAAGTTATCAGGAGTTATCCGACCTGCTCCTCAAAGTGCACGGACTTTGCTCGCATATCCGCCGTTCGCCTGTACACTCCAGCTGTATGCAGACCTATCAGCGGTCTTTGAACCTTCCCCAGCATCGCCTAATCATCGATGTTGCAACAAGGTGGAACTCAACACTGCACATGCTTCAGAGACTGTGCGAACAGAGGCGGGCTGTTATGTATTTGTGGGAGGATACACATACATGGGCAGGCAGTAAGATGGCAGACATGGAGTTGTCAGGTGTGCAGTGGTCGAAGGTACAAGACATGTGTCAAGTCCTTCAGTGTTTTGAGGAATGCACACGGCTGGTAAGTGCAGACAACGCCATAATAAGGATGAGCATCCCCCTAATGCGTCTGCTGATGCAAAGTTTGACGCACATAAAGGAGCAGGCGTCTGCAGCAGAGGAAGAGGAAAGCCTTGATGACAGTCAGCCATTGTCTGGTCAGGGCAGTGTACAGGATGAGGTAGCGGGCGAACAGGAGGAGGAGGACGAGGAGGATGATGGGGATGAGTATTTTTTTAATGAGGAAGCTTCTCCGGGGCCACAGGAAATTGGTGGCGTGGCAAGGCCGGGTTCTGGTTTTTTGAGGGACACAAGTGACGTAGATTTGCCTGTAACTGCCCCTCAACCCAGCACAACCGCAGATTTGACAACTGGAACTTTGGCCCACATGGCGGATTATGCCTTACGTATCCTCAAAAGGGACACACGCATTATTAAAATGATGACCGATGACGATTACTGATTGGCCTGCCTCCTTGATCCTCGCTATAAAGGCAAATTGCAAAATATTATGCCACATGAGAACTTGGAACAAATATTAGCAACCAAACAATCAACTCTTGTTGACCGTTTGATTCAGGCATTCCCAGCACACAGCGCCGGTGATCGTTCTCACACGAGCTGCAGGGGGCAGCAGACCAGAGGTGTTAGAGGTGCACAAATCAGAAGTGGCGTTGGACAGAGGGGTTTTCTGACCAGGTTGTGGAGTGATTTTGCTATGACCGCAGACAGGACAGGTACTGCAGCAGCTATTCAAAGTGACAGGAGACAACATTTGTCCAGTATGGTTACTAACTATTTTTCATCCCTTATCGATGTTCTCCCTCAACCGTCATTCCCATTTGATTACTGGGCATCCAAATTAGACACCTGGCCAGAATTGACAGAATATGCAGGAGCTTGCTTGCCCAGCAGCTAGTGTGCTATCAGAAAGAGTATTCAGTGCTGCTGGTTCAATATTAACCGAAAAAAGGGCTCGTCTGGCTACCCAAAATGTTGATGATCTAACCTTCATTAAAATGAACCACTACTGGATTTCGAATTATTTTGCCCCACCTTTCCCGACTGACACATAGCTTTCCAATGAAAAGGTCTTGCTTCTGGACTGCTCTGACTGAGTTTTCCAATCTTGTAATTTGCAGCAGCTGTTTGTTCAGCATACAACATATTTACAGCTCCCTAAATGGCCAAACTCCCCCCACGGGGCCGTGGTCTCGCCACTTGGTGCAAGCACCCGTGAGAGTGCCGTTTGTCTGAAGAGGTGGGTGTGCATGCTTTTGGTCGACGGCACTGCCACTGGGTCCCTCATAGTACAATAAAGTTTCTCTGGCGGTGGTGGCGCACAACCAATGTCAGACAAACCGTTGTAACATGAGGGGCCCTGGGCCTGTACCACCGGCCACAAGACAGTTTCCCCCCCCAAGCTCAAACAGTGCTCTACGATTTGCAAAATTATCTCTCACAGCTCCACCAATGTTTAGTCTATGCGCTGACATCCTTCAATGCCTGGCACTGACAATACCAATGTGTTGACATGTATGATGCTACTTAAAATAGTCAGGGGCAGTGTCCTATATTTACACCAGTAAATGCTTTGCGCCAAATTACTAGGTCTGAAACTCGGCAGAGGAGCCCACCCCTGTACCTAAGTATGCCACCCTTTTGTTTTTTGGTTTTGTTGTATTGCGAATCATTAACATCTATTTATTTTTGGGAGTACTAACAACACCAATGCTGCCTGTGTACCCCTGCAAGATAATTCCAAGTGCATAGAGCCTACTTTTGTTATGTTAGGCCTACTAAGCCTGTCTGCGGTCCCTCCTTCCAATAGTCCTCCACTGACCACACCACTGCTGACCGTGTACCCCTGGAAGCTATATTTTAAAGTGCCTACAGCCAACTTTTGTTATGTTAGGCCTACTAAGCCTGTCTGTGGTCCCTCCTTCCAATAGTCCTCCACTGACCAGACCACTGCTGCCCGTGTCCCCCTGGAATCTATTTTAAAGTGCCTACAGCCTACTTTTGTTATGTTAGGCCTACAAAGCCTGTCTGCGGTCCCTCCTTCCAATAGTCCTCCACTGACCACACCACTGCTGCCCGTGTACCCCTGGAAGCTATTTTAAAGTGCCTACAGCCAACTTTTGTTATGTTAGGCCTACTAAGCCTGTCTGCGGTCCCTCCTTCCAATAGTCCTCCACTGACCACACCACTGCTGCCCGTGTACCCCTGGAAGCTATTTTAAAGTGCCTACAGCCTACTTTTGTTATGTTAGGCTACTAAGCCTGTCTGCGGTCCCTCCTTCCAATAGTCCTCCACTGACCAGACCAATGCTGCCCGTGTACCCCTGGAACCTATTTTAAAGTGCCTACAGCCTACTTTTGTTATGTTAGGCCTACAAAGCCTGTCTGCGGTCCCTCCTTCCAATATTACTCCACTGACCAGACCAATGCTGCCCGTGTACCCCTGGAACCTATTTTAAAGTGCCTACAGCCTACTTTTGTTATGTTAGGCCTACAAAACCTGTCTGCGGTCCCTCCTTCCAATAGTCCTCCACTGACCAGACCACTGCTGCCCGTGTACCCCTGGAACCTATTTTAAAGTGCCTACAGCCTACTTTTGTTATGTTAGGCCTACTAAGCCTGTCTGCGGTCCCTCCTTCCAATAGTCCTCCACTGACCAGATCACTGCTGCCCGTGTACCCCTGGAACCTATTTTAAAGTGTCTACAGCCTACATTTGTTATGTTAGGCCTACAAAGCCTGTCTGCGGTCCCTCCTTCCAATAGTCCTCCACTGACCAGAGCACTGCTGCCCGTGTACCCCTGGAACCTATTTTAAAGTGCCTACAGCCTACTTTTGTTATGTTAGGCCTACTAAGCCTGTCTGCGGTCCCTCCTTCCAATAGTCCTCCACTGACCAGACCAATGCTGCCCGTGTACCCCTGGAACCTATTTTAAAGTGCCTACAGCCTACTTTTGTTATTTTAGGCCTACTAAGCCTGTCTGCGGTCCCTCCTTCCAATAGTCCTCCACTGACCTGACCACTGCTGCCCGTGTACCCCTGGAAGCTATTTTAAAGTGCCTACAGCCAACTTTTGTTATGTTAGGCCTACTAAGCCTGTCTGCGGTCCCTCCTTCCAATAGTCCTCCACTGACCACACCACTGCTGCCCGTGTACCCCTGGAAGCTATTTTAAAGTGCCTACAGCCAACTTTTGTTATGTTAGGCCTACTAAGCCTGTCTGCGGTCCCTCCTTCCAATAGTCCTCCACTGACCACACCACTGCTGCCCGTGTACCCCTGGAACCTATTTTAAAGTGCCTACAGCCTACTTTGTTATGTTAGGCCTACATAGCCTGTCTGCAGTCCCTCCTTCCAATTGTCCTCCACTGACCCGACCACTGCTGCCCGTGTACCCCTGGAACCTATTTTAAAGTGCCTACAGCCTACTTTTGTTATGTTAGGCCTATAAGCCTGTCTGCGGTCCCTCCTTCCAATAGTCCTCCACTGACCAGAGCACTGCTGCCCGTGTACCCCTGGAACCTATTTTAAAGTGCCTACAGCCTACTTTTGTTATGTTAGGCCTACTAAGCCTGTCTGCGGTCCCTCCTTCCAATAGTCCTCCACTGACCACACCACTGCTGCCCGTGTACCCCTGGAAGCTATTTTAAAGTGCCTACAGCCAACTTTTGTTATGTTAGGCATACTAAGCCTGTCTGCGGTCCCTCCTTCCAATAGTCCTCCACTGACCACACCACTGCTGCCCGTGTACCCCTGGAAGCTATTTTAAAGTGCCTACAGCCTACTTTTGTTATGTTAGGCTACTAAGCCTGTCTGCGGTCCCTCCTTCCAATAGTCCTCCACTGACCAGACCAATGCTGCCCGTGTACCCCTGGAACCTATTTTAAAGTGCCTACAGCCTACTTTTGTTATGTTAGGCCTACAAAGCCTGTCTGCGGTCCCTCCTTCCAATATTACTCCACTGACCAGACCAATGCTGCCCGTGTACCCCTGGAACCTATTTTAAAGTGCCTACAGCCTACTTTTGTTATGTTAGGCCTACAAAACCTGTCTGCGGTCCCTCCTTCCAATAGTCCTCCACTGACCAGACCACTGCTGCCCGTGTACCCCTGGAACCTATTTTAAAGTGCCTACAGCCAACTTTTGTTATGTTAGGCCTACTAAGCCTGTCTGCGGTCCCTCCTTCCAATAGTAATCCACTGACCACACCACTGCTGCCCGTGTACCCCTGGAACCTATTTTAAAGTGCCTACAGCCTACTTTGTTATGTTAGGCCTACATAGCCTGTCTGCAGTCCCTCCTTCCAATTGTCCTCCACTGACCCGACCACTGCTGCCCGTGTACCCCTGGAACCTATTTTAAAGTGCCTACAGCCTACTTTTGTTATGTTAGGCCTATAAGCCTGTCTGCGGTCCCTCCTTCCAATAGACCTCCACTGACCAGACCACTGCTGCCCGTGTACCCCTGGAACCTATTTTAAAGTGCCTACAGCCTGCTTTTGTTATGTTAGGCCTATAAGCCTGTCTGCGGTCCCTCCTTCCATAGTCCTCCACTGACCAGACCACTGCTGCCCGTGTACCCCTGGAACCTATTTTAAAGTGCCTACAGCCTACTTTTGTTATGTTAGGCCTACTAAGCCTGTCTGCGGTCCCTCCTTCCAATAGTCCTCCACTGACCAGACCAATTGCTGCCCGTGTACCCCTGGAACCTATTTTAAAGTGCCTACAGCCTACTTTTGTTATTTTAGGCCTACTAAGCCTGTCTGCGGTCCCTCCTTCCAATAGTCCTCCACTGACCTGACCACTGCTGCCCGTGTACCCCTGGAACCTATTTTAAAGTGCCTACAGCCTACTTTTGTTATGTTAAGCCTACAAAGCCTGTCTGCGGTCCCTCCTACCAATAGTCCTCCACTGACCAGACAACTGCTGCCCGTGTACCCCTGGAACCTATTTTAAAGTGCCTACAGCCTACTTTTGTTATGTTAGGCCTACTAAGCCTGTCTGCGGTCCCTCCTTCCAATAGTCCTCCACTGACCAGACCACTGCTGTCCGTGTACCCCTGGAAGCTATTTTAAAGTGCCTACAGCCAACTTTTGTTATGTTAGGCCTACTAAGCCTGTCTGCGGTCCCTCCTTCCAATAGTCCTCCACTGACCACACCACTGCTGCCCGTGTACCCCTGGAAGCTATTTTAAAGTGCCTACAGCCAACTTTTGTTATGTTAGGCCTACTAAGCCTGTCTGCGGTCCCTCCTTCCAATAGTCCTCCACTGACCACACCACTGCTGCCCGTGTACCCCTGGAACCTATTTTAAAGTGCCTACAGCCTACTTTGTTATGTTAGGCCTACATAGCCTGTCTGCAGTCCCTCCTTCCAATTGTCCTCCACTGACCCGACCACTGCTGCCCGTGTACCCCTGGAACCTATTTTAAAGTGCCTACAGCCTACTTTTGTTATGTTAGGCATATAAGCCTGTCTGCGGTCCCTCCTTCCAATAGTCCTCCACTGACCTGACCACTGCTGCCCATGTACCCCTGGAACCTATTTTAAAGTGCCTACAGCCTACTTTTGTTATGTTAAGCCTACAAAGCCTGTCTGCGGTCCCTCCTACCAATAGTCCTCCACTGACCAGACAACTGCTGCCCGTGTACCCCTGGAACCTATTTTAAAGTGCCTACAGCCTACTTTTGTTATGTTAGGCCTACTAAGCCTGTCTGCGGTCCCTCCTTCCAATAGTCCTCCACTGACCAGACCACTGCTGCCCGTGTACCCCTGGAAGCTATTTTAAAGTGCCTACAGCCAACTTTTGTTATGTTAGGCCTACTAAGCCTGTCTGCGGTCCCTTCTTCCAATAGTCCTCCACTGACCACACCACTGCTGCCCGTGTACCCCTGGAAGCTATTTTAAAGTGCCTACAGCCTACTTTTGTTATGTTAGGCCTACTAAGCCTGTCTGCGGTCCCTCCTTCCAATAGTCCTCCACTGACCAGACCACTGCTGCCCGTGTACCCCTGGAACCTATTTTAAAGTGCCTACAGCCCACTTTGTTATGTTAGGCCTACATAGCCTGTCTGCAGTCCCTCCTTCCAATTGTCCTCCACTGACCCGACCACTGCTGCCCGTGTACCCCTGGAACCTATTTTAAAGTGCCTACAGCCTACTTTTGTTATGTTAGGCCTATAAGCCTGTCTGCGGTCCCTCCTTCCAATAGACCTCCACTGACCAGACCACTGCTGCCCGTGTACCCCTGGAACCTATTTTAAAGTGCCTACAGCCTACTTTTGTTATGTTAGGCCTACTAAGCCTGTCTGCGGTCCATCCTTCCAATAGTCCTCCACTGACCAGACCAATGCTGTCCGTGTACCCCTGGAAGCTATTTTAAAGTGCCTACAGCCTACTCTTGTTATGTTAGGCCTACTAAGCCTGTCTGCGGTCCATCCTTCCAATAGTCCTCCACTGACCAGACCAATGCTGTCCGTGTACCCCTGGAACCTATTTTAAATTGCATAGAGCATCCATTTTTTAATTGTAGGCGTACTAAGTCTGTCTGCGGTCCATAATTGAAATTGTCCTCCACTGACCAGAGCAATGCTGCCTGTGTACCCCTGTAACCTTTTTTAAACTGCATTGAGCCAAATTTTTTGTTTAAGGCCTACTACCTGTGTTTGTCTGCGCCACTCAATACAGCTGTCCTCCTCTGAAAAAAGCTGAGCGTCAATAGTCTGGTTTTCAGCCTATAGGAATTTGAAAACTGCATTGGGGCTACTACTTCGGTAGGGCCTACTAACGGTGTCTGCCGCTCGAAGGTGTTCTCCAGGTTGCCTCTCCATAGCTTCGATCTTCTAGCTCTCGTTAAGTAGTTGTTGAAACAACACTGCAATACACCTACAAGTTGGGCCTGGGTTGTAGAGACGGTGTCTTCCGCTCCAAGGTGTTCTCCAGGTTGCCTCTCCATAGCTTCGATCTTCTAGCTCTCGTTAAGTAGTTGTTGAAACAACACTGCATTAGGCCTACAAGTTGGGTCTGGGTTGTAGAGACGGTGTCTGCCGCTCCAAGGTGTTCTCCAGGTTGCCTCTCCATAGCTTCTATCTTCTAGGTCTCGTTAAGTAGTTGTTGAAACAACACTGTATTAGGCCTACAAATTGGGTCTGGGTTGTAGAGACGGTGTCTTCCGCTCCAAGGTGTTCTCCAGGTTGCCTCTCCATAGCTTCTATCTTCTAGCTCTCGTTAAGTAGTTGTTGAAACAACACTGCATTAGGCCTACAAGTTGGGTCTGGGTTGTAGAGACGGTGTCTTCCGCTCCAAGGTGTTCTCCAGGTTGCCTTTCCTGAGCTTCTATCTTCAGGCTCTTGTTAAATAGTTGTTAAATGGAACAACTGCATTTGGCCTACTAGTTGGGTTGGGGCCTACTAACAGTGTCTGCCGCTCCTTGCTGTTCTCCTGGTTTCCTGTCCTGAAATTCCATTTTCAGGCTCTCGTTAAGTAGTTGTTAATGTTAGACTGCATTTGGCCTACTAGTTGGGTTGGGGCCTACTATCGGTGTCTGCCGCTCCTTGCTGTTCTCCTCCACTGAACAAAGCTGTGCCGCCTGTTTACTACTGTTGCCAATTTTGAACTGCATTTAGACTACTTACTGATTTGGGCCTACTCTCTGTGTCAGCCTCTCATTACAGTTGTCCTCCACTGCAATGCCCCCTGGTTAGTCCTGTTACCAATTTTGAACTGCATTTAGCCCACTTTATTCTTTGGGCCTATATCTGTGTTTCCTCCTCATCCTGCCCATTGCCCAGCCAGTGATAGATGAGTCTGCTGGTACATTGACCCATAACGCAACATTCCCCGTACACGCTACACAGCAAGATTGTGACCCTGTTGAAAGTCAGGTTCCTTTTCCCGCATACCATACCACCTTACAAAGAGGAAGGTGCAGATGAAAGTGCAGGTGGGGGGAGGAATACTCGTTGGCGACATCACTGGCACAGGGCCCCTCATAGTACGCAAAAGTGTCGCTGCCGGTGGGAGGCGCCCCCGCCGTGCAAACACACCGCCGTAATTTGAGGGGCCCTGTGCCAGTGCCAATGGCAATGAATGGGCCCCCCCTGCTTGCTCAGGATCACAGCACTTGCAAAGTTGAAATACTTACCTCTCACTGCTCCACTGCCGTGACGTGGTCCAGATTTCCTGGGCCCACTAAATACTTGAACCAGCCCTACCCCCCACAACTTTAGCCAAATGACCCCCAATTTCCAATGCCTTACTATTATTATAAGGTAAATTAAGATTGACAAGCTTCAGTAACAAGAATGGATGTTTTTGCCATTAAAATGGGCACTGTACATGTTTTCCTGGCCTCCACTCACTGCCGACTATGCTCCCCCATTGACTTGCATTGGGTTTCGTGTTTCGGTCGATCCCTGACTTTTCGCGATAATCGGCCGATTCCACTCGACTCCACTGTTGAGATAGTCGGGTTTCGCGAAACCCGACTCGACCCTAAAAAACTAAAAGTCGCTCAACCCTACTTTGGACAAAAGATCAGCCTTGGCACACCCGAGACAAGAAATACCGGCAGAGGAATACCAGGATATTGCCCGTAGACGATAAAGAAGGGAGACTTGGAAGAAGAAATGTGGAGATGGTTATTGTACGTGAACTTGGCCCATGGAAGCAAATCAGACCAGTCATTTTGATGACCATTGGAAAAATGATGAAGATAAGTCATTAGAATTTGGTTTGTGCGCTCTGCTTGTCCGTTGGTCTGTGGATGGTAAGCTGTAGAGAAATCTAGAGTAACATTCATTAGTTTGCAAAGAGCCCGCCAGAATCGAGAGGTAAACTGGACTCCTCTATCAGAGACAATGTGTAGTAGGAAACCGTGAATCCAGAAGATATAAGTAATGAAGATTTTTGCCAATTCTGGAGCAAAAGGTAAACCTGGCAAAGGGACGAAATGAGCCATCTTGGAGAATCGATCTACGACTACAAATATGACTGTATGACCAGAAGACCGGGGTAAATCGGTAATGTAATCCATTGCAATATGTTGCCAGGGAGCCGAAGGAACTGGAAGTGGGTGCAGGAGACCGAAGGGCAGACGTCTACGAACCTTGTTCCTTGCACATGAAGGACATGCAGCGACAAAAGCTCAGACATCCGGAATAAGAGATGGCCATTAATAGCGTGGCGTGAAATGAGAGCAACTGTCTTCTTGTATCCCACATGGACTGCCAGTTTAGAGGCATGACCCCAATGAAGAACTTGAGTCCTCTCGTTCTCCTGGACAAAGGTCTTACCAGGGGGCAAGGAAGACATGCTAACCGGAGCCACAAGAATTGATTTTGCTTGGATCCACGATGTGTGAAGGCTCCTCTTCCGCATCGGATGCGAGAAAAGATCTGGATAAAACATCAGCCTTGAGGTTCTTGTCGCCGGGACGGAAATGTAATTCAAAGTCAAAGCGGGGAAAGAATAACAACCATCTGGCTTGTCGAGGGTTAAGTCTTTGCGCTGAGCAGATATATTCCAGATTCTTGTGGTCAGTATAGATCTTGAAAGGATGAACAGCTCCTTCTAACAGATACCGCCACTTCTCCAACGCCAACTTCATGGCCAATAGTTCCTTGTCGCCAATGGTGTAATTTCTCTCTGAGACGGAGAAGATCTTGGAAAAGAAACCACAGGTAGCCAGTTGTCAGGAAGAAGATCTCTGGGAGAGTACTGTGCCGGGTCAAATGGCAGAGGCATCTACTTCTAAAATGAAGGGCTTATTGATCTCAGGTCGACGGAGTACAGGAGCCAAGGCAAAGGCTTGTTTTAGAGAGCGAAAAGCATCTTCAGCCTCCGAAGACCAAACATGAGGGTTGGATCCTTTACGAATCAAAGCTGAAATTGAGCAACCAGAGAGGAAAAATGTGGGATAAACGGCCGATAATAATTTGCGAATCCGAGAAAGCATTGAATTGCCTTTACTCTCTGCGGACATGGCCAGTTGAGCATTGCAGACACTTTATCCGGGTCCATCTGCAAACCATAATCAGAAATAACATAACTAAGAAACGTTAGCGAAATTTGTTCAAAAACGCACTTTTCGAGTTTGACGTAAAGATGGTTTTGTCTTAGTCGAGACAGGACTTGACGGACGTGTCTTCTGTGGGAAGCTAGATCCGAAGAAAACACAAGAATGTCGTCCAAATAAACCACCACACTGAAGTAGAGTAAATCCCCAAAAGCCTGATATGAGGAAGGTAAATTAGAGGACTCAGAAATAAGACAAGAAGGTTTTCTTGGCTGAACCGGAAGAAGACAGTTCTTCTGACAGAAGAGACCCCAACACTGGATTTCACCTAACCGCCAGTCAAGAGTAGGCTCATGGATCCTCAACCAAGGAAGACCAAGCAAAGTAGTATGGGACAAGGAAGGCAGCACATAGAAGGCGATCTTTTCCCGGTGCAGAATTCCAATTTGAAGCTCCAATTCTTCGGTAACCAAAGTAACAGACTCCCGTAGAGGTTGACCGTCGACCGACGCAATCTGTCGAGGAGTCTCCAGGGATCTGACCGGAATCTGCAATCTCCTAACAGCCTCGAGATGGATGAAATTTCCAGCGGCCCCAGAATCTATATAGGTAAAATCTGAAAAATCCTTATCACCCAAATGCAAAAAACAGAAAGAGTAAGAGGTTGAGAGGGTTCAGAGATACCTAGGGAGACCTCTCTTACCTGCCCTAGGTGGAGGCGTTTCCTGGCCTGACTGGACAAGAAAGCAAAAGATGTGATGCACTGCTGCAATTGAAGCAAAGACCGTGGGTTAGCCTTTCCTTCCGACGCTGTTCTACAGGCTTTAGGCGATCCAACTGCATAGATTCAGGAGCAGTACAAGCAGAAGTCAAATATGAACGAGGATGGGAAGGACTAGGAATAGCCGGAAAAAGATGAGGAGACCTACTCTCTTTGCGGGTTCCCGAGAACGTTCTTGAAAACGTAAATCGATGCGGGTCGCCAAAGAAATAAGATCCCCCAGGGAGGTCGGAGTATCACGACACGCTAACTCATCCTTGATCCGAGGAGAAAGCCCCCGCCAAAAAGCTCCCACCAGAGCCTCATTATTCCATCCTAATTCGGATGCAAGAGTGCAAAACCAGATGGTGTATTGACCCACCAAAAGCGTTCCTTGATGGAGGTTAAAAAGAGACTTGGTGGTAGAGGCCAAATGACCCAGTTCATCAAATACCTTGTGGAAAGTATCTAGAAAGATGGTAAGTTGAGAAACAAGAGGATCATCCCGCTCCCAGAGCGGATTAATCCATGCCAAAGCCTCACCTTCCAGGTGTGAGATTGCAAAGGCTACCTTAGCATGGTCAGTGGGATACTGCAAGGGAAGTAACTCAAAGTGGAGCTGGCATTGATTTAGAAATCCTCTTCACAATTTGGAATCTCCACTATAGCGAGGAGGTTTAGCCAGATGAGGAAGTGGGTGAGGGACCGAGGCCAGAGGGGAAATGGGACCAGAAGCCTGAAGAGCATGAAGGCTATCATCCACTGAAGCCATAAAATTAAGTATATGGGCTTGGGTGTCTCATTGTTGAGCTAGCTCCTTTGGAAAGTAGCCAGCTGCGAAACACTACCAGGATCAGAAGCCTGTAGCGCAGAGAGACGGGACTCCATGGACTTCAAAAAGGACATAATCCTGGACTGGTTCTCCCGTAAGAACAATAACTCCTTCTGAATTGGAGTCGAGGTACCAGCGGGGTCCATGGCCTGTCTGTACTGTTAGATACTTAGAACTCCTAGAGTGAACCCGCAGATCCACGGCAACGAACCTCCCCCGGGTGAGCTAGCCAGATAGACCACTCCCTATACAGGGAGCGTTAGGGGCAGACCCAAGGGAGACTATCGCCACGGAGGCTGGCACCTGGGGACAAGCAGTAGGAGATCCCAAAGAAAGGAGTGATGGGTAGGACAGACTGGGGGTAATAGGACGCAGGGCGTATTGGTAGGAAGGTGACACTAGATGGAGAAGGGATGGAGAGGTAACAAGATGGACTGAGCAGGAACGGCGAGGCAACGAAGGCTAGGAAGGGTGGGAAAGCTAGTCTGGCTGGGCTGAAAGAGACACAGGGCTGGAAGAGCAGAGACAAAGGAGGACCTGGGTCAAAAGAGCACAAATGACAGACAGGCAAGGAGTAGAGGAAGGAGTCACCTTAAATACATGGCGTGCAGGAGGACTTCTGGGTCAGGATCCTCCAGGATCACCGAGTGGATGTACAGAGTGCCTGCAAATCAGAGAGAGCAGGTGTGCGTGCGCAGAGGGAGCTGGAGTGAGAGGTGCGCACATGCACCCGGCGAGATCCCGGAGTAGCCGTGAGTCATGAAGGGGAGAGAAAGGAGGATACGAGCCTGCAGGAAGAGCATGCTGGAGCTGGTAAGTATGTCAGCGAGCGGAGAAGGAGGCAGCAGGCACGGCAGCAGGAACGGAGGCCGCGACACTTGGTCTGGGATACATTTCTGTGGTAAATAACACTCTAAAAGAGTTTTACAATTTTTTGCTGTTTTCAATTAGACATCTATACAGTGTAACATGCTTACTGGGCAAAACAGATGGCAGGACCATGCAAAACTCCTGAGGGAGTGATCATAGGAATATTGGAGCTAGAGAAAGCTGACACAACAGCAGAAGTGGCAGGAATCTATGGTATGGATCCAGATTCCTGGAACCACCAATGCTGCAGGCCGCATTAATTATCGCTGGGGTTCTTGCTGACTGCGAATGGAAGAGCCAGGATCCAGGAACTGGTAAGTGGACTATGGGGCCTACGCTTCTTGGAAGAGACAAAGACCAAGGTTTGGAGAAATGTTGTCAGGCCCGTTAGTCGCAAGGTACCCAGAGTTGACATCCCAGAGGGTGGTTGTTACGTCAATGGAGAAGGGAGTCCATTGATAAGTTTTGGATCCGCCATCACATCTCGTCCAACCATCAGGCAGTAGAGAAGGAACACTGACTTTGAAGGCTACAAGAGCTGATGGCTGGAACCAGGGTCACGTTCCACAAAATGGAGGGGCAACATCGCTGGTATGCTTTGGGTGTGATCCCAGAAGGAAGGGTGCAGGATGAAGACTTTTTGAATGAACAGGCCTATAGTTATACTCTCGGTATACTCTAGTTTTACTCTATGGATAGCAAGTTGATTCCAGAAACATTTTTGAACCTTTTTTAGAGTGTTATATACCACCAAAAAGCAAAACAAAGCACGTATGTTGTGAATTCTGTTGTCGGGCTCCCTCCTGTGGTCATGAATGGTACTTCGGCTGGTTCTGTTCATGGACTTCCTCTGGTGGGTGTTTCTGAGTTTACTTCCACAGGTGACGAGGTTAATTCATTAGCTGGCTGCTCTATTTAACTCCACTTAGATCTTTGCTCCATGCCACCTGTCAATGTTCCAGTATTGGTCTAGTTCACTCCTGGATCGTTCTTGTGACCTGTCTTCCCAGCAGAAGCTAAGTTCCAGCTTGTATTTCTTTGGTTTGCTATTTTTCTGTCCAGCTTGCTATTTTTATTGTTGTCTTGCTTGCTGGAAGCTCTGGGACGCAGAGGGAGCGCCTCCGCACCGTGAGTCGGTGCGGAGGGTCTTTTTTGCGCCCTCTGCGTGGTCTTTTTGTAGGTTTTTGTGCTGACCGCAAAGTAACCTTTCCTATCCTCGGTCTGTTCGGGCTTCACTTTGCTAAATCTATTTCATTTCTGCGTTTGTATTTTCATCTTTACTCACAGTCATTATATGTGGGGGGCTGCCATTTCCTTTGGGGAATTTCTCTGAGGCAAGGTAGGCTTTATTTTTCTATCTTTAGGGCTAGCTAGTTTCTTAAGCTGTGCCGAGTTGCATAGGGAGCGTTAGGCGCAATCCACGGCTATTTCTAGTGTGTTTGATAGGATTAGGGATTGCGGTCAGCAGAGTTCCCACGTCCCAGAGCTCGTCCTTTATTATCAGTAACTATCAGGTCACTCCGTGTGCTCTTAACCACCAGGTCCATTATTGTCCTGACCACCAGGTCATAACAGTACAGGTGGCCCAAAGTACTAATGCATCTCAATAGAGGGATAAGAGAAGTTCTGAGACCATTTTTTTTCTTCTTTGCAGTGTGTTTTGTCTCTCTTTTCCCCTTTACCTCTGGGTGGTTCAGGACACAGGTGTAAACATGGACATTCAAGGTCTGTCCTCTTGGATGGATAATCTCACTACAAGTGTACAAAACATTCAAGATTTTGTGGTTCAGAATCCGATGTCAGAGCCTAGGATTCCAATTCCTGATTTGTTTTTTGGTGGTAGATCTAAGTTCTTGAATTTCAAAAATAATTGTAAATTGTTTCTTGCCTTGAAACCTCGCTCCTCAGGTGACCCTGTTCAACAAGTAAAGATCATTATTTCTTTGCTACGTGGTGACCCTCAAGACTGGGCATTTTCCCTTGCGCCAGGAGATCCGGCATTGCGTGATGTTGATGCGTTTTTCCTGGCGCTTGGATTGCTTTATGACGAACCTAATTCAGTGGATCAGGCAGAGAAAATCTTGCTGGCTTTGTGTCAGGGTCAGGATGAAGAGGAGGTGTACTGTCAGAAGTTTAGGAAGTGGTCTGTACTCACTCAGTGGAATGAATGTGCCCTGGCAGCAATTTTCAGAAAGGGTCTCTCTGAAGCCCTTAAGGATGTCATGGTGGGATTTCCCATGCCTGCTGGTCTGAATGAGTCTATGTCCTTGGCCATTCAGTTCGATCGACGCTTGCAATGTGATAGGACTTTGAACAGAGCTGAACGGCAAGAACACAGAAGTCGGAATGGGCTATGTTTTTACTGTGGTGATTCCACTCATGCTATCTCCGATTGTCCTAAGCGCACTAAGCGGTTCACTAGGTCTGCCACCATTGGTACGGTACAGTCGAAATTTCTATTGTCCGTTACTCTGATTTGCTCTTTGTCATCCTATTCTGTTATGGCATTTGTGGATTCAGGTGCTGCCCTGAATTTGATGGACTTGGAGTATGCTAGGCGCTGTGGTTTTTTCTTGGAGCCCTTGCAGTATCCTATTCCATTGAGAGGAATTGATGCTACGCCTTTGGCCAAGAATAAGCCTCAGTACTGGACCCAATTGACCATGTGCATGGCTCCTGCACATCAGGAGGATATCCGCTTTCTGGTGTTGCATAATCTGCATGATGTGGTCGTTTTGGGGTTGCCATTGCTACAGGTTCATAATCCAGTATTGGACTGGAAATCTTTGTCTGTGTCCAGCTGGGGTTGCCAGGGGGTACATGGTGATGTTCCATTTTTGTCTATTTCGTCTTCCACTCCTTCTGAAGTTCCAGAGTTTTTGTCGGATTATCAGGATGTATTTGAGAACCCAAAGCCAGTGCCCTACCTCCTCATAAGGATTGCGATTGTGCAATTAATTTGATTCCTGGTAGTAAGTTTCCTAAGGGCCGATTGTTCAATTTATCTGTGCCAGAACACGCCGCTATGCGGAGTTATATAAAGGAATCCTTGGAGAAAGGCCATATTCGCCCGTCGTCATCACCGTTAGGAGCAGGGTTCTTTTTTGTGGCCAAGAAGGATGGTTCTTTGAGACCTTGTATTGATTACCGCCTTCTTAATAAAATTACAGTCAAATTTCAGTATCCTTTGCCGTTGCTGTCTGATTTGTTTGCTCGTATTAAAGGGGCTAGTTGGTTCACCAAGATAGATCTTTGAGGGGCGTATAATCTTGTGCGTATTAAACAAGGCGATGAATGGAAAACAGCATTTAATACGCCCGAGGGCCATTTTGAGTACCTGGTTATGCCATTCAGGCTTTCCAATGCTCCATCAGTATTTCAGTCCTTTATGCATGACATCTTCCGAGAGTACCTGGATAAATTCCTGATTGTGTATTTGGATGATATTTTGGTCTTTTCGGATGATTGGGAGTCTCATGTGAAGCAGGTCAGAATGGTGTTCCAGGTCCTTCGTGCGAATTCCTTGTTTGTGAAGGGGTCAAAGTGTCTCTTTGGAGTTCAGAAGGTTTCATTTTTGGGGTTCATTTTTCCCCTTCTACTATCGAGATGGACCCTGTTAAAGTCCAGGCCATTTACGATTGGACTCAGCCGATATCTGTGAAGAGCCTGCAAAAGTTCCTGGGCTTTGCTAATTTTTATCGGCGCTTCATCGCTAATTTTTCTACTGTTGCTAAACCGTTGACTGATTTGACCAAGAAGGGTGCTGATGTGGTCAATTGGTCTTCTGCAGCTGTAGAGGCTTTTCAGGAGTTGAAGCGTCGTTTTTCTTCTGCCCCTGTGTTGTGCCAGCCAGATGTTTCGCTCCCGTTTCAGGTTGAGGTTGATGCTTCTGAGATTGGAGCAGGGGCTGTTTTGTCGCAAAGAAGTTCTGATGGCTCGGTGATGAAGCCATGTGCTTTCTTTTCTAGAAAGTTTTCGCCTGCTGAGCGTAATTATGATGTTGGTAATCGTGAGTTGTTGGCCATGAAGTGGGCATTCGAGGAGTGGCGTCATTGGCTTGAAGGAGCCAAGCATCGCGTGGTGGTCTTGACAGATCACAAGAATTTGACTTATCTTGAGTCTGCCAAACGGTTGAATCCGAGACAGGCTCGATGGTCATTATTTTTCTCCCGTTTTGATTTTGTGGTTTCGTACCTTCCGGGCTCTAAGAATGTGAAGGCTGATGCCCTGTCAAGGAGTTTTGTGCCTGACTCTCCGGGTGTTCCTGAGCCGGCGGGTATTCTCAAAGAGGGGGTAATTTTGTCTGCCATCTCCCCTGATTTGCGGCGGGTGCTGCAAAATTTCAGGCTGATAGACCTGACCGTTGCCCAGCGGAGAAACTGTTTGTCCCTGATAGATAGACTAGTAGAGTTATCTCTGAGATTCATTGTTCAGTGTTGGCTGGGCATCCTGGAATCTTTGGTACCAGAGATTTGGTGGCTAGATCCTTTTGGTGGCCGTCTTTGTCACGGGATGTGCGTTCTTTTGTGCAGTCCTGTGGGACTTGTGCTCGGGCTAAGCCCTGCTGTTCTCGTGCCAGTGGGTTGCTTTTGCCCTTGCCGGTCCCGAAGAGGCCCTGGACGCATATTTCTATGGATTTTATTTTGGATCTCCCCGTCTCTCAAAAGATGTCGGTCATTTGGGTGGTTTGTGATCGCTTTTCTAAGATGGTCCATTTGGTACCTTTGTCTAAGTTGCCTTCCTCCTCTGATTTGGTGTCATTATTTTTCCAGCATGTGGTTCGTTTACATGGTATCCCGGAGAACATAGTTTCTGACAGAGGTTCCCAGTTTGTTTCGAGGTTTTGGCGATCCTTTTGTGCAAGGATGGGCATTGATTTGTCTTTTTCCTCGGCTTTCCATCCTCAGACAAATGGCCAAACCGAACGAACTAATCAAACTTTGGAAACATATCTGAGATGCTTTGTTTCTGCTGATCAGGATGATTGGGTGTCCTTTTTGCCGTTGGCTGAGTTCGCCCTTAATAATCGGGCCAGCTCGGCTACTTTGGTTTCGCCGTTTTTCTGCAATTCTGGTTTCCATCCTCGTTTCTCTTCAGGGCAGGTTGAGTCTTCGGACTGTCCTGGTGTAGATACTGTGGTGGATAGGTTGCAGCAGATTTGGACTCATGTGGTGGACAATTTGACATTGTCCCAGGAGAAGGCTCAACATTTCGCTAACCGCCGGCGCTGTGTGGGTCCCCAACTTCGTGTTGGGGATTTGGTTTGGTTGTCGTCTCGTTATGTTCCTATGAAGGTTTCCTCTCCTAAGTTTAAGCCTCGTTTCATTGGTCCGTATAAGATTTCTGAGGTTATCAATCCTGTGTCATTTCGTTTTATCCCTTCCTGCTTCTTTTGCCATCCATAATGTGTTCCATAGGTCGTTATTGCGGAGATACGTGGCGCCTGTGGTTCCATCCGTTGATCCTCCTGCCCCGGAGTTGGTTGAGGGGGAGTTGGAGTATGTGGTGGAGAAGATTTTGGATTCTCGTGTTTCGAGATGGAAACTCCAGTACCTGGTCAAGTGGAAGGGTTATGGTCAGGAAGATAATTCCTGGGTTTTTGCCTCTGATGTTCATGCTGCCGATCTGGTTCGTGCCTTTCATTTGGCTCATCCTGGTCGGCCTGGGGGCTCTGGTGAGGGTTCGGTGACCCCTCCTCAAGGGGGGGGGGTACTGTTGTGAATTCTGTTGTCGGGCTCCCTCCTGTGGTCATGAATGGTACTTCGGCTGGTTCTGTCCATGGACTTCCTCTGGTGGGTGTTTCTGAGTTTCCTTCCACAGGTGACGAGGTTAATTCGTTAGCTGGCTGCTCTATTTAACTCCACTTAGATCTTTGCTCCATGCCACCTGTCAATGTTCTAGTATTGGTCTAGTTCACTCCTGGATCGTTCTTGTGACCTGTCTTCCCAGCAGAAGCTAAGTTCCAGCTTGTATTTCTTTGGTTTGCTATTTTTCTGTCTAGCTTGCTATTTTTGTTGTTGTCTTGCTTGCTGGAAGCTCTGGGACGCAGAGGGAGCGCCTCCGCACCGTGAGTCGGTGCGGAGGGTCTTTTTTGCACCCTCTGTGTGGTCTTTTTATAGGTTTTTGTGCTGACCGCAAAGTAACCTTTCCTATCCTCGGTCTGTTCAGTAAGTCGGGCCTCACTTTGCTAAATCTATTTCATCTCTGTGTTTGTATTTTCATCTTTACTCACAGTCATTGTATGTGGGGGCTGCCTTTTCCTTTGGGGAATTTCTCTGAGGCAAGGTAGGCTTAATTTTCTATCTTTAGGGCTAGCTAGTTTCTTAGGCTGTGCCGAGTTGCATAGGGAGCGTTAGGCGCAATCCACGGCTATTTCTAGTGTGTTTGATAGGATTAGGGATTGCGGTCAGCAGAGTTCCCACGTCCCAGAGCTCGTCCTTTATTATCAGTAACTATCAGGTAATTCCGTGTGCTCTTAACCACCAGGTCCATTATTGTCCTGACCACCAGGTCATAACAACGTACTACTCTGTTGTGAATTCTGTTGTCGAACTCCCTCCTGTGGTCGTGAATGGTACTTCGGCGAGTTCTGTCTATGGGCTCCCTCTGGTGGCTATGAGTGAAACTGCTGCTTCTGAGGTTCCTTACACAGGTGACGTGGTTTATCCTTTGGTTGGCTGCTCTATTTAACTCCCCTCAGATCGTTACTCCATGCCAGCTGTCAATGTTTTTGCATTTGTTCAGTTCGCTCCTGGATCTCTCTGGTGACCTGCCTTCTCCTGCAGAAGCTAAGTTCATGATAGTCATTATTTGTTCACTGTTTTCTTGTCCAGCTGGTTATCATGATTTTGTCTTGCTAGCTGGAAGCTCTGGGATGCAGAGTGGCCCCTCCGCACTGTGAGTCGGTGCGGAGGTCTTTTTTGCACACTCTGCGTGGTCTTTTGTAGGTTTTTGTGCTGATCGCAAAGTTACCTTTCCTATCCTCTGTCTATTTAGTAAGTCTGGCCTCCCTTTGCTGAAACCTGTTTCATTTCTGCATTTGTGACTTTCTTCTTTACTCACAGTCAATATATGTGGGGGGCTTCCTTTACCTTTGGGGAATTTCTCTGAGGCAAGGTAGGCTTTATTTTCTATCTCTAGGGCTAGATAGTTCTTTGGCTGTGACGAGGCGCCTAGGTCTTGTCAGGAGCGCTCCACGGCTATTTCTAGTGTGTGATAGGATTAGGGCTTGCGGTCAGCAGAGCTCCCACATCCCAGAGCTCGTCCTGTATTAGGTTTAACTATCAGGTCATTCCGGGTGCTCCTAACCACCAGGTCATAACACTACTCTATGGGTAACACATTGAACCCAGAAAAGTTTTTGAATGCTTTTTTTGAGTGTTATATACCACTGAAATTTAAAACAAAGCACATTTTATTCTATGCATAACAAATTGAATCCAGAAAAAAAAATTGAATTCTTTTTTGGAGTGTTATATACCACCAAAATATAACAGAAAGCGTGTAATATTCTATGGATGAAAAATTCAATCCAGAAACAGTTTTGGAACTCTTTTTGGCATGTTATATACCACCAAAATGTAACACTAAGCACTAGTGTTGAGCATTCCGATACCGCAAGTATCGGGTATCGGCCGATATTTGCGGTATCGGAATTCCGATATCGAATTCCGATACTTCCCGCGTATCGGATACCGGAATCGGAAGTTCCCAAAATTCAAACTGAACGCAGCAGCCAATGAGGAATGATTGGAAGTGTGGGCACATCCTGTTTAGCATGGTGGGCATGTAACTACTGGCAAGGCTGTGATTGGCTGCTGAAATGATGTCACTCTGCACTATTAAAAACGCTGCCACCATTTTGCGCTCACTCTGCTGTGATTTCAGTTAGGGACAGGACGCTGTGTTCTAACTGAGGGCCAGTTGAGATAGCTAATTGCTTTATTTTCCTTTCCCAAGGCTAATTTAGCAAAACGCTGTGTGTTCTTCACTGTTCACCTTGCTCTTGCCTTGCAGCGCTGTTTTAACAGTGTTCTGCAAGGTCTCTGTGTGTGTGTGTGTGTGCAGCTCACTCTGTAGTCTGTGTGCAGCCATATACCCGGTTGTATTCAGCTCAGGGGGGGTTCACACTGCCTCACACAGTTGTCCTTTTTTGCTCATAGTGCAGCCTGCTGCACATTTTTTCTCAAATTTCCTATTAGTGTTTTTCCACCCGTCTCCAGCTAAATTGTGGAAAAACACTACATAGGATAACCTAGAGGGGTTTTTTTGGGCCTTGCAGCGCCGTTTACGGCTGTCTGCACGGTCTCTGTGTGAGCGCAGCTCGCCCTGTAGTCTGTGTGCAGCCATAGCCAGTTGGATTCAGCTCACGATGCGTTACTGCCTCACAGGGCTGCCACTAGGAATTTCAGGGCCCCATACTGGCAAAATTTTCAGGGCCCCTTAAGACTCCGCCCAGGCTCCACCCCAGCCCCGCCTCCACCCCTCGAACTGTCAACAGCCCCACCGCTGTCTCTTGCCAAAACTCCACTTCTCACAAATCACACATTAACAGTTTCCATTACCAGATCAAACACATAGCCAGCAGCTTTTGTTTTGGCCAAAAGGTTTTTTTAAATTTGAGACGACAACAAGGTAGACTCTTTTGGCCGAGCCCTACTCTACTCTAATCTATTAAACATTTGTTAAAATATGCAATACAATTTAGGTGTATTTTTATTTATTTTTCAATTGACCAATAATACCACATACAAGGGACAAATACCACAACACCATGACCAGACACCATATTATCACCACATAGTGACCTATAATACTATCTACAAGGAACAAATACCGCCACACCATGTGCAGACCACATATTACCACCACAGTGACTGAACAATATCACATACAAGGGACAAATACCACCGCAGCATGTCCAGACCACATATTACCATCACATGGTGACCAACTACATACAAGGAACAAATACCAACACAACATGAACATACCACATATTACCACCACACAGTGACCGAATAATAGCACATACAAGGAACAAATACCGCTACACCATGGCCGGACAACATATTACCACCACATTGTGACTGAATAGTACAATACTGATCATTAATAAAAAAAAAAAATACTATCACCATAAGTGCCATTATACACAGGAGATCTGTACTTAGTATGCAGTGTGTGTACAGGTAATACAGTGGTCGCCGATGCCATTATACACAGGAGCTCTTCATATAGTGTCAGTGTACATGTAATACAGCGATCACTAGTGACATTATACACAGGAGCTCTGTATATAGTGTATAGTGTACATGTAATACAGCGATCACTAGTGACATTATACACAGGAGCTCTGTATATAGTGTATAGTGTACAGATAATATAGTGATCACTAGTGACATTATACACAGGAGCTCTGTATATAGGGTACAGTGTACATGTAATACAGCAATCACTAGTGACATTATACAAAGGAGCTCTGTATATAGTGTATAGTGTACAGATAGTATAGTGATCACCAGTGACATTATACACAGGAGCACTGTATACAGTATACAGTGTATGGTGTCAGTGTACAGGTAACATACTCACCAGTGACGTCTCTAGCTAAAGTCCTTCATCTTTGCGTTTCTTTTTAATCCAGCGCAGACCGCTATCACTTCTTTCTGCCAGGACTCGTCTCATCTGCATAAAATAACACAGTTATCTAGAGCACCGCTTCCAGAGCACATTCCCCATTTTTTCCCTTTCTTCTACACTACACATCTGACTACAGACGTTCACCCACCATTAATATATAATTGGTTATTATGCAACCCACCATTCCAAATATAAATTATAATCCGCAACTGTGCCCCCACTATCTGTATATAGCCACTTTCCTCATTTAATATATAAATTAATTAGCACCTGTATTCTTCCAATTTATTACCAGTTACTTTATCCTCAACTAACCCACTATGTACCTCCCGCTCTAACCCTTACCCCAATTCATTATAGTTACATGCCCCTTCTGCCTCAATTCATTGCCACGTCTTCTCTCTCTCCAACCCTCTATTCATTATCAATTGATCTTCCCCACCCTCAAAATTCATTATTTGCTCTTCCCACCTTCAATACATCATTTGCTCTTCCCACCCCCAAGTTCAATTCAATTGCTGTCCACGTCCCTCACACTCACTTCATGTGCAGTCCCCATCACCCCCACTTCATCATTTAGTCCCTTATCATCATTTAGTCCCCTATCCCCCCCGTCACTTCATCTGCAGTCCCCCTTACTTCATCATTTGCAGCCCCCTATCATTTCATCATGTGCAGAACCCCCTCAAACACACTTCATCATCTGCAGTCCCTATCACTCCCACATCATTACCTATCCCCATCCCCCACACATCATTTGCAATTCCCATCACCCCCACATCATTTGCAGTCCCCATCTCCCACATCATCATTTGCAGTCCCCATCACCCCCACATCATTTGTAGTCCCCATCACCCCCACATCATCATTTGCAGTCCCCCCACATCATTTGCAGTCCCCATCACCCCCCATCATCATCTGCAGTCCCCATCACCCCCACATCGTTTGCAGTCCCCCAACATCATTTGCAGTCCCCATCACCCCCACATCATCATTTGCAGTCTCCATCACCCCCACATCATTTGCAGTTCCCATCACCCCCACATCATTTGCAGTCCCCATCACCCCCACATCATTTGCAGTCCCCATCACCCCCACATCATCATTTGCAGTCCCCCAACATCATTTGCAGTCCCCATCACCCCCACATCATCATTTGCAGTCTCCATCACCCCCACATCATTTGCAGTCTCCATCACCCCCACATCATTTGCAGTTCCCATCACCCCCACATCATCATTTGCAGTCCCCATCACCCCCACATCATCATTTGCAGTCCCCCAACATCATTTGCAGTCCCCATCACCCCCACATCATCATTTGCAGTCCCCCAACATCATTTGCAGTCCCCATCACCCCCACATCATCATTTGCAGTCTCCATCACCCCCACATCATTTGCAGTCCCCATCACCCCCACATCATTTGCAGTCCCCATCACCCCCACATCATCATTTGCAGTCCCCCAACATCATTTGCAGTCCCCATCACCCCCACATCATCATTTGCAGTCCCCCAACATCATTTGCAGTCCCCATCACCCCCACATCATCATTTGCAGTCTCCATCACCCCACATCATTTGCAGTCTCCATCACCCCCACATCATTTGCAGTTCCCATCACCCCCACATCATTTGCAGTCCCCATCACCCCCACATCATTTGCAGTCCCCATCACCCCCACATCATCATTTGCAGTCCCCCAACATCATTTGCAGTCCCCATCACCCCCACATCATCATTTGCAGTCTCCATCACCCCCACATCATTTGCAGTCCCCATCACCCCCACATCATTTGCAGTCCCCATCACCCCCACATCATCATTTGCAGTCCCCCAACATCATTTGCAGTCCCCATCACCCCCACATCATCATTTGCAGTCCCCCAACATCATTTGCAGTCCCCATCACCCCCACATCATCATTTGCAGTCCCCCAACATCATTTGCAGTCCCCATCACCCCCACATCATCATTTGCAGTCTCCATCACCCCCACATCATTTGCAGTCTCCATCACCCCCACATCATTTGCAGTCCCCATCACCCCCACATCATCATTTGCAGTCCCCCAACATCATTTGCAGTCCCCATCACCCCCACATCATCATTTGCAGTCCCCCAACATCATTTGCAGTCCCCATCACCCCCACATCATCATTTGCAGTCTCCATCACCCCACATCATTTGCAGTCTCCATCACCCCCACATCATTTGCAGTTCCCATCACCCCCACATCATTTGCAGTCCCCATCACCCCCACATCATTTGCAGTCCCCATCACCTCCACATCATCATTTGCAGTCCCCCAACATCATTTGCAGTCCCCATCACCCCCACATCATCATTTGCAGTCTCCATCACCCCCACATCATTTGCAGTCCCCATCACCCCCACATCATTTGCAGTCCCCATCACCCCCACATCATCATTTGCAGTCCCCCAACATCATTTGCAGTCCCCATCACCCCCACATCATCATTTGCAGTCCCCCAACATCATTTGCAGTCCCCATCACCCCCACATCATCATTTGCAGTCCCCCAACATCATTTGCAGTCCCCATCACCCCCACATCATCATTTGCAGTCTCCATCACCCCCACATCATTTGCAGTCTCCATCACCCCCACATCATTTGCAGTTCCCATCACCCCCACATCATTTGCAGTTCCCATCACCCCCACATCATTTGCAGTCCCCATCACCCCACATCATCATTTGCAGTCCCCCAACATCATTTGCAGTCCCCATCCCCCCCACATCATCATTTGCAGTCCCCATAACCCCCACATCATTTGCAGTCCCCATCACCCCCACATCATTTGCAGTCCCCCAACATCATTTGCAGTCCCCATCACCCCCACATCATTTGCAGTCCCCATCACCCCCACATCATCATTTGCAGTCCCCATCACCCCCACATCATTTGCAGTCCCCATCACCCCCACATCATCATTTGCAGTCCCCATCACCCCCACATCATCATTTGCAGTCCCCATCACCCCCACATCATCATTTGCAGTCCCCATCATCCCCACATCATTTGCAGTCCCCATCACCCCCACATCATCATTTGCAGTCCCCTATCCCCCCTTCACTTCATCTGCAGTCCCCCTTACTTCATTTGCAGCCCCAATCATTTCATGTGTAGTACCCCCTCAAATACACTTTATCATTTGCAGCCCCCTATTATTTCATCATGTACAGTACTCCCTAAAACACACCCCATCATCTGCAGTCTCACTCCCCCCCACCTCACCTCACCTATTAAAAAAACAAAAATGTTTTTTATACTTACCTCAGTCGTTCCCGGGGCGTCTAGTGTTTCCAGCAGTGAAGCAGCAGCTAGAATGTATGGGCTGCTGAGAGGACCTGACAGGAGCCCCTACATTCTAGCACATTCACTACTGAGACGGCTAGAATGTATGGGCTGTAGTCAGGACCTGCAGGGAGCCCATACATTCTAGCCACAGCCGAGCAGGAGCTGTGCAGCCGACTAGGTGAGACGGCCGTGCACAGCTCCAAAAAGGCTCCCGGGCCCCAGCGCCGCAGTGCACAGTATTTTACTACATGATGGGGCCCGATCAGTAGAAGCACAACAGTGGGGCCCCGGATCTGCGGGCCCCTCTGTGTACTGCTGCTGACCGGGCCCCATACAGCAGTAATGGCTGTAATGCCCTGATGGCGGCCCTGCTGCCTCATACCTTGAAAAAAAATTTCCTTTTTTTCAAATAGTGCAGCCTGTTTAAACTTTAAAAAAAAAATTTCCTATTAGTGTCTTTCCACCCGTCTCCAGCTAAATAGTGGAAAAACACTACATAGGATAACCTAGAGGAGGGTTTTTGGGCCTTGCAGCGCCGTTTACGGCTGTCTGCACGGTCCCCGTGTGAGTTAAACTTGCTCTGTAGTCCGATCTGCAGAAAAAAAAAAAAGGAAAGTTCACCAAACACAACTTAACACTTGTGTAGGCCACATTTGAAAAATAATAAAGTTTAGTCCACACTTTACAACATTAGTGTTTCTTACACCTGTTAGGAGGAGCATTTCAGGAATAAGCACACTAAGAGCCTTAGTACTTTTCTGCTTATCTTTATCTGTCAACCAAGATGAAGAGGGCAGGGAGTAAGGCACGTGGGCGTGGGCGCGGAGCAGGGAGAGGAGCAGGGAGAGGACGTGGTGATTCTGTGCCTGCTGCGGGCACCGGTGACTCGTCGTCACTCAGTTTCAGCAGGGAACAGTCCTTCATGCGCAGCTTTGTCGGAGAGCGCCGTGCACCGCTGCTGCGTGAAGATCAAATTGAAGCCGTTGTCGGATGGAAGGTAGCTAACGCCTCGGCATCGACTTCAGTTAGTGCCACATCCTCTCAGGCACAGAGCACTGAAGAGCAGCCATCTGTCTCTTCACCACCTGCCAAATTGGCCAGGCAGTCAGAGAGCCCAGGACAGGAGCCGTCTCTACTTCTGTTCTCTGAATCTCTTGGCTTGGAAACAGGGGGCCAGCCAAGCAGCATTGGAGAAATGGAAGAAGAGGCAGTGTGCAGTGATGCCCAACAGCTTTGTCTCTCTGACTCTGAAGAGGCGGGTGGGCCAGTGCCTCCGATGACCACAGCGCAGTACGCATCTGATGATGAAACTCAGGTGCCGCTTTCTGGTGCGTACTGTGCTGCCGAGACTACCCAGGAGGAGCAGTTGGTGGCAGAGGGTAGTGGAGATGATGAGGTCGTTGACCCATCGTGGCGTGAGGAACAGGAAGGTGGTGGGAGCAGCTCTGAGGAAGAGATTCCCCTTACGGGCCAAAGAGGGAGAGGGAGGGGGAAGACTGCGGAGCCTGTAGCCTCCACTTTGGCACCCGTTAGGAGCCTGTCTCTTTCCAAAGCCAAAAAGGGCGCTCCCAAGACTTGCAGTGCCTGGTCCTTTTTTGACACAGTTGCAGATGACATTTGTTTTGTCAAATGCAAGCTGTGTCATCAGAAAGTAAAAAGAGGGAAAAATGTCAGCAACCTCAATACCACAAATATGTGGAAACATGTGCGGACCAGGCACGCGGTGGAGTTACAGAAACACACTGAAGATGTAGGCCAACCAACAGCGGCAGCTACCACCTCTTCAGCTCGTGTTGCCTCTTCCTCCACTGTTGTCCAGACACCTCGTGTAATTCCACCCACAGCACCACCTTCCCAGTCATCCTCACACTCCCAGTCTACTCTACAGCCATCGGTAGTACAGGCATGGGAGAAAAGGCGGGCATTCTCGGCCAACCACCCCCGAGCACAGGCTCTGAATGCAGGCATTGCCAAACTGTTCTCCCTGGAAATGCTCTCATTCAGACTGGTGGAGACTGACAGCTTCCGTGACTTGATGGCATTGGCAGTCCCACAGTACAAGGTGCCCAGCCGCTTTTACTTCAGCAGGCAAGCTGTCCCTGCCCTGCACAGGCATGTTGAGGGAAACATAAAACATGCTCTACTGAACGCCGTCAGTAGCAAGGTCCACCTCACCACCGATGCGTGGACCAGTCAGCATGGACATGGGCGATACGTTTCCCTCACTGCCCATTGGGTTAATGTTGTTGAGCCAGGTACAGATCGTGCAAGTGGCGCAGGACGTGTCCTGCCCACTCCAAGGATTGCAGGAATCCAGTCTGTACGCATTGACTCCTCCTCTTACACAAGTTCCTCAGAATCATCTCTGCAGGAGCCGTCACAGTCCACCTCCACATGGACCCGTGAACGTTTACCTATGACCGACATGAGCACAGCCGTGGCCAAACGTCAGCAGGCTGTCTTGAAACTAGTTTCATTGGGGAATCGAAGCCACACAGCGCAGGAGCTCTGGAATGCCATCAAGCAGGAGAGCGATGTGTGGTTACTGCCAGCGAATCTCCAGCCAGGCATGGTAGTGTGTGACAATGGCCGAAATCTGGTGGCAGCTTTGGCCCTTGGCAACCTCACTCACATCCCATGTCTGGCACATGTGCTCAATTTGGTTGTGCAGAGTTTTCTGAGGGACTATCCGGATCTTGATGCCCTGCTGCACAAGGTCCGCCTAGAGTGTGCTCACTTGCGGCGTTCCAGCTTGGCAAGATCCCGCATTGCTGCTCTGCAGCGCCGATTCCGCCTTCCGGAACACCGCATCATATGTGACCTACCTACCCGGTGGAATTCCACGTTACATATGTTGGAGCGGTTGTGTGAGCAGCAGCAAGCAGTTATGGAGTACCAGCTGCATCAGGCGCAAAGAAGTCGCAGTCAGCGCCGATCAGACTTCACAACCACAGAGTGGGCCACTATGAAGGACGTCTGCCAGGTTTTGCGTCCTTTTGATTATTCCACGCGGATGGCAAGTGCAGATGATGCACTAGTCAGCATGACTGTCCCCCTTATCTGCCTGCTTCAGCAAACTTTGCAAGGGTTAAGGGATGATGTTGTGGAAGAGGTGGAGGATGAGGAGTCACCTTTTCCATCAGCTTCTGGAGAGTCAGCACCACGTGGTTCCTCACAAAGGGGTACGCAGGGGCCACTTTGTGAGGAGGATGAGGAGGAGTCAATGGAGGAGGAAGAGCTCCGTCCAGAGGAGAGAGCGACACAATTGTCCAGTGGTCAGTGTGTACAGCGAGGGTGGGGTGATGACGAGCGGGCAGAGATCATGTCTCAAGCAGGGGACAGCGTTTCTGGGCCAGTTGGCAGTCTGCAGCACATGGTGGATTTCATGCTGCAGTGCCTGAGAAACGACCGCCGCATCGACCACATTCACAACATGCCTGATTATTGGGTGTTCACCCTCCTCAATCCTCGCTACCGGGACAACGTCCAAAACCTCATCCCAGCGTTGACCCGGGAGCGTAAATTGCGGGAGTACCACGACACACTGGTGAATTCCATCATCTTCTCCAGTCCAACTGAGAGGAGTGCTGCTAGTGCTTTACAAAGCAGCTCAGTGCATCGAGGCAGTGGGGGAGGCTCTGCCCAAAGAGGGAGCAGAAGCAGTGCCTCTGCCCAAGGCAAGCCCAGTATGGCACAACTGTGGCACACTTTTGTGTGCCCGCCCCAAATGTCTACACCATCACCGGCGGCTCCAGTCAGCAGGAGGCAACGGTTCCGTCAGATGGTGACAGACTACATGGCTTGCCCTCTTACTGTACTCCAAGACGTCTCTTCCCCGTTCAAGTTTTGGGTCTCTAAGCTGGATACATGGCCAGAGCTAAGCCAGTATGCATTGGAGGTGCTGGCTTGCCCTGCGGCTAGTGTCTTATCGGAACGTGTCTTTAGTGCCGCAGGTGGTGTACTAACAGACCATCGCATGCGACTATCCTCCGATAACGTTGACCGGCTTACTTTCCTGAAAATGAACCAGGTCTGGATCTCGCAGGAATTTGCCACTCCTCTGCCTGATTAAGTAATTGGGTGTCATCCAGGTCTCCTGCTGTGTTCATCTTTCTACCACCTGAACTGCTATTCCTGGGCTCCAACACCGTCAGTTGCGGCTCAGAAGTGCAGGCTGCACAGTAAAAACATACGACCCAGTGTTATTGGGTTTCAGTAACGTCAGCTGATCCCCAGCTGTGTAGCCGGCAATGTGTCCTGCGACCGCCACGCTGGCACAACAACCTAAATGTAAGGGAACCTGTCCCCACCCCACCGTCGTTTGTTACTGAAAGAGCCATCTTGTGCAGCAGTAATGCTGCACAAGGAAAAGGTAGCTCTTTTAGTTTAGCTCCTTGCACACGCAGAACTTAACACTTATAAAATGTGTTCACTGATACCGTTATACCGTCCCGGAGCTGCGACTTTCCTTCGTAATGTGACGCAGCACAGCCGTCATTCCTACCCCCTTGGTGCCATGCGCTGCCTCCTCAGCGTTGTTGTAAGCTGTCACGGAGCCTGCGCTGTTCTGTTATCCCTTGGCCATGCCCTATTTGCGCTGCCTGTCTTCTGACATAATTTGGTGTCAGGCTGGCTGCGCCTGTGCGGCCGCGCTGCCCGAGATCCCGCCTCGCAGTGTCTTCTGATTGAATCACACTGCGGGCCTGGGATCCATGGGCATGCGCAGTGCATATCTTCCCCACGGGCTCTCGCTCATCTCCCTCCGCCTTCTTTAGACTGTGCGCCGTCAGCAGATCCCTAATAGCATGCCACGGCCGTGACACCGCACAGTCTGAAGAAGAGGGAAGGAGGGGAGTGAGAGTCGAGGATATGCACTGTGCATGCCCATGGATCCAAGGCCCGCAGTGGGATTACGTTAGACGACACTGCGACGTGGGATCTGGAGCAGCGTGGACGCACAGGCACTGACAGCCTGACACAAAATTATGTCAGAAGACAGGCAGCGCTAATTGGGCATGGCCAAGGAAAAACAGAACAGCACAGGCTCCGTGACAGCTTAAAACAACGCTGAGGAGGCAGCGCACAGCACCAAGGGGATAGGAATGACAGCTGTGCTGTGTCCCATTACGAAGGAAATTCGCACCTCCGGGACGGTTTAATGGTATAAGGGGACACATTTTTATCGTTTACTTCTGTGTTTGCAAGGAGCATAATTAAAAGAGCAACCTTTTCCTTTTGCATCCTTAGTGCTGCACAAGATGGCTCTTTCAGCTACAAACGTCTTGGGGGGGGGGTTAAAGGTTCCCTTTCAACTTGCTCCAATCAGGCTTCGGCCTACACTCTGTTCCTCTGCTCCTCCTGCTGTCCCTGGGCTCTAACACCGCCAGTTGGTGCCTGGAAGTGCTGTCTGCACAGTCAACAGTCGCTCCTCTGTTATTGGGGTTCAGTAACGTCAGCTGATCCCCAGCTGTGTGTGCGGCAATACCTCCAATCTGCTCCTCCTGCTGTCCCTGGGCTCTAACACCGCCAGTTGGTGCCTGGAAGTGCTGTCTGCACAGTCAACAGTCGCTCCTCTGTTATTGGGGTTCAGTAACGTCAGCTGATCCCCAGCTGTGTGTGCGGCAATACCTCCAATCTGCTACTCCTGCTGTCCCTGGGCTCTAACACCGCCAGTTGGTGCCTGGAAGTGCTGTCTGCACAGTCAACAGTCGCTCCTCTGTTATTGGGGTTCAGTAACGTCAGCTGATCCCCAGCTGTGTATCCGGCAACGTGTCATGTGACCGCCACGCTGGCACAACTAAAATGTAAGGGGACCTGTCCTTCCCCTCCCCCCCCTAGGCGTTTGTTACTGAAAGAGCCACCATGTGCAGCACTAATACTGCACAAGGAAAAGGTCGCTCTTGAAATTATGCTCCTTGCAAACGCTGAACTATACACTCATGTAATGTGTCCCCTCACACCGTCCAACCGTCCCGGAGGTGGGACTTTCCTTTGTAATGTGACGCAGCACAGCCGTCATTGCTACCCCCTTGACACCGTGCGCTGCCTCCTCAGCGTTGTTTGATTCCGTCATGGACCCTGCGCTGTTATGTTATCCCTTGGCCATGCACAGTTTGCGCTGCCCGTCCTCTGACATCATTTGTTGTCGTCCTGGCTGCGCCTGTGCGTCCACGCTGCCCGAAATCCCACCTCGCAGTGTCGTCTAATGTGATCCCACAGTGGGCCTGGTATCCATGGCCATGCGCAGTGCATATACTAGCCTCTCACTCCCCTTCTTCACGCTTCTTCAGACTAGGCGGCGTCAGCTGATCCCTAATTGCATGCCATGGCCGTGACGCCGCACAGTCTGAAGAAGCAGGAAGGAGGTGAGTGAGAGGCGATGATATGCACTGCGCATGCCCATGGATCCCTGGCCCGCAGTGGGATTACATTAGATGACACTACGAGGTTGGATCTCGGGCAGCTTGGACGCACAGGCACTGCCAGCCTGACACCTAAATGATGTCAGAAGACGGGCACCGCTAACTGTGCATGGCCAAGGGATAACATTACAGCGCGGGCTCCGTGACAGAACCAAACAACGTTGAGGAGGTGGCGCACGGCACCAAGGGGGTTGGAATGACGGCTGTGCTGTGTCACATTACAAAGGAAAGTCCCACTTCCGGGACGGTTTGATGGTGTGAGGGGACACATTATATGAGTGTGTACTTCAGCGTTTGCAAGGAGCATAATTTTCGGAGCCACCATTTTCCATGTGCAGTATTACTGCTGTACAAGATGGCTCTTTCAGCAACAAATGCCTGGGCGGGGGAGGGGGGTTAAAGGTTCCCTTTCAACTTGCTCCACTGCAGGCTTCGGCCTACACTCTGCTCTTCTTTGATTCCCTGGGTTTCAACACTGTCAGTTGCCACCTGGAAGTGTTGTCTACACAGAAAAAACACTAGCTGATGTGTCAGTGGGGTTCAGCACCGCCAGCTGTTCCCCTGCTGTGTAGTCGGCAACATGTCCAGCACAAGCCACGCTGGCACAACAGAACAAAAGCTGCCACCAGTGCAGGCTTCGGCCTACACTCTGCTCCTCTCCTCCTGCTGCTGCCCCTGGGCTCAAACACCGCTAGTTTTGGCCCGGAAGTGCTAGCTGCACAGAGAAAAACACCAGCCAATGTGTTAGTGGGGTTCAGCAACGCCAGCTGTTCCCCTGCTGTGTAGCTGGCAACGTAACCTGCAAACGCCACGCAGGCACATGAACTGAAATTAAAGAGACCCTGCCACCCACCCCAAGGTGTTTCTATGTATAACAGCTACCTTGTACAGCAGTAATGCTGCATTTGTACAAGGTGGCTGACTTTTTCTCCTTGCCAACGTGGAACTCAACACGTACAAAATGTGTCTCATTGAGACCATTCCACTGTCCCTGAAGTGTGACTTTCCTTTCTAATGACACGCACCACCCCCCTTGGGAGCGCTGCCCGTCTTCTGACATCATTGGTTGGCTGCCTGTGCCTGGGCGTCCGCCCTGCCCGACACAACCCCCCTCGTTGTCTCATATATTTTGGCTGCGAGGGTGTGATTGATGGGCATGTGAAGTGCATATGTTCGCCTGTCTTAACTCATCTCCTTCCGCCTTCTTCAGACTGGGCGGCCTCATGGCCATAGTAGGCGATAAGGGATCAGCTGAGGCCGCCCAGTCTGAAGCAGGTGTAAGGACATGTGTGAGCGGCAAACATATTTACTGCACAAGGCCACGAATCCCAGCCACGCAGTGTGATTTGTTGAAAACACACTGCGGGTCTGGGATTCATGGCCATTGCTAACCGCACCGGCCAACATGAAATGAGGTGAGAAGACAGGCAGCGCTCACAGCGCATGGCCAAGGGATCACAATAGCGCAGACTCCTGTACAGCAAATAACAACGCTCAGGAGGCTGCGCCCAGCACCAAGGCGTTATTTATGTGCACCTGTGCTGCGTCTACTTAAAAAGACAAGTCACGCCTCCAATACAGAACTGAACTACTGTTCAATGGGCTAAATTGTGTACGTCTTTCATTCTGCGTGTGCAATGAGCAAAACTTAAAGAGCAACCTTTAACTTGTGGAGCTTTACTGCTGCACAAGGTGTGGCTCTTCAACATTGTAACACCTGAGGGTGGGTTAAAGGTTACCTTTGAAATTGGTTCAAGTAGGCTTCCGCCTACACTCTGCTCCTCCTGCAGACCCTGGGCTCTAACTACGCCAGTTGGGGCCCGGAAGTGCTGGCTGCACAGAGAAAAACACCCACCATTGTGTCAGTGGGGTTCAGCACCGCCAGCTGTTCCCATTCTGTGTAGCCGGCATCGTGTCCAGCATAAGCCACGCTGGCACTACAGACCAAAAGCTGCCACCAGTGCAGGCTTCGGCCTACACTCTGCTCCTCTCCTCCTCCTGCTGCCCCTGGGCTCAAACACCGATAGTTTTTGCCTGGAAGTGCTAGCTGCACAGAGAACAACACCAGCCAATGTGTTAGTGGGGTTCAGCAACGCCAGCTGTTCCCCTGCTGTGTAGCCGGCATCGTGTCCAGCACAAGCCACGCTGGCACAACAGACCAAAAGCTGCCACCAGTGCAGGCTTCGGCCTACACTTTGCTCCTCTCCTCCTCCTGCTGACCCTGGGCTATAACACCGCCAGTTGTAGCCTGGAAGTGTTTGCTGCACAGAGAAAACCACCCGCCAATGTGTTAGTGAGGTTCAGCAACGCCAGCTGTTCCCCTGCTGTGTAGCTGGCAACGTGTCCTGCAAATGCCATGCAGGCACCTGAACTGAAATTAAAGGGAACCTGGCCCCACCCCCCCCAGGTCTTTCTATGTATAACAGCCACCTAGTACAGCAGTACTGCTGCATTTGTACAAGGTGGCTGATTTTTTCTCCTTGCCCACGTTTAATGAAACACGTACTAAATGTGTCTCATTGAGACCATTCCACTGTCCCTGAGGTGTGACTTTCCTTTCTAATGATACGCAGCACCACCCTTGGTAGCGCTTCCCGTCTTTTGACATCATTGGTTAGCTGGCTGCGCCTGTGCGTCTGCCCTGCTCGAAACAACGCCCCTCGTTGTCTTATTTTTTTGGACAGCAAGGGTGTGATTGATGGGCATGTGCAGTGCATATGTTCGCCTGTCTTAACTCATCTCCTTCCGCCTTCTTCATACTGGGCGGCCTCATGGCCGTGGTAGGCGATAAGGGATCAGCTGAGGCCGCCCAGTCTGAAGCAGGTGTAACGACATGTGTGAGCGGCAAACATATTTACTGCACAAGGCCACGAATACCAGCCACGCAGTGTGATTTGTTGAAAACCCACTGCGGGCCTGGGATTCATGGCCATTGCTAACCGCACCGGCCAACATGAAATGAGGTCAGAAGACAGGCAGCGCTCACAGCGCATGGCCAAGGGATAACAATAGCGCAGTCTCCTGTACTGCAAATAACAACGCTGCGCCCATGCACCAAGGTGTTATTTTGGACACCTGTGCTGTGTCTCCTTAAAAAGACAAGTCACGCCTCCACTACTGTTTGACAGTATAATGGGCTAAATAGTGTACGTGTTTTATTCAGTGTGTGCAAGGAGCAAAATTAATAGAGCAACCTTTTACTTGTGCAGCATTAATGCTGCACAAGGTGTGGCTCTTGTACCTTGCTACACCTGAGGGGGGTTAAAGGTTACCTTTAAAATTGGTTCAACTAGGCTTCGGTCTACACTCGGCTCCTCTCCTCCTCCTGCTGACCCTGGGCTATAACACCGCCAGTTGTAGCCTGAAAGTGCTAGCTGCACAGAGAAAAACACCAGCCAATGTGTTAGTGGGGTTCAGCACCGCCAGCTGTTCCCCTGCTGTGTAGCCGGCATCGTGTCCAGCACAAGCCACGCTGGCACAACAGACCAAAAGCTGCCACCAGTGCAGGCTTCGGCCTACACTTTGCTCCTCTCCTCCTCCTGCTGACCCTGGGCTCTAACACCGCCAGTTTTTGCCCGGACGTGCTAGCTGCACAGAAAAAAACACCAGTCAATGTGTCAGTGGGGTTCAGCACCGCCAGCTGTTCCCCTGCTGTGTAGCTGGCAACGTGTCCTGCAAACGCCATGCAGGCACCTGAACTGAAATTAAAGGGAACCAGCCCCCACCCCCCAGGTGTTTCTATGTATAACAGCCACCTTGTACAGCAGTACTGCTGCATTTGTACAAGGTGTCTGACTTTTTCTCCTTGCCCACGTTTAATTAAACACGTACTAAATGTGTCTCATTGAGACCATTCCACTGTCCCTGAGGTGTGACTTTCCTTTCTAATGATACGCAGCACCACCCTTGGTAGCGCTTCCCGTCTTTTGACATCATTGGTTAGCTGGCTGCGCCTGTGCGTCTGCCCTGCTCGAAACAACGCCCCTCGGTGTCTTATTTTGTTGGACAGCGAGTGTGTGATTGATAGGCATGTGCAGTGCATATGTTTGCCTGTGTTCACTCATCTCCTTCTGCCTTCTTCAGACTGGGTGGCCTCATGGCCGCGGCATGCGATAAGGGATCAGATGAGGCCGCCCAGTCTGAAGCAGGTGTAAGGACATGTGTGAGCGGCAAACATATTTACTGCACAAGGCCACGAATCCCAGCCACGCAGTGTGTTTTTTTGAAAACACACTGTGGGTCTGGGATTCATGCCCATCGCTAACCACAACGGCCAACATGAAATGAGGTCAGAAGACAGGAAGCGCTCACAGCGCATGGCCAAGGGATAACAATAGCGCAGTCTCCTGTACAGCAAATAACAACGCTCAGGAAGCTGCGCCCATGCACCAAGGTTTTATTTTGGACACCTGTGCTGTGTCTCCTTAAAAAGACAAGTCACGCCTCCACTACTGTTTGACAGTATAATGGGCTAAATAGTGTACGTGTTTTATTCAGCGTATGCAAGGAGCAAAATTAATAGAGCAACCTTTTACTTGTGCAGCATTAATGCTGCACAAGGTGTGGCTCTTGTACCTTGCTACACCTGAGGGGGGGGTTAAAGGTTACCTTTAAAATTGGTTCAACTAGGCTTCGGCCTACACTCTGCTCCTCTCCTCCTCCTGCTGACCCTGGGCTCTAACACCGCTAGTTTTTGCCCGGAAGTGCTAGCTGCACAGAGAAAAACACCCGCCATTGTGTTAGTGGGGTTCAGCACCGCCAGCTGTTCCCCTGCTGTGTAGCCGGCATCGTGTCCAGCACAAGCCACGCTGGCACAACAGACCAAAAGCTGCCACCAGTGCAGGCCTCGGCCTACACTTTGCTCCTCTCCTCCTCCTGCTGACCCTGGGCTCTAACAACGCCAGTTTTTGCCCAGACATGCTAGCTGCACAGAGAAGAACACCAGCCAATGTGTTAGTGGGGTTCAGCACCGCCAGCTGTTCCCCTGCTGTGTAGCCGGCATTGTGTCCAGCACAAGCCACGCTGGCACAACTGACCAAAACCTGCCACCAGTGCAGGCTTCGGCGTACACTCTGCTACTCTCCTCCTGCTGACCCTGGGCTCAAACACCGCCAGTTTTTGCCCAGACATGCTAGCTGCACAGAGAAGAACACCAGCCAATGTGTTAGTGGGGTTCAGCACCGCCAGCTGTTCCCCTGCTGTGTAGCCGGCATCGTGTCCAGCACAAGCCACGCTGGCACAACCGACCAAAAGCTGCCACCAGTGCAGGCTTCGGCCTACACTCTGCTCCTCTCCTCCTGCTGCTGCCCCTGGGCTCAAACTCAGCTAGTTTTGGCCCGGAAGTGCTAGCTGCACAGAGAAAAACACCAGCCAATGTGTTAGTGGGGTTCAGCACCGCCAGCTGTTCCCCTGCTGTGTAGCCGGCATCGTGTCCAGCACAAGCCACGCTGGCACAACCGACCAAAAGCTGCCACTAGTGCAGGCTTCGGCCTACACTCTGCTCCTCTCCTCCTGCTACTGCCCCTGGGCTCAAACACCGCTAGTTTTGGCCCGGAAGTGCTAGCTGCACAGAGAAAAACACCAGCCAATGTGTTAGTGGGGTTCAGCAACGCCAGCTGTTCCCCTGCTGTGTAGCCGGCAACGTGACCTGCAAACACCACGCAGGCACATGAACTGAAATTGAAGGAAGCCTGCCCCCCACCCCCAGGTGTTTCTATGTATAACAGCCACCTTGTACAGCAGTACTGCTGCATTTGTACAAGGTGGCTGACTTTTTCTACTTGCCCACATGGAACTCAACGTACAAAATGTGTCTCATTGAGACCATTCCACTGTCCCTGAGGTGTGACTTTCCTTTCTAATGATACGCAGCACCACCCTTGGTAGCGCTTCCCGTCTTTTGACATCATTGGTTAGCTGGCTGCGCCTGTGCGTCCGCCCTGCTCCAAACAACGCCCCTCGGTTTCTTATTTATTTTGTCAGCGAGGGTGTGGTTTATGGGCACGAGCAGTGCATATGTTCGCCTGTCGTCACTCATCTCCTTCCGCCTTCTTCAGACTGTGCAGCCTCATGGCCGCGGCATGCGATAATGGATCAGCAGAGGCCACCCAGTCTGAAGCAGGTGTAAGGACGTGTGTGAGCGTCCAAAATATTTACTGCTCAAGGCCACGAATCCCAGCACCGCAGTGTGACTTTATGAAAAGGCACTGTGGGTCTGGGATTTATGGCCATCGTTAACCGCACCGGCCAACATGAAATGAGGTCATAAGACGGGCAGCGCTAACAGGGCATTGCCAAGGGATAACACAAGAGCGCAGACTCCTGTACAGCAAATAACAACGCTCCGGAAGCTGCGCCAAGCACCAAGGCGTTATTTGGGACACCTGTGCTGCGTCTCCTTAAAAAGCCAAGTCACGCATCCACTACAGTTTGACTGTAGAATGGTCTAAATTGTGTACGTCTTTCATTCAGCGTGTGCAAGTAGACAAATTAATAGAGCAACCTTTCACTTGTGCAGGATTAATACTGCACAAGGTGTGTCTCTTGTACTTTGTAACACCTGAGGGGGGGTTAAAGGTTTCCTTTGAAATTGGTTCAACTAGGCTTCGGCCCACACTCTGCTCCTCTCCTCCTCCTCCTGCTTCACCACGGGCTCTAACATCGCTAGTTTTTGCCAGCAAGTGCTAGCTGCACAGAGAAAAACACCCGCCATTGTGTTAGTGGGGTTCAGCAATGCCAGCTGTTCCCCCACTGTGTAGCCGGCAAAGTGTCATGCAAACGCAACGCAGACACAAAGCTGCCTCCAGTGCAGGCTTCGGCCTACACTCTGCTCCCCCTGCTTACCCTTTGCTCCAGCACCGCTAGTTGGGGCTCTAGGAAGACAATCTTTAATAGGCAACGCATCTGGGTTCCAGCACCGCCAGCTGGTTCTCGGCAGTGTTTTTGTCACAGGTACTCCCTCGTGCCAAACCTGGTTTCAGCACCGTCAGCTGTTTCCGGGTACTGTCAAACTCACTGAGACACCTATGCGTTGCCCCGTCGTGTTGCGGTCGAGTTAGCCAACTCCAGGGTGCCTCCAGTTTAGGAGCTTCCTGTGTGGGCTGCATGAATTGGTAGTCAAGGCTGGTTCTGTAGTGCCAGTAGGCCAAGCTCCCCCTGTAGGACTGTTGGGGTTCGGTAACTGCGGCTGCCTCGCGGCCTAGCTATTCTCTCCTCTCCTGTGGGCCTTCGGGTCCACCACCTGGTTCCAGCACCGTCAGCTGGTTCCGGGCCGAGCTTTTGGCTTAGGTGCCTCCTCCTGGGTATCCGAGTTCCGCCAACTCCAGGCGGTCCTTGGTAGTGCTTTTAAGCGCGGGCACCTACAGCTTAGTAACCGGGTTCCAGCACCGTCAGCTGGTCCTCGGTCGTGCCATTGGCTCTTGCACACTGGGGCAACGCATCCGGGTTCCAGCACCGCCAGCTGGTTCTCGGCAGTGTTTTTGTCACAGGTACTCCCTCGTGCCAAACCTGGTTTCAGCACCGTCAGCTGTTTCCGGGTACTGTCAAACTCACTGAGACACCTATGCGTTGCCCCGTCGTGTTGCGGTCGAGTTAGCCAACTCCAGGGTGCCTCCAGTTTAGGAGCTTCCTGTGTGGGCTGCATGAATTGGTAGTCAAGGCTGGTTCTGTAGTGCCAGTAGGCCAAGCTCCCCCTGTAGGACTGTTGGGGTTCGGTAACTGCGGCTGCCTCGCGGCCTAGCTGTTCTCTCCTCTCCTGTGGGCCTTCGGGTCCACCACCTGGTTCCAGCACCGTCAGCTGGTTCTCGGCAGTGTCTTTTGCTCTTGTACCTTCTGCTCCCCATCCTGGTTCCAGTACCGTCAGCTGGTTCCGGGCAGAGCCTTTGGCTTAGGTGCCTCCTTCTGGGTATCCAAGTTCCACCAACGTCAGGTGGTCCTTGGTAGTGCTTTCAGGCACGGGTACCTCCTGCTTAGTAACCGGGTTCCAGTAACGTCAGCTGGTCCTCGGTAGTTCCATTGGCTCTTGGACCTTCGGCTACCCATCCGGGTTCCAGTACCATCAGCTGGTTCTTGGCAGTGTCTTTTGCTCTTGTACCTTCTGCTCCCCATCCTGGTTCCAGTACCGTCAGCTGGTTCCGGGCAGAGCCTTTGGCTTAGGTGCCTCCTTCTGGGTATCCGAGTTCCGCCAACGTCAGGCGGTCCTTGGTAGTGCTTTTTAGCACGGGTACCTCCTGCTTAGTAACCGGGTTCCAGTAACATCAGCTGGTCCTCGGTAGTTCCATAGGCTCTTGAACCTTCGGGTAGCCATCCGAGTTCCAGTTCCATCAGTTGGTTCTTGGCATTTTCTCAGCCTTCTTGTACCTTCTGCTACATTTCCAAGTTGAAGACCCTAATGTCGACGACCCGGAAGACCACCCCGATGACGACGACGACGACGACGGCGGAGACGACGACACTGGAGACGACGACCCTGGAGACGACGACATGGAAGACCGAGAAGCAGAAGAACAAGAGGCTGCAGAACAAAGAGCAGAAGAACATTAAGCATAACACTTAATATCAGAGCAAAAGATATTATCTAAATTATATGCAGAAGAAGACTAAGCAGTGTATGGGGGTGAGTCTGTTCCTCCTCGTGGTGCCGCTGGATAAAGCCTGATGCTGCAGGCCAAACTGAACGCGGACAAATGTATCTTTTGTGACTAGCAGAGCGGAAGGTGTAATCTTCCAACTTTTATAGATAACAACTACGGGAATGCCTGTCACAAATGAGAATATGATGAAGAAGTAGAATAGGAAGAATAATAACAGTTGAATAAAATGAATATGTAGAATAGGAAGAATAATAATAGTTGAATAAAACGAATATGAAGAATGTATTAAAAAAAAAAAGGTAAAGGATGAAGAAGAAGATGAATAAGGTGAAGAAGAAGTTGATGTCAAAGATGCTGATGATGATGAAGATGAAAGTGTGGGAAAAGTAAAAAAAAAAGAAGGGGAAGGGCGTGGAATAGTGAAACATCAATATCTGACAAAATAAAAAAAAAATTTACATAGTCAATATCTTTGTCACTCCGAACGTCTTTAAAAAAAAAAACAAAACATGCTATTCTATTTGATTGGGCTAAACCTCTATGACTTTAATGTCTCCGCCACCTCCCCAAATACATCCTGCATTATTCTTAGTTGTTTTCCTTCATGTAGAATGAACCTACAAGGAAAGAAAGGGTTTATTTTAATTCCGATATTTTGATCCCATTGACTTGCATTGGGATCGGGTATCGGTATCGGCGATATCCGATATTTTTTGAATATCGGCCGATCCTATCCGATACCGATACTTTACGATATCGGAAGGTATCGCTCAACACTACTAAGCACATAATACTCTATGGATGACAATGTAGTAAGTTTTTCACCCACAAAAAAGAATATGATCACGTGCAGCAGACATATATTTGGCAACAGATTGCAAAGTGCTAAACAGTGTCCAGAGGCTGTATTTTGCCACTCTCTCTGTACCTGCAACTGTCCCCAGGCTAAATGCAGAATGCATCTGGTACAAACAGCAAAGCTCAAGATTATCCTTAAAAGGACTGTAAGTATTATGGTTCAGCATCAGCACGAGAATCAACACTAGAGGACTCTGATTAGTTAAACTGTGCACACAAAAGGCCTGAATAACTGCTCTCTCCCTCCATTCATACCTGTCCCTGAGCTGTGCAATGGCGTAAGTCCTTTTATAACCTCTGATAATAATAATAATCTTTATATTTATATAGCCCTAAAATATTCCGCAGCACTTTACAGTTTGCACGCATTATCATTGCTGTCCCTATTGGGGTTCACAATCTAAAATTCCCTATCAGTATGTCTTTGGAATGTGGGAGGAAACCGGAGTGCCCGGAGGACACCCACGCAAACACGAACAGAACATACAAACTCTTTGCAGATGTTGTCCTTGGTGGGGTTTGAACCCAGTACTCCAGCGCTGCAATGCTATCCACTGTGCCACCGTGCTGCTCTGATGAAGTAATGTGGCTAGCCAATCACAGTAATGCCAGTAATCAAGATTTCTATGCCATTAAAGTGACTGACAGGCAACCCCCACATGTTTATTAGCTGGGTAACAGGCGCCAAACATACAGAATGAGGATTCGAGCTTCAAATATGAGCACCAGCCAATGCTCACAGAGTGCCAAGCACATCCAACCACCTAGATACACAAATTATATCAGAGAATTATCGAGCATGTTTGCTCATCCCTAGTCCTTATAGGCAGGGCATGAAAGATTGTATCGGACTCACCTCTGTTAAGGACTGGAGGAACGCACCAAGTATAAGATGATATGAAACTAGGTGCGTTCGCAGTCCGAGGTCCACCGTGCAGGTAAAAACCCTTCTGCTAGTAAAAACGGACTATATGGCGGTACTATAAGAATACACACATGGGTTAACTTCACCCTGTGTGAAGGAAGCGACCCTGTTGCGTCACAGGACCGCGGTACCGCACATAGAGCGCAAGCAAGGAGTCACTAATCTCAAACCCGAGACTGAGGATTTGAGTTCAGAAGGCCCCATGTGCTCGACACCGCAACTGGGGTGTCAGAGGAACATAAATAATAATATAAAGGCACAAGAGTGCGTGCGGTGCCGCACTGACGGATGCCACTAACCACCCAGGCTTGGGTCAGGAAAGCGCAGAGCAAGCGCACGGCGCCGTACTGGCGGACACAGCAACTGGTAGCTGTAAAGTGTGTTACGTGCTGTTGGATAAGTCGGGCGCTAGATAGCAAACATACACCTTCCGCGAACAGTCATCCAATAGGGAGGGTTATTTAAAGAGCGACTATCACTCACAACACACACACATATTTACAAGACCGTGCGGTCATGCGCAGTTTATATAGTTGCAGCACAGGAAGCTGCTACCGAAGTTTTGCCCTTTCAGGACCTTCCTGGAGGACCAATGGAATGTGCTGCAGCACGTGAGCATGTGACCCTTGATCTCCAACGGGAGATCTTGCCCTGGGCATGCTCAGTGTGTGAAAATAAGGACTTAGTCCCAGAGAAGCCTGCTCGCCGCAGATCAGTGCAGGGTACAACAGGAGAGCCAGAAAAGGCAGTAGTAACCCTCTGCACAGAATCAGTCCCAGCAAGACGCTGGGAGCAACGCCTCCGCTGAGCAGACCCCACTGCGGCCAATGCAGAATGGGAGACCGCAGCAGACACGGACCGAGATTCCTCCTGTGCAGCAGAGGAAACTCGACTCCTAACATTACCCCCCCTCCTAGGGCCCCCCCCTCCTTGAGCCTCACTACGCTCAAAAGCTGCAATAAGCAGCGGAGCCCGAATGTGCTCTACAGGCTCCAAGGTTCTATCCTCTGGGCCGTGACCTTTCCAGTCCACCAGATAAAATTTCTTGCCACGTACCACCTTGCACCCCACAATAGCATTCACCTCAAACTCATCCGTGGATGAACCCGATGTCCCAGCAGATGACTCAGAAAACCGGGACAAACGAACGGGCTTTAAGAGGGAAACGTGAAAAGTATCGGTGACACCAAGGCGTGGAGGAATAGCCAAACGGTAGACCACAGGGTTGACCTGTTCCAGAACCTTAAACGGGCCAATGTAGCGAGGAGCAAACTTAGTGGACTCAACTCGCAGCCTGATGTTACGGGCGGAGAGCCACACTAAGTCGCCAGGAGCAAAGACCGGAGCGGGGCGCCGGTGTGTATCAGCCGAAACCCTCATTCTCTCCTTGGAGGCCCGGATGGCATCCTGTGTGCGGTCCCAGATGTCACGTGCCTCCACCGCCCAGTCTGCCATCCTAGAATCGGTGGATGACACGGGCATGGGCACAGGGACACGCGGATGCTGGCCGTAATTAAGGAGAAAAGGAGTCTGACTAGTGGAATCGGCTACGGCGTTGTTCAAGGCAAATTCCGCCCAAGGTAGCAAAGATGCCCAGTCGTCCTGCCTAGCAGAGACGAAATGGCGCAAATATGTCACCAGAGTCTGGTTGGTTCTCTCCACCAACTCATTCGTCTCGGGATGGTATGCAGAGGAGAGGTTTAACTCTATGCTGAGTAAACGGCAGAGCTCTCTCCAAAACCGACACGCGAACTGGGGACCCCGATCGCTGACAATCTTATCAGGCATACCATGCAATCGGAAAACGTGCTTAATGAACAACACCGCCAAGGCCTGTGCTGAAGGTAACCGAGGAAGTGGCACCAAATGCACCATCTTAGAGAAATGGTCGGTGACAACCCAAATAATGGAACAGCCACGCGACTTGGGTAAGCCCACCACAAAGTCCATCCCGACCATCTCCCAGGGCCTGTCTGCCATCGGTAGAGGGTAAAGCAACCCAGCAGGCCGTTGCCGAGGAGACCGATTCTGGGCGCAGGAAACACACGCCTGAATATAGTCCCTGACATCTCGGGCCATATGCGGCCACCAGTATGTTCTCGCCAAAAGCTCAGATGTCCTCTTGGTCCCAAAATGCCCACCCACTCTGGAGGAGTGAGCCCAAGAGAGATCCTCTGGTCGCAAGTTAGCTGGTACGAAAGTCTTGCCCGGGGGCACAGACTCTAGCGAAACCGGAGCTACAGTTCTCAGGCTCTCAGAAGGGACAATAAGCCGAGGCTCCTCATCCTCCTCCTCAGATGACACTACGGAGCGGGAGAGAGCGTCGGCACGAACGTTCTTCTCCCCGGAGAGAAAATGGAGAGTAAAATGGAACTGGGAGAAGAACAGGGACCATCTAGCCTGGCGAGAATTCAGCCGCTGGGCCATTTGTAGATATACCAAGTTCTTGTGGTCAGTGAAGATTTGGAAGGGAAAGCGAGCTCCCTCCAAGAGATGTCTCCACTCTGAAAAAGCCAACTTCATGGCTAGCAACTCCCTGTCCCCGATGGAATAATTCCTCTCCGCTGGTGTGAAGGTCTTGGAGAAGAAGAAGCAAGGATGCTTCCGACCTTGAGCATCCTATTGGAAAAGGACTGCTCCAGCACCAACAGATGAGGCATCCACTTCCAAGATAAATGGTTTATCAACATCGGGGCGATGTAGGATGAGAGCGCTAGCGAAATGAGACTTGATCGAGAGAAAGGCTTTGGAGACCTCCTCTGACCACAACTTGGGATTTGCTCCCTTTTTGGTGAGGGCAACCAAGGGAGCTACCAAAGTTGAGAAGTGTGGAATGAACTGGCGATAGTAATTAATGAACCCCATAAAGCGCTGCACCGCTTTAAGAGAATGGGGTTCCTGCCAGTCCATTACAGCCTGTAGCTTGGCAGGATCCATAGCCAAACCCTGGGCAGAGATGATATAACCAAGGAATGGCAAGGACTCCTGCTCAAACACACAATTCTCCAACTTGACATAGAGGGAGTTTGCCTGTAAGAGGTCGCAGACTTTGCGAACATCTCTCCGATGGGAGTCAATATCTGGAGAGTAGATGAGAATATCATCCAGATAGACTATGACCGAGGTGGTGAGCATATCTCGGAAGATGTCGTTCACAAAGTCTTGGAAAATGGCCGGGGCATTACAGAGCCCAAAGGGCATCACCAGATATTCATAGTGCCCATCCCTGGTGTTAAAAGCCGTCTTCCATTCATTCATCCCCCTCACGGATGCGAATCAGGTTGTAAGCACCCCGCAGATCTAACTTTGTAAATACCCTCGGTCCCCGTAGCCTATCAAACAGCTCAGATATCAGGGGTAATGGGTATTTGTTCTTAACGGTGATGGCGTTAAGACCCCTGTAGTCTATGCATGGACGTAAGTCTCCAGTCTTCTTCTGTACGAAGAAGATCCCAGCCCCTGCCGGTGACACTGACTTCCTAATGAATCCTCTTGCCAGATTCTCTTGGATATACTGAGACATTGCCTCCGTCTCCGGGAGAGATAACGGATAGACTCGACCCCAGGGAGGCTCAGCACCAGGCAAGAGGTCAATAGGGCAGTCATAGGGGCGGTGAGGCGGAAGGGTCTCCGCAGCTCTTTTGGAGAACACGTCTGCATAAGGCCAATAATGCTTGGGGAGAGAGGAAAGATCTGCGGGTACCTGTGTAGTAGCAACCTGAACGCACTCCCTCTGACATCTACCCTCGCAGGATTTACTCCATCCCAAAATTCTCCCAGAGGACCACTCAATATGAGGAGAATGGTAGCGAAGCCATGGTATCCCCAACAGGATCTCATCAATTCCCTCAGGAATGACTAATAGGGAGATTATCTCCTGATGTGATGGAGACACAGAAAGCGTGAAAGGAATGGTTTGGTGGGTAATCTGTGAGGGTAGTGTTGACCCATTTACCACTCGAACGGTTACTGGCTTGGCGAGCATCACCAAGGGTATTGCGTGACGCTGGGCAAAAGCGGAAGACATAAAGTTACCCTCTGCCCCAGAATCCACGCATAGCTCGACCATAAGAGTGGATGGGCCTATGGTAATTGTCCCCTTGAAGGACAACTTTGAGGCAAACGTCGCCGTGTCTAGTGTACCTCCTGCATCTGCCACTAGACGCTGACGTTTCCCCGACCGCTGAGGACCCTTGGAGGCAAGATGTCCTGACTGCTGGCAAACATGACGGACCTTATGTGCACGGGCGGACAGAGACTTGGATCCCGCTCGTGTCACCTCTAAGGCCTCATGTGATTTGGATGCCTGGTTTGGAGATTCCAAAGGTTTGGCGAAGGTGGGAGCCAGCCGAAACCTCTGCCTACACTGGGCTCGCTCTAACCTCCGCTCGTTAAAACAGAGGTCAATACGAGTAGAGACAGTTATTATTCCTCCAGTGTGGCAGGAATCTCCCTAGTGGCCAGAGCGTCCTTAACGTGATCAGCCAGGCCCCTCCAAAATATGGGGATAAGGGCCTTATCCGACCACTCCAGCTCGGAAGCTAAAGTACGGAAGCGGACGGAAAAATGGCTGACCAAGGACTCACCCTGAGTTAAAGCCAGTAGTTGGAGCGCTGTGTCATGGGTGACTTGAGGTCCTAAAAAGACCTTTTTCAGAGTGCTCAGGAACAATGGAGCACTCTGCACCACATGATCCCACAGCGGCGTAGCCCACTCCAATGCCCTGTCCGACAAGAGAGAGACAATAAATCCCACCTTAGCCCGCTCTGTAGGAAAACGTGCAGCCAGGAGCTCGAGATGGATAGAGCACTGACTCACAAATCCCCTACAAGTTTTGCAATCTCCAGAAAATTTTTCTGGCAACGGGAGGCGGGATAATGTCGGAACTGGGGTGGCAGTGGACAAGGTTGCTGCAGCCACGCTAGCAGCCTGTACAGCAACTGCGGTAACATCCACAGCTGAGGTTGAGCTCTCGAGAGCCGTCAACCTACCCTCCAGCTGCTGGATATACCGCAAAGATTGCTGAATGTCCGCCATTTACTAGCCAGACCTTGGCGCTAGTATTATGTTAAGGACTGGCGGAACGCACCAAGTATAAGATGATATGAAACGAGGTGCGTTCGCAGTCCGAGGTCCACCGTGCAGGTAAAAACCCTGCTGCTAGTAAAAACGGACTATATGGCGGTACTATAAGAATACACACATGGGTTAACTTCACCCTGTGTGAAGGAAGCGACCCTGTTGCGTCACAGGACCACGGTACCGCACATAGAGCGCAAGCAAGGAGTCACTAATCTCAAACCCGAGACTGAGGATTTGAGTTCAGAAGGCCCCATGTGCTCGACACCGCAACTGGGGTGTCAGAGGAACATAAATAATAATATAAAGGCACAAGAGTGCGTGCGGAGCCGCACTGACGGATGCCACTAACCACCCAGGCTTGGGTCAGGAAAGCGCAGAGCAAGCGCACGGTGCCGTACTGGCGGACACAGCAACTGGTAGCTGTAAAGTGTGTTACGTGCTGTTGGATAAGTCGGGCACTAGATAGCAAACACACACCTTCCGCGAACAGTCATCCAATAGGGAGGGTTATTTAAAGAGCGACTTTCACTCACAACACACACACATATTTACAAGACAATACTAGCGCATGGCCGTGCGGTCATGCGCAGTTTATATAGTTGCAGCACAGGAAGCTGCTACCAAAGTTTTGCCCTTTCAGGACGTTCCTGGAGGACCAATGGAATGTGCTGCAGTACCTGAGCATGTGACCCTTGATCTCCAACGGGAGATCTTGCCCTGGGCATGCTCAGTGTGTGAAAATAAGGACTTAGTCCCAGAGAAGCCTGCTCGCCGCAGATCAGTGCAGGGTACAACAGGAGAGCCAGAAAAGGCAGCAGTAACCCTCTGCACAGAATCAGTCCCAGCAAGACGCTGGGAGCGACGCCTCCGCTGAGCAGACCTCACTGCGGCCGATGCAGAATGGGAGACCGCAGCAGACACGGATCGAGATTCCTCCTGTGCAGCAGAGGAAACTCGACTCCTAACAACCTCATCTCTGGAAAGTTAAGAAAAAATATTGGGGGCTGCGCCCTGGCCTGGATTTTGGGGACCTAAATTGGGTCACTGTTCAGCATCCATAACCACTCCCTCTCATTCCGAATCTCTTTAATCAGATCGTCGAGACTAAGAGGTTTTCCAACTTGGATCTTAATACTTTTACTTAATGCTTTTAATACACCAGAGGAACACTACAAAAACCTTGTCTTGCCTTTTGAATTGATCAATGCTTACGCTGTGCTTCAGCACTTTGTAAATACAGTTTCAATCATCTGGCAGGTAGATTTGTGGTAGTCTGTCTGGATGACATATTGATTTATTCACAGTATCTTGAGTCACATCACGTACATGAAAGGCATTTCCTACAAATACTCAGGGAAAATAAACTTTATGTCAAGTCAGAAAAATGTGTGTTTACTGTTCAGGAGATTCCTTTTCTGGGATATAGATTATATTCCATTGGCTTTCGTATGGATCCTATAAAAGTCCAGGAGATACTGGATTGGGGATGTCCCTACTGCCTGTCCTTCAGGTAAACTGTTTGTTGCTTTTCATGAGTTTCAAAAACAAAAGTGTGAATATGCGTCCTCCATGCAGTGACTTGGGATTAATTGATGTCTTTCTTAATCTAGTTTCGAGGGACCTCATGAGCATATCCACTGCAGGGATCTGTACTCATTCGGCTGCGGTTGAGGTAGGCACAAATAGTGGTAATGCTGAAGTGTCCAAGCAAGTTTATTAAAATGGCATAAACTGCTCTGGATAGAAAAACAAATGAACAGCCTTTTCCAGCACAAAGTAACAAGCAGAAAAATAAACAGTTCATATAATACTGCGGGTCCAGCCTCTCAGGTCAGTGTCTTTAGCACACACAATGGAGGTTTCTACACCTCCAGCTACAGACACTGAATGAGGCAGTTGGCCTCCAATTTATTCGCCAGCCATGCCCCTGGGGTTGGGATATGTGAGCAGTCATTCCTACCCATCTCTTATGACCGCTCTTAAAACCCGGCCCTGAAATTACCAAATAACTCTCTCAGTACAATACTGTACGTGCTGGAGCATACTTCCGAACTCACATCACTGCAGCTAATAGCCGCGATGACACATAACTCCCCTCCAGGACTCATCCGGCAGCTATCTTACATATCCTCCCCCTCTGCCCTAAGCTGGGGGCTTGGCACCTTCTGCCATCAAACAAAGGATCCTCAAAAGTGCATCAACATTGCCATGCAGTTTCCCTGACCTATGCTAAACATGAAAGTTAAAATCCTGAAGTGCTAGGAACCACCTGGTCTCTAGGCAATATTCCCTTTATTTCTCCCTCATCCACTTCAGTGGGGCATGGTCTGACACCAGTCTGAGCATCCTACCAAAGAGGTAGTACCTTAGAGAGTCCTATGCCCATTTGATGGCTAAATATTCCTAGACATTTCACACAATGGAGGTTTCCACACCTCCAGCCACAGACACTGAATGAGGCAATTGGCCTCCATTTTATTCGCCAAACTATGCCCCTGGGTTTGGGATATGTGAGTGGTCATTCCCACCCATCTCTTTTGACCACTCGTGAAACCTGGCCCTGGAATGACCAAATAACTCTCTCAGTTCAATACGTGCTTTAGCATACTTCCGAGCTCACATCACCGCAACTAATAACCACAATGACACATATCTCCCCTCCAGGACTCATCCGGCGGCCATCTTACACCACCCAGGGAAACAGCGTTACAATCTGTCAAAAAAGTAAATATCATCATTATGTTATCTGGAGAAAGATCATGTTGTTACGATTAAGCCATCAGAAAAAGGTGGAAATATCATAGTCATGAACACTATAGATTACAAAAACTATGTCTGTCCCTCTTAGAGGTGGACATGGGATATGAAATTTTTCCAAGGAATCCATGAAAGAAATACTCAAAAACTAGTCAATGAGGGATATGAAAGAGAAGTCATTGGTAAGAGTGAGAGGGAGTTTCTGCTTCCAGAACAGATGTTCATGGCAACTTTTTACTGTTTACCAAAGGTGCACAAGGGGTTGAACCCCCTAAAAGGTAGACCCATCATTTCAGGAGTAGACAGTGTCACGCAGAACTGAGTAATCTATATCAATAAGATCTTAAGACCTTTCATCATATCCCTCAACTCCTATGTCCATGACATGGCCAACCTTCTATGTAAAATAGATGGGATCTGTCTAGAAAAATACATGCTGCTTTGCAATATTGCCGTGAAAGCTCTGTACTCCACAGTTCCCCATGATAAGGGATGCCTGGATGTGGACAACTATCTGCTGACAAGGGGATGTCAATACGGTAGACATAATACGTTCATTTGCAAAGCTCTCAATTTCTGCTGACAAACAATTTTATTTTTGACACTAAGTACTTCCACGAGCTCAGGGGCATGGCAATGGGGATCCCATGTGCACCTACATATGCTAATTTGCTCCTGGGCTGGTGGGTGGAAGCATTTGTATTTGGAGATCCACACACAAGTAACTTTGAGAAAATTGTGGTGTGGCTCCGCTACATCAACAATGTTTTTATCATTAGGAAGGGCATCACAATTGAGTTTATCAATTTTGTAGTGGAACTCAATGTTAATGATAATAGTGTTAATATCACTACATTTCACCTTTGAAACTAACTCCTCTGTGCTGGCCTTCACTGATGTCTGGGTCCGGGTAAATGAGAGAGGAGAACTAAATACAAGTATCTACAAGAAACCTTTGGCCACAAACTCCCTCTTGAGGTGGGACAGCAGTCATCCTTTCCCCCTAAAGAGGGACATGCCCAAAGGACAATACCTGATGGTTCATAGAAATTGCTCTGATAACCCTACCTATAAAAGACAAGCTGAAGACCTACAGGAATGCTCGTAAACGTTTGGTTGCTACTAGCTCTCCAGCCAAGTCTATGGTAACCAGTGATATGCAGGTGCAGTTTTGCGCTCGGTAGTATAAGTCCAGAGATCACTTTATTGAGCATGTCAGTGATGTGACGTCTTCTTATTGGTGGTCGGACATTAGCTGTTCTGGTGATGTGGCAGCTCCGGATTGGCCCACAGGCGATGCCTCGAGCAACTGGGTGTGAGTATTTGGGGTGGAGCCTAGCATATAAAAGGTTCTCAGTGGCGCACACAGGCTCGCTAGTCTCATTTATATTTGGTGTGTATGGGTGTATACTCTACCACTCTGCATTTTTGCGTATGTCTGATTATGCTCTGAGACAGTATACACTGGCAGGCAGGTTGCACAGTCATGCGGTTTCGTTCCCATGGCTCAACACCAGAGTCTCTAGTCTGCTACATGCTTAGGGTGCCGGTTAGGCACAGGTTTCGTAGTATCAGGACTAAGGGGTAGCCAGTGGCTTTGCTTAGCATCTGTTTCATTCCTGTGTGCGGTAAGCACAGTTCAGTTACAGAGCAAGATCAACACTTTTGCTATACCTCTCTATGAAGGCAACAGTGTATTGTATTTAGTGTCATAAGAGTTCTTTTCTTTGGCTCAGCATCTGATTCACTCGTGCGTGCGGTTAGCACAGTATAGTTGCAGAGCGAGATCAACTCACGTGCTAACTTTCTTATGACATTAACAGGGCAAAGTACTTAGCATACTTAGTTCAGTACCTCTCTGTGTGTTAACAGAGGTTGGTACTCAATGTTCCTATCATGCTGTGTGGTGTTAACTCAGCGTATCTAAGGTAACGCTTGCTACTTGTTTCTGTCATTGTTCACACTAGCAGCAGGTTCTCTGCAGGGTGGACCCTGGGTTGCGATTGCACTATATTTCATATTTTATTTAGTGCAATCCACCAACCCTAACAAGAGGTGTCACAAACGTGGGAAATATCTAGCCTGTCAGTCTATTGCAACAGGTAGTCACGTTAGGAGCAATAGCACAGGCAAAAAATACATCATCAGGCATATCATCAACTGCCGAACTTCAAGAGTTATATACAAGGCCACCTGTGAATGTGGACTGGAATATATAGCTAAATTTCGTAAGAGGATAAGAGAACATATTTGAGACACAATCAATAAAAAAAGATACACCAGTTAATTTACTACATCAGGGTGACGCGACCAAAATCTAATTTATGGGAATTGATAAAATCAGCCCTCCCCCAAGAGGTGGGAACTGGGACCAACTACTATTGCGGATAGAATCAAAATGGATTTTTTGGTTACAATCAACACACCCTACTGGCCTTACCAAACAACTGTCATTTGCCCCATTTCTCAGTTGAAGTTTTACTAGGGAGAGTTAATCTAGGGATAGACGTTGTTGAATGGGGCACCACAATGTACAGTATGTTGTTAGGGTGCCAACCTCCACAGTCGGTAGAATAGAAAATAGGTAGGTGATAATAGGGATCGATAGTTACCCTTTCTAAGTCCCTCTAACTCCTCCTACCCCAAATGTCTTGCTATGGGGGTCGGATGTGTCACCTGATAATTTAACATACCAATCTAATTGAGGTCAACTACCTTGTGCTTCTTCTTTCTGATTCTGGTTTGAGACTCTCTCTCATACCACTATTCTAATTCTCCCTGTGCTTTGGATGGTCTGCCCTTTGAGTTCTCCTCCCAGTGATCCATTGTATGTTTAAGTGCCCCATATAATAGAAAACCTGAAATAAGCCATTGCTATATTGGAGATCTTTTTTATCTCCTTCATTTTTATCTCTGATACTAAATGGGAATAAAAAGTGAGAAGTGAGATGACCCATCTCTCTGTATAGAAGATGTGTTACTGGTTGCCTTGATTGGTACCCATGACTACAACGAATGAGAAACACTGTATGCATGCACCAATTTATACATATGAAAGCGCATGCGCCCTAGCATCCTGTAACGCGAGTCACACTGGGTGACGTCTGCGGTCCACCGGCCGGATGCCACTGGAGCCAGAAATCACATGACGCTAGCAGCCGGATGTAGTAAACCACTGAGTTTACTGGTGCATTCCAACTACCGGATATCCGGTCCACTCCAATGCAGACCGCAAGAATACCGGACCTGTTGGAAGCACGAGCAGAATAAATAAAAACACACTGCAACAGGTAACAGAGAAATGACAGCATGACATTTGGTTGGTCCTGAATGAATGTGACACACACCTTCTCCTTATTACTCCCCTGATGAGTGAATTTATGACATGCTCCAGGAGTCACTGAGCGGGACAGCCACTGGCATGGTAGGATACAGCATCAAGGGAATTTGCTGACTAACCGCCATCTTGATCTTGGTGAGACTGTTCCAATCTATCTTATCTTACATTGATATAATATGTTTGCACAATGATGGTTTCAAGAGCCATTTTATCTGCTGGTGTAGGTCCACTGTGTTTTATCAAGACCAAAGTCAGCACAGCCATCTTCCAGGAAATTTTAGAGCACTTCATGTTTCTGTCTGCCGACAAGCATATTGGAGACGGAAATGTAATTCTCCAGCAGGACTTGGCACCTGTCCACATTGCCAAAAATACCAATACCTGGTTTAAAAACAACAGTATCACTGTGATTGATTGGCCAGCAAACTAGCCTCACCTTAACCCCATAGAGTATCTATGGGGCATTGTCAAGAGGAAGATGCGAGTCATCAGACCCAACAATGCAGACAGCTGAAGGCTGCTATCAAAGCAACCTGTGATTCCATAACACCTCAGCAGTGCCACAGACTGATCGCCTTCATGCCACACTGCATTGATACAGTAACTGATGCAAAAGGAGCCCTGACCAAGTGTTGGGTGCATTTACTGAACACACATTTCAGTAGGCCAACATTTTGGATGTTAAAATCATTTTTTCAAGCATCAACTTTAACAGAAATAAACACTTGAAATGCATCACTCTATTTGTAATGACTCTATCTAATATATGAATTTCATTTTATCTATTGAAGAACTGAAATAAATTAACTTTTTGATGATATTCTAATTTTGTGAGATGAGCCTGTAGTTGGACTCCTTGGTAGAATCATCTGTTCTGGTTTGATGTTGGAGGAGGAGTTCGTGTTTGGAATAGGCATTTGAAAAGTTAATCTGGAGATTGATGCTTGGAGTTGGTTTGAGTGTTTATCCTTATCCTCATCTATATGGTTTCTCCTACATATCCCTCCCCTGTATTCCACTCTGTGTTATATGAGTGTATTTGTATTATTGTAGTATTTTTTTATCCCTGTATGTCTTTCCTTGACTGTCTGGTTAATGTAATCCTATACACTTCGGCCTCACACCTCCCAGATAAGGGCTAAGATAGGAACATAGCAAGGTATGTGACCCCAGCTTCTCCATCTTCCACGGTAATCCGGTGGACAGAGATAGACTAGGGCACCCCCTGGTTTGAGGGATCATATAGGCGCCCACAGTCTCTAGTCACTGCGTGACACGGACATGACACAAGTCCCTTTAAAAGACTTTGCTTCACACTAAATATTGCATATAGGAGAACACTGTCATGATGAGAATATAATGAACAAGCATGCTCAGACTATCCCGCATGGAAACAGGTAAATATCTAGATGGACACCCCACATGAGCAATTCTTGGCAAAGTTAGTATTTTATTAATTTAACAAACTACCAATGTTATTATTTTGCGGAAGCATATGCTTAAATTACATAACACACCTCTTCAACCTCTGTTAGGGTTAGCGGATCGCACCAAATAATTAGAAAGATGGAATAAACTGCGTTCACAGCCCGGGGTCCACCGTGCAGAGATGGAACCTGCTGCTGAGTAACGATGGACTCTATGGCGGTATAATGTGGATACATACACAGGTTAGCTTCACCTGTTATGAAGGAAGCGAACCCTGTTGCCCAGGGTCGCGGCACCAAAAAAAGAGCGCATCGCAAGCAAGGAGTGACAGAACTCTGTCGCAAGACTCAGGGAAAGAGTTCCTCTAGAAATCTTGCGCTCGACACTGCTACTGGGGTGTCAGAGTTTAACAGAAATAATAATTTAGTGCACAAGAGTGCATGCAGTGCTGCTCTGGCGGACGCCACTAATTACCCAGACTTGGGCCAGGAAAGCGCTCTATTAGCGCACAGTGCTGCACTGGCAGTCACTGCAATAAGATGTTTTATCGTGTGCTAGGCGTGTAGCTAGCACTGTCGGGCGCTAGATAGCATCCACCATTCGCGAGCAGTCAACAACACTAGGAAGGGGATGATTAATGAGTGACAGTTACACATCAACACACAGACATAATCAAGTATACACTAGTACATGGCCGAGCAGCCATACAAACCTTTTATAGCAAAAACACCACAGAAAAACAGGCAAAGGTGCTTACCTGTCTAGGCCTCAAATCAAATGCACTCTCATGGTGCAGTGGGCCCAAGTACTTTTACTTTTTGAGGTGCAGTTGGGCTCTGATGGCTTTGTAAGTTGTGGCCTCTGTTCACACGGGACGCATTACAGTTAGCGCTGGTCAGCCCGCCACATGGCGTTACTAATAGGCTAGGATCCAGTTGCTGTGCATACTCTGTGTGAACACTGCTGCAGATTATTTATTTGCACTGGTGTGCCAAGCAGCCATTCCCTGATTGTAGGCTGGCTGTCTTATTTGGTATTATCACACCTGTGTAGTCGCCATCTTTACTTGGGCCCACTGCACCATGAGAGTGCATTTGATTTGAGGCCTAGACAGGTAAGCACCTTTGCCTGTTTTTCTGTGGTGTTTTTTCTATAATAGTGGAGGTTTTTTCCTCCTTTTTTTTCCTCCTGTTGTAGTTTTTGCTGTTAGACTAGGACTGGCAAGCGTGAGGACCCTTGACGTGGGTTGCCAGCTTATGTATTGTGGCCATAATATTAACTAATACCTTACATATTTTGATATGTTCTAGTGCACTTATTTTTTACTTTTACTTTTTGAGGTGCAGTTGGGCTCTGATGGCTTTGTAAGTTGTGGCCTCTGTTCACACGGGACGCATTACAGTTAGCGCTGGTCAGCCTGCCACATGGCGTTACTAATAGGCTAGGATCCAGTTGCTGTGCATACTCTGTGTGAACACTGCTGCAGATTATTTATTTGCACTGGTGTGCCAAGCAGCCATTCCCTGATTGTAGGCTGGCTGTCTTATTTGGTATTATCACACCTGTGTAGTCGCCATCTTTACTTGGGCCCACTGCACCATGAGAGTGCATTTGATTTGAGGCCTAGACAGGTAAGCACCTTTGCCTGTTTTTCTGTGGTGTTTTTTCTAGAATAGTGGAGGTTTTTTCCTCCTTTTTTTTCCTCCTGTTGTAGTTTTTGCTGTTAGACTAGGACTGGCAAGCGTGAGGACCCTTGACGTGGGTTGCCAGCTTATGTATTGTGGCCATAATATTAACTAATACCTTACATATTTTGATATGTTCTAGTGCACTTTATTTTACTTTTACTTTTTGAGGTGCAGTTGGGCTCTGATGGCTTTGTAAGTTGTGGCCTCTGTTCACACGGGACGCATTACAGTTAGCGCTGGTCAGCCCACCACATGGCGTTACTAATAGGCTAGGATCCAGTTGCTGTGCATACTCTGTGTGAACACTGCTGCAGATTATTTATTTGCACTGGTGTGCCAAGCAGCCATTCCCTGATTGTAGGCTGGCTGTCTTATTTGGTATTATCACACCTGTGTAGTCGCCATCTTTACTTGGGCCCACTGCACCATGAGAGTGCATTTGATTTGAGGCCTAGACAGGTAAGCACCTTTGCCTGTTTTTCTGTGGTGTTTTTTCTAGAATAGTGGAGGTTTTTTCCTCCTTTTTTTTCCTCCTGTTGTAAACCTTTTATAGCAGCAGTGCTACGGGACCTTCCAGATGGCCCAATAGGAGCCGCAACAGGACCCGGACATGTGACCCCTGACCTCCAATGGGAGGTCGTCCCGTGAGCATGCTCAGTATGGGAAAAGCCGGACTTGATCAGTGCTGGCTACAATGGGAGAGCCTGGAAGGGCAGCAGTAACCAGTTGCACAGTATCAGCTTGAGCCAGACGCTGGGATCGAGATGGTTAGAGATTCCCCTTGTGCAGAGGCGGGAACTCGACACCTAACAACCTCTCACTCACAACTGGTGTCTTCCCCTCATCCTTCAAACGTGCCAAGAGCACACCCATCCTCAAATATCTCTCCCTCGACCCATCCTCTGTGTCTAGCTATAGCTCGATATCTCTTATGCCTCAAAACCACTGGAACAGCATGTCCATCTTGAACTGTCCTTCCACCTCTCCTCCTGCTCCCTCTTTGATCAGTTACAATCTGGCTTCACTAAACTGAAACTGCCGTAACTAAAGTCACCAAAGACCTACTAACCGCCAAGAGCAAGCTACACTACTCTTTTCTTCTCTTCTCCTAGACCTGTCTTCTACCTTTGACACTGTGGGCCACTTCCTCCTGCTACAGATTCTATCATCTCTTGGCATCACAGACTTGGCCCTATCCTGGATCTCATCATATTTAACAGACCGAACATTCAGTGTCTCCCTATCCTACACCACCTCCTCACCTCGCCCCTTGTCTGTCAGTGTTCCTCAAGGCTCAGTTCTAGGACCCCTACTCTTCTCCATCTACACCTTCAGCCTGAGACAGCTCATAGAATCCTATGGTTTGCAGTATCATCTCTATACCGATGAAACGCAGATCTACCTATCTGGTCCTGACCTCACCTCCTTATTCACCAAAATCCCACACTATCTGTCTGCTATTACCACCTTCTTCTCTGCTCTCTTTCTAAAATTGAACATGGACAAAACAGAATTCATCATCTTTCCCCTATCTCACTCTACCCCTCCACCAGAACTAACCATCAATGTCAATGGGTGCTTACTTTCCCCAGTCCCGCATGCTCTCTGCCTTGGGGTGATCCTTGACTCTGCCCTCTCTTTCAAGCCACATATCCAAGCCCTTGTCTCCTCCTGTCATCTCAAACTCAAAAATATTTCCCTGATCCTGCCAGCCAGCCATCAGAATTGTCTTCTTCTGGGAGCTCTCCTCCACGTCGGCAGCGCACTGAGGTAAATATATATTTTTTGATAGAATTTTTCTCTCTCTCTCGCTCTCTCTCTCGCTCTTTCACTCTCTCTCTCTCTCGCTCTTTCGCTCTCTCTCACTCTCTCTCTTGCTCTCTCTCTCGCTCGCTCTCTCGCTCTATCTCTCGCTCTCTCTCTTGCTCTCTCTCTCGCTCTCTCTCTGTGTCTATATATATTAATATATTTCTCAATCTTTCATTTTTGTAGGAAGCTGCTGCTGCAGCAGAAGAGGTCCTTCCAGAAAAAGACCGACGACCTGGAGTGGGATCACAATTGGTATTTTTCTTTCATGCATCGCGGAACCACAAACCACACACTACACCCAACACACAAAAGCAAAAGATCCTTACAGAAAGAACACTGCACACAACACATAGAAACAGATCATTAGAGACATCACACAACATAAACAGAATGATTATAGATATCAAAATGTACACAACACATAAAAAGGCTAACTACAAGCACATAATTTTTATGTTATTTTTCTTCTAGAGTTCGGATTCTGGTGCTCGATCCAGAGGTCCTCCGAGTGGCTCCCAGGGTCGTCGACATGAGAGTGCAGGGGGTCGTCATCGTGTAAGCAGCTTTTTTTATGCTGTTTTGAATCTAATTTTCTAATTTTACCTTTTTTACCTTTTTTATAACAGGCTTCACAGCGTGCTCCTGATTCGGACGGTGAGGAGGGCGGCCTCAATATTGACCTCCTCATCGATCTGATCCGAGACAGGGAGCTGCTGTGGAACATGGGTGACAGCTACCATGCTGATGTCATAGTGACCCGTCGACTCTGGGACCAAGTCTGCGAACAGCTGGTAGACAACTGGGAGGACCTCGATGTTCGGGCCCAGAATCAAGCACGTAAGTATACACAGTTCAGTTATGTTGATGGATTCAAAGTATTGTATCTTAACCAATTTGAGTTTCTCCTTTTTTAACAGGTGAGCGGATTGTCAAGCGGTGGCGGATCGCTTTAAGAAGGAGCTCAACAAAGAGATGCGGGCCCTGAGTTGTTCTGGAGGACACAGGAGCAGATACAAATATGCCCAAGCCCTGTCGTGCCTCAGGTCAACGATGGTGACCCGAAGGTAAATATTACCCACCACATGTAATAACCAATGTTTTACATGTCTAACCCTCTTTTGCTGTTTCAGCCAGGGCCATGCAATATCAGTATATTAATTATATATTTTTTCTCTTTGTTCCACAACACAGTCAGGAGCACTCGGGAGCCTGCAGCTGAGTTGAACCCTTCTGGGGCGATCCCTCATGAGTCCGCCACCGAGGGACACTTCGACAGTCCCGGCCCCTCTGCACCTTCCCACTTTGCACCTTCCCAGCCTTCCCACACATCTGATCCCTCGGTCCCATCCACCAGCCCTGGAGAATCCTGGCCGGTTCCATTGCATGAATCTGCTGGTGAGGATATAGCTTTTCCTGTTCCCCACCCCTCTGCTGCTGCCACCCCTAGTGCACCTGTGGCTTCGGTGCGGCAGAGAGGACAGGTACAGAGCTATGTGCCCGAGTTCTTGCACCTGAATGCATCCTTCCAGAACTGTTTCAAAGTTTTGTCCAAGCAAATGTCTGCAGGTTTTAATTTAATAACTAAAAGCATTCTCGAGTTGCATACACTTCTGCTACAGATGCTTTCAGAGGCAAGTCAGTCACCGAACCACACTTATTTCTGGTCGGTACTCGAGCGCATGGATAAGCTATCTACTGAGCAGCAGATGCAATTATTGGAAGCCTGCCAGTCTACTCTAGCGCTCATTGCCTCCCAAGCCACCACACCTGCCCCCCATCCTGCACCTGCCCCCCTTCAGCCACCTTCCCTCACTACAGCCACTACCATCCTCTTGACCCGTACCAGCATCCTGCCCGTGCTCCATCCCAGCAACCTCACCATTACCAACATGGTGCCCGTGCCCTGTCCCACCATCCAGACCACTACCAGCATCGTGTCTGTGACCCGTCCCACCATCCAGACCACTACCAGCATCCCGCCCGTGCCCCGTCCCACATTTTTGGAACTGCATTGAACAGCAAGGTGGATTGCAGCTGAGGGGAAAAAGAAAAAAAAATCTTTAAATCTTCAGCTTAGCGAGTGTGAACAAGCTGAGTGTGACCTGAGCGTAAATGTGAACGGCGGTAAGTGTGACTTGTGATTCAGTTACTTTGGATTCAGGGAGTTTCCAAGGGAGGAATTACTGAATTGCTGTCTGTATTTTATTAATACTTTGCTTTTTTTAAATTTATTTAACGGTTCGGTCTGGTGCAATCCCCATTAGACATCTTGCCACATGTATGCAGTCCTTGATCAGCCGGTCGAGGGTGCATACTGCTGTGTGAGACGTGAGCACGTTGTGCATTTGAAAGCCCAGATTCTGAATCTAAATGTGCATCTGGTTACACTGAGATCCATTGACAACATGGAAAGGAGTCTTCTGCTCACTGAGCAGACGCTCAATGGGATAGATGAAGTAGGGGATGGTAGGATGGAGCTGCAGGACAGTGAGGTAGCAAGCTGGGTGACAGTTAGAAGGCCGGGTAGAGGGAAGAGTGCCAGGGAGGCTAGTACTGATCTGGCACACCCCAATAAGTTTGCTAAGTTGGCAGATGAGGGGGGTGCCAGTACAGAGGTAGCACTGCTGCAGCAAGGCATGTCCTCTGAAATCCGGAGGAGTGACTGCTCCAGTAATGAGGCAAATAGGAGAGCAGGGCAGGCCAGACAGGTGCTGGTAGTGGGGGACTCAATTATTAGGGGAACAGATAGGGCAATCTGTCACAAAGACAGGGATCATCGAACGGTGTGCTGCCTACCTGGCGCTCGAGTCCGACACATCGCTGATCGGGGGAACAGACTACAGGGAAGGGCTGGTGAGGACCCAGCAGTCATGGTGCACATTGGCACAAATGACAAAGATAGAGGTAGGTGGAAGGTCCTTAAAGATAATTTCAGGGAATTAGGCTGCAAGCTGAAAGCAAGGACCTCCAACGTGGTATTTTCCGAAATACTGCCTGTACCAGGTGCCATGCCAGAAAGGCAACGGGAGATTAGGGAGGTTAATAAGTGGCTCAAGAATTGGTGTAGGAAGGAGGGGTTTGGGTTCCTGCAGAACTGGGCCAACTTCTCAGTTGGCTACAGGCTCTACGCTAGGGATGGGTTGCACCTCAATGGGGAGGGTCCAGCTTTGTTGGGGGAGAAAATGGCTAGAAGGTTGCGGGAGTGTTTAATCTAGGGATTGGGGGGAGGGTATTCATTTTATAGGAGGGGAAGATAGTGCAGATAGAGACCTGGGCACAAATAAGGAAGATGGGGGTGGCCGTGGCATGGGGGTGGGGTTAGAACAGTTAATAATTTAAGAAAGAATAGAGGTACAGGAACATCAAGTGCATGTATACTAATGCCAGAAGCCTTACCAACAAAATGAACGAATTAGAATTAATTTTGTTGGAGCATAATTATGACATGGTGGGGATATCTGAAACGTGGCTGGATGAGAGCCATGACTGGGCTGTTAACTTGCAGGGTTATAATCTGTTCAGAAATGACCAAATGGATAGGCGAGGGAAGGGGTGTGTCTATATGTAAAATCGTCCTTAAAACCCATCCGGCGTGATAATATAGGTGAATCTAATGAAAATGTAGAGTCCCTGTGGGTGGAGATAAGGGGAGGGGGAAAAATAATAAATTACTGATTGGGGTTTGTTATAAATCTCCATAAATAATGGAAGCAATGGGAAATATCCTCCAAAAGCAAATAGATGAAGCTGCGACTCCAGGGGAAGTCCTTATTATGGGGGGACTTCAACTACCCTGAAATAGATTGGGGAGCACAAACCTGCAGTTCCAGCAAAGGTAATCGGTTTTTGACAACTATGAGAGACAATTACCTTTCACAACTGGTTCAGGACCCAACAAGAAGGGGGTCACTGCTAGACCTAATATTAACCAACAGGCCAGACCGCATATCAAATATAAAGGTTGGGGGTCACTTGGGGAATAGTGATCACAAAATAATAAGTTTTCATGTATCCATTAATAAGATGTGTAGTAGAGGGGTTACAAGGACACTAAACTTCAGGAAGGCAAATTTCCAACGGATGAGAGAGGATCTTGGTTCAATTAACTGGGACGATATCCTGAGACATAAAAATACACAAAGAAAATGGGAGACATTTATTAGCATCCTGGATAGGACCTGTGCACAGTATATACTGAATGGGAATAAACATACTAGAAATAGGAGGAAACCAGTATGGCTAAACAGAGCTGTAAGGGGTGCAATAAGTGACAAGAAGAAATCATTTAGAGAATTAAAGGAAGTAGGTAGTGATGAGGCATTAAATAAATACAGAAAATTAAATAAATTCTGTAAAAAGCAAATCAAGGCAGAAAAGATTGAGACAGAGAGACTCATTGCCAGAGAGAGTAAAAATAATCCCAAAATATTCTTTAACTATGTAAATAGTAAGAAACTAAAAAATGATAGAGTTGACCCCTTTAAAAATAGTCTGGGTGAAATGGTGGATGAGGATGAGGAAAAGGCCAATATGCTAAATGACTTTTTTTCATCAGTATTTACACAAGAAAATCCCATGACAGACAAAATGACTAGTGATAAAAATTCCCCATTAAATGTCACCTGCTTAACCCAGCAGGAAGTACATCGGCGTCTAAAAATCACAAAAATTGACAAATCTCCGGGCCCGGATGGGATACACCCCAGAGTACTGCAGGAATTAAGTACAGTCATTGATAGACCATTATTTTTAATCTTTAAAGACTCCATAATAACAGGGTTTGTACCACAGGACTGGCATATAGCAAATGTGGTGCCAATATTCAAAAAGGGGACAAAAACTGAACTCGGTAATTATAGGCTAGTAAGCTTAACCTCTACTGTGGGTAAAATCCTGGAGGGCATTCTAAGGGATGCTATACTGGAGTATCTGAAGAGGAATAACCTCATGACCCAGTATCAGCACGGGTTTACTAGGGACCGTTCATGTCAGACTAATTTGATCAGTTTCTATGAAGAGGTAAGTTCCTGACTGGACCAAGGGAACCAGTGGACGTAGTGTATATGAACTTTTCAAAAGCTTTTGATACTGTGCCACACAAAAGGTTGATACATAAAATGAGAATAATGGGGATAGGGGAAAATATGTGTAAGTGGGTTAAGAGCTGGCTCAGGGATAGGAAACAAAGAGTGGTTATTAATGGAGCACACTCTGACTGGGTCACAGCTAGCAGTGGGGTACCACAGGGGTCAGTATTGGGGCCTCTTTTTAACATTTTTATTAATGACTTTGTAGGGGGCATTCATAGCAGAATTTCAATATTTGCAGATGACACTAAACTCTGCAGGTTAATCAATACAGAGGAGGAAAATTTTATATTACAGGATGATTTATGTAAACTAGAAGCTTGGGCTGATAAATGGCAAATGAGCTTTAATGGGGATAAATGTAAGGTCGTGCACTTGGGTAGAAGTAATAAGATGTATAACTATGCGCTTAATTCTAAAACTCTGGGCAAAACCATCAATGAAAAAGACCTGGGTGTATGGGTGGATGACAAACTCATGTTCAGTGGCCAGTGTCAGGCAGCTGCTACAAAGACAAATAAAATGATGGGATACATTCAAAGAGGCATAGATGCACATGAGGAGAACATAATTTTACCTCTATACAAGTCACTAGTTCGACCACACTTAGAATAGTGTACACAGTTCTTGTCTCCGGTGTATAAGAAAGACATAGCTGAACTCGAGCGGGTGCAGAGAAGAGCGACCAAGGTTATTAGAAGACCGGGGGGTCTGCAATACCAAGATAGGTTATTACACTTGGGGCTATTTAGTTTGGAAAAACGAAGATTAAGGGGTGATCTTATTTTAATGTATAAATATATGAGGGGACAGTACAAATACCTTTCTGATGATCTTTTTAATCATAGACCTGAGACAGGGACAAGGGGGCATCTTCTACGTCTGGAGGAAAGAAGGTTTAGGCATAATAACAGACACGGGTTCATTACTGTAAGAGCAGTGAGACTATGGAACTCTCTGCCGTATGATGTTGTAATGAGTGATTCATTACTTAAATTTAAGAGGGGATTGGATACCTTTCTTGAAAAGTATAATGTTGAAGGGAATATATACTAGATTCCTTGATAGGGCGTTGATCCAGGGAACTAGTCTGATTGCCATATGTGGAGTCGGGAAGGAATTTTTTTCCCCAAAGTGGAGCTTACTATTTGCCATATGATTTTTTTTGCCTTCCTCTGGATCAACATGTTAGGGCATGTTAGGTTAGGCTATGGGTTGAACTAGATGGACTTAAAGTCTTCCTTCAACCTTAATAACTATGCTACTATGTTACTATGTTACCATCCAGACCAGTATGAACATCCCGCCCCATACCACTTCCCAACAACATCTTCCGCGCCTCCTCTCCCTGCACACTACCATCAGCCTCCTTCACCCGTCATGTCAATAACCCAACCCTCTTCTCTACCCATCACCGCTTCTGCCTCCCAATCCTCCCAATCCATCAGCTACAACCCTCCATCATACCAAATTCCTAACCCAACCCCCAGTTTCCTGTTCACCCGTTCACTTGCTTTCTCCACCTCTTCACCGCTACCTACTGCTCCTTTCCCACCACCACCACATTCCTCTCTCGACACTCCCACTGTCAAAGTGTCCCTATTGGATAGTCCCTCCAGCAATATCTCCACCCCGACTTATTCAAACTTATAAAAGTTTTTTTGTGCAGCCAAATAAATTTTATTTTTGTGTTGCCAAATACAAGTTTATTTTTGTTTTGTAAAAAAAAGTGTAATAAAACTGTGTTGTTTAAAGCAAATTTGTATTTTCCTTATAAGGTATAGTTAACACTTAGGTTAAACAAGGTTTATTGATTAGAGGTAAAATACTTTTGGTACAACCCAAACAGGTACACAAATTGAGTAAAAGAAGGTAACATAATTTGGGTACAACCCAAACAAGTACACAAATTGGGTAATTAAAGGTTTAATACTTTGGTGTGAACTCAAACAGGTACACAACTTGAGTACAATATGGTAAAATACGGTTGCAAGGTCCAAGACAAATTGTTCAAACTCTCTCATCCTGCCAGTGTATTCTTCCTTCAGGTGAAATAAAGTATTCTGCGAATTGGTCCCTCATTCAGCATTCGGGAAACTGCCGCATAACTTCTATACATAATGTTGTTATAATCAGCCATGGTGGTTTCTTCAGAGTGGTCTTCAATGGAAATCTGTTCCTTGCATATCACATAATTGTGCAAGACAACACACGCTTTCACCACCTCGTCAGCAGTCTCAGTCTTCAAGTTTATAGCTGTCAGTAGAACTCTCCATTTGGCAGCCAAATCCCAAAAGTGCACTCCACCATTCCCCGTGCCTGTGTGAGGCGGTAGTTAAAAATTCTTTTAGTTTGCTTCAATCCTCTGCTGGAGTATGGTTTCAACAGGTGTTCCAATAGGCATTGGTGGCCCAGAGGTTTGAGGCAGTGGTCTTGGGGGGAATTGAAAGGTGTTTCCATACAGATGACACCCCACTGCAGACAGTTTGAAGACTTGGGAATCATTTGAGCAGCCATACACCCCAATATCCACTGCTACAAATTTGTACTCTGCATCAGTGATGGCCATCAAAACAATGGAAAAGTATTTTTTATAGTTAAAATATTCCGAGCCAGAACCAGCCGGTTTCACGATATGGATATGTTTCCCGTCCACTGTGCCCAAGCAATTGGGAAACTGACACACTTGCTGGAATTTCTCGGCTACTTCCAACCAACTCTCCATTGTGGGATGTGGTATAAATTCACCGTGCAAAGAGTCCCACAGTGCACGGCAAGTGTGTTTGACAATTCCGGAGATGTTGGAAATTCCCAGTCTGAACTGGAAATGTAGTGACGAAAGGGATTCTCCAGTAGCAAGGAATCTGTGAGCAAAAGCAAGGCAGAAATTACTACAATATCAAATTACAATCAATTAAAGTGTACTACGGGAGTACATACAATAAAAATGGCTTACCGAAGAGTGACCATCAGATGCTCGGCCGGTGAAATAGAGAATCGGCAATACGTATCACTCCTTGGGATTACATGTCCAATTCGGTCCACCAAATCCATTGAAATTCTCCGCTTTCATCCGCACATATGAGAAAAATTTCTCTTGGTCTCCTCGTAACTCCATGTACAGTGTAGAAAACACCCCACGGGTCATTCTCTGTGCAGTGATGGGGTGGATCCACAAATGGCGTTGGCACAGACACATTTTGCATTGTCTCTCTCGCTCCTTCTCCAGAAAAATTGCTTTCAAGCGATTCGCCTCCACAGTGAAATCCACATTGTTCTGCAGAATCTTTGCAACAACGACATCCATCTTGCTCTCCAAACACTTGCTCCTCTCCAATCTGTCACTGATGGGCTGTAGGAACACTGTACATATAGTTTTCAGGAGGCCAATCACATTTTGGAGCCTCCCAGGGGCGTTTTTAAAAACTGAACCCGTCAAAAAACCGGATGAAAAAATGGAAGAAACGGATGCCAACTGGATGGAACGGATCTGGTTTACCGCCAGATCCGGGCATCGGATCCGGCAGAAAACCGGATCCATTCCATCTGGTTTTCACAAACTACGCCAGATCCGGCGCAGCAGTGAGACGCCGGAATCGGCATGGTGCGAGAAACCTGATGTGTGAAAGTAGCCTAAGAGGAATAGTTTTTGCACCAATTTTGATTAAAAAAAAGTGTGGCTGTGTTATTACAGTGCTTTGAAAAGTATTCACATTTTTCTACATTTTCACGTTGCACCCACAAGCTTAATTGTATTTTATTGTGATTTTAGAATTGTGAAGGAAATTGTTTTAAAAATAAAAATATGAAAATTGAGACGTGCCTTTGACATTAAAAATATTGAATCACCTCTATTTTACACCCCAATATAATAACAATGAACATGTGATATTATTTTGCAAACCTCTCCCACAGAAGATTTTGCATTGGAAGTAGCTCAAAAGTGGATAATCAACATGGCTCACAAAAAACAATCCACCAAAATCACAAAAGCGAATACCCTCCCCTTTGTTTTCTGAGCCCCACAGAGTGACCAAACTACAGTTAGCATCCACATACACACGTGGTCAAAATTGTTGGTACCCCTCGTTTAAAGACAGAAAAACCCACAATGGTCGCAGAAATAACTTGAATCTGACAAAAGTAGTAATAAATAAAAAATCTATGGAAACGAGCAAATGAAAGTCAGACATTGCTTTTCAACCATGCTTCCACAGCATTTAAAAAAAAAAAAACTCATGAAATAGGCCTGGACAGAAATGACGGTACCCTTAACTTAATATTTTGCTGCACAACCTTTTGAGGCAATCACTACAATCTAATGATTCCTGTAACTGTCAATGGCTCACTCCTCAAGAGCAAACTGCTCCAGTTGTCTTGTGCGTGAAGGTTATGTGCAGTCTTCCATCATGGGTGACCACCATTTTAACTGGAAATCCCCACCGGTACGGAGTATTGTTTTCATGGAGGATCCTAGACAGCCCCGCAAATTCCTGCCTTTTGACCAAGGTAGCAGCAGACAAATCAGGGAAGACTTTCAGGTTGTGAAAAGGGTCTGGAGGTGGATGATCCTGCTTGAATTTCTGCATGAATGCAATCTTTAGCTGGAAAAAATAAATCTTTGCCAATGTATCATGTGGGAGAGCTGGGTCTATATTTTTGGGCTTTGGAACCCTGTGGATTCTGTCCACAATAAGATCCCTAGTATCCCAGTCAGGCTGCACCCATTGTAGCAACTTTTGAAAGTAGTCATGCAGATCTTTGTCAGCAATGGCTTCAGAAATACCCCTAATTTTAACATTATTACGCCTTGCTCTCTCCTCTTGATCACAGAGTTTGTTATTCAGGGGAAAGACCTCTTCCTTTTGGTGCTGCATTAGCATCTATGAGTGCATTGTGTGATTCTGTAAACTGTGCCATTTTAGCTTCTATGTGTAAGGTTCGCTCCCCCAGCTCCTGAATGTCTCCTTTAAAGTGTTTTACCATGTCTCGCAAATCTTCTTGTAAGGATGCTCTTAGTGAAGATAGCAATCTCTGCATTGTTTGTTCTGTGAGGGGTATATCAGAGGAGTCTCCCTTCCCTGCAGATTTACAGCCTGTGGAATGAGATGTGTAGGAGGAGGCAGCTGCTGAGGACAGCAGGGCCATGTTACTGGAGGGAGAAGCTGGTTTGTCCCTTGGGTAAAAGTCAGTAAATTTAGTTAGCAAAGCCGATTTGTGGGGTTTCCCCTTGGGCATGACAGGCACGAGGTACTCACACAGGTCTGGGGGGGGGGAAACAAGTCGATATGAAGCCGTGTAGAACCGTTTTATGGTCCTGTGCTGTGGAGCTCCTTGATCAACCAGCCATCTCAATAGGCTGGAAGGCCACAATCAACTGCCAAATTTTAATCTCAAATAGTCAAAATTTGCTGGTTCCCTTCTGAGTTCATGTGTGTGCCAAATGAGTAGTGTTCAACCACACATGGGGTATTGGTTAATTCAGAACAAATTGTGTTAAAATGCTGATCTCTCCTTCAAACCACATATCCATGCCCTTTCCACTTCCTGCCGACTTCAACTCAAAAATATTTCACAAATCCGTTCATTCCTCAACCATGAATCTGCAAACACCCTTGTCCATGCCCTCATCATCTCTCGCCTTGACTACTGCAACCTCCTGCTCTGTGGCCTCCCTTCTAACACTCTCGCACCCCTCCAATCTATTCTAAACTCTGCTGCCCGACTAATCCACCTGTCCCCCCGCTACTCCCCGGCCTCTCCCCTCTGTCAATCCCTTCACTGGCTCCCCATTGCCCAGAGACTCCACTACAAAACCCTAACCATGACGTACAAAGCCATCCACAACCTGTCTCCTCCATACATCTGTGACCTCGTCTCCCAAAACTTACCTACAAGCAACCTCCGATCCTCACAAGATCTCCTACTCTACTCCCCTCTTATCTCCTCTTCCCACAATCGCATACAAGATTTCTCTCGTGTATCACCCCTACTCTGGAACCCTCTACCACAACACATCAGACTCTCGCCTACCATCGAAACCTTCAAAAAGAACCTGAAGACCCACCTCTTCCGACAAGCCTACAACCTGCAGTAACCACCGATCGACCAAACCGCTGTATGACCAGCTCTATCCTCGCCTACTGTATTCTCACCCATCCCTTGTAGATTGTGAGCCTTCGTGGGCAGGGTCCTCACTCCTCCTGTACCAGTTATGACTTGTATTGTTTAAGATTATTGTACTCGTTTTTATTATGTATACCCCTCCTTACATGTAAAGCGCCATGGAATAAATGGCGCTATAACAATAAATAATAATAATAATAATAATAATAATAAATGTGTGACATTTTTGAAGTTTTAGTTTCATTCCTTCTTGATAAAAGGAAAAAATGGACTGCACAATTTTACCCATTTCTCTTGAATATGCCAATACATAGATGGTTGAAAACTACTTTTGAGGTAAAGTACAAAGCTCAGAAGAAAGTGAGCACCATATTGGAGTTCAGATTTTGCTGGAATGGTTTCAGGGTGCCATGTTACATTTGCAATTCCCCTCAGGTAGAATAGCCAAACCCTTCCATAAGTAACCCCATTTTACAAACAACATCTCTTAATGAATTTATTCAAGGTTGCAGAGATCATATTGACAAGACAGATGTGTCACAGAATTTTATACCGTTGTGCAGTGAAGAAAAATTATTACGTTTTTACCACAAAAACGTTTTAGCCCCAGATTTTACATTTTAAAATGGGCAAATGGGGAAAATGGCACCAAAATTGGTCACACAATTTCTGCTGAATGTGGCTGTACAGTACTACTTGCCACACGGCGAGACTCGAAAGGGAAGGAGCGCTATTTGATTATCGGAGATAAAATCACAGAATAGTTTGCAGACTCCATATACAGAGCCCCTAAGTTCCAGAAGAGCAGAATCTCCGCTCAAGTCACCCCATTTAGGAAATTAACCCCTTCATGACCCAGTCTATTTTGACCTTAATGACCTGGCCATTTTTTGCAATTCTGGCCAGAGTCCCTTTAAGAGGAAAATAAATCAGGAACGCTTCAACGTATCCTAGTGATTCTAAGATTGTTTTTTTCATGACATATTGGGCTTCATGTTAGTGGTAAATTTAGTTCAATAACTTTTGTGCTTATTTGTGAAAAAATCTGAAATTTGGCAAAAATTTAAAAAATTTCACAATTTTTAAATTTTGAATTTTTATTCTGTTAAACCAGAGAGATGTGTGACAGAAAAGAGTTAATAAATAACTTTTCCCACATGTATACTTTACATCAGCACAATTTGGGGAAAAAACATTTTTTGTTAGGAAGTTATAAGGGTTCAAAGTTTATCAGCAATTTCTCATTTTTACAGCAAAATTTACTGTTAGGAGTCGAGTTTCCTCTGCTGCACAGGAGGAATCTCGATCCGTGTCTGCAGCGGTCTCCCATTCTGCATCGGCCGCAGTGGGGTCTGCTCAGCGGAGGCATCGCTCCCAGCATCTTGCTGGGACTGATTCTGTGCAGAGGGTTACTGCTGCCTTTTCTGGCTCTCCTGTTGTACCCTGCACTGATCTGCGGGGAGCAGGCTTCTCTGGGACTAAGTCCTTATTTTCACACTCTGAGCATGCCCAGGGCAAGATCTCCCGTTGGAGATCGAGGGTCACATGCTCAGGTACTGCAGCACATTCCATTGGTCCTCCAGGAAGGTCCTGAAAGGGCAAAACTTCGGTAGCAGCTTCCTGTGCTGCAACTATATAAACTGCGCATGACCGCACGGCCATGCGCTAGTATTGTCTTGTAAATATGTGTGTGTGTTGTGAGTGAAAGTCGCTCTTTAAATAACCCTCCTTATTGGATGACTGTTCGCGGAAGGTGTATGTTTGCTATCTAGCGCCCCACTTATCCAACAGCACGTAACACACATTACAGCTACCAGTTGCTGTGTCCGCCAGTACGGCGCCGTGCGCTTGCTCTGCGCTTTCCTGACCCAAGCCTGGGTGGTTAGTGGCGTCCGTCAGTGCGGCACCGCACGCACTCTTGTGCCTTTATATTATTATTTATGTTCCTCTGACACCCCAGTTGCGGTGTCGAGCGCATGGGGTCTTCTGAACTCAAATCCTCAGTCTCGGGTTTGAGATTAGTGACTCCTTGCTTGCGCTCTATGTGCGGTACCGCGGTCCTGTGACGCAACAGGGTCGCTTCCTTCACACAGGGTGAAGCTAACCCATGTGTGTATTCTTATAGTACCGCCATATAGTCTGTCTTTATTAGCAGCAGGGTTTTTACCTGCACGGTGGACCTCGGACTGCGAACGCACCTAGTTCCATTTCATCTTGTACTTGGTGCGTTCCGCCAGTCCTTAACATTTACAAAACCATTTTTTTTTACTGACCATATCACATTTGAAGTCCCTTTATGGGGCATATATGACAGAAAACACCCAAAAGGGACACTATTCCAAAAACTGCACCGCGCAAGCTACTCAAAACTACATTCAAGAAGATTATTAACCCTTCAGGTGCTTCACAGGAACTAAAGCAATGTGGAAGGAAAAAATGGATATTTTTATTTTTCCAACAAAAATATCCTTTTAGCCTCAATTTTTTCATTTTCACATGGGTAGCAGGATAAAATGAATCCTAAAATTTGTTGGGCAATTTCTCTGAATATACCGATGCCTCATATGTGGTCATAAACCACTGTTTGGGCGCATGGCATGGCTCAGAAGGGAAGGAGAGTCATTTGACTTTTGATTGGCAAATTAGCTCCAATCGTTAGCGGACACCATGTGGCGTATGGAGAGCCCCTATGTGCCTAAACATTAGAACTCCCCCACAAGTGACACCATTTTGGAAACTAGGCTCCCCAAGGAACTTATATATATACATAGTGATCACTTTGAACCCCCAGGTGCTTCACAAACTGATCTGGAAATATGAAAAAGTACTTTTTTTCACTCACAAAAATTTTCTTTTAGCCTCATTTTTTTCATTTTCACCTGGGCAATGGGATAAAATGGATCCAAAAATTTGTTGGGCAATTTCTTCTGAGTACACTGATACCTCATATGTGGGGGTAAACAACTGTTTAGGCACACGGCAAGGCTCGGAAGGGAAGAAGCAACATTTGACTTTTTGAATGGAAAATTTGCTTGAATCGTTAGCGGACACCATGTGGCTTATGGAGAGCCCCTGTGTGCCTAAACATTGGAACTCCCCAACAAGTGACCCCATTCTTGGAACTAGACCCCCCCAAGGAACTTATCTAGATGTGTGGTGAAAACTTTGAACCCTAGGTGTTTCACTAAAGTTTATAGCGCCGGGCATGAAAATAAAAAAAAAATCATATTTTTTCCACAAACATGATCTTTTAGTCCCTAATTTTTTATTTTTCCCAGGGTAACAGGAGAATTTTGACACCAAATGTTGTTGACCCATATGTTCTGAGTATGCTGATACCCCATATGTGGGAGAAAACTACTGTTTGGGCACACGTCGAGGATCGGAAGTGAAGTAGTGATGTTTTGGAGCTTAGATTTTGATGGAATGTCTGCGGGCATTACGTCACGTTTGGAGAGCCTGTGATGTGCCTAAACAGTGGAAACCCCCCACAAGTGACCCCATCTTGTAAACTACACCCCCAAGGAACTTATCTAGATGTGTGTGAGAACTTTGAACCCCCAGGTGTTTCTCTAAACTTTATAGCGCCCGGACGTGAAAATTAAAAAAATCATATTTTTTCCACAAACATGATCTTTTAGTCCCCATTTTTTTTTCTCAAGGGTAACAGGTGAAATTGGACCCCAAAAGTTGTCCAATTTGTCCCGATTACGCTGATACAACATATGTGAGAGAAAACTACTGTATGGGCACACGTCGAGGATCGGAAGGGAGGGGGTGACGTTTTGGAATGCAGACTTTGATGGAATGGTCCGTGGGCGTTATGTCACGTTTGGAGAGCCTCTGATGTACTTAAACAGTGGAAACCCCCCACAAGTGACCGCATTTTAGAAACTAGACCCCACAAGTAGTGTTTAGCGATACCGTCCGATACTTGAAAGTATCGGTATCGGATAGTATCGGCTGATACCCGAAAAGTATCGGATATCGCCGATACCGATACCCGATACCAATACAATTCAATGGGACACCAAGTATCGGAAGGTATCCTGATGGTTCCCAGGGTCTGAAGGAGAGGAAACAATCCTTCAGGCCCTGGGATTCATATTAATGTGTAAAATAAAGAATTAAAATAAAAAATATTGATATAATTACCTCTCCGGAGGCCCCTGGACATCACCTCTGGTAACCGGTAGCCTTCTTTGCTTAAAATGAGCGCGTTTAGGACCTGAGAATGACGTTGCGGCTTCTGATTGGTCGCGTGCCGCTCATGTGACCGCCACGCGAGCAATCAGAAGCCGCGACGTCATTCTCAGGTCCTAAATTCCTAGAATGAGGAGTTTAGTACCTGAGAATGACGTCGCGGCTTCTGATTGGTCGCGTGGCGGTCACATGAGCGGCACACGACCAATCAGAAGCCGTGACGTCATGGAAGTCCCTAAACGCGCTCATTTTAAACAAAGAAGGCTGCCGGTTACCAGCGGTGATGTCCAGGGGCCTCCGACGAGGTGAGTATATCAATATTTTTTATTTTAAATCTTTATTTTACACATTAATATGGATCCGATACCGATTCCCAATACCACAAAAGTATCGGAACTCGGTATCAAATTACCGCCTTCTTAAAGAAGCCAACCATGAATAAAATTTCAATTATTTTTATTGAAGAGAAGACAATAAGACAGATAAACATTCATGTTAAAAAGCTATTTCATATTAATCTGAACCATACCCCATGGGGGAACCATGGAGAAAAACACACACAATGCCGTATCAAAACAATTAATCCAAAGGAGTACTGGAAAACCACCTAACTATAGCATGTGCCAAATCATAGAAGACCACTGACTCACATAGATCTCATATTGGGTGCTAGTTGTATCCTATTTTATATCCATGCTAGAGTACTTTGTGCAATTCATAGTGTGCAGTGATATCATATAAGGCCATAGTGTAGTGATCCCAATATAAACAAGACTCCCCTATACCAGAATCGATAATAAGGACCCAGGCATGCAAGGTTACCTATAAATAGTTGTCCGGTGGCGTGCGAGTTACCACGGTTTCCCCAGCGCCCCGACGCACGTTTCGTCCTTTCTGCTTCTTCCGGAGGCGTGTCTATGCCCGGGCAGAGTGACGTATTTATAGTCCCCATTAGCCAATAAGTTGCAGTAATCATTTAGTCTGTTAGAGCCAGTTCCATGGAGGACTCCACGGCGCATGCGCCAATCCCTCCACTCCGGATGTAAAAACACTTCAGGACATCCACCGGGTGGACCGCAAGCAGGAACGCAAGCCAGTACCACCAGTGGCACCGCTCAAAGTGTAAGGAGGGAGAGATCCACGCATGCACACCATCCCCTGGAACTTGGAACATGATAAATAAATCCTATCCCACCGCAAGAGTGCCGCCGTGCGAGATCAAATCCCAATAAATAAAGTGCACTAGTTGTTGTAACGGTGAATAAATTAAAATTAAAATACTGTAGTGTGCTAGTGAATTATATAATAAGACTAAAAGAAGGTGAAAAGGATCAATTTGTTGTATGATCCAGTAAAGTGACACAGTGATCAAGTTCTTATATTAATAAATATATTAAAAATGTAATAATAAGAATTTAATCATGATAAAATACAATGTATACAGTGTATATTAAATTAATCAAGGTGACCCATATAAAATTGCATTAGCCTTAAAGTGACCAGGTGACATTAGTGACAAAAAACATATCTCACAAATATCCAATAGTGACAACACATACAAATATAAATATGAATATAGATATAAACATAATCATAACCCCATATATATATTATAACACCATTATGTAAACCCAATCCTATACATTGTTTTCCCAATAAATATATCATAAATTCCTTACATACAACATAGTATATTATATTATCATCCCCATATCCATGTAGATACTAAATATATTTCCCAGCCATATAAAAATATAACCATATAAAAATTAGTGTATACATAACTGTTATGTATACACTAAATACTAGCACACTACAGTACTTTAATTTTAATTTATTCACCGTTACTACAACTAGTGCACTTTATTTATTGGGATTTGATCTCGCACGGCGGCACTCTTGTGGTGGGATAGGATTTATTTATCATGTTCCAGGTTCCGGAGGATGGTGCGCATGCGTGGATCTCTCCCTCCTTACACTTTGAGCGGCGCCACTGGTGGTACTGGCTTGTGTTCCTGCTTGCGGTCCACCCGGCGGATGTCCTGAAGTGTTTTTACATCCGGAGTGGAGGGATTGGCGCATGCGCCGTGGACTAAATGATTACGGCAACTTATTGGCTAATGGGGACTATAAATACGTCACTCTGCCCGTGCATAGACACCCCCCCGGAAGAAGCAGAAAGGATGAAACGCGCGTCGGGGCGCAGGGGAAACCGTGGTAACTCGCATGCCTGGGTCCTTATTATCGATTCTGGTATAGGGGAGTCTTGTTTATATTGGGATCACTACGCTATGGCCTTATATAATATCACTGCACACTATGAATTGCACAAAGTACTCTAGCATGGATATAAAATAGGATGCAACTAGCACCCAATATGAGATCTATGTGAGTCAGTGGTCTTCTATGATTTGGCACATGCTATAGTTAGGTGGTTTTCCAGTACTCCTTTGGATTAATTGTTTTGGTACAGCATTGTGTGTGTTTTTCTCCACGGTTCCCCCATGGGGTATGGTTCAGATTAATATGAAGTAGCTTTGTAACATGTATGTTTATCTGTTCTTATTGTCTTCAATAAAAATAATTGCAATTTTATTCATGGTTGGCTTCTTTAAGAAGGCAGTAATTTGACCGTCATCTTTTGGTTTTTTGTATGTTTAGGAAGTACCATAAAAGGTGTATATCTGGACTCATTTTTTGAATAAGGAACTTATCTAGCTGTGTGGTGAGAACGTTGAACCCCCAGGTGTTTCACAAAAAATTATAGCTCCCGGGCGTGAAAATAAAAAAAATCATATTTTTTCCACAAACATGATCTTTTAATCCCCAATTTTTTCCCCAAGGGTAACAGGAGAGATTGGAACCCAAAAGTTGTTGTCCAAATATGTCCTGAGTACCCTGATACCCCATATGTGGGTGAAAACTACTGTATGGGCACACGTCGAGGATTGGAAGAGAGGTAGTGATGTTTTGGAATGCAGACTTTGATGGAATGGTCCGTGGGCGTCATGTCACATTTCGAGAGCCTCTGATGTACCTAAACAGTGGAAACGCCACACAAGTGACCGTATTTTGGAAACTAGACCCCCGCAAGGAACTCATATAGATGTGTGGTGAGAACTTTGAACCCCTAGGTGTTTCACTAAAGTTGATTGTGAAAATAAAAAAAATAATATTTTTTCCACAAACATGATCTTTTAATCCCCAATTTTTTTTCCCAAGGGTAACAAGAGAAATTGGACCCTGAAAGTTGGTGTCTAATTTGTCCTGAGTCATGTTGCATTTGGAGAGCCCCTGATGTGCCTAAACAGTGGAAACCTTCCAATTCTAACTCCAACCGTAACCCCAACACACCCCTAACCCCAACCACAAACCTACCCTTAGCACGCCTCTATCCCTAATCCCAACACTAACCACAAACCAACCCTAACATACCCCTAAACCTAATCCCAACCCTAACCCTAATCTCAACCCTAACCCTAACTTTAGCCCCAACCGTAATCCTAATTCTAGCCCCAACCCTAACCCTAATCCCAACCCTAACCGTAACTTTAGCTCCAACCATAACCCTAATTTTAGCCCCAACCCTATCCCTAACTTTAGCCCAATTCACTTTATTCAAACTCTAACCCTAATGGGCAAACTGGGGTGGAGGGGGATCACCAGGGCAGTGGGGCTATCACCAAGGCAGGGGGAGCCATCACCAGGGCAGGGTGCCATGTCGGGGCAGGGGGTGAGGGGTGATTGCCGGGGCAGGGGGCGATCGCCGGGGCATGGAGCAATTAGGGGGCCATCAGCAGGGCAGGGGGCGATCGCTGGGCAAGGGGCAATCACCGGGGCAGGGGGGCCATCAGCGGGGCAGTGGAAGAACAGGGGGGCAGGGGGTGATCGGGGTGATCACTCGGGTGAGGGGGTAATCACCAGGGGCAGGTGGGGGCTGTCAGGTGCGGGGGCAGGAGTGGGCTGAGGGGATGCAACAGATGGAGGCAGAGCCAGCAGCAGCAGCGGGGGGCAGGGGGTGATCACCGGGGCAGGGGAAAGGAGCGGAGGTTGGGGGAGGGGTGCCATTGGACGGCGGGGGAGTGGAGGTCAGCAGAGGGGAGTACCTGATGGCGTCGGCAGCAGCAGCAGCGGGGGAAGTGGCTGTGATCAGGGCAGCATGCAGGCTCGTCGCTTTTCAGCTTCCAGGGACTCGATGAAGCTGGAGAGCGACGCAGCCATACTGTACTCCACCTCTTCACATCTGATTGGAGAGCATGCGTCACATGGATGCTAGCTCAAATCAGATCTGGGGGAGTGACAAATAGGTCACCAGGAGGGATTGTAGCCACGGGGGGGGGGGGGGCAAAGCCACCCCCGGGGTCAAGTACAAGTCTCCCTGTACCTCCAGGTCGGGTAACATTTCAGTTAACCCTTTCATCCGACCTGCAGGAAGGAGATACCGCAATGATGCCACATAGGCTTCACAGGTCAGATTGGCACCGACTTTCATGACGCCTACGTGGCGTCACAGGTCGGGAAGGGGTTAAACCTTGCTGGGAACTTATCTACAGGTGTAATGACAATTTTCACAATTTGAGTGTTTTCCATAAATAGAAACAGGCAGCAGTGGATATTGCTGAGTTAAAATTGCATATCTGTCATTGTAGTTCTTGTACAATGTAGTGCCCAGTATCTTGTCGTGCCCAGTACATTATAGTGCCCATATATTGTAGTGCACACACATTATGCCCAGCTCATGCTTCAGGAGAAATGGACCCCATAGATTAAACCTTCCTCATAGCTACAAAAATGCCAAACGTGAATGCTAAATGTGGTTTAGGCACACTGTGGGGCACAGAAGGGAGGGAAGGGGCATTTGGATTTGGAAATACAAAATTCGCTGGATTTCTTTTTTGTGTGAAAGGAGCCATAGCTCTTTTCCAGAGCCTTTGCATCACCTGTAACTTGGAAGACCGCTTTATATTCATTGACAGATGATGGACCTGAGCAGTGAATATTTTTTGGATTGAGTTGAAACCTGTTTTGGGAACATTTTACAAAACATTTTGATCACATTTATCCAGTCCAGATGAAACCCCTGAGGGATTAATTCAGTATAATAAGGCAGCAAAGTTACTCTGGACTCCGTCTGACCTCTGTTCATTGGTGTCCTTCTTTTCAGAGGTACACAAAACTGTGGCCAACTTTGCTTTTATGCACGCTTAAAAAGTTGGACACCGCCGGATCACAGGCCAGACGGCGTCTACAGTGCCTCTGTTTGCCTCATTATAGGGAATTTTGTCCCGGAGCACAGGATAAATGGGAGCTGAGCCTTATTGCAATGTTTGGGAGGCAGAATAGACAAATTACCAGTATGTCAAGAATTGGTTTTATTTATTACTTATGCTGTTCTTCGTGCAGTATAAGTAATTAGACAGCTTTATTCTTCGTCAGTGGGATTACAGAGATACCAGATTTATACAGTTATTTTATGGTTGACTACTTTCACACACTAAACATGCTTTTTTGCACAAAATTTTTGTATCTCTATATTTTGAGAAGTATTTTTTTTATATTTCTGTCTACAGAGTCATGTTATAGCTTATTTTTGCAAGACGAGTTGATGCTTTTATGGGTACTGTTTTTGGGAACATAACTAGTGTTGAGCGATACCTTCCGATATCGGAAAGTATCGGTATCGGTTTGGATCGGCCGATATTCAAAAAATATCGGATATCGCCGATACCGATACCCGATCCCAATGCAAGTCAATGGGACCAAAATATCGGAATTAAAATAAACCCTTTCTTTCCTTGTAGGTTCATTCTACATGAAGGAAAACAACTAAGAATAATGCCGGATGTATTTGGGGAGGTGGCGGAGACATTAAAGTCATAGAGGTTTATCCCAATCAAATAGAATAGCATGTTTTTTGTTTTTTTTTAAGACGTTCGGAGTGACAAAGATATTGACTATGTAAATTTTTTTTTTATTTTGTCAGATATTGATGTTTCACTATTCCACGCCCTTCCCCTTCTTTTTTTTCTTTTTTTTTTTCTTTTCCCACACTTTCATCTTCATCATCATCAGCATCTTTGACATCAACTTCTTCACCTTATTCATCTTCTTCTTCATCTTCTACCTATTTTTTTTTTTTTATTACATTCTTCATATTCATTTTATTCAACTATTATTATTCTTCTTATTCTACATATTCTTTTTATTCCACTGTTATTATTCTTCCTATTCTACTTCTTCATCATATTCTCATTTGTGACAGGCATTCCCGTAGTTGTTATCTATAAAAGTTTGAAGATTACACCTTCCGTTCTGCCAGTCACAAAAGTTACATTTGTCCGCGTTCAGTTTGGCCTGCAGCATCAGGCTTTATCCAGGGGCACCACGAGGAGGAACGGACTCACCCCCATACACTGCTTAGTCTTCTTCTGCATATAATTTAGATAATATCTTTTGCTCTGATATTAAGTCTTATGCTTAATGTTCTTCTGCTCTTTGTTCTGCAGCCTCTTGTTCTTCTGCTTCTCGGTCTTCCATGTTGTCGTCTCCAGGGTCGTCGTCTCCAGTGTCGTCATCTCCGCCGTCGTCGTCGTCGTCATCGGGGTGGTCTTCCGTGTCGTCGTCATCGTGGTGGTCTTCCGGGTCGTCGACGTTAGGGTCTTCAACTTGGAAATGTAGCAGAAGGTACAAGAAGGCTGAGAAAATGCCAAGAACCAGCTGATGGAACTGGAACTCGGATGGCTACCCGAAGGTTCAAGAGCCTATGGAACTACCGAGGACCAGCTGACGTTACTGGAACCCGGTTACTAAGCAGGAGGTACCCGTGCTAAAAAGCACTACCAAGGACCGCCTGACGTTGACGGAACTCGGATACCCAGAAGGAGGCACCTAAGCCAAAGGCTCTGCCCGGAACCAGCTGACGTTACTGGAACCAGGATGGGGAGCAGAAGGTACAAGAGCAAAAGACACTGCCGAGAACCAGCTGACGGTACTGGAACCCGGATGGGTAGCCGAAGGTCCAAGAGCCAATGGAACTACCGAGGACCAGCTGACGTTACTGGAACCCGGTTACTAAGCAGGAGGTACCCGTGCCTGAAAGCACTACCAAGGACCACCTGACGTTGGTGGAACTTGGATACCCAGAAGGAGGCACCTAAGCCAAAGGCTCTGCCCGGAACCAGCTGACGGTACTGGAACCAGGATGGGGAGCAGAAGGTACAAGAGCAAAAGACACTGCCGAGAACCAGCTGACGGTGCTGGAACCAGGTGGTGGACCCGAAGGCCCACAGGAGAGGAGAGAACAGCTAGGCCGCGAGGCAGCCGCAGTTACCGAACCCCAACAGTCCTACAGGGGGAGCTGGGCCTACTGGCACTACATAACCAGCCTTGACTACCAGTTCACGCAGCCCACATAGGAAGCTCCTAAACTGGAGGCACCCTGGAGTTGGCTAACTCGACCGCACCACGACGGGGCAAGCATAGGCGTCTCAGTGAAGTTGACACAACCCGGAAACAGCTGACGGTGCTGAAACCAGGCTTGGCACGAGGGAGTACCTGTGACAAGAACACTGCTGAGAACCAGCTGGCGGTGCTGGAACCCGGATGCGTTGCCCCAGTGTGCAAGAGCCAATGGCACGACCGAGGACCAGCTGACGGTGCTGGAACCCGGTTACTAAGCTGTAGGTGCCCGCGCTTAAAAGCACTACCAAGGACCGCCTGGCGTTGGCGGAACTCGGATACCCAGGAGGAGGCACCTAAGCCAAAGGCTCGGCCCGGAACCAGCTGACGGTGCTGGAACCAGGTGGTGGACCCCAAGGCCCACAGGAGAGGAGAGAACAGCTAGGCCGCGAGGCAGCCGCAGTTACCGAACCCCAACAGTCCTACAGGGGGAGCTGGGCCTACTGGCACTACAGAACCAGCCTTGACTACCAGTTCACGCAGCCCACATAGGAAGCTCCTAAACTGGAGGCACCCTGGAGTTGGCTAACCCGACCGCACCACGACGAGGCAAGCATAGGTGTCTCAGTGAGCTTGACACAACCCGGAAACAGCTGACGGTGCTGAAACCAGGCTTGGCACGAGGGAGTACCTGTGACAAAAACACTGCCGAGAACCAGCTGGCGGTGCTGGAACCCGGATGCGTTGCCCCAGTGTGCAAGAGCCAATGGCACGACCGAGGACCAGCTGACGGTGCTGGAACCCGGTTACTAAGCTGTAGGTGCCCGCGCTTAAAAGCACTACCAAGGACCGCCTGGCGTTGGCGGAACTCGGATACCCAGGAGGAGGCACCTAAGCCAAAGGCTCGGCCCGGAACCAGCTGACGGTGCTGGAACCAGGTGGTGGACCCCAAGGCCCACAGGAGAGGAGAGAACAGCTAGGCCGCGAGGCAGCCGCAGTTACCGAACCCCAACAGTCCTACAGGGGGAGCTGGGCCTACTGGCACTACAGAACCAGCCTTGACTACCAGTTCACGCAGCCCACATAGGAAGCTCCTAAACTGGAGGCACCCTGGAGTTGGCTAACCCGACCGCACCACGACGAGGCAAGCATAGGTGTCTCAGTGAGCTTGACACAACCCGGAAACAGCTGACGGTGCTGAAACCAGGCTTGGCACGAGGGAGTACCTGTGACAAAAACACTGCCGAGAACCAGCTGGCGGTGCTGGAACCCGGATGCGTTGCCCCAGTGTGCAAGAGCCAATGGCACGACCGAGGACCAGCTGACGGTGCTGGAACCCGGTTACTAAGCTGTAGGTGCCCGCGCTTAAAAGCACTACCAAGGACCGCCTGGCGTTGGCGGAACTCGGATACCCAGGAGGAGGCACCTAAGCCAAAGGCTCGGCCCGGAACCAGCTGACGGTGCTGGAACCAGGTGGTGGACCCCAAGGCCCACAGGAGAGGAGAGAACAGCTAGGCCGCGAGGCAGCCGCAGTTACCGAACCCCAACAGTCCTACAGGGGGAGCTGGGCCTACTGGCACTACAGAACCAGCCTTGACTACCAGTTCACGCAGCCCACATAGGAAGCTCCTAAACTGGAGGCACCCTGGAGTTGGCTAACCCGACCGCACCACGACGAGGCAAGCATAGGTGTCTCAGTGAGCTTGACACAACCCGGAAACAGCTGACGGTGCTGAAACCAGGCTTGGCACGAGGGAGTACCTGTGACAAAAACACTGCCGAGAACCAGCTGGCGGTGCTGGAACCCGGATGCGTTGCCCCAGTGTGCAAGAGCCAATGGCACGACCGAGGACCAGCTGACGGTGCTGGAACCCGGTTACTAAGCTGTAGGTGCCCGCGCTTAAAAGCACTACCAAGGACCGCCTGGCGTTGGCGGAACTCGGATACCCAGGAGGAGGCACCTAAGCCAAAGGCTCGGCCCGGAACCAGCTGACGGTGCTGGAACCAGGTGGTGGACCCCAAGGCCCACAGGAGAGGAGAGAACAGCTAGGCCGCGAGGCAGCCGCAGTTACCGAACCCCAACAGTCCTACAGGGGGAGCTGGGCCTACTGGCACTACAGAACCAGCCTTGACTACCAGTTCACGCAGCCCACATAGGAAGCTCCTAAACTGGAGGCACCCTGGAGTTGGCTAACCCGACCGCACCACGACGAGGCAAGCATAGGTGTCTCAGTGAGCTTGACACAACCCGGAAACAGCTGACGGTGCTGAAACCAGGCTTGGCACGAGGGAGTACCTGTGACAAAAACACTGCCGAGAACCAGCTGGCGGTGCTGGAACCCGGATGCGTTGCCCCAGTGTGCAAGAGCCAATGGCACGACCGAGGACCAGCTGACGGTGCTGGAACCCGGTTACTAAGCTGTAGGTGCCCGCGCTTAAAAGCACTACCAAGGACCGCCTGGCGTTGGCGGAACTCGGATACCCAGGAGGAGGCACCTAAGCCAAAGGCTCGGCCCGGAACCAGCTGACGGTGCTGGAACCAGGTGGTGGACCCCAAGGCCCACAGGAGAGGAGAGAACAGCTAGGCCGCGAGGCAGCCGCAGTTACCGAACCCCAACAGTCCTACAGGGGGAGCTGGGCCTACTGGCACTACAGAACCAGCCTTGACTACCAGTTCACGCAGCCCACATAGGAAGCTCCTAAACTGGAGGCACCCTGGAGTTGGCTAACCCGACCGCACCACGACGAGGCAAGCATAGGTGTCTCAGTGAGCTTGACACAACCCGGAAACAGCTGACGGTGCTGAAACCAGGCTTGGCACGAGGGAGTACCTGTGACAAAAACACTGCCGAGAACCAGCTGGCGGTGCTGGAACCCGGATGCGTTGCCCCAGTGTGCAAGAGCCAATGGCACGACCGAGGACCAGCTGACGGTGCTGGAACCCGGTTACTAAGCTGTAGGTGCCCGCGCTTAAAAGCACTACCAAGGACCGCCTGGCGTTGGCGGAACTCGGATACCCAGGAGGAGGCACCTAAGCCAAAGGCTCGGCCCGGAACCAGCTGACGGTGCTGGAACCAGGTGGTGGACCCCAAGGCCCACAGGAGAGGAGAGAACAGCTAGGCCGCGAGGCAGCCGCAGTTACCGAACCCCAACAGTCCTACAGGGGGAGCTGGGCCTACTGGCACTACAGAACCAGCCTTGACTACCAGTTCACGCAGCCCACATAGGAAGCTCCTAAACTGGAGGCACCCTGGAGTTGGCTAACTCGACCGCACCACGACGGGGCAAGCATAGGCGTCTCAGTGAAGTTGACACAACCCGGAAACAGCTGACGGTGCTGAAACCAGGCTTGGCACGAGGGAGTACCTGTGACAAGAACACTGCCGAGAACCAGCTGGCGGTGCTGGAACCCGGATGCGTTGCCTTGCCTATTAAAGATTGTCTTCCTAGAGCCCCAACTAGCGGTGTTGGAGCAAAGGGTAAGCAGGGGGAGATGAGTGTAGGCCGAAGCCTGCACTGGAGGCAGCTTTGTGTCTGCGTTGCGTTTGCAGGACACTTTGCCGGCTACACACTGGGGGAACAGCTGGCGTTGCTGAACCCCACTAACACAATGGCGTGTGTTTTTCTCTGTGCAGCTAGCACTTGCGGGCAAAAACTAGCGATGTTAGAGCCCGTGTTGAAGCAGGAGGAGGAGGAGAGGAGCAGAGTGTAGGCCGAAGCTTAGTTGAACCAATTTCAAAGGAAACCTTTAACCCCCCCCTCAGGTGTTACAAAGTACAAGAGACACACCTTGTGCAGTATTAATGCTGCACAAGTGAAAGGTTGCTCTATTAATTTGTCTACTTGCACACGCTGAATGAAAGACATACACAATTTACCCCATTCTACAGTCAAACTGTAGTGGATGCGTGACTTGGTTTTTTGATGAGACGCAGCACAGGTGTCCAAAATAACGCCTTGGTGCTTGGAGCAGCTTCCTGAGCGTTGTTATTTGCTGTACAGGAGTCTGCGCTCTTGTGTTATCCCTTGGCAATGCCCTGTTAGCGCTGCCCATCTTATGACATCATTTCATGTTGGCCGGTGCGGTTAACGATGGCCATAAATCCCAGACCCACAGTGTCTTTTCATAAAGCCACACTGCGGTGCTGGGATTCGTGGCCTTGAGCAGTAAATATTTTGGCCGCTCACACACGTCCTTACACCTGCTTCAGACTGGGCGGCCTCTGCTGATCCCTTCTTGCATGCCGCGGCCATGAGGCTGCACAGTCTGAAGAAGGCTGAAGGAGATGAGTTAAGACAGGCGAAGATATGCACTGCTCGTGCCCATCAATCACACCCTCGCAGTCAAAATAATTAAGACAACGAGGAGCATTTTATTCAGGCAGGGCGGACGAACAGGCGCAAGTAGCCAACCAATGATGTCAGAAGACGGGAAGCGCTACCAAGGGGGGTGCTGCGTATCATTAGAAAGGAAAGTCACACCTCAGGGACAGTGGAATGGTCTCAAAGAGACACATTTTGTACGTGTTGAGTTCCACGTGGGCAAGGAGAAAACATCAGCCACCTTGTACAAATGCAGCAGTACTGCTGTACAAGGTGGCTGTTATACATAGAAACACCTGGGGGTGGGGGCCAGGCTCCCTTCAATTTCAGTTCATGTGCCTGCGTGGCGTTTGCAGGTCACGTTGCAAGCTGCACAGCAGGGGAACAGCTGGCGGTGCTGAACCCCACTAACACATTGGCTGGTGTTTTTCTCTGTGCAGCTAGCATTTCCGGGCAAAAACTAGCGGTGTTTGAGCCCAGGGTCAGCAGGAGGAGGAGGAGAGGAGCAAAGTGTAGGCCGAAGCCTGCACTGGTGGCAGCTTTTGGTCGGTTGTGCCAGCGTGGCTTGTGCTGGACACGATGCCGGCTACACAGCGGGGGAACAGCTGGCGTTGCTGAACCCCACTAACACATTGGCTGGTGTTTTTCTCTGTGCAGCTAGCATTTCCGGGCAAAAACTAGCGGTGTTTGAGCCCAGGGTCAGCAGGAGGAGGAGGAGAGGAGCAAAGTGTAGGCCGAAGCCTGCACTGGTGGCAGCTTTTGGTCGGTTGTGCCAGCGTGGCTTGTGCTGGACACGATGCCGGCTACACAGCGGGGGAACAGCTGGCGTTGCTGAACCCCACTAACACATTGGCTGGTGTTTTTCTCTGTGCAGCTAGCATTTCCGGGCAAAAACTAGCGTTGTTACAGCCCAGGGTCAGCAGGAGGAGGAGAGGAGCAGAGTGTAGGCCGAAGCCTAGTTGAACCAATTTCAAAGGTTACCTTTAACCCCCCCTCAGGTGTTACAAAGAACAAGAGCCACTCCTTCTGCAGCATTAATGCTGCACAAGTAAAAGGTTGCTCTATTAATTTGTCTACTTGCACAAGCTGAATGCAACACGTAGACTATTTAGCCCATTATACTGTTTAACAGTAGTGGAGGCGTGACTTGTCTTTTTAAAGAAAAGCAGCACAGGTGTCGAAAACACCTTTTTGCATGGGCGCAGCTTCCTGAGCGTTGTTAGTTGCTGTACAGGAGTCTGCGCTCTTGTGATCCTTTGGCCATGCGCTGTGAGCGCTTCCTGTCTTATGACCTCATTTCATGTTGGCCGTTGCGGTTAGCGATGGACATGAATCCCAGACCCACAGTGTGTTTTTAAAAAATCACACTGCGGTGCTGGGATTCGTGCCCTGGTGCAGTAAATATGTTTGCCGCTCACACATGTCCTTACACCTGCTTCAGACTGGACGGCCTCATCTGATCCCTTATCGCATGCCGCGGCCATGAGGCCGCACAGTCAGAAGAAGGCGGAAGGAGGGGAGTGAAAACAGGGGAACATATGCACTGCTCGTGCCCATCAATCACACCCTCGCAGTCAAAATATATGAGACAACGGGGGGCGTTGTGTCGGGCAGGGGGGACGCACAGGCACAGCCAGCCAACCAATGATGTCAGGAGACGGGCAGCGCTAACAATGGGGGTGCTGCGTGTCATTAAAAAGGAAAGTCACACCTCAGGGACATTGTAATGGTCTGTAATGAGACACATTTTGTACTTGTTGAGTTCCACGTGTGCAAGGAGAAAAAGTCAGCCACCTTGTACAAATGCAGCAGTACTGCTGTACAAGGTGGCTGTTATACATAGAAACACCTGGGGGGGTGGGGGGCAGGCTCCCTTCAATTTCAGTTCATGTGCCTGCGTGGCGTTTGCAGGTCACGTTGCAAGCTACACAGCAGGGGAACAGCTGGCGTTGCTGAACCCCACTGACACATTGACTGGTGTTTTTCTCTGTGCAGATTGCATGTCCGGGCAAAAACTAGCGGTGTTAGAGCCCAGGGTCAGCAGGAGGAGGAGGAGAGGAGCAAAGTGTAGGCCGAAGCCTGCACTGGTGGCAGCTTTTGTTCTGTTGTGCCAGCGTGGCTTGTGCTGGACACGTTGCCGACTACACAGCAGGGGAACAGCTGGCGGTGCTGAACCCCACTAACACATTGGCTGGTGTTTTTCTCTGTGCAGCTAGCATTTCCGGGCAAAAACTAGCGGTGTTTGAGCCCAGGGTCAGCAGGAGGAGTAGAGGAGCAGAGTGTAGGCCGAAGCCTAGTTGAACCAATTTCAAAGGTTACCTTAAACCCCCCCCTCAGGTGTTGCAAGGTACAAGAGCCACACCTTGAACAGCATTAATGATGCACAAGTCAAAGGTTGCTCTATTTAATTTTGCTCCTTGCACACGCTGAATTAAACACGTACACTATTTAGCCCATTATACTGTCAAACAGTTGTGGAGGCGTGACTTGTCTTTTTAACGAGACGCAGCACAGGTGTCAAAATTTGCACCTAGGTACTGGGCGCAGATTCCTGAGCGTTGTTATTTGCTGTACAGGAGTCTGCGCTCTTGTGTTATCCCTTGGCAATACCCTGTTAGTGCAGGCCGTCTCATGACCTCATTTCATGTTGGCCGGTGCGGTTAACGATGGCCATAAATCCCAGACCCACAGTGGCTTTTCCTAAAGTCACACTGCGGTGCTGGGATTCGTGGCCTTGTGCAGTAAATATGTTCGCCGCTCACACATGTCCTTACACCTGCTTCAGACTGGGCGGCCTCAGCTGATCCCTTATCGCATGCCGCGGCCATGAGGCCGCACAGTCAGAAGAAGGCGGAAGGAGGGGAGTGAAAACAGGGGAACATATGCACTGCTCGTGCCCATCAATCACACCCTCGCAGTCAAAATATATGAGACAACGGGGGGCGTTGTGTCGGGCAGGGGGGACGCACAGGCACAGCCAGCCAACCAATGATGTCAGGAGACGGGCAGCGCTAACAATGGGGGTGCTGCGTGTCATTACAAAGGAAAGTCACACCTCAGGGACATTGTAATGGTCTCTAATGAGACACATTTTGTACGTGTTGAGTTCCACGTGGGCAAGGAGAAAAAGTCAGCCACCTCGTACAAATGCAGCAGTACTGCTGTACAAGGTGGCTGATATACATAGAAACACCTGTGGGTGGGGGGCAGGCTCCCTTCAATTTCAGTTCATGTGCCTGCGTGGCGTTTGCAGGTCACGTTGCAAGCTACACAGCAGGGGAACAGCTGGCGTTGCTGAACCCCACTAACACATTGGCTGGTGTTTTTCTCTGTGCAGCTAGCATGTCCGGGCAGAAACTGGCGTTGTTTGAGCCCAGGGTCAGCAGGAGGAGGAGAGGAGCAAAGTGTAGGCCGAAGCCTGCACTGGTGGCAGCTTTTGGTCGGTTGTGCCAGCGTGGCTTGTGCTGGACACGATGCCGGCTACACAGCGGGGGAACAGCAGGCGGTGCTGAACCCCACTAACACATTGGCTGGTGTTTTTCTCTGTGCAGCTAGCATGTCCGGGCAGAAACTGGCGTTGTTTGAGCCCAGGGTCAGCAGGAGGAGGAGAGGAGCAAAGTGTAGGCCGAAGCCTGCACTGGTGGCAGCTTTTGGTCGGTTGTGCCAGCGTGGCTTGTGCTGGACACGATGCCGGCTACACAGCGGGGGAACAGCAGGCGGTGCTGAACCCCACTAACACATTGGCTGGTGTTTTTCTCTGTGCAGCTAGCATGTCCGGGCAGAAACTGGCGTTGTTTGAGCCCAGGGTCAGCAGGAGGAGGAGAGGAGCAAAGTGTAGGCCGAAGCCTGCACTGGTGGCAGCTTTTGGTCGGTTGTGCCAGCGTGGCTTGTGCTGGACACGTTGCCGACTACACAGCAGGGGAACAGCTGGCGGTGCTGAACCCCACTAACACATTGGCTGGTGTTTTTCTCTGTGCAGCTAGCATTTCCGGGCAAAAACTAGCGGTGTTTGAGCCCAGGGTCAGCAGGAGGAGTAGAGGAGCAGAGTGTAGGCCGAAGCCTAGTTGAACCAATTTCAAAGGTTACCTTTAACCCCCCCCTCAGGTGTTGCAAGGTACAAGAGCCACACCTTGTGCAGCATTAATGCTGCACAAGTAAAAGGTTGCTCTATTTGTTTTGCTCCTTGCACACGCTGACTAAAACACGTACACTATTTAGCCCATTATACTGTCAAACAGTTGTGGAGGCGTGACTTGTCTTTTTAACGAGACGCAGCACAGGTGTCAAAATTTGCACCTAGGTACTGGGCGCAGATTCCTGAGCGTTGTTATTTGCTGTACAGGAGTCTGCGCTATTGTGATCCCTTGGCCATGCGCTGTGAGCGCTTCCTGTCTTCTGACCTCATTTCATGTCGGCCGTTGCGGTTAGCGATGGACATGAATCCCAGACCCACAGTGTGTTTTTAAAAAATCACACTGCGGTGCTGGGATTCGTGCCCTGGTGCACTAAATATGTTTGCCGCTCACACATGTCCTTACACCTGCTTCAGACTGGGCGGCCTCATCTGATCCCTTATCGCCTGCCGCGGCCATGAGGACACCCAGTCTGAAGAAGGCGGAAGGAGATGAGTGAACACAGGCAAACATATGCACTGCACATGCCCATCAATCACACCCTCGCTGTCCAAAAAAATAAGACACCGAGGGCCGTTGTTTCGAGCAGGGGAGATGCACAGGCGCAGCCAGCTAACCAATGATGTCAAAAGACGGGCAGCGCTAACAAGGGTGGTGCTGCGTGTCATTACAAAGGAAAGTCACACCTCAGGGACATTGTAATGGTCTCTAATGAGACACATTTTGTACGTGTTGAGTTCCACGTGGGCAAGGAGAAAAAGTCAGCCACCTCGTACAAATGCAGCAGTACTGCTGTACAAGGTGGCTGATATACATAGAAACACCTGTGGGTGGGGGGCAGGCTCCCTTCAATTTCAGTTCATGTGCCTGCGTGGCGTTTGCAGGTCACGTTGCAAGCTACACAGCAGGGGAACAGCTGGCGTTGCTGAACCCCACTAACACATTGGCTGGTGTTTTTCTCTGTGCAGCTAGCATGTCCGGGCAGAAACTGGCGTTGTTTGAGCCCAGGGTCAGCAGGAGGAGGAGAGGAGCAAAGTGTAGGCCGAAGCCTGCACTGGTGGCAGCTTTTGGTCGGTTGTGCCAGCGTGGCTTGTGCTGGACACGATGCCGGCTACACAGCGGGGGAACAGCAGGCGGTGCTGAACCCCACTAACACATTGGCTGGTGTTTTTCTCTGTGCAGCTAGCATGTCCGGGCAGAAACTGGCGTTGTTTGAGCCCAGGGTCAGCAGGAGGAGGAGAGGAGCAAAGTGTAGGCCGAAGCCTGCACTGGTGGCAGCTTTTGGTCGGTTGTGCCAGCGTGGCTTGTGCTGGACACGTTGCCGACTACACAGCAGGGGAACAGCTGGCGGTGCTGAACCCCACTAACACATTGGCTGGTGTTTTTCTCTGTGCAGCTAGCATTTCCGGGCAAAAACTAGCGGTGTTTGAGCCCAGGGTCAGCAGGAGGAGTAGAGGAGCAGAGTGTAGGCCGAAGCCTAGTTGAACCAATTTCAAAGGTTACCTTTAACCCCCCCCTCAGGTGTTGCAAGGTACAAGAGCCACACCTTGTGCAGCATTAATGCTGCACAAGTAAAAGGTTGCTCTATTTGTTTTGCTCCTTGCACACGCTGACTAAAACACGTACACTATTTAGCCCATTATACTGTCAAACAGTTGTGGAGGCGTGACTTGTCTTTTTAACGAGACGCAGCACAGGTGTCAAAATTTGCACCTAGGTACTGGGCGCAGATTCCTGAGCGTTGTTATTTGCTGTACAGGAGTCTGCGCTATTGTGATCCCTTGGCCATGCGCTGTGAGCGCTTCCTGTCTTCTGACCTCATTTCATGTCGGCCGTTGCGGTTAGCGATGGACATGAATCCCAGACCCACAGTGTGTTTTTAAAAAATCACACTGCGGTGCTGGGATTCGTGCCCTGGTGCACTAAATATGTTTGCCGCTCACACATGTCCTTACACCTGCTTCAGACTGGGCGGCCTCATCTGATCCCTTATCGCCTGCCGCGGCCATGAGGACACCCAGTCTGAAGAAGGCGGAAGGAGATGAGTGAACACAGGCAAACATATGCACTGCACATGCCCATCAATCACACCCTCGCTGTCCAAAAAAATAAGACACCGAGGGCCGTTGTTTCGAGCAGGGGAGATGCACAGGCGCAGCCAGCTAACCAATGATGTCAAAAGACGGGCAGCGCTAACAAGGGTGGTGCTGCGTGTCATTACAAAGGAAAGTCACACCTCAGGGACATTGTAATGGTCTCTAATGAGACACATTTTGTACGTGTTGAGTTCCACGTGGGCAAGGAGAAAAAGTCAGCCACCTCGTACAAATGCAGCAGTACTGCTGTACAAGGTGGCTGATATACATAGAAACACCTGTGGGTGGGGGGCAGGCTCCCTTCAATTTCAGTTCATGTGCCTGCGTGGCGTTTGCAGGTCACGTTGCAAGCTACACAGCAGGGGAACAGCTGGCGTTGCTGAACCCCACTGACACATTGACTGGTGTTTTTCTCTGTGCAGATTGCATGTCCGGGCAAAAACTAGCGGTGTTAGAGCCCAGGGTCAGCAGGAGGAGGAGGAGAGGAGCAAAGTGTAGGCCGAAGCCTGCACTGGTGGCAGCTTTTGGTCGGTTGTGCCAGCGTGGCTTGTGCTGGACACGATGCCGGCTACACAGCGGGGGAACAGCAGGCGGTGCTGAACCCCACTAACACATTGGCTGGTGTTTTTCTCTGTGCAGCTAGCATGTCCGGGCAGAAACTGGCGTTGTTTGAGCCCAGGGTCAGCAGGAGGAGGAGAGGAGCAAAGTGTAGGCCGAAGCCTGCACTGGTGGCAGCTTTTGGTCGGTTGTGCCAGCGTGGCTTGTGCTGGACACGTTGCCGACTACACAGCAGGGGAACAGCTGGCGGTGCTGAACCCCACTAACACATTGGCTGGTGTTTTTCTCTGTGCAGCTAGCATTTCCGGGCAAAAACTAGCGGTGTTTGAGCCCAGGGTCAGCAGGAGGAGTAGAGGAGCAGAGTGTAGGCGAAGCCTAGTGAACCAATTTCAAAGGTTACCTTTAACCCCCCCCCTCAGGTGTTGCAAGGTACAAGAGCCACACCTTGTGCAGCATTAATGCTGCACAAGTAAAAGGTTTGCTCTATTTGTTTTGCTCCTTGCACACGCTGACTAAAACACGTACACTATTTAGCCCCATTATACTGTCAAACAGTTGTGGAGGCGTGACTTGTCTTTTTAACGAGACGCAGCACAGGTGTCAAAATTTGCACCTAGGTACTGGGCGCAGATTCCTGAGCGTTGTTATTTGCTGTACAGGAGTCTGCGCTATTGTGATCCCTTGGCCATGCGCTGTGAGCGCTTCCTGTCTTCTGACCTCATTTCATGTCGGCCGTTGCGGTTAGCGATGGGACATGAATCCCAGACCCACAGTGTGTGTTTTTAAAAAATCACACTGCGGTGCTGGGATTCGTGCCCTGGTGCACTAAATATGTTGCCGCTCACACATGTCCTTACACCTGCTTCAGACTGGGCGGCCTCATCTGATCCCTTATCGCCTGCCGCGGCCATGAGGACACCCAGTCTGAAGAAGGCGGAAGGAGATGAGTGAACACAGGCAAACATATGCACTGCACATGCCCATCAATCACACCCTCGCTGTCCAAAAAAATAAGACACCGAGGGCCGTTGTTTCGAGCAGGGGGAGATGCACAGGCGCAGCCAGCTAACCAATGATGTCAAAAGACGGGCAGCGCTAACAAGGGTGGTGCTGCGTGTCATTACAAAGGAAAGTCACACCTCAGGGACATTGTAATGGTCTCTAATGAGACACATTTTGTACGTGTTGAGTTCCACGTGGGCAAGGAGAAAAAGTCAGCCACCTCGTACAAATGCAGCAGTACTGCTGTACAAGGTGGCTGATATACATAGAAACACCTGTGGGTGGGGGGCAGGCTCCCTTCAATTTCAGTCATGTGCCTGCGTGGCGTTTGCAGGTCACGTTGCAAGCTACACAGCAGGGGAACAGCTGTGCGTTGCTGAACCCCCACTGACACATTGACTGGTGTTTTTCTCTGTGCAGATTGCATGTCCGGGCAAAAACTAGCGGTGTTAGAGCCCAGGGTCAGCAGGAGGAGGAGGAGAGGAGCAAAGTGTAGGCCGAAGCCTGCACTGGTGGCAGCTTTTGGTCGGTTGTGCCAGCGTGGCTTGTGCTGGACACGATGCCGGCTACACAGCGGGGGAACAGCAGGCGGTGCTGAACCCCACTAACACATTGGCTGGTGTTTTTCTCTGTGCAGGCTAGCATGTCCGGGCAGAAACTGGCGTTGTTTGAGCCCAGGGTCAGCAGGAGGAGGAGAGGAGCAAAGTGTAGGCCGAAGCCTGCACTGGTGGCAGCTTTTGGTCGGTTTGTGCCAGCGTGGCTTGTGCTGGACACGTTGCCGACTACACAGCAGGGGAACAGCTGGCGGTGCTGAACCCCACTAACACATTGGCTGGTGTTTTTCTCTGTGCAGCTAGCATTTCCGGGCAAAAACTAGCGGTGTTTGAGCCCAGGTCAGCAGGAGGAGTAGAGGAGCAGGAGTGTAGGCCGAAGCCTAGTTGAACCAATTTCAAAGGTTACCTTTAACCCCCCCCTCAGGTGTTGCAAGGTACAAGAGCCACACCTTGTGCAGCATTAATGCTGCACAAGTAAAAGGTTGCTCTATTTGTTTTGCTCCTTGCACACGCTGACTAAAACACGTACACTATTTAGCCCATTATACTGTCAAACAGTTGTGGAGGCGTGACTTGTCTTTTTAACGAGACGCAGCACAGGTGTCAAAAATTTGCACCTAGGTACTGGGCGCAGATTCCTGAGCGTTGTTATTTGCTGTTCAGGAGTCTGCGCTATTGTGATCCCTTGGCCATGCGCTGTGAGCGCTTCCTGTCTTCTGACCTCATTTCATGTCGGCCGTTGCGGTTAGCGATGGACATGAATCCCAGACCCACAGTGTGTTTTTAAAAAATCACACTGCGGTGCTGGGATTCGTGCCCTGGTGCACTAAATTATGTTTGCCGCTCACACATGTCCTTACACCTGCTTCAGGACTGGGCGGCCTCATCTGATCCCTTATCGCCTGCCCGCGGCCATGAGGACACCCAGTCTGAAGAAGGCGGAAGGAGATGAGTGAACACAGGCAAACATATGCACTGCACATGCCCATCAATCACACCCTCGCTGTCCAAAAAAATAAGACACCGAGGGCCGTTGTTTCGAGCAGGGGAGATGCACAGGCGCAGCCAGCTAACCAATGATGTCAAAAGACGGGGCAGCGCTAACAAGGGTGGTGCTGCGTGTCATTACAAAGGAAAGTCACAGCCTCAGGGACATTGTAATGGTCTCTAATGAGACACATTTTGTACGTGTTGAGTTCCACGTGGGCAAGGAGAAAAAGTCAGCCACCTCGTACAAATGCAGCAGTACTGCTGTACAAGGTGGCTGATATACATAGAAACACCTGTGGGTGGGGGGCAGGCTCCCTTCAATTTCAGTTCATGTGCCTGCGTGGCGTTTGCAGGTCACGTTGCAAGCTACACAGCAGGGGAACAGCTGGCGTTGCTGAACCCCACTGACACATTGACTGGTGTTTTTCTCTGTGCAGATTGCATGTCCGGGCAAAAACTAGCGGTGTTAGAGCCCAGGGTCAGCAGGGAGGAGGAGGAGAGGAGCAAAGTGTAGGCCGAAGCCTGCACTGGTGGCAGCTTTTGGTCGGTTGTGCCAGCGTGGCTTGTGCTGGACACGATGCCGGCTACACAGCGGGGGGAACAGCAGGCGGTGCTGAACCCCACTAACACATTGGCTGGTGTTTTTTCTCTGTGCAGCTAGCATGTCCGGGCAGAAACTGGCGTTGTTTGAGCCCAGGGTCAGCAGGAGGAGGAGAGGAGCAAAGTGTAGGCCGAAGCCTGCACTGGTGGCAGCTTTTGGTCGGTTGTGCCAGCGTGCTTGTGCTGGGACACGTTGCCGACTACACAGCAGGGGAACAGCTGGCGGTGCTGAACCCCACTAACACATTGGCTGGTGTTTTTCTCTGTGCAGCTAGCATTTCCGGGCAAAAACTAGCGGTGTTTGAGCCCAGGGTCAGCAGGAGGAGTAGAGGAGCAGAGTGTAGGCCGAAGCCTAGTTGAACCAATTTCAAAGGTTACCTTTAACCCCCCCCTCAGGTGTTGCAAGGGTACAAGAGCCACACCTTGTGCAGCATTAATGCTGCACAAGTAAAAGGTTGCTCTATTTGTTTTGCTCCTTGCACACGCTGACTAAAACACGTACACTATTTAGCCCATTATACTGTCAAACAGTTGTGAGGCGTGACTTGTCTTTTTAACGAGACGCAGCACAGGTGTCAAAATTTGCACCTAGGTACTGGGCGCAGATTCCTGAGCGTTGTTATTTGCTGTACAGGGAGTCTGCGGCTATTGTGATCCCCTTGGCCCATGCGCTGTGAGCGCTTCCTGTCTTCTGACCTCATTTCATGTCGGCCGTTGCGGTTAGCGATGGACATGAATCCCAGACCCACAGTGTGTTTTTAAAAAATCACACTGCGGTGCTGGGATTCGTGCCCTGGTGCACTAAATATGTTTGCCGCTCACACATGTCCTTACACCTGCTTCAGACTGGGCGGCCTCATCTGATCCCTTATCGCCTGCCGCGGCATGAGGACACCCAGGTCTGAAGAAGGCGGAAGGAGATGAGTGAACACAGGCAAACATATGCACTGCACATGCCCATCAATCACACCCTCGCTGTCCAAAAAAATAAGACACCGAGGGCCGTTGTTTCGAGCAGGGGAGATGCACAGGCGCAGCCAGCTAACAATGATGTCAAAAGACGGGCAGCGCTAACAAGGGTGGTTGCTGCGTGTCATTACAAAGGAAAGTCACACCTCAGGGGACATTGTAATGGTCTCTAATGAGACACATTTTGTACGTGTTGAGTTCCACGTGGGCAAGGAGAAAAAGTCAGCCACCTCGTACAAATGCAGCAGTACTGCTGTACAAGGTGGCTGATATACATTAGAAACACCTGTGGGTGGGGGGCAGGCTCCCTTCAATTTCAGTTCATGTGCCTGCGTGGCGTTTGCAGGTCACGTTGCAAGCTACACAGCAGGGGAACAGCTGGCGTTGCTGAACCCCACTGACACATTGACTGGTGTTTTTCTCTGTGCAGATTGCATGTCCGGGCAAAAACTAGCGGTGTTAGAGCCCAGGGTCAGCAGGAGGAGGAGGAGAGGAGCAAAGGTGTAGGCCGAAGCCTGCACTGGTGGCAGCTTTTGGTCGGTTGTGCCAGCGTGGCTTGTGCTGGACACGATGCCGGCTACACAGCGGGGGCAACAGCAGGCGGTGCTGAACCCCACTAACACATTGGCTGGTGTTTTTCTCTGTGCAGCTAGCATGTCCGGGCAGAAACTGGCGTTGTTTGAGCCCAGGGTCAGCAGGAGGAGGAGAGGAGCAGAGTGTAGGCCGAAGCCTAGTTGAACCAATTTCAAAGGTTACCTTTAACCCCCCCCCCTCAGGTGTTGCAAGGTACAAGAGCCACACCTTGTGCAGCATTAATGCTGCACAAGTAAAAGGTTGCTCTATTTGTTTTGCTCCTTGCACACGCTGACTAAAACACGTACACTATTTAGCCCATTATACTGTCAAACAGTTGTGGAGCGCGTGACTTGTCTTTTTAACGAGACGCAGCACAGGTGTCAAAATTTGCACCTAGGTACTGGGCGCAGATTCCTGAGCGTTGTTATTTGCCTGTACAGGAGTCTGCGCTATTGTGATCCCTTGGCCATGCGCTGTGAGCGCTTCCTGTCTTCCTGACCTCATTTCATGTCGGCCGTTGCGGTTAGCGATGGACATGAATCCCAGACCCACAGTGTGTTTTCAAACAATCACACTACGTGGCTGGGATTCGTGGCCTTGTGCAGTAAATAGGTTTGCCGCTTACACATGTCCTTACACCGGCTCCAGACTGGGCGGCCTCAGCTGATCCCTTATCGCCTACCACGGCCAGGAGGCCGCACAGTCTGAAGAAGGCGGAAGGAGATGAGTTAAGACAGGCGAACATATGCACTGCTCGTGCCCATAAACCACACCCTCGCTGACAAAATAAATATGACAACGAGGGGCGTTGTTTCTAGCAGGGCGGATGCACAGGCGCAGCCAGCTAACCATGATGACAAAAGACGGGAAACGCTACCAAGGGGGGGTGCTGCGTATCATTACAAAGGAAAGTCACACCTCAGGGACAGTGAATGGTCTCAATGAGACACATTTTGTACGTTGTTGAGTTCCACGT